>NW_028188948.1:2400000-3646745 GCF_054131305.1 Coturnix japonica | reverse complement strand
ACCCTAACCCTAACCCTAACCCTAACCCTAACCCTAACCCTAACCCAACCCTATAACCTCCCCTAACCACCTACCCCCTAACCCTAACCCTAACCCTAACCCTAACCCTAACCCTAACTAACCCTAACCCTAACCCCTAACCCTAACCCTAACCCTAACCCTAACCCTAACCCTAACCCTAACCCTAACCCTAACCCTAACCCTAACCCTAACCCTAACCCTAACCCTAACCCTCACCCTAACCCTAACCCTAACCCTAACCCTAACCCTAACCCTAACCTCCAACCCTAACCCTAACCCTAACCCTAACCCTAACCCTAACCCTAACCCTAACCAAACCTAACCCTAACCCTAACCCTAACCCTAACCCTAACCCTAACCCTAACCCTAACCCTAACCCTAACCCTAACCCTAACCCTAACCCTACCCTAACCCTAACCCTAACCCTAACCCTAACCCTAACCCTAACCCTAACCCTAACCCTAACCCTAACCCTAACCCTAACCCTAACCCTAACCCTAACCCTAACCCTAACCCTAACCCTAACCCTAACCCTAACCCTAACCCTAACCCTAACCCTAACCCTAACCCTAACCCTAACCCTAACCCTAACCCTAACCCTAACCCTAACCCTAACCCTAACCCTAACCCTAACCCTAACCCTAACCCTAACCCTAACCCTAACCCTAACCCTAACCCTAACCCTAACCCTAACCCTAACCCTAACCCTAACCCTAACCCTAACCCTAACCCTAACCCTAACCCTAACCCTAACCCTAACCCTAACCCTAACCCTAACCCTAACCCTAACCCTAACCCTAACCCTAACCCTAACCATAACCCCTAACCCCTAACCCTAACCCTAACGCTAACCCTAACCCTAACCCTAACCCTAACCCTACCCTAACCCTAACCCTAACCCTAACCCTAACCCTAACCCTAACCCTAACCCTAACCCTAACCCTAACCCTAACCCTAACCCTAACCCTAACCCTAACCCTAACCCTAACCCTAACCCTAACCCTAACCCTAACCCTAACCCTAACCCTAACCCTAACCCTAACCCTAACCTCAGTGCTTAGCATCCTCAATGCGTAGAATCCCCAATGCTTAGAAACCTCAATGCTTAGCATCCTCAATCCTTATTATGCTCTATGCTTAGCTTAGAATCCTCACTGCTTAGAATCCTCAATGCTTAGCATCCTCCATGCATTGCTTAGAAACCTCAGTGCGTAGAATCCTCATTGCTTAGAAATTTTATTGCTCTGAAACCTCATTGCTTAGCATCCCTAATGCTTACAAACCTCAGTGCATAGAGGCCTTAATGTTTAGAAACCTCAAAGATAAGAAAACTCAATGCTTGGCTTAGAAAACTCAATGCTTAGAAACCTGAATGCTTAGAATCCTCAATGCTAAGCTTAGAAACCTCAATGCTTAGCATCCTCAATGCTTAGCATCCTCAATCCTTAGCATCCTCAATGCATATATTAGAATCCTCAAAGCTCAGGATCCTCAATGCTTAGAAACCTCAATGCACAGAGTCCTTAATGCTTAGAAACCTCAATACTTAGAATCCTCAGTGCTTAGCATCCTCAACGCGTAGAATCCCCAATGCTTAGAAACCTCAATGCTTAGCATCCTCAATCCTTAGTATGCTCTATGCTTAGGTTAGAATCCTCAATGCTTAGAATCCTCAATGCTTACAAACCTCAATGCTGAGAAATTTTATTGTTTGAAACCTCATTGCTTAGCATCCCAAATGCTTACAAACCTCAATGCATAGAGGCCTTAATGCTTAGAAACCTCAAAGATTAGAAAACTCAATGCTTGGCTTAGAATCCTCAATGCTTAGAATCCTCAATGCTTAGAATCTTCAATGCTTAGCATCCTCCATGCATTGCTTAGAATCCTCAATAGTTAGAATCCTCAGTGCTTCGCATCCTCAAAGCTTAGCTTATAAATCTCAATGCTTAGAATCCACAATGCTTAGAATCCTCAATGCTTACCTTAGAAACCTCAATGCTTAGAATCCTCACTGCTTAGAATCCTCAATGCTTAGAATCCTCAATGCTTAGAATCCTCAATGCACAGAGTCCTTAATGCTTAGAAACCTCAATACTTAGCATCCTCAGTGCTTAGCTTAGAATCCTCACTGCTTAGAAACCTGAATGCTTAGAATCCTCAATGATTAGAATCCTCAATGCTAAGCTTAGAAACCTCAATGCTTAGAATCCTCAATGCTTAGAATCCTCAATGCTTAGAATCCTCAATGCTTAGAATCCTCAATGCTTAGCATCCTCAATGCTTAGTATCCTCAATGCTTAGAATCCTCAATGCTTAGAATCCTCAATGCTTAGCTTAGAATCCTCAAAGCTACAGATCCCCAATGCTTAGAAACCTCAATGCACAGAGTCCTTAATGCTTAGAAACCTCAATACTTAGCATCCTCAGTGCTTGGCTTACAATCCCCTCTGCTTAGAAACCTCAATGCTTAGAATCCTCAGTGCTTAGCATCCTCAACGCGTAGAATCTCCAATGGTTAGAAACCTCAATGCTTAGCATCCTCAATCCTTAGTATGCTCTATGCTTAGCTTAGAATCCTCAATGCTTAGAATCCTCAATGCTTACAAACCTCAATGCTGAGAAATTTTATTGTTTGAAACCTCATTGCTTAGCATCCCAAATGCTTACAAACCTCAATGCATAGAGGCCTTAATGCTTAGAAACCTCAAAGATTAGAAAACTCAATGCTAGACTTAGAATCCTCAATGCTTAGAATCCTCAATGCTTAGCAATTTCCATGCATTGCTTAGCATCCTCAATAGTTAGAATCCTCAATGCTTCGCATCCTCAATGCTTAGCTTAGAAACCTCAATGCTTAGAATCCTCAATGCTTAGCATCCTCAATGCTTAGCATCCTCATTGCTTAGCATCCTCATTGCTTAGCATCCTCTTTGCTTAGCTTAGAATCCTCAAAGCTCAGAATCCTCACTGCTTAGGAACCTCAATGCTTAGCATCCTCCATGCATTGCTTAGAAACCTCAATGCGCAGAATCCTCATTGCTTAGAAATTTTATTGCTCGGAAACCTCAATGCTTAGCAACCCTAATGCTTACAAACCTCAGTGCATAGAGGCCTTAATGTTTAGAAACAACAAAGATTAGAAAACTCAATTGTTGGCTTAGAATCCTCAATGCTTAGAATCCTGAATGCTTAGCAACCTCAATGCTTAGAATCCTCAATGCTTAGAATCCTCAATGCTTAAAATCCTCAATGCTTAGCATGCTCAATGCTTAGAATCCTCAATGCTTAGAATCCTCAAAGATTAGCATCCTCAATGCTTAGCATCCTGAATGCTTAGCATCCTCAATGCTTAGAATCCTCAATGCTTAGCTTAGAAACCTCAATGCTTAGAATCCTCAATGCTTAGAAACCTCAATGCACAGAGTCCTTAATGCTTAGAAACCTCAATACTTAGAAACCTCAATGCTTAGCATCCTCAATCCTTAGTATGCGCTATGCTTAGCTTAGAATCCTCAATGCTTAGAATCCTCAATGCGGAGAAATTTTATTGTTTGAAACCTCATTGCTTAGCATCCCAAATGCTTACAAACCTCAATGCATAGAGGCCTTAATGCTTAGTAACCTCAAAGATTAGAAAACTCAATGCTTGGCTTAGAATCCTCTATGCTTAGAATCCTCAATGCTTAGAATCTTCAATGCTTAGCATCCTCCATGCATTGCTTAGAATCCTCAATAGTTAGAATCCTCAATGCTTCGCATCCTCAATGCTTACCTTAGAAACCTCAATGCTTAGAATCCACACTGCTTAGAATCCTCAATGCTTAGAATCCTCAATGCCTAGATTAGAATCCTCAATGTTTAGAATCCTCAATGCTTAGAATCCTCAATGCTTAGAATCCTCAATGCTTAGAATCCTCAATGCACAGAATCCTTATTGCTTAGAAACCTCAATACTTAGCATCCTAAGTGCTTAGCTTAGAATCCTCACTGCTTAGAAACCTGAACGCTTAGAATCCTCAATTCTTAGAATCCTCAATGCTTAGCTTAGAAACCTCAATGCTTAGAATTCTCAATGCTTAACATCCTGAATGTTTAGAATCCTCAATGCATAGCTTAGAATCCTCAATGCTTAGAATCCTCAATGCTTAGAATCCTCAATGCTTAGAATCCTCAATGCTTAGAATCCTCCTTGCATTGCTTAGAATCCTCAGTAGTTAGAATCCTCAATGCTTCGCATCCTCAATGCTTAGCATAGAAACCTCAATACTTAGAATCCTCAATGCTTAGCATCCTCAATGCTTAGAATCCTCAATGCTTAGCATCCTCAAATCTTAGAATCCTCAATGCTTAGCATCTTCAATACTTAGCATCCTCATTGCTTAGTATGCTCTATGCTTAGAATCCTCAATGCTTACCATCCTCAATGCTTAGCATCCTCAATGCTTAGCATCCTCAATGCTTAGAATCCTCAATGCTTAGAATCCTCAATGCTTAGAATCCTCAATGCTTAGAATCCTCCATGCATTGCTTAGAATCCTCAATAGTTAGAATCCTCAATGCTTACCATCCTCAATGCTTAGCATAGAAACCTCAATACTTAGAATCCTCAATGCTTAGCATCATCATTACATAGCTTAGAATCCTCAATGCTTAGAATCCTCCATGCATTGCTTAGAATCCTCAATAGTTAGAATCCTCAATGCTTCGCATCCTCAATGCTTAGCATAGAAACCTCAATACTTAGAATCCTCAATGCTTAGCATCCTCAATGCTTAGAATCCTCAATGCTTAGCATCCTCAAATCTTAGAATCCTCAATGCTTAGCTTCTTCAATGCTTAGCATCCTCATTGCTTAGTATGCTCTATGCTTAGAATCCTCAATGCTTACCATCCTCAATGCTTAGCATCCTCAATGCTTAGCATCCTCAATGCTTAGAATCCTCAATGCTTAGAATCCTCAATGCTTAGAATCCTCAATGCTTAGAATCCTCCATGCATTGCTTAGAATCCTCAATAGTTAGAATCCTCAATGCTTACCATCCTCAATGCTTAGCATAGAAACCTCAATACTTAGAATCCTCAATGCTTAGCATCATCATTACATAGCTTAGAATCCTCAATGCTTAGAATCCTCAATGCTTAGCATCCTCAATGCTTAGCATCCTCAAATCTTAGAATACTCAATGCTTACCATCCTCAATGCTTAGCATCCCCAATGCTTAGCATCCTCAATGCTTAGAATCCTCAATGCTTAGCATCCTCAATGCTTAGCATCCTCAATGCTTAGAAACCTCAATGCTTTGCTTAGAAACCTCAATGCTTAGAATCCTCAATGCTTAGAATCCTCAATGCCTAGCTTAGAATCCTCAATGCTTAGAATCCTCAATGCTTAGCATCATCAATGCTTAGCATCCTCAATGCTTAGAATCCTCAATGCTTAGAATCCTCAATGCTTAGAATCCTCAATGCCTAGCTTAGAATCCTCAATGCTTAGAATCCTCATTGCTTAGCATCCTCAATGCTTAGCATCCTCAATGCTTAGCATCCTCAATACTTAGCATCCTCAATGCTTAGAATCCTACATGCTTTGCTTAGAAACCTCAATGCTTAGAATCCTCAATGCTTAGAATCCTCAGTGCTTAGAATCCTCAATGCGTAGATTAGAATCCTCAATGCTTAGAATCCTCAATGCTTAGAATCCTCAATGCTTAAAATCCTCAATGCATAGCTTAGAAGCCTGAATGCTTAGAATCCGCAATGCTTAGCATCCTCAATCCTTAGTATGCTCTATGCTTAGATTAGTATCCTCAATGCTTAGAATCCTCAATGCTTACAAACCTCAATGCTGAGAAATTTTATTGTTTGAAACCTCATTGCTTAGATTCCTCAATGCTTGCAAACCTCAATGCATAGAACCCTTAATGCTTAGAAACCTCAAAGATTAGAAAACTCAATGCTTGGCTTAGAATCCTCAATGCTTAGAATCCTCCATGCATAGCTTAGAATCCTCAATGCTTAGAATCCTCAATGCTTAGCATCCTCCATGCATTGCTTAGAATCCTCAATAGTTAGAATCCTCAATGCTTCGCATCCTCAATGCTTTGCTTAGAAACCTCAATGCTTAGAATCCTCAATGCTTAGCATCCTCAATGCTTAGCATCCTCATTGCTTAGCATCCTCATTGCTTAGCATCCTCATTGCTTAGCTTAGAATCCTCAAAGCTCACAATCCTCACTGCTTAGGAACCTCAATGCTTAGCATCCTCCATGCATTGCTTAGAAACCTCAATGCGCAGAATCCTCATTGCTTAGAAATTTTATTGCTCTGAAAATTCAATGCTTAGCAACCCTAATGCTTACAAACCTCATTGCATAGAGGCCTAAATGTTTAGAAACAACAAAGATTAGAAAACTCAATGCTTGGCTTAGAATCCTCAATGCCTAGAATCCTCAATGCTTAGCATCCTCAATGCTTAGCATCCTCAATGCTTAGCATCTTCAATGCCTAGAATCCTCAATGCTTAGAATCCTCAATGCTTAGCATCCTCAATGCTTTGCATTCTCAATGCTTAGCATCCTCAATCCTTAGAAACCTCAATGCTTTGCTTAGAAACCTCAATGCTTAGAATCCTCAATGCTTAGAATCCTCAATGCTTAGAATCCTCAATGCTTAGCATCCTCAATGCTTAGCATCCTCAATGCTTTGCATCCTCAATACTTAGCATCCTCAATGCTTAGTTTAGAAAACTCAATGCTTAGAATCCTCAATGCTTAACATCATAATGTTTAGAATCATCAATGCATAGCTTAGAATCCTCAATGCTTAGAATCCTCAATGCTTAGAATCCTCAATGCTTATTAACCTCAATGCTTAGCATCCTCAATCCTTAGTATGCTCTATGCTTAGCTTAGAATCCTCAATGCTTAGAATCCTCAATGCTTACAAACCTCAATGCTGAGAAATTTTATTGTTTGAAACCTCATTGCTTAGCATCCCAAATGCTTAAAAACCTCAATGCATAAAGGCCTTAATGCTTAGAAACCTCAAAGATTAGAAAACTCAATGCTTGGCTTAGAATCCTCTATGCTTAGAATCCTCAATGCTTAGAATCCTCCATGCATAGCTTAGAATCATCAATGCTTAGAATCCTCAATGCTTAGCATCCTCAATGCTTAGCATCCTCATTGCTTAGCATCCTCAATGCTTAGCATCCTCAATGCTTAGCATCCTCAATGCTTAGCATCCTCAATGCTGAGAAACCTGAATGCTTTGCTTAGAAACCTCAATGCTTAGAATCCTCAATGCCTAGCTTAGAATCCTTAATACTTAGAATCCTCAATGCTTAGAATCCTCAATGCCTAGCTTAGCATCCTCAATGCTTAGCATCCTCAATGCTTAGCTTCCTCAATGCTTAGCATCCTCAATACTTAGAATCCTCCATGCTCAGCTTAGAAACCTCAATGCTTAGAATCCTCAAGGCTTAGAATCCTCAATGCGTAGAATCCACAATGCCTAGATTAGAATCCTAAATGCTTAGAATCCTCAATGCTTAGAATCCGCAATGCTTAGAATCCTCAATGCTTAGAATCCTCAATGCTTAGCATCCTCAATGCTTAGCTTAGAAAACTCAATGCTTAGCATCCTCAATGCTTAGCATCCTCATTGCTTAGCATCCTCATTGTTTAGCTTAGAATCCTCAATGCTTATAATCCTCAATGCTTAGCATCCTAAATCCTTAGTATGCTCTATGCTTAGCTTAGAATCCTCAATGCTTAGAATCCTCAATGCTTACAAACTTCAATGCTGAGAAATTTTATTGTTTGAAACCTCATTGCTTAGCATCCCAAATGCTTAGAAACCTCAATGCATAGAGGCCTTAATGCTTACAAACCTCAAAGATTAGAAAATTCAATGCTTGGCTTAGAATCCTCTATGCTTAGAATCCTCAATGCTTAGAATCCTCCATGCTTAAAATCCTCAATGCTTAGCATCCTCAATGCTTAGCTTAGAAAACTCAATGCTTAGAATCCTCAATGCTTAGAAACCTCAATGCACAGAATCTTTAATGCTTAGAAACCTCAATACTTAGCATCCTAAGTGCTTAGCATCCTCAATGCTTAGCATCCTCAATGCTTAGAATCCTCCATGCTTAGCTTAGAATCCTCAATGCTTAGAATCCTCAATGCTTAGAATCCTCAATGCTTAGAATCCTCAATGCCTAGATTAGAATCCTCAATGCTTAGAATCCTCAATGCTTAGCATCCTCAATGCTTAGCTTAGAAAACTCAATGCTTAGAATCCTCAATGCTTAACATCCTCAATGTTTAGAATCCTCAATGCATAGCATAGAATCCTCAATGCTTAGAATCCTCAATTCTTAGCATCCTCAATCCTTAGTATGCTCTATGCTTAGCTTAGAATCCTCAATGCTTAGAATCCTCAATGCTTACAAACCTCAATGTTGAGAAATTTTATTGTTTGAAACGTCATTGCTTAGCATCCCAAATGCTTACAAACCTCAATACATAGAGGCCTTAATGCTTAGAAACCTCAAAGATTAGAAAACTCAATGCTTGGCTTAGAATCCTCTATGCTTAGAATCCTCAATGCTTAGAATCTTCCATGCATAGCTTAGAATCCTCAATGCTTAGAATCCTCAATGCTTAGCATCCCCCATGCATTGCTTAGAATCCTCAATATTTAGAATCCTCAATGCCTCGCATCCTCAATGCTTAGCTTAGAAACCTCAATGCTTAGAATCCTCAATGCTTAGCATCCTCAATGCTTAGCATCCTCATTGCTTAGCATCCTCAATGCTTAGCATCCTCAATGCTTAGCATCCTCAATGCTGAGAAACCTGAATGCTTTGCTTAGAAACCTCAATGCTTAGAATCCTCAATGCCTAGCTTAGAGTCCTCAATACTTAGAATCCTCAATGCTTAGCATCCTCAATGCTTAGAATCCTCAATGCTTAGCATCCTCAATACTTAGAATCCTCCATGCTCAGCTTAGAAACCTCAATGCTTA
Organism: Coturnix japonica; assembly: GCF_054131305.1. Taxonomy (NCBI): domain Eukaryota; kingdom Metazoa; phylum Chordata; class Aves; order Galliformes; family Phasianidae; genus Coturnix; species Coturnix japonica. The sequence goes on along the minus strand of NW_028188948.1, from coordinate 3,637,694 downwards.
GAATCCTCAAGGCTTAGAATCCTCAATGCTTAGAATCCTCAATGCCTAGATGAGAATCCTAAATGCTTAGAATCCTCAGTGCTTAGAATCCTCAATGCTTAGAATCCTCAATGCTTAGCATCCTCAATGCTTAGCATCCTCAATGCTTAGCTTAGAAAACTCAATGCTTAGAATCCTCAATGCTTAACATCCTCAATGTTTAGAATCCTCAATGCATAGCTTAGAATCCTCAATGCTTAGAATCCTCAATGCTTAGCATCCTAAATCCTTAGTATGCTCTATGCTTAGCTTAGAATCCTCAGTGCTTAGAATCCTCAATGCTTACAGACCTGAATGCTGAGAAATTTTATTAATTGAAACCTCATTGCTTAGCATCCCAAATGCTTACAAACCTCAATGCATGGAGGCCTTAATGCTTAGAAACCTCAAAGATTAGAAAACTCAATGCTTGGCTTAGAATCCTCAATGCTTAGAATCCTCAATGCTTAGAATCCTCCATGCATAGCTTAGAATCCTCAATGCTTAGAATCCTCAATGCTTAGAATCCTCAATGCTTAGAATCCTCTATGCTTAGAATCCTCCTTGCATTGCTTAGAATCCTCAATAGTTAGAATCCACAATGCTTCGCATCCTCAAGGCTTAGCATAGAAACCTCAATACTTAGAATCCTCAATGCTTAGCATCTTCAATGCTTAGAATCCTCAATGCTTAGCATCCTCAAATCTTAGATTCCTCAATGCTTAGCATCCTCAATGCTTAGCATCCTCAATGCTTAGTATGCTCTATGCTTAGAATCCTCAATGTTTACCATCCTCAATGCTTAGAATCCTCAATGCTTAGCATCCTCAATGCTTAGCATCCTCAATTCTTAGCATCCTCAAAGCTTAGAATACTCAATGCTTACCATCCTCAATGGTTAGCATCCTCAATGCTTAGCATCCTCAATGCTTAGAATCCTCAATGCTTAGCATCCTCAATGCTTAGCATCCTCAATGCTTAGCATCCTCACTGCTTAGAAACCTCAATGCTTATCTTAGAAACCTCAATGCTTAGAATCCTCAATGCTTAGAACCCTCAATGCCTAGCTTAGAATCCTCAATGCTTAGAATCCTCAATGCTTAGCATCCTCAATACTTAGCATCCTCAATGCTTAGCATCCTCAATACTTAGCATCCTCCATGCATAGCTTAGAAACCTCAATGCTTAGAATCCTCAATGCTTAGAATCCTCAATGCTTAGAATCCTCAGTGCTTATAATCCTCATTGCCTAGATTAGAATCCTCAATGCTTAGAATCCTCAGTGCTTAGAATCCTCAATGCTTAGCATCCTCATTACATAGCTTAGAATCCTCAATGCTTAGAATCCTCAATGCTTAGCATCGTCAAAGGTTAGCATGCTCAATGCTTAGCATCCTCAATTCTTAGCATCCTCAAAGCTTAGAATAGTCAATGCTTACCATCCTCAATGCTTAGCATCCTCAATGCTTAGCATCCTCAATGCTTAGCATCCTCAATGCTTAGCATCCTCAATGCTTAGAAACCTCAATGCTTTGCATAGAAACCTCAATGCTTAGAATCCTCAATGCTTAGAATCCTCAATGCTTAGAATCCTCAATGCTTAGCATCCTCAATGCTTAGAATCCTCAATGCTTAGAATCCTCAATGCTTAGCATCCTCAATGCTTAGCATCCTCAATGCTTAGCATCCTCAATGCTTAGCATCCTCAATACTTAGCATCATCAATGCTTAGAATCCTCCATGCTTAGCTTAGAAACCTCAATGCTTAGAATCCTCAATGCTTAGAATCCTCAATGCTTAGAATCCTCAGTGCTTATAATCCTCATTGCCTAGATTAGAATCCTCAATGCTTAGAATCCTCAATGCTTAGAATCCTCAATGCTTAGAATCTTCAATGCATAGCTTAGAATCCTCAATGCTTAGAATCCGCAATGCTTAGCATCCTCAATCCTTAGTATGCTCTATTCTTAGCTTAGAATCCTCAATGCTTTGAATGCTCAATGCTTACAAACCTCAATGCTGAGAAATTTTATTGTTTGAAACCTCATTGCTTAGCATCCCAAATGCTTGCAAACCTCAATGCATAGAGGCCTTAATGCTTAGAAACCTCAAAGATTAGAAAACTCAATGCTTGGCTTAGAATCCTCTATGCTTAGAATCCTCAATGCTTAGAATCCTCCATGCATAGCTTAGAATCCTCAATGCTTAGAATCCTCAATGCTTAGCATCCTCCATGCATTGCTTAGAATCCTCAATATTTAGAATCCTCAATGCTTCGCATCCTCAATGCTTAGCTTAGAAACCTCAATGCTTAGAATCCTCAATGCTTAGCATCCTCAATGCTTAGCATCCTCATTGCTTAGCATCCTCATTGCTTAGCTTAGAATCCTCAAAGCTCAGAATCCTCAATGCTTAGGAACCTCAATGCTTAGCATCCTCCATGCATTGCTTAGAAACCTCAATGCGCAGAATCCTCATTGCTTAGAAATTTTATTGCTCTGAAACCTCAATGCTTAGCAACCCTAATGCTTACAAACCTCATTGCATAGAGGCCTTAATGTTTAGAAACAACAAAGATTAGAAAACTCAATGCTTGGCTTAGAATCCTCAATGCTTAGCATCCTCAATGCTTAGCATCCTCAATGCTTAGCATCCTCAATGCCTAGAATCCTCAATGCTTAGAATCCTCAATGCTTAGCATCCTCAATGCATCGAAACCTCAATGCTTTGCTTAGAAACCTCAATGCTTAGAATCCTCAATGCTTAGAATCCTCAATGTTTAGCATCCTCAATGCTTAGCATCCTCAATGCTTAGCATCCTCAATGCTTAGAAACCTGAATGCTTTGCTTAGAAACCTCAATGCTTAGAATCCTCAATGCCTAGCTTAGAATCCTCAATACTTAGAATCCTCAATGCTTAGAATCCTCAATGCTTAGCATCGTCAATGCTTAGCATCCTCAATGCTTAGCATCCTCAATCCTTAGCTTCCTCAATGCTTAGCATCCTCAATACTTAGAATCCTCCATGCTCAGCTTAGAAACCTCAATGCTTAGAATCCTCAAGGCTTAGAATCCTCAATGCTTAGAATCCTCAATGCCTAGATTAGAATCCTAAATGCTTAGAATCCTCAATGCTTAGAATCCTCAATGCTTAGCATCCTCAATGCTTAGCTTAGAAAACTCAATGGTTAGAATCCTCAATGCTTAACATCCTCAATGTTTAGAATCCTCAATGCATAGCTTAGAATCCTCAATGCTTAGAATCCTCAATGCTTAGCATCCTCAATCCTTAGTATGCTCTATGCTTAGCTTAGAATCCTCAATGCTTAGAATCCTCAATGCTTACAAACCTCAATGCTGTGAAATTTTATAGTTTGAAACCTCATTGCTTAGCATCCCAAATGCTTAGAAACCTCAATGCATAGAGGCCTTAATGCTTAGAAACCTCAAAGATTAGAAAATTCAATGCTTGGCTTAGAATCCTCATAGCTTAGAATCCTCAATGCTTAGAATCCTCCATGCTTAGAATCCTCAATGCTTAGCATCCTCAATGCTTAGCTTAGAAAACTCAATGCTTAGAATCCTCAATGCTTAGAAACCTCAATGCACAGAATCCTTAATGCTTAGAAACCTCAATACTTAGCATCCTAAGTGCTTAGCTTAGAATCCTCACTGCTTAGAAACTTGAATGCTTATAATCCTCAATGCTTAGAATCCTCAATGCTTAGCTTAGAATCCTCAATACTTAGAATTCTCAATGCTTAACATCCTCAATGTTTAGAATCCTCAATGCATAGCTTAGAATCCTCAATGCTTAGAATCCTCAATGCTTAGAATCCTCAATGCTTAGCATCCTCAATGCTTAGAATCCTCAATGCCTAGCATCCCCAAATCTTAGAATCCTCAATGCTTAGCATCCTCAATGCTTAGCATCCTCAATGCTTAGCATCCTCAATGCTTAGTATGCTCTATGCTTAGAATCCTCAATGCTCACCATCCTCAATGCTTACCATCCTCAATGCTTAGAATCCTCAATGCTTAGCATCCTCAATGCTTAGAATCCTCAATGCTTAGAATCCTCAATGCTTAGAATCCTCAATGCTTAGAATCCTCCATGCATTGCTTAGAATCCTCAATAGTTAGAATCCTCAATGCTTCGCATCCTCAATGCTTAGCATAGAAACCTCAATACTTAGAATCCTCAATGCTTAGCATCCTCATTACATAGCTTAGAATCCTCAATGCTTAGAATCCTCAATGCTTAGCATCCTCAATGCTTAGCATCCTCAATGCTTAGCATCCTGAAAGCTTAGAAACCTCAAAGCTTAGAATCCTCAATGCTTAGCATCCTCAATGCTTAGCATCCTCAATGCTTAGAATCCTCAATGCTTAGCATCCTCAATGCTTAGCATCCTCAATGCTTAGCATCCTCAATGCTTAACATCCTCAATGCTTTGCTTAGAAACCTCAATGCTTAGAATCCACAGTGCTTCGAATCCTCAATGCCTAGCTTAGAATCCTCAATGCTTAGAATCCTCAATGCTTAGAATCCTCAATGCTTAGCATCCTCAATGCTTAGCATCCTCAATGCTTAGCATCCTCAATGCTTAGCATCCTCAATACTTAGCATCCTCAATGCTTAGAATCCTCCATGCTTATCTTAGAAACCTCAATGCTTAGAATCCTCAATGCTTAGAATCCTCAATGCCTAGATTAGAATCCTCAATGCTTAGAATCCTCAATGCTTAGAATCTTCAATGCTTAGAATCCTCAATGCTTAGAATCTTACATGCTTAGAATCCTCAATGCTTAGCATCCTCAATGCTTAGCTTAGAAAACTCAATGCTTAGAATCCTCAATGCTTAACATCCTCAATATTTAGAATCCTCAATGCATAGCTTAGAATCCTCAATGCTTAGAATCCTCAATGCTTAGAATCCTCAATCCTTAGTATGCTCTATGCTTAGCTTAGAATCCTCAATGCTTAGAATCCTCAATGCTTACAAACCTCAATGCTGAGAAATTTTATTGTTTGAAACCTCATTGCTTAGCATCCCAAATGCTTACAAACCTCAATACATAGAGGCCTTAATGCTTAGAAACCTCAAAGATTAGAAAACTCAATGCTTGGCTTAGAATCCCCTATGCTTAGAATCCTCAATGCTTAGAATATTCCATGCATAGCTTAGAATCCTCAATGCTTAGTATCCTCAATGCTTAGCATCCTCAGTGCTTAGCATCCTCATTGTTAGCATCCTCAATGCTTAGCATCCTCCATGCTTAGCATCCTCAATGCTTAGAAACCTGAATGCTTTGCTTAGAAACCTCAATGCTTAGAATCCTCCATGCCTAGCGTCGAATCCTCAATACTTAGAATCCTCAATGCTTAGAATCCTCAATGCTTAGCATCCTCAATGCTTAGCATCCTCAATGCTTAGCATCCTCAATACTTAGAATCCTCCATGCTCAGCTTAGAAACCTCAATGCTTAGAATCCTCAAGGCTTAGAATCCTCAATGCTTAGAATCCTGAATGCCTAGATTAGAATCCTGAATGCTTAGAATCCTCAATGCTTAGAATCCTCAATGCTTAGAATCCTCAATGCTTAGAATCCTCAATGCTTAGCTTAGAAAACTCAATGCTTAGAATCCTCAATGCTTAACATCCTCAATGTTTAGAATCCTCAATGCATAGCTTAGAATCCTCAATGCTTAGAATCCTCAATGCTTAGCATCCTCAATGCTTACAAACCTCAATGCTGAGAAATTTTATTGTTTGAAACCTCATTGCTTAGCATCCCAAATGCTTACAAACCTCAATGCATAGAGGCCTTAATGCTTAGAAACCTCAAAGATTAGAAAACTCAATGCTTGGCTTAGAATCCTCAATGCTTAGAATCCTCAATGCTTAGAATCCTCCATGCATAGCTTAGAGTCCTCAATAGTTAGAATCCTCAATGCTTCGCATCCTCAATGCTTAGCTTAGAAACCTCAATGCTTAGCATCCTCAATGCTTAGCATCCTCATTGCTTAGCATCCTCATTGCTTAGCATCCTCATTGCTTAGCTTAGAATCCTCAAAGCTCAGAATCCTCACTGCATAGGAACCTCAATGCTTAGCATCCTCCATGCATTGCTTAGAAACCTCAATGCGCAGAATCCTCATTGCTTAGAAATTTTATTGCTCTGAAACCTCAATGCTTAGCAACCCTAATGCTTACAAACCTCATTGCATAGAGCCCTTAATGTTTAGAAACAAAAAAAAATTAGAAAACTCAATGCTTGGCTTAGAATCCTCAATGCTTAGCATCCTCAATGCTTAGCATCATCAATGCTTAGCATCCTCAATGCCTAGAATCCTTAAAGCTTAGCATCCTCAATGCTTAGCATCCTCAATGCTTAGCATCCTCAATGCTTAGAATCCTCAATGCTTTGCTTAGAAACCACAATGCATAGAATCCTCAATGCTTAGAATCCTCAATGCCTGGATTAGAATGCTCAATGCTTAGAATCCTCAATGCTTAGCATCCACAATGCTTAGCATCCTCAATGCTTAGAATCCTCAATGCTTAGAATCCTCAAAGCTTTGCTTAGAAACCTCAATGCTTAGAATCCTCAATGCTTAGAATCCTCAGTGCCTAGATTAGAATCCTCAATGCTTAGAATCCTCAATGCTTAGAATCCTCAATGCTTAGAATCCTCAATGCTTAGAATCCTCAATGCATAGATTAGAATCCTCAATGCTTAGAATCCTCAATGCTTAGAATCTTCAATGCTTAGAATCCTCAATGCTTAGAATCTTCAATGCTTAGAATCCTCAATGCTAAGCATCCTCAATGCTTAGCTTAGAAAACTCAATGCTTAGAATCCTCAATGCTTAACATCCTCAATGTTTAGAATCCTCAATGCTTGGCATCCTCAATGCTTAGCATCCTCAATGCTTAGCTTAGAAAACTCAATGCTTAGAATCCTCAATGCTTAACATCCTCAAAGTTTAGAATCCTCAATGCATAGCTTAGAATCCTCAATGCTTAGAATCCTCAATGCTTAGCATCCTCAATCCTTAGTATGCTCTATGCTTAGCTTAGAATCCTCAATGCTTAGAATCCTCAATGCTTACAGACCTCAATGCTGAGAAATTTTATTGTTTGAAACCTCATTGCTTAGCATCCCAAATGCTTACAAACCTCAATGCATAGAGGCCATAATGCTTAGAAACCTCAAAGATTAGAAAACTCAATGCTTGGCTTAGAATCCTCTATGCTTAGAATCCTCAATGCTTAGAATCTTCCATGCATAGCTTAGAATCCTCAATGCTTAGTATCCTCAATGCTTAGCATCCTCAGTGCTTAGCATCCTCATTGTTAGCATCCTCAATGCTTAGCATCCTCAATGCTTAGCATCCTCAATGCTTAGAAACCTGAATGCTTTGCTTAGAAAACTCAATGCTTAGAATCCTCAATGCCTAGCTTAGAATCCTCAATACTTAGAATCCTCAATGCTTAGCATCCTCAATGCTTAGCATCCTCATTGCTTAGCATCCTCAATGCTTAGCATCCTCAATGCTTAGCATCCTCAATGCTGAGAAACCTGAATGCTTTGCTTAGAAACCTCAATGCTTAGAATCCTCAATGCCTAGCTTAGAATCCTCAATACTTAGAATCCTCAATGCTTAGCATCCTCAATGCTTAGAATCCTCAATGCTTAGCATCCTCAATACTTAGAATCCTCCATGCTCAGCTTAGAAACCTCAATGCTTAGAATCCTCAAGGCTTAGAATCCTCAATGCTTAGAATCCTCAATGCCTAGATTAGAATCCTAAATGCTTAGAATCCTCAGTGCTTAGAATCCTCAATGCTTAGAATCCTCAATGCTTAGCATCCTCAATGCTTAGCATCCTCAATGCTTAGCTTAGAAAACTCAATGCTTAGAATCCTCAATGCTTAACATCCTCAATGTTTAGAATCCTCAATGCATAGCTTAGAATCCTCAATGCTTAGTATCCTCAATGCTTAGCATCCTAAATCCTTAGTATGCTCTATGCTTAGCTTAGAATCCTCAGTGCTTAGAATCCTCAATGCTTACAGACCTCAATGCTGAGAAATTTTATTGTTTGAAACCTCATTGCTTAGCATCCCAAATGCTTACAAACCTCAATGCATAGAGGCCTTAATGCTTAGAAACCTCAAAGATTAGAAAACTCAATGCTTGGCTTAGAATCCTCAATGCTTAGAATCCTCAATGCTTAGAATCATCCATGCATAGCTTAGAATCCTCAATGCTTAGAATCCTCAATGCTTAGAATCCTCTATGCTTAGAATCCTCCTTGCATTGCTTAGAATCCTCAATAGTTAGAATCCTCAATGCTTCGCATCCTCAAGGCTTAGCATAGAAACCTCAATACTTAGAATCCTCAATGCTTAGCATCTTCAATGCTTAGAATCCTCAATGCTTAGCATCCTCAAATCTTAGAATCCTCAATGCTTAGCATCCTCAATGCTTAGTATGCTCTATGCTTAGAATCCTCAATGTTTACCATCCTCAATGTCTAGAATCCTCAATGCTTAGCATCCTCAATGCTTAGCATCCTCAATTCTTAGCATCCTCAAAGCTTAGAATACTCAATGCTTACCATCCTCAATGGTTAGCATCCTCAATGCTTAGCATCCTCAATGCTTAGAATCCTCAATGCTTAGCATCCTCAATGCTTAGCAACCTCAATGCTTAGCATCCTCACTGCTTAGAAACCTCAATGCTTATCTTAGAAACCTCAATGCTTAGAATCCTCAATGCTTAGAACCCTCAATGCCTAGCTTAGAATCCTCAATGCTTAGAATCCTCAATGCTTAGCATCCTCAATACTTAGCATCCTCAATGCTTAGCATCCTCAATACTTAGCATCCTCCATGCATAGCTTAGAAACCTCAATGCTTAGAATCCTCAATGCTTAGAATCCTCAATGCTTAGAATCCTCAGTGCTTATAATCCTCATTGCCTAGATTAGAATCCTCAATGCTTAGAATCCTCAGTGCTTAGAATCCTCAATGCTTAGCATCCTCATTACATAGCTTAGAATCCTCAATGCTTAGAATCCTCAATGCTTAGCATCCTCAAAGGTTAGCATCCTCAATGCTTAGCATCCTCAATTCTTAGCATCCTCAAAGCTTAGAATAGTCAATGCTTACCATCCTCAATGCTTAGCATCCTCAATGCTTAGCATCCTCAATGCTTAGCATCCTCAATGCTTAGAAACCTCAATGCTTTGCATAGAAACCTCAATGCTTAGAATCCTCAATGCTTAGAATCCTCAATGCTTAGAATCCTCAATGCTTAGAATCCTCAATGCTTAGAATCCCAAATGCTTAGAATCCTCAATGCTTAGCATCCTCAATGCTTAGCATCCTCAATGCTTAGCATCCTCAATACTTAGCATCATCAATGCTTAGAATCCTCCATGCTTAGCTTAGAAACCTCAATGCTTAGAATCCTCAATGCTTAGAATCCTCAATGCTTAGAATCCTCAGTGCTTATAATCCTCATTGCCTAGATTAGAATCCTCAATGCTTAGAATCCTCAATGCTTAGAATCCTCAATGCTTAGAATCCTCAATGCATAGCTTAGAATCCTCAATGCTTAGAATCCGCAATGCTTAGCATCCTCAATCCTTAGTATGCTCTATTCTTAGCTTAGAATCCTCAATGCTTTGAATGCTCAATGCTTACAAACCTCAATGCTGAGAAATTTTATTGTTTGAAACCTCATTGCTTAGCATCCCAAATGCTTGCAAACCTCAATGCATAGAGGCCTTAATGCTTAGAAACCTCAAAGATTAGAAAACTCAATGCTTGGCTTAGAATCCTCAATGCTTAGAATCCTCAATGCTTAAAATCCTCCATGCATAGCTTAGAATCCTCAATGCTTAGAATCCTCAATGCTTAGCATCCTCCATGCATTGCTTAGAATCCTCAATAGTTAGAATCCTCAATGCTTCGCATCCTCAATGCTTAGCTTAGAAACCTCAATGCTTAGAATCCTCAATGCTTAGCATCCTCAATGCTTAGCATCCTCATTGCTTAGCATCCTCATTGCTTAGCTTAGAATCCTCAAAGCTCAGAATCCTCAATGCTTAGGAACCTCAATGCTTAGCATCCTCCATGCATTGCTTAGAAACCTCAATGCGCAGAATCCTCATTGTTTAGAAATTTTATTGCTCTGAAACCTCAATGCTTAGCAACCCTAATGCTTACAAACCTCATTGCATAGAGGCCTTAATGTTTAGAAACAACAAAGATTAGAAAACTCAATGCTTGGCTTAGAATCCTCAATGCTTAGCATCCTCAATGCTTAGCATCCTCAATGCTTAGCATCCTCAATGCCTAGAATCCTCAATGCTTAGAATCCTTAATGCTTAGCATCCTCAATGCATCGAAACCTCAATGCTTTGCTTAGAAACCTCAATGCTTAGAATCCTCAATGCTTAGAATCCTCAATGCTTAGAATCCTCAATGTTTAGCATCCTCAATGCTTAGCATCCTCAATGCTTAGCATCCTCAATGCTTAGAAACCTGAATGCTTTGCTTAGAAACCTCAATGCTTAGAATCCTCAATGCCTAGCTTAGAATCCTCAATACTTAGAATCCTCAATGCTTAGAATCCTCAATGCTTAGCATCGTCAATGCTTAGCATCCTCAATGCTTAGCATCCTCAATCCTTAGCTTCCTCAATGCTTAGCATCCTCAATACTTAGAATCCTCCATGCTCAGCTTAGAAACCTCAATGCTTAGAATCCTCAAGGCTTAGAATCCTCAATGCTTAGAATCCTCAATGCCTAGATTAGAATCCTAAATGCTTAGAATCCTCAATGCTTAGAATCCTCAATGCTTAGCATCCTCAATGCTTAGCTTAGAAAACTCAATGGTTAGAATCCTCAATGCTTAACATCCTCAATGTTTAGAATCCTCAATGCATAGCTTAGAATCCTCAATGCTTAGAATCCTCAATGCTTAGCATCCTCAATCCTTAGTATGCTCTATGCTTAGCTTAGAATCCTCAATGCTTAGAATCCTCAATGCTTACAAACCTCAATGCTGTGAAATTTTATTGTTTGAAACCTCATTGCTTAGCATCCCAAATGCTTAGAAACCTCAATGCATAGAGGCCTTAATGCTTAGAAACCTCAAAGATTAGAAAATTCAATGCTTGGCTTAGAATCCTCATAGCTTAGAATCCTCAATGCTTAGAATCCTCCATGCTTAGAATCCTCAATGCTTAGCATCCTCAATGCTTAGCTTAGAAAACTCAATGCTTAGAATCCTCAATGCTTAGAAACCTCAATGCACAGAATCCTTAATGCTTAGAAACCTCAATACTTAGCATCCTAAGTGCTTAGCTTAGAATCCTCACTGCTTAGAAACTTGAATGCTTATAATCCTCAATGCTTAGAATCCTCAATGCTTAGCTTAGAATCCTCAATACTTAGAATTCTCAATGCTTAACATCCTCAATGTTTAGAATCCTCAATGCATAGCTTAGAATCCTCAATGCTTAGAATCCTCAATGCTTAGAATCCTCAATGCTTAGCATCCTCAATGCTTAGAATCCTCAATGCCTAGCATCCTCAAATCTTAGAATCCTCAATGCTTAGCGTCCTCAATGCTTAGCATCCTCAATGCTTAGCATCCTCAATGCTTAGTATGCTCTATGCTTAGAATCCTCAATGCTCACCATCCTCAATGCTTACCATCCTCAATGCTTAGAATCCTCAATGCTTAGCATCCTCAATGCTTAGAATCCTCAATGCTTAGAATCCTCAATGCTTAGAATCCTCAATGCTTAGAATCCTCCATGCATTGCTTAGAATCCTCAATAGTTAGAATCCTCAATGCTTCGCATCCTCAATGCTTAGCATAGAAACCTCAATACTTAGAATCCTCAATGCTTAGCATCCTCATTACATAGCTTAGAATCCTCAATGCTTAGAATCCTCAATGCTTAGCATCCTCAATGCTTAGCATCCTCAATGCTTAGCATCCTGAAAGCTTAGAAACCTCAAAGCTTAGAATCCTCAATGCTTAGCATCCTCAATGCTTAGCATCCTCAATGCTTAGAATCCTCAATACTTAGAATCCTCAATGCTTAGCATCCTCAATGCTTAGCATCCTCAATGCTTAACATCCTCAATGCTTTGCTTAGAAACCTCAATGCTTAGAATCCACAGTGCTTCGAATCCTCAATGCCTAGCTTAGAATCCTCAATGCTTAGAATCCTCAATGCTTAGAATCCTCAATGCTTAGCATCCTCAATGCTTAGCATCCTCAATGCTTAGCATCCTCAATGCTTAGCATCCTCAATGCTTAGCATCCTCAATACTTAGCATCCTCAATGCTTAGAATCCTCCATGCTTAGCTTAGAAACCTCAATGCTTAGAATCCTCAATGCTTAGAATCCTCAATGCTTAGAATCTTCAATGCTTAGAATCCTCAATGCTTAGAATCTTCAATGCTTAGAATCCTCAATGCTTAGAATCTTACATGCTTAGAATCCTCAATGCTTAGCATCCTCAATGCTTAGCTTAGAAAACTCAATGCTTAGAATCCTCAATGCTTAACATCCTCAATGTTTAGAATCCTCAATGCATAGCTTAGAATCCTCAATGCTTAGAATCCTCAATGCTTAGCATCCTCAATCCTTAGTATGCTCTATGCTTAGCTTAGAATCCTCAATGCTTAGAATCCTCAATGCTTACAAACCTCAATGCTGAGAAATTTTATTGTTTGAAACCTCATTGCTTAGCATCCCAAATGCTTACAAACCTCAATACATAGAGGCCTTAATGCTTAGAAACCTCAAAGATTAGAAAACTCAATGCTTGGCTTAGAATCCCCTATGCTTAGAATCCTCAATGCTTAGAATCTTCCATGCATAGCTTAGAATCCTCAATGCTTAGTATCCTCAATGCTTAGCATCCTCAGTGCTTAGCATCCTCATTGTTAGCATCCTCAATGCTTAGCATCCTCAATGCTTAGCATCCTCAATGCTTAGAAACCTGAATGCTTTGCTTAGAAAACTCAATGCTTAGAATCCTCAATGCCTAGCTTAGAATCCTCAATACTTAGAATCCTCAATGCTTAGAATCCTCAATGCTTAGCATCCTCAATGCTTAGCATCCTCAATACTTAGAATCCTCCATGCTCAGCTTAGAAACCTCAATGCTTAGAATCCTCAAGGCTTAGAATCCTCAATGCTTAGAATCCTGAATGCCTAGATTAGAATCCTGAATGCTTAGAATCCTCAATGCTTAGAATCCTCAATGCTTAGAATCCTCAATGCTTAGAATCCTCAATGCTTAGCTTAGAAAACTCAATGCTTAGAATCCTCAATGCTTAACATCCTCAATGTTTAGAATCCTCAATGCATAGCTTAGAATCCTCAATGCTTAGAATCCTCAATGCTTAGCATCCTCAATGCTTACAAACCTCAATGCTGAGAAATTTTATTGTTTGAAACCTCATTGCTTAGCATCACAAATGCTTACAAACCTCAATGCATAGAGGCCTTAATGCTTAGAAACCTCAAAGATTAGAAAACTCAATGCTTGGCTTAGAATCCTCAATGCTTAGAATCCTCAATGCTTAGAATCCTCCATGCATAGCTTAGAGTCCTCAATAGTTAGAATCCTCAATGCTTCGCATCCTCAATGCTTAGCTTAGAAACCTCAATGCTTAGCATCCTCAATGCTTAGCATCCTCATTGCTTAGCATCCTCATTGCTTAGCATCCTCATTGCTTAGCTTAGAATCCTCAAAGCTCAGAATCCTCACTGCATAGAACCTCAATGCTTAGCATCCTCCATGCATTGCTTAGAAACCTCAATGCGCAGAATCCTCATTGCTTAGAAATTTTATTGCTCTGAAACCTCAATGCTTAGCAACCCTAATGCTTACAAACCTCATTGCATAGAGGCCTTAATGTTTAGAAACAAAAAAAATTAGAAAACTCAATGCTTGGCTTAGAATCCTCAATGCTTAGCATCCTCAATGCTTAGCATCATCAATGCTTAGCATCCTCAATGCCTAGAATCCTTAAAGCTTAGCATCCTCAATGCTTAGCATCCTCAATGCTTAGCATCCTCAATGCTTAGAATCCTCAATGCTTTGCTTAGAAACCATAATGCATAGAATCCTCAATGCTTAGAATCCTCAATGCCTAGATTAGAATGCTCAATGCTTAGAATCCTCAATGCTTAGCATCCACAATGCTTAGCATCCTCAATGCTTAGAATCCTCAATGCTTAGAATCCTCAAAGCTTTGCTTAGAAACCTCAATGCTTAGAATCCTCAATGCTTAGAATCCTCAGTGCCTAGATTAGAATCCTCAATGCTTAGAATCCTCAATGCTTAGAATCCTCAATGCTTAGAATCCTCAATGCTTAGAATCCTCAATGCATAGATTAGAATCCTCAATGCTTAGAATCCTCAATGCTTAGAATCTTCAATGCTTAGAATCCTCAATGCTTAGAATCTTCAATGCTTAGAATCCTCAATGCTAAGCATCCTCAATGCTTAGCTTAGAAAACTCAATGCTTAGAATCCTCAATGCTTAACATCCTCAATGTTTAGAATCCTCAATGCTTGGCATCCTCAATGCTTAGCATCCTCAATGCTTAGCTTAGAAAACTCAATGCTTAGAATCCTCAATGCTTAACATCCTCAATGTTTAGAATCCTCAATGCATAGCTTAGAATCCTCAATGCTTAGAATCCTCAATGCTTAGCATCCTCAATCCTTAGTATGCTCTATGCTTAGCTTAGAATCCTCAATGCTTAGAATCCTCAATGCTTACAGACCTCAATGCTGAGAAATTTTATTGTTTGAAACCTCATTGCTTAGCATCCCAAATGCTTACAAACCTCAATGCATAGAGGCCATAATGCTTAGAAACCTCAAAGATTAGAAAACTCAATGCTTGGCTTAGAATCCTCTATGCTTAGAATCCTCAATGCTTAGAATCTTCCATGCATAGCTTAGAATCCTCAATGCTTAGTATCCTCAATGCTTAGCATCCTCAGTGCTTAGCATCCTCATTGTTAGCATCCTCAATGCTTAGCATCCTCAATGCTTAGCATCCTCAATGCTTAGAAACCTGAATGCTTTGCTTAGAAAACTCAATGCTTAGAATCCTCAATGCCTAGCTTAGAATCCTCAATACTTAGAATCCTCAATGCTTAGAATCCTCAATGCTTAGCATCCTCAATGCTTAGCATGCTCAATGCTTAGCATCCTCAATACTTAGAATCCTCCATGCTCAGCTTAGAAACCTCAATGCTTAGAATCCTCAAGGCTTAGAATCCTCAATGCTTAGAATCCTCAATGCCTAGATTAGAATCCTGAATGCTTAGAATCCTCAATGCTTAGAATCCTCAATGCTTAGAATCCTCAATGCTTAGAATCCTCAATGCTTAGCTTAGAAAACTCAATGCTTAGAATCCTCAATGCTTAACATCCTCAATGTTTAGAATCCTCAATGCATAGCTTAGAATCCTCAATGCTTAGAATCCTCAATGCTTAGCATCCTCAATGCTTACAAACCTCAATGCTGAGAAATTTTATTGTTTGAAACCTCATTGCTTAGCATCCCAAATGCTTACAAACCTCAATGCATAGAGGCCTTAATGCTTAGAAACCTCAAAGATTAGAAAACTCAATGCTTGGCTTAGAATCCTCAATGCTTAGAATCCTCAATGCTTAGAATCCTCCATGCATACCTTAGAGTCCTCAATAGTTAGAATCCTCAATGCTTCGCATCCTCAATGCTTAGCTTAGAAACCTCAATGCTTAGCATCCTCAATGCTTAGCATCCTCATTGCTTAGCATCCTCATTGCTTAGCATCCTCATTGCTTAGCTTAGAATCCTCAAAGCTCAGAATCCTCACTGCATAGGAACCTCAATGCTTAACATCCTCAATGTTTAGAATCCTCAATGCATAGCTTAGAATCCTCAATGCTTAGAATCCTCAATGCTTAGCATCCTAAATCCTTAGTATGCTCTATGCTTAGCTTAGAATCCTCAATGCTTGGCATCCTCAATGCTTAGCATCCTCAATGCTTAGCTTAGAAAACTCAATGCTTAGAATCCTCAATGCTTAACATCCTCAATGTTTAGAATCCTCAATGCATAGCTTAGAATCCTCAATGCTTAGAATCCTCAATGCTTAGCATCCTAAATCCTTAGTATGCTCTATGCTTAGCTTAGAATCCTCAATGCTTAGAATCCTCAATGCTTACTGACCTCAATGCTGAGAAATTTTATTGTTTGAAACCTCATTGCTTAGCATCCCAAATGCTTACAAACCTCATTGCATAGAGGCCTTAATGTTTAGAAACAAAAAAGATTAGAAAACTCAATGCTTGGCTTAGAATCCTCAATGCTTAGCATCCTCAATGCTTAGCATCATCAATGCTTAGCATCCTCAATGCCTAGAATCCTCAAAGCTTAGCATCCTCAATGCTTAGCATCCTCAATGCTTAGCATCCTCAATGCTTAGAATCCTCAATGCTTTGCTTAGAAACCACAATGCTTAGAATCCTCAATGCTTAGAATCCTCAATGCCTAGATTAGAATGCTCAATGCTTAGAATCCTCAATGCTTAGCATCCACAATGCTTAGCATCCTCAATGCTTAGAATCCTCAATGCTTAGAATCCTCAAAGCTTTGCTTAGAAACCTCAAGGCTTAGAATCCTCAATGCTTAGAATCCTCAGTGCCTAGATTAGAATCCTCAATGCTTAGAATCCTCAATGCTTAGAATCCTCAATGCTTAGAATCCTCAATGCTTAGAATCCTCAATGCTTAGCATCCTCAATGCTTAGCTTACAAAACTCAATGCTTAGCATCCTCAATGCTTAACAGCCTCAATGCTTAGCATCCTCAATTCATATCTTAGAATCCTCAAAGCTCAGGATCCTCAATGCTTAGAAACCTCAATGCACAGAGTCCTTAATGCTTAAAAACGTCAATACTTAGCATCCTCACTGCTTAGCTTAGAATCCTAAATGCTTAGAAACCTCAATGCTTTTAATCCTCAGTGCTTAGCATCCTCAATGCGTAGAATCGCCAATCCTTAGAAACCTCAATGCTTAGCATCCTCAATCCTTAGTATGCTCTATGCTTAGCTTAGAATCCTCAATGCTTAGAATCCTCAATGCTTACAAACCTCAATGCTGAGAAATTTTATTGTTTGAAACCTCATTGCTTAGCATCCCAAATGCTTGCAAACCTCAATGCATAGAGGCCTTAATACTTAGAAACCTCAAAGATTTGAAAACTCAATGCTTGGCTTAGAATCCTCTATGCTTAGAATCCTCAATGCTTAGAATCTTCCATGCATAGCTTAGAATCCTCAATGCTTAGAATCCTCAATGCTTAGAATCCTCCATGCATTGCTTAGAATCCTCAATAGTTAGAATCCTCTATGCTTCGCATCCTCAATGCTTATCTTAGAAACCTCAATGCTTAGAATCCTCAATGCTTCGCATCCTCAATGCTTAGCTTAGAAACCTCAATGAATAGTATCCTCAATGCTTAGCATCCTCAATGCTTAGCATCCTCATTACTTAGCATCCTCAATGCTTAGCATCCTCAATGCTTAGCATCCTCAATGCTTAGCATCCTCAATGCGTAGAAACCTGAATGCTTTGCTTAGAAACCTCAATGCTTAGAATCCTCAATGCCTAGCTTAGAATCCTCAATACTTAGAATCCTCAATGCTTAGAATCCTCAAAGCTTAGCATCTTCAATGCTTAGCATCCTCAATGCTTAGCATCCTCAATACTTAGAATCCTCCATGCTCAGCTTAGAAACCTCAATGCTTAGAATCCTCAAGGCTTAGAATCCTCAATGCTTAAAATCCTCAATGCCTAGATTAGAATCTTAAATGCTTAGAATCCTCAATGCTTAGAATCCTCAATGCTTAGAATCCTCAATGCTTAGCATCCTCAATGCTTAGCTTTGAATACTCAATGCTTAGAATCCTCAATGCTTAACATCCTCAATGTTTAGAATCCTCAATGCATAGCTTAGAATCCTCAATGCTTAGAATCCTCAATGCTTAGCATCCTCAATCCTTAGTATGCTCTATGCTTAGCTTAGAATCCTCAATGCTTAGAATCCTCAATGCATACAAACCTCAATGCTGAGAAATTTTATTGTTTGAAACCTCATTGCTTAGCAACCCAAATGCTTGCAAACCTCAATGCATAGAGGCTTTAATGCTTAGAAACCTCAAAGATTAGAAAACTCAATGCTTGGCTTAGAATCCTCAGTGCTTAGAATCCTCAATGCTTAGAATCCTCCATGCATAGCTTAGAATCCTCAATGCTTAGAATCCTCAATGCTTAGAATCCTCCATGCATTGCTTAGAATCCTCAATAGTTAGAATCCTCAATGCTTCGCATCCTCAATGCTTATCTTAGAAACCTCAATGCTTAGAATGCTCAATGATTAGCATCCTCAATGCTTAGCATCCTCATTGCTTAGCATCCTCATTGCTTAGCATCCTCATTGCTTAGCTTAGAACCCTCAAAGCTCAGAATCCTCACTGCTTAGGAACCTCAATGCTTAGCATCCTCCATGCATTGCTTAGAAACCTCAATGCGCAGAATCCTCATTGCTTAGAAATATTATTGCTCTGAAACCTCAATGCTTAGCAACCCTAATGCTTACAAACCTCATTGCATAGAGGCCTTAATGTTTAGAAACAACAAAGATTAGAAAACTCAATGCTTGGCTTAGAATCCTCAATGCTTAGCATCCTCAATGCTTAGCATCCTCAATGCTTAGCATCCTCAATGCTTAGCATCTTCAATGCCTAGAATCCTCAATGCTTAGAATCCTCAATGCTTAGCATCCTCAATGCTTAGCATCCTCAATGCTTAGTATCCTCAATGCTTAGAAACCTCAATGCTTTGCTTAGAAACCTCAATGCTTAGAATCCTCAATGCTTAGAATACTCAATGCGTAGCATCCTCAATGCTTAGCATCCTCAATGCTTAGCATCCTCAATACTTAGCATCCTCAATGCTTAGAATCCTCCATGCTTAGCTTAGAAACCTCAATGCTTAGAATCCTCAATGCTTAGAATCCTCAATGCTTAGAATCCTCATTGCCTAGATTAGAATCCTCAATGCTTAGAATCCTCAATGCTTAGAATCCTCAATGCTTAGAATCCTCAATGATTAGCATCCTCAATGCTTAGCTTAGAAAACTCAATGATAAGAATCCTCAATGCTTAACATCCTCAATGTTTAGAATCCTCAATGCATAGCTTAGAATCCTCAATGCTTAGAATCCTCAATGCTTAGCATCCTCAATCCCTAGTATGCTCTATGCTTAGCTTAGAATCCTCAATGCTTAGAATCATCAATGCTTACAAACCTCAATGCTGAGAAATTTTATTGTTTGAAACCTCATTGCTTAGCATCCCAAATGCTTATAAACCTCAATGCATAGAGGCCTTAATGCCTAGAAACCTCAAAGATTAGAAAACTCAATGCTTGGCTTAGAATCCTCTATGCTTAGCATCCTCAATGCTTAGCATCCTCAATGCTTAGCATCCTCAATGCTTAGAATCCTCAATGCTTTGCTTAGAAACCACAATGCTTAGAATCCTCAATGCTTAGAATCCTCATTGCCTAGATTAGAATCCTCAATGCTTAGAATCCTCAATGCTTAGCATCCACAATGCTTAGCATCCTCAATGCTTAGAATCCTCAATGCTTAGAATCCCCAAAGCTTTGCTTAGAAACCTCAATGCTTAGAATCCTCAATGCTTAGAATCCTCAGTGCCTAGATTAGAATCCTCAATGCTTAGAATCCTCAATGCTTAGAATCCTCAATGCTTAGAATCCTCAATGCTTAGCATCCTCAATGCTTAGCATCCTCAATGCTTAGCTTACAAAACTCAATGCTTAGCATCCTCAATGCTTAACAGCCTCAATGCTTAGCATCCTCAATGCATTTCTTAGAATCCTCAAAGCTCAGGATCCTCAATGCTTAGAAACCTCAATGCACAGAGTCCTTAATGCTTAGAAACCTCAATACTTAGCATCCTCACTGCTTAGATTAGAATCCTAACTGCTTAGAAACCTCAGTGCTTTTAATCCTCTGTTCTTAGCATCCTCAATGCGTAGAATCGCCAATCCTTAGAAACCTCAATGCTTAGCATCCTCAATCCTTAGTATGCTCTATGCTTAGCTTAGAATTTTCAATGCTTAGAATCCTCAATGCTTACAAACCTCAATGCTGAGAAATTTTATTGTTTGAAACCTCATTGCATAGCATCCCAAATGCTTGCAAACCTCAATGCATAGAGGCCTTAATACTTAGAAACCTCAAAGATTAGAAAACTCAATGCTTGGCTTAGAATCCTCTATGCTTAGAATCCTCAATGCTTAGAATCTTCCATGCATAGCTTAGAATCCTCAATGCTTAGAATCCTCAATGCTTAGCATCCTCCATGCATTGCTTAGAATCCTCAATAGTTAGAATCCTCAATGCTTCGCATCCTCAATGCTTACCTTAGAAACCTCAATGCTTATTATCCTCAATGCTTAGCATCCTCAATGCTTAGCATCCTCATTAATTAGCATCCTCAATGCTTAGCATCCTCAATGCTTAGCATCCTCAATGCTTAGCATTCTCAATGCGTAGAAACGTGAATGCTTTGCTTAGAAACCTCAATGCTTAGAATCCTCAATGTCTAGCTTAAATCCTCAATACTTAGAATCCTCAATGCATAGAATCCTCAATGCTTAGCATCTTCAATGCTTAGCATCCTCAATGCTTAGCATCCTCAATACTTAGAATCCTCCATGCTCAGCTTAGAAACCTCAATGCTTAGAATCCTCAAGGCTTAGAATCCTCAATGCTTAAAATCCTCAATGCCTAGATTAGAATCCTAAATGCTTAGAATCCTCAATGCTTAGAATCCTCAATGCTTAGAATCCTCAATGCTTAGCATCCTCAGTGCTTAGCTTTGAAAACTCAATGCTTAGAATCCTCAATGCTTAACATCCTCAATGTTTAGAATCCTCAATGCATAGCTTAGAATCCACAATGCTTAGAATCCTCAATGCTTAGAATCCTCAATGCTTACAAACCTCAATGCTGAGAAATTTTATTGTTTGAAACATCATTGCTTAGCATCCCAAATGCTTACAAACCTCAATGCATAGAGGCCTTAATGCTTAGAAACCTCAAAGATTAGAAAACTCAATGCTTGGCTTAGAATCCTCAATGCTTAGAATCCTCAATGCTTAGAATCTTCCATGCTTAGAATCCTCAATGCTTAGAATCCTCAATGCTTAGCTTAGAAACCTCAATGCTTAGAATCCTCAATGCTTTGCATCCTCAATGCATAGCATCCTCATTGCTTAGCATCCTCAATGCTTAGCATTCTCAATGCTTAGCATCCTCAATGCTTAGAAACCTGAATGCTTTGCTTAGAAACCTCAATGCTTAGAATCCTCAATGCCTAGCTTAGAATCCTCAATACTTAGAATCCTCAATGCTTAGAATCCTCAATGCTTAGAATCCTCAATGCTTAGAATCCTCAATGCTTAGCATCCTCAATGCATAGCTTAGAATCCTCAATGCTTAGAATCCTCAATGCTTAGCATCCTCAATGCATAGCTTAGAATCCTCAATGCTTAGAATCCTCAATGCTTACAAACCTCAATGCTGAGAAATTTTATTGTTTGAAACCTCATTGCTTAGCATCCCAAATGCTTACAAACCTCAATGCATAGAGGCCTTAATGCTTAGAAACCTCAAAGATTAGAAAACTCAATGCTTGGCTTAGAATCCTCTATGCTTAGAATCCTCAATGCTTAGAATCATCCATGCATAGCTTAGAATCCTCAATGCTTAGAATCCTCAATGCTTAGAATCCTCAATGCTTAGCATCCTCATTGCTTAGCATCCTCAATGCTTAGCATCCTCAATGCTTAGCATCCTCAATGCTTAGCATCCTCAATGCTTAGAAACCTGAATGCTTTGCTTAGAAACCTCAATGCTTATAATCCTCAATGCCTAGCTTAGAATCCTCAATACTTAGAATCCTCAATGCTTAGAATCCTCAATGCTTAGCATCCTCAATGCTTAGCATCCTCAATGCTTAGCATCCTCAGTGCTTAGCTTCCTCAATGCTTAGCATCCTCAATACTTAGAATCCTCCATGCTCAGCTTAGAAACCTCAATGCTTAGAATCCTCAAGGCTTAGAATCCTCAATGCTTAGAATCCTCAATGCCTAGATTAGAATCCTAAATGCTTAGAATCCTCAATGCTTAGAATCCTCAATGCTTAGAATACTCAATGCTTAGAATCCTCAATGCTTAGCATCTTCAATGCTTAGCTTAGAAAACTCAATGCTTAGAATCCTCAATGCTTAACATCCTCAATGTTTAGAATCCTCAATGCATAGCTTAGAATCCTCAATGCTTAGAATCCTCAATGCTTAGCATCCTCAATCCTTAGTATGCTCTATGCTTAGCTTAGAATCCTCAATGCTTAGAATCCTCAATGCTTACAAACCTCAATGCTGAGAAATTTTATTGTTTGAAACCTCATTGCTTAGCATCCCAAATGCTTACAAACCTCAATGCATAGAGGCCTTAATGCTTAGAAACCTCAAAGATTAGAAAATTCAGTGCTTGGCTTAGAATCCTCATAGCTTAGAATCCTCAATGCTTAGAATCCTCAATGCTTAGAATCCGCAATGCTTAGAATTCTCAATACTTAGCTTAGAAAACTCAATGCTTAGCATCCTCAATGCTTAGAAACCTCAATGCACAGAATCCTTAATGCTTAGAAACCTCAATACTTAGCATCCTAAGTGCTTAGCTTAGAATCCTCACTGCTTAGAAACCTGAATGCTTAGAATCCTCAATGCTTAGAATCCTCAATGCTTAGCTTAGAAACCTCAATGCTTAGAATTCTCAATGCTTAACATCCTCAATGTTTAGAATCCTCAATGCATAGCTTAGAATCCTCAATGCTTAGAATCCTCAATGCTTAGAATCCTCAATGCTTAGCATCCTCAATGATTAGAATCCTCAATGCTTAGCATCCTCAAATCTTAGAATCCTCAATGCTTAGCATCCTCAATGCTTAGCATCCTCAATGCTTAGTATGCTCTATGCTTAGAATCCTCAATGCTTAGCATCCTCAATGCTTACCATCCTCAATGCTTAGCATCCTCAATGCTTAGCATCCTCAATGCTTAGAATCCTCAATGCTTAGAATCCTCAATGCTTAGAATCCTCAATGCTTAGAATCCTCCATGCATTGCTTAGAATCCTCAATAGTTAGAATCCTCAATGCTTCGCATCCTCAATGCTTAGCATGGAAACCTCAATACTTGGAATCCTCAATGCTTAGCATCCTCATTACATAGCTTAGAATCCTCAATGCTTAGAATCCTCAATGCTTAGCATCCTCAATGCTTAGCATCCTCAATGCTTAGCATCCTGAATGCTTAGCATCCTCAAAGCTTAGAATCCTCAATGCTTACCATTTTCAATGCATAGCATCCTCAATGCTTAGAATCCTCAATTCTTAGAATCCTCAAAGCTTAGCATCCTCAATACTTAGCTTCCTCAATGCTTAGCATCCTCAATACTTAGCATCCTCCATGCTTAGCTTAGAAACCACAATGCTTAGAATCCTCAATGCTTAGAATCCTCAATGCTTAGAATCCTCAATGCCTAGATTAGAATCCTCAATGCTTAGAATCCTCAATGCTTAGAAACCTCAATGCTTAGAATCCTCAATGCTTAGCATCCTCAATGCTTAGCTTAGAAAACTCAATGCTTAGAATCCTCAATGCTTAACATCCTCAATGTTTAGAATCCTCAATGCATAGCTTAGAATCCTCAATGCTTAGAATCTTCCACGCATAGCTTAGAATCCTAAATGCTAAGAATCCTCAATGCTCAGCGTCCTCCATGCATTGCTTAGAATCCTCAATAGTTAGAATCCTCAATGCCTCGCATCCTCAATGCCTAGCTTAGAATCCTCAATGCTTAGAATCCTCAACGCTTAGAATCCTCAATGCTTAGCATCCTCAATGCTTAGCATCCTCATTGCTTAGCATCCTCAATGCTTAGCATCCTCAATGCTTAGCATCCTCAATGCTTAGAAACCTGAATGCTTTGCTTAGAAACCTCAATGCTTAGAATCCTCAATGCCTAGCTTAGAATCCTCAGTACATAGAATCCTCAATGCTTAGAATCCTCAATGCTTAGAATCCTCAATGCTTAGCATCCTCAATGCTTAGCATCCTCAATGCTTAGCATCCTCAATACTTAGAATCCTCCATGCTCAGCTTAGAAACCTCAATGCTTAGAATCCTCAAGGCTTAGAATCCTCAATGCTTAGAATCCTCAATGCCTAGATTAGAGTCCTAAATGCTTAGAATCCTCAATGCTTAGAATCCTCAATGCTTAGAATCCTCAATGCTTAGCATCCTCAATGCTTAGCTTAGAAAACTCAATGCTTAGAATCCTCAATGCTTAACATCCTCAATGTTTAGAATCCTCAATGCATAGCTTAGAATCCTCAATGCTTAGAATCCTCAATGCTTAGCATCCTAAATCCTTAGTATGCTCTATACTTAGCTTAGAATCCTCAATGCTTATAATCCTCAATGCTTACAGACCTCAATGCTGAGAAATTTTATTGTTTGAAACCTCATTGCTTAGCATCCCAAATGCTTACAAACCTCAATGCATAGAGGCCTTAATGCTTAGAAACCTCAAAGATTAGAAAACTCAATGGTTGGCTTAGAATCCTCAATGCTTAGAATCCTCAATGCTTAGAATCCTCCATGCATAGCTTAGAATCCTCAATGCTTAGAATCCTCAATGCTTAGAATCCTCAATGCTTAGCATCCTCATTGCTTAGCATCCTCAATGCTTAGCATCCTCAATGCTTAGCATCCTCAATGCTTAGCATCCTCAATGCTTAGAAACATGAATGCTTTGCTTAGAAACCTCAATGCTTAGAATCCTCAATGCCTAGCTTAGAATCCTCAATACTTAGAATCCTCAATGCTTAGAATCCTCAATGCTTAGCATCCTCAATGCTTAGCTTCCTCAATGCTTAGCATCCTCAATACTTAGAATCCTCCATGCTCAGCTTAGAAACCTCAATGCTTAGAATCCTCAATGCTTAGAATCCTCAATGCCTAGATTAGAATCCTAAATGCTTAGAATCCTCAATGCTTAGAATCCTCAATGCTTAGCATCCTCAATGCTTAGCTTAGAAAACTCAGTGCTTAGAATCCTCAATGCTTAACATCCTCATTGTTTAGAATCCTCAATGCATAGCTTAGAATCCTCAATGCTTAGAATCCTCAATGCTTAGCATCCTCAATCCTTAGTATGCTCTATGCTTAGCTTAGAATCCTCAATGCTTAGAATCCTCAATGCTTAGAAACCTCAATGCTGAGAAATTTTATTGTTTGAAACCTCATTGCTTAGCATCCCAAATGCTTAGAAACCTCAATGCATAGAGGCCATAATGCTTAGAAACCTCAAAGATTAGAAAATTCAATGCTTGGCTTAGAATCCTCATAGCTTAGAATCCTCAATGCTTAGAATCCTCCATGCTTAGAATCCTCAATGCTTAGCATCCTCAATGCTTAGCTTAGAAAACTGAATGCTTAGAATCCTCAATGCTTAGAAACCTCAATGCACAGAATCCTTAATGCTTAGAAACCTCAATACTTAGCATCCTAAACGCTTAGCTTAGAATCCTCACTGCTTAGAAACCTGAATGCTTAGAATCCTCAATGCTTAGAATCCTCAATGCTTAGCTTAGAAACCTCAATGCTTAGAATTCTCAATGCTTAACATCCTCAATGTTTAGAATCCTCAATGCATAGCTTAGAATCCTCAATGCTTAGAATCCTCAATGCTTAGAATCCTCAATGCTTAGCATCCTCAATGCTTAGAATCCTCAATGCTTAGCATCCTCAAATCTTAGAATCCTCAATGCTTAGCATCCTCAATGCTTAGTATGCTCTATGCTTACAATCCTCAATGCTTAGCATCCTCAGTGCTTACCATCCTCAATGCTTAGCATCCTCAATGCTTAGCATCCTCAATGCTTAGAATCCTCAATGCTTAGAATCCTCAATGCTTAGAATCCTCCATGCATTGCTTAGAATCCTCAATAGTTAGAATCCTTAATGCTTCGCATCCTCAATGCTTAGCATAGAAACCTCAATACTTAGAATCCTCAATGCTTAGCATCCTCATTACATAGCTTAGAATCCTCAATGCTTAGAAACCTCAATGCTTAGCATCCTCAATGCTTAGCATCCTCAATGCTTAGCATCCTGAATGCTTAGCATCCTCAAAGCTTAGAATCCTCAATGCTTACAATTTTCAATGCTTAGCATCCTCAATGCTTAGCATCCTCAATTCTTAGAATCCTCAATGCTTAGCATCCTCAATGCTTAGCATCCTCAATGCTTAGCATCCTCAGTGCTTAGCATCCTCAATGATTTGCTTAGAAACCTCAATGCTTAGAATCCACAATGCTTAGAATCCTCAATGCCTAGCTTAGAATCCTCAATGCTTAGAATCCTCAATGCTTAGAATCCTCAATTCTTAGAATCCTCAATGCTTAGCATCCTCAATACTTAGCATCCTCCATGCTTAGCTTAGAAACCACAATGCTTAGAATCCTCAATGCTTAACATCCTCAATGTTTAGAATCCTCAATGCATAGCTTAGTATCCTCAATGCTTAGAATCCTCAATGCTTAGCATCCTCAATCCTTAGTATGCTCTATGCTTAGCTTAGAATCCTCAATGCTTAGAATCCTCAATGCTTACAAACCTCAATGCTGAGAAATTTTATTGTTTGAAACGTCATTGCTTAGCATCCCAAATGCTTACAAACCTCAATACATAGAGGCCTTAATGCTTAGAAACCTCAAAGATTAGAAAACTCAATGCTTGGCTTAGAATCCTCAATGCTTAGAATCCTCAATGCTTAGAATCCTCCTTGCATTGCTTAGAATCCTCAATAGTTAGAATCCTCAATGCTTCGCATCCTCAATGCTTAGCATAGAAACCTCAATACTTAGAATCCTCAATGCTTAGCATCCTCAATGCTTAGCTTAGAAAACTCAATGCTTAGAATCCTCAATGCTTAGAATCCTCAATGCTTAGCATCCTCAATCATTAGTATGCTCTATGCTTAGCTTAGAATCCTCAATGCTTAGAATCCTCAATGCTTACAATCCTCAATGCTGAGATATTTTATTGTTTGAAACGTCATTGCTTAGCATCCCAAATGCTTACAAACCTCAATACATAGAGGCCTTGAAGCTTAGAAACCTCAAAGATTAGAAAACTCTATGCTTGGCTTAGAATCCTCTATGCTTAGAATCCTCAATGCTTAGAATCTTCCATGCATAGCTTAGAATCCTCAATGCTTAGAATCCTCAATGCTTAGCATCCTCCATGCATTGCTTAGAATCCTCAATAGTTAGAATCCTCAATGCCTCGCATCCTCAATGCTTAGCTTAGAAACCTCAGTGCTTAGAATCCTCAATGCTTAGTATCCTCAATGCTTAGCATCCTCATTGCTTAGCATCCTCAATGATTAGCATCCTCAATGCTTAGCATCCTCAATGCTTAGCATCCTCAATGCTTAGTAACCTGAATGCTTTGCTTAGAAACCTCAATGCTTAGAATCCTCAATGCCTAGCTTAGAATCCTCAGTACTTAGAATCCTCAATGCTTAGAATCCTCAATGCTTAGAATCCTCAATGCTTAGCATCCTCAATGCTTAGAATCCTCAATGCTTAGCATCCTCAATACTTAGTATCCTCCGTGCTCAGCTTAGAAACCTCAATGCTTAGAATCCTCAAGGCTTAGAATCCTCAATGCTTAGAATCCTCAGTGCCTAGATTAGAATCCTAAATGCTTAGAATCCTCAATGCTTAGAATCCTCAATGCTTAGAATCCTCAATGCTTAGCATCCTCAATGCTTAGCTTAGAAAACTCAATGCTTAGAATCCTCAATGCTTAACATCCTCAATGTTTAGAATCCTCAATGCATAGCTTAGAATCCTCAATGCTTAGAATCCTCAATGCTTAGCATCCTCAATCCTTAGTATGCTCTATGCTTAGCTTAGAATCCTCAATGCTTAGAATCCTCAATGCTTACAGACCTCAATGCTGAGAAATTTTATTGTTTGAAACCTCATTGCTTAGCATCCCAAATGCTTACAAACCTCAATGCATAGAGGCCTTAATGCTTAGAAACCTCAAAGATTAGAAAACTCAATGCTTGGCTTAGAATCCTCAATGCTTAGAATCCTCAATGCTTAGAATCCTCCATGCATAGCTTAGAATCCTCAATGCTTAGAATCCTCAATGCTTAGAATCCTCAATGCTTAGAATCCTCCTTGCATTGCTTAGAATCCTCAATAGTTAGAATCCTCAATGCTTCGCATCCTCAATTCTTAGTATAGAAACCTCAATACTTAGAATCCTCAATGCTTAGCATCCTCAATGCTTAGAATCCTCAATGCTTACAGACCTCAATGCTGAGAAATTTTATTGTTTGAAACCTCATTGCATAGCATCCCAAATGCTTACAAACCTCAATGCATAGAGGCCTTAATGCTTAGAAACCTCAAAGATTAGAAAACTCAATGCTTGGCTTAGAATCCTCAATGCTTAGAATCCTCAATGCTTAGAATCCTCCATGCATAGCTTAGAATCCTCAATGCTTAGAATCCTCAATGCTTAGAATCCTCAATGCTTAGAATCCTCCATGCTTAGAATCCTCAATGCTTAGCATCCTCAATGCTTAGCTTAGAAAACTGAATGCTTAGAATCCTCAATGCTTAGAAACCTCAATGCACAGAATCCTTAATGCTTAGAAACCTCAATACTTAGCATCCTAAACGCTTAGCTTAGAATCCTCACTGCTTAGAAACCTGAATGCTTAGAATCCTCAATGCTTAGAATCCTCAATGCTTAGCTTAGAAACCTCAATGCTTAGAATTCTCAATGCTTAACATCCTCAATGTTTAGAATCCTCAATGCATAGCTTAGAATCCTCAATGCTTAGAATCCTCAATGCTTAGAATCCTCAATGCTTAGCATCCTCAATGCTTAGAATCCTCAATGCTTAGCATCCTCAAATCTTAGAATCCTCAATGCTTAGCATCCTCAATGCTTAGTATGCTCTATGCTTACAATCCTCAATGCTTAGCATCCTCAGTGCTTACCATCCTCAATGCTTAGCATCCTCAATGCTTAGCATCCTCAATGCTTAGAATCCTCAATGCTTAGAATCCTCAATGCTTAGAATCCTCCATGCATTGCTTAGAATCCTCAATAGTTAGAATCCTTAATGCTTCGCATCCTCAATGCTTAGCATAGAAACCTCAATACTTAGAATCCTCAATGCTTAGCATCCTCATTACATAGCTTAGAATCCTCAATGCTTAGAAACCTCAATGCTTAGCATCCTCAATGCTTAGCATCCTCAATGCTTAGCATCCTGAATGCTTAGCATCCTCAAAGCTTAGAATCCTCAATGCTTACAATTTTCAATGCTTAGCATCCTCAATGCTTAGCATCCTCAATTCTTAGAATCCTCAATGCTTAGCATCCTCAATGCTTAGCATCCTCAATGCTTAGCATCCTCAGTGCTTAGCATCCTCAATGATTTGCTTAGAAACCTCAATGCTTAGAATCCACAATGCTTAGAATCCTCAATGCCTAGCTTAGAATCCTCAATGCTTAGAATCCTCAATGCTTAGAATCCTCAATGCTTAGAATCCTCAATGCTTAGCATCCTCAATACTTAGCATCCTCCATGCTTAGCTTAGAAACCACAATGCTTAGAATCCTCAATGCTTAACATCCTCAATGTTTAGAATCCTCAATGCATAGCTTAGTATCCTCAATGCTTAGAATCCTCAATGCTTAGCATCCTCAATCCTTAGTATGCTCTATGCTTAGCTTAGAATCCTCAATGCTTAGAATCCTCAATGCTTACAAACCTCAATGCTGAGAAATTTTATTGTTTGAAACGTCATTGCTTAGCATCCCAAATGCTTACAAACCTCAATACATAGAGGCCTTAATGCTTAGAAACCTCAAAGATTAGAAAACTCAATGCTTGGCTTAGAATCCTCAATGCTTAGAATCCTCAATGCTTAGAATCCTCCTTGCATTGCTTAGAATCCTCAATAGTTAGAATCCTCAATGCTTCGCATCCTCAATGCTTAGCATAGAAACCTCAATACTTAGAATCCTCAATGCTTAGCATCCTCAATGCTTAGCTTAGAAAACTCAATGCTTAGAATCCTCAATGCTTAGAATCCTCAATGCTTAGCATCCTCAATCATTAGTATGCTCTATGCTTAGCTTAGAATCCTCAATGCTTAGAATCCTCAATGCTTACAATCCTCAATGCTGAGATATTTTATTGTTTGAAACGTCATTGCTTAGCATCCCAAATGCTTACAAACCTCAATACATAGAGGCCTTGAAGCTTAGAAACCTCAAAGATTAGAAAACTCTATGCTTGGCTTAGAATCCTCTATGCTTAGAATCCTCAATGCTTAGAATCTTCCATGCATAGCTTAGAATCCTCAATGCTTAGAATCCTCAATGCTTAGCATCCTCCATGCATTGCTTAGAATCCTCAATAGTTAGAATCCTCAATGCCTCGCATCCTCAATGCTTAGCTTAGAAACCTCAGTGCTTAGAATCCTCAATGCTTAGTATCCTCAATGCTTAGCATCCTCATTGCTTAGCATCCTCAATGATTAGCATCCTCAATGCTTAGCATCCTCAATGCTTAGCATCCTCAATGCTTAGTAACCTGAATGCTTTGCTTAGAAACCTCAATGCTTAGAATCCTCAATGCCTAGCTTAGAATCCTCAGTACTTAGAATCCTCAATGCTTAGAATCCTCAATGCTTAGAATCCTCAATGCTTAGCATCCTCAATGCTTAGCATCCTCAATGCTTAGAATCCTCAATGCTTAGCATCCTCAATACTTAGTATCCTCCGTGCTCAGCTTAGAAACCTCAATGCTTAGAATCCTCAAGGCTTAGAATCCTCAATGCTTAGAATCCTCAGTGCCTAGATTAGAATCCTAAATGCTTAGAATCCTCAATGCTTAGAATCCTCAATGCTTAGAATCCTCAATGCTTAGCATCCTCAATGCTTAGCTTAGAAAACTCAATGCTTAGAATCCTCAATGCTTAACATCCTCAATGTTTAGAATCCTCAATGCATAGCTTAGAATCCTCAATGCTTAGAATCCTCAATGCTTAGCATCCTCAATCCTTAGTATGCTCTATGCTTAGCTTAGAATCCTCAATGCTTAGAATCCTCAATGCTTACAGACCTCAATGCTGAGAAATTTTATTGTTTGAAACCTCATTGCTTAGCATCCCAAATGCTTACAAACCTCAATGCATAGAGGCCTTAATGCTTAGAAACCTCAAAGATTAGAAAACTCAATGCTTGGCTTAGAATCCTCAATGCTTAGAATCCTCAATGCTTAGAATCCTCCATGCATAGCTTAGAATCCTCAATGCTTAGAATCCTCAATGCTTAGAATCCTCAATGCTTAGAATCCTCCTTGCATTGCTTAGAATCCTCAATAGTTAGAATCCTCAATGCTTCGCATCCTCAATTCTTAGTATAGAAACCTCAATACTTAGAATCCTCAATGCTTAGCATCCTCAATGCTTAGAATCCTCAATGCTTACAGACCTCAATGCTGAGAAATTTTATTGTTTGAAACCTCATTGCATAGCATCCCAAATGCTTACAAACCTCAATGCATAGAGGCCTTAATGCTTAGAAACCTCAAAGATTAGAAAACTCAATGCTTGGCTTAGAATCCTCAATGCTTAGAATCCTCAATGCTTAGAATCCTCCATGCATAGCTTAGAATCCTCAATGCTTAGAATCCTCAATGCTTAGAATCCTCAATGCTTAGAATCCTCCTTGCATTGCTTAGAATCCTCAATAGTTAGAATCCTCAATGCTTCGCATCCTCAATTCTTAGTATAGAAACCTCAATACTTAGAATCCTCAATGCTTAGCATCCTCAATGCTTAGCTTAGAAAACTCAATGCTTAGAATCCTGAATGCTTAACATCCTCAATGTTTAGAATCCTCAATGCTTAGCATCCTCATTGCTTAGAATCCTCAATGCTTAGAATCCTTAATGCTTAGCATCCTCAATGCTTAGAAACCTGAATGCTTTGCTTAGAAACCTCAATGGTTAGAATCCTCAATGCCTAGCTTAGAATCCTCAATACTTAGAATACTCAATGCTTAGCATCCTCAATGCTTAGCATCCTCAATGCTTAGAAACCTGAATGCTTTGCTTAGAAACCTCAATGCTTAGAATCCTCAATGCCTAGCTTAGAATCCTCAATACTTAGAATCCTCAATGCTTAGAATCCTCAATGCTTAGAATCCTCAATGCTTAGAATCCTCAATGCTTAGAATCCTCAATGCCTAGATTAGAATCCTCAATGCTTAGAATCCTCAATGCTTAGAATCCTCAATGCTTAGCATCCTCAATGCTTAGCTTAGAAAACTCAATGCTTAGAATCCTCAATGCTTAACATCCTCAATGTTTAGAATCCTCAATGCATAGCTTAGAATCCTCAATGCTTAGAATCCTCAATGCTTACAAACCTCAATGCTGAGAAATTTTATTGTTTGAAACCTCATTGCTTAGCATCCCAAATGCTTACAAACCTCAATGCATAGAGGCCTTAATGCTTAGAAACCTCAAAGATTAGAAAACTCAATGCTTGGCTTAGAATCCTCTATGCTTAGAATCCTCAATGCTTAGAATCATCCATGCATAGCTTAGAATCCTCAATGCTTAGAATCCTCAATGCTTAGAATCCTCAATGCTTAGCATCCTCATTGCTTAGCATCCTCAATGCTTAGCATCCTCAATGCTTAGCATCCTCAATGCTTAGCATCCTCAATGCTTAGAAACCTGAATGCTTTGCTTAGAAACCTCAATGCTTATAATCCTCAATGCCTAGCTTAGAATCCTCAATACTTAGAATCCTCAATGCTTAGAATCCTCAATGCTTAGCATCCTCAATGCTTAGCATCCTCAATGCTTAGCATCCTCAATGCTTAGCTTCCTCAATGCTTAGCATCCTCAATACTTAGAATCCTCCATGCTCAGCTTAGAAACCTCAATGCTTAGAATCCTCAAGGCTTAGAATCCTCAATGCTTAGAATCCTCAATGCCTAGATTAGAATCCTAAATGCTTAGAATCCTCAATGCTTAGAATCCTCAATGCTTAGAATCCTCAATGCTTAGAATCCTCAATGCTTAGCATCTTCAATGCTTAGCTTAGAAAACTCAATGCTTAGAATCCTCAATGCTTAACATCCTCAATGTTTAGAATCCTCAATGCATAGCTTAGAATCCTCAATGCTTAGAATCCTCAATGCTTAGCATCCTCAATCCTTAGTATGCTCTATGCTTAGCTTAGAATCCTCAATGCTTAGAATCCTCAATGCTTACAAACCTCAATGCTGAGAAATTTTATTGTTTGAAACCTCATTGCTTAGCATCCCAAATGCTTAGAAACCTCAATGCATAGAGGCCTTAATGCTTAGAAACCTCAAAGATTAGAAAATTCAGTGCTTGGCTTAGAATCCTCATAGCTTAGAATCCTCAATGCTTAGAATCCTCAATGCTTAGAATCCGCAATGCTTAGAATTCTCAATACTTAGCTTAGAAAACTCAATGCTTAGCATCCTCAATGCTTAGAAACCTCAATGCACAGAATCCTTAATGCTTAGAAACCTCAATACTTAGCATCCTAAGTGCTTAGCTTAGAATCCTCACTGCTTAGAAACCTGAATGCTTAGAATCCTCAATGCTTAGAATCCTCAATGCTTAGCTTAGAAACCTCAATGCTTAGAATTCTCAATGCTTAACATCCTCAATGTTTAGAATCCTCAATGCATAGCTTAGAATCCTCAATGCTTAGAATCCTCAATGCTTAGAATCCTCAATGCTTAGCATCCTCAATGCTTAGAATCCTCAATGCTTAGCATCCTCAAATCTTAGAATCCTCAATGCTTAGCATCCTCAATGCTTAGCATCCTCAATGCTTAGTATGCTCTATGCTTAGAATCCTCAATGCTTAGCATCCTCAATGCTTACCATCCTCAATGCTTAGCATCCTCAATGCTTAGCATCCTCAATGCTTAGAATCCTCAATGCTTAGAATCCTCAATGCTTAGAATCCTCAATGCTTAGAATCCTCCATGCATTGCTTAGAATCCTCAATAGTTAGAATCCTCAATGCTTCGCATCCTCAATGCTTAGCATGGAAACCTCAATACTTGGAATCCTCAATGCTTAGCATCCTCATTACATAGCTTAGAATCCTCAATGCTTAGAATCCTCAATGCTTAGCATCCTCAATGCTTAGCATCCTCAATGCTTAGCATCCTGAATGCTTAGCATCCTCAAAGCTTAGAATCCTCAATGCTTACAATTTTCAATGCTTAGCATCCTCAATGCTTAGCATCCTCAATTCTTAGAATCCTCAATGCTTAGCATCCTCAATGCTTAGCATCCTCAATGCTTAGCATCCTCAGTGCTTAGCATCCTCAATGATTTGCTTAGAAACCTCAATGCTTAGAATCCACAATGCTTAGAATCCTCAATACCTAGATTAGAATCCTCAATGCTTAGAATCCTCAATGCTTAGAATCCTCAATGCTTAGAATCCTCAATGCTTAGCATCCTCAATGCTTAGCATCCTCAATACTTAGCATCCTCCATGCTTAGCTTAGAAACCACAATGCTTAGAATCCTCAATGCTTAACATCCTCAATGTTTAGAATCCTCAATGCATAGCTTAGTATCCTCAATGCTTAGAATCCTCAATGCTTAGCATCCTCAATCCTTAGTATGCTCTATGCTTAGCTTAGAATCCTCAATGCTTAGAATCCTCAATGCTTACAAACCTCAATGCTGAGAAATTTTATTGTTTGAAACGTCATTGCTTAGCATCCCAAATGCTTACAAACCTCAATACATAGAGGCCTTAATGCTTAGAAACCTCAAAGATTAGAAAACTCAATGCTTGGCTTAGAATCCTCAATGCTTAGAATCCTCAATGCTTAGAATCCTCCTTGCATTGCTTAGAATCCTCAATAGTTAGAATCCTCAATGCTTCGCATCCTCAATGCTTAGCATAGAAACCTCAATACTTAGAATCCTCAATGCTTAGCATCCTCAATGCTTAGCTTAGAAAACTCAATGCTTAGAATCCTCAATGCTTAGAATCCTCAATGCTTAGCATCCTCAATCATTAGTATGCTCTATGCTTAGCTTAGAATCCTCAATGCTTAGAATCCTCAATGCTTACAATCCTCAATGCTGAGATATTTTATTGTTTGAAACGTCATTGCTTAGCATCCCAAATGCTTACAAACCTCAATACATAGAGGCCTTGAAGCTTAGAAACCTCAAAGATTAGAAAACTCTATGCTTGGCTTAGAATCCTCTATGCTTAGAATCCTCAATGCTTAGAATCTTCCATGCATAGCTTAGAATCCTCAATGCTTAGAATCCTCAATGCTTAGCATCCTCCATGCATTGCTTAGAATCCTCAATAGTTAGAATCCTCAATGCCTCGCATCCTCAATGCTTAGCTTAGAAACCTCAGTGCTTAGAATCCTCAATGCTTAGTATCCTCAATGCTTAGCATCCTCATTGCTTAGCATCCTCAATGATTAGCATCCTCAATGCTTAGCATCCTCAATGCTTAGCATCCTCAATGCTTAGTAACCTGAATGCTTTGCTTAGAAACCTCAATGCTTAGAATCCTCAATGCCTAGCTTAGAATCCTCAGTACTTAGAATCCTCAATGCTTAGAATCCTCAATGCTTAGAATCCTCAATGCTTAGCATCCTCAATGCTTAGCATCCTCAATGCTTAGCATCCTCAATACTTAGTATCCTCCGTGCTCAGCTTAGAAACCTCAATGCTTAGAATCCTCAAGGCTTAGAATCCTCAATGCTTAGAATCCTCAGTGCCTAGATTAGAATCCTAAATGCTTAGAATCCTCAATGCTTAGAATCCTCAATGCTTAGAATCCTCAATGCTTAGCATCCTCAATGCTTAGCTTAGAAAACTCAATGCTTAGAATCCTCAATGCTTAACATCCTCAATGTTTAGAATCCTCAATGCATAGCTTAGAATCCTCAATGCTTAGAATCCTCAATGCTTAGCATCCTCAATCCTTAGTATGCTCTATGCTTAGCTTAGAATCCTCAATGCTTAGAATCCTCAATGCTTACAGACCTCAATGCTGAGAAATTTTATTGTTTGAAACCTCATTGCTTAGCATCCCAAATGCTTACAAACCTCAATGCATAGAGGCCTTAATGCTTAGAAACCTCAAAGATTAGAAAACTCAATGCTTGGCTTAGAATCCTCAATGCTTAGAATCCTCAATGCTTAGAATCCTCCATGCATAGCTTAGAATCCTCAATGCTTAGAATCCTCAATGCTTAGAATCCTCAATGCTTAGAATCCTCCTTGCATTGCTTAGAATCCTCAATGCTTAGAATCCTCAATGCTTCGCATCCTCAATTCTTAGTATAGAAACCTCAATACTTAGAATCCTCAATGCTTAGCATCCTCAATGCTTAGAATCCTCAATGCTTACAGACCTCAATGCTGAGAAATTTTATTGTTTGAAACCTCATTGCTTAGCATCCCAAATGCTTACAAACCTCAATGCATAGAGGCCTTAATGCTTAGAAACCTCAAAGATTAGAAAACTCAATGCTTGGCTTAGAATCCTCAATGCTTAGAATCCTCAATGCTTAGAATCCTCCATGCATAGCTTAGAATCCTCAATGCTTAGAATCCTCAATGCTTAGAATCCTCAATGCTTAGAATCCTCCTTGCATTGCTTAGAATCCTCAATAGTTAGAATCCTCAATGCTTCGCATCCTCAATTCTTAGTATAGAAACCTCAATACTTAGAATCCTCAATGCTTAGCATCTTCAATGCTTAGCTTAGAAAACTCAATGCTTAGAATCCTGAATGCTTAACATCCTCAATGTTTAGAATCCTCAATGCTTAGCATCCTCATTGCTTAGAATCCTCAATGCTTAGAATCCTTAATGCTTAGCATCCTCAATGCTTAGAAACCTGAATGCTTTGCTTAGAAACCTCAATGGTTAGAATCCTCAATGCCTAGCTTAGAATCCTCAATACTTAGAATCCTCAATGCTTAGCATCCTCAATGCTTAGCATCCTCAATGCTTAGCTTCCTCATTGCTTAGCATCCTCAATACTTAGAATCCTCCATGCTCAGCTTAGAAACCTCAATGCTTAGAATCCTCAATGCTTAGAATCCTCATAGCCTAGATTAGAATCCTAAATGCTTAGAATCCTAAATGCTTAGAATCCTCAATGCTTAGCATCCTCAATGCTTAGCTTAGAAAACTCAATGCTTAGAATCCTCAATGCTTAACATCCTCAATGTTTAGAATCCTCAATGCATAGCTTAGAATCCTCAATGCTTAGAATCCTCAATGCTTAGCATCCTCAATCCTTAGTATGCTCTATGCTTAGCTTAGAATCCTCAATGCTTAGAATCCTCAATGCTTACAAACCTCAATGCTGAGAAATTTTATTGTTTGAAACCTCATTGCTTAGCATCCCAAATGCTTACAAACCTCATTGCATAGAGGCCTTAATGCTTAGAAACCTCAAAGATTAGAAAATTCAATGCTTGGCTTAGAATCCTCATAGCTTAGAATCCTCAATGCTTAGAATCCTCCATGCTTAGAATCCTCAATGCTTAGCATCCTCAATGCTTAGCTTAGAAAACTGAATGCTTAGAATCCTCAATGCTTAGAAACCTCAATGCACAGAATCCTTAATGCTTAGAAACCTCAATACTTAGCATCCTAAGTGCTTAGCTTAGAATCCTCTCTGCTTAGAAACCTGAATGCTTAGAATCCTCAATGCTTAGAATCCTCAATGCTTAGCTTAGAAACCTCAATGCTTAGAATTCTCAATGCTTAACATCCTCAATGTTTAGAATCCTCAATGCATAGCTTAGAATCCTCAATGCTTAGAATCCTCAATGCTTAGAATCCTCAATGCTTAGCTTCCTCAATGCTTAGAATCCTCAATGCTTAGCATCCTCAAATATTAGAATCCTCAATGCTTAGCATCCTCAATGCTTACAAACCTCAATGCTGAGAAATTTTATTGTTTTAAACGTCATTGCTTAGCATCCCAAATGCTTACAAACCTCAATACATAGAGGCCTTAATGCTTAGAAACCTCAAAGATTAGAAAACTCAATGCTTGGCTTAGAATCCTCAATGCTTAGAATCCTCAATGCTTAGAATCCTCCATGCATAGCTTAGAATCCTCAATGCTTAGAATCCTCAATGCTTAGAATCCTCAATGCTTAGAATCCTCCTTGCATTGCTTAGAATCCTCAATAGTTAGAATCCTCAATGCTTCGCATCCTCAATGCTTAGCATAGAAACCTCAATACTTAGAATCCTCAATGCTTAGCATCCTCAATGCTTAGCTTAGAAAACTCAATGCTTAGAATCCTCAATGCTTAGAATCCTCAATGCTTAGCATCCTCAATCATTAGTATGCTCTATGCTTAGCTTAGAATCCTCAATGCTTAGAATCCTCAATGCTTACAATCCTCAATGCTGAGAAATTTTATTGTTTGAAACGTCATTGCTTAGCATCCCAAATGCTTACAAACCTCAATACATAGAGGCCTTGATGCTTAGAAACCTCAAAGATTAGAAAACTCAATGCTTGGCTTAGAATCCTCAAGGCTTAGAATCCTCAATGCTTAGAATCCTCAGTGCCTAGATTAGAATCCTAAATGCTTAGAATCCTCAATGCTTAGAATCCTCAATGCTTAGAATCCTCAATGCTTAGCATCCTCAATGCTTAGCTTAGAAAACTCAATGCTTAGAATCCTCAATGCTGAACATCCTCAATGTTTAGAATCCTCAATGCATAGCTTAGAATCCTCAATGCTTAGAATCCTCAATGCTTAGCATCCTCAATCCTTAGTATGCTCTATGCTTAGCTTAGAATCCTCAATGCTTAGAATCCTCAATGCTTACAGACCTCAATGCTGAGAAATTTTATTGTTTGAAACCTCATTGCTTAGCATCCCAAATGCTTACAAACCTCAATGCATAGAGGCCTTAATGCTTAGAAACCTCAAAGATTAGAAAACTCAATGCTTGGCTTAGAATCCTCAATGCTTAGAATCCTCAATGCTTAGAATCCTCCATGCATAGCTTAGAATCCTCAATGCTTAGAATCCTCAATGCTTAGAATCCTCAATGCTTAGAATCCTCAATGCATAGCTTAGAATCCTCAATGCTTAGAATCCTCAATGCTTAGCATCCTCAATTCTTAGTATAGAAACCTCAATACTTAGAATCCTCAATGCTTAGCATCCTCAATGCTTAGAATCCTCAATGCTTACAGACCTCAATGCTGAGAAATTTTATTGTTTGAAACCTCATTGCTTAGCATCCCAAATGCTTACAAACCTCAATGCATAGAGGCCTTAATGCTTAGAAACCTCAAAGATTAGAAAACTCAATGCTTGGCTTAGAATCCTCAATGCTTAGAATCCTCAATGCTTAGAATCCTCCATGCATAGCTTAGAATCCTCAATGCTTAGAATCCTCAATGCTTAGAATCCTCAATGCTTAGAATCCTCCTTGCATTGCTTAGAATCCTCAATAGTTAGAATCCTCAATGCTTCGCATCCTCAATTCTTAGTATAGAAACCTCAATACTTAGAATCCTCAATGCTTAGAATCCTCAATGCTTAGCTTAGAAAACTCAATGCTTAGAATCCTGAATGCTTAACATCCTCAATGTTTAGAATCCTCAATGCTTAGCATCCTCATTGCTTAGAATCCTCAATGCTTAGAATCCTTAATGCTTAGCATCCTCAATGCTTAGAAACCTGAATGCTTTGCTTAGAAACCTCAATGGTTAGAATCCTCAATGCCTAGCTTAGAATCCTCAATACTTAGAATCCTCAATGCTTAGCATCCTCAATGCTTAGCATCCTCAATGCTTAGCTTCCTCATTGCTTAGCATCCTCAATACTTAGAATCCTCCATGCTCAGCTTAGAAACCTCAATGCTTAGAATCCTCAAAGCTTAGAATCCTCATAGCCTAGATTAGAATCCTAAATGCTTAGAATCCCAAATGCTTAGAATCCTCAATGCTTAGCATCCTCAATGCTTAGCTTAGAAAACTCAATGCTTAGAATCCTCAATGCTTAACATCCTCAATGTTTAGAATCCTCAATGCATAGCTTAGAATCCTCAATGCTTAGAATCCTCAATGCTTAGCATCCTCAATCCTTAGTATGCTCTATGCTTAGCTTAGAATCCTCAATGCTTAGAATCCTCAATGCTTACAAACCTCAATGCTGAGAAATTTTATTGTTTGAAACCTCATTGCTTAGCATCCCAAATGCTTACAAACCTCAATGCATAGAGGCCTTAATGCTTAGAAACCTCAAAGATTAGAAAATTCAATGCTTGGCTTAGAATCCTCATAGCTTAGAATCCTCAATGCTTAGAATCCTCCATGCTTAGAATCCTCAATGCTTAGCATCCTCAATGCTTAGCTTAGAAAACTGAATGCTTAGAATCCTCAATGCTTAGAAACCTCAATGCACAGAATCCTTAATGCTTAGAAACCTCAATACTTAGCATCCTAAGTGCTTAGCTTAGAATCCTCTCTGCTTAGAAACCTGAATGCTTAGAATCCTCAATGCTTAGAATCCTCAATGCTTAGCTTAGAAACCTCAATGCTTAGAATTCTCAATGCTTAACATCCTCAATGTTTAGAATCCTCAATGCATAGCTTAGAATCCTCAATGCTTAGAATCCTCAATGCTTAGAATCCTCAATGCTTAGCATCCTCAATGCTTAGAATCCTCAATGCTTAGCATCCTCAAATATTAGAATCCTCAATGCTTAGCATCCTCAATGCTTACAAACCTCAATGCTGAGAAATTTTATTGTTTTAAACGTCATTGCTTAGCATCCCAAATGCTTACAAACCTCAATACATAGAGGCCTTAATGCTTAGAAACCTCAAAGATTAGAAAACTCAATGCTTGGCTTAGAATCCTCAATGCTTAGAATCCTCAATGCTTAGAATCCTCCATGCATAGCTTAGAATCCTCAATGCTTAGAATCCTCAATGCTTAGAATCCTCAATGCTTAGAATCCTCCTTGCATTGCTTAGAATCCTCAATAGTTAGAATCCTCAATGCTTCGCATCCTCAATGCTTAGCATAGAAACCTCAATACTTAGAATCCTCAATGCTTAGCATCCTCAATGCTTAGCTTAGAAAACTCAATGCTTAGAATCCTCAATGCTTAGAATCCTCAATGCTTAGCATCCTCAATCATTAGTATGCTCTATGCTTAGCTTAGAATCCTCAATGCTTAGAATCCTCAATGTTTACAATCCTCAATGCTGAGAAATTTTATTGTTTGAAACGTCATTGCTTAGCATCCCAAATGCTTACAAACCTCAATACATAGAGGCCTTGATGCTTAGAAACCTCAAAGATTAGAAAACTCAATGCTTGGCTTAGAATCCTCTATGCTTAGAATCCTCAATGCTTAGAATCTTCCATGCATAGCTTAGAATCCTCAATGCTTAGAATCCTCAATGCTTAGAATCCTCAATGCTTAGAATCCTCAATGCTTAGCATCCTCCATGCATTGCTTAGAATCCTCAATAGTTAGAATCCTCAATGCCTCGCATCCTCAATGCTTAGCTTAGAAACCTCAGTGCTTAGAATCCTCAATGCTTAGTATCCTCAATGCTTAGCATCCTCATTGCTTAGCATCCTCAATGATTAGCATCCTCAATGCTTAGCATCCTCAATGCTTAGCATCCTCAATGCTTAGAAACCTGAATGCTTTGCTTAGAAACCTCAATGCTTAGAATCCTCAATGCCTAGCTTAGAATCCTCAGTACTTAGAATCCTCAATGCTTAGA
Source organism: Coturnix japonica (assembly GCF_054131305.1). Taxonomy (NCBI): domain Eukaryota; kingdom Metazoa; phylum Chordata; class Aves; order Galliformes; family Phasianidae; genus Coturnix; species Coturnix japonica. The sequence continues at coordinate 3,595,512 of NW_028188948.1, read as the reverse complement.
ATCCTCAATGCTTAGAATCCTCAATGCTTAGCATCCTCAATGCTTAGCATCCTCAATGCTTAGCATCCTCAATACTTAGTATCCTCCGTGCTCAGCTTAGAAACCTCAATGCTTAGAATCCTCAAGGCTTAGAATCCTCAATGCTTAGAATCCTCAGTGCCTAGATTAGAATCCTAAATGCTTAGAATCCTCAATGCTTAGAATCCTCAATGCTTAGAATCCTCAATGCTTAGCATCCTCAATGCTTAGCTTAGAAAACTCAATGCTTAGAATCCTCAATGCTTAACATCCTCAATGTTTAGAATCCTCAATGCATAGCTTAGAATCCTCAATGCTTAGAATCCTCAATGCTTAGCATCCTCAATCCTTAGTATGCTCTATGCTTAGCTTAGAATCCTCAATGCTTAGAATCCTCAATGCTTACAGACCTCAATGCTGAGAAATTTTATTGTTTGAAACCTCATTGCTTAGCATCCCAAATGCTTACAAACCTCAATGCATAGAGGCCTTAATGCTTAGAAACCTCAAAGATTAGAAAACTCAATGCTTGGCTTAGAATCCTCAATGCTTAGAATCCTCAATGCTTAGAATCCTCCATGCATAGCTTAGAATCCTCAATGCTTAGAATCCTCAATGCTTAGAATCCTCCTTGCATTGCTTAGAATCCTCAATAGTTAGAATCCTCAATGCTTCGCATCCTCAATTCTTAGTATAGAAACCTCAATACTTAGAATCCTCAATGCTTAGCATCCTCAATCCTTAGTATGCTCTTTGCTTAGCTTAGAATCCTCAATGCTTAGAATCCTCAATGCTTACAAACCTCAATGCTGAGAAATTTTATTGTTTGAAACGTCATTGCTTAGCATCCCAAATGCTTACAAACCTCAATACATAGAGGCCTTAATGCTTAGAAACCTCAAAGATTATAATCCTCCATGCATAGCTTAGAATCCTCTATGCTTAGAATCCTCAATGCTTAGAATCTTCCACGCATAGCTTAGAATCCTCAATGCTTAGAATCCTCAATGCTTAGCATCCTCCATGCATTGCTTAGAATCCTCAATAGTTAGAATCCTCAATGCCTCGCATCCTCAATGCTTAGCTTAGAAACCTCAATGCTTAGAATCCTCAATGCTTAGCATCCTCAATGCTTAGCATCCTCATTGCTTAGCATCCTCAATGCTTAGCATCCTCAATGCTTAGAAACCTGAATGCTTTGCTTAGAAACCTCAATGCTTAGAATCCTCCATGCCTAGCTTAGAATCCTCAATACTTAGCATCCTCAGTGCTTAGAATCCTCAATGCTTAGAATCCTCAATGCTTAGCATCCTCAATGCTTAGCATCCTCAATACTTAGAATCCTCCATGCTCAGCTTAGAAACCTCAATGCTTAGAATCCTCAAGGCTTAGAATCCTCAATGCTTAGAATCCTCAATGCCTAGATTAGAATCCTAAATGCTTAGAATCCTCAATGCTTAGAATCCTCAATGCTTAGAATCCTCAATGCTTAGAATCCTCAATGCTTAGCATCCTCAATGCTTAGCTTAGAAAACTCAATGCTTAGAATCCTCAATGCTTAACATCCTCAATGTTTAGAATCCTCAATGCATAGCTTAGAATCCTCAATGCTTAGAATCCTCAATGCTTAGCATCCTAAATCCTTAGTATGCTCTATGCTTAGCTTAGAATCCTCAATGCTTATAATCCTCAATGCTTACAGACCTCAATGCTGAGAAATTTTATTGTTTGAAACCTCATTGCTTAGCATCCCAAATGCTTACAAACCTCAATGCATAGAGGCCTTAATGCTTAGAAACCTCAAAATTAGAAAACTCAATGCTTGGCTTAGAATCCTCAATGCTTAGAATCCTCAATGCTTAGAATCTTCCATGCATAGCTTAGAATCCTCAATGCTTAGAATCCTCAATGCTTAGAATCGTCAATGCTTAGAATCCTCCTTGCATTGCTTAGAATCCTCAATAGTTAGAATCCTCAATGCTTCGCATCCTCAATGCTTAGCATAGAAACCTCAATACTTAGAATCCTCAATGCTTAGAATCCTCAATGCTTAGCTTAGAAAACTCAATGCTTAGAATCCTGAATGCTTAACATCCTCAATGTTTAGAATCCTCAATGCATAGCTTAGAATCCTCAATGCTTAGAATCCTCAATGCTTAGCATCCTCAATCCTTAGTATGCTCTATGCTTAGCTTAGAATCCTCAATGCTTAGAATTTTCAATGCTTACAAACCTCAATGCTGAGAAATTTTATTGTTTGAAACGTCATTGCTTAGCATCCCAAATGCTTACAAACCTCAATGCATAGAGGCCTTAATGCTTAGAAACCTCAAAGATTAGAAAACTCAATGCTTGGCTTAGAATCCTCAATGCTTAGAATCCTCAATGCTTAGAATCCTCCATGCATAGCTTAGAATCCTCAATGCTTAGAATCCTCAATGCTTAGAATCCTCAATGCTTAGAATCCTCCTTGCATTGCTTAGAATCCTCAATAGTTAGAATCCTCAATGCTTCGCATCCTCAATGCTTAGCATAGAAACCTCAATACTTAGAATCCTCAATGCTTAGCATCCTCAATGCTTAGCTTAGAAAACTCAATGCTTAGAATCCTCAATGCTTAGAATCCTCAATGCTTAGCATCCTCAATCATTAGTGTGCTCTATGCTTAGCTTAGAATCCTCAATGCTTAGAATCCTCAATGCTTACAATCCTCAATGCTGAGAAATTTTATTGTTTTAAACGTCATTGCTTAGCATCCCAAATGCTTACAAACCTCAATACATAGAGGCCTTGATGCTTAGAAACCTCAAAGATTAGAAAACTCTATGCTTGGCTTAGAATCCTCAATGCTTAGAATCCTCAATGCTTAGAATCTTCCATGCATAGCTTAGAATCCTCAATGCTTAGAATCCTCAATGCTTAGCATCCTCCATGCATTGCTTAGAATCCTCAATAGTTAGAATCCTCAATGCCTCGCATCCTCAATGCTTAGCTTAGAAACCTCAGTGCTTAGAATCCTCAATGCTTAGAATCCTCAGTGCCTAGATATGAATCCTAAATGCTTAGAATCCTCAATGCTTAGAATCCTCAATGCTTAGAATCCTCAATGCTTAGCATCCTCAATGCTTAGCTTAGAAAACTCAATGCTTAGAATCCTCAATGCTTAACATCCTCAATGTTTAGAATCCTCAATGCATAGCTTAGAATCCTCAATGCTTAGAATCCTCAATGCTTAGCATCCTCAATCCTTAGTATGCTCTATGCTTAGCTTAGAATCCTCAATGCTTAGAATCCTCAATGCTTACAGACCTCAATGCTGAGAAATTTTATTGTTTGAAACCTCATTGCTTAGCATCCCAAATGCTTACAAACCTCAATGCATAGAGGCCTTAATGCTTAGAAACCTCAAAGATTAGAAAACTCAATGCTTGGCTTAGAATCCTCAATGCTTAGAATCCTCAATGCTTAGAATCCTCCATGCATAGCTTAGAATCCTCAATGCTTAGAATCCTCAATGCTTAGAATCCTCAATGCTTAGAATCCTCCTTGCATTGCTTAGAATCCTCAATAGTTAGAATCCTCAATGCTTCGCATCCTCAATTCTTAGTATAGAAACCTCAATACTTAGAATCCTCAATGCTTAGCATCCTCAATGCTTAGAATCCTCAATGCTTACAGACCTCAATGCTGAGAAATTTTATTGTTTGAAACCTCATTGCTTAGCATCCCAAATGCTTACAAACCTCAATGCATAGAGGCCTTAATGCTTAGAAACCTCAAAGATTAGAAAACTCAATGCTTGGCTTAGAATCCTCAATGCTTAGAATCCTCAATGCTTAGAATCCTCCATGCATAGCTTAGAATCCTCAATGCTTAGAATCCTCAATGCTTAGAATCCTCAATGCTTAGAATCCTCCTTGCATTGCTTAGAATCCTCTATAGTTAGAATCCTCAATGCTTCGCATCCTCAATTCTTAGTATAGAAACCTCAATACTTAGAATCCTCAATGCTTAGCATCCTCAATGCTTAGCTTAGAAAACTCAATGCTTAGAATCCTGAATGCTTAACATCCTCAATGTTTAGAATCCTCAATGCTTAGCATCCTCATTGCTTAGCATCCTCAATGCTTAGCATCCTCAATGCTTAGAAACCTGAATGCTTTGCTTAGAAACCTCAATGGTTAGAATCCTCAATGCCTAGCTTAGAATCCTCAATACTTAGAATCCTCAATGCTTAGCATCCTCAATGCTTAGCATCCTCAATGCTTAGCTTCCTCATTGCTTAGCATCCTCAATACTTAGAATCCTCCATGCTCAGCTTAGAAACCTCAATGCTTAGAATCCTCAAGGCTTAGAATCCTCATAGCCTAGATTAGAATCCTAAATGCTTAGAATCCTAAATGCTTAGAATCCTCAATGCTTAGCATCCTCAATGCTTAGCTTAGAAAATTCAATGCTTAGAATACTCAATGCTTAACATCCTCAATGTTTAGAATCCTCAATGCATAGCTTAGAATCCTCAATGCTTAGAATCCTCAATGCTTAGAATCCTCAATCCTTAGTATGCTCTATGCGTAGCTTAGAATCCTCAATGCTTAGAATCCTCAATGCTTACAAACCTCAATGCTGAGAAATTTTATTGTTTGAAACCTCATTGCTTAGCATCCCAAATGCTTAGAAACCTCAATGCATAGAGGCCTAAATGCTTAGAAACCTCAAAGATTAGAAAATTCAATGCTTGGCTTAGAATCCTCATAGCTTAGAATCCTCAATGCTTAGAATCCTCCATGCTTAGAATCCTCAATGCTTAGCATCCTCAATGCTTAGCTTAGAAAACTGAATGCTTAGAATCCTCAATGCTTAGAAACCTCAATGCACAGAATCCTTAATGCTTAGAAACCTCAATACTTAGCATCCTAAGTGCTTAGCTTAGAATCCTCTCTGCTTAGAAACCTGAATGCTTAGAATCCTCAATGCTTAGAATCCTCAATGCTTAGCTTAGAAACCTCAATGCTTAGAATTCTCAATGCTTAACATCCTCAATGTTTAGAATCCTCAATGCATAGCTTAGAATCCTCAATGCTTAGAATCCTCAATGCTTAGAATCCTCAATGCTTAGCATCCTCAATGCTTAGAATCCTCAATGCTTAGCATCCTCAAATCTTAGAATCCTCAATGCTTAGCATCCTCAATGCTTAGCATCCTCAATGCTTAGTATGCTCTATGCTTAGAATCCTCAATGCTTAGCATCCTCAATGCTTACCATCCTCAATGCTTAGCATCCTCAATGCTTAGCATCCTCAATGCTTAGAATCCTCAATGCTTAGAATCCTCAATGCTTAGAATCCTCCATGCATTGCTTAGAATCCTCAATAGTTAGAATCCTCAATGCTTCGCATCCTCAATGCTTAGCATGGAAACCTCAATACTTAGAATCCTCAATGCTTAGCATCCTCATTACATAGCTTAGAATCCTCAATGCTTAGAATCCTCAATGCTTAGCATCCTCAATGCTTAGCATCCTCAATGCTTAGCATCCTGAATGCTTAGCATCCTCAAAGCTTAGAATCCTCAATGCTTACCATTTTCAATGCTTAGCATCCTCAATGCTTAGAATCCTCAATTCTTAGAATCCTCAATGCTTAGCATCCTCAATACTTAGCATCCTCAATGCTTAGCATCCTCAATACTTAGCATCCTCCATGCTTAGCTTAGAAACCACAATGCTTAGAATCCTCAATGCTTAGAATACTCAATGCTTAGAATCCTCAATGTATAGATTAGAATCCTCAATGCTTAGAATCCTCAATGCTTAGAATCCTCAATGCTTAGAATCCTCAATGCTTAGCATCCTCAATGCTTAGCTTAGAAAACTCAATGCTTAGAATCCTCAATGCTTAACATCCTCAATGTTTAGAATCCTCAATGCATAGCTTAGAATCCTCAATGCTTAGAATCCTAAATGCTTAGCATCCTCAATCCTTAGTATGCTCTATGCTTAGCTTAGAATCCTCAATGCTTAGAATCCTCAATGCTTACAAACCTCAATGCTGAGAAATTTTATTGTTTGAAACGTCATTGCTTAGCATCCCAAATGCTTACAAACCTCAATACATAGAGGCCTTAATGCTAAGAAACCTCAAAGATCAGAAAACTCAATGCTTGGCTTAGAATCCTCTATGCTTAGAATCCTCAATGCTTAGAATCTTCCACGCATAGCTTAGAATCCTCAATGCTTAGAATCCTCAATGCTTAGCATCCTCCATGCATTGCTTAGAATCCTCAATAGTTAGAATCCTCAATGCCTCGCATCCTCAATGCTTAGCTTAGAAACCTCAGTGCTTAGAATCCTCAATGCTTAGCATCCTCATTGCTTAGCATCCTCAATGCTTAGCATCCTCAATGCTTAGCATCCTCAATGCTTAGCATCCTCAATGCTTAGAAACCTGAATGCTTTGCTTAGAAACCTCAATGCTTAGAATCCTCAATGCCTAGCTTAGAATCCTCAGTACTTATAATCCTCAATGCTTAGAATCCTCAATGCCTGGAATCCTCAATGCTTAGCATCCTCAATGCTTAGCATCCTCAATGCTTTGCATCCGCAATGCTTAGCATCCTCAATACTTAGAATCCTCCATGCTCAGCTTAGAAACCTCAATGCTTAGAATCCTCAAGGCTTAGAATCCTCAATGCTTAGAATCCTCAATGCCTAGATTAGAATCCTAAATGCTTAGAATCCTCAATGCTTAGAATCCTCAATGCTTAGAATCCTCAATGCTTAGCATCCTCAATGCTTAGCTTAGAAAACTCAATGCTTAGAATACTCAATGCTTAACATCCTCAATGTTTAGAATCCTCAATGCATAGCTTAGAATCCTCAATGCTTAGAATCCTCAATGCTTAGCATCCTAAATCCTTAGTATGCTCTATACTTAGCTTAGAATCCTCAATGCTTATAATCCTCAATGCTTACAGACCTCAATGCTGAGAAATTTTATTGTTTGAAACCTCATTGCTTAGCATCCCAAATGCTTACAAACCTCAATGCATAGAGGCCTTAATGCTTAGAAACCTCAAAGATTAGAAAACTCAATGCTTGGCTTAGAATCCTCAATGCTTAGAATCCTCAATGCTTAGAATCCTCCATGCATAGCTTAGAATCCTCAATGCTTAGAATCCTCAATGCTTAGAATCCTCAATGATTAGCATCCTCATTGCTTAGCATCCTCAATGCTTAGCATCCTCAATGCTTAGCATCCTCAGTGCTTAGCATCCTCAATGCTTAGAAACCTGAATGCTTTGCTTAGAAACCTCAATGCTTAGAATCCTCAATGGCTAGCTTAGAATCCTCAATACTTAGAATCCTCAATGCTTAGAATCCTCAATGCTTAGCATCCTCAATGCTTAGCTTCCTCAATGCTTAGCATCCTCAATACTTAGAATCCTCCATGCTCAGCTTAGAAACCTCAATGCTTAGAATCCTCAATGCTTAGAATCCTCAATGCCTAGATTAGAATCCTAAATGCTTAGAATCCTCAATGCTTAGAATCCTCAATGCTTATCATCCTCAATGCTTAGCTTAGAAAACTCAACGCTTAGAATCCTCAATGCTTAACATCCTCAATGTTTAGAATCCTCAATGCATAGCTTAGAATCCTCAATGCTTAGAATCCTCAATGCTTAGCATCCTCAATCCTTAGTATGCTCTATGCTTAGCTTAGAATCCTCAATGCTTAGAATCCTCAAAGCTTACAAACCTCAATGCTGAGAAATTTTATTGTTTGAAACCTCATTGCTTAGCATCCCAAATGCTTAGAAACCTCAATGCATAGAGGCCTTAATGCTTAGAAACCTCAAAGATTAGAAAATTCAATGCTTGGCTTAGAATCCTCATAGCTTAGAATCCTCAATGCTTAGAATCCTCCATGCTTAGAATCCTCAATGCTTAGCATCCTCAATGCTTAGCTTAGAAAACTGAATGCTTAGAATCCTCAATGCTTAGAAACCTCAATGCACAGAATCCTTAATGCTTAGAAACCTCAATACTTAGCATCCTAAGTGCTTAGCTTAGAATCCTCACTGCTTAGAAACCTGAATGCTTAGAATCCTCAATGCTTAGAATCCTCAATGCTTAGCTTAGAAACCTCAATGCTTAGAATTCTCAATGCTTAACATCCTCAATGTTTAGAATCCTCAATGCATAGCTTAGAATCCTCAATGCTTAGAATCCTCAATGCTTAGAATCCTCAATGCTTAGCATCCGCAATGCTTAGAATCCTCAATGCTTAGAATCCTCAGTGCTTAGAATCCTCAATGCTTAGCATCCTCAAATCTTAGAATCCTCAATGCTTAGCATCCTCAATGCTTAGTATGCTCTATGCTTACAATCCTCAATGCTTAGCATCCTCAATGCTTAGCATCCTCAATGATTAGCATCCTCAATGCTTAGCATCCTCAATGCTTAGAATCCTCAATGCTTAGAATCCTCAATGCTTAGAATCCTCAATGCTTAGAATCCTCCATGCATTGCTTAGAATCCTCAATAGTTAGAATCCTCAATGCTTCGCATCCTCAATGCTTAGCATAGAAACCTCAATACTTAGAATCCACAATGCTTAGCATCCTCATTACATAGCTTAGAATCCTCAATGCTTAGAAACCTCAATGCTTAGCATCCTCAATGCTTAGCATCCTCAATGCTTAGCATCCTGAATGCTTAGCATCCTCAAAGCTTAGAATCCTCAATGCTTACAATTTTCAATGCTTAGCATCCTCAATGCTTAGCATCCTCAATTCTTAGAATCCTCAATGCTTAGCATCCTCAATGCTTAGCATCCTCAATGCTTAGCATCCTCAATGCTTAGCATCCTCAATGCTTTGCTTAGAAACCTCAATGCTTAGAATCCACAATGCTTAGAATCCTCAATGCCTAGCATAGAATCCTCAATGCTTAGAATCCTCAATGCTTAGAATCCTCAATGCTTAGAATCCTCAATGCTTAGCATCCTCAATGCTTAGCATCCTCAATACTTAGCATCCTCCATGCTTAGCTTAGAAACCACAATGCTTAGAATCCTCAATGCTTAGAATCCTCAATGCTTAGAATCCTCAATGCTTAGCATCCTCAATGCTTAGCTTAGAATCCTCAATGCTTAGAATCCTCAATGCTTACAAACCTCAATGCTGAGAAATTTTATTGTTTGAAACGTCATTGCTTAGCATCCCAAATGCTTACAAACCTCAATACATAGAGGCCTTAATGCTTAGAAACCTCAAAGATTAGAAAACTCAATGCTTGGCTTAGAATCCTCAATGCTTAGAATCCTCAATGCTTAGAATCCTCCATGCATAGCTTAGAATCCTCAATGCTTAGAATCCTCAATGCTTAGAATCCTCAATGCTTAGAATCCTCCTTGCATTGCTTAGAATCCTCAATAGTTAGAATCCTCAATGCTTCGCATCCTCAATTCTTAGCATAGAAACCTCAATACGTAGAATCCTCAATGCTTAGCATCCTCAATGCTTAGCTTAGAAAACTCAATGCTTAGAATCCTGAATGCTTAACATCCTCAATGTTTAGAATCCTCAATGCATAGCTTAGAATCCTCAATGCTTAGAATCCTCAATGCTTAGCATCCTCAATCCTTAGTATGCTCTATGCTTAGCTTAGAATCCTCAATGCTTAGAATCCTCAATGCTTACAAACCTCAATGCTGAGAAATTGTATTGTTTGAAACGTCATTGCTTAGCATCCCAAATGCTTACAAACCTCAATGCATAGAGGCCTTAATGCTTAGAAACCTCAAAGATTAGAAAACTCAATGCTTGGCTTAGAATCCTCAATGCTTAGAATCCTCAATGCTTAGAATCCTCCATGCATAGCTTAGAATCCTCAATGCTTAGAATCCTCAATGCTTAGAATCCTCAATGCTTAGAATCCTCCTTGCATTGCTTAGAATCCTCAATAGTTAGAATCCTCAATGCTTCGCATCCTCAATGCTTAGCATAGAAACCTCAATACTTAGAACCCTCAATGCTTAGCATCCTCAATGCTTAGCTTAGAAAACTCAATGCTTAGAATCCTCAATGCTTAGAATCCTCAATGCTTAGCATCCTCAATCATTAGTATGCTCTATGCTTAGCTTAGAATCCTCAATGCTTAGAATCCTCAATGCTTACAATCCTCAATGCTGAGAAATTTTATTGTTTGAAACGTCATTGCTTACCATCCCAAATGCTTACAAACCTCAATACATAGAGGCCTTAATGCTTAGAAACCTCAAAGATTAGAAATCTCAATGCTTGGCTTAGAATCCTCTATGCTTAGAATCCTCAATGCTTAGAATCTTCCATGCATAGCTTAGAATCCTCAATGCTTAGAATCCTCAATGCTTAGCATCCTCCATGCATTGCTTAGAATCCTCAATAGTTAGAATCCTCAATGCCTCGCATCCTCAATGCTTAGCTTAGAAACCTCAGTGCTTATAATCCTCAATGCTTAGTATCCTCAATGCTTAGCATCCTCATTGCTTAGCATCCTCAATGCTTAGAAACCTGAATGCTTTGCTTAGAAACCTCAATGCTTAGAATCCTCAATGCCTAGCTTAGAATCCTCAGTACTTAGAATCCTCAATGCTTAGAATCCTCAATGCTTAGAATCCTCAATGCTTAGCATCCTCAATGCTTAGCATCCTCAATGCTTAGCATCCTCAATACATAGAATCCTCCGTGCTCAGCTTAGAAACCTCAATGCTTAGAATCCTCAAGGCTTAGAATCCTCAATGCTTAGAATCCTCAATGCCTAGATTAGAATCCTAAATGCTTAGAATCCTCAATGCTTAGAATCCTCAATGCTTAGAATCCTCAATGCTTAGCATCCTCAATGCTTAGCTTAGAAAACTCAATGCTTAGAATCCTCAATGCTTAACATCCTCAATGTTTAGAATCCTCAATGCATAGCTTAGAATCCTCAATGCTTAGAATCCTCAATGCTTAGCATCCTCAATCCTTAGTATGCTCTATGCTTAGCTTAGAATCCTCAATGCTTAGAATCCTCAATGCTTACAGACCTCAATGCTGAGAAATTTTATTGTTTGAAACCTCATTGCTTAGCATCCCAAATGCTTACAAACCTCAATGCATAGAGGCCTTAATGCTTAGAAACCTCAAAGATTAGAAAACTCAATGCTTGGCTTAGAATCCTCAATGCTTAGAATCCTCAATGCTTAGAATCCTCCATGCATAGCTTAGAATCCTCAATGCTTAGAATCCTCAATGCTTAGAATCCTCAATGCTTAGAATCCTCCTTGCATTGCTTAGAATCCTCAATAGTTAGAATCCTCAATGCTTCGCATCCTCAATTCTTAGCATAGAAACCTCAATACTTAGAATCCTCAATGCTTAGCATCCTCAATGCTTAGCTTAGAAAACTCAATGCTTAGAATCCTGAATGCTTAACATCCTCAATGTTTAGAATCCTCAATGCATAGCTTAGAATCCTCAATGCTTAGAATCCTCAATGCTTAGCATCCTCAATCCTTAGTATGCTCTATGCTTAGCTTAGAATCCTCAATGCTTAGAATCCTCAATGCTTACAAACCTCAATGCTGAGAAATTTTATTGTTTTAAACGTCATTGCTTAGCATCCCAAATGCTTACAAACCTTAATACATAGAGGCCTTAATGCTTAGAAACCTCAAAGATTAGAAAACTCAATGCTTGGCTTAGAATCCTCTATGATTAGAATCCTCAATGCTTAGAATCTTCCACGCATAGCTTAGAATCCTCAATGCTTAGAATCCTCAATGCTTAGCATCCTCCATGCATTGCTTAGAATCCTCAATAGTTAGAATCTTCAATGCCTCGCATCCTCAATGCTTAGCTTAGAAACCTCAATGCTTAGAATCCTCAATGCTTAGCATCCTCAATGCTTAGCATCCTCATTGCTTAGCATCCTCAATGCTTAGCATCCTCAATGCTTAGCATCCTCAATGCTTAGAAACCTGAATGCTTTGCTTAGAAACCTCAATGCTTAGAATCCTCAATGCCTAGCTTAGAATCCTCAGTACTTAGAATCCTCAATGCTTAGAATCCTCAATGCTTAGAATCCTCAATGCTTAGCATCCTCAATACATAGAATCCTCCGTGCTCAGCTTAGAAACCTCAATGCTTAGAATCCTCAAGGCTTAGAATCCTCAATGCTTAGAATCCTCAATGCCTAGATTAGAATCCTCAATGCTTAGAATCCTCAATGCTTAGAATCCTCAATGCTTAGCATCCTCAATGCTTAGCTTAGAAAACTCAATGCTTAGAATCCTCAATGCTTAACATCCTCAATGTTTAGAATCCTCAATGCATAGCTTAGAATCCTCAATGCTTAGAATCCTCAATGCTTAGCATCCTCAATCCTTAGTATGCTCTATGCTTAGCTTAGAATCCTCAATGCTTAGAATCCTCAATGCTTACAGACCTCAATGCTGAGAAATTTTATTGTTTGAAACCTCATTGCTTAGCATCCCAAATGCTTACAAACCTCAATGCATAGAGGCCTTAATGCTTAGAAACCTCAAAGATTAGAAAACTCAATGCTTGGCTTAGAATCCTCAATGCTTAGAATCCTCAATGCTTAGAATCCTCCATGCATAGCTTAGAATCCTCAATGCTTAGAATCCTCAATGCTTAGAATCCTCAATGCTTAGAATCCTCCTTGCATTGCTTAGAATCCTCAATAGTTAGAATCCTCAATGCTTCGCATCCTCAATTCTTAGCATAGAAACCTCAATACTTAGAATCCTCAATGCTTAGCATCCTCAATGCTTAGCTTAGAAACCACAATGCTTAGAATCCTGAATGCTTAACATCCTCAATGTTTAGAATCCTCAATGCATAGCTTAGAATCCTCAATGCTTAGAATCCTCAATGCTTAGCATCCTCAATCCTTAGTATGCTCTATGCTTAGCTTAGAATCCTCAATGCTTAGAATCCTCAATGCTTACAAACCTCAATGCTGAGAAATTTTATTGTTTTAAACGTCATTGCTTAGCATCCCAAATGCTTACAAACCTCAATACATAGAGGCCTTAATGCTTAGAAACCTCAAAGATTAGAAAACTCAATGCTTGGCTTAGAATCCTCTATGATTAGAATCCTCAATGCTTAGAATCTTCCACGCATAGCTTAGAATCCTCAATGCTTAGAATCCTCAATGCTTAGCATCCTCCATGCATTGCTTAGAATCCTCAATAGTTAGAAACTTCAATGCCTCGCATCCTCAATGCTTAGCTTAGAAACCACAATGCTTAGAATCCTCAATGCTTAGCATCCTCAATGCTTAGCATCCTCATTGCTTAGCATCCTCAATGCTTAGCATCCTCAATGCTTAGCATCCTCAATGCTTAGAAACCTGAATGCTTTGCTTAGAAACCTCAATGCTTAGAATCCTCCATGCCTAGCTTAGAATCCTCAATACTTAGAATCCTCAATGCTTAGAATCCTCAATGCTTAGAATCCTCAATGCTTAGCATCCTCAATGCTTAGCATCCTCAATACTTAGAATCCTCCATGCTCAGCTTAGAAACCTCAATGCTTAGAATCCTCAAGGCTTAGAATCCTCAATGCTTAGAATCCTCAATGCCTAGATTAGAATCCTAAATGCTTAGAATCCTCAATGCTTAGAATCCTCAATGCTTAGAATCCTCAATGCTTAGAATCCTCAATGCTTAGCATCCTCAATGCTTAGCTTAGAAAACTCAATGCTTAGAATCCTCAATGCTTAACATCCTCAATGTTTAGATTCCTCAATGCTTAGCTTAGAATCCTCAATGCTTAGAATACTCAATGCTTAGCATCCTAAATCCTTAGTATGCTCTATGCTTAGCTTAGAATCCTCAATGCTTAGAATCCTCAATGCTTACAAACCTCAATGCTGAGAAATTGTATTGTTTGAAACGTCATTGCTTAGCATCCCAAATGCTTACAAACCTCAATGCATAGAGGCCTTAATGCTTAGAAACCTCAAAGATTAGAAAACTCAATGCTTGGCTTAGAATCCTCAATGCTTAGAATCCTCAATGCTTAGAATCCTCCATGCATAGCTTAGAATCCTCAATGCTTAGAATCCTCAATGCTTAGAATCCTCAATGCTTAGAATCCTCCTTGCATTGCTTAGAATCCTCAATAGTTAGAATCCTCAATGCTTCGCATCCTCAATGCTTAGCTTAGAAAACTCAATGCTTAGAATCCTGAATGCTTAACATCCTCAATGTTTAGAATCCTCAATGCATAGCTTAGAATCCTCAATGCTTAGAATCCTCAATGCTTAGCATCCTCAATCCTTAGTATGCTCTATGCTTAGCTTAGAATCCTCAATGCTTAGAATCCTCCTTGCATTGCTTACAATCCTCAATAGTTAGAATCCTCAATGCTTCGCATCCTCAATGCTTAGCATAGAAACCTCAATACTTAGAATCCTCAATGCTTAGCATCCTCAATGCTTAGCTTAGAAAACTCAATGCTTAGAATCCTCAATGCTTAGAATCCTCAATGCTTAGCATCCTCAATCATTAGTATGCTCTATGCTTAGCTTAGAATCCTCAATGCTTAGAATCCTCAATGCTTACAATCCTCAATGCTGAGAAATTTTATTGTTTGAAACGTCATTGCTTACCATCCCAAATGCTTACAAACCTCAATACATAGAGGCCTTAATGCTTAGAAACCTCAAAGATTAGAAAACTCAATGCTTGGCTTAGAATCCTCTATGCTTAGAATCCTCAATGCTTAGAATCTTCCAGGCATAGCTTAGAATCCTCAATGCTTAGAATCCTCAATGCTTAGCATCCTCCATGCATTGCTTAGAATCCTCAATAGTTAGAATCCTCAATGCCTCGCATCCTCAATGCTTAGCTTAGAAACGTCAGTGCTTAGAATCCTCAATGCTTAGTATCCTCAATGCTTAGCATCCTCATTGCTTAGCATCCTCAATGATTAGCATCCTCAATGCTTAGCATCCTCAATGCTTAGCATCCTCAATGCTTAGAAACCTGAATGCTTTGCTTAGAAACCTCAATGCTTAGAATCCTCAATGCCTAGCTTAGAATCCTCAGTACTTTGAATCCTCAATGCTTAGAATCCTCAATGCTTAGAATCCTCAATGCTTAGCATCCTCAATGCTTAGCATCCTCAATACATAGAATCCTCCGTGCTCAGCTTAGAAACCTCAATGCTTAGAATCCTCAAGGCTTAGAATCCTCAATGCTTAGAATCCTCAATGCCTAGATTAGAATCCTAAATGCTTAGAATCCTCAATGCTTAGAATCCTCAATGCTTAGAATCCTCAATGCTTAGCATCCTCAATGCTTAGCTTAGAAAACTCAATGCTTAGAATCCTCAGTGCTTAACATCCTCAATGTTTAGAATCCTCAATGCATAGCTTAGAATCCTTAATGCTTAGAATCCTCAATGCTTAGCATCCTCAATCCTTAGTATGCTCTATGCTTAGCTTAGAATCCTCAATGCTTAGAATCCTCAATGCTTACAAACCTCAATGCTGAGAAATTGTATTGTTTGAAACGTCATTGCTTAGCATCCCAAATGCTTACAAACCTCAATGCATAGAGGCCTTAATGCTTAGAAACCTCAAAGATTAGAAAACTCAATGCTTGGCTTAGAATCCTCAATGCTTAGAATCCTCAATGCTTAGAATCCTCCATGCATAGCTTAGAATCCTCAATGCTTAGAATCCTCAATGCTTAGAATCCTCAATGCTTAGAATCCTCCTTGCATTGCTTAGAATCCTCAATAGTTAGAATCCTCAATGCTTCGCATCCTCAATTCTTAGCATAGAAACCTCAATACTTAGAATCCTCAATGCTTAGCATCCTCAATGCTTAGCTTAGAAAACTCAATGCTTAGAATCCTGAATGCTTAACATCCTCAATGTTTAGAATCCTCAATGCATAGCTTAGAATCCTCAATGCTTAGAATCCTCAATGCTTAGCATCCTCAATCCTTAGTATGCTCTATGCTTAGCTTAGAATCCTCAATGCTTAGAATCCTCCTTGCATTGCTTAGAATCCTCAATAGTTAGAATCCTCAATGCTTCGCATCCTCAATGCTTAGCATAGAAACCTCAATACTTAGAATCCTCAATGCTTAGCATCCTCAATGCTTAGCTTAGAAAACTCAATGCTTAGAATCCTCAATGCTTAGAATCCTCAATGCTTAGCATCCTCAATCATTAGTATGCTCTATGCTTAGCTTAGAATCCTCAATGCTTAGAATCCTCAATGCTTACAATCCTCAATGCTGAGAAATTTTATTGTTTGAAACGTCATTGCTTACCATCCCAAATGCTTACAAACCTCAATACATAGAGGCCTTAATGCTTAGAAACCTCAAAGATTAGAAAACTCAATGCTTGGCTTAGAATCCTCTATGCTTAGAATCCTCAATGCTTAGAATCTTCCAGGCATAGCTTAGAATCCTCAATGCTTAGAATCCTCAATGCTTAGCATCCTCCATGCATTGCTTAGAATCCTCAATAGTTAGAATCCTCAATGCCTCGCATCCTCAATGCTTAGCTTAGAAACGTCAGTGCTTAGAATCCTCAATGCTTAGTATCCTCAATGCTTAGCATCCTCATTGCTTAGCATCCTCAATGATTAGCATCCTCAATGCTTAGCATCCTCAATGCTTAGCATCCTCAATGCTTAGAAACCTGAATGCTTTGCTTAGAAACCTCAATGCTTAGAATCCTCAATGCCTAGCTTAGAATCCTCAGTACTTTGAATCCTCAATGCTTAGAATCCTCAATGCTTAGAATCCTCAATGCTTAGCATCCTCAATGCTTAGCATCCTCAATACATAGAATCCTCCGTGCTCAGCTTAGAAACCTCAATGCTTAGAATCCTCAAGGCTTAGAATCCTCAATGCTTAGAATCCTCAATGCCTAGATTAGAATCCTAAATGCTTAGAATCCTCAATGCTTAGAATCCTCAATGCTTAGAATCCTCAATGCTTAGCATCCTCAATGCTTAGCTTAGAAAACTCAATGCTTAGAATCCTCAGTGCTTAACATCCTCAATGTTTAGAATCCTCAATGCATAGCTTAGAATCCTTAATGCTTAGAATCCTCAATGCTTAGCATCCTCAATCCTTAGTATGCTCTATGCTTAGCTTAGAATCCTCAATGCTTAGAATCCTCAATGCTTACAGACCTCAATGCTGAGAAATTTTATTGTTTGAAACCTCATTGCTTAGCATCCCAAATGCTTACAAACCTCAATGCATAGAGGCCTTAATGCTTAGAAACCTCAAAGATTAGAAAACTCAATGCTTGGCTTAGAATCCTCAATGCTTAGAATCCTCAAGGCTTAGAATCCTCCATGCATAGCTTAGAATCCTCAATGCTTAGAATCCTCAATGCTTAGAATCCTCAATGCTTAGAATCCTCCTTGCATTGCTTAGAATCCTCAATAGTTAGAATCCTCAATGCTTCGCATCCTCAATGCTTAGCATAGAAACCTCAATACTTAGAATCCTCAATGCTTAGCATCCTCAATGCTTAGCTTAGTAAACTCAATGCTTAGAATCCTGAATGCTTAACATCCTCAATGTTTAGAATCCTCAATGCATAGCTTAGAATCCTCAATGCTTAGAATCCTCAATGCTTAGCATCCTCAATCCTTAGTATGCTCTATGCTTAGCTTAGAATCCTCAATGCTTAGAATCCTCAATGCTTACAGACCTCAATGCTGAGAAATTTTATTGTTTGAAACCTCATTGCTTAGCATCCCAAATGCTTACAAACCTCAATGCATAGAGGCCTTAATGCTTAGAAACCTCAAAGATTAGAAAACTCAATGCTTGGCTTTGAATCCTCTATGCTTAGAATCCTCAATGCTTAGAATCTTCCACGCATAGCTTAGAATCCTCAATGCTTAGAATCCTCAATGCTTAGCATCCTCCATGCATTGCTTAGAATCCTCAATAGTTAGAATCCTCAATGCCTCGCATCCTCAATGCTTAGCTTAGAAACCTCAATGCTTAGAATCCTCAATGCTTAGCATCCTCAATGCTTAGCATCCTCATTGCTTAGCATCCTCAATGCTTAGCATCCTCAATGCTTAGCATCCTCAATGCTTAGAAACCTGAATGCTTTGCTTAGAAACCTCAATGCTTAGAATCCTCCATGCCTAGCTTAGAATCCTCAATACTTAGAATCCTCAATGCTTAGAATCCTTAATGCTTAGAATCCTCAATGCTTAGCATCCTCAATGCTTAGCATCCTCAATACTTAGAATCCTCCATGCTCAGCTTAGAAACCTCAATGCTTAGAATCCTCAAGGCTTAGAATCCTCAATGCTTAGAATCCTCAATGCCTAGATTAGAATCCTAAATGCTTAGAATTCTCAATGCTTAGAATCCTCAATGCTTAGAATCCTCAATGCTTAGAATCCTCAATGCTTAGCATCCTCAATGCTTAGCTTAGAAAACTCAATGCTTAGAATCCTCAATGCTTAACATCCTCAATGTTTAGAATCCTCAATGCTTAGCTTAGAATCCTCAATGCTTAGAATACTCAATGCTTAGCATCCTAAATCCTTAGTATGCTCTATGCTTAGCTTAGAATCCTCAATGCTTAGAATCCTCAATGCTTACAGACCTCAATGCTGAGAAATTTTATTGTTTGAAACCTCATTGCTTAGCATCCCAAATGCTTACAAACCTCAATGCATAGAGGCCTTAATGCTTAGAAAACTCAAAGATTAGAAAACTCAATGCTTGGCTTAGAAACCTCAATGCTTAGAATCCTCAATGCTTAGAATCCTCCATGCATAGCTTAGAATCCTCAATGCTTAGAATCCTCAATGCTTAGAATCCTCAATGCTTAGAATCCTCCTTGCATTGCTTAGAATCCTCAATAGTTAGAATCCTCAATGCTTCGCATCCTCAATGCTTAGCATAGAAACCTCAATACTTAGAATCCTCAATGCTTAGCATCCTCAATGCTTAGCTTAGAAAACTCAATGCTTAGAATCCTCAATGCTTAGAATCCTCAATGCTTAGCATCCTCAATCCTAAGTATGCTCTATGCTTAGCTTAGAATCCTCAATGCTTAGAATCCTCAATGCTTACAATCCTCAATGCTGAGAAATTTTATTGTTTGAAACGTCATTGCTTAGCATCCCAAATGCTTACAAACCTCAATACATAGAGGCCTTAATGCTTAGAAACCTCAAAGATTAGAAAACTCAATGCTTGGCTTAGAATCCTCTATGCTTAGAATCCTCAATGCTTAGAATCTTCCATGCATAGCTTAGAATCCTCAATGCTTAGAATCCTCAATGCTTAGCATCCTCCATGCATTGCTTAGAATACTCAATAGTTAGAATCCTCAATGCCTCGCATCCTCAATGCTTAGCTTAGAAACCTCAGTGTTTAGAATCCTAAATGCTTAGCATCCTCAATGCTTAGCATCCTCATTGCTTAGCATCCTCAATGCTTAGCATCCTCAATGCTTAGCATCCTCAATGCTTAGAAACCTGAATGCTTTGCTTAGAAACCTCAATGCTTAGAATCCTCCATGCCTAGCGTAGAATCCTCAATACTTAGAATCCTCAATGCTTAGAATCCTCAATGCTTAGAATCCTCAATGCTTAGCATCCTCAATACTTAGAATCCTCCATGCTCAGCTTAGAAACCTCAATGCTTAGAATCCTCAAGGCTTAGAATCCTCAATGCTTAGAATCCTCAATGCCTAGATTAGAATCCTAAATGCTTAGAATCCTCAATGCTTAGAATCCTCAATGCTTAGAATCCTCAATGCTTAGAATCCTCAATGCTTAGCTTAGAAAACTCAATGCTTAGAATCCTCAATGCTTAACATCCTCAATGTTTAGAATCCTCAATGCATAGCTTAGAATCTTCAATGCTTAGAATCCTCAATGCTTAGCATCCTCAATCCTTAGTATGCTCTATGCTTAGCTTAGAATCCTCAATGCTTAGAATCCTCAATGCTTACAGACCTCAATGCTGAGAAATTTTATTGTTTGAAACCTCATTGCTTAGCACCCCAAATGCTTATAAACCTCAATACATAGAGGCCTTAATGCTTAGAAACCTCAAAGATTAGTAAACTCAATGCTTGGCTTAGAATCCTCTATGCTTAGAATCCTCAATGCTTAGAATCTTCCACGCATAGCTTAGAATCCTCAATGCTTAGAATCCTCAATGCTTAGCATCCTCCATGCATTGCTTAGAATCCTCAATAGTTAGAATCCTCAATGCCTCGCATCCTCAATGCTTAGCTTAGAAACCTCAATGCTTAGAATCCTCAATGCTTAGCATCCTCAATGCTTAGCATCCTCATTGCTTAGCATCCTCAATGCTTAGCATCCTCAATGCTTAGAAACCTGAATGCTTTGCTTAGAATCCTCAATGCTTAGAATCCTCCATGCCTAGCTTAGAATCCTCAATACTTAGAATCCTCAATGCTTAGAATCCTCAATGCTTAGAATCCTCAATGCTTAGCATCCTCAATGCTTAGCATCCTCAATGCTTAGCATCCTCAATACTTAGAATCCTCCATGCTCAGCTTAGAAACCTCAATGCTTAGAATCCTCAAGGCTTAGAATCCTCAATGCTTAGAATCCTCAATGCCTAGATTAGAATCCTAAATGCTTAGAATCCTCAATGCTTAGAATCCTCAATGCTTGGCATCCTCAATGCTTAGAATCCTCAATGCTTAGCTTAGAAAACTCAATGCTTAGAATCCTCAATACTTAACATCCTCAATGTTTAGAATCCTCAATGCATAGCTTAGAATCCTCAATGCTTAGAATCCTCAATGCTTAGCATCCTAAATCCTTAGTATGCTCTATGCTTAGCTTAGAATCCTCAATGCTTAGAATCCTCAATGCTTACAGACCTCAATGCTGAGAAATTTTATTGTTTGAAACCTCATTGCTTAGCATCCCAAATGCTTACAAACCTCAATGCATAGAGGCCTTAATGCTTAGAAACCTCAAAGATTAGAAAACTCAATGCTTGGCTTAGAATCCTCTATGCTTAGAATCCTCAATGCTTAGAATCTTCCACGCATAGCTTAGAATCCTCAATGCTTAGAATCCTCAATGCTTAGAAACCTCAATGCTTAGCATCCTCAATGCTTAGCATCCTCAATGCTTAGCATCCTGAATGCTTAGCATCCTCAAAGCTTAGAATCCTCAATGCTTACAATTTTCAATGCTTAGCATCCTCAATGCTTAGCATCCTCAATTCTTAGAATCCTCAATGCTTAGCATCCTCAATGCTTAGCATCCTCAATGCTTAGCATCCTCAATGCTTAGCATCCTCAATGCTTTGCTTAGGAACCTCAATGCTTAGAATCCACAATGCTTAGAATCCTCAATGCCTAGCTTAGAATCCTCAATGCTTAGAATCCTCAATGCTTAGAATCCTCAATGCTTAGAATCCTCAATGCTTAGCATCCTCAATGCTTAGCATCCTCAATACTTAGCATCCTCCATGCTTAGCTTAGAAACCACAATGCTTAGAATCCTCAATGCTTAGAATCCTCAATGCTTAGAATCCTCAATGCTTAGAATCCTCAATGCTTAGCATCCTCAATGCTTAGCTTAGAAAACTCAATGCTTAGAATACTCAATGCTTAACATCCTCAATGTTTAGAATCCTCAATGCATAGCTTAGTATCCTCAATGCTTAGAATCCTCAATGCTTAGCATCCTCAATCCTTAGTATGCTCTATGCTTAGCTTAGAATCCTCAATGCTTAGAATCCTCAATGCTTACAAACCTCAATGCTGAGAAATTTTATTGTTTGAAACGTCATTGCTTAGCATCCCAAATGCTTACAAACCTCAATACATAGAGGCCTTAATGCTTAGAAACCTCAAAGATTAGAAAACTCAATGCTTGGCTTAGAATCCTCAATGCTTAGAATCCTCAATGCTTAGAATCCTCCATGCATAGCTTAGAATCCTCAATGCTTAGAATCCTCAATGCTTAGAATCCTCAATGCTTAGAATCCTCCTTGCATTGCTTAGAATCCTCAATAGTTAGAATCCTCAATGCTTCGCATCCTCAATTCTTAGCATAGAAACCTCAATACTTAGAATCCTCAATGCTTAGCATCCTCAATGCTTAGCTTAGAAAACTCAATGCTTAGAATCCTGAATGCTTAACATCCTCAATGTTTAGAATCCTCAATGCATAGCTTTGTCACGGGTTAGTTAGATTTACCTATGCCCGTGACAGGGGAAGCCACCCCACGCCCCCCCCCGGGGCCCGGAAAGGAGGGGGAAAAGGGGAGTGGGATAAAACAGCGACAATCTAAGGAGGAAAAACTTATTTTACTAAATATGATATCGAAATACAAGATAACACAATATAATATAATTAAGGCTAACAAATCGAACGAAACAGAGAGAGAGAGTCTCCGAAAACCGAGAGGCCTACTGTGAACTCTAGGCGACACGGCTGGAACGCTTCCCACTCTCCGAGCAGTTCGAGAGAAGAAGGAGGGCACTCCAGCCTGGGAACGAGATTATATAGAGTCCTGGTCCCGTGACTTATTGTTACTCCTGTTGTTCTCTGGGATATGTAGTCTTCTTCTGTGGACTGCACATTCAACAGAAGTATCCATACTTGACATGATGTTATGATGTGGAATACTGATAGAAAATTTACAAAATTACAAAACCATGACATTCCACCCCTTATTCTACATTATTACATCATGGTTAATATATACATATATATACATATATATACACGTATGTAAAATTGTGATAGCTAAATAGTAGAATTGCATGTAACATAACTAAATGTACAACTATAATAACTAAAATACACTACACATGCAAACATATATATATATATATAGATACATAAAATTATTGACTGCACTCCCCCAGCATCAAATTCCCTTGTGGCACACATTGAACATCCCCATCCTTCTGGCTTGTTTAATTACGGCACATGTTTCACAATCATGAATAATCTGCGCAATAGCGTCCATGGTTAAGTCCACCCCTCGGTCTCTGGCCCACTTATATGTTGCGTCTCTTCCTTGATGGCCTGAGGTCTCATGAGCCCATCGAGCTAGAAATAATTCGCCCTTATTCTGCCAATCCAAGTCGATTTGAGCCACCTCAATTCTAGCAGCTTTATCTACCTGATGGTTGTTTTGTTGTTCTTCAGTAGCCCGACTTTTGGGCACATGTGCATCCACATGACGCACCTTTACAACCATATTCTTTGTTCGGGAAGCAATGTCCTTCCATAGTTCAGCGGCCCAAACAGATTTTCCCCTCCGTTGCCAGTTATTTTGTTCCCACCGCTGTAACCACCCCCATAAGGCATTTGCCACCATCCATGAGTCAGTATAAAGATACAGCATTGGCCACCTCTCCCGTTCAGCAACATCTAAGGCCAGCTGGACAGCTTTTACCTCTGCAAACTGACTTGATTCTCCCTTACCTTCAGTGGCCTCTGCAACCTGTCGTGTGGGGCTCCACACAGCAGCTTTCCATTTGCGATGCTTCCCTACAATGCGACATGATCCGTCAGTGAATAGGGCATATTTCTTTTCATTTTCTGGTAACTCGTTGTATGGTGGGGCCTCTTTAGCACGTGATACCTCTTCTGCTGGTGATGTTCCAAACTTTTTATCTTCAGGCCAGTCCATGATTACCTCTAGGATTCCTGGACGATTGAGGTTTCCCATTCGCGCTCGCTGTGTAATCAGCGTAATCCACTTGCTCCAGGTGACATCGGTAGCATGATGGGTGGAGGGAACCTGTCCTTTGAACATCCAGTTCAGCACTGGCAGTCGAGGTGCCAAAAGGAGCTGTGTTTCAGTCCCGACTACTTCGGAAGCAGCCCGAACCCCCTCATACGCGGCTAAGATCTCCTTCTCAGTTGGAGTGTAGCACTCTTCAGACCCCTTATATGATCGACTCCAGAATCCCAGGGGTCGGCCTCGGGTCTCTCCTGAGGCTCTTTGCCACATGTCAGGATCGGCCCTCACTCTCTCAGGGTCAAGTTCGCTTGGATCAGGGCTGTACAACATTTTCGCCATGGCCAATTCCCTCAGGCGCTGAATACCTTTTTGGACGGTATTCCAACTATCAAATTTAGGCTTCAAAGCATCCTTATAGGGGTACCTTTCTCTCACGGCTTCTAACAGCCGCAACCAGAGAGTGGCAGCTCCATCCGAACATCTGCTAATCCCTCTGTCGATACCTGCATCTTGGGCAATGCTTCCTAGTTGGCGAGCTTCATTACCATCTAGAGACAAGCTGTTGGCCCCGTTGTCCCAGCAGCGAAGCAACCAAGCAAGGATACCTTCATCTTGACGCCGTGTGAACTCCTTTCTTGAGCCTTGGATTTCAGTCAGCTTCAGAGGTCGACAGTAGGTGATTTCCTCCTCATCATCAGTCTCTTCTTCATGCCTCTTGGTTTTTGCCTTTGCTTTTTTTGGTACTGCTCCATGCCCGGCACCTGGGTCTTCTGCTGGCCCCCCCTGTGCTTCTCCTTCTTTTCGTTCTAGACGCATGGACACCCGTTTCCATTTCTTGCCTTCCACAGGGGCAACTGATATTGCTACTGATGCCTCCTGTGACTGATCAGAATTAACTTGGGCTTGAATCTCAGATCGGAAACTCTCTCTCTCCAGAATAGTATGATACAAAGCACGGTATGCATAAGCCAAACCCCACATAAGGTTTACCTCCTTAGATCTCTGACCCAAATACTCACTTAATTTCTTAGGGTCCCTTAGGTGTTCAAGAGTGAAATCCCATGACACTGCGGGTCCCCATGCTTCTAAGACTTTTCCTAAACCTTTCCATATTCCCTGCCAGTCATCATTCTCTGGTTCTGGAGGAGACTTCCGCATAGAACGAATGCATAGGAACATATATGCATGCATTGATAGTGATAACATGAATGCAAGTATGAACCCTATCTCAGTTATTGAAAAGCGTGTGGAAATCTGAGAGTACAACCTAAATAAAAAGGGTTTATTTAGCCTGTACAATGAATTAAACATGGTGGTGTTTGTAAAATTGCCTGTTCCATCTGGGATGCAAGTATTTGTAAAATTGCCTGTTCCATCTGGGATGCAAGTGTTTGTAAGATTCACAATTCCATCTGGGGTGTAGGTGCCAAAATTCTGACCATACCACATCTCATAAAAGTACCAGGCAGGTGTCTCCATCAGTATCCACCTTACTAGGCTATATATCTGCACAATTCCACAACACCAAATTATGGTGTTAATAGTTGACCAATACTTTAAGAAGATCATAATTGCTTTCAATCCCTTAAACAGAGCAACTGGGATGAAGAGTGGATTCATAGCTGGCAGGCTCTGTAAAAGTCAGAGCTAGCTAGATTTGCTCTAAGGGAGAAAGAAATCCCTTTGTTTTCTACACAAAAGTTAGATAGCAGTGCTGAGAATGTACAGCAGCCCTTAATGTTGACAATTTGTCTGGTATTTCAAGGTCACGTTCTCCGTGAGCAGCTACGGAAAGATAACACTCCCAACACTCCCGTAACGAAGCTCTTTAAGAGCAAAGAGAGAGTTGTTCTAAAAACTAAAAAGCTCTATGCCCGCATTCTCCACCAAAAATCTGTCAGGGGTTAGTTAGATTTACCTATGCCCGTGACAGGGGAAGCCACCCCACGCCCCCCCCCGGGGCCCGGAAAGGAGGGGGAAAAGGGGAGTGGGATAAAACAGCGACAATCTAAGGAGGAAAAACTTATTTTACTAAATATGATATCGAAATACAAGATAACACAATATAATATAATTAAGGCTAACAAATCGAACGAAACAGAGAGAGAGAGTCTCCGAAAACCGAGAGGCCTACTGTGAACTCTAGGCGACACGGCTGGAACGCTTCCCACTCTCCGAGCAGTTCGAGAGAAGAAGGAGGGCACTCCAGCCTGGGAACGAGATTATATAGAGTCCTGGTCCCGTGACTTATTGTTACTCCTGTTGTTCTCTGGGATATGTAGTCTTCTTCGGTGGACTGCACATTCAACAGAAGTATCCATACTTGACATGATGTTATGATGTGGAATACTGATAGCAAATTTACAAAATTACAAAACCATGACAAGCTTAGAATCCTCAATGCTTAGAATCCTCAATGCTTAGCATCCTCAATCCTTAGTATGCTCTATGCTTAGCTTAGAATCCTCAATGCTTAGAATCCTCAATGCTTACAAACCTCAATGCTTAGAAATTGTATTGTTTTAAACGTCATTGCTTAGCATCCCAAATGCTTACAAACCTCAATGCATAGAGGCCTTAATGCTTAGAAACCTCAAAGATTAGAAAACTCAATGCTTGGCTTAGAATCCTCAATGCTTAGAATCCTCAATGCTTAGAATCCTCCATGCATAGCTTAGAATCCTCAATGCTTAGAATCCTCAATGCTTAGAATCCTCAATGCTTAGAATCCTCCTTGCATTGCTTAGAATCCTCAATAGTTAGAATCCTCAATGCTTCGCATCCTCAATGCTTAGCTTAGAAAACTCAATGCTTAGAATCCTCAATGCTTAGAATCCTCAATGCTTAGCATCCTCAATCATTAGTATGCTCTATGCTTTGCTTAGAATCCTCAATGCTTAGAATCCTCAATGCTTACAATCCTCAATGCTGAGAAATTTTATTGTTTGAAACGTCATTGCTTACCATCCCAAATGCTTACAAACCTCAATACATAGAGGCCTTAATGCTTAGAAACCTCAAAAATTAGAAAACTCAATGCTTGGCTTAGAATCCTCTATGCTTAGAATCCTCAATGCTTAGAATCTTCCATGCATAGCTTAGAATCCTCAATGCTTAGAATCCTGAATGCTTAGCATCCTCCATGCATTGCTTAGAATCCTCAATAGTTAGAATCCTCAATGCCTCGCATCCTCAATGCTTAGCTTAGAAACCTCAGTGCTTAGAATCCTCAATGCTTAGTATCCTCAATGCTTAGCATCCTCATTGCTTAGCATCCTCAATGATTAGCATCCTCAATGCTTAGCATCCTCAATGCTTAGCATCCTCAATGCTTAGAAACCTGAATGCTTTGCTTAGAAACCTCAATGCTTAGAATCCTCAATGCCTAGCTTAGAATCCTCAGTACTTGGAATCCTCAATGCTTAGAATCCTCAATGCTTAGCATCCTCAATGCTTAGCATCCTCAATGCTTAGCATCCTCAATACATAGAATCCTCCGTGCTCAGCTTAGAAACCTCAATGCTTAGAATCCTCAAGGCTTAGAATCCTCAATGCTTAGAATCCTCAATGCCTAGATTAGAATCCTAAATGCTTAGAATCCTCAATGCTTAGAATCCTCAATGCTTAGAATCCTCAATGCTTAGCATCCTCAATGCTTAGCTTAGAAAACTCAATGCTTAGAATCCTCAATGCTTAACATCCTCAATGTTTAGAATCCTCAATGCATAGCTTAGAATCCTCAATGCTTAGAATCCTCAATGCTTAGCATCCTCAATCCTTAGTATGCTCTATGCTTAGCTTAGAATCCTCAATGCTTAGAATCCTCAATGCTTACAGACCTCAATGCTGAGAAATTTTATTGTTTGAAACCTCATTGCTTAGCATCCCAAATGCTTACAAACCTCAATGCATAGAGGCCTTAATGCTTAGAAACCTCAAAGATTAGAAAACTCAATGCTTGGCTTAGAATCCTCAATGCTTAGAATCCTCAATGCTTAGAATCCTCCATGCATAGCTTAGAATCCTCAATGCTTAGAATCCTCAATGCTTAGAATCCTCAATGCTTAGAATCCTCCTTGCATTGCTTAGAATCCTCAATAGTTAGAATCCTCAATGCTTCGCATCCTCAATTCTTAGCATAGAAACCTCAATACTTAGAATCCTCAATGCTTAGCATCCTCAATGCTTAGCTTAGAAAACTCAATGCTTAGAATCCTGAATGCTTAACATCCTCAATGTTTAGAATCCTCAATGCATAGCTTAGAATCCTCAATGCTTAGAATCCTCAATGCTTAGCATCCTCAATCCTTAGTATGCTCTATGCTTAGCTTAGAATCCTCAATGCTTAGAATCCTCAATGCTTACAAACCTCAATGCTGAGAAATTTTATTGTTTTAAACGTCATTGCTTAGCATCCCAAATGCTTACAAACCTCAATACATAGAGGCCTTAATGCTTAGAAACCTCAAAGATTAGAAAACTCAATGCTTGGCTTAGAATCCTCTATGCTTAGAATCCTCAATGCTTAGAATCTTCTACGCATAGCTTAGAATCCTCAATGCTTAGAATCCTCAATGCTTAGCATCCTCCATGCATTGCTTAGAATCCTCAATAGTTAGAATCCTCAATGCCTCGCATCCTCAATGCTTAGCTTAGAAACCTCAATGCTTAGAATCCTCAATGCTTAGCATCCTCAATCCTTAGCATCCTCATTGCTTAGCATCCTCAATGCTTAGCATCCTCAATGCTTAGCATCCTCAATGCTTAGAAACCTGAATGCTTTGCTTAGAAACCTCAATGCTTAGAATCCTCCATGCCTAGCTTAGAATCCTCAATACTTAGAATCCTCAATGCTTAGAATCCTCAATGCTTAGCATCCTCAATGCTTAGCATCCTCAATACTTAGAATCCTCCATGCTCAGCTTAGAAACCTCAATGCTTAGAATCCTCAAGGCTTAGAATCCTCAATGCTTAGAATCCTCAATGCCTAGATTAGAATCCTAAATGCTTAGAATCCTCAATGCTTAGAATCCTCAATGCTTAGAATCCTCAATGCTTAGAATCCTCAATGCTTAGCATCCTCAATGCTTAGCTTAGAAAACTCAATGCTTAGAATCCTCAATGCTTAACATCCTCAATGTTTAGAATCCTCAATGCTTAGCTTAGAATCCTCAATGCTTAGAATACTCAATGCTTAGCATCCTAAATCCTTAGTATGCTCTATGCTTAGCTTAGAATCCTCAATGCTTAGAATCCTCAATGCTTACAGACCTCAATGCTGAGAAATTTTATTGTTTGAAACCTCATTGCTTAGCATCCCAAATGCTTACAATCCTCAATGCATAGAGGCCTTAATGCTTATAAAACTCAAAGATTAGAAAACTCAATGCTTGGCTTAGAATCCTCAATGCTTAGAATCCTCAATGCTTAGAATCCTCCATGCATAGCTTAGAATCCTCAATGCTTAGAATCCTCAATGCTTAGAATCCTCAATGCTTAGAATCCTCCTTGCATTGCTTAGAATCCTCAATAGTTAGAATCCTGAATGCTTCGCATCCTCAATGCTTAGCATAGAAACCTCAATACTTAGAATCCTCAATGCTTAGCATCCTCAATGCTTAGCTTAGAAAACTCAATGCTTAGAATCCTCAATGCTTAGAATCCTCAATGCTTAGCATCCTCAATCCTTAGTATGCTCTATGCTTAGCTTAGAATCCTCAATGCTTAGAATCCTCAATGCTTACAATCCTCAATGCTGAGAAATTTTATTGTTTGAAACGTCATTGCTTAGCATCCCAAATGCTTACAAACCTCAATACATAGAGGCCTTAATGCTTAGAAACCTCAAAGATTAGAAAACTCAATGCTTGGCTTAGAATCCTCTATGCTTAGAATCCTCAATGCTTAGAATCTTCCATGCATAGCTTAGAATCCTCAATGCTTAGAATCCTCAATGCTTAGCATCCTCCATGCATTGCTTAGAATCCTCAATAGTTAGAATCCTCAATGCCTCGCATCCTCAATGCTTAGCTTAGAAACCTCAGTGTTTAGAATCCTAAATGCTTAGCATCCTCAATGCTTAGCATCCTCATTGCTTAGCATCCTCAATGCTTAGCATCCTCAATGCTTAGCATCCTCAATGCTTAGAAACCTGAATGCTTTGCTTAGAAACCTCAATGCTTAGAATCCTCCATGCCTAGCGTAGAATCCTCAATACTTAGAATCCTCAATGCTTAGAATCCTCAATGCTTAGAATCCTCAATGCTTAGCCTCCTCAATGCTTAGCATCCTCAATACTTAGAATCCTCCATGCTCAGCTTAGAAACCTCAATGCTTAGAATCCTCAAGGCTTAGAATCCTCAATGCTTAGAATCCTCAATGCCTAGATTAGAATCCTAAATGCTTAGAATCCTCAATGCTTAGAATCCTCAATGCTTAGAATCCTCAATGCTTAGCATCCTCAATGCTTAGCTTAGAAAACTGAATGCTTAGAATCCTCAATGCTTAACATCCTCAATGTTTAGAATCCTCAATGCATAGCTTAGAATCCTCAATGCTTAGAATCCTCAATGCTTACAGACCTCAATGCTGAGAAATTTTATTGTTTGAAACCTCATTGCTTAGCACCCCAAATGCTTACAAACCTCAATGCATAGAGGCCTTAATGCTTAGAAACCTCAAAGATTAGAAAACTCAATGCTTGGCTTAGAATCCTCAATGCTTAGAATCCTCAATGCTTAGAATCCTCCATGCATAGCTTAGAATCCTCAATGCTTAGAATCCTCAAGGCTTAGAATCCTCAATGCTTAGAATCCTCAATGCCTAGATTAGAATCCTAAATGCTTAGAATCCTCAATGCTTAGAATCCTCAATGCTTAGAATCCTCAATGCTTAGAATCCTCAATGCTTAGCATCCTCAATGCTTAGCTTAGAAAACTCAATGCTTAGAATCCTGAATGCTTAACATCCTCAATGTTTAGAATCCTCAATGCATAGCTTAGAATCCTCAATGCTTAGAATCCTCAATGCTTAGCATCCTCAATCCTTAGTATGCCCTATGCTTAGCTTAGAATCCTCAATGCTTAGAATCCTCAATGCTTACAAACCTCAATGCTGAGAAATTTTATTGTTTGAAACGTCATTGCTTAGCATCCCAAATGCTTACAAACCTCAATACATAGAGGCCTTAATGCTTAGAAACCTCAAAGATTAGTAAACTCAATGCTTGGCCTATAATCCTCTATGCTTAGAATCCTCAATGCTTAGAATCTTCCACGCATAGCTTAGAATCCTCAATGCTTAGAATCCTCAATGCTTAGCATCCTCCATGCATTGCTTAGAATCCTCAATAGTTAGAATCCTCAATGCCTCGCATCCTCAATGCTTAGCTTAGAAACCTCAATGCTTAGAATCCTCAATGCTTAGCATCCTCAATGCTTAGCATCCTCATTGCTTAGCATCCTCAATGCTTAGCATCCTCAATGCTTAGAAACCTGAATGCTTTGCTTAGAATCCTCAATGCTTAGAATCCTCCATGCCTAGCTTAGAATCCTAAATACTTAGAATCCTCAATGCTTAGAATCCTCAATGCTTAGAATCTTCAATGCTTAGCATCCTCAATGCTTAGCATCCTCAATGCTTAGCATCCTCAATACTTAGAATCCTCCATGCTCAGCTTAGAAACCTCAATGCTTAGAATCCTCAAGGCTTAGAATCCTCAATGCTTAGAATCCTCAATGCCTAGATTAGAATCCTAAATGCTTAGAATCCTCAATGCTTAGAATCCTCAATGCTTGGCATCCTCAATGCTTAGCATCCTCAATGCTTAGCTTAGAAAACTCAATGCTTAGAATCCTCAATGCTTAACATCCTCAATGTTTAGAATCCTCAATGCATAGCTTAGAATCCTCAATGCTTAGAATCCTCAATGCTTAGCATCCTAAATCCTTAGTATGCTCTATGCTTAGCTTAGAATCCTCAATGCTTAGAATCCTCAATGCTTACAGACCTCAATGCTGAGAAATTTTATTGTTTGAAACCTCATTGCTTAGCATCCCAAATGCTTACAAACCTCAATGCATAGAGGCCTTAATGCTTAGAAACCTCAAAGATTAGAAAACTCAATGCTTGGCTTAGAATCCTCAATGCTTAGAATCCTCAATGCTTAGAATCCTCCATGCATAGCTTAGAATCCTCAATGCTTAGAATCCTCAATGCTTAGAATCCTCAATGCTTAGAATCCTCCTTGCATTGCTTAGAATCCTCAATAGTTAGAATCCTCAATGCTTCGCATCCTCAATGCTTAGCATAGAAACCTCAATACTTAGAATCCTCAATGCTTAGCATCCTCAATGCTTAGCTTAGAAAACTCAATGCTTAGAATCCTCAATGCTTAGAATCCTCAATGCTTAGCATCCTCAATCCTTAGTATGCTCTATGCTTAGCTTAGAATCCTCAATGCTTAGAATCCTCAATGCTTACAATCCTCAAGGCTGAGAAATTTTATTGTTTTAAACGTCATTGCTTACCATCCCAAATGATTACAAACCTCAATACATAGAGGCCTTAATGCTTAGAAACCTCAAAGATTAGAAAACGCAATGCTTGGCTTAGAATCCTCTATGCTTAGAATCCTCAATGCTTAGAATCTTCCATGCATAGCTTAGAATCCTCAATGCTTAGAATCCTCAATGCTTAGCATCCTCCATGCATTGCTTAGAATCCTCAATAGTTAGAATCCTCAATGCCTCGCATCCTCAATGCTTAGCTTAGAAACCTCAGTGCTTAGAATCCTCAATGCTTAGCATCCTCAATGCTTAGCGTCCTCATTGCTTAGCATCCTCAATGCTTAGAAACCTTAATGCTTTGCTTAGAAACCTCAATGCTTAGAATCCTCAATGCCTAGCTTAGAATCCTCAATACTTAGAATCCTCAATGCTTAGAATCCTCAATGCTTCGCATCCTCAATGCTTAGCATCCTCAATGCTTAGCATCCTCAATACTTAGAATCCTCCATGCTCAGCTTAGAAACCTCAATGCTTAGAATCCTCAAGGCTTAGAATCCTCAATGCTTAGAATCCTCAATGCCTAGATTAGAATCCTAAATGCTTAGAATCCTCAATGCTTAGAATCCTCAATGCTTAGAATCCTCAATGCTTAGAATCCTCAATGCTTAGCATCCTCAATGCTTAGCTTAGAAAACTCAATGCTTAGAATCCTCAATGCTTAACATCCTCAATGTTTAGAATCCTCAATGCATAGCTTAGAATCCTCAATGCTTAGAATCCTCAATGCTTAGCATCCTCAATCCTTAGTATGCTCTATGCTTAGCTTAGAATCATCAGTGCTTAGAATCCTCAATGCTTACAGACCTCAATGCTGAGAAATTTTATTGTTTGAAACCTCATTGCTTAGCATCCCAAATGCTTACAAACCTCAATGCATAGAGGCCTTAATGCTTAGAAACCTCAAAGATTAGAAAACTCAATGCTTGGCTTAGAATCCTCAATGCTTAGAATCCTCAATGCTTAGAATCCTCCATGCATAGCTTCGAATCCTCAATGCTTAGAATCATCAATGCTTAGAATCCTCAATGCTTAGAATCCTCAATGCTTAGCATCCTCCATGCATTGCTTAGAATCCTCAATAGTTAGAATCCTCAATGCCTCGCATCCTCAATGCTTAGCTTAGAAACCTCAGTGCTTAGAATCCTAAATGCTTAGCATCCTCAATGCTTAGCATCCTCATTGCTTAGCATCCTCAATGCTTAGCATACTCAATGCTTAGCATCCTCAATGCTTAGAAACCTGAATGCTTTGCTTAGAAACCTCAATGCTTAGAATCCTCCATGCCTAGCGTCGAATCCTCAATACTTAGAATCCTCAATGCTTAGAATCCTCAATGCTTAGAATCCTCAATGCTTAGCATCCTCAATGCTTAGCATCCTCAATACTTAGAATCCTCCATGCTCAGCTTAGAAACCTCAATGCTTAGAATCCTCAAGGCTTAGAATCCTCAATGCTTAGAATCCTCAATGCCTAGATTAGAATCCTAAATGCTTAGAATCCTCAATGCTTAGAATCCTCAATGCTTAGAATCCTCAATGCTTAGAATCCTCAATGCTTAGCATCCTCAATGCTTAGCTTAGAAAACTCAATGCTTAGAATCCTCAATGCTTAACATCCTCAATGTTTAGAATCCTCAATGCATAGCTTAGAATCCTCAATGCTTAGAATCCTCAATGCTTAGCATCCTCAATCCTTAGTATGCTCTATGCTTAGCTTAGAATCCTCAATGCTTAGAATCCTCAATGCTTACAGACCTCAATGCTGATAAAATTTTATTGTTTGAAACCTCATTGCTTAGCACCCCAAATTCTTACAAACCTCAATGCATAGAGGCCTTAATGCTTAGAAACCTCAAAGATTAGAAAACTCAATGCTTGGCTTAGAATCCTCAATGCTTAGAATCCTCAATGCTTAGAATCCTCCATGCATAGCTTAGAATCCTCAATGCTTAGAATCCTCAATGCTTAGAATCCTCAATGCTTAGAATCCTCCTTGCATTGCTTAGAATCCTCAATAGTTAGAATCCTCAATGCTTCGCATCCTCAATTCTTAGCATAGAAACCTCAATACTTAGAATCCTCAATGCTTAGCATCCTCAATGCTTAGCTTAGAAAACTCAATGCTTAGAATCCTCAATGCTTAACATCCTCAATGTTTAGAATCCTCAATGCATAGCTTAGAATCCTCAATGCTTAGAATCCTCAATGCTTAGCATCCTCAATCCTTAGTATGCTCTATGCTTAGCTTAGAATCCTCAATGCTTAGAATCCTCAATGCTTACAAACCTCAATGCTGAGAAATTTTATTGTTTGAAACGTCATTGCTTAGCATCCCAAATGCTTACAAACCTCAATACATAGAGGCCTTAATGCTTAGAAACCTCAAAGATTAGAAAACTCAATGCTTGGCTTAGAATCCTCTATGCTTAGAATCCTCAATGCTTAGAATCTTCCACGCATAGCTTAGAATCCTCAATGCTTAGAATCCTCAATGCTTAGCATCCTCCATGCATTGCTTAGAATCCTCAATAGTTAGAATCCTCAATGCCTCGCATCCTCAATGCTTAGCTTAGAAACCTCAATGCTTAGAATCCTCAATGCTTAGCATCCTCAATGCTTAGCATCCTCATTGCTTAGCATCGTCAATGCTTAGCATCCTCAATGCTTAGAAACCTGAATGCTTTGCTTAGAATCCTCAATGCTTAGAATCCTCCATGCATTGCTTAGAATCCTCAATA
Organism: Coturnix japonica; assembly: GCF_054131305.1. Lineage (NCBI taxonomy): Eukaryota > Metazoa > Chordata > Aves > Galliformes > Phasianidae > Coturnix > Coturnix japonica. The sequence continues at coordinate 3,560,427 of NW_028188948.1, read as the reverse complement.
GTTAGAATCCTCAATGCTTAGAATCCTCAATGCTTAGAATCCTCAATGCTTAGCATCCTCAATGCTTAGCATCCTCAATGCTTAGCATCCTCAATACTTAGAATCCTCCATGCTCAGCTTAGAAACCTCAATGCTTAGAATCCTCAAGGCTTAGAATCCTCAATGCTTAGAATCCTCAATGCCTAGATTAGAATCCTAAATGCTTAGAATCCTCAATGCTTAGAATCCTCAATGCTTGGCATCCTCAATGCTTAGCTTAGAAAACTCAATGCTTAGAATCCTCAATGCTTAACATCCTCAATGTTTAGAATCCTCAATGCATAGCTTAGAATCCTCAATGCTTAGAATCCTCAATGCTTAGCATCCTAAATCCTTAGTATGCTCTATGCTTAGCTTAGAATCATCAATGCTTAGAATCCTCAATGCTTACAGACCTCAATGCTGAGAAATTTTATTGTTTGAAACCTCATTGCTTAGCATCCCAAATGCTTACAAACCTCAATGCATAGAGGCCTTAATGCTTAGAAACCTCAAAGATTAGAAAACTCAATGCTTGGCTTAGAATCCTCAATGCTTAGAATCCTCAATGCTTAGAATCCTCCATGCATAGCTTAGAATCCTCAATGCTTAGAATCCTCAATGCTTAGAATCCTCAATGCTTAGAATCCTCCTTGCATTGCTTAGAATCCTCAATAGTTAGAATCCTCAATGCTTCGCATCCTCAATGCTTAGCATAGAAACCTCAATACTTAGAATCCTCAATGCTTAGCATCCTCAATGCTTAGCTTAGAAAACTCAATGCTTAGAATCCTCAATGCTTAGAATCCTCAATGCTTAGCATCCTCAATCCTTAGTATGCTCTATGCTTAGCTTAGAATACTCAATGCTTAGAATCCTCAATGCTAACAATCCTCAAGGCTGAGAAATTTTATTGTTTGAAACGTCATTGCTTACCATCCCAAATGCTTACAAACCTCAATACATAGAGGCCTTAATGCTTAGAAACCTCAAAGATTAGAAAACTCAATGCTTGGCTTAGAATCCTCTATGCTTAGAATCCTCAATGCTTAGAATCTTCCATGCATAGCTTAGAATCCTCAATGCTTAGAATCCTCAATGCTTAGCATCCTCCATGCATTGCTTAGAATCCTCAATAGTTAGAATCCTCAATGCCTCGCATCCTCAATGCTTAGCTTAGAAACCTCAGTGCTTAGAATCCTCAATGCTTAGCATCCTCAATGCTTAGCGTCCTCATTGCTTTGCATCCTCAATGCTTAGCATCCTCAATGCTTAGCATCCTCAATGCTTAGAAACCTTAATGCTTTGCTTAGAAACCTCAATGCTTAGAATCCTCAATGCCTAACTTAGAATCCTCAATACTTAGAATCCTCAATGCTTAGAATCCTCAATGCTTCGCATCCTCAATGGTTAGCATCCTCAATGCTTAGCATCCTCAATACTTAGAATCCTCCATGCTCAGCTTAGAAACCTCAATGCTTAGAATCCTCAAGGCTTAGAATCCTCAATGCTTAGAATCCTCAATGCCTAGATTAGAATCCTAAATGCTTAGAATCCTCAATGCTTAGAATCCTCAATGCTTAGAATCCTCAATGCTTAGCATCCTCAATGCTTAGCTTAGAAAACTCAATGCTTAGAATCCTCAATGCTTAACATCCTCAATGTTTAGAATCCTCAATGCATAGCTTAGAATCCTCAATGCTTAGAATCCTCAATGCTTAGCATCCTAAATCCTTAGTATGCTCTATGCTTAGCTTAGAATCATCAGTGCTTAGAATCCTCAATGCTTACAGACCTCAATGCTGAGAAATTTTATTGTTTGAAACCTCATTGCTTAGCATCCCAAATGCTTACAAACCTCAATGCATAGAGGCCTTAATGCTTAGAAACCTCAAAGATTAGAAAACTCAATGCTTGGCTTAGAATCCTCAATGCTTAGAATCCTCAATGCTTAGAATCCTCCATGCATAGCTTCGAATCCTCAATGCTTAGAATCCTCAATGCTTAGAATCCTCAATGCTTAGAATTCTCAATGCTTAGCTTAGAAACCTCAATGCTTAGAACTCTCAATGCTTAACATCCTCAATTTTTAGAATCCTCAATGCATAGCTTAGAATCCTCAATGCTTAGAATCCTCAATGCTTAGAATCCTCAATGCTTAGCATCCTCAATGCTTAGAATCCTCAATGCTTAGCATCCTCAAATCTTAGAATCCTCAATGCTTAGCATCCTCAATGCTTAGCATCCTCAATGCTTAGCATCCACAATGCTTAGTATGCACTATGCTTAGAATCCTCAATGCTTAGCATCCTCAATGCTTACCATCCTCAATGCTTAGCATACTCAATGCTTAGCATCCTCAATGCTTAGAATCCTCAATGCTTAGAATCCTCAATGCTTAGAATCCTCAATGCTTAGAATCCTCCATGCATTGCTTAGAATCCTCAATAGTTAGAATCCTCAATGCTTCGCATCCTCAATGCTTAGCATAGAAACCTCAATACTTAGAATCCTCAATGCTTAGCATCCTCATTACATAGCTTAGAATCCTCAATGCTTAGAATCCTCAATGCTTACCATCCTCAATGCTTAGCATAGAAACCTCAATACTTAGAATCCTCAATGATTAGCATCCTCATTACATAGCTTAGAATCCTCAAAGCTTAGAATCCTCAATGCTTACCATCCTCAATGCTTAGCATCCTCAATGCTTAGCATCCTCAATGCTTAGAATCCTCAATGCTTAGCATCCTCAATGCTTAGCATCCTCAATGCTTAGCATCCTCAATGCTTAGCATCATCAATGCTTTGCTTAGAAACCTCAATGCTTAGAATCCACAATGCTTAGAATCCTCAATGCCTATCTTAGAATCCTCAATGCTTAGAATCCTCAATGCTTAGCATCCTCAATGCTTAGCATCCTCAATACTTAGCATCCTCAATGCGTAGAATCCTCCATGCTTAGCTTAGAAACCACAATGCTTAGAATCCTCAATGCTTAGAATCCTCAATGCCTAGATTAGAATCCTCAATGCTTAGAATCCTCAATGCTTAGAATCCTCAATGCTTAGAATCCTCAGTGCTTAGCATCCTCAATGCTTAGCTTAGAAACCTCAATGCTTAGAAACCTCAATGCTTAACATCCTCAATGTTTAGAATCCTCAATGCATAGCTTAGAATCCTCAATGCTTAGAATCCTCAATGCTTAGCATCCTCAATCCTTAGTATGCTCTATGCTTAGCTTAGAATCCTCAATGCTTAGAATCCTCAATGCTTACAAACCTCAATGCTGAGAAATTTTATTGTTTGAAACGTCATTGCTTAGCATCCCAAATGCTTACAAACCTCAATACATAGAGGCCTTAATGCTTAGAAACCTCAAAGATTAGAAAACTCAATGCTTGGCTTAGAATCCTCTATGCTTAGAATCCTCAATGCTTAGAATCCTCAATGCTTTGCATCCTCCATGCATTGCTTAGAATCCTCAATAGTTAGAATCCTCAATGCCTCGCATCCTCAATGCTTAGCTTAGAAACCTCAATGCTTAGAATCCTCAATGCTTAGCATCCTCAATGCTTAGCATCCTCATTGCTTAGCATCCTCAATGCTTAGCATCCTCAATGCTTAGCATCCTCAATGCTTAGAAACCTGAATGCTTTGCTTAGAAACCTCAATGCTTAGAATCCTCAATGCCTAGCTTAGAATCCTCAATGCTTAGAATCCTCAATACTTAGAATCCTCAATGCTTAGAATCCTCAATGCTTAGAATCCTCAATGCTTAGCATCCTCAATGCTTAGCATCCTCAATGCTTAGCATCCTCAATACTTAGAATCCTCCATGCTCAGCTTAGAATCCTCAATGCTTAGAATCCTCAAGGCTTAGAATCCTCAGTGCTTAGAATCCTCAATGCCTAGATTTTTATCCTAAATGCTTAGAATCCTCAATGCTTAGAATCCTCAATGCTTAGAATCCTCAATGCTTGGCATCCTCAATGCTTAGCATCCTCAATGCTTAGCTTAGAAAACTCAATGCTTAGAATCCTCAATGCTTAACATCCTCAATGTTTAGAATCCTCAATGCATAGCTTAGAATCCTCAATGCTTAGAATCCTCAATGCTTAGCATCCTAAATCCTTAGTATGCTCTATGCTTAGCTTAGAATCCTCAATGCTTAGAATCCTCAATGCTTACAGACCTCAATGCTGAGAAATTTTATTGTTTGAAACCTCATTGCTTAGCATCCCAAATGCTTACAAACCTCAATGCATAGAGGCCTTAATGCTTAGAAACCTCAAAGATTAGAAAACTCAATGCTTGGCTTAGAATCCTCAATGCTTAGAATCCTCAATGCTTATAATCCTCCATGCATAGCTTAGAATCCTCAATGCTTATAATCCTCAATGCTAAGAATCCTCAATGCTTAGAATCCTCCTTGCATTGCTTAAAATCCCCAATAGTTAGAATCCTCAATGCTTCGCATTCCTCAATGCTTAGCATAGAAACCTCAATACTTAGAATCCTCAATGCTTAGCATCCTCAATGCTTAGAATCCTCAATGCTTAGCATCCTCAAATCTTAGAATCCTCAATGCTTAGCATCCTCAATGCTTAGCATCCTCAATGCTTACCATCCTCAATGCTTAGCATCCTCAAGGCTTAGAATCCTCAATGCTTAGAATCCTCAATGCCTAGATTAGAATCCTAAATGCTTAGAATCCTCAATGCTTAGAATCCTCAATGCTTAGCATCCTCAATGCTTAGCTTAGAAAACTCAATGCTTAGAATCCTCAATGCTTAACATCCTCAATGTTTAGAATCCTCAATGCATAGCTTAGAATCCTCAATGCTTAGAATCCTCAATGCTTAGCATCCTAAATCCTTAGTACGCTCTATGGTTAGCTTAGAATCATCAGTGCTTAGAATCCTCAATGCTTACAGACCTCAATGCTGAGAAATTTTATTGTTTGAAACCTCATTGCTTAGCATCCCAAATGCTTACAAACCTCAATGCATAGAGGCCTTAATGCTTAGAAACCTCAAAGATTAGAAAACTCAATGCTTGGCTTAGAATCCTCAATGCTTAGAATCCTCAATGCTTAGAATCCTCCATGCATAGCTTAGAATCCTCAATGCTTAGAATCCTCAATGCTTAGAATCCTCAATGCTTAGAATCCTCAATGCTAAGCTTAGAAACCTCAATGCTTAGAATTCTCAATGCTTAACATCCTCAATGTTTAGAATCCTCAATGCATAGCTTAGAATCCTCAATGCTTAGAATCCTCAATGCTTAGAATCCTCAATGCTTAGCATCCTCAATGCTTAGAATCCTCAATGCTTAGCATCCTCAAATCTTAGAATCCTCAATGCTTAGCATCCTCAATGCTTAGCATCCTCAATGCTTAGTATGCACTATGCTTAGAATCCTCAATGCTTAGCATCCTCAGTGCTTACCATCCTCAATGCTTAGCATCCTCAATGCTTAGCATTCTCAATGCTTAGAATCCTCAATGCTTAGAATCCTCAATGCTTAGAATCCTCAATGCTTAGAATCCTCTATGCATTGCTTAGGATCCTCAATAGTTGGAATCCTCAATGCTTCGCATCCTCAATGCTTAGCATAGAAACCTCAATACTTAGAATCCTCAATGCTTAGCATCCTCATTACATAGCTTAGAATCCTCAATGCTTAGAATCCTCAATGCTTAGCATCCTCAATGCTTAGCATCCTGAATGCTTAGCATCCTCAAAGTTTAGAATCCTCAATGCTTACCATCCTCAATGCTTAGCATCCTCAATGCTTAGCATCCTCAATGCTTAGAATCCTCAATGCTTAGCATACTCAATGCTTAGCATCCTCAATGCTTAGCATCCTCAATGCTTTGCTTAGAAACCTCAATGCTTAGAATCCACAATGCTTAGAATCCTCAATGCCTAGCTTAGAATCCTCAATGCTTAGAATCCTCAATGCTTAGAATCCTCAATGCTTAGAATCCTCAATGCTTAGCATCCTCAATGCTTAGCATCCGCAATACTTAACATCCACAATCCTTAGTATGCTCTATGCTTAGCTTAGAATCCTCAATGCTTAGAATCCTCAATGCTTACAATCCTCAATGCTGAGAAATTTTATTGTTTGAAACGTCATTGCTTAGCATCCCAAATGCTTACAAACCTCAATACATAGAGGCCTTAATGCTTAGAAACCTCAAAGATTAGAAAACTCAATGCTTGGCTTAGAATCCTCTATGCTTAGAATCCTCAATGCTTAGAATCTTCCATGCATAGCTTAGAATCCTCAATGCTTAGAATCCTCAATGCTTAGCATCCTCCATGCATTGCTTAGAATCCTCAATAGTTAGAATCCTCAATGCCTCGCATCCTCAATGCTTAGCTTAGAAACCTCAATGCTTAGAATCCTCAATGCTTAGCATCCTCAATGCTTAGCGTCCTCAATGCTTAGCATCCACAATGCTTAGTATGCACTATGCTTAGAATCCTCAAATCTTAGAATCCTCAATGCTTAGCATCCTCAATGCTTAGCATCCTCAATGCTTAGAATCCTCCTTGCATTGCTTAGAATCCCCAATAGTTAGAATCCTCAATGCTTCGCATCCTCAATGCTTAGCATAGAAGCCTCAATACTTAGAATCCTCAATGCTTAGAATCCTCCATGCATAGCTTAGAATCCTCAATGCTTATAATCCTCAATGCTTAGAATCCTCAATGCTTAGAATCCTCCTTGCATTGCTTAGAATCCCCAATAGTTAGAATCCTCAATGCTTCGCATCCTCAATGCTTAGCATAGAAGCCTCAATACTTAGAATCCTCAATGCTTAGCATCCTCAATGCTTAGAATCCTCAATGCTTAGCATCCTCAAATCTTAGAATCCTCAATGCTTAGCATCCTCAATGCTTAGCATCCTCAATGCTTACCATGCTCAATGCTTAGCATCCTCAAGGCTTAGAATCCTCAATGCTTAGAATCCTCAATGCCTAGATTAGAATCCTAAATGCTTAGAATCCTCAATGCTTAGAATCCTCAATGCTTAGCATCCTCCATGCATTGCTTAGAATCCTCAATAGTTAGAATCCTCAATGCCTCGCATCCTCAATGCTTAGCTTAGAAACCTCAATGCTTAGAATCCTCAATGCTTAGCATCCTCAATTCTTAGCATCCTCATTGCTTAGCATCCTCAATGCTTAGCATCCTCAATGCTTAGCATCCTCAATGCTTAGAAACCTGAATGCTTTGCTTAGAAACCTCAATGCTTAGAATCCTCAATGCCTAGCTTAGAATCCTCAATGCTTAGAATCCTCAATACTTAGAATCCTCAATGCTTAGAATCCTGAATGCTTAGAATCCTCAATGCTTAGCATCCTCAATGCTTAGCATCCTCAATACTTAGAATCCTCCATGCTCAGCTTAGAATCCTCAATGCTTAGAATCCTCAAGGCTTAGAATCCTCAGTGCTTAGAATCCTCAATGCCTAGATTTTAATCCTAAATGCTTAGAATCCTCAATGCTTAGAATCCTCAATGCTTAGAATCCTCAATGCTTGGCATCCTCAATGCTTAGCATCCTCAATGCTTAGCTTAGAAAACTCAATGCTTAGAATCCTCAATGCTTAACATCCTCAATGTTTAGAATCCTCAATGCATAGCTTAGAATCCTCAATGCTTAGAATCCTCAATGCTTAGCATCCTAAATCCTTAGTATGCTCTATGCTTAGCTTAGAATCCTCAATGCTTAGAATCCTCAATGCTTACAGACCTCAATGCTGAGTAATTTTATTGTTTGAAACCTCATTGCTTAGCATCCCAAATGCTTACAAACCTCAATGCATAGAGGCCTTAATGCTTAGAAACCTCAAAGATTAGAAAACTCAATGCTTGGCTTAGAATCCTCAATGCTTAGAATCCTCAATGCTTATAATCCTCCATGCATAGCTTAGAATCCTCAATGCTTATAATCCTCAATGCTAAGAATCCTCAATGCTTAGAATCCTCCTTGCATTGCTTAAAATCCCCAATAGTTAGAATCCTCAATGCTTCGCATTCCTCAATGCTTAGCATAGAAACCTCAATACTTAGAATCCTCAATGCTTAGCATCCTCAATGCTTAGAATCCTCAATGCTTAGCATCCTCAAATCTTAGAATCCTCAATGCTTAGCATCCTCAATGCTTAGCATCCTCAATGCTTACCATCCTCAATGCTTAGCATCCTCAAGGCTTAGAATCCTCAATGCTTAGAATCCTCAATGCCTAGATTAGAATCCTAAATGCTTAGAATCCTCAATGCTTAGAATCCTCAATGCTTAGCATCCTCAATGCTTAGCTTAGAAAACTCAATGCTTAGAATCCTCAATGCTTAACATCCTCAATGTTTAGAATCCTCAATGCATAGCTTAGAATCCTCAATGCTTAGAATCCTCAATGCTTAGCATCCTAAATCCTTAGTACGCTCTATGGTTAGCTTAGAATCCTCAGTGCTTAGAATCCTCAATGCTTACAGACCTCAATGCTGAGAAATTTTATTGTTTGAAACCTCATTGCTTAGCATCCCAAATGCTTACAAACCTCAATGCATAGAGGCCTTAATGCTTAGAAACCTCAAAGATTAGAAAACTCAATGCTTGGCTTAGAATCCTCAATGCTTAGAATCCTCAATGCTTAGAATCCTCCATGCATAGCTTAGAATCCTCAATGCTTAGAATCCTCAATGCTTAGAATCCTCAATGCTTAGAATCCTCAATGCTTAGCTTAGAAACCTCAATGCTTAGAATTCTCAATGCTTAACATCCTCAATGTTTAGAATCCTCAATGCATAGCTTAGAATCCTCAATGCTTAGAATCCTCAATGCTTAGAATCCTCAATGCTTAGCATCCTCAATGCTTAGAATCCTCAATGCTTAGCATCCTCAAATCTTAGAATCCTCAATGCTTAGCATCCTCAATGCTTAGCATCCTCAATGCTTAGTATGCACTATGCTTAGAATCCTCAATGCTCAGCATCCTCAATGCTTACCATCCTCAATGCTTAGCATCCTCAATGCTTAGCATTCTCAATGCTTAGAATCCTCAATGCTTAGAATCCTCAATGCTTAGAATCCTCAATGCTTAGAATCCTCTATGCATTGCTTAGGATCCTCAATAGTTGGAATCCTCAATGCTTCGCATCCTCAATGCTTAGCATAGAAACCTCAATACTTAGAATCCTCAATGCTTAGCATCCTCATTACATAGCTTAGAATCCTCAATGCTTAGAATCCTCAATGCTTAGCATCCTCAATGCTTAGCATCCTGAATGCTTAGCATCCTCAAAGCTTAGAATCCTCAATGCTTACCATCCTCAATGCTTAGCATCCTCAATGCTTAGCATCCTCAATGCTTAGAATCCTCAATGCTTAGCATACTCAATGCTTAGCATCCTCAATGCTTAGCATCCTCAATGCTTTGCTTAGAAACCTCAATGCTTAGAATCCACAATGCTTAGAATCCTCAATGCCTAGCTTAGAATCCTCAATGCTTAGAATCCTCAATGCTTAGAATCCTCAATGCTTAGCATCCTCAATGCTTAGCATCCTCAATACTTAGCATCCTCAATCCTTAGTATGCTCTATGCTTAGCTTAGAATCCTCAATGCTTAGAATCCTCAATGCTTACAATCCTCAATGCTGAGAAATTTTATTGTTTGAAACGTCATTGCTTAGCATCCCAAATGCTTACAAACCTCAATACATAGAGGCCTTAATGCTTAGAAACCTCAAAGATTAGAAAACTCAATGCTTGGCTTAGAATCCTCTATGCTTAGAATCCTCAATGCTTAGAATCTTCCATGCATAGCTTAGAATCCTCAATGCTTAGAATCCTCAATGCTTAGCATCCTCCATGCATTGCTTAGAATCCTCAATAGTTAGAATCCTCAATGCCTCGCATCCTCAATGCTTAGCTTAGAAACCTCAATGCTTAGAATCCTCAATGCTTAGCATCCTCAATGCTTAGCGTCCTCAATGCTTAGCATCCACAATGCTTAGTATGCACTATGCTTAGAATCCTCAAATCTTAGAATCCTCAATGCTTAGCATCCTCAATGCTTAGCATCCTCAATGCTTAGCATCCACAATGCTTAGTATGCACTATGCTTAGAATCCTCAATGCTTAGCATCCTCAATGCTTACCATTCTCAATGCTTAGCATACTCAATGCTTAGCATCCTCAATGCTTAGAATCCTCAATGCTTAGAATCCTCAATGCTTAGAATCCTCCATGCATTGCTTAGAATCCTCAATAGTTAGAATCCTCAATGCTTCGCATCCTCAATGCTTAGCATAGAAACCTCAATACTTAGAATCCTCAATGCTTAGCATCCTCATTACATAGCTTAGAATCCTCAATGCTTAGAATCCTCAATGCTTACCATCCTCAATGCTTAGCATAGAAACCTCAATACTTAGAATCCTCAATGCTTAGCATCCTCATTACATAGCTTAGAATCCTCAAAGCTTAGAATCCTCAAAGCTTAGAATCCTCAATGCTTAGCATCCTCAATGCTTAGCATCCTCAATGCTTAGAATCCTCAATGCTTAGCATCCTCAATGCTTAGCATCCTCAATGCTTAGCATCATCAATGCTTTGCTTAGAAACCTCAATGCTTAGAATCCACAATGCTTAGAATCCTCAATGCCTAGCTTAGAATCCTCAATGCTTAGAATCCTCAATGCTTAGAATCCTCAATGCTTAGCATCCTCAATGCTTAGCATCCTCAATGCTTAGCATCCTCAATACTTAGCATCCTCAATGCTTAGAATCCTCCATGCTTAGCTTAGAAACGACAATGCTTAGAATCCTCAATGCTTAGAATCCTCAATGCCTAGATTAGAATCCTCAATGCTTAGAATCCTCAATGCTTAGAATCCTCAATGCTTAGCATCCTCAATGCTTAGCTTAGAAACCTCAATGCTTAGAAACCTCAATGCTTAACATCCTCAATGTTTAGAATCCTCAATGCATAGCTTAGAATCCTCAATGCTTAGAATCCTCAATGCTTAGCATCCTCAATCCTTAGTATGCTCTATGCTTAGCTTAAAATCCTCAATGCTTAGAATCCTCAATGCTTACAAACCTCAATGCTGAGAAATTTTATTGTTTGAAACGTCATTGCTTAGCATCCCAAATGCTTACAAACCTCAATACATAGAGGCCTTAATGCTTAGAAACCTCAAAGATTAGAAAACTCAATGCTTGGCTTAGAATCCTCTATGCTTAGAATCCTCAATGCTTAGAATCCTCAATGCTTAGCATCCTCCATGCATTGCTTAGAATCCTCAATAGTTAGAATCCTCAATGCCTCGCATCCTCAATGCTTAGCTTAGAAACCTCAATGCTTAGAATCATCAATGCTTAGCATCCTCAATGCTTAGCATCCTCATTGCTTAGCATCCTCAATGCTTAGCATCCTCAAGGCTTAGCATCCTCAATGCTTAGAAACCTGAATGCTTTGCTTAGAAACCTCAATGCTTAGAATCCTCAATGCCTAGCTTAGAATCCTCAATGCTTAGAATCCTCAATACTTAGAATCCTCAATGCTTAGAATCCTCAATGCTTAGAATCCTCAATGCTTAGCATCCTCAATGCTTAGCATCCTCAATGCTTAGCATCCTCAATACTTAGAATCCTCCATGCTCAGCTTAGAATCCTCAATGCTTAGAATCCTCAAGGCTTAGAATCCTCAGTGCTTAGAATCCTCAATGCCTAGATTTTAATCCTAAATGCTTAGAATCCTCAATGCTTAGAATCCTCAATGCTTAGAATCCTCAATGCTTGGCATCCTCAATGCTTAGCATCCTCAATGCTTAGCTTAGAAAACTCAATGCTTAGAATCCTCAATGCTTAACATCCTCAATGTTTAGAATCCTCAATGCATAGCTTAGAATCCTCAATGCTTAGAATCCTCAATGCTTAGCATCCTAAATCCTTAGTATGCTCTATGCTTAGCTTAGAATCCTCAATGCTTAGAATCCTCAATGCTTACAGACCTCAATGCTGAGAAATTTTATTGTTTGAAACCTCATTGCTTAGCATCCCAAATGCTTACAAACCTCAATGCATAGAGGCCTTAATGCTTAGAAACCTCAAAGATTAGAAAACTCAATGCTTGGCTTAGAATCCTCAATGCTTAGAATCCTCAATGCTTATAATCCTCCATGCATAGCTTAGAATCCTCAATGCTTATAATCCTCAATGCTAAGAATCCTCAATGCTTAGAATCCTCCTTGCATTGCTTAAAATCCCCAATAGTTAGAATCCTCAATGCTTCGCATTCCTCAATGCTTAGCATAGAAACCTCAATACTTAGAATCCTCAATGCTTAGCATCCTCAATGCTTAGAATCCTCAATGCTTAGCATCCTCAAATCTTAGAATCCTCAATGCTTAGCATCCTCAATGCTTAGCATCCTCAATGCTTACCATCCTCAATGCTTAGCATCCTCAAGGCTTAGAATCCTCAATGCTTAGAATCCTCAATGCCTAGATTAGAATCCTAAATGCTTAGAATCCTCAATGCTTAGAATCCTCAATGCTTAGCATCCTCAATGCTTAGCTTAGAAAACTCAATGCTTAGAATCCTCAATGCTTAACATCCTCAATGTTTAGAATCCTCAATGCATAGCTTAGAATCCTCAATGCTTAGAATCCTCAATGCTTAGCATCCTAAATCCTTAGTACGCTCTATGGTTAGCTTAGAATCCTCAGTGCTTAGAATCCTCAATGCTTACAGACCTCAATGCTGAGAAATTTTATTGTTTGAAACCTCATTGCTTAGCATCCCAAATGCTTAGAAACCTCAATGCATAGAGGCCTTAATGCTTAGAAACCTCAAAGATTAGAAAACTCAATGCTTGGCTTAGAATCCTCAATGCTTAGAATCCTCAATGCTTAGAATCCTCAATGCTTAGAATCCTCCATGCATAGCTTAGAATCCTCAATGCTTAGAATCCTCAATGCTTAGAATCCTCAATGCTTAGAATCCTCAATGCTTAGCTTAGAAACCTCAATGCTTAGAATTCTCAATGCTTAACATCCTCAATGTTTAGAATCCTCAATGCATAGCTTAGAATCCTCAATGCTTAGAATCCTCAATGCTTAGAATCCTCAATGCTTAGCATCCTCAATGCTTAGAATCCTCAATGCTTAGCATCCTCAAATCTTAGAATCCTCAATGCTTAGCATCCTCAATGCTTAGCATCCTCAATGCTTAGTATGCACTATGCTTAGAATCCTCAATGCTTAGCATCCTCAATGCTTACCATCCTCAATGCTTAGCATCCTCAATGCTTAGCATTCTCAATGCTTAGAATCCTCAATGCTTAGAATCCTCAATGCTTAGAATCCTCAATGCTTAGAATCCTCTATGCATTGCTTAGGATCCTCAATAGTTGGAATCCTCAATGCTTCGCATCCTCAATGCTTAGCATAGAAACCTCAATACTTAGAATCCTCAATGCTTAGCATCCTCATTACATAGCTTAGAATCCTCAATGCTTAGAATCCTCAATGCTTAGCATCCTCAATGCTTAGCATCCTGAATGCTTAGCATCCTCAAAGCTTAGAATCCTCAATGCTTACCATCCTCAATGCTTAGCATCCTCAATGCTTAGCATCCTCAATGCTTAGAATCCTCAATGCTTAGCATACTCAATGCTTAGCATCCTCAATGCTTAGCATCCTCAATGCTTTGCTTAGAAACCTCAATGCTTAGAATCCACAATGCTTAGAATCCTCAATGCCTAGCTTAGAATCCTCAATGCTTAGAATCCTCAATGCTTAGAATCCTCAATGCTTAGAATCCTCAATGCTTAGCATCCTCAATGCTTAGCATCCTCAATACTTAGCATCCTCAATCCTTAGTATGCTCTATGCTTAGCTTAGAATCCTCAATGCTTAGAATCCTCAATGCTTACAATCCTCAATGCTGAGAAATTTTATTGTTTGAAACGTCATTGCTTAGCATCCCAAATGCTTACAAACCTCAATACATAGAGGCCTTAATGCTTAGAAACCTCAAAGATTAGAAAACTCAATGCTTGGCTTAGAATCCTCTATGCTTAGAATCCTCAATGCTTAGAATCTTCCATGCATAGCTTAGAATCCTCAATGCTTAGAATCCTCAATGCTTAGCATCCTCCATGCATTGCTTAGAATCCTCAATAGTTAGAATCCTCAATGCCTCGCATCCTCAATGCTTAGCTTAGAAACCTCAATGCTTAGAATCCTCAATGCTTAGCATCCTCAATGCTTAGCGTCCTCAATGCTTAGCATCCACAATGCTTAGTATGCACTATGCTTAGAATCCTCAAATCTTAGAATCCTCAATGCTTAGCATCCTCAATGCTTAGCATCCTCAATGCTTAGCATCCACAATGCTTAGTATGCACTATGCTTAGAATCCTCAATGCTTAGCATCCTCAATGCTTACCATTCTCAATGCTTAGCATACTCAATGCTTAGCATCCTCAATGCTTAGAATCCTCAATGCTTAGAATCCTCAATGCTTAGAATCCTCCATGCATTGCTTAGAATCCTCAATAGTTAGAATCCTCAATGCTTCGCATCCTCAATGCTTAGCATAGAAACCTCAATACTTAGAATCCTCAATGCTTAGCATTCTCATTACATAGCTTAGAATCCTCAATGCTTAGAATCCTCAATGCTTACCATCCTCAATGCTTAGCATAGAAACCTCAATACTTAGAATCCTCAATGCTTAGCATCCTCATTACATAGCTTAGAATCCTCAAAGCTTAGAATCCTCAAAGCTTAGAATCCTCAATGCTTAGCATCCTCAATGCTTAGCATCCTCAATGCTTAGAATCCTCAATGCTTAGCATCCTCAATGCTTAGCATCCTCAATGCTTAGCATCCTCAATGCTTAGCATCATCAATGCTTTGCTTAGAAACCTCAATGCTTAGAATCCACAATGCTTAGAATCCTCAATGCCTAGCTTAGAATCCTCAATGCTTAGAATCCTCAATGCTTAGAATCCTCAATGCTTAGCATCCTCAATGCTTAGCATCCTCAATGCTTAGCATCCTCAATACTTAGCATCCTCAATGCTTAGAATCCTCCATGCTTAGCTTAGAAACCACAATGCATAGAATCCTCAATGCTTAGAATCCTCAATGCCTAGATTAGAATCCTCAATGCTTAGAATCCTCAATGCTTAGAATCCTCAATGCTTAGAATCCTCAATGCTTAGCATCCTCAATGCTTAGCTTAGAAAACTCAATGCTTAGAAACCTCAATGCTTAACATCCTCAATGTTTAGAATCCTCAATGCATAGCTTAGAATCCTCAATGCTTAGAATCCTCAATGCTTAGCATCCTCAATCCTTAGTATGCTCTATGCTTAGCTTAGAATCCTCAATGCTTAGAATCCTCAATGCTTACAAACCTCAATGCTGAGAAATTTTATTGTTTGAAACGTCATTGCTTAGCATCCCAAATGCTTACAAACCTCAATACATAGAGGCCTTAATGCTTAGAAACCTCAAAGATTAGAAAACTCAATGCTTGGCTTAGAATCCTCTATGCTTAGAATCCTCAATGCTTAGCATCCTCCATGCATTGCTTAGAATCCTCAATAGTTAGAATCCTCAATGCCTCGCATCCTCAATGCTTAGCTTAGAAACCTCAATGCTTAGAATCATCAATGCTTAGCATCCTCAATGCTTAGCATCCTCATTGCTTAGCATCCTCAATGCTTAGCATCCTCAATGCTTAGCATCCTCAATGCTTAGAAACCTGAATGCTTTGCTTAGAAACCTCAATGCTTAGAATCCTCAATGCCTAGCTTAGAATCCTCAATGCTTAGAATCCTCAATACTTAGAATCCTCAATGCTTAGAATCCTCAATGCTTAGCATCCTCAATGCTTAGCATCCTCAATGCTTAGCATCCTCAATACTTAGAATCCTCCATGCTCAGCTTAGAATCCTCAATGCTTAGAATCCTCAAGGCTTAGAATCCTCAGTGCTTAGAATCCTCAATGCCTAGATTAGAATCCTAAATGCTTAGAATCCTCAATGCTTAGAATCCTCAATGCTTAGAATCCTCAATGCTTGGCATCCTCAATGCTTAGCATCCTCAATGCTTAGCTTAGAAAACTCAATGCTTAGAATCCTCAATGCTTAACATCCTCAATGTTTAGAATCCTCAATGCATAGCTTAGAATCCTCAATGCTTAGAATCCTCAATGCTTAGCATCCTAAATCCTTAGTATGCTCTATGCTTAGCTTAGAATCCTCAATGCTTAGAATCCTCAATGCTTACAGACCTCAATGCTGAGAAATTTTATTGTTTGAAACCTCATTGCTTAGCATCCCAAATGCTTACAAACCTCAATGCATAGAGGCCTTAATGCTTAGAAACCTCAAAGATTAGAAAACTCAATGCTTAGCTTAGAATCCTCAATGATTAGAATCCTCAATGCTTAGAATCCTCCATGCATAGCTTAGAATCCTCAATGCTTATAATCCTCAATGCTTAGAATCCTCAATGCTTAGAATCCTCCTTGCATTGCTTAGAATCCCCAATAGTTAGAATCCTCAATGCTTCGCATCCTCAATGCTTAGCATAGAAACCTCAATACTTAGAATCCTCAATGCTTAGCATCCTCAATGCTTAGAATCCTCAATGCTTAGCATCCTCAAATCTTAGAATCCTCAATGCTTAGCATCCTCAATGCTTAGCATCCTCAATGCTTACCATCCTCAATGCTTAGCATCCTCAAGGCTTAGAATCCTCAATGCTTAGAATCCTCAATGCCTAGATTAGAATCCTAAATGCTTAGAATCCTCAATGCTTAGAATCCTCAATGCTTAGCATCCTCAATGCTTAGCTTAGAAAACTCAATGCTTAGAATCCTCAATGCTTAACATCCTCAATGTTTAGAATCCTCAATGCATAGCTTAGAATCCTCAATGCTTAGAATCCTCAATGCTTAGCATCCTAAATCCTTAGTACGCTCTATGGTTAGCTTAGAATCCTCAGTGCTTAGAATCCTCAATGCTTACAGACCTCAATGCTGAGAAATTTTATTGTTTGAAACCTCATTGCTTAGCATCCCAAATGCTTACAAACCTCAATGCATAGAGGCCTTAATGCTTAGAAACCTCAAAGATTAGAAAACTCAATGCTTGGCTTAGAATCCTCAATGCTTAGAATCCTCAATGCTTAGAATCCTCCATGCATAGCTTAGAATCCTCAATGCTTAGAATCCTCAATGCTTAGAATCCTCAATGCTTAGAATCCTCAATGCTTAGCTTAGAAACGTCAATGCTTAGAATTCTCAATGCTTAACATCCTCAATGTTTAGAATCCTCAATGCATAGCTTAGAATCCTCAATGCTTAGAATCCTCAATGCTTAGAATCCTCAATGCTTAGCATCCTCAATGCTTAGAATCCTCAATGCTTAGCATCCTCAAATCTTAGAATCCTCAATGCTTAGCATCCTCAATGCTTAGCATCCTCAATGCTTAGTATGCACTATGCTTAGAATCCTCAATGCTTAGCATCCTCAATGCTTACCATCCTCAATGCTTAGAATCCTCAATGCTTAACATCCTCAATGTTTAGAATCCTCAATGCTTAGAATCCTCAATGCTTAGAATCCTCTATGCATTGCTTAGGATCCTCAATAGTTGGAATCCTCAATGCTTCGCATCCTCAATGCTTAGCATAGAAACCTCAATACTTAGAATCCTCAATGCTTAGCATCCTCATTACATAGCTTAGAATCCTCAATGCTTAGAATCCTCAATGCTTAGCATCCTCAATGCTTAGCATCCTGAATGCTTAGCATCCTCAAAGCTTAGAATCCTCAATGCTTACCATCCTCAATGCTTAGCATCCTCAATGCTTAGCATCCTCAATGCTTAGAATCCTCAATGCTTAGCATACTCAATGCTTAGCATCCTCAATGCTTAGCATCCTCAATGCTTTGCTTCGAAACCTCAATGCTTAGAATCCACAATGCTTAGAATCCTCAATGCCTAGCTTAGAATCCTCAATGCTTAGAATCCTCAATGCTTAGAATCCTCAATGCTTAGAATCCTCAATGCTTAGCATCCTCAATGCTTAGCATCCTCAATACTTAGCATCCTCAATCCTTAGTATGCTCTATGCTTAGCTTAGAATCCTCAATGCTTAGAATCCTCAATGCTTACAATCCTCAATGCTGAGAAATTTTATTGTTTGAAACGTCATTGCTTAGCATCCCAAATGCTTACAAACCTCAATACATAGAGGCCTTAATGCTTAGAAACCTCAAAGATTAGAAAACTCAATGCTTGGCTTAGAATCCTCTATGCTTAGAATCCTCAATGCTTAGAATCTTCCATGCATAGCTTAGAATCCTCAATGCTTAGAATCCTCAATGCTTAGCATCCTCCATGCATTGCTTAGAATCCTCAATAGTTAGAATCCTCAATGCCTCGCATCCTCAATGCTTAGCTTAGAAACCTCAATGCTTAGAATCCTCAATGCTTAGCATCCTCAATGCTTAGCGTCCTCATTGCTTAGCATCCTCAAAGCTTAGCATCCTCAATGCTTAGCATCCTCAATGCTTAGCATCCTCAATGCTTAGAAACCTGAATGCTTTGCTTAGAAACCTCAATGCTTAGAATCCTCAATGCCTAGCTTAGAATCCTCAATACTTAGAATCCTCAATGCTTAGAATCCTCAATGCTTAACATCCTCAATGTTTAGAATCCTCAATGCATAGCTTAGAATCCTCAATGCTTAGAATCCTCAATGCTTAGCATCCTAAATCCTTAGTACGCTCTATGGTTAGCTTAGAATCCTCAGTGCTTAGAATCCTCAATGCTTACAGACCTCAATGCTGAGAAATTTTATTGTTTGAAACCTCATTGCTTAGCATCCCAAATGCTTACAAACCTCAATGCATAGAGGCCTTAATGCTTAGAAACCTCTAAGATTAGAAAACTCAATGCTTGGCTTAGAATCCTCAATGCTTAGAATCCTCAATGCTTAGAATCCTCCATGCATAGCTTAGAATCCTCAATGCTTAGAATCCTCAATGCTTAGAATCCTCAATGCTTAGAATCCTCAATGCTTAGCTTAGAAACCTCAATGCTTAGAATTCTCAATGCTTAACATCCTCAATGTTTAGAATCCTCAATGCATAGCTTAGAATCCTCAATGCTTAGAATCCTCAATGCTTAGAATCCTCAATGCTTAGCATCCTCAATGCTTAGCATCCTCAATGCTTACCATCCTCAATGCTTAGCATCCTCAATGCTTAGCATTCTCAATGCTTAGAATCCTCAATGCTTAGAATCCTCAATGCTTAGAATCCTCAATGCTTAGAATCCTCTATGCATTGCTTAGGATCCTCAATAGTTGGAATCCTCAATGCTTCGCATCCTCAATGCTTAGCATAGAAACCTCAATACTTAGAATCCTCAATGCTTAGCATCCTCATTACATAGCTTAGAATCCTCAATGCTTAGAATCCTCAATGCTTAGCATCCTCAATGCTTAGCATCCTGAATGCTTAGCATCCTCAAAGCTTAGAATCCTCAATGCTTACCATCCTCAATGCTTAGCATCCTCAATGCTTAGCATCCTCAATGCTTAGAATCCTCAATGCTTAGCATACTCAATGCTTAGCATCCTCAATGCTTAGCATCCTCAATGCTTTGCTTCGAAACCTCAATGCTTAGAATCCACAATGCTTAGAATCCTCAATGCCTAGCTTAGAATCCTCAATGCTTAGAATCCTCAATGCTTAGAATCCTCAATGCTTAGAATCCTCAATGCTTAGCATCCTCAATGCTTAGCATCCTCAATACTTAGCATCCTCAATCCTTAGTATGCTCTATGCTTAGCTTAGAATCCTCAATGCTTAGAATCCTCAATGCTTACAATCCTCAATGCTGAGAAATTTTATTGTTTGAAACGTCATTGCTTAGCATCCCAAATGCTTACAAACCTCAATACATAGAGGCCTTAATGCTTAGAAACCTCAAAGATTAGAAAACTCAATGCTTGGCTTAGAATCCTCTATGCTTAGAATCCTCAATGCTTAGAATCTTCCATGCATAGCTTAGAATCCTCAATGCTTAGAATCCTCAATGCTTAGCATCCTCCATGCATTGCTTAGAATCCTCAATAGTTAGAATCCTCAATGCCTCGCATCCTCAATGCTTAGCTTAGAAACCTCAATGCTTAGAATCCTCAATGCTTAGCATCCTCAATGCTTAGCGTCCTCATTGCTTAGCATCCTCAAAGCTTAGCATCCTCAATGCTTAGCATCCTCAATGCTTAGCATCCTCAATGCTTAGAAACCTGAATGCTTTGCTTAGAAACCTCAATGCTTAGAATCCTCAATGCCTAGCTTAGAATCCTCAATACTTAGAATCCTCAATGCTTAGAATCCTCAATGCTTAACATCCTCAATGTTTAGAATCCTCAATGCATAGCTTAGAATCCTCAATGCTTAGAATCCTCAATGCTTAGCATCCTAAATCCTTAGTACGCTCTATGGTTAGCTTAGAATCCTCAGTGCTTAGAATCCTCAATGCTTACAGACCTCAATGCTGAGAAATTTTATTGTTTGAAACCTCATTGCTTAGCATCCCAAATGCTTACAAACCTCAATGCATAGAGGCCTTAATGCTTAGAAACCTCAAAGATTAGAAAACTCAATGCTTGGCTTAGAATCCTCAATGCTTAGAATCCTCAATGCTTAGAATCCTCCATGCATAGCTTAGAATCCTCAATGCTTAGAATCCTCAATGCTTAGAATCCTCAATGCTTAGAATCCTCAATGCTTAGAATCCTCAATGCTTAGCTTAGAAACCTCAATGCTTAGAATTCTCAATGCTTAACATCCTCAATGTTTAGAATCCTCAATGCATAGCTTAGAATCCTCAATGCTTAGAATCCTCAATGCTTAGAATCCTCAATGCTTAGCATCCTCAATGCTTAGAATCCTCAATGCTTAGCATCCTCAAATCTTAGAATCCTCAATGCTTAGCATCCTCAATGCTTAGCATCCTCAATGCTTAGTATGCACTATGCTTAGAATCCTCAATGCTTAGCATCCTCAATGCTTACCATCCTCAATGCTTAGCATCCTCAATGCTTAGCATTCTCAATGCTTAGAATCCTCAATGCTTAGAATCCTCAATGCTTAGAATCCTCAATGCTTAGAATCCTCTATGCATTGCTTAGGATCCTCAATAGTTGGAATCCTCAATGCTTAGCATCCTCAATGCTTAGCATAGAAACCTCAATACTTAGAATCCTCAATGCTTAGCATCCTCATTACATAGCTTAGAATCCTCAATGCTTAGAATCCTCAATGCTTAGCATCCTCAATGCTTAGCATCCTCAATGCTTAGCATCCTCAATACTTAGAATCCTCCATGCTCAGCTTAGAATCCTCAATGCTTAGAATCCTCAAGGCTTAGAATCCTCAGTGCTTAGAATCCTCAATGCCTAGATTAGAATCCTAAATGTCTAGAATCCTCAATGCTTAGAATCCTCAATGCTTAGAATCCTCAATGCTTGGCATCCTCAATGCTTAGCATCCTCAATGCTTAGCTTAGAAAACTCAATGCTTAGAATCCTCAATGCTTAACATCCTCAATGTTTAGAATCCTCAATGCATAGCTTAGAATCCTCAAATCCTAAATCCTTAGTATGCTCTATGCTTAGCTTAGAATCCTCAATGCTTAGAATCCTCAATGCTTAGCATCCTCAATGCTTAGCATCCTCATTGCTTAGCATCCTCAATGCTTAGCATCCTCAATGCTTAGAAACCTGAATGCTTTGCTTAGAATCCTCAATGCTTAGAATCCTCCATGCATTGCTTAGAATCCTCAATAGTTAGAATCCTTAATGCTTAGAATCCTCAATGCTTAGAATCCTCAATGCTTAGCATCCTCAATGCTTAGCATCCTCAATGCTTAGCATCCTCAATACTTAGAATCCTCCATGCTCAGCTTAGAAACCTCAATGCTTAGAATCCTCAAGGCTTAGAATCCTCAATGCTTAGAATCCTCAATGCCTAGATTAGAATCCTAAATGCTTAGAATCCTCAATGCTTAGAATCCTCAATGCTTGGCATCCTCAATGCTTAGCATCCTCAATGCTTAGCTTAGAAAACTCAATGCTTAGAATCCTCAATGCTTAACATCCTCAATGTTTAGAATCCTCAATGCATAGCTTAGAATCCTCAATGCTTAGAATCCTCAATGCTTAGCATCCTAAATCCTTAGTATGCTCTATGCTTAGCTTAGAATCCTCAATGCTTAGAATCCTCAATGCTTACAGACCTCAATGCTGAGAAATTTTATTGTTTGAAACCTCATTGCTTAGCATCCCAAATGCTTACAAACCTCAATGCATAGAGGCCTTAATGCTTAGAAACCTCAAAGATTAGAAAACTCAATGCTTGGCTTAGAATCCTCAATGCTTAGAATCCTCAATGCTTAGAATCCTCCATGCATAGCTTAGAATCCTCAATGCTTAGAATCCTCAATGCTTAGAATCCTCAATGCTTAGAATCCTCCTTGCATTGCTTAGAATCCTCAATAGTTAGAATCCTCAATGCTTCGCATCCTCAATGCTTAGCATAGAAACGTCAATACTTAGAATCCTCAATGCTTAGCATCCTCAATGCTTAGCTTAGAAACCTCAATGCTTAGAAACCTCAATGCTTAACATCCTCAATGTTTAGAATCGTCAATGCATAGCTTAGAATCCTCAATGCTTAGAATCCTCAATGCTTAGCATCCTCAATCCTTAGTATGCTCTATGCTTAGCTTAGAATCCTCAATGCTTAGAATCCTCAATGCTTACAAACCTCAATGCTGAGAAATTTTATTGTTTGAAACGTCATTGCTTAGCATCCCAAATGCTTACAAACCTCAATACATAGAGGCCTTAATGCTTAGAAACCTCAAAGATTAGAAAACTCAATGCTTGGCTTAGAATCCTCTATGCTTAGAATCCTCAATGCTTAGAATCCTCAATGCTTAGCATCCTCCATGCATTGCTTAGAATCCTCAATAGTTAGAATCCTCAATGCCTCGCATCCTCAATGCTTAGCTTAGAAACCTCAATGCTTAGAATCCTCAATGCTTAGCATCCTCAATGCTTAGCATCCTCATTGCTTAGCATCCTCAATGCTTAGCATCCTCAATGCTTAGCATCCTCAATGCTTAGAAACCTGAATGCTTTGCTTAGAAACCTCAATGCTTAGAATCCTCAATGCCTAGCTTAGAATCCTCAATGCTTAGAATCCTCAATACTTAGAATCCTCAATGCTTAGAATCCTCAATGCTTAGAATCCTCAATGCTTAGCATCCTCAATGCTTAGCATCCTCAATGCTTAGCATCCTCAATACTTAGAATCCTCCATGCTCAGCTTAGAATCCTCAATGCTTAGAATCCTCAAGGCTTAGAATCCTCAGTGCTTAGAATCCTCAATGCCTAGATTAGAATCCTAAATGCTTAGAATCCTCAATGCTTAGAATCCTCAATGCTTAGAATCCTCAATGCTTGGCATCCTCAATGCTTAGCATCCTCAATGCTTAGCTTAGAAAACTCAATGCTTAGAATCCTCAATGCTTAACATCCTCAATGTTTAGAATCCTCAATGCATAGCTTAGAATCCTCAATGCTTAGAATCCTCAATGCTTAGCATCCTAAATCCTTAGTATGCTCTATGCTTAGCTTAGAATCCTCAATGCTTAGAATCCTCAATGCTTACAGACCTCAATGCTGAGAAATTTTATTGTTTGAAACCTCATTGCTTAGCATCCCAAATGCTTACAAACCTCAATGCATAGAGGCCTTAATGATTAGAAACCTCAAAGATTAGAAAACTCAATGCTTGGCTTAGAATCCTCAATGCTTAGAATCCTCAATGCTTAGAATCCTCCATGCATAGCTTAGAATCCTCAATGCTTATAATCCTCAATGCTTAGAATCCTCAATGCTTAGAATCCTCCTTGCATTGCTTAGAATCCCCAATAGTTAGAATCCTCAATGCTTCGCATCCTCAATGCTTAGCATAGAAACCTCAATACTTAGAATCCTCAATGCTTAGCATCCTCAATGCTTAGAATCCTCAATGCTTAGCATCCTCAAATCTTAGAATCCTCAATGCTTAGCATCCTCAATGCTTAGCATCCTCAATGCTTACCATCCTCAATGCTTAGCATCCTCAAGGGTTAGAATCCTCAATGCTTAGAATCCTCAATGCCTAGATTAGAATCCTAAATGCTTAGAATCCTCAATGCTTAGAATCCTCAATGCTTAGCATCCTCAATGCTTAGCTTAGAAAACTCAATGCTTAGAATCCTCAATGCTTAACATCCTCAATGTTTAGAATCCTCAATGCATAGCTTAGAATCCTCAATGCTTAGAATCCTCAATGCTTAGCATCCTAAATCCTTAGTACGCACTATGGTTAGCTTAGAATCCTCAGTGCTTAGAATCCTCAATGCTTACAGACCTCAATGCTTAGCTTAGAAAACTCAATGCTTAGAATCCTCAATGCTTAACATCCTCAATGTTTAGAATCCTCAATGCATAGCTTAGAATCCTCAATGCTTAGAATCCTCAATGCTTAGCATCCTAAATCCTTAGTATGCTCTATGCTTAGCTTAGAATCCTCAATGCTTAGAATCCTCAATGCTTACAGACCTCAATGCTGAGAAATTTTATTGTTTGAAACCTCATTGCTTAGCATCCCAAATGCTTACAAACCTCAATGCATAGAGGCCTTAATGCTTAGAAACCTCAAAGATTAGAAAACTCAATGCTTGGCTTAGAATCCTCTATGCTTAGAATCCTCAATGCTTAGAATCCTCAATGCTTAGCATCCTCCATGCATTGCTTAGAATCCTCAATAGTTAGAATCCTCAATGCCTCGCATCCTCCATGCTTAGCTTAGAAACCTCAATGCTTAGAATTCTCAATGCTTAACATCCTCAATGTTTAGAATCCTCAATGCATAGCTTAGAATCCTCAATGCTTAGAATCCTCAATGCTTAGAATCCTCAATGCTTAGCATCCTCAATGCTTAGAATCCTCAATGCTTAGCATCCTCAAATCTTAGAATCCTCAATGCTTAGCATCCTCAATGCTTAGCATCCTCAATGCTTAGTATGCACTATGCTTAGAATCCTCAATGCTTAGCATCCTCAATGCTTACCATCCTCAATGCTTAGCATCCTCAATGCTTAGCATTCTCAATGCTTAGAATCCTCAATGCTTAGAATCCTCAATGCTTAGAATCCTCAATGCTTAGAATCCTCTATGCATTGCTTAGGATCCTCAATAGTTGGAATCCTCAATGCTTCGCATCCTCAATGCTTAGCATAGAAACCTCAATACTTAGAATCCTCAATGCTTAGCATCCTCATTACATAGCTTAGAATCCTCAATGCTTAGAATCCTCAATGCTTAGCATCCTCAATGCTTAGCATCCTGAATGCTTAGCATCCTCAAAGCTTAGAATCCTCAATTCTTACCATCCTCAATGCTTAGCATCCTCAATGCTTAGCATCCTCAATGCTTAGAATCCTCAATGCTTAGCATACTCAATGCTTAGCATCCTCAATGCTTAGCATCCTCAATGCTTTGCTTCGAAACCTCAAAGCTTAGAATCCACAATGCTTAGAATCCTCAATGCCTAGCTTAGAATCCTCAATGCTTAGAATCCTCAATGCTTAGAATCCTCAATGCTTAGAATCCTCAATGCTTAGCATCCTCAATGCTTAGCATCCTCAATACTTAGCATCCTCAATCCTTAGTATGCTCTATGCTTAGCTTAGAATCCTCAATGCTTAGAATCCTCAATGCTTACAATCCTCAATGCTGAGAAATTTTATTGTTTGAAACGTCATTGCTTAGCATCCCAAATGCTTACAAACCTCAATACATAGAGGCCTTAATGCTTAGAAACCTCAAAGATTAGAAAACTCAATGCTTGGCTTAGAATCCTCTATGCTTAGAATCCTCAATGCTTAGAATCTTCCATGCATAGCTTAGAATCCTCAATGCTTAGAATCCTCAATGCTTAGCATCCTCCATGCATTGCTTAGAATCCTCAATAGTTAGAATCCTCAATGCCTCGCATCCTCAATGCTTAGCTTAGAAACCTCAATGCTTAGAATCCTCAATGCTTAGCATCCTCAATGCTTAGCGTCCTCATTGCTTAGCATCCTCAAAGCTTAGCATCCTCAATGCTTAGCATCCTCAATGCCTAGCATACTCAATGCTTAGAAACCTGAATGCTTTGCTTAGAAACCTCAATGCTTAGAATCCTCAATGCCTAGCTTAGAATCCTCAATACTTAGAATCCTCAATGCTTAGAATCCTCAATGCTTAGCATCCTCAATACTTAGCATCCTCAATACTTAGCATCCTCAATACTTAGAATCCTCCATGCTCAGCTTAGAAACCTCAATGCTTAGAATCCTCAAGGCTTAGAATCCTCAATGCTTAGAATCCTCAATGCCTAGATTAGAATCCTAAATGCTTAGAATCCTCAATGCTTAGCATTCTCAATGCTTAGCATCCTCAATGCTTAGAATCCTCAATGCTTAGCATCCTCAATGCTTAGCATCCTCAATGCTTAGCATCCTCAATGCTTAGCATCATCAATGCTTTGCTTAGAAACCTCAATGCTTAGAATCCACAATGCTTAGAATCCTCAATGCCTAGCTTAGAATCCTCAATGCTTAGAATCCTCAATGCTTAGAATCCTCAATGCTTAGCATCCTCAATGCTTAGCATCCTCAATACTTAGCATCCTCAATGCTTAGAATCCTCCATGCTTAGCTTAGAAACCACAATGCTTAGAATCCTCAATGCTTAGAATCCTCAATGCCTAGATTAGAATCCTCAATGCTTAGAATCCTCAATGCTTAGAATCCTCAATGCTTAGAATCCTCAATGCTTAGCATCCTCAATGCTTAGCTTAGAAACCTCAATGCTTAGAAACCTCAATGCTTAACATCGTCAATGTTTAGAATCCTCAATGCATAGCTTAGAATCCTCAATGCTTAGAATCCTCAATGCTTAGCATCCTCAATCCTTAGTATGCTCTATGCTTAGCTTAGAATCCTCAATGCTTAGAATCCTCAATGCTTACAAACCTCAATGCTGAGAAATTTTATTGTTTGAAACGTCATTGCTTAGCATCCCAAATGCTTACAAACCTCAATACATAGAGGCCTTAATGCTTAGAAACCTCAAAGATTAGAAAACTCTATGCTTGGCTTAGAATCCTCTATGCTTAGAATCCTCATTGCTTAGAATCTTCCATGCATAGCTTAGAATCCTCAATGCTTAGAATCCTCAATGCTTAGCATCCTCCATGCATTGCTTAGAATCCTCAATAGTTAGAATCCTCAATGCCTCGCATCCTCAATGCTTAGCTTAGAAACCTCAATGCTTAGAATCCTCAATGCTTAGCATCCTCAATGCTTAGCATCCTCATTGCTTAGCATCCTCAATGCTTAGCATCCTCAATGCTTAGCATCCTCAATGCTTAGAAACCTGAATGCTTTGCTTAGAAACCTCAATGCTTAGAATCCTCAATGCCTAGCTTAGAATCCTCAATGCTTAGAATCCTCAATACTTAGAATCCTCAATGCTTAGAATCCTCAATGCCTAGCTTAGAATCCTCAATGCTTAGAATCCTCAATGCTTAGCATCCTCAATGCTTAGAATCCTCAATGCTTAGCATCCTCAAATCTTAGAATCCTCAATGCTTAGCATCCTCAATGCTTAGCATCCTCAATGCTTAGTATGCACTATGCTTAGAATCCTCAATGCTTAGCATCCTCAATGCTTACCATCCTCAATGCTTAGCATCCTCAATGCTTAGCATTCTCAATGCTTAGAATCCTCAATGCTTAGAATCCTCAATGCTTAGAATCCTCAATGCTTAGAATCCTCTATGCATTGCTTAGGATCCTCAATAGTTGGAATCCTCAATGCTTCGCATCCTCAATGCTTAGCATAGAAACCTCAATACTTAGAATCCTCAATGCTTAGCATCCTCATTACATAGCTTAGAATCCTCAATGCTTAGAATCCTCAATGCTTAGCATCCTCAATGCTTAGCATCCTGAATGCTTAGCATCCTCAAAGCTTAGAATCCTCAATTCTTACCATCCTCAATGCTTAGCATCCTCAATGCTTAGCATCCTCAATGCTTAGAATCCTCAATGCTTAGCATACTCAATGCTTAGCATCCTCAATGCTTAGCATCCTCAATGCTTTGCTTCGAAACCTCAAAGCTTAGAATCCACAATGCTTAGAATCCTCAATGCCTAGCTTAGAATCCTCAATGCTTAGAATCCTCAATGCTTAGAATCCTCAATGCCTAGATTAGAATCCTCAATGCTTAGAATCCTCAATGCTTAGAATCCTCAATGTTTAGAATCCTCAATGCTTAGCATCCTCAATGCTTAGCTTAGAAACCTCAATGCTTAGAAACCTCAATGCTTAACATCGTCAATGTTTAGAATCCTCAATGCATAGCTTAGAATCCTCAATGCTTAGAATCCTCAATGCTTAGCATCCTCAATCCTTAGTATGCTCTATGCTTAGCTTAGAATCCTCAATGCTTAGAATCCTCAATGCTTACAAACCTCAATGCTGAGAAATTTTATTGTTTGAAACGTCATTGCTTAGCATCCCAAATGCTTACAAACCTCAATACATAGAGGCCTTAATGCTTAGAAACCTCAAAGATTAGAAAACTCTATGCTTGGCTTAGAATCCTCTATGCTTAGAATCCTCAATGCTTAGAATCTTCCATGCATAGCTTAGAATCCTCAATGCTTAGAATCCTCAATGCTTAGCATCCTCCATGCATTGCTTAGAATCCTCAATAGTTAGAATCCTCAATGCCTCGCATCCTCAATGCTTAGCTTAGAAACCTCAATGCTTAGAATCCTCAATGCTTAGCATCCTCAATGCTTAGCATCCTCATTGCTTAGCATCCTCAATGCTTAGCATCCTCAATGCTTAGCATCCTCAATGCTTAGAAACCTGAATGCTTTGCTTAGAAACCTCAATGCTTAGAATCCTCAATGCCTAGCTTAGAATCCTCAATGCTTAGAATCCTCAATACTTAGAATCCTCAATGCTTAGAATCCTCAATGCCTAGCTTAGAATCCTCAATGCTTAGAATCCTCAATACTTAGAATCCTCAATGCTTAGCATCCTCAATGCTTAGCATCCTCAATACTTAGAATCCTCCATGCTCAGCTTAGAATCCTCAATGCTTAGAATCCTCAAGGCTTAGAATCCTCAGTGCTTAGAATCCTCAATGCCTAGATTAGAATCCTCAATGCTTAGAATCCTCAATGCTTAGAATCCTCAATGTTTAGAATCCTCAATGCTTAGCATCCTCAATGCTTAGCTTAGAAACCTCAATGCTTAGAAACCTCAATGCTTAACATCGTCAATGTTTAGAATCCTCAATGCATAGCTTAGAATCCTCAATGCTTAGAATCCTCAATGCTTAGCATCCTCAATCCTTAGTATGCTCTATGCTTAGCTTAGAATCCTCAATGCTTAGAATCCTCAATGCTTACAAACCTCAATGCTGAGAAATTTTATTGTTTGAAACGTCATTGCTTAGCATCCCAAATGCTTACAAACCTCAATACATAGAGGCCTTAATGCTTAGAAACCTCAAAGATTAGAAAACTCTATGCTTGGCTTAGAATCCTCTATGCTTAGAATCCTCAATGCTTAGAATCTTCCATGCATAGCTTAGAATCCTCAATGCTTAGAATCCTCAATGCTTAGCATCCTCCATGCATTGCTTAGAATCCTCAATAGTTAGAATCCTCAATGCCTCGCATCCTCAATGCTTAGCTTAGAAACCTCAATGCTTAGAATCCTCAATGCTTAGCATCCTCAATGCTTAGCATCCTCATTGCTTAGCATCCTCAATGCTTAGCATCCTCAATGCTTAGCATCCTCAATGCTTAGAAACCTGAATGCTTTGCTTAGAAACCTCAATGCTTAGAATCCTCAATGCCTAGCTTAGAATCCTCAATGCTTAGAATCCTCAATACTTAGAATCCTCAATGCTTAGAATCCTCAATGCCTAGCTTAGAATCCTCAATGCTTAGAATCCTCAATACTTAGAATCCTCAATGCTTAGCATCCTCAATGCTTAGCATCCTCAATACTTAGAATCCTCCATGCTCAGCTTAGAATCCTCAATGCTTAGAATCCTCAAGGCTTAGAATCCTCAGTGCTTAGAATCCTCAATGCCTAGATTAGAATCCTAAATGCTTAGAATCCTCAATGCTTAGAATCCTCAATGCTTAGAATCCTCAATGCTTGGCATCCTCAATGCTTAGCATCCTCAATGCTTAGCTTAGAAAACTCAATGCTTAGAATCCTCAATGCTTAACATCCTCAATGTTTAGAATCCTCAATGCATAGCTTAGAATCCTCAAATCCTAAATCCTTAGTATGCTCTATGCTTAGCTTAGAATCCTCAATGCTTAGAATCCTCAATGCTTAACATCCTCAATGCTTAGCATCCTCATTGCTTAGCATCCTCAATGCTTAGCATCCTCAATGCTTAGAAACCTGAATGCTTTGCTTAGAATCCTCAATGCTTAGAATCCTCCATGCATTGCTTAGAATCCTCAATAGTTAGAATCCTCAATGCTTAGAATCCTCAATGCTTAGAATCCTCAATGCTTAGCATCCTCAATGCTTAGCATCCTCAATGCTTAGCATCCTCAATACTTAGAATCCTCCATGCTCAGCTTAGAAACCTCAATGCTTAGAATCCTCAAGGCTTAGAATCCTCAATGCTTAGAATCCTCAATGCCTAGATTAGAATCCTAAATGCTTAGAATCCTCAATGCTTAGAATCCTCAATGCTTGGCATCCTCAATGCTTAGCATCCTCAATGCTTAGCTTAGAAAACTCAATGCTTAGAATCCTCAATGCTTAACATCCTCAATGTTTAGAATCCTCAATGCATAGCTTAGAATCCTCAATGCTTAGAATCCTCAATGCTTAGCATCCTAAATCCTTAGTATGCTCTATGCTTAGCTTAGAATCCTCAATGCTTAGAATCCTCAATGCTTACAGACCTCAATGCTGAGAAATTTTAAGTTTGAAACCTCATTGCTTAGCATCCCAAATGCTTACAAACCTCAATGCATAGAGGCCTTAATGCTTAGAAACCTCAAAGATTAGAAAACTCAATGCTTGGCTTAGAATCCTCAATGCTTAGAATCCTCAATGCTTAGAATCCTCCATGCATAGCTTAGAATCCTCAATGCTTAGAATCCTCAATGCTTAGAATCCTCAATGCTTAGAATCCTCCTTGCATTGCTTAGAATCCTCAATAGTTAGAATCCTCAATGCTTCGCATCCTCAATGCTTAGCATAGAAACCTCAATACTTAGAATCCTCAATGCTTAGCATCCTCAATGCTTAGCTTAGAAAACTCAATGCTTAGAATCCTCAATGCTTAGAATCCTCAATGCTTAGCATCCTCAATCCTTAGTATGCTCAATGCTTAGCTTAGAATCCTCAATGCTTAGAATCCTCAATGCTTACAATCCTCAAGGCTGAGAAATTTTATTGTTTGAAACGTCATTGCTTACCATCCCAAATGCTTACAAACCTCAATACATAGAGGCCTTAATGCTTAGAAACCTCAAAGATTAGAAAACTCAATGCTTGGCTAAGAATCCTCTATGCTTAGAATCCTCAATGCTTAGAATCTTCCATGCATAGCTTAGAATCCTCAATGCTTAGAATCCTCAATGCTTAGCATCCTCCATGCATTGCTTAGAATCCTCAATAGTTAGAATCCTCAATGCCTCGCATCCTCAATGCTTAGCTTAGAAACCTCAGTGCTTAGAATCCTCAATGCTTAGCATCCCCAATGCTTAGCGTCCTCATTGCTTTGCATCCTCAATGCTTAGCATCCTCAATGCTTAGCATCCTCAATGCTTAGAAACCTTAATGCTTTGCTTAGAAACCTCAATGCTTAGAATCCTCAATGCCTAGCTTAGAATCCTCAATACTTAGAATCCTCAATGCTTAGAATCCTCAATGCTTCGCATCCTCAATGCTTAGCATCCTCAATGCTTAGCATCCTCAATACTTAGAATCCTCCATGCTCAGCTTAGAAACCTCAATGCTTAGAATCCTCAAGGCTTAGAATCCTCAATGCTTAGAATCCTTAATGCCTAGATTAGAATCCTAAATGCTTAGAATCCTCAATGCTTAGAATCCTCAATGCTTAGAATCCTCAATGCTTAGCATCCTCAATGCTTAGCTTAGAAAACTCAATGCTTAGAATCCTCAATGCTTAACATCCTCAATGTTTAGAATCCTCAATGCATAGCTTAGAATCCTCAATGCTTAGAATCCTCAATGCTTAGCATCCTAAATCCTTAGTATGCTCTATGCTTAGCTTAGAATCATCAGTGCTTAGAATCCTCAATGCTTACAGACCTCAATGCTGAGAAATTTTATTGTTTGAAACCTCATTGCTTAGCATCCCAAATGCTTACAAACCTCAATGCATAGAGGCCTTAATGCTTAGAAACCTCAAAGATTAGAAAACTCAATGCTTGGCTTAGAATCCTCAATGCTTAGAATCCTCAATGCTTAGAATCCTCCATGCATAGCTTCGAATCCTCAATGCTTAGAATCCTCAATGCTTAGAATCCTCAATGCTTAGAATTCTCAATGCTTAGCTTAGAAACCTCAATGCTTAGAACTCTCAATGCTTAACATCCTCAATTTTTAGAATCCTCAATGCATAGCTTAGAATCCTCAATGCTTAGAATCCTCAATGCTTAGAATCCTCAATGCTTAGCATCCTCAATGCTTAGAATCCTCAATGCTTAGCATCCTCAAATCTTAGAATCCTCAATGCTTAGCATCCTCAATGCTTAGCATCCTCAATGCTTAGCATCCACAATGCTTAGTATGCACTATGCTTAGAATCCTCAATGCTTAGCATCCTCAATGCTTACCATCCTCAATGCTTAGCATACTCAATGCTTAGCATCCTCAATGCTTAGAATCCTCAATGCTTAGAATCCTCAATGCTTAGAATCCTCAATGCTTAGAATCCTCCATGCATTGCTTAGAATCCTCAATAGTTAGAATCCTCAATGCTTCGCATCCTCAATGCTTAGCATAGAAACCTCAATACTTAGAATCCTCAATGCTTAGCATCCTCATTACATAGCTTAGAATCCTCAGTGCTTAGAATCCTCAATGCTTACCATCCTCAATGCTTAGCATCCTGAATGCTTATCATCCTCAAAGCTTAGAATCCTCAATGCTTACCATCCTCAATGCTTAGCATCCTCAATGCTTAGCATCCTCAATGCTTAGAATCCTCAATGCTTAGCATCCTCAATGCTTAGCATCCTCAATGCTTAGCATCCTCAATGCTTAGCATCATCAATGATTTGCTTAGAAACCTCAATGCTTAGAATCCACAATGCTTAGAATCCTCAATGCCTAGCTTAGAATCCTCAATGCTTAGAATCCTCAAAGCTTAGAATCCTCAATGCTTAGCATCCTCAATGCTTAGCATCCTCAATGCTTAGCATCCTCAATACTTAGCATCCTCAATGCTTAGAATCCTCCATGCTTAGCTTAGAAACCACAATGCTTAGAATCCTCAATGCTTAGAATCCTCAATGCCTAGATTAGAATCCTCAATGCTTAGAATCCTCAATGCTTAGAATCCTCAATGCTTAGAATCCGCAATGCTTAGCATCCTCAATGCTTAGCTTAGAAACCTCAATGCTTAGAAACCTCAATGCTTAACATCCTCAATGTTTAGAATCCTCAATGCATAGCTTAAAATCCTCAATGCTTAGAATCCTCAATGCTTAGCATCCTCAATCCTTAGTATGCTCTATGCTTAGCTTAGAATCCTCAATGCTTAGAATCCTCAATGCTTACAAACCTCAATGCTGAGAAATTTTATTGTTTGAAACGTCATTGCTTAGCATCCCAAATGCTTACAAACCTCAATACATAGAGGCCTTAATGCTTAGAAACCTCAAAGATTAGAAAACTCAATGCTTGGCTTAGAATCCTCTATGCTTAGAATCCTCAATGCTTAGAATCCTCAATGCTTAGCATCCTCCATGCATTGCTTAGAATCCTCAATAGTTAGAATCCTCAATGCCTCGCATCCTCAATGCTTAGCTTAGAAACCTCAATGCTTAGAATCCTCAATGCTTAGCATCCTCAATGCTTAGCATCCTCATTGCTTAGCATCCTCAATGCTTAGCATCCTCAAGGCTTAGCATCCTCAATGCTTAGAAACCTGAATGCTTTGCTTAGAAACCTCAATGCTTAGAATCCTCAATGCCTAGCTTAGAATCCTCAATGCTTAGAATCCTCAATACTTAGAATCCTCAATGCTTAGAATCCTCAATGCTTAGAATCCTCAATGCTTAGCATCCTCAATGCTTAGCATCCTCAATGCTTAGCATCCTCAATACTTAGAATCCTCCATGCTCAGCTTAGAATCCTCAATGCTTAGAATCCTCAAGGCTTAGAATCCTCAGTGCTTAGAATCCTCAATGCCTAGATTAGAATCCTAAATGCTTAGAATCCTCAATGCTTAGAATCCTCAATGCTTAGAATCCTCAGTGCTTGGCATCCTCAATGCTTAGCATCCTCAATGCTTAGCTTAGAAAACTCAATGCTTAGAATCCTCAATGCTTAACATCCTCAATGTTTAGAATCCTCAATGCATAGCTTAGAATCCTCAATGCTTAGAATCCTCAATGCTTAGCATCCTAAATCCTTAGTATGCTCTATGCTTAGCTTAGAATCCTCAATGCTTAGAATCCTCAATGCTTACAGACCTCAATGCTGAGAAATTTTATTGTTTGAAACCTCATTGCTTAGCATCCCAAATGCTTACAAACCTCAATGCATAGAGGCCTTAATGCTTAGAAACCTCAAAGATTAGAAAACTCAATGCTTGGCTTAGAATCCTCAATGCTTAGAATCCTCAATGCTTAGAATCCTCCATGCATAGCTTAGAATCC
This sequence comes from Coturnix japonica, assembly GCF_054131305.1. Lineage (NCBI taxonomy): Eukaryota > Metazoa > Chordata > Aves > Galliformes > Phasianidae > Coturnix > Coturnix japonica. Next base: position 3,525,274 of record NW_028188948.1, on the reverse strand, counting down.
TCAATGCTTAGAATCCTCAATGCTTAGAATCCTCAATGCTTAGAATCCTCCTTGCATTGCTCAGAATCCCCAATAGTTAGAATTCTCAATGCTTCGCATCCTCAATGCTTAGCATAGAAACCTCAATACTTAGAATCCTCAATGCTTAGCATCCTCAATGCTTAGAATCCTCAATGCTTAGCATCCACAAATCTTAGAATCCTCAATGCTTAGCATCCTCAATGCTTAGCATCCTCAATGCTTACCATCCTCAATGCTTAGCATCCTCAAGGCTTAGAATCCTCAATGCTTAGAATCCTCAATGCCTAGATTAGAATCCTAAATGCTTAGAATCCTCAATGCTTAGAATCCTCAATGCTTAGCATCCTCAATGCTTAGCTTAGAAAACTCAATGCTTAGAATCCTCAATGCTTAACATCCTCAATGTTTAGAATCCTCAATGCATAGCTTAGAATCCTCAATGCTTAGAATCCTCAATGCTTAGCATCCTAAATCCTTAGTACGCTCTATGGTTAGCTTAGAATCCTCAGTGCTTAGAATCCTCAATGCTTACTGACCTCAATGCTGAGAAATTTTATTGTTTGAAACCTCATTGCTTAGCATCCCAAATGCTTACAAACCTCAATGCATAGAGGCCTTAATGCTTAGAAACCTCAAAGATTAGAAAACTCAATGCTTGGCTTAGAATCCTCAATGCTTAGAATCCTCAATGCTTAGAATCCTCCATGCATAGCTTAGAATCCTCAATTCTTAGAATCCTCAATGCTTAGAATCCTCAATGCTTAGAATCCTCAATGCTTAGCTTAGAAACCTCAATGCTTAGAATTCTCAATGCTTAACATCCTCAATGTTTAGAATCCTCAATGCATAGCTTAGAATCCTCAATGCTTAGAATCCTCAATGCTTAGAATCCTCAATGCTTAGCATCCTCAATGCTTAGAATCCTCAATGCTTAGCATCCTCAAATCTTAGAATCCTCAATGCTTAGCATCCTCAATGCTTAGCATCCTCAATGCTTAGTATGCACTATGCTTAGAATCATCAATGCTTAGCATCCTCAATGCTTACCATCCTCAATGCTTAGCATCCTCAATGCTTAGCATTCTCAATGCTTAGAATCCTCAATGCTTAGAATCCTCAATGCTTAGAATCCTCAATGCTTAGAATCCTCTATGCATTGCTTAGGATCCTCAATAGTTGGAATCCTCAATGCTTCACATCCTCAATGCTTAGCATAGAAACCTCAATACTTAGAATCCTCAATGCTTAGCATCCTCATTACATAGCTTAGAATCCTCAATGCTTAGAATCCTCAATGCTTAGCATCCTCAATGCTTAGCATCCTGAATGCTTAGCATCCTCAAAGCTTAGAATCCTCAATGCTTACCATCCTCAATGCTTAGCATCCTCAATGCTTAGCATCCTCAATGCTTAGAATCCTCAATGCTTAGCATACTCAATGCTTAGCATCCTCAATGCTTAGCATCCTCAATGCTTTGCTTAGAAACCTCAATGCTTAGAATCCACAATGCTTAGAATCCTCAATGCCTAGCTTAGAATCCTCAATGCTTAGAATCCTCAATGCTTAGAATCCTCAATGCTTAGAATCCTCAATGCTTAGCATCCTCAATACTTAGCATCCTCAATCCTTAGTATGCTCTATGCTTAGCTTAGAATCCTCAATGCTTAGAATCCTCAATGCTTACAATCCTCAATGCTGAGAAATTTTATTGTTTGAAACGTCATTGCTTAGCATCCCAAATGCTTACAAACCTCAATACATAGAGGCCTTAATGCTTAGAAACCTCAAAGATTAGAAAACTCAATGCTTGGCATAGAATCCTCTATGCTTAGAATCCTCAATGCTTAGAATCTTCCATGCATAGCTTAGAATCCTCAATGCTTAGAATCCTCAATGCTTAGCATCCTCCATGCATTGCTTAGAATCCTCAATAGTTAGAATCCGCAATGCCTCGAATCCTCAATGCTTAGCTTAGAAACCTCAATGCGTAGAATCCTCAATGCTTAGCATCCTCAATGCTTAGCGTCCTCATTGCTTAGCATCCTCAAAGCTTAGCATCCTCAATGCTTAGCATCCTCAATGCTTAGCATCCTCAATGCTTAGAAACCTGAATGCTTTGCTTAGAAACCTCAATGCTTAGAATCCTCAATGCCTAGCTTAGAATCCTCAATACTTAGAATCCTCAATGCTTAGAATTTTCAATGCTTAGCATCCTCAATACTTAGCATCCTCAATACTTAGCATCCTCAATACTTAGAATCCTCCATGCTCAGCTTAGAAACCTCAATGCTTAGAATCCTCAAGGCTTAGAATCCTCAATGCTTAGAATCCTCAATGCCTAGATTAGAATCCTAAATGCTTAGAATCCTCAATGCTTAGCATCCTCAATGCTTAGCATCCTCAATGCTTAGAATCCTCAATGCTTAGCATCCTCAATGCTTAGCATCCTCAATGCTTAGCATCATCAATGCTTTGCTTAGAAACCTCAATGCTTAGAATCCACAATGCTTAGAATCCTCAATGCCTAGCTTAGAATCCTCAATGCTTAGAATCCTCAATGCTTAGAATCCTCAATGCTTAGCATCCTCAATGCTTAGCATCCTCAATGCTTAGCATCCTCAATACTTAGCATCCTCAATGCTTAGAATCCTCCATGCTTAGCTTAGAAACCACAATGCTTAGAATCCTCAATGCTTAGAATCCTCAATGCCTAGATTAGAATCCTCAATGCTTAGAATCCTCAATGCTTAGAATCCTCAATGCTTAGCATCCTCAATGCTTAGCTTAGAAACCTCAATGCTTAGAAACCTCAATGCTTAACATCGTCAATGTTTAGAATCCTCAATGCATAGCTTAGAATCCTCAATGCTTAGAATCCTCAATGCTTAGCATCCTCAATCCTTAGTATGCTCTATGCTTAGCTTAGAATCCTCAATGCTTAGAATCCTCAATGCTTACAAACCTCAATGCTGAGAAATTTTATTGTTTGAAACGTCATTGCTTAGCATCCCAAATGCTTACAAACCTCAATACATAGAGGCCTTAATGCTTAGAAACCTCAAAGATTAGAAAACTCTATGCTTGGCTTAGAATCCTCTATGCTTAGAATCCTCAATGCTTAGAATCTTGCATGCATAGCTTAGAATCCTCAATGCTTAGAATCCTCAATGCTTAGCATCCTCCATGCATTGCTTAGAATCCTCAATAGTTAGAATCCTCAATGCCTCGCATCCTCAATGCTTAGCTTAGAAACCTCAGTGCTTAGAATCCTCAATGCTTAGCATCCTCAATGCTTAGCGTCCTCATTGCTTTGCATCCTCAATGCTTAGCATCCTCAATGCTTAGCATCCTCAATGCTTAGAAACCTTAATGCTTTGCTTAGAAACCTCAATGCTTAGAATCCTCAATGCCTAGCTTAGAATCCTCAATGCTTAGAATCCTCAATACTTAGAATCCTCAATGCTTAGAATCCTCAATGCCTAGCTTAGAATCCTCAATGCTTAGAATCCTCAATACTTAGAATCCTCAATGCTTAGCATCCTCAATGCTTAGCATCCTCAATGCTTAGCATCCTCAATACTTAGAATCCTCCATGCTCAGCTTAGAATCCTCAATGCTTAGAATCCTCAAGGCTTAGAATCCTCAGTGCTTAGAATCCTCAATGCCTAGATTAGAATCCTAAATGCTTAGAATCCTCAATGCTTAGAATCCTCAATGCTTAGAATCCTCAATGCTTGGCATCCTCAATGCTTAGCATCCTCAATGCTTAGCTTAGAAAACTCAATGCTTAGAATCCTCAATGCTTAACATCCTCAATGTTTAGAATCCTCAATGCATAGCTTAGAATCCTCAAATCCTAAATCCTTAGTATGCTCTATGCTTAGCTTAGAATCCTCAATGCTTAGAATCCTCAATGCTTACAGACCTCAATGCTGAGAAATTTTATTGTTTGAAACCTCATTGCTTAGCATCCCAAATACTTACAAACCTCAATGCATAGAGGCCTTAATGCTTAGAAACCTCAAAGATTAGAAAACTCAATGCTTGGCTTAGAATCCTCAATGCTTAGAATCCTCAATGCTTAGAATCCTCCATGCATAGCTTAGAATCCTCAATGCTTAGAATCCTCAATGCTTAGAATCCTCAATGCTTAGAATCCTCCTTGCATTGCTTAGAATCCCCAATAGTTAGAATCCTCAATGCTTCGCATCCTCAATGCTTAGCATAGAAACCTCAATACTTAGAATCCTCAATGCTTAGCATCCTCAATGCTTAGCTTAGAAAACTCAATGCTTAGAATCCTGAATGCTTAACATCCTCAATGTTTAGAATCCTCAATGATTAGCATCCTCATTGCTTAGCATCCTCAATGCTTAGCATCCTCAATGCTTAGCATCCTCAATGCTTAGCATCCTCAATGCTTAGAAACCTGAATGCTTTGCTTAGAAACCTCATTGCTTAGAATCCTCAATGCCTAGCTTAGAATCCTCAATACTTAGAATCCTCAATGCTTAGAATCCTCAATGCTTAGCATCCTCAATGCTTAGCATCCTCAATGCTTAGCTTCCTCAATGCTTAGCATCCTCAATACTTAGAATCCTCCATGCTCAGCTTAGAAACCTCAATGCTTAGGATCCTCAATGCTTAGAATCCTCAATGCCTAGATTAGAATCCTAAATGCTTAGAATTCTCAATGCTTAGAATCCTCAATGCTTAGCATCCTCAATGCTTAGCTTAGAAAACTCAATGCTTAGAATCCTCAATGCTTAACATCCTCAATGTTTAGAATCCTCAATGCATAGCTTAGAATCCTCAATGCTTAGAATCCTCAATGCTTAGCATCCTCAATCCTTAGTATGCTCTATGCTTAGCTTAGAATCCTCAATGCTTAGAATCCTCAATGCTTACAAACCTCAATGCTGAGAAATTTTATTGTTTGAAACCTCATTGCTTAGAATCCCAAATGCTTAGAAACCTCAATGCATAGAGGCCTTAATGCTTAGAAACCTCAAAGATTAGAAAATTCAGTGCTTGGCTTAGAATCCTCTATGCTTAGAATCCTCAATGCTTAGAATCCTCCATGCTTAGAATCCTCAATGCTTAGCATCCTCAATGCTTAGCTTAGAAAACTGAATGCTTAGAATCCTCAATGCTTAGAAACCTCAATGCACAGAATCCTTAATGCTTAGAAACCTCAATACTTAGCATCCTAAGTGCTTAGCTTAGAATCCTCACTGCTTAGAAACCTGAATGCTTAGAATCCTCAATGCTTAGAATCCTCAATGCTTAGCTTAGAAACCTCAATGCTTAGAATTCTCAATGCTTAACATCCTCAATGTTTAGAATCCTCAATGCATAGCTTAGAATCCTAAATGCTCAGAATCCTCAATGCTTAGAATCCTCAATGCTTAGCATCCTCAATGCTTAGAATCCTCAATGCTTAGCATCCTCAAATCTTAGAATCCTCAATGCTTAGCATCCTCAATGCTTAGTATGCTCTATGCTTACAATCCTCAATGCTTAGCATCCTCAATGCTTACCATCCTCAATGCTTAGCATCCTCAATGCTTAGCATCCTCAATGCTTAGAATCCTCAATGCTTAGAATCCTCAATGCTTAGAATCCTCAATGCTTAGAATCCTCCATGCATTGCTTAGAATCCTCAATAGTTAGAATCCTCAATGCTTCGCATCCTCAATGCTTAGCATAGAAACCTCAATACTTAGAATCCTCAATGCTTAGCATCCTCATTACATAGCTTAGAATCCTCAATGCTTAGAATGCTCAATGCTTAGCATCCTCAATGCTTAGCATCCTCAATGCTTAGCATCCTGAATGCATACCATCCTTAAAGATTAGAATCCTCAATGCTTACAATTTTCAATGCTTAGCATCCTCAATGCTTAGCATCCTCAATTCATAGAATCCTCAATGCTTAGCATCCTCAATGCTTAGCATCCTCAATGCTTAGCATCCTCAATGCTTAGCATCCTCAATGCTTTGCTTAGAAACCTCAATGCTTAGAATCCACAATGCTTAGAATCCTCAATGCCTAGCTTAGAATCCTCAATGCTTAGAATCCTCAATGCTTAGAATCCTCAATGCTTAGAATCCTCAATGCTTAGCATCCTCAATGCATAGCATCCTCAATACTTAGCATCCTCCATGCTTAGCTTAGAAACCACAATGCTTAGAATCCTCAATGCTTAGAATCCTCAATGCTTAGAATCCTCAATGCTTAGCATCCTCAATGCTTAGCTTAGAAAACTCAATGCTTAGAATCCTCAGTGCTTAACATCCTCAATGTTTAGAATCCTCAATGCATAGCTTAGTATCCTCAATGCTTAGAATCCTCAATGCTTAGCATCCTCAATCCTTAGTATGCTCTATGCTTAGCTTAGAATCCTCAATGCTTAGAATCCTCAATGCTTAAAAACCTCAATGCTGAGAAATTTTATTGTTTGAAACGTCATTGCTTAGCATCCCAAATGCTTACAAACCTCAATACATAGAGGCCTTAATGCTTAGAAACCTCAAAGTTTAGAAAACTCAATGCTTGGCTTAGAATCCTCAATGCTTAGAATCCTCAATGCTTAGAATCCTCAATGCTTAGAATCCTCCTTGCATTGCTTAGAATCCTCAATAGTTAGAATCCTCAATGCTTCGCATCCTCAATGCTTAGCATAGAAACCTCAATACTTAGAATCCTCAATGCTTAGCATCCTCAATGCTTAGCTTAGAAAACTCAATGCTTAGAATCCTCAATGCTTAGAATCCTCAATGCTTAGCATCCTCAATCCTTAGTATGCTCTATGCTTAGCTTAGAATCCTCAATGCTTAGAACCCTCAATGCTTACAAACCTCAATGCTGAGAAATTTTATTGTTTGAAACGTCATTGCTTACCATCCCAAATGCTTACAAACCTCAATACATAGAGGCCTTAATGCTTAGAAACATCAAAGATTAGAAAACTCAATGCTTGGCTTAGAATCCTCTATGCTTAGAATCCTCAATGCTTAGAATCTTCCATGCATAGCTTAGAATCCTCAATGCTTAGAATCCTCAATGCTTATCATCCTCCATGCATTGCTTAGAATCCTCAATAGTTAGAATCCTCAATGCCTCGCATCCTCAATGCTTAGCTTAGAAACCTCAATGCTTAGAATCCTCAATGCTTAGCATCCTCAATGCTTAGCGTCCTCATTGCTTAGAATCCTCAATGCTTAGCATCCTCAATGCTTAGCATCCTCAATGCTTAGCATCCTCAATGCTTAGAAACCTTAATGCTTTGCTTAGAAACCTCAATGCTTAGAATCCTCAAGGCTTAGAATCCTCAATGCTTAGAATCCTCAATGCCTAGCTTAGAATCCTCAATACTTAGAATCCTCAATGCTTAGAATCCTCAATGCTTAGCATCCTCAATACTTAGCATCCTCAATACTTAGCATCCTCAATACTTAGAATCCTCCGTGCTCAGCTTAGAAACCTCAATGCTTAGAAACCTCAAGGCTTAGAATCCTCAATGCTTAGAATCCTCAATGCCTAGATTAGAATCCTAAATGCTTAGAATCCTCAATGCTTAGAATCCTCAATGCTTAGAATCCTCAATGCTTAGCATCCTCAATGCTTAGCTTAGAAAACTCAATGCTTAGAATCCTCAATGCTTAACATCCTCAATGTTTAGAATCCTCAATGCATAGCTTAGAATCCTCAATGCTTAGAATCCTCAATGCTTAGCATCCTAAATCCTTAGTATGCTCTATGCTTAGCTTAGAATCCTCAGTGCTTAGAATCCTCAATGCTTACAGACCTCAATGCTGAGAAATTTTATTGTTTGAAACCTCATTGCTTAGCATCCCAAATGCTTACAAACCTCAATGCATAGAGGCCTTAATGCTTAGAAACCTCAAAGATTAGAAAACTCAATGCTTGGCTTAGAATCCTCAATGCTTAGAATCCTCAATGCTTAGAATCCTCCATGCATAGCTTCGAAACCTCAATGCTTAGAATCCTCAATGCTTAGAATCCTCAATGCTTAGAATCCTCAATGCTTAGCTTAGAAACCTCAATGCTTAGAATCCTCAGTGCTTAGAATCCTCAATGCTTAGCATCCTCAATGCTTAGAATCCTCAATGCTTAGCATCCTCAAATCTTAGAATCCTCAATGCTTAGCATCCTCAATGCTTAGCATCCTCAATGATTAGAATCCTCAATGCTTAGTATGCACTATGCTTAGAATCCTCAATGCTTAGCATCCTCAATGCTTACCATCCTCAATGCTTAGCATCCTCAATGCTTAGCATCCTCAATGCTTAGAATCCTCAATGCTTAGAATCCTCAATGCTTAGAATCCTCAATGCTTAGAATTCTCCATGCATTGCTTAGAATCCTCAATAGTTAGAATCCTCAATGCTTCGCATCCTCAATGCTTAGCATAGAAGCCTCAATGCTTAGAATCCTCAATGCTTAGCATCCTCAATTCATAGCTTAGAATCCTCAATGCTTAGAATCCTCAATGCTTACCATCCTCAATGCTTAGCATCCTGAATGCTTAGCATCCTCAAAGCTTAGAATCCTCAATGCTTAGCATCCTCAATGCTTAGCATCCTCATTGCTTAGCATCCTCAATGCTTAGAATCCTCAATGCTTAGCATCCTCAATGCTTAGCATCCTCAATGCTTAGCATCATCAATGCTTTGCTTAGAGACCTCAATGCTTAGAATCCACAATGCTTAGAATCCTCAATGCCTAGCTTAGAATCCTCAATGCTTAGAATCCTCAATGCTTAGAATCCTCAATGCTTAGAATCCTCAATGCTTAGCATCCTCAATACTTAGCATCCTCAATGCTTAGAATCCTCCAAGCTTAGCTTAGAATCCACAATGCTTAGAATCCTCAATGCTTAGAATCCTCAATGCCTAGATTAGAATCCTCAATGCTTAGAATCCTCAATGCTTAGAATCCTCAATGCTTAGAATCCTTAATGCTTAGAATCCTAAATGCTTAGCATCCTCAATGCTTAGCTTAGAAACCTCAATGCTTAGAAACCTCAATGCTTAACATCCTCAATGTTTAGAATCCTCAATGCATAGCTTAGAATCCTCAATGCTTAGAATCCTCAATGCTTAGAATCCTCAATGCTTAGAATCCTCAATGCTTAGCTTAGAAACCTCAATGCTTAGAACTCTCAATGCTTAACATCCTCAATTTTTAGAATCCTCAATGCATAGCTTAGAATCCTCAATGCTTAGAATCCTCAATGCTTAGAATCCTCAATGCTTAGCATCCTCAATGCTTAGAATCCTCAATGCTTAGCATCCTCAAATCTTAGAATCCTCAATGCTTAGCATCCTCAATGCTTAGCATCCTCAATGCTTAGTATGCACTATGCTTAGAATCCTCAATGCTTAGCATCCTCAATGCTTACCATCCTCAATGCTTAGCATCCTCAATGCTTAGCATCCTCAATGCTTAGAATCCTCAATGCTTAGAATCCTCAATGCTTAGAATCCTCAATGCTTAGAATCCTCCATGCATTGCTTAGAATCCTCAATAGTTAGAATCCTCAATGCTTCGCATCCTCAATGCTTAGCATAGAAGCCTCAATACTTAGAATCCTCAATGCTTAGCATCCTCATTTCATAGCTTAGAATCCTCAATGCTTAGAATCCTCAATGCTTACCATCCTCAATGCTTAGCATCCTGAATGCTTAGCATCCTCAAAGCTTAGAATCCTCAATGCTTAGCATCCTCAATGCTTAGCATCATCAATGCTTAGAATCCTCAATGCTTAGCATCCTCAATGCTTAGCATCCTCAATGCTTAGCATCATCAATGCTTTGCTTAGAAACCTCAATGCTTAGAATCCACAATGCTTAGAATCCTCAATGCCTAGTTTAGAATCCTCAATGCTTAGAATCCTCAATGCTTAGAATCCTCAATGCTTAGAATCCTCAATGCTTATCATCCTCAATACTTAGCATCCTAAATGCTTAGAATCCTCCATGCTTAGCTTAGAAACCACAATGCTTAGAATCCTCAATGCTTAGAATCCTCAATGCCTAGATTAGAATCCTCAATGCTTAGAATCCTCAATGCTTAGAATCCTCAATGCTTAGAATCCTCAATGCTTAGAATCCTCAATGCTTAGCATCATCAATGCTTAGCTTAGAAACCTCAATGCTTAGAAACCTCAATGCTTAACATCCTCAATGTTTAGAATCCTCAATGCATAGCTTAGAATCCTCAATGCTTAGAATCCTCAATGCTTAGCATCCTCAATCCTTAGTATGCTCTATACTTAGCTTAGAATCCTCAAAGCTTAGAATCCTCAATGCTTACAAACCTCAACGCTGAGAAATTTTATTGTTTGAAACATCATTGCTTAGCATCCCAAATGCTTACAAACCTCAATACATAGAGGCCTTAATGCTTAGAAACCTCAAAGATTAGAAAACTCAATGCTTGGCTTAGAATCCTCTATGCTTAGAATCCTCAATGCTTAGAATCTTCCATGCATAGCTTAGAATCCTCAATGCTTAGAATCCTCAATGCTTAGCATCCTCCATGCATTGCTTAGAATCCTCAATAGTTAGAATCCTCAATGCCTCGCATCCTCAATGCTTAGCTTAGAAACCTCAATGCTTAGAATCCTCAATGCTTAGCATCCTCAATGCTTAGCATCCTCATTGCTTAGCATCCTCAATGCTTAGCATCCTCAATGCTTAGCATCCTCAATGCTTAGAAACCTTAATGCTTTGCTTAGAAACCTCAATGCTTAGAATCCTCAATGCCTAGCTTAGAATCCTCAATGCTTAGAATCCTCAATACTTAGAATCCTCAATGCTTAGAATCCTCAATGCTTAGAATCCTCAATGCTTAGCATCCTCAATGCTTAGCATCCTCAATGCTTAGCATCCTCAATACTTAGAATCCTCCATGCTCAGCTTAGAATCCTCAATGCTTAGAATCCTCAAGGCTTAGAATCCTCAGTGCTTAGAATCCTCAATGCCTAGATTAGAATCCTAAATGCTTAGAATCCTCAATGCTTAGAATCCTCAATGCTTAGAATCCTCAATGCTTGGCATCCTCAATGCTTAGCATCCTCAATGCTTTGCTTAGAAAACTCAATACTTAGAATCCTATATGCTTAACATCCTCAATGTTTAGAATCCTCAATGCGTAGCTTAGAATCCTCAATGATTAGAATCCTCAATGCTTAGCATCCTAAATCCTTAGTATGCTCTATGATTAGCTTAGAATCCTCAATGCTTAGAATCCTCAATGCTTACTGACCTCAATGCTGAGAAATTTTATTGTTTGAAACCTCATTGCTTAGATTCCTAAATGCTTACAAACCTCAATGCATAGAGGCCTTAATGGTTAGAAACCTCAAAGATTAGAAAACTCAATGCTTGGCTTAGAATCCTCAATGCTTAGAATCCTCAATGCTTAGAATCCTCCATGCATAGCTTAGAATCCTCAATGCTTAGAATCCTCAATGCTTAGAATCCTCAATGCTTAGAATCCTCAGTGCTTAGCTTAGAAACCTCAATGCTTAGAATTCTCAATGCTTAACATCCTCAATGTTTAGAATCCTCAATGCATAGCTTAGAATCCTCAATGCTTAGAATCCTCAATGCTTAGAATCCTCAATGCTTAGCATCCTCAATGCTTAGAATCCTCAATGCTTACCATCCCCAAATCTTAGAATCCTCAATGCTTAGCATCCTCAATGCTTAGCATCCTCAATGCTTAGCATCCTCAATGCTTAGTATGCACTATGCTTAGAATCCTCAATGCTTAGCATCCTCAATGCTTACCATCCTCAATGCTTAGCATCCTCAATGCTTAGCATCCTCAATGCTTAGAATCCTCAATGCTTAGAATCCTCAATGCTTAGAATCCTCAATGCTTAGAATCCTCTATGCATTGCTTAGGATCCTCAATTGTTAGAATCCTCAATGCTTCGCATCCTCAATGCTTAGCATAGAAACCTCAATACTTAGAATCCTCAATGCTTAGCATCCTCATTACATAGCTTAGAATCCTCAATGCTTAGAATCCTCAATGCTTAGAATCCTCAATGCTTAGCATCCTGAATGCTTAGCATCCTCAAAGCTTAGAATCCTCAATGCTTACCATCCTCAATGCTTAGCATCCTCAATGCTTAGCATCCTCAATGCTTAGAATCCTCAATGCTTAGCATCCTCAATGCTTAGCATCCTCAATGCTTAGAATCCTCCATGCATAGCTTAGAATCCTCAATGCTTAGAATCCTCAATGCTTAGAATCCTCCAGGCATAGCTTAGAATCCTCAATGCTTAGAATCCTCAATGCTTAGAATCCTCAATGCTTAGAATCCTCAATGCTTACAGACCTCAATGCTGAGAAATTTTATTGTTTGAAACCTCATTGCTTAGCATCCCAAATGCTTACAAACCTCAATGCATAGAGGCCTTAATGCTTAGAAACCTCAAAGATTAGAAAACTCAATGCTTGGCTTAGAATCCTCAATGCTTAGAATCCTCAATGCTTAGAATCCTCCATGCATAGCTTCGAAACCTCAATGCTTAGAATCCTCAATGCTCAGAATCCTCAATGCTTAGAATCCTCAATGCTTAGCTTAGAAACCTCAATGCTTAGAACTCTCAATGCTTAACATCCGCAATTTTTAGAATCCTCAATGCATAGCTTAGAATCCTCAATGCTTAGAATCCTCAATGCTTAGAATCCTCAATGCTTAGCATCCTCAATGCTTAGAATCCTCAATGCTTAGCATCCTCAAATCTTAGAATCCTCAATGCTTAGCATCCTCAATGCTTAGCATCCTCAATGCTTAGCATCCTCAATGCTTACCATCCTCAATGCTTAGTATGCACTATGCTTAGAATCCTCAATGCTTAGCATCCTCAATGCTTACCATCCTCAATGCTTAGCATCCTCAATGCTTAGCATCCTCAATGCTTAGAATCCTCAATGCTTAGAATCCTCAATGCTTAGAATCCTCAATGCCTAGCTTAGAATCCTCAATGCTTAGAATCCTCAGTGTTTAGAATCCTCAATGCTTAGAATCCTCCATGCTTAGCTTACAATCCACAATGCTTAGAATCCTCAATGCTTAGAATCCTCAATGCCTAGATTAGAATCCTCAATGCTTAGAATCCTCAATGCTTAGAATCCTCAATGCTTAGAATCCTTAATGCTTAGAATCCTCAATGCTTAGCATCCTCAATACTTAGCATCCTCAATGCTTAGAATCCTCCATGCTTAGCTTAGAATCCACAGTGCTTAGAATCCTCAATGCTTAGAATCCTCAATGCCTAGATTAGAATCCTCCATGCATTGCTTAGAATCCTCAATAGTTAGAATCCTCAATGCTTCGCATCCTCAATGCTTAGCATAGAAGCCTCAATACTTAGAATCCTCAATGCTTAGCATCCTCATTTCATAGCTTAGAATCCTCAATGCTTAGAATCCTCAATGCTTACCATCCTCAATGCTTAGCATCCTGAATGCTTAGCATCCTCAAAGCTTAGAATCCTCAATGCTTAGCATCCTCAATGCTTAGCATCCTCAATGCTTAGCATCCTCAATGCTTAGAATCCTCAATGCTTAGCATCCTCAATGCTTAGCATCCTCAATGCTTAGCATCCTCAATGCTTAGCATCATCAATGCTTTGCTTAGAAACCTCAATGCTTAGAATCCACAATGCTTAGAATCCTCAATGCCTAGCTTAGAATCCTCAATGCTTAGAATCCTCAATGCTTAGAATCCTCAATGCTTAGAATCCTCAATGCTTAGCATCCTCAATACTTAGCATCCTCAATGCTTAGAATCCTCCATGCTTAGCTTAGAATCCACAATGCTTAGAATCCTCAATGCTTAGAATCCTCAATGCCTAGATTAGAATCCTCAATGCTTAGAATCCTCAATGCTTAGAATCCTCAATGTTTAGAATCCTTAATGCTTAGAATCCTAAATGCTTAGCATCCTCAATGCTTAGCTTAGAAACCTCAATGCTTAGAAACCTCAATGCTTAACATCCTCAATGTTTAGAATCCTCAATGCATAGCTTAGAATCCACAATGCTTAGAATCCTCAATGCTTAGAATCCTCAATGCTTAGAATCCTCAATGCTTAGCTTAGAAACCTCAATGCTTAGAACTCTCAATGCTTAACATCGTCAATTTTTAGAATCCTCAATGCATAGCTTAGAATCCTCAATGCTTAGAATCCTCAGTGCTTAGAATCCTCAATGCTTAGCATCCTCAATGCTTAGAATCCTCAATGCTTAGCATCCTCAAATCTTACAATCCTCAATGCTTAGCATCCTCAATGCTTAGCATCCTCAATGCTTAGTATGCACTATGCTTAGAATCCTCAATGCTTAGCATCCTCAATGCTTACCATCCTCAATGCTTAGCATCCTCAATGCTTAGCATCCTCAATGCTTAGAATCCTCAATGCTTAGAATCCTCAATGCTTAGAATCCTCAATGCTTAGAATCCTCCATGCATTGCTTAGAATCCTCAATAGTTAGAATCCTCAATGCTTCGCATCCTCAATGCTTAGCATAGAAGCCTCAATACTTAGAATCCTCAATGCTTAGCATCCTCATTTCATAGCTTAGAATCCTCAATGCTTAGAATCCTCAATGCTTACCATCCTCAATGCTTAGCATCCTGAATGCTTAGCATCCTCAAAGCTTAGAATCCTCAATGCTTAGCATCCTCAATGCTTAGCATCCTCAATGCTTAGCATCCTCAATGCTTAGAATCCTCAATGCTTAGCATCCTCAATGCTTAGCATCCTCAATGCTTAGCATCCTCAATGCTTAGCATCATCAATGCTTTGCTTAGAAACCTCAATGCTTAGAATCCACAATGCTTAGAATCCTCAATGCCTAGCTTAGAATCCTCAATGCTTAGAATCCTCAATGCTTAGAATCCTCAATGCTTAGAATCCTCCATGCTTAGCTTAGAAACCACAATGCTTAGAATCCTCAATGCTTAGAATCCTCAATGCCTAGATTAGAATCCTCAATGCTTAGAATCCTCAATGCTTAGAATCCTCAATGCTTAGAATCCACAATGCTTAGAATCCTCAATGCTTAGCATCCTCAATGCTTAGCTTAGAATCCTCAATGCTTAGAATCCTCAATGCATAGCTTAGAATCCTCAATGCTTAGAATCCTCAATGCTTAGCATCCTCAATCCTTAGTATGCTCTATGCTTAGCTTAGAATCCTCAAAGCTTAGAATCCACAATGCTTACAAACCTCAATACATAGAGGCCTTAATGCTTAGAAACCTCAAAGATTAGAAAACTCAATGCTTGGCTTAGAATCCTCTATGCTTAGAATCCTCAATGCTTAGAATCTTCCATGCATAGCTTAGAATCCTCAATGCTTAGAATCCTCAATGCTTAGCATCCTCCATGCATTGCTTAGAATCCTCAATAGTTAGAATCCTCAATGCCTCGCATCCTCAATGCTTAGCTTAGAAACCTCAATGCTTAGAATCCTCAATGCTTAGCATCCTCAATGCTTAGCATCCTCATTGCTTAGCATCCTCAATGCTTAGCATCCTCAATGCTTAGCATCCTCAATGCTTAGAAACCTGAATGCTTTGCTTAGAAACCTCAATGCTTAGAATCCTCAATGCCTAGCTTAGAATCCTCAATGCTTAGAATCCTCAATACTTAGAATCCTCAATGCTTAGAATCCTCAATGCTTAGAATCCTCAATGCTTAGCATCCTCAATGCTTAGCATCCTCAATGCTTAGCATCCTCAATACTTAGAATCCTCCATGCTTAGCATCCTCAATGCTTAGCATCCTCAATGCTTAGCATCCTCAATGCTTAGAATCCTCAATGCTTAGCATCCTCAATGCTTAGCATCCTCAATGCTTAGCATCCTCAATGCTTAGCATCATCAATGCTTTGCTTAGAAACCTCAATGCTTAGAATCCACAATGCTTAGAATCCTCAATGCCTAGATTAGAATCCTCCATGCATTGCTTAGAATCCTCAATAGTTAGAATCCTCAATGCTTCGCATCCTCAATGCTTAGCATAGAAGCCTCAATACTTAGAATCCTCAATGCTTAGCATCCTCATTTCATAGCTTAGAATCCTCAATGCTTAGAATCCTCAATGCTTACCATCCTCAATGCGTAGCATCCTGAATGCTTAGCATCCTCAAAGCTTAGAATCCTCAATGCTTAGCATCCTCAATGCTTAGCATCCTCAATGCTTAGCATCCTCAATGCTTAGAATCCTCAATGCTTAGCATCCTCAATGCTTAGCATCCTCAATGCTTAGCATCATCAATGCTTTGCTTAGAAACCTCAATGCTTAGAATCCACAATGCTTAGAATCCTCAATGCCTAGCTTAGAATCCTCAATGCTTAGAATCCTCAATGCTTAGAATCCTCAATGCTTAGAATCCTCCATGCTTAGCTTAGAAACCACAATGCTTAGAATCCTCAATGCTTAGAATCCTCAATGCCTAGATTAGAATCCTCAATGCTTAGAATCCTCAATGCTTAGAATCCTCAATGCTTAGAATCCACAATGCTTAGAATCCTCAATGCTTAGCATCCTCAATGCTTAGCTTAGAATCCTCAATGCTTAGAATCCTCAATGCATAGCTTAGAATCCTCAATGCTTAGAATCCTCAATGCTTAGCATCCTCAATCCTTAGTATGCTCTATGCTTAGCTTAGAATCCTCAAAGCTTAGAATCCACAATGCTTACAAACCTCAATACATAGAGGCGTTAATGCTTAGAAACCTCAAAGATTAGAAAACTCAATGCTTGGCTTAGAATCCTCTATGCTTAGAATCCTCAATGCTTAGAATCTTCCATGCATAGCTTAGAATCCTCAATGCTTAGAATCCTCAATGCTTAGCATCCTCCATGCATTGCTTAGAATCCTCAATAGTTAGAATCCTCAATGCCTCGCATCCTCAATGCTTAGCTTAGAAACCTCAATGCTTAGAATCCTCAATGCTTAGCATCCTCAATGCTTAGCATCCTCATTGCTTAGCATCCTCAATGCTTAGCATCCTCAATGCTTAGCATCCTCAATGCTTAGAAACCTGAATGCTTTGCTTAGAAACCTCAATGCTTAGAATCCTCAATGCCTAGCTTAGAATCCTCAATGCTTAGAATCCTCAATACTTAGAATCCTCAATGCTTAGAATCCTCAATGCTTAGAATCCTCAATGCTTAGCATCCTCAATGCTTAGCATCCTCAATGCTTAGCATCCTCAATACTTAGAATCCTCCATGCTTAGCATCCTCAATGCTTAGCATCCTCAATGCTTAGCATCCTCAATGCTTAGAATCCTCAATGCTTAGCATCCTCAATGCTTAGCATCCTCAATGCTTAGCATCCTCAATGCTTAGCATCATCAATGCTTTGCTTAGAAACCTCAATGCTTAGAATCCACAATGCTTAGAATCCTCAATGCCTAGATTAGAATCCTCCATGCATTGCTTAGAATCCTCAATAGTTAGAATCCTCAATGCTTCGCATCCTCAATGCTTAGCATAGAAGCCTCAATACTTAGAATCCTCAATGCTTAGCATCCTCATTTCATAGCTTAGAATCCTCAATGCTTAGAATCCTCAATGCTTACCATCCTCAATGCTTAGCATCCTGAATGCTTAGCATCCTCAAAGCTTAGAATCCTCAATGCTTAGCATCCTCAATGCTTAGCATCCTCAATGCTTAGCATCCTCAATGCTTAGAATCCTCAATGCTTAGCATCCTCAATGCTTAGCATCCTCAATGCTTAGCATCCTCAATGCTTAGCATCATCAATGCTTTGCTTAGAAACCTCAATGCTTAGAATCCACAATGCTTAGAATCCTCAATGCCTAGCTTAGAATCCTCAATGCTTAGAATCCTCAATGCTTAGAATCCTCAATGCTTAGAATCCTCAATGCTTAGCATCCTCAATACTTAGCATCCTCAATGCATAGAATCCTCCATGCTTAGCTTAGAATCCACAATGCTTAGAATCCTCAATGCTTAGAATCGTCAATGCCTAGATTAGAATCCTCAATGCTTAGAATCCTCAATGCTTAGAATCCTCAATGTTTAGAATCCTTAATGCTTAGAATCCTAAATGCTTAGCATCCTCAATGCTTAGCTTAGAAACCTCAATGCTTAGAAACCTCAATGCTTAACATCCTCAATGTTTAGAATCCTCAATGCATAGCTTAGAATCCTCAATGCTTAGAATCCTCAATGCTTAGAATCCTCAATGCTTAGAATCCTCAATGCTTAGCTTAGAAACCTCAATGCTTAGAACTCTCAATGCTTAACATCGTCAATTTTTAGAATCCTCAATGCATAGCTTAGAATCCTCAATGCTTAGAATCCTCAGTGCTTAGAATCCTCAATGCTTAGCATCCTCAATGCTTAGAATCCTAAATGCTTAGCATCCTCAAATCTTACAATCCTCAATGCTTAGCATCCTCAATGCTTAGCATCCTCAATGCTTAGTATGCACTATGCTTAGAATCCTCAATGCTTAGCATCCTCAATGCTTACCATCCTCAATGCTTAGCATCCTCAATGCTTAGCATCCTCAATGCTTAGAATCCTCAATGCTTAGAATCCTCAATGCTTAGAATCCTCAATGCTTAGAATCCTCCATGCATTGCTTAGAATCCTCAATAGTTAGAATCCTCAATGCTTCGCATCCTCAATGCTTAGCATAGAAGCCTCAATACTTAGAATCCTCAATGCTTAGCATCCTCATTTCATAGCTTAGAATCCTCAATGCTTAGAATCCTCAATGCTTACCATCCTCAATGCTTAGCAACGTGAATGCTTAGCATCCTCAAAGCTTAGAATCCTCAATGCTTAGCATCCTCAATGCTTAGCATCCTCAATGCTTAGCATCCTCAATGCTTAGAATCCTCAATGCTTAGCATCCTCAATGCTTAGCATCCTCAATGCTTAGCATCCTCAATGCTTAGCATCATCAATGCTTTGCTTAGAAACCTCAATGCTTAGAATCCACAATGCTTAGAATCCTCAATGCCTAGCTTAGAATCCTCAATGCTTAGAATCCTCAATGCTTAGAATCCTCAATGCTTAGAATCCTCCATGCTTAGCTTAGAAACCACAATGCTTAGAATCCTCAATGCTTAGAATCCTCAATGCCTAGATTAGAATCCTCAATGCTTAGAATCCTCAATGCTTAGAATCCTCAATGCTTAGAATCCACAATGCTTAGAATCCTCAATGCTTAGCATCCTCAATGCTTAGCTTAGAAACCTCAATGCTTAGAAACCTCAATGCTTAACATCCTCAATGTTTAGAATCCTCAATGCATAGCTTAGAATCCTCAATGCTTAGAATCCTCAATGCTTAGCATCCTCAATCCTTAGTATGCTCTATGCTTAGCTTAGAATCCTCAAAGCTTAGAATCCACAATGCTTACAAACCTCAATACATAGAGGCCTTAATGCTTAGAAACCTCAAAGATTAGAAAACTCAATGCTTGGCTTAGAATCCTCTATGCTTAGAATCCTCAATGCTTAGAATCTTCCATGCATAGCTTAGAATCCTCAATGCTTAGAATCCTCAATGCTTAGCATCCTCCATGCATTGCTTAGAATCCTCAATAGTTAGAATCCTCAATGCCTCGCATCCTCAATGCTTAGCTTAGAAACCTCAATGCTTAGAATCCTCAATGCTTAGCATCCTCAATGCTTAGCATCCTCATTGCTTAGCATCCTCAATGCTTAGCATCCTCAATGCTTAGCATCCTCAATGCTTAGAAACCTGAATGCTTTGCTTAGAAACCTCAATGCTTAGAATCCTCAATGCCTAGCTTAGAATCCTCAATGCTTAGAATCCTCAATACTTAGAATCCTCAATGCTTAGAATCCTCAATGCTTAGAATCCTCAATGCTTAGCATCCTCAATGCTTAGCATCCTCAATGCTTAGCATCCTCAATACTTAGAATCCTCCATGCTCAGCTTAGAATCCTCAATGCTTAGAATCCTCAAGGCTTAGAATCCTCAGTGCTTAGAATCCTCAATGCCTAGATTAGAATCCTAAATGCTTAGAATCCTCAATGCTTAGAATCCTCAATGCTTAGAATCCTCAATGCTTGGCATCCTCAATGCTTAGCATCCTCAATGCTTAGCTTAGAAAACTCAATGCTTAGAATCCTCTATGGTTAACATCCTCAATGTTTAGAATCCTCAATTCGTAGCTTAGAATCCTCAATGCTTAGAATCCTCAATGCTTAGCATCCTAAATCCTTAGTATGCTCTATGATTAGCTTAGAATCCTCAATGCTTAGAATCCTCAATGCTTACTGACCTCAATGCTGAGAAATTTTATTGTTTGAAACCTCATTGCTTAGATTCCAAAATGCTTACAAACCTCAATGCATAGAGGCCTTAATGCTTAGAAACCTCAAAGATTAGAAAACTCAATGCTTGGCTTAGAATCCTCAATGCTTAGAATCCTCAATGCTTAGAATCCTCCATGCATAGCTTAGAATCCTCAATGCTTAGAATCCTCAATGCTTAGAATCCTCAATGCTTAGAATCCTCAGTGCTTAGCTTAGAAACCTCAATGCTTAGAATTCTCAATGCTTAACATCCTCAATGTTTAGAATCCTCAATGCATAGATTAGAATCCTCAATGCTTAGAATCCTCAATGCTTAGAATCCTCAATGCTTAGCATCCTCAATGCTTAGAATCCTCAATGCTTAGCATCCTCAAATCTTAGAATCCTCAATGCTTAGCATCCTCAATGCTTAGCATCCTCAATGCTTAGCATCCTCAATGCTTAGTATGCACTATGCTTAGAATCCTCAATGCTTAGCATCCTCAATGCTTACCATCCTCAATGCTTAGCATCCTCAATGCTTAGCATCCTCAATGCTTAGAATCCTCAATGCTTAGAATCCTCAATGCTTAGAATCCTCAATGCTTAGAATCCTCTATGCATTGCTTAGGATCCTCAATATTTAGAATCCTCAATGCTTCGCATCCTCAATGCTTAGCATAGAAACCTCAATACTTAGAATCCTCAATGCTTAGCATCCTCATTACATAGCTTAGAATCCTCAATGCTTAGAATCCTCAATGCTTAGCATCCTCAATGCTTAGCATCCTGAATGATTAGCATCCTCAAAGCTTAGAATCCTCAATGCTTACCATCCTCAATGCTTAGCATCCTCAATGCTTAGCATCCTCAATGCTTAGAATCCTCAATGCTTAGCATCCTCAATGCTTAGCATCCTCAATGCTTAGAATCCTCCATGCATAGCTTAGAATCCTCAATGCTTAGAATCCTCAATGGTTAGAATCCTCCATGCATAGCTTAGAATCCTCAATGCTTAGAATCCTCAATGCTTAGAATCCTCAATGCTTAGAATCCTCAGTGCTTAGCTTAGAAACCTCAATGCTTAGAATTCTCAATGCTTAACATCCTCAGTGTTTAGAATCCTCAATGCATAGCTTAGAATCCTCAATGCTTAGAATCCTCAATGCTTAGAATCCTCAATGCTTAGCATCCTCAATGCTTAGAATCCTCAATGCTTAGCATCCTCAAATCTTAGAATCCTCAATGCTTAGCATCCTCAATGCTTAGCATCCTCAATGCTTAGCATCCTCAATGCTTAGTATGCACTATGCTTAGAATCCTCAATGCTTAGCATCCTCAATGCTTACCATCCTCAATGCTTAGCATCCTCAATGCTTAGCATCCTCAATGCTTAGAATCCTCAATGCTTAGAATCCTCGATGCTTAGAATCCTCAATGCTTAGAATCCTCTATGCATTGCTTAGGATCCTCAATAGTTAGAATCCTCAATGCTTCGCATCCTCAATGCTTAGCATAGAAACCTCAATACTTAGAATCCTCAATGCTTAGCATCCTCATTACATAGCTTAGAATCCTCAATGCTTAGAATCCTCAATGCTTAGCATCCTCAATGCTTAGCATCCTGAATGCTTAGCATCCTCAAAGCTTAGAATCCTCAATGCTTACCATCCTCAATGCTTAGCATCCTCAATGCTTAGCATCCTCAATGCTTAGAATCCTCAATGCGTAGCATCCTCAATGCTTAGAATCCTCAATGCTTAGCATCCCCAATGCTTAGAATCCTCCATGCATAGCTTAGAATCCTCAATGCTTAGAATCCTCAATGCTTAGAATCCTCCATGCATAGCTTAGAATCCTCAATGCTTAGAATCCTCAATGCTTAGAATCCTCAATGCTTAGCATCCTCAATGCTTAGAATCCTCAATGCTTAGCATCCTCAATGCTTAGCATCCTCAATGCTTAGCATCCTCAATGCTTAGCATCCTCAATGCTTAGTATGCACTATGCTTAGAATCCTCAATGCTTAGCATCCTCAATGCTTACCATCCTCAATGCTTAGCATCCTCAATGCTTAGCATCATCAATGCTTAGAATCCTCAATGCTTAGAATCCTCAATGCTTAGAATCCTCCATGCATTGCTTAGAATCCTCAATAGTTAGAATCCTCAATGCTTCGCATCCTCAATGCTTAGCATAGAAACCTCAATACTTAGAATCCTCAATGCTTAGCATCCTCATTTCATAGCTTAGAATCCTCAATGCTTCGAATCCTCAATGCTTACGATCCTCAATGCTTTGCATCCTGAATGCTTAGCATCCTCAAAGCTTAGAATCCTCAATGCTTAGCATCCTCAATGCTTAGCAACCTCATTGCTTAGCATCCTCAATGCTTAGAATCCTCAATGCTTAGCATCCTCAATGCTTAGCATCCTCAATGCTTAGCATCCTCAATGCTTAGCATCATCAATGCTTTGCTTAGAAACCTCAATGCTTAGAATCCACAATGCTTAGAATCCTCAATGCCTAGCTTAGAATCCTCAATGCTTAGAATTTTCAATGCTTAGAATCCTCAGTGCTTAGCATCCTCAACGCGTAGAATCCTCAATGCTTAGCATCCTACATGCATAGCTTAGAATCCTCAATGCTTAGAATCCTCAATGCTTAGCATCCTCAATGCTTAGCATCCTCAATGCCTAGAATCCTCAATGCTTAGAATCCTCAATGCTTAGAATCCTCAATGATTAGCATCCTCAATACTTAGCATCCTCAATGCTTAGAATCCTCCATGCTTAGCTTAGAAACCTCAATGCTTAGAATCCTCAATGCATAGAATCCTCAATGCTTAGAATCCTCAATGCCTAGATTAGAATCCTCAATGCTTAGAATCCTCAATGCTTAGAATCCTCAATGCTTAGAATCCTCAATGCTTAGCTTAGAAAACTCAATGCTTAGAATCCTCAATGCTTAACATCCTCAAAGTTTAGAATCCTCAATGCTTAGCTTAGAATCCTCAATGCTTAGAATCCTCAATGCTTAGCATCCTCAATCCTTAGTATGCTCTATGCTTAGCTTAGAATCCTCAATGCATAGAATCCTCAATGCTTACAAACCTCAATGCCGAGAAATTTTATTGTTTGAAACCTCATTGCTTAGCATCCCAAATGCTTACAAACCTCAATGCATAGAGGCCTTAATGCTTAGAAACCTCAAAGATTAGAAAACTCAATGCTTGGCTTAGAATCCTCTATGCTTAGAATCCTCAATGCTTAGAATCCTCAATGCTTAGAATCCTCAATGCATAGCTTAGAATCCTCAATGCTTAGAATCCTCAATGCTTAGAATCCTCCATGCATTGCTTAGAATCCTCAATAGTTAGAATCCTCAATGCTTCGCATCCTCAATTCTTAGCTTAGAAACCTCAATGCTTAGAATCCTCAATGCTTAGAATCCTCAATGCTTACCTTAGAAACCTCAATGCTTAGAATCCTCACTGCTTAGAATCCTCAATGCTTAGAATCCTCAATGCTTAGAATCCTCAATGCCTAGATTAGAATCCTCAATGTTTAGAATCCTCAATGCTTAGAATCCTCAATGCTTAGCATCCTCAATGCTTAGCATCCTCATTGCTTAGCATCCTCATTGCTTAACATCCTCATTGCTTAGCTTAGAATCCTCAAAGCTCAGAATCCTCACTGCTTAGGATCCTCAATGCTTAGCATCCTCCATGCATTGCTTAGAAACCTCAATGCGCAGAATCCTCATTGCTTAGAAAGTTTATTGCTCTGAAACCTCAATGCTTAGCAACCCTAATGCTTACAAACCTCATTGCATAGAGGACTTAATGTTTAGAAACAACAAAGATTAGAAAACTCAATGCTTGGCTTAGAATCCTCAATGCTTAGCATCCTCAATGCTTAGCATCCTCAATGCCTAGAATCCTCAATGCTTAGAATCCTCAATGCTTTGCATCCTCAATGCTTAGCATCATCAATTCTTAGCATCCTCAATGCTTAGCATCCTCAATGCTTAGAAACCTCAATACTTTGCTTAGAAACCTCAATGCTTAGAATCCTCAATGCTTAGAATCCTCAATGCCTAGCTTAGAATCCTCAATGCTTAGAATCCTCAATGCTTAGAATCGTCAATGCTTAGAATCCTCAATGCTTAGAATCCTCAATGCTTAGCATCCTCAATGCTTAGCATCCTCAATGCTTAGCATCCTCAATACTTAGCATCCTCAATGCTTAGAATCCTCCATGCTTAGAATCCTCAATGCCTAGATTAGAATCCTCAATGCTTAGAATCCTCAATGCTTAGAATCCTCAATGCTTAGCATCCTCAATGCTTAGCTTAGAAAACTCAATGCTTAAAATCCTCAATGCTTAACATCCTCAATGTTTAGAATCCTCAATGCATAGCTTAGAATCCTCAATGCTTAGAATCCTCAATGCTTAGCATCCTCAATCCTTAGTATGCTCTATGCTTAGCTTAGAATCCTCAATGCTTAGAATCCTCAATGCTTACAAACCTCAATGCTGAGAAATTTTATTGTTTGAAACCTCATTGCTTAGCATCCCAAATGCTTACAAACCTCAATGCATAGAGGCCTTAATACTTAGAAACCTCAAAGATTAGAAAACTCAATGCTTGGCTTAGAATCCTCTATGCTTAGAATCCTCAATGCTTAGAATCCTCAATGCTTAGAATCCTCAATGCTTAGGAACCTCAATGCACAGAGTCCTTAATGCTTAGAAACCTCAATACTTAGCATCCTCAGTGCTTAGCTTAGAATCCTCACTGCTTAGAAACTTCAATGCTTAGAATCCTCACTGCTTAGAAACCTCAATGTTTATAATCCCCAGTGCTTAGCATCCTCAATGCATAGAATCCCCAATGCTTAGAAACCTCAATGAATAGCATCCTCAATCCTTATTATGCTCTATGCTTTGCTTAGAATCCTCAATGCTTAGCATACTCAATGCTTTGTATCCCCACTACATAGCTTAGAATCCTCAATGCTTAGCATCCTCAATGCTTAGCATCCTCAATGCTTAGCATCCTCAATGCTTAGAAACCTGAATGCTTTGCTTAGAAACTTCAATGCTTAGAATCCTCAATGCCTAGCTTAGAATCCTCAATGCTTAGAATCCTCAATACTTAGAATCCTCAATGCTTAGAATCCTCAATGCTTAGAATCCTCAATGCTTAGCATCCTCAATGCTTAGCATCCTCAATGCTTAGCATCCTCAATACTTAGAATCCTCCATGCTCAGCTTAGAATCCTCAATGCTTAGAATCCTCAAGGCTTAGAATCCTCAGTGCTTAGAATCCTCAATGCCTAGATTAGAATCCTAAATGCTTAGAATCCTCAATGCTTAGAATCCTCAATGCTTAGAATCCTCAATGCTTGGCATCCTCAATGCTTAGCATCCTCAATGCTTAGCTTAGAAAACTCAATGCTTAGAATCCTCAATGCTTAACATCCTCAATGTTTAGAATCCTCAATGCATAGCTTAGAATCCTCAATGCTTAGAATCCTCAATGCTTAGCATCCTAAATCCTTAGTATGCTCTATGCTTAGCTTAGAATCCTCAATGCTTAGAATCCTCAATGCTTACTGACCTCAATGCTGAGAAATTTTATTGTTTGAAACCTCATTGCTTAGCATCCCAAATGCTTACAAACCTCAATGCATAGAGGCCTTAATGCTTAGAAACCTCAAAGATTAGAAAACTCAATGCTTGGCTTAGAATCCTCAATGCTTAGAATCCTCAATGCTTAGAATCCTCCATGCATAGCTTAGAATCCTCAATGCTTAGAATCCTCAATGCTTAGAGTTCTCAATGCTTAGCTTAGAAACCTCAATGCTTAGAATTCTCAATGCTTAACATCCTCAATTTTTAGAATCCTCAATGCATAGCTTAGAATCCTCAATGCTTAGAATCCTCAATGCTTAGAATCCTCAATGCTTAGCATCCTCAATGCTTAGAATCCTCAATGCTTAGCATCCTCAAATCTTAGAATCCTCAATGCTTAGCAACCTCAATGCTTAGCATCCTCAATGCTTAGCATCCTCAATGCTTAGCATCCTCAATGCTTAGTATGCACTATGCTTAGAATCCTCAATGCTTAGCATCCTCAATGCTTACCATCATCAATGCTTAGCATCCTCAATGCTTAGCATCCTCAATGCTTAGAATCCTCAATGCTTAGAATCCTCAATGCTTAGAATCCTCAATGCTTACCATCCTCAATGCTTAGCATCCTGAATGCTTAGCATCCTCAAAGCTTAGAATCCTCAATGCTTAGCATCCTCAATGCTTAGCATCCTCAATGCTTAGCATCCTCAATGCTTAGAATCCTCAATGCTTAGCATCCTCAATGCTTAGCATCCTCAATGCTTAGCATCCTCAATGCTTAGCATCATCAATGCTTTGCTTAGAAACCTCAATGCTTAGAATCCACAATGCTTAGAATCCTCAATGCCT
Source organism: Coturnix japonica (assembly GCF_054131305.1). Taxonomy (NCBI): domain Eukaryota; kingdom Metazoa; phylum Chordata; class Aves; order Galliformes; family Phasianidae; genus Coturnix; species Coturnix japonica. The sequence goes on along the minus strand of NW_028188948.1, from coordinate 3,498,393 downwards.
AGCTTAGAATCCTCAATGCTTAGAATCCTCAATGCTTAGAATCCTCAATGCTTAGAATCCTCCATGCTTAGCTTAGAAACCACAATGCTTAGAATCCTCAATGCTTAGAATCCTCAATGCCTAGATTAGAATCCTCAATGCTTAGAATCCTCAATGCTTAGAATCCTCAATGCTTAGAATCCACAATGCTTAGAATCCTCAATGCTTAGCATCCTCAATGCTTAGCTTAGAAACCTCAATGCTTAGAAACCTCAATGCTTAACATCCTCAATGTTTAGAATCCTCAATGCATAGCTTAGAATCCTCAATGCTTAGAATCCTCAATGCTTAGCATCCTAAATCCTTAGTATGCTCTATGCTTAGCTTAGAATCCTCAATGCTTGGCATCCTCAATGCTTAGCATCCTCAATGCTTAGCTTAGAAAACTCAATGCTTAGAATCCTCAATGCTTAACATCCTCAATGTTTAGAATCCTCAATGCATAGCTTAGAATCCTCAATGCTTAGAATCCTCAATGCTTAGCATCCTAAATCCTTAGTATGCTCTATGCTTAGCTTAGAATCCTCAATGCTTAGAATCCTCAATGCTTACTGACCTCAATGCTGAGAAATTTTATTGTTTGAAACCTCATTGCTTAGCATCCCAAATGCTTACAAACCTCAATGCATAGAGGCCTTAATGCTTAGAAACCTCAAAGATTAGAAAACTCAATGCTTGGCTTAGAATCCTCAATGCTTAGAATCCTCAATGCTTAGAATCCTCCATGCATAGCTTAGAATCCTCAATGCTTAGAATCCTCAATGCTTAGAGTTCTCAATGCTTAGCTTAGAAACCTCAATGCTTAGAATTCTCAATGCTTAACATCCTCAATTTTTAGAATCCTCAATGCATAGCTTAGAATCCTCAATGCTTAGAATCCTCAATGCTTAGCATCCTCAATGCTTAGCATCCTCAATGCTTAGAATCCTCAATGCTTAGCATCCTCAAATCTTAGAATCCTCAATGCTTAGCAACCTCAATGCTTAGCATCCTCAATGCTTAGCATCCTCAATGCTTAGCATCCTCAATGCTTAGTATGCACTATGCTTAGAATCCTCAATGCTTAGCATCCTCAATGCTTACCATCATCAATGCTTAGCATCCTCAATGCTTAGCATCCTCAATGCTTAGAATCCTCAATGCTTAGAATCCTCAATGCTTAGAATCCTCAATGCTTACCATCCTCAATGCTTAGCATCCTGAATGCTTAGCATCCTCAAAGCTTAGAATCCTCAATGCTTAGCATCCTCAATGCTTAGCATCCTCAATGCTTAGCATCCTCAATGCTTAGAATCCTCAATGCTTAGCATCCTCAATGCTTAGCATCCTCAATGCTTAGCATCCTCAATGCTTAGCATCACCAATGCTTTGCTTAGAAACCTCAATGCTTAGAATCCACAATGCTTAGAATCCTCAATGCCTAGCTTAGAATCCTCAATGCTTAGAATCCTCAATGCTTAGAATCCTCAATGCTTAGAATCCTCCATGCTTAGCTTAGAAACCACAATGCTTAGAATCCTCAATGCTTAGAATCCTCAATGCCTAGATTAGAATCCTCAATGCTTAGAATCCTCAATGCTTAGAATCCTCAATGCTTAGAATCCACAATGCTTAGAATCCTCAATGCTTAGCATCCTCAATGCTTAAAATCCTCAATGCTTAGCATCCTCAAATCTTAGAATCCTCAATGCTTAGCAACCTCAATGCTTAGCATCCTCAATGCTTAGCATCCTCAATGCTTAGCATCCTCAATGCTTAGTATGCACTATGCTTAGAATCCTCAATGCTTAGCATCCTCAATGCTTACCATCATCAATGCTTAGCATCCTCAATGCTTAGCATCCTCAATGCTTAGAATCCTCAATACTTAGAATCCTCAATGCTTAGAATCCTCAATGCTTAGAATCCTCAATGCTTAGCATCCTCAATGCTTAGCATCCTCAATGCTTAGCATCCTCAATACTTAGAATCCTCCATGCTCAGCTTAGAATCCTCAATGCTTAGAATCCTCAAGGCTTAGAATCCTCAGTGCTTAGAATCCTCAATGCCTAGATTAGAATCCTAAATGCTTAGAATCCTCAATGCTTAGAATCCTCAATGCTTAGAATCCTCAATGCTTGGCATCCTCAATGCTTAGCATCCTCAATGCTTAGCTTAGAAAACTCAATGCTTAGAATCCTCAATGCTTAACATCCTCAATGTTTAGAATCCTCAATGCATAGCTTAGAATCCTCAATGCTTAGAATCCTCAATGCTTAGCATCCTAAATCCTTAGTATGCTCTATGCTTAGCTTAGAATCCTCAATGCTTAGAATCCTCAATGCTTACTGACCTCAATGCTGAGAAATTTTATTGTTTGAAACCTCATTGCTTAGCATCCCAAATGCTTACAAACCTCAATGCATAGAGGCCTTAATGCTTAGAAACCTCAAAGATTAGAAAACTCAATGCTTGGCTTAGAATCCTCAATGCTTAGAATCCTCAATGCTTAGAATCCTCCATGCATAGCTTAGAATCCTCAATGCTTAGAATCCTCAATGCTTAGAGTTCTCAATGCTTAGCTTAGAAACCTCAATGCTTAGAATTCTCAATGCTTAACATCCTCAATTTTTAGAATCCTCAATGCATAGCTTAGAATCCTCAATGCTTAGAATCCTCAATGCTTAGCATCCTCAATGCTTAGCATCCTCAATGCTTAGAATCCTCAATGCTTAGCATCCTCAAATCTTAGAATCCTCAATGCTTAGCAACCTCAATGCTTAGCATCCTCAATGCTTAGCATCCTCAATGCTTAGCATCCTCAATGCTTAGTATGCACTATGCTTAGAATCCTCAATGCTTAGCATCCTCAATGCTTACCATCATCAATGCTTAGCATCCTCAATGCTTAGCATCCTCAATGCTTAGAATCCTCAATGCTTAGAATCCTCAATGCTTAGAATCCTCAATGCTTACCATCCTCAATGCTTAGCATCCTGAATGCTTAGCATCCTCAAAGCTTAGAATCCTCAATGCTTAGCATCCTCAATGCTTAGCATCCTCAATGCTTAGCATCCTCAATGCTTAGAATCCTCAATGCTTAGCATCCTCAATGCTTAGCATCCTCAATGCTTAGCATCCTCAATGCTTAGCATCATCAATGCTTTGCTTAGAAACCTCAATGCTTAGAATCCACAATGCTTAGAATCCTCAATGCCTAGCTTAGAATCCTCAATGCTTAGAATCCTCAATGCTTAGAATCCTCAATGCTTAGAATCCTCCATGCTTAGCTTAGAAACCACAATGCTTAGAATCCTCAATGCTTAGAATCCTCAATGCCTAGATTAGAATCCTCAATGCTTAGAATCCTCAATGCTTAGAATCCTCAATGCTTAGAATCCACAATGCTTAGAATCCTCAATGCTTAGCATCCTCAATGCTTAGCTTAGAAACCTCAATGCTTAGAAACCTCAATGCTTAACATCCTCAATGTTTAGAATCCTCAATGCATAGCTTAGAATCCTCAATGCTTAGAATCCTCAATGCTTAGCATCCTCAATCCTTAGTATGCTCTATGCTTAGCTTAGAATCCTCAAAGCTTAGAATCCACAATGCTTACAAACCTCAATACATAGAGGCCTTAATGCTTAGAAACCTCAAAGATTAGAAAACTCAATGCTTGGCTTAGAATCCTCTATGCTTAGAATCCTCAATGCTTAGAATCTTCCATGCATAGCTTAGAATCCTCAATGCTTAGAATCCTCAATGCTTAGCATCCTCCATGCATTGCTTAGAATCCTCAATAGTTAGAATCCTCAATGCCTCGCATCCTCAATGCTTAGCTTAGAAACCTCAATGCTTAGAATCCTCAATGCTTAGCATCCTCAATGCTTAGCATCCTCATTGCTTAGCATCCTCAATGCTTAGCATCCTCAATGCTTAGCATCCTCAATGCTTAGAAACCTGAATGCTTTGCTTAGAAACCTCAATGCTTAGAATCCTCAATGCCTAGCTTAGAATCCTCAATGCTTAGAATCCTCAATACTTAGAATCCTCAATGCTTAGAATCCTCAATGCTTAGAATCCTCAATGCTTAGCATCCTCAATGCTTAGCATCCTCAATGCTTAGCATCCTCAATACTTAGAATCCTCCATGCTCAGCTTAGAATCCTCAATGCTTAGAATCCTCAAGGCTTAGAATCCTCAGTGCTTAGAATCCTCAATGCCTAGATTAGAATCCTAAATGCTTAGAATCCTCAATGCTTAGAATCCTCAATGCTTAGAATCCTCAATGCTTGGCATCCTCAATGCTTAGCATCCTCAATGCTTAGCTTAGAAAACTCAATGCTTAGAATCCTCTATGGTTAACATCCTCAATGTTTAGAATCCTCAATGCGTAGCTTAGAATCCTCAATGCTTAGAATCCTCAATGCTTAGCATCCTAAATCCTTAGTATGCTCTATGATTAGCTTAGAATCCTCAATGCTTAGAATCCTCAATGCTTACTGACCTCAATGCTGAGAAATTTTATTGTTTGAAACCTCATTGCTTAGATTCCAAAATGCTTACAAACCTCAATGCATAGAGGCCTTAATGCTTAGAAACCTCAAAGATTAGAAAACTCAATGCTTGGCTTAGAATCCTCAATGCTTAGAATCCTCAATGCTTAGAATCCTCCATGCATAGCTTAGAATCCTCAATGCTTAGAATCCTCAATGCTTAGAATCCTCAATGCTTAGAATCCTCAGTGCTTAGCTTAGAAACCTCAATGCTTAGAATTCTCAATGCTTAACATCCTCAATGTTTAGAATCCTCAATGCATAGCTTAGAATCCTCAATGCTTAGAATCCTCAATGCTTAGAATCCTCAATGCTTAGCATCCTCAATGCTTAGAATCCTCAATGCTTAGCATCCTCAAATCTTAGAATCCTCAATGCTTAGCATCCTCAATGCTTAGCATCCTCAATGCTTAGCATCCTCAATGCTTAGTATGCACTATGCTTAGAATCCTCAATGCTTAGCATCCTCAATGCTTACCATCCTCAATGCTTAGCATCCTCAATGCTTAGAATCCTCAATGCTTAGAATCCTCAATGCTTAGAATCCTCAATGCTTAGAATCCTCTATGCATTGCTTAGGATCCTCAATATTTAGAATCCTCAATGCTTCGCATCCTCAATGCTTAGCATAGAAACCTCAATACTTAGAATCCTCAATGCTTAGCATCCTCATTACATAGCTTAGAATCCTCAATGCTTAGAATCCTCAATGCTTAGCATCCTCAATGCTTAGCATCCTGAATGCTTAGCATCCTCAAAGCTTAGAATCCTCAATGCTTACCATCCTCAATGCTTAGCATCCTCAATGCTTAGCATCCTCAATGCTTAGAATCCTCAATGCTTAGCATCCTCAATGCTTAGCATCCTCAATGCTTAGAATCCTCCATGCATAGCTTAGAATCCTCAATGCTTAGAATCCTCAATGCTTAGAATCCTCCATGCATAGCTTAGAATCCTCAATGCTTAGAATCCTCAATGCTTAGAATCCTCAATGCTTAGAATCCTCAGTGCTTAGCTTAGAAACCTCAATGCTTAGAATTCTCAATGCTTAACATCCTCAGTGTTTAGAATCCTCAATGCATAGCTTAGAATCCTCAATGCTTAGAATCCTCAATGCTTAGAATTTTCAATGCTTAGCATCCTCAATGCTTAGAATCCTCAATGCTTAGCATCCTCAAATCTTAGAATCCTCAATGCTTAGCATCCTCAATGCTTAGCATCCTCAATGCTTAGCATCCTCAATGCTTAGTATGCACTATGCTTAGAATCCTCAATGCTTAGCATTCTCAATGCTTACCATCCTCAATGCTTAGCATCCTCAATGCTTAGCATCCTCAATGCTTAGAATCCTCAATGCTTAGAATCCTCGATGCTTAGAATCCTCAATGCTTAGAATCCTCTATGCATTGCTTAGGATCCTCAATAGTTAGAATCCTCAATGCTTCGCATCCTCAATGCTTAGCATAGAAACCTCAATACTTAGAATCCTCAATGCTTAGCATCCTCATTACATAGCTTAGAATCCTCAATGCTTAGAATCCTCAATGCTTAGCATCCTCAATGCTTAGCATCCTGAATGCTTAGCATCCTCAAAGCTTAGAATCCTCAATGCTTACCATCCTCAATGCTTAGCATCCTCAATGCTTAGCATCCTCAATGCTTAGAATCCTCAATGCGTAGCATCCTCAATGCTTAGAATCCTCAATGCTTAGCATCCCCAATGCTTAGAATCCTCCATGCATAGCTTAGAATCCTCAATGCTTAGAATCCTCAATGCTTAGAATCCTCCATGCATAGCTTAGAATCCTCAATGCTTAGAATCCTCAATGCTTAGAATCCTCAATGCTTAGCATCCTCAATGCTTAGAATCCTCAATGCTTAGCATCCTCAATGCTTAGCATCCTCAATGCTTAGCATCCTCAATGCTTAGCATCCTCAATGCTTAGTATGCACTATGCTTAGAATCCTCAATGCTTAGCATCCTCAATGCTTACCATCCTCAATGCTTAGCATCCTCAATGCTTAGCATCATCAATGCTTAGAATCCTCAATGCTTAGAATCCTCAATGCTTAGAATCCTCCATGCATTGCTTAGAATCCTCAATAGTTAGAATCCTCAATGCTTCGCATCCTCAATGCTTAGCATAGAAACCTCAATACTTAGAATCCTCAATGCTTAGCATCCTCATTTCATAGCTTAGAATCCTCAATGCTTCGAATCCTCAATGCTTACGATCCTCAATGCTTTGCATCCTGAATGCTTAGCATCCTCAAAGCTTAGAATCCTCAATGCTTAGCATCCTCAATGCTTAGCAACCTCATTGCTTAGCATCCTCAATGCTTAGAATCCTCAATGCTTAGCATCCTCAATGCTTAGCATCCTCAATGCTTAGCATCCTCAATGCTTAGCATCATCAATGCTTCGCTTAGAAACCTCAATGCTTAGAATCCACAATGCTTAGAATCCTCAATGCCTAGCTTAGAATCCTCAATGCTTAGAATTTTCAATGCTTAGAATCCTCAATGCTTAGAATCCTCAATGCTTAGCATCCTCAATGCTTAGCATCCTCAATACTTAGCATCCTCAATGCTTAGAATCCTCCATGCTTAGCTTAGAAACCACAATGCTTAGAATCCTCTATGCTTAGAATCCTCAATGCATAGAATCCTCAATGCTTAGAATCCTCAATGCCTAGATTAGAATCCTCAATGCTTAGAATCCTCAATGCTTAGAATCCTCAATGCTTAGAATCCTCAATGCTTAGCTTAGAAAACTCAATGCTTAGAATCCTCAATGCTTAACATCCTCAAAGTTTAGAATCCTCAATGCTTAGCTTAGAATCCTCAATGCTTTGAATCCTCAATGCTTAGCATCCTCAATCCTTAGTATGCTCTATGCTTAGCTTAGAATCCTCAATGCATAGAATCCTCAATGCTTACAAACCTCAATGCTGAGAAATTTTATTGTTTGAAACCTCATTGCTTAGCATCCCAAATGCTTACAAACCTCAATGCATAGAGGCCTTAATGCTTAGAAACCTCAAAGATTAGAAAACTCAATGCTTGGCTTAGAAACCTCTATGCTTAGAATCCTCAATGCTTAGAATCCTCAATGCTTAGAATCCTCAATGCATAGCTTAGAATCCTCAATGCTTAGAATCCTCAATGCTTAGAATCCTCCATGCATTGCTTAGAATCCTCAATAGTTAGAATCCTCAATGCTTCGCATCCTCAATGCTTAGCTTAGAAACCTCAATGCTTAGAATCCTCAATGCTTAGAATCCTCAATGCTTACCTTAGAAACCTCAATGCTTAGAATCCTCACTGCTTAGAATCCTCAATGCTTAGAATCCTCAATGCTTAGAATCCTCAATGCCTAGATTAGAATCCTCAATGTTTAGAATCCTCAATGCTTAGCTTAGAATCCTCAATGCTTAGAATCCTCAATACTTAGAATCCTCAATGCTTAGAATCCTCAATGCTTAGCATCCTCAATGCTTAGTATCCTCAATGCTTAGCATCCTCAATACTTAGAATCCTCCATGCTCAGCTTAGAATCCTCAATGCTTAGAATCCTCAAGGCTTAGAATCCTCAGTGCTTAGAATCCTCAATGCCTAGATTAGAATCCTAAATGCTTAGAATCCTCAATGCTTAGAATCCTCAATGCTTAGATTCCTCAATGCTTGGCATCCTCAATGCTTAGCATCCTCAATGCTTAGCTTAGAAAACTCAATGCTTAGAATCCTCAATGCTTAACATCCTCAATGTTTAGAATCCTCAATGCATAGCTTAGAATCCTCAATGCTTAGAATCCTCAATGCTTAGCATCCTAAATCCTTAGTATGCTCTATGCTTAGCTTAGAATCCTCAATGCTTAGAATCCTCAATGCTTACTGACCTCAATGCTGAGAAATTTTATTGTTTGAAACCTCATTGCTTAGCATCCCAAATGCTTACAAACCTCAATGCATAGAGGCCTTAATGCTTAGAAACCTCAAAGATTAGAAAACTCAATGCTTGGCTTAGAATCCTCAATGCTTAGAATCCTCAATGCTTAGAATCCTCCATGCATAGCTTAGAATCCTCAATGCTTAGAATCCTCAATGCTTAGAGTTCTCAATGCTTAGCTTAGAAACCTCAATGCTTAGAATTCTCAATGCTTAACATCCTCAATTTTTAGAATCCTCAATGCATAGCTTAGAATCCTCAATGCTTAGAATCCTCAATGCTTAGAATCCTCAATGCTTAGCATCCTCAATGCTTAGAATCCTCAATGCTTAGCATCCTCAAATCTTAGAATCCTCAATGCTTATCAACCTCAATGCTTAGCAGCCTCAATGCTTAGCATCCTCAATGCTTAGCATCCTCAATGCTTAGTATGCACTATGCTTAGAATCCTCAATGCTTAGCATCCTCAATGCTTACCATCATCAATGCTTAGCATCCTCAATGCTTAGCATCCTCAATGCTTAGAATCCTCAATGCTTAGAATCCTCAATGCTTAGAATCCTCCATGCATTGCTTAGAAACCTCAATAGTTAGAATCCTCAATGCTTCGCATCCTCAATGCTTAGCATAGAAACCTCAATACTTAGAATCCTCAATGCTTAGCATCCTCATTACATAGCTTAGAATCCTCAATGCTTAGAATCCTCAATGCTTACCATCCTAAATGCTTAGCATCCTGAATGCTTAGCATCCTCAAAGCTTAGAATCCTCAATGCTTACCATCCTCAATGCTTAGCATCCTCAATGCTTAGCATCCTCAATGCTTAGAATCCTCAATGCTTAGCATCCTCAATGCTTAGCATCCTCAATGCTTAGCATCCTCAATGCTTAGCATCATCAATGCTTTCCTTAGAAACCTCAGTGCTTAGAATCCACAATGCTTAGAATCATCAATGCCTAGCTTAGAATCCTCAATGCTTAGAATCCTCAATGCTTAGAATCCTCAATGCTTAGCATCCTCAATGCTTAGCATCCTCAATGCTTAACATCCTCAATACTTAGCATCCTCAATGCTTAGAATCCTCCATGCTTAGCTTAGAAACCACAATGCTTAGAATCCTCAATGCTTAGAATCCTCAATGCCTAGATTAGAATCCTCAATGCTTAGAATCCTCAATGCTTAGAATACTCAATGCTTAGAATCCTCAATGCTTAGAATCCTCAATGCTTAGAATCCTCAATGCTTAGCATCCTCAATGCTTAGCTTAGAAACCTCAATGCTTAGAATCCTCAATGCTTAACATCCTCAATGTTTAGAATCCTCAATGCTAAGCTTAGAAACCTCAATGCTTAGAATCCTCAATGCTTAGAATCCTCAATGCTTAGCATCCTCAATGCTTAGCATCCTCAATGCTTGGCATCCTCAGTGCTTTGAACCCTGAATGTTTAGAAACCTCAATACTTAGAATCCTCAATGCTTAGAATCCTCAATGCTTAGAATCCTCAATGCTTAGAATCTTCAATGCTTAGAATCCTCAATGCTTAGCTTAGAATCCTCAAAGCTACAGATCCCCAATGCTTAGAAACCTCAATGCACAGAGTCCTTAATGCTTAGAAACCTCAATACTTAGCATCCTCAGTGCTTAGCTTAGAAGCCTCACTGCTTAGAAACCTCAATGCTTAGAATCCTCAGTGCTTAGCATCCTCAACGCGTAGAATCCCCAATGCTTAGAAACGTCAATGCTTAGCATCCTCAATCCTTAGTATGCTCTATGCTTAGCTTAGAATCCTCAATGCTTAGAATCCTCAATGCTTACAAACCTCAATGCTGAGAAATTTTATTGTTTGAAACCTCATTGCTTAGCATCCCAAATGCTTACAAACCTCAATGCATAGAGGCCTCAATGCTTAGAAACCTCAAAGATTAGAAAACTCAGTGCTTGGCTTAAAATCCTCAATGCTTAGAATCCTCAATGCTTAGAATCCTCCATGCATAGCTTAGAATCCTCAATGCTTAGAATCCTGAATGCTTAGAATCCTCAATGCTTAGCATCCTCCATGCATTGCTTAGAATCCTCAATAGTTAGAATCCTCAATGCTTCGCATCCTCAATGCTTAGCGTAGAAACCTCAATGCTTAGCATCCTCAATGCTTAGCATCCTCATTGCTTAGCATCCTCATTGCTTAACATCCTCATTGCTTAGCTTAGAATCCTCAAAGCTCAGAATCCCCACTGCTTAGGAACCTCAATGCTTAGCATCCTCCATGCATTGCTTAGAAACCTCAATGCGCAGAATCCTCATTGCTTAGAAATTTTATTGCTCTGAAACCTCAATGCTTAGCAACCCTAATGCTTACAAACCTCATTGCATAGAGGCCTTAATGTTTAGAAACCTCAAAGATTAGAAAACTCAATGCTTGGCTTAGAATCCTCAATGCTTAGCATCCTCAATGCTTAGCATCCTCAATGCCTAGAATCCTCAATGCTTAGAATCCTCAATGCTTTGCATCCTCAATGCTTAGAATACTCAATGCTTAGCATCCTCAATGCTTAGAAACCTCAATGCTTTGCTTAGAAACCTCAATGCTTAGAATCCTCAATGCTTAGAATCCTCAATGCCTAGCTTAGAATCCTCAATGCTTAGAATCCTCAATGCTTAGAATCCTCAATGCTTAGCTTAGAAAACTCAATGCTTAGAATCCTCAATGCTTAACATCCTCAAAATTTAGAATCCTCAATGCTTAGCTTAGAATCCTCAATGCTTAGAATCCTCAATGCTTAGCATCCTCAATCCTTAGTATGCTCTATGCTTAGCTTAGAATCCTCAATGCTTAGAATCCTCAATGCTTACAAACCTCAATGCTGAGAAATTTTATTGTTTGAAACCTCATTGCTTAGCATCCCAAATGCTTACAAACCTCAATGCATAGAGGCCTTAATGCTTAGAAACCTCAAAGATTAGAAAACTCAATGCTTGGCTTAGAAACCTCTATGCTTAGAATCCTCAATGCTTAGAATCCTCAATGCTTAGAATCCTCAATGCATAGCTTAGAATCCTCAATGCTTAGAATCCTCAATGCTTAGCATCCTCCATGCATTGCTTTGAATCCTCAATAGTTAGAATCCTCAATGCTTCGCATCCTCAATGCTTAGCTTAGAAACCTAAATGCTTAGAATCCTCAATGCTTAGAATCCTCAATGCTTAGAATCCTCAATGCCTAGATTAGAATCCTCAATGTTTAGAATCCTCAATGCTTAGAATCCTCAATGCTTAGCATCCTCAATGCTTAGCATCCTCATTGCTTAGCTTAGAATCCTCAAAGCTCAGAATCCTCACTGCTTAGGAACCTCAATGCTTAGCATCCTCCATGCATTTCTTAGAAACCTCAATGCGTAGAATCCTCATTGCTTAGAAATTTTATTGCTCTGAAACCTCAATGCTTCGCATCCCTAATGCTTACAAACCTCAGTGCATAGAGGCCTTAATGTTTAGAAACAGCAAAGATTAGAAAACTCAATGCTTGGCTTAGAATCCTCAATGTTTAGAATCCTCAATGCATAGAATCCTCAATGCTTAGAAACCTCAATACTTAGCATCCTCATTGCTTAGCTTAGAATCCTCACTGCTTAGAAACCTCAATGCTTAGAATCCTCAGTGCTTAGCATCCTCAACGCGTAGAATCCTCAATGCTTAGCATCCTACATGCATAGCTTAGAATCCTCAATGCTTAGAATCCTCAATGCTTAGCATCCTCAATGCTTAGCATCCTCAATGCCTAGAATCCTCAATGCTTAGAATCCTCAATGCTTAGAATCCTCAATGCTTAGAATCCTCAATGATTAGCATCCTCAATACTTAGCATCCTCAATGCTTAGAATCCTCCATGCTTAGCTTAGAAACCTCAATGCTTAGAATCCTCAATGCATAGAATCCTCAATGCTTAGAATCCTCAATGCCTAGATTAGAATCCTCAATGCTTAGAATCCTCAATGCTTAGAATCCTCAATGCTTAGAATCCTCAATGCTTAGCTTAGAAAACTCAATGCTTAGAATCCTCAATGCTTAACATCCTCAAAGTTTAGAATCCTCAATGCTTAGCTTAGAATCCTCAATGCTTAGAATCCTCAATGCTTAGCATCCTCAATCCTTAGTATGCTCTATGCTTAGCTTAGAATCCTCAATGCATAGAATCCTCAATGCTTACAAACCTCAATGCCGAGAAATTTTATTGTTTGAAACCTCATTGCTTAGCATCCCAAATGCTTACAAACCTCAATGCATAGAGGCCTTAATGCTTAGAAACCTCAAAGATTAGAAAACTCAATGCTTGGCTTAGAATCCTCTATGCTTAGAATCCTCAATGCTTAGAATCCTCAATGCTTAGAATCCTCAATGCATAGCTTAGAATCCTCAATGCTTAGAATCCTCAATGCTTAGAATCCTCCATGCATTGCTTAGAATTCTCAATAGTTAGAATCCTCAATGCTTCGCATCCTCAATGCTTAGCTTAGAAACCTCAATGCTTAGAATCCTCAATGCTTAGAATCCTCAATGCTTACCTTAGAAACCTCAATGCTTAGAATCCTCACTGCTTAGAATCCTCAATGCTTAGAATCCTCAATGCTTAGAATCCTCAATGCCTAGATTAGAATCCTCAATGTTTAGAATCCTCAATGCTTAGAATCCTCAATGCTTAGCATCCTCAATGCTTAGCATCCTCATTGCTTAGCATCCTCATTGCTTAACATCCTCATTGCTTAGCTTAGAATCCTCAAAGCTCAGAATCCTCACTGCTTAGGATCCTCAATGCTTAGCATCCTCCATGCATTGCTTAGAAACCTCAATGCGCAGAATCCTCATTGCTTAGAAAGTTTATTGCTCTGAAACCTCAATGCTTAGCAACCCTAATGCTTACAAACCTCATTGCATAGAGGCCTTAATGTTTAGAAACAACAAAGATTAGAAAACTCAATGCTTGGCTTAGAATCCTCAATGCTTAGCATCCTCAATGCTTAGCATCCTCAATGCCTAGAATCCTCAATGCTTAGAATCCTCAATGCTTTGCATCCTCAATGCTTAGCATCATCAATTCTTAGCATCCTCAATGCTTAGCATCCTCAATGCTTAGAAACCTCAATACTTTGCTTAGAAACCTCAATGCTTAGAATCCTCAATGCTTAGAATCCTCAATGCCTAGCTTAGAATCCTCAATGCTTAGAATCCTCAATGCTTAGAATCGTCAATGCTTAGAATCCTCAATGCTTAGAATCCTCAATGCTTAGCATCCTCAATGCTTAGCATCCTCAATGCTTAGCATCCTCAATACTTAGCATCCTCAATGCTTAGAATCCTCCATGCTTAGAATCCTCAATGCCTAGATTAGAATCCTCAATGCTTAGAATCCTCAATGCTTAGAATCCTCAATGCTTAGCATCCTCAATGCTTAGCTTAGAAAACTCAATGCTTAAAATCCTCAATGCTTAACATCCTCAATGTTTAGAATCCTCAATGCATAGCTTAGAATCCTCAATGCTTAGAATCCTCAATGCTTAGCATCCTCAATCCTTAGTATGCTCTATGCTTAGCTTAGAATCCTCAATGCTTAGAATCCTCAATGCTTACAAACCTCAATGCTGAGAAATTTTATTGTTTGAAACCTCATTGCTTAGCATCCCAAATGCTTACAAACCTCAATGCATAGAGGCCTTAATACTTAGAAACCTCAAAGATTAGAAAACTCAATGCTTGGCTTAGAATCCTCAATGCTTAGAATCCTCAATGCTTAGAATCCTCAATGCTTAGAATCCTCAATGCTTAGGAACCTCAATGCACAGAGTCCTTAATGCTTAGAAACCTCAATACTTAGCATCCTCAGTGCTTAGCTTAGAATCCTCACTGCTTAGAAACTTCAATGCTTAGAATCCTCACTGCTTAGAAACCTCAATGTTTATAATCCCCAGTGCTTAGCATCCTCAATGCATAGAATCCCCAATGCTTAGAAACCTCAATGAATAGCATCCTCAATCCTTATTATGCTCTATGCTTTGCTTAGAATCCTCAATGCTTAGCATACTCAATGCTTTGTATCCCCACTACATAGCTTAGAATCCTCAATGCTTAGCATCCTCAATGCTTAGCATCCTCAATGCTTAGCATCCTCAATGCTTAGAAACCTGAATGCTTTGCTTAGAAACTTCAATGCTTAGAATCCTCAATGCCTAGCTTAGAATCCTCAATGCTTAGAATCCTCAATACTTAGAATCCTCAATGCTTAGAATCCTCAATGCTTAGAATCCTCAATGCTTAGCATCCTCAATGCTTAGCATCCTCAATGCTTAGCATCCTCAATACTTAGAATCCTCCATGCTCAGCTTAGAATCCTCAATGCTTAGAATCCTCAAGGCTTAGAATCCTCAGTGCTTAGAATCCTCAATGCCTAGATTAGAATCCTAAATGCTTAGAATCCTCAATGCTTAGAATCCTCAATGCTTAGAATCCTCAATGCTTGGCATCCTCAATGCTTAGCATCCTCAATGCTTAGCTTAGAAAACTCAATGCTTAGAATCCTCAATGCTTAACATCCTCAATGTTTAGAATCCTCAATGCATAGCTTAGAATCCTCAATGCTTAGAATCCTCAATGCTTAGCATCCTAAATCCTTAGTATGCTCTATGCTTAGCTTAGAATCCTCAATGCTTAGAATCCTCAATGCTTACTGACCTCAATGCTGAGAAATTTTATTGTTTGAAACCTCATTGCTTAGCATCCCAAATGCTTACAAACCTCAATGCATAGAGGCCTTAATGCTTAGAAACCTCAAAGATTAGAAAACTCAATGCTTGGCTTAGAATCCTCAATGCTTAGAATCCTCAATGCTTAGAATCCTCCATGCATAGCTTAGAATCCTCAATGCTTAGAATCCTCAATGCTTAGAGTTCTCAATGCTTAGCTTAGAAACCTCAATGCTTAGAATTCTCAATGCTTAACATCCTCAATTTTTAGAATCCTCAATGCATAGCTTAGAATCCTCAATGCTTAGAATCCTCAATGCTTAGAATCCTCAATGCTTAGCATCCTCAATGCTTAGAATCCTCAATGCTTAGCATCCTCAAATCTTAGAATCCTCAATGCTTAGCAACCTCAATGCTTAGCATCCTCAATGCTTAGCATCCTCAATGCTTAGCATCCTCAATGCTTAGTATGCACTATGCTTAGAATCCTCAATGCTTAGCATCCTCAATGCTTACCATCATCAATGCTTAGCATCCTCAATGCTTAGCATCCTCAATGCTTAGAATCCTCAATGCTTAGAATCCTCAATGCTTAGAATCCTCCATGCATTGCTTAGAAACCTCAATAGTTAGAATCCTCAATGCTTCGCATCCTCAATGCTTAGCATAGAAACCTCAATACTTAGAATCCTCAATGCTTAGCATCCTCATTACATAGCTTAGCATCCTCAATGCTTAGAATCCTCAATGCTTACCATCCTAAATGCTTAGCATCCTGAATGCTTAGCATCCTCAAAGCTTAGAATCCTCAATGCTTACCATCCTCAATGCTTAGCATCCTCAATGCTTAGCATCCTCAATGCTTAGAATCCTCAATGCTTAGCATCCTCAATGCTTAGCATCCTCAATGCTTAGCATCCTCAATGCTTAGCATCATCAATGCTTTCCTTAGAAACCTCAGTGCTTAGAATCCACAATGCTTAGAATCATCAATGCCTAGCTTAGAATCCTCAATGCTTAGAATCCTCAATGCTTAGAATCCTCAATGCTTAGCATCCTCAATGCTTAGCATCCTCAATGCTTAACATCCTCAATACTTAGCATCCTCAATGCTTAGAATCCTCCATGCTTAGCTCAGAAACCACAATGCTTAGAATCCTCAATGCTTAGAATCCTCAATGCCTAGATTAGAATCCTCAATGCTTAGAATCCTCAATGCTTAGAATACTCAATGCTTAGAATCCTCAATGCTTAGAATCCTCAATGCTTAGAATCCTCAATGCTTAGCATCCTCAATGCTTAGCTTAGAAACCTCAATGCTTAGAATCCTCAATGCTTAACATCCTCAATGTTTAGAATCCTCAATGCTAAGCTTAGAAACCTCAATGCTTAGAATCCTCAATGCTTAGAATCCTCAATGCTTAGCATCCTCAATGCTTAGCATCCTCAATGCTTGGCATCCTCAGTGCTTTGAACCCTGAATGTTTAGAAACCTCAATACTTAGAATCCTCAATGCTTAACATCCTCAATGTTTAGAATCCTCAATGCATAGCTTAGAATCCTCAATGCTTAGAATCCTCAATGCTTAGCATCCTAAATCCTTAGTATGCTCTATGCTTAGCTTAGAATCCTCAATGCTTAGAATCCTCAATGCTTACAAACCTCAATGCTGAGAAATTTTATTGTTTGAAACCTCATTGCTTAGCATCCCAAATGCTTACAAACCTCAATGCATAGAGGCCTTAATACTTAGAAACCTCAAATATTAGAAAACTCAATGCTTGGCTTAGAATCCTCTATGCTTAGAATCCTCAATGCTTAGAATCCTCAATGCTTAGAATCCTCAATGCTTAGGAACCTCAATGCACAGAGTCCTTAATGCTTAGAAACCTCAATACTTAGCATCCTCAGTGCTTAGCTTAGAATCCTCACTGCTTAGAAACTTCAATGCTTAGAATCCTCACTGCTTAGAAACCTCAATGTTTATAATCCCCAGTGCTTAGCATCCTCAATGCATAGAATCCCCAATGCTTAGAAACCTCAATGCTTAGCATCCTCAATCCTTATTATGCTCTATGCTTAGCTTAGAATCCTCAATGCTTAGCATACTCAATGCTTTGTATCCCCACTACATAGCTTAGAATCCTCAATGCTTAGCATCCTCAATGCTTAGCATCCTCAATGCTTAGCATCCTCAATGCTTAGAAACCTGAATGCTTTGCTTAGAAACCTCAATGCTTAGAATCCTCAATGCCTAGCTTAGAATCCTCAATGCTTAGAATCCTCAATACTTAGAATCCTCAATGCTTAGAATCCTCAATGCTTAGCATCCTCAATGCTTAGCATCCTCATTGCTTAGCATCCTCATTGCTTAACATTCTCATTGCTTAGCTTAGAATCCTCAAAGCTCAGAATCCTCACTGCTTAGGATCCTCAATGCTTAGCATCCTCCATGCATTGCTTAGAAACCTCAATGCGCAGAATCCTCATTGCTTAGAAAGTTTATTGCTCTGAAACCTCAATGCTTAGCAACCCTAATGCTTACAAACCTCATTGCATAGAGGCCTTAATTTTTAGAAACAACAAAGATTAGAAAACTCAATGCTTGGCTTAGAATCCTCAATGCTTAGCATCCTCAATGCTTAGCATCCTCAATGCCTAGAATCCTCAATGCTTAGAATCCTCAATGCTTTGCATCCTCAATGCTTAGCATCATCAATGCTTAGCATCCTCAATGCTTAGCATCCTCAATGCTTAGAAACCTCAATACTTTGCTTAGAAACCTCAATGCTTAGAATCCTCAATGCTTAGAATCCTCAATGCCTAGCTTAGAATCCTCAATGCTTAGAATCCTCAATGCTTAGAATCGTCAATGCTTAGAATCCTCAATGCTTAGCATCCTCAATGCTTAGCATCCTCAATGCTTAGCATCCTCAATACTTAGCATCCTCAATGCTTAGAATCCTCCATGCTTAGAATCCTCAATGCCTAGATTAGAATCCTCAATGCTTAGAATCCTCAATGCTTAGAATCCTCAATGCTTAGCATCCTCAATGCTTAGCTTAGAAAACTCAATGCTTAAAATCCTCAATGCTTAACATCCTCAATGTTTAGAATCCTCAATGCATAGCTTAGAATCCTCAATGCTTAGAATCCTCAATGCTTAGCATCCTCAATCCTTAGTATGCTCTATGCTTAGCTTAGAATCCTCAATGCTTAGAATCCTCAATGCTTACAAACCTCAATGCTGAGAAATTTTATTGTTTGAAACCTCATTGCTTAGCATCCCAAATGCTTACAAACCTCAATGCATAGAGGCCTTAATACTTAGAAACCTCAAAGATTAGAAAACTCAATGCTTGGCTTAGAATCCTCTATGCTTAGAATCCTCAATGCTTAGAATCCTCAATGCTTAGAATCCTCAATGCTTAGGAACCTCAATGCACAGAGTCCTTAATGCTTAGAAACCTCAATACTTAGCATCCTCAGTGCTTAGCTTAGAATCCTCACTGCTTAGAATCTTCAATGCTTAGAATCCTCACTGCTTAGAAACCTCAATGTTTATAATCCCCAGTGCTTAGCATCCTCAATGCATAGAATCCCCAATGCTTAGAAACCTCAATGCTTAGCATCCTCAATCCTTATTATGCTCTATGCTTTGCTTAGAATCCTCAATGCTTAGCATACTCAATGCTTTGTATCCCCACTACATAGCTTAGAATCCTCAATGCTTAGCATCCTCAATGCTTAGCATCCTCAATGCTTAGCATCCTGAATGCTTAGAAACCTGAATGCTTTGCTTAGAAACCTCAATGCTTAGAATCCTCAATGCCTAGCTTAGAATCCTCAATGCTTAGAATCCTCAGTACTTAGAATCCTCAATGCTTAGAATCCTCAATGCTTAGAATCCTCAATGCTTAGCATCCTCAATGCTTAGCATCCTCAATGCTTAGCATCCTCAATACTTAGAATCCTCCATGCTCAGCTTAGAATCCTCAATGCTTAGAATCCTCAAGGCTTAGAATCCTCAGTGCTTAGAATCCTCAATGCCTAGATTAGAATCCTAAATGCTTAGAATCCTCAATGCTTAGAATCCTCAATGCTTAGAATCCTCAATGCTTGGCATCCTCAATGCTTAGCATCCTCAATGCTTAGCTTAGAAAACTCAATGCTTAGAATCCTCAATGCTTAACATCCTCAATGTTTAGAATCCTCAATGCATAGCTTAGAATCCTCAATGCTTAGAATCCTCAATGCTTAGCATCCTAAATCCTTAGTATGCTCTATGCTTAGCTTAGAATCCTCAATGCTTAGAATCCTCAATGCTTACTGACCTCAATGCTGAGAAATTTTATTGTTTGAAACCTCATTGCTTAGCATCCCAAATGCTTACAAACCTCAATGCATAGAGGCCTTAATGCTTAGAAACCTCAAAGATTAGAAAACTCAATGCTTGTCTTAGAATCCTCAATGCTTAGAATCCTCAATGCTTAGAATCCTCCATGCATAGCTTAGAATCCTCAATGCTTAGAATCCTCAATGCTTAGAGTTCTCAATGCTTAGCTTAGAAACCTCAATGCTTAGAATTCTCAATGCTTAACATCCTCAATTTTTAGAATCCTCAATGCATAGCTTAGAATCCTCAATGCTTAGAATCCTCAATGCTTAGAATCCTCAATGCTTAGCATCCTCAATGCTTAGAATCCTCAATGCTTAGCATCCTCAAATCTTAGAATCCTCAATGCTTAGCAACCTCAATGCTTAGCATCCTCAATGCTTAGCATCCTCAATGCTTAGCATCCTCAATGCTTAGTATGCACTATGCTTAGAATCCTCAATGCTTAGCATCCTCAATGCTTACCATCATCAATGCTTAGCATCCTCAATGCTTAGCATCCTCAATGCTTAGAATCCTCAATGCTTAGAATCCTCAATGCTTAGAATCCTCCATGCATTGCTTAGAAACCTCAATAGTTAGAATCCTCAATGCTTCGCATCCTCAATGCTTAGCATAGAAACCTCAATACTTAGAATCCTCAATGCTTAGCATCCTCATTACATAGCTTAGCATCCTCAATGCTTAGAATCCTCAATGCTTACCATCCTAAATGCTTAGCATCCTGAATGCTTAGCATCCTCAAAGCTTAGAATCCTCAATGCTTACCATCCTCAATGCTTAGCATCCTCAATGCTTAGCATCCTCAATGCTTAGAATCCTCAATGCTTAGCATCCTCAATGCTTAGCATCCTCAATGCTTAGCATCATCAATGCTTTCCTTAGAAACCTCAGTGCTTAGAATCCACAATGCTTAGAATCATCAATGCCTAGCTTAGAATCCTCAATGCTTAGAATCCTCAATGCTTAGAATCCTCAATGCTTAGCATCCTCAATGCTTAGCATCCTCAATGCTTAACATCCTCAATACTTAGCATCCTCAATGCTTAGAATCCTCCATGCTTAGCTTAGAAACCACAATGCTTAGAATCCTCAATGCTTAGAATCCTCAATGCCTAGATTAGAATCCTCAATGCTTAGAATCCTCAATGCTTAGAATACTCAATGCTTAGAATCCTCAATGCTTAGAATCCTCAATGCTTAGAATCCTCAATGCTTAGCATCCTCAATGCTTAGCTTAGAAACCTCAATGCTTAGAATCCTCAATGCTTAACATCCTCAATGTTTAGAATCCTCAATGCTAAGCTTAGAAACCTCAATGCTTAGAATCCTCAATGCTTAGAATCCTCAATGCTTAGCATCCTCAATGCTTAGCATCCTCAATGCTTGGCATCCTCAGTGCTTTGAACCCTGAATGTTTAGAAACCTCAATACTTAGAATCCTCAATGCTTAGAATCCTCAATGCTTAGAATCCTCAATGCTTAGAATCTTCAATGCTTAGAATCCTCAATGCTTAGCTTAGAATCCTCAAAGCTACAGATCCCCAATGCTTAGAAACCTCAATGCACAGAGTCCTTAATGCTTAGAAACCTCAATACTTAGCATCCTCAGTGCTTAGCTTAGAAGCCTCACTGCTTAGAAACCTCAATGCTTAGAATCCTCAGTGCTTAGCATCCTCAACGCGTAGAATCCCCAATGCTTAGAAACGTCAATGCTTAGCATCCTCAATCCTTAGTATGCTCTATGCTTAGCTTAGAATCCTCAATGCTTAGAATCCTCAATGCTTACAAACCTCAATGCTGAGAAATTTTATTGTTTGAAACCTCATTGCTTAGCATCCCAAATGCTTACAAACCTCAATGCATAGAGGCCTCAATGCTTAGAAACCTCAAAGATTAGAAAACTCAGTGCTTGGCTTAAAATCCTCAATGCTTATAATCCTCAATGCTTAGAATCCTCCATGCATAGCTTAGAATCCTCAATGCTTAGAATCCTCAATGCTTAGAATCCTCAATGCTTAGCATCCTCCATGCATTGCTTAGAATCCTCAATAGTAAGAATCCTCAATGCTTCGCATCCTCAATGCTTAGCGTAGAAACCTCAATGCTTAGCATCCTCAATGCTTAGCATCCTCATTGCTTAGCATCCTCATTGCTTAACATCCTCATTGCTTAGCTTAGAATCCTCAAAGCTCAGAATCTTCACTGCTTAGGAACCTCAATGCTTAGCATCCTCCATGCATTGCTTAGAAACCTCAATGCGCAGAATCCTCATTGCTTAGAAATTTTATTGCTCTGAAACCTCAATGCTTAGCAACCCTAATGCTTACAAACCTCATTGCATAGAGGCCTTAATGTTTAGAAACCTCAAAGATTAGAAAACTCAATGCTTGGCTTAGAATCCTCAATGCTTAGCATCCTCAATGCTTAGCATCCTCAATGCCTAGAATCCTCAATGCTTAGAATCCTCAATGCTTTGCATCCTCAATGCTTAGAATACTCAATGCTTAGCATCCTCAATGCTTAGAAACCTCAATGCTTTGCTTAGAAACCTCAATGCTTAGAATCCTCAATGCTTAGAATCCTCAATGCCTAGCTTAGAATCCTCAATGCTTAGAATCCTCAATGCTTAGAATCCTCAATGCTTAGCTTAGAAAACTCAATGCTTAGAATCCTCAATGCTTAACATCCTCAAAGTTTAGAATCCTCAATGCTTAGCTTAGAATCCTCAATGCTTAGAATCCTCAATGCTTAGCATCCTCAATCCTTAGTATGCTCTATGCTTAGCTTAGAATCCTCAATGCTTAGAATCCTCAATGCTTACAAACCTCAATGCTGAGAAATTTTATTGTTTGAAACCTCATTGCTTAGCATCCCAAATGCTTACAAACCTCAATGCATAGAGGCCTTAATGCTTAGAAACCTCAAAGATTAGAAAACTCAATGCTTGGCTTAGAATCCTCTATGCTTAGAATCCTCAATGCTTAGAATCCTCAATGCTTAGAATCCTCAATGCATAGCTTAGAATCCTCAATGCTTAGAATCCTCAATGCTTAGCATCCTCCATGCATTGCTTTGAATCCTCAATAGTTAGAATCCTCAATGCTTCGCATCCTCAATGCTTAGCTTAGAAACCTCAATGCTTAGAATCCTCAATGCTTAGAATCCTCAATGCTTAGAATCCTCAATGCCTAGATTAGAATCCTCAATGTTTAGAATCCTCAATGCTTAGAATCCTCAATGCTTAGCATCCTCAATGCTTAGCATCCTCAATGCTTAGCATCCTCATTGCTTAGCTTAGAATCCTCAAAGCTCAGAATCCTCACTGCTTAGGAACCTCAATGCTTAGCATCCTCCATGCATTGCTTAGAAACCTCAATGCGTAGAATCCTCATTGCTTAGAAATTTTATTGCTCTGAAACCTCAATGCTTCGCATCCCTAATGCTTACAAACCTCAGTGCATAGAGGCCTTAATGTTTAGAAACAGCAAAGATTAGAAAACTCAATGCTTGGCTTAGAATCCTCAATGTTTAGAATCCTCAATGCATAGAATCCTCAATGCTTAGAAACCTCAATACTTAGCATCCTCATTGCTTAGCTTAGAATCCTCACTGCTTAGAAACCTCAATGCTTAGAATCCTCAGTGCTTAGCATCCTCAACGCGTAGAATCCTCAATGCTTAGCATCCTACATGCATAGCTTAGAATCCTCAATGCTTAGAATCCTCAATGCTTAGAATCCTCAATGCTTAGAATCCTCAATGCTTAGCATCCTCAATGCCTAGAATCCTCAATGCTTAGAATCCTCAATGCTTAGAATCCTCAATGCTTAGAATCCTCAATGATTAGCATCCTCAATACTTAGCATCCTCAATGCTTAGAATCCTCCATGCTTAGCTTAGAAACCTCAATGCTTAGAATCCTCAATGCATAGAATCCTCAATGCTTAGAATCCTCAATGCCTAGATTAGAATCCTCAATGCTTAGAATCCTCAATGCTTAGAATCCTCAATGCTTAGAATCCTCAATGCTTAGAATCCTCAATGCTTAGAATCCTCAATGCTTAACATCCTCAATGTTTAGAATCCTCAATGCTTAGCTTAGAATCCTCAATGCTTAGAATCCTCAATGCTTAGCATCCTCAATCCTTAGTATGCTCTATGCTTAGCTTAGAATCCTCAATGCATAGAATCCTCAATGCTTACAAACCTCAATGCTGAGAAATTTTATTGTTTGCAACCTCATTGCTTAGCATCCCAAATGCTTACAAACCTCAATGCATAGAGGCCTTAATGCTTAGAAACCTCAAAGATTAGAAAACTCAACGCTTGGCTTAGAATCCTCAATGCTTAGAATCCTCAATGCTTAGAATCCTCCATGCATAGCTTAGAATCCTCAATGCTTAGAATCCTCAATGCTTAGAATCGTCAATGCTTAGCATCCTCCATGCATTGCTTAGAATCCTCAATAGTTTGAATCCTCAATGCTTCGCATCCTCAATGCTTAGCATCCTCATTGCTTAGCATCCTCATTGCTTAGCATCCTCATTGCTTAGCTTAGAATCCTCAAAGCTCAGAATCCTCACTGCTTAGGAACCTCAATGCTTAGCATTCTCCATGCATTGCTTAGAAACCTCAATGCGCAGAATCCTCATTGCTTAGAAATTTTATTGCTCTGAAACCTCAATGCTTAGCAACCCTAATGCTTACAAACCTCATTGCATAGAGGCCTTAATGTTTAGAAACCTCAAAGATTAGAAAACTCAATGCTTGGCTTAGAATCCTCAATGCTTAGAATCCTCAATGCTGAGAATCCTCAATGCTTAGCATCCTCAACGCTTAGAATCCTCAATGCTTAGCATCCTCAATGCTTAGAATCCTCAATGCTTAGCATCCTCAATGCTTAGAATCCTCAATGCTTAGAATCCTCAATGCTTAGAATCCTCAAAGCTTAGCATCCTCAATGCTTAGCATCCTCAATGCTTAGAATCCTCATTACATAGCTTAGAATCCTCATTACATAGCTTAGAATCCTCAATGCTTAGCATCGTCAATGCTTAGCATAGTCAATGCTTTGCATCCTCAATGCTTAAAATCCTCAATGCCTAGCTTAGAATCCTCAATGCTTAGAATCCTCAATGCTTAGAATGCTCAATGCACAGAATCCTTAATGCTTAGAAAACTCAATACTTAGCATCCTCAGTGCTTAGCTTAGAATCCTCACTGCTTAGAAACCTGAATGCTTAGAATCCTCAATGCTTAGAATCCTCAATGCTTAGCATCCTCAATGCTTAGAAACCTCAATGCTTAGCATCCTCAATGCTTAGAAACCTCAATGCTTAGAATCCTCAATGCTTAGCATCCTCAATCCTTAGCAACCTCAATGCATATCTTAGAATCCTCAAAGCTCAGGATCCTCAATGCTTAGAAACCTCAATGCACAGAGTCCATAATGCTGAGAAACCTCAAAATTAGAATCCTCAGTGCTTAGCATCCTCAACGCGTAGAATCCCCAATGCTTAGAAACCTCAATGCTTAGCATCCTCAATCCTTACTATGCTCTATGCTTAGCTTAGAATCCTCAATGCTTAGAATCCTCAATGCTTACAAACCTCAATGCTGAGAAATTTTATTGTTTGCAACCTCATTGCTTAGCATCCCAAATGCTTACAAACCTCAATGCATAGAGGCCTTAATGCTTAGAAACCTCAAAGATTAGAAAACTCAATGCTTGGCTTAGAATCCTCAATGCTTAGAATCCTCAATGCTTAGAATCTTCAATCCTTAGCATCCTCCATGCATTGCTTAGAATCCTCAATAGTTAGAATCCTCAATGCTTCGCATCCTCAATGCTTAGCTTAGAAACCTCAATGCTTAGAATCCTCAATGCTTAGCATCCTCAATGCTTTGTATCCTCATTCCTTAGCATCCTCATTGCTTAGCTTAGAATCCTCAAAGCTCAGAATCCTCACTGCTTAGTAACCTCAATGCTTAGCATCCTCCATGCATTGCTTAGAAACTTCAATGCGCCGAACCCTCATTGCTTAGAAATATTACTGCTGTGAAACCTCAATGCTTAGCAACCCTAATGCTTACAAACCTAAGTGCATAGAGGGCTTAATGTCTAGAAACAACAAAGATTAGACAACTCAATGCTTGGCTTAGAATACTCAATGCTTAGCATCCTCAATACTTAGCATCCTCAATGCTTAGAATCCTCAATGCTTAGCATCCTCAATGCGTAGAAACCTCAATGCTTAGAATCCTCAATGCTTTGCTTAGAAACCTCAATGCTTAAAATCCTCAATGCTTAGAATCCTCAATGCCTAGATTAGAATCCTCAATGCTTAGATTCCTCAATGCTTAGAATCCTCAATGCTTAGCATCCCCAATGCTTAGAATCCTCAATGCTTAGTATCCTCAATGATTAGCATCCTCAATGCTTAGCATCCTCAATGCTTAGCATCCTCAATGCTTAGAATCCTCAATGCTTAGCATCCTCAATGCTTAGCATCCTCAATGCTTAGCTTAGAAAAGTCAATACTTAGAATCCTCAATGCTTAACAGCCTCAATGCTTAGCATCCTCAATGCATATCTTAGAATCCTCAAAGCTCAGGATCCTCAGTGCATAGCTTTGAATCCTCACTGCTTAGAAACCTGAATGCTTAGAATCCACAATGCTTAGAATCCTCAATGCTTAGAATCCTCAATGCTTAGCATCCTCAAAGCATAGTTTAGAATCCTGAAAGCTCAGGATCCTCAATGCTTAGAAACCTCAATGCACAGAGTCCTTAATGATTAGAAACCTCAATACATAGCATCCTCAGTGCTTAGCTTAGAATCCTTTGCTTAGAAACCTCAATGCTTAGAATCCTCAGTGCTTAGCATCCTCAACGCGTAGAATGCCCAATGCTTAGAAACCTCAATGTTTAGCATCCTCAATCCATAGTATGCTCTATGCTTAGCTTAGAATCCTCAATGCTTAGAATCCTCAATGCATACAAACCTCAATGCTGAGAAATTTTATTGTTTGAAACCTCATTGCTTAGCATCATAAATGCTTACTAACCTAAATGCATAGATGTCTTAATGCTTAGAAACCTCATAGATTAGAAAAATCAATGCTTGGCTTAGAATCCTCAATGCTTATAATCCTCAATGCTTAGAATCCTCAGTGCTTAGCATCCTCCATGCATTGCTTAGAATCCTCAATAGTTAGAATCCTCAATGCTTAGCATCCTCATTACATAGCTTAGAATCCTCAATGCTTAGCATCCTCAATTCTTAGAATCCTCAATGCTCAGAAACCTCAATGCTTAGAATCCTCTATGCTTAGAATCCTCAATGCTTAGAATCCTCAATGCTTAGAATCCTCAATGCTTAGCATCCTCAATGCTTAGAAACCTCAATGCTTAGAATCCACAATGCCTAGCTTAGAATCCTCAATGCTTAGAATCCTCAATGCTTAGAATCCTCAATGCTTAGATTCCTCGATGCTTAGAATCCTCTATGCTTAGCTTAGAAACCTCAATGCTTAGAATCCTCAATGCTTAACATCCTCAATGCTTAGAATCCTCAATGCTTAGAATCCTCAATGCTTAGAATCCTCAATGCTTAGAATCCTCAATGCTTAGAAACCTCAATGCACAGAGTCCTTAAAGCTTAGAAACCTCAATACTTAGCATCCTCATTGCTTAGCATAGAATCCTCACTGCTTAGAAACCTGAGTGCTTAGAATACTCAACGCTTAGAATCCTCAATGCTTAGAATCCTCAATGCTTAGCATCCTTAATGCTTAGCATCCTCAATGCTTAGCATCCTCAATGCACAGTGTCCTTAATGCTTAGAAACCTCAATACTTAGCATCCTCAGTGCTTAGCTTAGAATCCTCACTGCTTAGAAACCTGAATGCTTAGAATCCTCAATGCTTAGAATCCTCAATGCACAGAGTCCTTAATGCTTAGCATCCTCAATGCTTCGCTTAGAATCCTCAAAGCTCAGGATCCTCAATGCTTAGAAACCTCAATGCACAGAGTCCTTAATGCTTAGAAAACTCAATACTTAGCATCCTCAGTGCTTAGCTTAGAATCCTCACTGCTTAGAAACCTCAATGCTTAGAATCCCCAGTGCTTAGCATCCTCAATGGGTAGAATCCCCAATACTTAGAAACCTCAATCCTTAGTATGCCCTATGCTTAGTTTAAAATCCTCAATGCTTAGAATCCTCAATGCTTAGCATCCTTAATGCTTAGCATCCTCAATGCTTAGCATCCTCAATGCTTAGCATCCCCAATGCTTAGCATCCCCAATGCCTAGCTTAGAATCCTCAATGCTTAGAATCCTCAATGCTTAGAATCCACAATGCTTAGAATCCTCAATGCTTAGAATCCTCAATGCTTAGAAACCTCAATGCATAGAGTCTTTAATGCTTAGAAACCTCAATACTTAGCATCCTCAGTGCTTAGCTTAGAATCCTCCCTGCTTAGAATCTTCAATGCTTAGAATCCTCACTGCTTAGAAATCTCAATGCTTATAATCCTCAGTGCTTAGCATCCTCAATGCGTAGAATCTCCAATGCTTAGAAACCTCAATGCTTAGCATCCTCAATCCTTAGTATGCTCTATGCTTAGCTTAGAATCCTCAATGCTTAGAATCCTCAATGCTTAGCATCCTCAATGCTTAGCATCCCCATTACATAGCTTAGAATCCTCAATGCTTAGCATCCTCATTGCTTAGCATCCTCATTGCTTAGCTTCGAATCCTCAAAGCTCAGAATCCTCACTGCTTAGGAACCTCAATGCTTAGCATCCTCAATGCATTGCTTAGAAACCTCAATGCGTAGAATCCTCATTGCTTAGAAATTTTATTGCTCTGTAACCTCAATGCTTAGCATCCCTAATGCTTACAAACCTCAGAGCATAGAGTCCTTAATGTTTAGAAACCTCAAAGATAAGAAAATTCAATGCTTGGCTCAGAATCCTCAATGCTTAGAAACCTGAATGCTTAGAATCCTCAATGCTAAGCTTAGAAACCTCAATGCTTAGCATCCTCAATCCTTAGTATGCTCTATGCTTAGCTTAGAATCCTCAATGCTTAGAATCCTCAATGCTTACAAACCTCAATGCTGAGAAATTTTATTGTTTGAAACCTCATTGCTTAGCATCCCAAATGCTTACAAACCTCAATGCATAGAGGCCTTAATGCTTAGAAACCTCAAAGATTAGAAAACTCAATGCTTGGCTTAGAATCCTCTATGCTTAGAATCCTCAATGCTTAGAATCCTCAATGCTTAGAATCCTCAATGCTTAGGAACCTCAATGCACAGAGTCCTTAATGCTTAGAAACCTCAATACTTAGCATCCTCAGTGCTTAGCTTAGAATCCTCACTGCTTAGAAACTTCAATGCTTAGAATCCTCACTGCTTAGAAACCTCAATGCTTATAATCCTCATTGCTTAGCATCCTCAATGCGAAGAATCCCCAATGCTTAGAAACCTCAATGCTTAGCATCCTCAATCCTTAGTATGCTCTATGCTTAGCTTAGAATCCTCAATGCTTAGAATCCTCAATGCTTACAAACCTCAATGCTGAGAAATTTTATTGTTTGAAACCTCATTGCTTAGCATCCCGAATGCTTACAAACCACAATGCATAGAGGCCTTAATGCTTAGAAACCTCAAAGACTAGAAAACTCAATCCTTGGCTTAGAATCCTCAATGCTTAGAATCCTCAATGCTTAGAATCTTCAATGCTTAGCATCCTCCATGCATTGCTTAGAATCCTCAATAGTTAGAATCCTCAATGCTTCGCATCCTCAATGCTTAGCTTAGAAACCTCAATGCTTAGAATCCTCAAAGCTTAGAATCCTCAATGCTTACCTTAGAAACCTCAATGCTTAGAATCCTCACTGCTTAGAATCCTCAATGCTTAGAATCCTCAATGCTTAGAATCCTCAATGCTTAGAATCCTCAATGCACAGAGTCCTTAATGCTTAGAAACCTCAATACTTAGCATCCTCAGTGCTTAGCTTAGAATCCTCACTGCTTAGAAACCTGAATGCTTAGAATCCTCAATGATTAGAATCCTCAATGCTAAGCTTAGAAACCTCAATGCTTAGAATCCTCAATGCTTAGAATCCTCAATGCTTAGAATCCTCAGTGCTTTGCATCCTCAACGCTTTGTATCCTCACTGCTTAGCATCCTCATTGCTTAGCTTAGAATCCTCAAAGCTCAGAATCCTCACTGCTTAGGAACCTCAATGCTTAGCATCCTCCATGCATTGCTTAGAAAACTCAATGCGCAGAATCCTCATTGCTTAGAAAATTTACTGCTCTGAAACCTCATTGCTTAGCAACCCTAATGCTTACAAACCTCAGTGCATAGAGGGCTTAATATCTAGAAACAACAAAGATTAGAAAAGTCAATGCTTGGCTTAGAATCCTCAATGCTTAGCATCCTCAATGCTAAGCATCCTCAATGCCTAGAATCCTCAATGCTTAGCATCCTCAATGCGTAGAATCCTCAACGTTTAGAATCCTCAATAGTTAGAATACTCAATGCTTCGCATCCTCAATGCTTAGCTTATAAACCTCAATACTTAGAATCCTCAATGCTTAGCATCCTCATTACATAGCTTAGAATCCTCAATGCTTAGAATCCTCCATGCTTAGCATCCTCAATGCATAGCATCCTCAATGCTTAGCATCCTCAATGATTAGCATCCTCAATGCTTACCATCCTCAATGCTTACCATCCTCAATGCTTACCATCCTCAATGCTTACCATCCTCAATGCTTAGCATCCTCAATGCTTTGCTTAGAAACCTCAATGCTTAGAATCCTCAATGCTTAGAATCCTCAATGCCTAGCTTAGAATCCTCAATACTTAGAATCCTCAATGCTTAGAATCCTCAATGCTTAGCATCCTCAATGCTTAGCATCCTCAATGCTTAGAATCCTCCATGCTTAGCTTAGAAACCTCAATGCTTAGAATCCTCAATGCTTAGAATCCTCAATGCTTAGAATCCTCAATGCTTAGAATCCTCAGTGCTTAGAATCCTCAATGATTAGAATCCACAATGCTTAGCATCCTCAATGCATAGCATCCTCAATGCATAGCATCTTCAATGCATAGCTTAGAAAACTCAATGCTTAGAATCCTCAATGCTTAACATCCTCAATGTTTAGAATCCTCAATGCATAGCTTAGAATCCTCAATGCTTAGCATCCTCAATCCTTAGTATGCTCTTTGCTTAGCTTAGAATCCTCAGTACTTAGAATCCTCAATGCTTACAAACCTCAATGCTGAGAAATTTTATTGTTTGAAACCTCATTGTTTAGCATCCCAAATGCTTACAAACCTCAATGCATAGAGGCCTTAATGCTTAGAAACCTCAAAGATTAGAAAACTCAATGCTTGGCTTAGAATCCTCAATGCTTAGCATCCTCAATGCTTTGCATCCTCAATGCTTAGCATCCTCAATGCTTAGAATCCTCAATGCTTAGCATCCTCAATGCGTGGAATCCTCAATGCTTAGAATCCTCAATGCTTTGCTTAGAAACATCAATGCTTAAAATCCTCAATGCCTAGATTAGAATCCTCAATGCTTAGATTCCTCAATGCTTAGAATCCTCAATGCTTAGCATCCCCAATGCTTAGAATCCTCAATGCTTAGAATCCTCATTGCTTAGCATCCTCAATGCTTAGAATCCTCAATGCTTAGAATCCTCAATGCTTAGCATACTCAATGCTTAGCATACTCAATGCTTAGCTTAGAAAACTCAATACTTAGAATCCTCATTCTTAACAGCCTCAATGCTTAGCATCATCAATGCATATATTAGAATCCTCAAAGCTCAGGATCCTCAATGCTTAGAAACCTCAATGCACAGAGTCCTTAATGCTTAGAAACCTCAATACGTAGCATCCTCAGTGCTTAGCTTAGAATCCTCACTGTTTAGAAACCTCAATGCTTAGAATCCTCAGTGCTTAGCATCCTCAACGCGTAGAATCCCCAATGCTTAGAAACCTCAATGCTTAGCATCCTCAATCCTTAGTATGCTCTATGCTTAGCTTAGAATCCTCAATGCTTAGAACCCTCAATGCCTACAAACCTCAATGCTGAGAAATTTTATTTTTTGAAACCTCATTGCTTAGCATCCCAAATGCTTACAAACCTCAATGCATAGAGACCTTAATGCTTAGAAACCTCAAAGATTAGAAAACTCAACGTTTGGCTTACAATCCTCCATGCTTAGAATCCTCAATGCTTAGAATCCTCCATGCATAGTTTAGAATCCTCAATGCTTAGAATCCTCAATGCTTAGCATCCTCCATGCATTCCTTAGAATCCTCACCAGTTAGAATCCTCAATGCTTCGCATCCTCAATGCTTAGCTTAGAAACCTCAATGCTTAGAATCCTCAATGCCTGGCATCCTCAATGCTTAGCATCCTCAATGCTTAGCATCCTCATTGCTTAGCATCCTCATTGCTTAGCTTCGAATCCTCAAAGCTCAGAATCCTCACTGCTTAGGAACCTCAATGCTTAGCATCCTCATTGCTTAGAAATTTTATTGCTCTGTAACCTCAATGCTTAGCATCCCTAATGCTTACAAACCTCAGAGCATAGAGGCCTTAATGTTTAGAAACCTCAAAGATAAGAAAATTCAATGCTTGGCTTAGATTCCTCAATGCTTAGAAACCTGAATGCCTAGAATCCTCAATGCTAAGCTTAGAAACCCCAATACTTAGAATCCTCAGTGCTTAGCATCCTCAACGCGTAGAATCCCAATGCTTAGAAACCTCAATGCTTAGCATCCTCAATCCTTAGTATGCTCTATGCTTAGGTTAGAATCCTCAATGCTTAGAATCCTCAATGCTTACAAACCTCGATGCTGAGAAATTTTATTGTTTGAAACCTCATTGCTTAGCATCCCAAATGCTTACAAACCTCAATGCATAGAGGCCTTAATGCTTAGAAACCTCAAAGATTAGAAAACTCAATGCTTGGCTTAGAATCCTCAATGCTTAGAATCCTCAATGCTTAGAATCTTCAATGCTTAGCATCCTCCATGCATTGCTTAGAATCCTCAATAGAATCCTCAGTGCTTCGCAACCTCAATGCTTAGCTTAGAAACCTCAATGCTTAGAATCCTCAATGCTTAGAATCCTCAATGCTTAGAATCCTCAATGCACAGAGTCCTTAATGCTTAGAAACCTCAATACTTAGCATCCTCAGTGCTTAGCTTAGAATCCTCACTGCTTAGAAACCTGAATGCTTAGAATCCTCAATGATTAGAATCCTCAATGCTAAGCTTAGAAACCTCAATGCTTAGAATCCTCAATGCTTAGAATCCTCAATGCTTAGCATCCTCAATGCTTAGCATCCTCAATGCTTGGCATCCTCAATGCTTGGCATCCTCAATGCTTTGAACTCTGAATGTTTAGAAACCTCAATACTTAGAATCCTCAATGCTTAGAATCCTCAATACTTAGAATCCTCAATGCTTAGAATCCTCAATGCTTAGCTTAGAATCCTCAAAGCTACAGATCCCCAATGCTTAGAAACCTCAATGCACAGAGTCCTTAATGCTTAGAAACCTCAATACTTAGCATCCTCAGTGCTTGGCTTAGAATCCTCACTGCTTAGAAACCTCAATGCTTAGAATCCTCAGTGCTTAGCATCCTCAACGCGTTGAATCCCCAATACTTAGAAACCTCAATGCTTGGCATCCTCAATCCTTAGTATGTTCTATGCTTAGCTTAGAATCCTCAATGCTTAGAATCCTCAATGCTTACAAACCTCAATGCTGAGAAATTTTATTGTTTGCAACCTCATTGCTTAGCATCCCAAATGCTTACAAACATCAATGCATAGAGGCCTTAATGTTTAGAAACAACAAAGATTAGAAAACTCAATTCTTGGCTTAGAATCCTCAATGCTTAGAATCCTCAATGCTTAGAATCCTCAATGCTTAGCATCCTCAATGCTTAGCACCCTCAATGCTTAGAATCCTCAATGCTTAGCGTCCTCAATGCTTAGCATCCTCAATGCTTAGAATCCTCAATGCTTAGAATCCTCAATGCTTTGCTTAGAAACCTCAATGCTTAGAGCCCTCAACGCTTAGAATCCTCAATGCTTAGAATCCTCCATGCATTGATTAGAATCCTCAATAGTTAGAATCCTCAATGCTTCGCGTACTCAATGCTTAGATTAGAAACCTCAATGCTTAGAATCCTCAATGCTTAGCATCCTCAATGCTTAGAAGCCTCAATGCTTAGCATCCTCAATGCTTAGCATCCTTAATGCTTAGCTTAGAATCCTCAAAGCTAGAGATCCCCAATGCTTAGAAACCTCAATGCACAGAGTCCTTAATGCTTAGAAACCTCAATACTTAGCATCCTCAGTGCTTGGCTTAGAATCCTCACTGCTTAGAATCCTGAATGCTTAGAATCCTCAATGCTACGCTTAGAAACCTCAATGCTTAGCATCCTCAATGCTTAGCATCCTCAATCCTTAGCAACCTCAATGCATATCTTAGAATACTCAAAGCTCAGAATCCTCAATGCTTAGCATCCTTAATGCTTAGCATCCTCATTGCTTAGCATCCTCATTGCTTAGCTTAGAATCCTCAAAGCTCAGAATCCTCACTGCTTAGGAACCTCAATGCTTAGCATCCTCCATGCATTGCTTAGAAACCTCAATGCGCAGAATCCTCATTGCTTAGAAATTTTATTGCTCTGAAACCTCAATGCTTAGCAACCCTAATGCTTACAAACCTCATTGCATAGAGGCCTTCATGTTTAGAAACAACAAAGATTAGAAAACTCAATGCTTGGCTTAGAATCCTCAATGCTTAGAATCCTCAATGCTTAGAATCCTCAATGCTTAGAATCCTCAATGCTTAGCATCCTCAATGCTTGGAATCCTCAATGCTTAGCATCCTCAATGCTTAGAATCCTCAATGCTTAGAATCCTCAATGCTTAGCATCCTCAATGCTTAGCATCCTCAATGCTTAGAATCCTCAATGCTTAGCGTCCTCAAATCTTAGAATCCTCAATGCTTAGCATCCTCAATGCTTAGCATCCTCAATGCTTAGAATCCTCAATGCTTAGAATCCTCAATGCTTTGCTTAGAAACCTCAATGCTTAGAATCATCAACGCTTAGAATCCTCAATGCTTAGAATCCTCCATGCATTGATTAGAATCCTCAATAGTTAGAATCCTCAATGCTTCGCGTCCTCAATGCTTAGCTTAGAAACCTCAATGCTTAACATCCTCAATGCTTAGCATCCTCAATGCTTAGCATCCTCAATGCTTAGAATCCTCAATGCTTAGCGTCCTCAAATCTTAGAATCCTCAATGCTTAGCATCCTCAATGCTTAGCATCCTCAATGCTTAGAATCCTCAATGCTTAGAATCCTCAATGCTTTGCTTAGAAACCTCAATGCTTAGAGTCCTCAACGCTTAGAATCCTCAAAGCTTAGAATCCTCCATGCATTGATTAGAATCCTCAATAGTTAGAATCCTCAATGCTTCGCGTAGTCAATGCTTAGAATCCTCAATGCTTAGCGTCCTCAATGCTTAGAATCCTCAATGCTTAGCATCCTCAATGCTTAGCATCCTCAATGCTTAGCATCCTCAATGCTTAGCTTAGAATCCTCAAAGCTACAGATCCCCAATGCTTAGAAACCTCAATGCACAGAGTCCTTAATGCTTAGAAACCTCAATGCTTAGCATCCTCAATGCTTAGAATCCTCAATGCTTAGCTTAGAAACCTCAATGCTTAGAATCCTCAATGCTTAGAATCCTCAATGCTTAGAATCCTCAATGCCTAGATTAGAATCCTCAGTGCTTAGAATCCTCAATGCTTAGAATCCTCAATGCTTAGAATTCTCAATGCTTAGCATCCTCAATGCTTAGCTTAGAAAACTCAATGCTTAGAATCCTCAATGCTTAGAAACCTCAATGCACAGAGTCCTTAATGCTTAGAAACCTCAATACTTAGCATCCTCAATGCTTAGCTTAGAATCCTCACTGTTTAGAAACCTGAATGCTTAGAATCCTCAATGCTTAGAATCCTCAATGCTTAGCTTAGAAACCTCAATGCTTAGAATTCTCAATGCTTAACATCCTCAATGTTTAGAATCCTCAATGCATAGCATAGAATCCTCAATGCTTAGAATCCTCAATGCTTAGCATCCTCAATGCTTAGCATCCTCAATGCCTAGAATCCTCAATGCTTAGCTTAGAAACCTCAATGCTTAGAATCCTCAATGCTTAGAATCCTCAATGCTTAGAATCCTCAATGCTTAGAATCCTCAATGCTTAGCATCCTCAATGCTTAGCTTAGAAAACTCAATGCTTAGCATCCTCAATGCTTAACAGCCTCAATGCTTAGCATCCTCAATGCTTAGCATCCTCAATGCTTAGCATCCTCATTGCATAGAAACCTCAATGCACAGAGTCCTTAATGCTTAGAAACCTCAATACTTAGCATCCTCAGTGCTTATCTTAGAATCCTCACTGCTTAGAAACCTCAATGCTTAGAATCCTCAGTGCTTAGCATCCTCAACGCGTAGAATCCCCAATGCTTCGAAACCTCAATGCTTAGCATCCTCTATCCTTAGTATGCTCTTTGCTTAGCTTAGAATCCTCAATGCTTAGAATCCTCAATGCTTACAAACCTCAATGCTGAGAAATTTTATTGTTTGAAACCTAATTGCTTAGCATCCCAAATGCTTACAAACCTCAATGCATAGTGGCCTTAATGCTTAGAAAACTCAAAGATTATAAAACACAATGCTTGGCTTAGAATCCTCAATGCTTAGAATCCTCAATGCTTAGAATCCTCCATGCTTAGAATCCTCAATGCTTAGAATCCTCAATGCTTAGCATCCTCCATGCATTGCTTAGAATCCTCAATAGTTAGAATCCTCAATGCTTCGCATCCTCAATGCTTAGATTAGAAACCTCAATGCTTAGCATCCTCAATGCTTAGCATCCTCAATGCTTAGCATCCTCAATGCTTAGCATCCTCATTGCTTAGCATCCTCATTGCTTAGCTTAGAATCCTCAAAGCTCAGAATCCTCACTGCTTAGGAACCTCAATGCTTAGCATCCTCCATGCATTGCTTAGAAACCTCAATGCGCAGAATCCTCATTGCTTAGAAATTTTATTGCTCTGAAACCTCAATGCTTAGCAACCCTAATGCTTACAAACCTCAATGCATAGAGGCCTTCATGTTTAGAAAAAACAAAGATTAGAAAACTCAATGCTTGGCTTAGAATCCTCAATGCTTAGAATCCTCAATGCTTAGCATCCTCAATGCTTAGAATCCTCAATCCTTAGCGTCCTCAAATTTTAGAATCCTCAATGCTTAGCATCCTCAGTGCTTATCATCCTCAATGCTTAGAATCCTCAATGCTTAGAATCCTCAATGCTTTGCTTAGAAACCTCAATGCTTAGAATCCTCAACGCTTAGAATCCTCAATGCTTAGAATCCTCCATGCATTGCTTAGAATCCTCAATAGTTAGAATCCTCAATGCTTCGCGTCCTCAATGCTTAGCTTAGAAACCTCAATACTTAGAATCCTCAATGCTTAGCATCCTCAATGCTTAGAAACCTCAATGCTTTGCTTAGAAACCTCAATGCTTAGAATCCTCAATGCTTAGAATCCTCAATGCTTAGAATCCTCTATGCTTAGCATCCTCAATGCTTAGCATCCTCAATGCTTAGCATCCTCAATGCTTTGAATCCTCAATGCTTAGCTTAGAAACCTCAATGCTTAGAATCCTCAATGCTTAGAATCCTCAATGCTTAGAATCCTCAATGCTTACAAACCTCAATGCTGAGAAATTTTATTGTTTGAAACCTCATTGCTTAGCATCCCAAATGCTTACAAACCTCAATGCATAGTGGCCTTAATGCTTAGAAAACTCAAAGATTATAAAACTCAATGCTTGGCTTAGAATCCTCAATGCTTAGAATCCTCAATGCTTAGAATCCTCCATGCTTAGAATCCTCAATGCTTAGAATCCTCAATGCTTAGCATCCTCCATGCATTGCTTAGAATCCTCAGTAGTTAGAATCCTCAATGCTTCGCATCCTCAATGCTTAGCTTAGAAACCTCAATGCTTAGCATCCTCAATGCTTAGCAACCTCAATGCTTAGCATCCTCAGTGCTTAGCATCCTCATTGCTTAGCATCCTCATTGCTTAGCATCCTCATTGCTTAGCTTAGAATCCTCAAAGCTCAGAATCCTCACTGCTTAGGAACCTCAATGCTTATCATCCTCCATGCATTGCATAGAAACCTCAATGTGCAGAATCCTCATTGCTTAGAAATTTTATTGCTCTGAAACCTCAATGCTTAGCAACCCTAATGCTTACAAACCTCATTGCATAGAGGGCTTAATGTTTAGAAACAACAAAGATTAGAAAACTCAATGCATGGCTTAGAATCCTCAATGCTTAGAATCCTCAATGCTTAGCATCCTCAATGCTTAGCATCCTCAATGCTTAGCATCCTCAATGCTTAGAATCCTCAATGCTTAGAAACCTGAATGCTTAGAATCCTCAATGCTTAGAATCCTCAATGCTAAGCTTAGAAACCTCAATGCTTTGCATCCTCAATGCTTAGAATCCTCAATCCTTAGCATCCTCAATGCATATCTTAGAATCCTCAAAGCTCAGGATCCTCAATGCTTAGAAACCTCAATGCACAGAGTCCTTAATGCTTAGAAACTTCAATACTTAGAATCCTCAGTGCTTAGCATCCTCAACGCGTAGAATGCCCAATGCTTAGAAACCTCAATGCTTAGCGTCCTCAATCCTTAGTATGCTCTATGCTTAGCTTAGAATCCTCAATGCTTAGAATCGTCAATGCTTACAAACCTCAACGCTGAGAAATTTTATTGTTTGAAACCTCATTGCTTAGCATCCCTAATCCTTACAAACCTCAATGCATTGAGGATTTAATGCTTAGAAACCTCAAAGATTAGAAAACTCAATGCTTGGCTTAGAATCCTCAATGCTTAGAATCCTCAATGCTTAGAATCTTCAATGCTTAGCATCCTCCATGCATTGCTTAGAATCCGCAATAGTTAGAATCCTCAATGCTTCGTTTCATCAATGCTTAGCTTAGAAACCTCAATGCTTAGAATCCTCAATGCTTAGAATCCTCAATGCTTACCTTAGAAACCTCACTGCTTAGAATCCTCAATGCTTAGAATCCTCAATGCACAGAGTCCTTAATGCTTAGAAACCTCAATAATCAGCATCCTCATTGCTTAGAATCCTCAATGCTTAGAATCCTCAATGCTTAGCATCCTCAATGCTTAGAATCCTCAACGCTTAGAATCCTCAATGCTTAGAATCCTCAATGCCTAGCTTAGAATCCTCAATGCCTAGCTTTGAATCCTCAATGCTTAGAATCCTCAATGCTTAGAATCCTCAATGCTTAGAATCCTCAATGCTTAGAAACCTCAATGCACAGAGTCCTTAATGCTTAGAAACCTCAATACTTAGCATCCTCAGTGCTTAGCGTAGAATCCTCACTGCTTAGAAACCTGAATGCTTAGAATCCTCAATGCTTAGATTCCTCGATGCTTAGAATTCTCAATGCTTAGAATCCTCAATGCTTAACATCCTCAATGCTTAACATCCTCAATGCTTAGAATCCTCAATGCTTAGCATCCTCAATGCTTAGCATCCTCAATGCATAGCTTAGAATCCTCAAAGCTCAGGATCCTCAGTGCTTAGAAACCTCAATGC
The DNA here is from genome assembly GCF_054131305.1 of Coturnix japonica. Classification (NCBI taxonomy): domain Eukaryota; kingdom Metazoa; phylum Chordata; class Aves; order Galliformes; family Phasianidae; genus Coturnix; species Coturnix japonica. The sequence continues at coordinate 3,458,962 of NW_028188948.1, read as the reverse complement.
ACAGAGTCCTTAATGCTTAGAAACCTCAATACTTCGCATCCTCAGTGCTTAGCTTAGAATCCTCACTGCTTAGAAACCTCGATGCTTAGAATCCTCAGTGCTTAGCATCCTCAATGCGTAGAATACCCAATCCTTAGAAACCTCAATGCTTAGCATCCTCAATCCTTAGTATGCTCTATGCTTAGCTTAGAATCCTCAATGCTTAGAATCCTCAGTGATTACAAACCTCAATGCTGAGAAATTTTATTGTTTGACACCTCATTGCTTAGCATCCAAATGCTTAGCATCCTCAATGCTTGGAATCCACAATGCCTAGCTTAGAATCCTGAATGCTGAGAATCCTCAATGCTTAGAATCCTCAATGCTTAGCATCCTCAATGCTTAGAATCCTCAATGCTTAGAATCCTCAATGCTTAGAATCCTCAATGCACAGAGTCCTTAATGCTTAGAAACCTCAATACTTAGCATACTCAGTGCTTAGCTTAGAATCCTCACTGCTTAGAAACCTGAATTCTTAGAATCCTCAATGCTTAGAATCCTCAATGCTTAGAATCCTCAATGCTGAGAATCCTCAATGCTTAGAATCCTCAATGCTTCGAAACCTCAATGCACAGAGTCCTTAATGCTTAGAAACCTCAATACTTAGCATCCTCAGTGCTTAGCGTAGAATCCTCACTGCTTAGAAACCTGAATGCTTAGAATCCTCAGTGCTTAGATTCCTCAATGCTTAGAATCCTCAATGCTTAGCTTAGAAACCTCAGTGCTTAGAATCCTCAATGCTTAACATCCTCAGTGATTAGAATCCACAATGCTTTGAATCCTCAATGCTTAGAATCCTCAATGCTTAGAAAGCTCAATGCACAGAGTCCTTAAAGCTTAGAAACCTCAATACTTAGCATCCTCAGTGCTTAGCTTAGAATCCTCACTGCTTAGAAACCTGAGTGCTTAGAATACTCAATGCTTAGAATCCTCGTTGCTTAGAATCCTCAATGCTTAGCATCCTCAATGCTTAGAATCCTCAATGCTTAGAATCCTCAATGCTTAGCATCCTCAATGCACAGAGTCCTTAAAGCTTAGAAACCTCAATACTTAGCATCCTCAGTGCTTAGCTTAGAATCCTCACTGCTTAGAAACCTGAAAGCTTAGAATACTCAATGCTTAGAATCCTCAATGCACAGAGTCCTTAATGCTTAGCATCCTCAATGCTTAGCTTAGAATCCTCAAAGCTCAGGATCCTCAATGCTTAGAAACCTCAATGCACAGAGTCCTTAATGCTTAAAAAACTCAATACTTAGCTTCCTCAGTGCTTAGCTTAGAATCCTCACTGCTTAGAAATCTCAATGCTTAGAATCCTCAGTGCTTAGCATCCTCAATGCGTAGAATCCGCAATACTTAGAAACCTCAATCCTTAGTATGCTCTATGCTTAGATTAAAATCCTCAATGCTTAGAATCCTCACTGCTTAGCATCCTTAATGCTTAGCATCCTCAATGCTTATCATCCTCAATGCTTAGCATCCTCAATGCTTAGCATCCACAATCCCTAGCTTAGAATCCTCAATGCTTAGAATCCTCAATGCTTAGAATCCTCAATGCACAGAGTCCTTAATGCTTAGCATCCTCAATGCTTAGCTTAGAATCCTCAAAGCTCAGGATCCTCAATGCTTAGAAACCTCAATGCACAGAGTCCTTAATGCTTAAAAAACTCAATACTTAGCTTCCTCAGTGCTTAGCTTAGAATCCTCACTGCTTAGAAATCTCAATGCTTAGAATCCTCAGTGCTTAGCATCCTCAATGCGTAGAATCCGCAATACTTAGAAACCTCAATCCTTAGTATGCTCTATGCTTAGCTTAAAATCCTCAATGCTTAGAATCCTCACTGCTTAGCATCCTTAATGCTTAGCATCCTCAATGCTTATCATCCTCAATGCTTAGCATCCTCAATGCTTAGCATCCACAATCCCTAGCTTAGAATCCTCAATGCTTAGAATCCTCAATGCTTAGAATCCTCAATGCTTAGAATCCTTAATGCTTAGAAACCTCAATACTTAGCATCCTCAGTGCTTAGCTTAGAATCCTCCCTGCTTAGAATCTTCAATGCTTCTAATCCTCACTGCTTAGAAACCTCAATGCTTATAATCCTCAGTGCTTAGCATCCTCAATGCGTAGAAACCCCAATGCTTAGAAACCTCAATGCTTAGCATCCTCAATCCTTAGTATGCTCTATGCTTAGCTTAGAATCCTCAATGCTTAGAATCCTCAATGCTTAGCATCCTCAATGCTTTGTATCCCCATTACATAGCTTAGAATCCTCAATGCTTAGCATCCTCATTGCTTAGCATCCTCATTGCTTAGCTTCGAATCCTCAAAGCTCAGAATCCTCACTGCTTAGGAACCTCAATGCTTAGCATCCTCAATGCATTGCTTAGAAACCTCAATGCGTATAATCCTCATTGCTTAGAAATTTTATTGCTCTGTAACCTCAATGCTTAGCATCCCTAATGCTTACAAACCTCAGAGCATAGAGGCCTTAATGTTTAGAAACCTCAAAGATATGAAAACTCAATGCTTGGCTTAGAATCCTCAATGCTTAGAAACCTGAATGCTTAGAATCCTCAATGCTAAGCATCGAAACCTCAATGCTTAGCATCCTCAATGCTTAGCATCCTCAATCCTTAGCATCCTCAATGCATATCTTAGAATCCTCAAAGCTCAGGATCCTCAATGCTTAGAAACCTCAATGCACAGAGTCCTTAATGCTTAGAAACCTCAATACTTAGAATCCTCAGTGCTTAGCATCCTCAACGCGTAGAATCCCCAATGCTTAGAAACCTCAATGCTTAGCATCCTCAATCCTTAGTATGCTCTATGCTTAGGTTAGAATCCTCAATGCTTAGAATCCTCAATGCTTACAAACCTCAATGCTGAGAAATTTTATTGTTTGAAACCTCATTGCTTAGCATCCCAAATGCTTACAAACCTCAATGCATAGAGGCCTTAATGCTTAGAAAACTCAAAGATTAGAAAACTCAATGCTTCGCTTAGAATCCTCAATGCTTAGAATCCTCAATGCTTAGAATCTTCAATGCTTAGCATCCTCCATGCATTGCTTAGAATCCTCAATAGTTAGAATCCTCAATGCTTCGCATCCTCAATGCTTAGCTTAGAAACCTCAATGCTTAGAATCCTCAATGCTTAGAATCCTCAATGCTTACCTTAGAAACCTCAATGCTTAGAATCCTCACTGCTTAGAATCCTCAATGCTTAGAATCCTCAATGCTTAGAATCCTCAATGCTTAGAATCCTCAATGCACAGAGTCCTTAATGCTTAAAAACCTCAATACTTAGCATCCTCAGTGCTTAGCTTAGAATCCTCACTGCTTAGAAACCTGAATGCTTAGAATCCTCAATGATTAGAATCCTCAATGCTAAGCTTAGAAACCTCAATGCTTAGAATCCTCAATGCTTAGAATCCTCAATGCTTAGAATCCTCAATGCTTAGCATCCTCAATGCTTAGAATCCTCAATGCTTAGAATCCTCAATGCTTAGCTTAGAATCCTCAAAGCTACAGATCCCCAATGCTTAGAAACGTCAATGCACAGAGTCCTTAATGCTTAGAAACCTCAAATCTTAGCATCCTCAGTGCTTAGCTTAGAATCCTCACTGCTTAGAAACCTCAATGCTTAGAATCCTCAGTGCTTAGCATCCTCAACGCGTAGAATCCCCAATGCTTAGAAACCTCAATGCTTAGCATCCTCAATCCTTAGTATGCTCTATGCTTAGCTTAGAATCCTCAATGCTTAGAATCCTCAATGCTTACAAACCTCAATGCTGAGAAATTTTATTGTTTGAAACCTCATTGCTTAGCATCCCAAATGCTTACAAACCTCAATGCATAGAGGCCTTAATGCTTAGAAACCTCAAAGATTAGAAAACTCAATGCTTGGCTTAGAATACTCAATGCTTAGAATCCTCAATGCTTAGAATCCTCCATGCATAGCTTAGAATCCTCAATGCTTAGAATCCTCAATGCTTCGCATCCTCAATGCTTAGCATCCTCAATGCTTAGCATCCTCAATGCCTAGAATCCTCAATGCTTAGAATCCTCAATGCTTTGCATCCTCAATGCTTAGCATCCTCAATGCTTAGCATCCTCAATGCTTAGAAACCTCAATGCTTTCCTTAGAAACCTCAATGCTTAGAATCCTCAATGCTTAGAATCCTCAATGCCTAGCTTAGAATCCTCAGTGCTTAGAATCCTCAATGCTTAGAATCCCCAATGCTTAGAATCCTCAATGCTTAGCATCCTCAACGCTTAGCATCCTCAATGCTTAGCATCCTCCATACTTAGAATCCTCAATGCTTAGAATCCTCCATGCTTAGCTTAGAAATCTCAATGCTTAGAATCCTCAATGCTTAGAATCCTCAATGCGTAGAATCCTCAATGCCTAGATTAGAATCCTCAATGCTTAGAATCCTCAATGCTTAGAATCCTCAATGCTTAGAATCCTCAGTGCTTAGAATCCTCAATGCTTAGCATCCTCAATGCTTAGCATCCTCAATACTTAGCATCCTCAATGCTTAGAATCCTCCATGCTTAGCTTAGAAACCTCAATGCTTAGAATCCTCAATGCTTAGAATCCTCAATGCTTAGAATCCTCAATGCCTAGATTAGAATCCTCAATGCTTAGAATCCTCAATGCTTAGAATCCTCAATGCTTAGCTTAGAAAACTCAATGCTTAGAATCCTCAATGCTTAACATCCTCAATGTTTAGAATCCTCAATGCATAGCTTAGAATCCTCAATGCTTATAATCCTCAATGCTTAGCATCCTCAATCCTTAGTATGCTCTATGCTTAGCTTAGAATCCTCAATGCTTAGAATCCTCAATGCTTACAAACCTGAATGCTGAGAAATTTTATTGTTTGAAACCTCATTGCTTAGCATCTCAAATGCTTACAAACCTCAATGCATAGAGGCCTTAATGCTTAGAAACCTCAAAGATTAGAAAACTCAATGCTTGGCTTAGTATCCTCTATGCTTAGAATCCTCAGTGCTAAGAATCCTCAATGTTTAGAATCCTCAATGCTTAGGAACCTCAATGCACAGAGTCTTTAATGCGTAGAAACCTCAATACTTAGCATCCTCAGTGCTTAGAATAGAATCCTCACTGCTTAGAAACTTCAATGCTTAGAATCCTCAATGCTTAGAATCATCAATGCCTAGCTTAGAATCCTCAATGCTTAGAATCCTCAATGCTAAGAATCCTCAATGCTTAGCATCCTCAATGCTTAGCATCCTCAATGCTTAGAATCCTCCATGCTTAGCTTAGAAAACTCAATGCTTAGAATCCTCAATGCTTAGAATCCTCAGTGCTTAGAATCTTCAATGCCTAGATTAGAATCCTCAATGCTTAGAATCCTCAATGCTTAGAATCCTCAATGCTTAGCATCCTCAATGCTTAGCTTAGAAAACTCAATGCATAGAATCCTCAATGCTTAACATCCTCAATGTTTAGAATCCTCAATGCATAGCTTAGAATCCTCAATGCTTAGAATCCTCAATGCTTAGCATCCTCAATCCTTAGTATGCTCTATGCTTAGCTTAGAATCCTCAATGCTTAGAATCCTCAATGCTTACAAACCTCAATGCTGAGAAATTTTATTGTTTGAAACCTCATTGCTTAGCATCCCAAATGCTTACAAACCTCAATGCATAGAGGCCTTAATGCTTAGAAACCTCAAAGATTAGAAAACTCAATGCTTGGCTTAGAATCCTCTATGCTTAGAATCCTCAATGCTTAGAATCCTCAATGCTTAGAATCCTCAATGCTTAGGAACCTCAATGCACAGAGTCCTTAATGCTTAGAAACCTCAATACTTAGCATCCTCAGTGCTTAGAATAGAATCCTCACTGCTTAGAAACTTCAATGCTTAGAATCCTCACTGCTTAGAAACCTCAGTGCTTATAATCCTCAGTGCTTAGCATCCTCAATGCGTAGAATCCCCAATGCTTAGAAACCTCAATGCTTAGCATCCTCAATCCTTAGTATGCTCTATGCTTAGCTTAGAATCCCCAATGCTTAGAATCCTCAATGCTTAGCATCCTCAATGCTCTGCATCCTCAATGCTTAGCATCCTCAATGCTTAGAAACCTCAATACTTTGCTTAGAAACCTCAATGCTTAGAATCCTCAATGCTTAGAATCATCAATGCCTAGCTCAGAATCCTCAATGTTTAGAATCCTCAATGCTTAGAATCCTCAATGCTTAGCATCCTCAATGCTTAGCATCCTCAATGCTTATCATCCTCAATGCTTAGCATCCTCAATACTTAGCATCCTCAATGCTTAGAATCGTCCATGCATAGAATCCTCAATGCTTAGAATCTTCAGTGCCTAGATTAGAATCCTCAATGCTTCGAATCCTCAATGCTTAGAATCCTCAATGCTTAGAATCCTCAATGCTTAGCATCCTCAATGCTTAGCTTAGAAAACTCAATGCTTAGAATCCTCAATGCTTAACATCCTCAATGTTTAGAATCCTCAATGCATAGCTTAGAATCCTCAATGCTTAGAATCCTCAATGCTTAGCATCCTCAATCCTTAGTATGCTCTATGCTTAGCTTAGAATCCTCAATGCTTAGAATCCTCAATGCTTACAAACCTCAATGCTGAGAAATTTTTTTGTTTGAAACGTCATTGCTTAGCATCCCAAATGCTTACAAACCTCAATACATAGAGGCCTTAATGCTTAGAAACCTCAAAGATTAGAAAACTCAATGCTTGGCTTAGAATCCTCTATGCTTAGAATCCTCAATGCTTAGAATCTTCCATGCATAGCTTAGAATCCTCAATACTTAGAATCCTCAATGCTTAGCATCCTCCATGCATTGCTTAGAATCCTCAATAGTTAGAATATTCAATGCCTCGCATCCTCAATGTTTAGCTTAGAAACCTCAATGCTTAGAATCCTCAATGCTTAGCATCCTCAATGCTTAGCATCCTCAATGCTTAGCATCCTCAATGCTTAGAATCCTCCATGCTTAGCTTAGAAACCTCAATGCTTAGAATCCTCAATGCTTAGAATCCTCAAGGCTTAGAATCCTCAGTGCTTAGAATCCTCAATGCCTAGATTAGAATCCTCAATGCTTAGAATCCTCAATGCTTAGAATCCTCAATGCATAGCTTAGAATCCTCAATGCTTAGAATCCGCAATGCTTAGCATCCTCAATCCTTAGTATGCTCTATGCTTAGCTTAGAATCCTCTATGCTTAGAATCCTCAATGCTTACAAACCTCAATGCTGAGAAATTTTATTGTTTGAAACCTCATTGCTTAGCATCCTCAATGCTTAGCATCCTCAATGCTTAGAATCCTCCATGCTTAGCTTAGAATCCTCAATGCTTAGCATCCTCAATGCTTAGCATCCTCAATGCTTAGCATCCTCAATGCTTAGAATCCTCCATGCTTAGCTTAGAAACCTCAATGCTTAGAATCCTCAATGCTTAGAATCCTCAAGGCTTAGAATCCTCAGTGCTTAGAATCCTCAATGCCTAGATTAGAATCCTCAATGCTTAGAATCCTCAATGCTTAGAATCCTCAATGCATAGCTTAGAATCCTCAATGCTTAGAATCCGCAATGCTTAGCATCCTCAATCCTTAGTATGCTCTATGCTTAGCTTAGAATCCTCTATGCTTAGAATCCTCAATGCTTACAAACCTCAATGCTGAGAAATTTTATTGTTTGAAACCTCATTGCTTAGCATCCCAAATGCTTGCAAACCTCAATGCATAGAGGCCTTAATGCTTAGAAACCTCAAAGATTAGAAAACTCAATGCTTGGCTTAGAATCCTCAATGCTTAGAATCCTCAATGCTTAGAATCCTCCATGCATAGCTTAGAATCCTCAATGCTTAGAATCCTCAATGCTTAGAATCCTCAATGCTTAGAATCCTCAATGCTTAGCATCCTCCATGCATTGCTTAGAATCCTCAATAGTTAGAATCCTCAATGCTTCGCATCCTCAATGCTTAGCTTAGAAACCTCAATGCTTAGAATCCTCAATGCTTAGCATGCTCAATGCTTAGCATCCTCATTGCTTAGCATCCTCATTGCTTAGCATCCTCATTGCTTAGCTTAGAATCCTCAAAGCTCAGAATCCTCACTGCTTAGGAACCTCAATGCTTAGCATCCTCCATGCATTGCTTAGAAACCTCAATGCGCAGAATCCTCATTGCTTAGAAATTTTATTGCTCTGAATCCTCAATGCTTAGCAACCCTAATGCTTACAAACCTCATTGCATAGAGGCCTTAATGTTTAGAAACAACAAAGATTAGAAAACTCAATGCTTGGCTTAGAATCCTCAATGCTTAGCATCCTCAATGCTTAGCATCCTCAATGCTTAGCATCTTCAATGCCTAGAATCCTCAATGCTTAGAATCCTCAATGCTTAGCATCCTCAATGCTTAGAATCCTCAATGCTTAGCATCCTCAATGCTTAGAAACCTCAATGCTTTGCTTAGAAACCTCAATGCTTAGAATCCTCAATGCTTAGAATCCTCAATGCTTAGAATCCTCAATGCTTAGCATCCTCAATGCTTTGCATCCTCAATGTTTAGAATCCTCAATGCTTAGAATCCTCCATGCTTAGCTTAGAAACCTCAAAGCTTAGAATCCTCAATGCTTAGAATCCTCAATGCTTAGAATCCTCAATGCCTAGATTAGAATCCTCAATGCTTAGAATCCTCAATGCTTAGAATCCTCAATGCTTAGAATCCTCAATGCTTAGCATCCTCAATCCCTAGTATGCTCTATGCTTAGCTTAGAATCCTCAATGCTTAGAACCCTCAATGCTTACAAACCTCAATGCTGAGAAATTTTATTGTTTGAAACCTCATTGCTTAGAATCCCAAATGCATAGAAACCTAAATGCATAGAGGCCTTAATGCTTAGAAACCTCAAAGATTAGAAAATTCAATGCTTGGCTTAGAATCCTCATAGCTTAGAATCCTCAATGCTTAGAATCCTCCATGCTTAGAATCCTCAATGCTTAGCATCCTCAATGCTTAGCTTAGAAAACTCAATGCTTAGAATCCTCAATGCTTAGAAACATCAATGCACAGAATCCTTAATGCTTAGAAACCTCAATACTTAGCATCCTAAGTGCTTAGCTTTGAATCCTCACTGCTTAGAAACCTGAATGCTTAGAATCCTCAATGCTTAGAATCCTCAATGCTTAGCTTAGAAACCTCAATGCTTAGAATTCTCAATGCTTAACATCCTCAATGTTTAGAATCCTCAGTGCATAGCTTAGAATCCTCAATGCTTAGAATCCTCAATGCTTAGCATCCTCAATGCTTAGAATCCTCAATGCTTAGCATCCTCAAATCTTAGAATCCTCAATGCTTAGCATCCTCAATGCTTAGCATCCTCAATGCTTAGCATCCTCAATGCTTAGTATGCTCTATGCTTAGAATCCTCAATGCTTAACATCCTCAATGCTTACCATCCTCAATGCTTAGCATCCTCAATGCTTAGCATCCTCAATGCTTAGCATCCTCAATACTTAGAATCCTCAATGCTTAGAATCCTCCATGCATTGCTTAGAATCCTCAATAGTTAGAATCCTCAATGCTTCGCATCCTCAATGCTTAGCATAGAAACCTCAATACTTAGAATCCTCAATGCTTAGCATCCTCATTACATTGCTTAGAATCCTCAATGCTTAGAATCATCAATGCTTAGCATCCTCAATGCTTAGCATCCTCAATGCTTAGCATCCTGAATGCTTAGCATCCTCAAAGCTTAGAATCCTCAATGCTTAGCATCCTCAATGCTTAGCATCCTCAATGCTTAGAATCCTCAATGCTTAGCATCCTCAATGCTTAGCATCTCAATGCTTAGCATCCTCAAAGCTTAGCATCCTCAATGCTATGCTTAGAAACCTCAATGCTTAGAATCCACAGTGCTTAGAATCCTCAATGCCCAGCTTATAATCCTCAATGCTTAGAATCCTCAATGCTTAGAATCCTCAATGCTTAGCATCCTCAATGCTTAGCATCCTCAATGCTTAGCATCCTCAATACTTAGCATCCTCAATGCTTAGAATCCTCCATGCTTAGCTTAGAAACCTCAATGCTTAGAATCCGCAATGCTTAGAATCCTCAATGCTTAGAATCCTCAATGCCTAGATTAGAATCCTCAATGCTTAGAATCCTCAATGCTTAGAATCCTCAATGCTTAGAATCCTCAAGGCTTAGCATCCTCAATGCTTAGCTTAGAAAACTCAGTGCTTAGAATCCTCAATGCTTAACATCCTCAATGTTTAGAATCCTCAATGCATAGCTTAGAATCCTCAATGCTTAGAATCCTCAATGCTTAGCATCCTCAATCCTTAGTATGCTCTATGCTTAGCTTAGAATCCTCAATGCTTAGAATCCTCAATGCTTACAAACCTCAATGCTGAGAAATTTTATTGTTTGAAACCTCATTGCTTAGCATCCCAAATGCTTACAAACCTCAATGCATAGAGGCCTTAATGCTTAGAAACCTCAAAGATTAGAAAACTCAATGCTTGGCTTAGAATCCTCTATGCTTAGAATCCTCAATGCTTAGAATCTTCCATGCATAGCTTAGAATCCTCAATACTTAGAATCCTCAATGCCTCGCATCCTCAATGCTTAGCTTAGAAACCTCAATGCTTAGAATCCTCAATGCTTAGCATCCTCAATGCATAGCATCCTCATTGCTTAGCATCCTCAATGCTTAGCATCCTCAATGCTTAGCATCCTCAATGCTTAGCATCCTCAATGCTTAGAAACCTGAATGCTTTGCTTAGAAACCTCAATGCTTAGAATCCTCAATGCCTAGCTTAGAATCCTCAATACTTAGAATCCTCAATGCTTAGAATCCTCAATGCTTAGAATCCTCAATGCTTAGCATCCTCAATGCTTAGCATCCTCAATGCTCAGCATCCTCAATACTTAGAATCCTCCATGCTCAGCTTAGAAACCTCAATGCTTAGAATCCTCAAGGCTTAGAATCCTCAATGCTTAGTATCCTCAATGCTTAGCATCCTCAATGCTTAGCATCCTCAATACTTAGAATCCTCCATGCTCAGCTTAGAAACCTCAATGCTTAGAATCCTCAATGCCTAGCTTAGAATCCTCAATACTTAGAATCCTCAATGCTTAGAATCCTCAATGCTTAGAATCCTCAATGCTTAGCATCCTCAATGCTTAGCATCCTCAATGCTTAGCATCCTCAATACTTAGAATTCTCCATGCTCAGCTTAGAAACCTCAATGCTTAGAATCCTCAATGCTTAGAATCCTCAATGCCTAGCTTAGAATCCTCAATGCTTAGAATCCTCAATGCTTAGAATGCTCAATGCTTAGAATCCTCAATGCTTAGAATCCTCAATGCTTAGCATCCTCAATAATTAGCATCCTCAATGCTTAGAATCCTCCATGCTTAGCTTAGAAACCTCAATGCTTAGAATCCTCAATGCTTAGAATCCTCAATGCTTAGAATCCTCAATGCTTAGCATCCTCAATGCTTAGAATCCTCAATGCTTAGCATCCTCAAATCTTAGAATCCTCAATGCTTACCATCCTCAATGCTTAGCATCCTCAATGCTTAGCATCCTCAATGCTTAGCATCCTCAATGCTTAATATGCTCTATGCTTAGAATCCTCAATGCTTAGCATCCTCAATGCTTACCATACTCAATGCTTAGCATCCTCAATGCTTAGCATCCTCAATGCTTAGAATCCTCAATGCTTAGAATCCTCAATGCTTAGAATCCTCCATGCATTGCTTTGAATCCTCAATAGTTAGAATCCTCAATGCTTCGCATCCTCAATGCTTAGCATAGAAACCTCAATACTTAGAATCCTCAATGCTTAGCATCCTCATTACATAGCTTAGAATCCTCAATGCTTAGAATCATCAATGCTTAGCATCCTCAATGCTTAGCATCCTCAATGCTTAGCATCCTGAATGCTTAGCATCCTCAAAGCTTAGAATCCTCAATGCTTACCATCCTCAATGCTTAGCATCCTCAATGCTTAGCATCCTCAATGCTTAGAATCCTCAATGCTTAGCATCCTCAATGCTTAGAATCCTCAATGCTTAGCATCCTCAAAGCTTAGCATCCTCAATGCTATGCTTAGAAACCTCAATGCTTAGAATCCACAATGCTTAGAATCCTCAATGCCCAGCTTAGAATCCTCAATGCTTAGAATCCTCAATGCTTAGAATCCTCAATGCTTAGAATCCTCAAAGCTTAGCATCCTCAATGCTTAGCATCCTCAATGCTTAGCATCCTCAATACTTAGCATCCTCAATGCTTAGAATCCTCCATGCTTAGCTTAGAAACCTCAATGCTTAGAATCCGCAATGCTTAGAATCCTCAATGCCTAGATTAGAATCCTCAATGCTTAGTATCCTCAATGCTTAGAATCCTCAATGCTTAGAATCCTCAATGCTTAGAATCCTCAATGCTTAGCATCCTCAATGCTTAGCTTAGAAAACTCAATGCTTAGAATCCTCAATGCTTAACATCCTCAATGTTTAGAATCCTCAATGCATAGCTTAGAATCCTCAATGCTTAGAATCCTCAGTGCTTAGCATCCTCAATCCTTCGTATGCTCTATGCTTAGCTTAGAATCCTCAATGCTTAGAATCCTCAATGCTTAGAATCCTCAATGCTTAGCATCCTCAATTCTTAGCTTAGAAAACTCAATGCTTAGAATCCTCAATGCTTAACATCCTCAATGTTTAGAATCCTCAATGCATAGCTTAGAATCCTCAATGCTTAGAATCCTCAATGCTTAGCATCCTCAATCCTTAGTATGCTCTATGCTTAGCTTAGAATCCTCATTGCTTAGAATCCTCAATGCTTACAAACCTCAATGCTGAGAAATTTTATTGTTTGAAACCTCATTGCTTAGCATCCCAAATGCTTAGAAACCTCAATGCATAGAGGCCTTAATGCTTAGAAACCTCAAAGATTAGAAAATTCAATGCTTGGCTTAGAATCCTCATAGCTTAGAATCCTCAATGCTTAGAATCCTCCATGCTTAGAATCCTCAATGCTTAGCATCCTCAATGCTTAGCTTAGAAAACTCAATGCTTAGAATCCTCAATGCTTACAAACCTCAATGCACAGAATCCATAATGCTTAGAAACCTCAATACTTAGCATCCTAAGTGCTTAGCTTAGAATCCTCACTGCTTAGAATCCTCACTGCTTAGAAACCTGAATGCTTAGAATCCTCAATGCTTAGCTTAGAAACCTCAATAGTAAGAATCCTCAATGCTTCGAATCCTCAATGCTTAGCTTAGAAACCTCAATGCTTAGCATCCTCAATGCTTAGCATCCTCATTGCTTAGAATCCTCATTGCTTAGCATCCTCATTGATTAGCTTAGAATCCTCAAAGCTCAGAATCCTCACTGCATAGGAACCTCAATGCTTAGCATCCTCCATGCATTGCTTAGAAACCTCAATGTGCAGAATCCTCATTGCTTAGAAATTTTATTGCTCTGAAACCTCAATGCTTAGCAACCCTAATGCTTACAAACCTCATTGCATAGAGGCCTTAATGTTTAGAAACAAAAAAGATTAGAAAACTCAATGCTTGGCTTAGAATCCTCAATGCTTAGCATCCTCAATGCTTAGCAACCTCAATGCTTAGCATCCTCAATGCTTAGCATCCTCAGTGCTTAGCATCCTGAATGCTTAGCATCCTCAAAGCTTAGAATCCTCAATGCTTACCATCCTCAATGCTTAGCATCCTCAATGCTTAGCATCCTCAATGCTTAGAATCCTCAATGCTTAGCATCCTCAATGCTTTGCATCCTCAATGCTTAGCATCCTCAATGCTTTGCTTAGAAACCTCAATGCTTAGAATCCACAATGCTTAGAATCCTCAATGCCTAGCTTAGAATCCTCAATGCTTAGAATCCTCAATGCTTAGAATCCTCAATGCTTAGAATCCTCAATGCTTAGCATCCTCAATGCTTAGCATCCTCAATGCTTAGCATCCTCAATGCTTAGCATCCTCAATACTTAGCATCCTCAATGCTTAGAATCCTCCATGCTTAGCTTAGAAACCTCAATGCTTAGAATCCTCAATGCTTAGAATCCTCATTGCTTAGAATCCTCAATGCCTAGATTAGAATCCTCAATACTTAGAATCCTCAGTGCTTAGAATCCTCAATACTTAGAATCCTCAGTGCTTAGAATCCTCAATGCTTAGAATCTTAAATGCTTAGAATCCTCAATGCTTAGCATCCTCAATGCTTTGCTTAGAAAACTCAATGCTTAGAATCCTCAATGCTTAACATCCTCAATGTTTAGAATCCTCAATGCATAGCTTAGAATCCTCAATGCTTAGAATCCTCAATGCTTAGCATCCTCAATCCTTAGTATGCTCTATGCTTAGCTTAGAATCCTCAATGCTTAGAATCCTCAATGCTTACAAACCTCAATGCTGAGAAATTTTATTGTTTGAAACGTCATTGCTTAGCATCCCAAATGCTTACAAACCTCAATACATAGAGGCCTTAATGCTTAGAAACCTCAATGATTAGAAAACTCAATGCTTGGCTTAGAATCCTCTATGCTTAGAATCCTCAATGCTTAGAATCTTCCATGCATAGCTTAGAATCCTCAATGTTTAGCATCCTCATTGCTTAGCATCCTCAATGCTTAGCATCCTCAATGCTTAGCATCCTCAATGCTTAGAAACCTGAATGCTTTGCTTTGAAACCTCAATGCTTAGAATCCTCAATGCCTAGCTTAGAATCCTCAATATTTAGAATCCTCAATGCTTGGAATCCTCAATGCTTAGAATCCTCCATGCTTAGCATCCTCAATGCTTAGCATCCTCAATGCTTAGCATACTCAATACTTAGAATCCTCCATGCTCAGCTTAGAAACCTCAATGCTTAGAATCCTCAATGCCTAGAATCCTCAATGCTTAGAATCCTCAATGCTTAGCATCCTCAATGCTTAGCTTAGAAAACTCAATGCTTAGAATCCTCAATGCTTAACATCCTCAATGTTTAGAATCCTCAATGCATAGCTTAGAATCCTCAATGCTTAGAATCCTCAATGCTTAGCATCCTCAATCCTTAGTATGCTCTATGCTTAGCTTAGAATCCTCAACGCTTAGAATCCTCAATGCTTACAAACCTCAATGCTGAGAAATTTTATTGTTTGAAACCTCATTGCTTAGCATCCCAAATGCTTAGAAACCTCAATGCATAGAGGCCTTAATGCTTAGAAAACTCAAAGATTAGAAAATTCAATGCTTGGCTTAGAATCCTCTATGCTTAGAATCCTCAATGCTTAGAATCCTCCATGCTTAGAATCCTCAATGCTTAGCATCCTCAATGCTTAGCTTAGAAAACTCAATGCTTAGAATCCTCAATGCTTAGAAACCTCAATGCACAGAATCCTTAATGCATATAAACCTCAATACTTAGCATCCTAAGTGCTTAGCTTAGAATCCTCACTGCTTAGAAACCTGAATGCTTAGAATCCTCAATGCTTAGAATCCTCAATGCTTAGCTTAGAAACCTCAATAGTTAGAATCCTCAATGCTTCGCATCCTCAATGCTTAGCTTAGAACCCTCAATGCTTAGCATCCTCAATGCTTAGCATCCTCATTGCTTAGCATCCTCATTGCTTAGCATCCTCATTGCTTAGCTTAGAATCCTCAAAGCTCAGAATCCTCACTGCATAGGAACCTCAATGCTTAGCATCCTCCATGCATTGCTTAGAAACATCAATGCGCAGAATCCTCATTGCTTAGAAATTTTATTGCTCTGAAACCTCAATGCTTAGCAACCCTAATGCTTACAAACCTCATTGCATCGAAGCCTTAATGTTTAGAAACAAAAAAGATTAGAAAACTCAATGCTTCGCTTAGAATCCTCAATGCTTAGCATCCTCAATGCTTAGCATCCTCAATGCTTAGCATCCTCAACGTTTAGCATCCTCAGTGCTTAGCATCCTGAATGCTTAGCATCCTCAAAGCTTAGAATCCTCAATGCTTACCATCCTCAATGCTTAGCATCCTCAATGCTTAGCATCCTCAATGCTTAGAATCCTCAATGCTTAGCATCCTCAATGCTTTGCATCCTCAATGCTTAGCATCCTCAATGCTTTGCTTAGAAACCTCAATGCTTAGAATCCACAATGCTTAGAATCCTCAATGCCTAGCTTAGAATCCTCAATGCTTAGAATCCTCAATGCTTAGAATCCTCAATGCTTAGAATCCTCAATGCTTAGCATCCTCAATGCTTAGCATCCTCAATGCTTAGCATCCTCAATGCTTAGAATCCTCCATGCTTAGCTTAGAAACCTCAATGCTTAGAATCCTCAATGCTTAGAATCCTCATTGCTTAGAAACCTCAATGCCTAGATTAGAATCCTCAATACTTAGAATCCTCAGTGCTTAGAATCCTCAATGCTTAGAATCTGAAATGCTTAGAATCCTCAATGCTTAGCATTCTCAATGCTTAGCTTAGAAAACTCAACGCTTAGAATCCTCAATGCTTAACATCCTCAATGTTTAGAATCCTCAATGCATAGCTTAGAATCCTCAATGCTTAGAATCCTCAATGCTTAGCATCCTCAATCCTTAGTATGCTCTATGCTTAGCTTAGAATCCTCAATGCTTAGAATCCTCAATGCTTACAAACCTCAATGCTGAGAAATTTTATTGTTTCAAACGTCATTGCTTAGCATCCCAAATGCTTACAAACCTCAATACATAGAGGCCTTAATGCTTAGAAACCTCAATGATTAGAAAACTCAATGCTTGGCTTAGAATCCTCTATGCTTAGAATCCTCAATGCTTAGAATCTTCCATGCATAGCTTAGAATCCTCAATGCTTAGCATCCTCATTGCTTAGCATCCTCAATGCTTAGCATCCTCAATGCTTAGCATCCTCAATGCTTAGAATCCTCAATGCTTAGCATCCTCAATGCTTTGCATCCTCAATGCTTAGCATCCTCAATGCTTTGCTTAGAAACCTCAATGCTTAGAATCCACAATGCTTAGAATCCTCAATGCCTAGCTTAGAATCCTCAATGCTTAGAATCCTCAATGCTTAGAATCCTCAATGCTTAGAATCCTCAATGTTTAGCATCCTCAATGCTTAGCATCCTCAATGCTTAGCATCCTCAATACTTAGCATCCTCAATGCTTAGAATCCTCCATGCTTAGCTTAGAAACCTCAATGCTTAGAATCCTCAATGCTTAGAATCCTCATTGCTTAGAATCCTCAATGCCTAGATTAGAATCCTCAATACTTAGAATCCTCAGTGCTTAGAATCCTCAATGCTTAGAATCTTAAATGCTTAGACTCCTCAATGCTTAACATCCTCAATGTTTAGAATCCTCAATGCATAGCTTAGAATCCTCAATGCTTAGCATCCTCAATCCTTAGTATGCTCTATGCTTAGCTTAGAATCCTCAATGCTTAGCATCCTCAATGCATTGCTTAGAAAACTCAATGCTTAGAATCCTCAATGCTTAACATCCTCAATGTTTAGAATCCTCAATGCATAGCTTAGAATCCTCAATGCTTAGAATCCTCAATGCTTAGCATCCTCAATCCTTAGTATGCTCTATGCTTAGCTTAGAATCCTCAATGCTTAGAATCCTCAATGCTTACAAACCTCAATGCTGAGAAATTTTATTGTTTGAAACGTCATTGCTTAGCATCCCAAATGCTTACAAACCTCAATACATAGAGGCCTTAATGCTTAGAAACCTCAATGATTAGAAAACTCAATGCTTGGCTTAGAATCCTCTATGCTTAGAATCCTCAATGCTTAGAATCTTCCATGCATAGCTTAGAATCCTCAATGCTTAGCATCCTCATTGCTTAGCATCCTCAATGCTTAGCATCCTCAATGCTTAGCATCCTCAATGCTTAGAAACCTGAATGCTTTGCTTTGAAACCTCAATGCTCAGAATCCTCAATGCCTACCTTAGAATCCTCAATATTTAGAATCCTCAATGCTTAGAATCCTCAACGCTTAGAATCCTCAATGCTTAGCATCCTCAATGCTTAGCATCCTCAATGCTTAGCATACTCAATACTTAGAATCCTCCATGCTCAGCTTAGAAACCTCAATGCTTAGAATCCTCAATGCCTAGATTAGAATCCTAAATGCTTAGAATCCTCAATGCTTAGAATCCTCAATGCTTAGAATCCTCAATGCTTAGCATCCTCAATGCTTAGCTTAGTACACTCAATGCTTAGAATCCTCAATGCTTAACATCCTCAATGTTTAGAATCCTCAATGCATAGCTTAGAATCCTCAATGCTTAGAATCCTCAATTCTTAGCATCCTAAATCCTTAGTATGCTCTATGCTTAGCTTAGAATCCTCAATGCTTAGAATCTTCAATGCTTACAAACCTCAATGCTGAGAAATTTTATTGTTTGAAACCTCATTGCTTAGCATCCCAAATGCTTACAAACCTCAATACATAGAGGCCTTAATGCTTAGAAACCTCAAAGATTAGAAAACTCAATGCTTGGCTTAGAATCCTCAATGCTTAGAATCCTCAATGCTTAGAATCCTCCATGCATAGCTTAGAATCCTCAATAGTTAGAATCCTCAATGCTTCGCATCCTCAATGCTTAGCTTAGAAACCTCAGTGCTTAGCATCCTCAATGCTTAGCCTCCTCACTGCTTAGCATCCTCATTGCTTAGCATCCTCATTGCTTAGCTTAGAATCCTCAAAGCTCAGAATCCTCACTGCATAGGAACCTCAATGCTTAGCATCCTCCATGCATTGCTTAGAAACCTCAATGCGCAGAATCCTCATTGCTTAGAAATTTTATTGCTCTGAAACCTCAATGCTTAGCAACCCTAATGCTTACAAACCTCATTGCATAGAGGCCTTAATGTTTAGAAACAAAAAGATTAGAAAACTCAATGCTTGGCTTAGAATCCTCAATGCTTAGCATCCTCAATGCTTAGCATCCTCAATGCTTAGCCTCCTCAATGCCTAGAATCCTCAATGCTTAGCATCCTCAATGCTTAGCATCCTCAATGCTTAGCATCCTCAATGCTTAGAATCCTCAATGCTTTGCTTAGAAACCTCAATGCTTAGAATCCTCAATGCTCAGAATCCTCAATGCCTAGATTAGAATCCTCAATGCTTAGAATCCTCAATGCTTAGCATCCACAATGCTTAGAATCCTCAATGCTTAGAATCCTCAAAGCTTAGCATCCTCAATGCTTTGCATCCTCAATGCTTAGAATCCTCAGTGCTTAGAATCCTCAAAGCTTTGCTTAGAAACCTCAATGCTTAGAAACCTCAATGCTTAGAATCCTCAGTGCCTAGATTAGAATCCTCAATGCTTAGAATCCTCAATGCTTAGAATCCTCAATGCTTAGAATCCTCAATGCTTAGGATCCTCAATGCTTAGCATCCTCAATGCTTAGCTTACAAAACTCAATGCTTAGCATCCTCAATGCTTAACAGCCTCAATGCTTAGCATCCTCAATGCATATCTTAGAATCCTCAAAGCTCAGGATCCTCAATGCTTAGAAACCTCAATGCACAGAGTCCTTAATGCTTAGAAACCTCAATACTTAGCATCCTCAGTGCTTAACTTAGAATCCTAACTGCTTAGAAACCTCAATGCTTATAATCCTCAGTGCTTAGCATCCTCAATGCGTAGAATCGCCAATCCTTAGAAACCTCAATGCTTAGCATCCTCAATCCTTAGTATGCTCTATGCTTAGCTTTGAATCCTCAATGCTTAGAATCCTCAATGCTTCCAAACCTCAATGCTGAGAAATTTTATTGTTTGAAACCTCATTGCTTAGCATCCCAAATGCTTGCAAACCTCAATGCATAGATGCCTTAATACTTAGAAACCTCAAAGATTAGAAAACTCAATGCTTGGCATAGAATCCTCTATGCTAAGAATCCTCAATGCTTAGAATCTTCCATGCATAGCTTAGAATCCTCAATGCTTAGAATCCTCAGTGCTTAGCATCCTCCATGCATTGCTTAGAATCCTCAATAGTTAGAATCCTCAATGCTTCGCATCCTCAATGCTTAGCTTAGAAACCTCAATGCATAGTATCCTCAATGCTTAGCATCCTCAATGCTTAGCATCCACATTGCTTAGAATCCTCAATGCTTAGAATCCTCAATGCTTAGCATCCTCAATTCTTAGCTGAGAAAACTCAATGCTTAGAATCCTCAATGCTTAACATCCTCAATGTTTAGAATCCTCAATGCATAGCTTAGAATCCTCAATGCTTAGAATCCTCAATGGTTAGCATCCTCAATCCTTAGTATGCTCTATGCTTAGCTTAGAATCCTCAATGCTTAGAATCCTCAATGCTTACAAACCTCAATGCTGAGAAATTTTATTGTTTGAAACCTCATTGCTTAGCATCTCTAATGCTTAGAAACCTCAATGCATAGAGGCCTTAATGCTTAGAAACCTCAAAGATTAGAAAATTCAATGCTTGGCTTAGAATCCTCATAGCTTAGAATCCTCAATGCTTAACATCCTCAATGTTTAGAATCCTCAATGCATAGCTTAGAATCCTCAATGCTTAGAATCCTCAATGCTTAGCATCCTCAATCCTTAGTATGCTCTATGCTTAGCTTAGAATCCTCAACGCTTAGAATCCTCAATGCTTACAAACCTCAATGCTGAGAAATTTTATTGTTTGAAACCTCATTGCTTAGCATCCCAAATGCTTAGAAACCTCAATGCATAGAGGCCTTAATGCTTAGAAAACTCAAAGATTAGAAAATTCAATGCTTGGCTTAGAATCCTCTATGCTTAGAATCCTCAATGCTTAGAATCCTCCATGCTTAGAATCCTCAATGCTTAGCATCCTCAATGCTTAGCTTAGAAAACTCAATGCTTAGAATCCTCAATGCTTACAAACCTCAATGCACAGAATCCTTAATGCATAGAAACCTCAATACTTAGCATCCTAAGTGCTTAGCTTAGAATCCTCACTGCTTAGAAACCTGAATGCTTAGAATCCTCAATGCTTAGAATCCTCAATGCTTAGCTTAGAAACCTCAATAGTTAGAATCCTCAATGCTTCGCATCCTCAATGCTTAGCTTAGAACCCTCAATGCTTAGCATCCTCAATGCTTAGCATCCTCAATGCTTAGCATCCTCAATGCTTAGCATCCTCATTGCTTAGCTTAGAATCCTCAAAGCTCAGAATCCTCACTGCATAGGAACCTCAATGCTTAGCATCCTCCATGCATTGCTTAGAAACCTCAATGCGCAGAATCCTCATTGCTTAGAAATTTTATTGCTCTGAAACCTCAATGCTTAGCAACCCTAATGCTTACAAACCTCATTGCATAGAGGCCTTAATGTTTAGAAACAAAAAAGATTAGAAAACTCAATGCTTGGCTTAGAATCCTCAGTGCTTAGCATCCTGAATGCTTAGCATCCTCAAAGCTTAGAATCCTCAATGCTTACCATCCTCAATGCTTAGCATCCTCAATGCTTAGCATCCTCAATGCTTAGAATCCTCAATGCTTAGCATCCTCAATGCTTTGCATCCTCAATGCTTAGCATCCTCAATGATTTGCTTAGAAACCTCAATGCTTAGAATCCACAATGCTTAGAATCCTCAATGCCTAGCTTAGAATCCTCAATGCTTAGAATCCTCAATGCTTAGAATCCTCAATGCTTAGCATCCTCAATGCTTAGCATCCTCAATGCTTAGCATCCTGAATACTTAGCATCCTCAATGCTTAGAATCCTCCATGCTTAGCTTAGAAACCTCAATGCTTAGAATCTTCAATGCTTAGAATCCTCATTGCTTAGAATCCTCAATGCCTAGATTAGAATCCTCAATACTTAGAATCCTCAGTGCTTAGAATCCTCAATGCTTAGAATCTTAAATGCTTAGAATCCTCAATGCTTAGCATTCTCAATGCTTAGCTTAGAAAACTCAATGCTTAGAATCCTCAATGCTTAACATCCTCAATGTTTAGAATCCTCAATGCATAGCTTAGAATCCTCAATGCTTAGCATCCTCAATCCTTAGTATGCTCTATGCTTAGCTTAGAATCCTCAATGCTTAGCATCCTCAATGCTTTGCTTAGAAAACTCAATGCTTAGAATCCTCAATGCTTAACATCCTCAATGTTTAGAATCCTCAATGCATAGCTTAGAATCCTCAATGCTTAGAATCCTCAATGCTTAGCATCCGCAATCCTTAGTATGCTCTATGCTTAGCTTAGAATCCTCAATGCTTAGAATCCTCAATGCTTACAAACCTCAATGCTGAGAAATTTTATTGTTTGAAACGTCATTGCTTAGCATCCCAAATGCTTACAAACCTCAATACATAGAGGCCTTAATGCTTAGAAACCTCAATGATTAGAAAACTCAATGCTTGGCTTAGAATCCTCTATGCTTAGAATCCTCAATGCTTAGAATCTTCCATGCATAGCTTAGAATCCTCAATGCTTAGCATCCTCATTGCTTAGCATCCTCAATGCTTAGCATCCTCAATGCTTAGCATCCTCAATGCTTAGCATCCTCAATGCTTAGAAACCTGAATGCTCTGCTTTGAAACCTCAATGCTTAGAATCCTCAATGCCTAGCTTAGAATCCTCAATATTTAGAATCCTCAATGCTTAGAATCCTCAATGCTTAGCATCCTCAATGCTTAGCATCCTCAATGCTTAGCATACTCAATACTTAGAATCCTCCATGCTCAGCTTAGAAACCTCAATGCTTAGAATCCTCAATGCCTAGATTAGAATCCTAAATGCTTAGAATCCTCAATGCTTAGAATCCTCAATGCTTAGAATCCTCAATGCTTAGCATCCTCAATGCTTAGCTTAGTACACGCAATGCTTAGAATCCTCAATGCTTAACATCCTCAATGTTTAGAATCCTCAATGCATAGCTTAGAATCTTCAATGCTTAGAATCCTCAATTCTTAGCATCCTAAATCCTTAGTATGCTCTATGCTTAGCTTAGAATCCTCAATGCTTAGAATCCTCAATGCTTACAAACCTCAATGCTGAGAAATTTTATTGTTTCAAACCTCATTGCTTAGCATCCCAAATGCTTACAAACCTCAATGCATAGAGGCCTTAATGCTTAGAAACCTCAAAGATTAGAAAACTCAATGCTTGGCTTTGAATCCTCAATGCTTAGAATCCTCAATGCTTAGAATCCTCCATGCATAGCTTAGAATCCTCAATAGTTAGAATCCTCAATGCTTCGCATCCTCAATGCTTAGCTTAGAAACCTCAATGCTTAGCATCCTCAATGCTTAGCCTCCTCATTGCTTAGCATCCTCATTGCTTAGCATCCTCATTGCTTAGCTTAGAATCCTCAAAGCTCAGAATCCTCACTGCATAGGAACCTCAATGCTTAGCATCCTCCATGCATTGCTTAGAAACCTCAATGCGCAGAATCCTCATTGCTTAGAAATTTTATTGCTCTGAAACCTCAATGCTTAGCAACCCTAATGCTTACAAACCTCACTGCATAGAGGCCTTACTGTTTAGAAACAAAAAAGATTAGAAAACTCAATGCTTGGCTTAGAATCCTCAATGCTTAGCATCCTCAATGCTTAGCATCCTCAATGCTTACAAACCTCAATGCTTAGAAAATTTATTGTTTGAAACCTCATTGCTTAGCATCCCAAATGCTTGCAAACCTCAATGCATAGAGGCCTTAATGCTTTACTTAGAAACCTCAATGCTTAGAATCCTCAATGGTTAGAATCCTCAATGCCTAGATTAGAATCCTCAATGCTTAGAATCCTCAATGCTTAGCATCCACAATGCTTAGGATCCTCAATGCTTAGAATCCTCAATGCTTAGAATCCTCAAAGCTTTGCCTAGAAACCTCAATGCTTAGAATCCTCAATGCTTAGAATCCTCAGTGCCTAGATTAGAATCATCAATGCTTAGAATCCTCAATGCTTAGAATCCTCAGTGCTTAGAATCCTCAATGCTTAGCATCCTCAATGCTTAGCATCCTCAATGCTTAGCTTACAAAACTCAATGCTTAGCATCCTCAATGCTTAACAGCCTCAATGCTTAGCATCCTCAATGCATATCTTAGAATCCTCAAAGCTCAGGATCCTCCATGCTTAGAAACCTCAATGCACAGAGTCCTTAATGCTTAGAAACCTCAATACTTAGCATCCTCAGTGCTTAGCTTAGAATCCTAACTGCTTAGAAACCTCAATGCTTATAATCCTCAGTGCTTAGCATCCTCAATGCGTAGGATCGCCAATCCTTAGAAACCTCAATGCTTAGCATCCTAAATCCTTAGTATGCTCTATGCTTAGCTTAGAATCCTCAATGCTTAGAATCCTCAATGCTTACAAACCTCAATGCTGAGAAATTTTATTGTTTGAAACCTCATTGCTTAGCATCCCAAATGCTTGCAAACCTCAATGCATAGAGGCCTTAATACTTAGAAACCTCAAAGATTAGAAAACTCAATGCTTGGCATAGAATCCTCTATGCTAAGAATCCTCAATGCTTAGAATCTTCCATGCATAGCTTAGAATCCTCAATGCTTAGAATCCTCAATGCTTAGCATCCTCCATGCATTGCTTAGAATCCTCAATAGTTAGAATCCTCAATGCTTCGCATCCTCAATGCTTAGCTTAGAAACCTCAATGCTTAGTATCCTCAATGCTTAGCATCCTCAATGCTTAGCATCCACATTGCTTAGCATCCTCAATGCTTAGCATCCTCAATGCTTAGCATCCTCAATGCTTAGAAACCTGAATGCTTAGAAACCTCAATGCTTTGCTTAGAAACCTCAATGCTTAGAATCCTCAATGCCTAGCTTAGAATCCTCAATACTTAGAATCCTCAATGCTTAGAATCCTCAATGCTTAGCATCCTCAATGCTTAGCATCCTCAATGCTTAGCATCCTCAATACCTAGAATCCTCGATGCTCAGCTTAGAAACCTCAATGCTTAGAATCCTCAAGGCTTAGAATCCTCAATGCTTAAAATCCTCAATGCCTAGATTAGAATCCTAAATGCTTAGAATCCTCAATGCTTAGAATCCTCAATGCTTAGAATCCTCAATGCTTAGCATCCTCAATGCTTAGCTTAGAACACTCAATGCTTAGAATACTCAATGCTTAACATCCTCAATGTTTAGAATCCTCAATGCATAGCTTAGAATCTTCAATGCTTAGAATCCTCAATGCTTAGTATCCTAAATCCTTAGTATGCTCTATGCTTAGCTTAGAATCCTCAATGCTTAGAATCCTCAATGCTTACAAACCTCAATGCTGAGAAATTTTATTGTTTGAAACGTCATTGCTTAGCATCCCAAATGCATACAAACCTCAATACATAGAGTTTTGTAATAAGGCCTTAATACCTAGAAACCTCAAAGATTAGAAAACTCAATGCTTGGCTTAGAATCCTCAATGCTTAGAATCCTCAATGCTTAGAATCCTCCATGCTTAGAATCCTCAATGCTTAGAATCCTCAATGCTTAGCATCCTCCATGCATTGCTTAGAATCCTCAATAGTTAGAATCCTCAATGCCTCGCATCCTCAATGCTTAGCATAGAAACCTCAATGCTTAGAATCCTCAATGCTTAGCATTCTCAATGCATAGCATCCTCATTGCTTAGCATCCTCAATGCTTAGAATCCTCAATGCTTAGAATCCTCAATGCCTAGATTAGAATCCTCAATACTTAGAATCCTCAGTGCTTAGAATCCTCAATGCTTAGAATCTTAAATGCTTAGAATCCTCAATGCTTAGCATCCTCAATGCTTAGCTTAGAACACTCAATGCTTAGAATCCTCAATGCTTAACATCCTCAATGTTTAGAATCCTCAATGCATAGCTTAGAATCCTCAATGCTTAGCATCCTCAATCCTTAGTATGCTCTATGCTTAGCTTAGAATCCTCAATGCTTAGCATCCTCAATTCTTAGCTTAGAAAACTCAATGCTTAGAATCCTCAATGCTTAACATCCTCAATGTTTAGAATCCTCAATGCATAGCTTAGAATCCTCAATGCTTAGAATCCTCAATGCTTAGCATCCTCAATCCTTAGTATGCTCTATGCTTAGCTTAGAATCCTCAATGCTTATAATCCTCAATGCCTACAAACCTCAATGCTGAGAAATTTTATTGTTTGAAACGTCATTGCTTAGCATCACAAATGCTTACAAACCTCAATACATAGAGGCCTTAATGCTTAGAAACCTCAAAGATTAGAAAACTCAATGCTTGGCTTAGAATCCTCTATGCATAGAATCCTCAATGCGTAGAATCTTCCATGCATAGCTTAGAATCCTCAATGCTTAGCATCCTCATTGCTTAGCATCCTCAATGCTTAGCATCCTCAATGCTTAGCATCCTCAATGCTTAGAAACCTGAATGCTTTGCTTTGAAACCTCAATGCTTAGAATCCTCAATGCCTAGCTTAAAATCCTCAATATTTAGAATCCTCAATGCTTAGAATCCTCAATGCTTAGAATCCTCAATGCTTAGCATCCTCAATGCTTAGCATCCTCAATGCTTAGCATACTCAATACTTAGAATCCTCCATGCTCAGCTTAGAAACCTCAATGCTTAGAATCCTCAATGCCTAGATTAGAATCCTAAATGCTTAGAATCCTCAATGCTTAGAATCCTCAATGCTTAGAATCCTCAATGCTTAGCATCCTCAATGCTTAGCTTAGTACACTCAATGCTTAGAATCCTCAATGCTTAACATCCTCAATGTTTAGAATCCTCAATGCATAGCTTAGAATCCTCAATGCTTAGAATCCTCAATGCTTAGAATCCTCCATGCTTAGAATCCTCAATGCTTAGAATCCTCAATGCTTAGCATCCTCCATGCATTGCTTAGAATCCTCAATAGTTAGAATCCTCAATGCCTCGCATCCTCAATGCTTAGCTTAGAAACCTCAATGCTTAGAATCCTCAATGCATAGCATCCTCAATGCATAGCATCCTCATTGCTTAGCATCCTCAATGCTTAGCATCCTCAATGCTTAGCATCCTCAATGCTTAGCATCCTCCATGCTTAGAAACCTGAATGCTTTGCTTAGAAACCTCAATGCTTAGAATCCTCAATGCCTAGCTTAGAATCCTCAATACTTAGAATCCACAATGCTTAGAATCCTCAATGCTTAGCATCCTCAATACTTAGCATCCTCAATGCTTAGCATCCTCAATGCTTAGCATCCTCAATACTTAGAATCCTCCATGCTCAGCTTGGAAAACTCAATGCTCAGAATCCTCAAGGCTGAGAATCCTCAATGCTTAGAATCCTCAATGCCTAGATTAGAATCCTAAATGCTTAGAATCCTCAATGCTTAGAATCCTCAATGCTTAGCATCCTCAATGCTTAGAATCCTCCATGCTTAGCTTAGAAACCTCAATGCTTAGAATCCTCAATGCTTAGAATCCTCAATGCCTAGCTTAGAATTCTCAATGCTTAGAATCCTCAATGCTTAGAATCCTCAATGCTTAGAATCCTCAATGCTTAGAATCCTCAATGCATAGCTTAGAATCCTCAATGCTTAGAATCTGCAATGCTTAGCATCCTCAATCCTTAGTATGCTCTATGCTTAGCTTAGAAACCTCAATGCTTAGAATACTCAATGCTTAGCATCCTCAATGCTTAGCATCCTCATTGCTTAGCATCCTCATTGCTTAGCTTAGAATCCTCAAAGCTCAGAATCCTCACTGCTTAGGAACCTCAATGCTTAGCATCCTCCATGCATTGCTTAGAAACCTCAATGCGCAGAATCCTCATTGCTTAGAAATTTTATTGCTCTGAAACCTCAATGCTTAGCAACCCTAATGCTTACAAACCTCATTGCAGAGAGGCCTTAATGTTTAGAAACAACAAAGATTAGAAAACTCAATGCTTGGCTTAGAATCCTCAATGCTTAGCATCCTCAATGCTTAGCATCCTCAATGCTTAGCATCTTCAATGCCTAGAATCCTCAATGCTTAGCATCCTCAATGCTTAGCATCCTCAATGCTTTGCATCCTCAATGCTTAGCATCCTCAATGCTTAGAATCCTCAATGCTTAGAATCCTCAATGCTTAGAATCCTCAATGCCTAGATTAGAATTTTCAATGCTTAGAATCCTCAATGCTTAGAATCCTCAATGCTTAGAATCCTCAATGCTTAGCATCCTCAATCCCTAGTATGCTCTATGCTTAGCTTAGAATCCTCAATGCTTAGAATCCTCAATGCTTACAAACCTCAATGCTGAGAAATTTTATTGTTTGAAACCTCATTGCATAGCATCCCAAATGCTTACAAACCTCTATGCATAGAGGCCTTAATGCTTAGAAACCTCAAAGATTAGAAAACTCAATGCTTGGCTTAGAATCCTCTATGCTTAGAATCCTCAATGCTTAGAATCCTCCATGCATAGCTTAGAATCCTCTATGCTTAGAATCCTCAATGCTTAGAATCCTCAATGCTTAGCATCCTCATTGCTTAGCATCCTCAATGCTTAGCATCCTCAATGCTTAGCATCCTCAATGCTTAGAAACCTGAATGCTTTGCTTAGAAACCTGAATGCTTAGAATCCTCAATGCCTGGCTTAGAATCCTCAATACTTAGAATCCTCAATGCTTAGCATCCTCAATGCTTAGCATCCTCAATGCTTAGAATCCTCAATGCTTAGCTTCCTCAATGCTTAGCATCCTCAATACTTAGAATCCTCCATGCTCAGCTTAGAAACCTCAATGCTTAGAATCCTCAAGGCTTAGAATCCTCAATGCTTAGAATCCTCAATGCCTAGATTAGAATCCTAAATGCTTAGAATCCTCAATGCCTAGATTAGAATCCTCAATGCTTAGAATCCTCAATGCTTAGAATCCTCAATGCTTAGCATACTCAATGCTTAGCTTAGAAAACTCAATGCTTAGAATCCTCAATGCTTAACATCCTCAATGTTTAGAATCCTCAATGCATAGCTTAGAATCCTCAATGCTTAGAATCCTCAATGCTTACAAACCTCAATGCTGAGAAATTTTATTGTTTGAAACCTCATTGCTTAGCATCCCAAATGCTTACAAACCTCTATGCATAGAGGCCTTAATGCTTAGAAACCTCAAAGATTAGAAAACTCAATGCTTGGCTTAGAATCCTCAATGCTTAGAATCCTCAATGCTTAGAATCTTCCACGCATAGCTTAGAATCCTCAATGCTTAGAATCCTCAATGCTTAGCATCCTCCATGCATTGCTTAGAATCCTCAATATTTAGAATCCTCAATGCTTAGAATCCTCAATGCTTAGCATCCTCCATGCATTGCTTAGAATCCTCAATAGTTAGAATCCTCAATGCCTCGCATCCTCAATGCTTAGCTTAGAAACCTCAATGCTTAGAATCCTCAATGCATAGCATCCTCAATGCATAGCATCCTCATTGCTTAGCATCCTCAATGCTTAGCATCCTCAATGCTTATCATCCTCAATGCTTAGCATCCTCCATGCTTAGAAACCTGAATGCTTTGCTTAGAAACCTCAATGCTTAGAATCCTCAATACTTAGAATCCACAATGCTTAGAATCCTCAATGCTTAGCATCCTCAATACTTAGCATCCTCAATGCTTAGCATCCTCAATGCTTAGCATCCTCAATACTTAGAATCCTCCATGCTCAGCTTGGAAAACTCAATGCTCAGAATCCTCAAGGCTGAGAATCCTCAATGCTTAGAATCCTCAATGCCTAGATTAGAATCCTAAATGCTTAGAATCCTCAATGCTTAGAATCCTCAATGCTTAGCTTCCTCAATGCTTAGCATCCTCAATACTTAGAATCCTCCATGCTCAGCTTAGAAACCTCAATGCTTAGAATCCTCAAGGCTTAGAATCCTCAATGCTTAGAATCCTCAATGCCTAGATTAGAATCCTAAATGCTTAGAATCCTCAATGCCTAGATTAGAATCCTCAATGCTTAGAATCCTCAATGCTTAGAATCCTCAATGCTTAGCATACTCAATGCTTAGCTTAGAAAACTCAATGCTTAGAATCCTCAATGCTTAACATCCTCAATGTTTAGAATCCTCAATGCATAGCTTAGAATCCTCAATGCTTAGAATCCTCAATGCTTACAAACCTCAATGCTGAGAAATTTTATTGTTTGAAACCTCATTGCTTAGCATCCCAAATGCTTACAAACCTCTATGCATAGAGGCCTTAATGCTTAGAAACCTCAAAGATTAGAAAACTCAATGCTTGGCTTAGAATCCTCAATGCTTAGAATCCTCAATGCTTAGAATCTTCCACGCATAGCTTAGAATCCTCAATGCTTAGAATCCTCAATGCTTAGCATCCTCCATGCATTGCTTAGAATCCTCAATATTTAGAATCCTCAATGCCTCGCATCCTCAATGCTTAGCTTAGAAACCTCAATGCTTAGAATCCTCAATGCTTAGCATCCTCAATGCTTAGCATCCTCATTGCTTAGCATCCTCAATGCTTAGAATCCTCCATGCATTGCTTAGAATCCTCAATAGTTAGAATCCTCAATGCTACGCATCCTCAATGCTTAGCATCCGCAATGCTTAGCATCCTCAATGCTTAGAATCCTCAATGCTTAGCATCCTCAATGCTTAGCATCCTCAATGCTTAGCATCCTCAATGCTTAGCATCCTCAAAGCTTAGAATCCTCAATGCTTACCATCCTCAATACTTAGAATCCTCAATGCTTAGAATCCTCAATGCTTAGAATCCTCAATGCTTAGAATCCTCAATGCTTAGAATCCTCCATGCATTGCTTAGAATCCTCAATAGTTAGAATCCTCAATGCTTACCATCCTCAATGCTTAGCATAGAAACCTCAATACTTAGAATCCTCAATGCTTAGCATCCTCATTACATAGCTTAGAATCCTCAATGCTTAGAATCCTCAATGCTTAGCATCCTCAATGCTTAGCATCCTCAATTCTTAGCATCCTCAAAGCTTAGAATACTCAATGCTTACCATCCTCAAAGCTTAGCATCCTCAATGCTTAGCATCCTCAATGCTTAGAATCCACAATGCTTAGCATCATCAATGCTTAGCATCCTCAATGCTTAGCATCCTCAATGCTTAGAAACCTCAATGCTTTGCTTAGAAACCTCAATGCTTAGAATCCTCAATGCTTAGCATCCTCATTGCTTAGCATCCTCAATGCTTAGCATCCTCAATACTTAGCATCCTCAATGCATAGAATCCTCCATGCTTAGCTTAGAAACCTCAATGCTTAGAATCCTCAATGCTTAGAATCCTCAATGCTTAAAATCCTCAGTGCTTAGAATCCTCAATGCCTAGATTAGAATCCTCAATGCTTAGAATCCTCAATGCTTAGAATCCTCAATGCATAGCTTAGAATCCTCAATGCTTAGAATCCGCAATGCTTAGCATCCTCAATCCTTAGTATGCTCTATGCTTAGCTTAGAATCCTCAATGCTTAGAATCCTCAATGCTTACAAACCTCAATGCTGAGAAATTTTATTGTTTGAAACCTCATTGCTTAGCATCCCAAATGCTTAAAACCTCATTGCATAGAGGCCTTAATGTTTAGAAACAACAAAGATTAGAAAACTCAATGCTTGGCTTAGAATCCTCAATGCTTAGCATCCTCAATGCTTAGCATCCTCAATGCTTAGCATCCTCAATGCTTAGCATCTTCAATGCCTAGAATCCTCAATGCTTAGAATCCTCAATGCTTAGCATCCTCAATACTTAGCATCCTCAATGCTTAGTATCCTCAATGCTTAGAAACCTCAATGCTTTGCTTAGAAACCTCAATGCTTAGAATCCTCAATGCTTAGAATCCTCAATGCTTAGAGTCCTCAATGCTTAGCATCCTCAATGCTTAGCATCCTCAATGCTTAGCATCCTCAATACTTAGCATCCTCAATGCTTAGAATCCTCCATGCTTAGCTTAGAAACCTCAATGCTTAGAATCCTCAATGCTTAGAATCCTCAATGCTTAGAATCCTCAGTGCTTAGAATCCTCAATGCCTAGATTAGAATCCTCAATGCTTTGAATCCTCAATGCTTTGAATCCTCAATGCTTAGAATCCTCAATGCTTAGAATCCTCAATGCTTAGCATCCTCAATGCTTAGCTTAGAAAACTCAATGATAAGAATCCTCAATGCTTAACATCCTCAAAGTTTAGAATCCTCAATGCATAGCTTAGAATCCTCAATGCTTAGCATCCTCAATGCTTAGCATCCTCAATCCCTAGTATGCTCTATGCTTAGCTTAGAATCCTCAATGCTTAGAATCCTCAATGCTTACAAACCTCAATGCTGAGAAATTTTATTGTTTGAAACCTCATTGCTTAGCATCCCAAATGCTTACAAACCTCAATGCATAGTGGCCTTAATGCTTAGAAACCTCAAAGATTAGAAAACTCAATGCTTGGCTTAGAATCCTCTATGCTTAGAATCCTCAATGCTTAGAATCCTCCATGCATAGCTTAGAATCCTGAATGCTTAGAATCCTCAATGCTTAGCATCCTCAATGCTTAGAAACCTGAATGCTTTGCTTAGAAACCTCAATGCTTAGAATCCTCAATGCCTAGCTTAGAATCCTCAATACATAGAATCCTCAATGCTTAGAATCCTCAATGCTTAGAATCCTCAATGCTTAGCATCCTCAATGATTAGCATCCTCAATGCTTAGCATCCTCAATACTTAGAATCCTCCATGCTTAGCTTAGAAACCTCAATGCTTAGAATCCTCAAGGCTTAGAATCCTCAATGCCTAGATTAGAATCCTAAATGCTTAGAATCCTCAATGCTTAGAATCCTCAATGCTTAGAATCCTCAATGCTTAGCATCCTCAATGCTTAGCTTAGAAAACTCAATGCTTCTCATCCTCAGTGCTTAACATCCTCAATGTTTAGAATCCTCAATGCATAGCTTAGAATCCTCAATGCTTAGAATCCTCAATTCTTAGCATCCTCAATCCTTAGTATGCTCTATGCTTAGCTTAGAATCCTCAATGCTTAGAATCCTCAATGCTTACAAACCTCAGTGCTGAGAAATTTTATTGTTTGAAACCTCATTGCTTAGCATCCCAAATGCTTACAAACCTCAATGCATAGAGGCCTTAATGCTTAGAAACCTCAAAGATTAGAAAATTCAATGCTTGGCTTAGAATCCTCTATGCTTAGAATCCTCAATGCTTAGAATCCTCAATGCTTACCATCCTCAATGCTTAGCATCCTCATTGCTTAGCATCCTCAATGCTTAGCATCCTCAATGCTTAGCATCCTCAATGCTTAGAAACCTGAATGCTTTGTTTAGAAACCTCAATGCTTAGAATCCTCAATGCCTAGCTTAGAATCCTCAATACTTAGAATCCTCAATGCTTAGAATCCTCAATGCTTAGAATCCTCAATGCTTAGCATCCTCAATGCTTAGCATCCTCAATGCTTAGCATCCTCAATACTTAGAATCCTCCATGCTTAGCTTAGAAACCTCAATGCTTAGAATCCTCAAGGCTTAGAATCCTCAATGCTTAGAATCCTCAATGCCTAGATTAGAATCCTAAATGCTTAGAATCCTCAATGCTTAGAATCCTCAATGCTTAGAATCCTCAATGCTTAGCATCCTCAATGCTTAGCTTAGAAAACTCAATGCTTCGCATCCTCAATGTTTAGAATCCTCAATGCATAGCTTAGAATCCTCAATGCTTAGAATCCTCAATGCTTAGCATCCTCAATCCTTAGTATGCTCTATGCTTAGCTTAGAATCCTCAATGCTTAGAATCCTCAATGCTTACAAACCTCAGTGCTGAGAAATTTTATTGTTTGAAACCTCATTGCTTAGCATCCCAAATGCTTAGAAACCTCAATGCATAGAGGCCTTAATGTTTAGAAACCTCAAAGATTAGAAAATTCAATGCTTGGCTTAGAATCCTCATAGCATAGAATCCTCAATGCTTAGAATCCTCCATGCTTAGAATCCTCAATGCTTACCATCCTCAATGCTTAGCTTAGAAAACTCAATGTTTAGAATCCTCAATGCTTAGAAACCTCAATGCACAGAATCCTAAATGATTAGAAACCTCAATACTTAGCATCCTCAATGCTTAGAATCCTCAATGCTTAGCATCCTCAAATCTTAGAATCCTCAATGCTTAGCATCCTCAATGCTTAGCTTAGAAACCTCAATGCTTAGAATCCTCAATGCTTAGCATCCTCAATGCTTAGCATCCTCATTGCTTAGCATCCTCAATGCTTAGCATCCTCAATGCTTAGCATCCTCAATGCTTAGAAACCTGAATGCTTTCCTTAGAATCCTCAATGCTTAGAGTCCTCAATGCCTAGCATAGAATCCTCAATACTTAGAATCCTCAATGCTTAGAATCCTCAATGCTTAGAATCCTCAATGCTTAGCATCCTCAATGCTTAGCATCCTCAATGCTTAGCATCCTCAATACTTAGAATCCTCCATGCTCAGCTTAGAAACCTCAATGCTTAGAATACTCAAGGCTTAGAATCCTCAAAGCTTAGAATCCTCAATGCCTAGATTAGAATCCTAAATGCTTAGAATCCTCAATGCTTAGAATCCTCAATGCTTAGAATCCTCAATGCTTAGAATCCTCAATGCTTAGCATCCTCAATGCTTAGCATCCTCAATGCTTAGCTTAGAAAACTCAATGCTTAGAATCCTCAATGCTTAACATCCTCAATGTTTAGAATCCTCAATGCATAGCTTAGAATCCTCAATGCTTATAATCCTCAATGCTTAGCATCCTCCATCCCTAGTATGCTCTATGCTTAGCTTAGAATCCTCAATGCTTAGAATCCTCAATGCTTACAAACCTCAATCCTGAGAAATTTTATTGTTTGAAACCTCATTGCTTAGCATCCCAAATGCTTACAAACCTCAATGCATAGAGGCCTTAATGCTTAGAAACCTCAAAGATTAGAAAACTCAATGCTTGGCTTAGAATCCTCTATGCTTAGAATCCTCAATGCTTAGAATCCTCCATGCATAGCTTAGAATCCTCAATGCTTAGAATCCTCAATGCTTAGCATCCTCAATGCTTAGCATCCTCATTGCTTAGCATCCTCAATGCTTAGCATCCTCAATGCTTAGCATCCTCAATGCTTAGAAACATGAATGCTTTGCTTAGAAACCTCAATGCTTAGAATCCTCAATGCTTAGAATCCTCAATACTTAGAATCCTCAATGCTTAGAATCCTCAATGCTTAGCATCCTCAATGCTTAGCATCCTCAATGCTTAGCATCCTCAATGCTTAGCATCCTCAATACTTAGAATCCTCCATGCTCAGCTTAGAAACCTCAATGCTTAGAATCCTCAAGGCTTAGAATCCTCAATGCTTAGAATCCTCAATGCCTAGATTAGAATCCTAAATGCTTAGAATCCTCAATGCTTAGAATCCTCAATGCTTAGAATCCTCAATGCTTAGCATCCTCAATGCTTAGCTTAGAAAACTCAATGCTTCGCATCCTCAATGCTTAACATCCTCAATGTTTAGAATCCTCAATGCATAGCTTAGAATCCTCAATGCTTAGAATCCTCAATGCTTAGCATCCTCAGTCCTTAGTATGCTCTATGCTTAGCTTAGAATCCTCAATGCTTAGAATCCTCAATGCTTACAAACCTCAGTGCTGAGAAATTTTATTGTTTGAAACCTCATTGCTTAGCATCCCAAATGCTTAGAAACCTCAATGCATAGAGGCCTTAATGCTTAGAAACCTCAAAGATTAGAAAATTCAATGCTTGGCTTAGAATCCTCATAGCTTAGAATCCTCAATGCTTAGAATCCTCCATGCTTAGAATCCTCAATGCTTAGCATCCTCAATGCTTAGCTTAGAAAACTCAATGCTTAGAATCCTCAATGCTTACAAACCTCAATGCACAGAATCCTTAATGCTTAGAAACCTCAATACTTAGCGTCCTCAATGCTTAGAATCCTCAATGCTTAGCATCCTCAAATCTTAGAATCCTCAATGCTTAGCATCCTCAATGCTTAGCTTAGAAACCTCAATACTTAGAATTCTCAATGCTTAACATCCTCAATGTTTAGAATCCTCAATGTATAGCTTAGAATCCTCAATGCTTAGAATCCTCAATGCTTAGCATCCTCAATGCTTAGCATCCTCAATGCTTAGAATCCTCAATGCTTAGCATCCTCAAATCTTAGAATCCTCAATGCTTAGCATCCTCAATGCTTAGCATCCTCAATGCTTAGTATGCTCTATGCTTAGAATCCTCAATGCTTACCATCCTCAATGCTTACCATACTCAATGCTTAGCATCCTCAATGCTTAGAATCCTCAATGCTTAGAATCCTCAATGCTTAGAATCCTCAATGCTTAGAATCCTCCATGCATTGCTTAGAATCCTCAATATTTAGAATCCTCAATGCTTCGCATCCTCAATGCTTAGCATAGAAACCTCAATACTTAGAATCCTCAATGCTTAGCATCCTCATTACATAGCTTAGAATCCTCAATGCTTAGAATCGTCAATGCTTAGCATCCTCAATGCTTAGCATCCTCAATGTTTGCATCCTGAATGCTTAGCATCCTCAAAGCTTAGAATCCTCAATGCTTACCATCCTCAATGCTTAGCATCCTCAATGCTTACCATCCTCAATGCTTTGCTTAGAAACCTCAATGCTTAGAATCCAAAATGCTTAGAATCCTCAATGCCTAGCTTAGAATCCTCAATGCTTAGAATCCTCAATGCTTAGAATCCTCAATGCTTAGAATCCTCAATGCTTAGCATCCTCAATGCTTAGCATCCTCAATGCTTAGCATCCTCAATACTTTGCATCCTCAGTGCTTAGAATCCTCCATTCTTAGCTTAGAAACCTCAATGCTTAGAATCCTCAATGCTTAGAATCCTCAATGCTTAGAATCCTCAATGCTTAGAATCCTCAATGCTTAGAATCCTCAATGCTTAGCATCCTCAATGCTTAGCATCCTCAATGCTCAGCTTAGAAAACTCAATGCTTAGAATCCTCAATGCTTAACATCCTCAATGTTTAGAATCCTCAATGCATAGCTTAGAATCCTCAATGCTTAGAATCCTCAATGCTTACAAACCTCAATCCTTAGTATGCTCTATGCTTAGCTTAGAATCCTCAATGCTTAGAATCCTCAATGCTTACAAACCTCAATGCATAGAGGCCTTAATGCTTAGAAACCTCAAAGATTAGAAAACTCAATGCTTGGCTTAGAATCCTCTATGCTTAGAATCCTCAATGCTTAGAATCTTCCATGCATAGCTTAGAATCCTCAATGCTTAGAATCCTCAATGCTTAGCATCCTCCATGCATTGCTTAGAATCCTCAATAGTTAGAATCCTCAATGCCTCGCATCCTCAATGCTTAGCTTAGAAACCTCAATGCTTAGAATCCTCAATGATTAGCATCCTCAATGCTTAGCATCCTCATTGCTTAGCATCCTCAATGCTTAGCATCCTCAATGCTTAGAAACCTGAATGCTTTCCTTAGAAACCTCAATGCTTAGAATCCTCAATGCCTAGCTTAGAATCCTCAATACTTAGAATCCTCAATGCTTAGAATCCTCAATGCTTAGCATCCTCAATGCTTAGCATCCTCAATGCTCAGCTTAGAAAACTCAATACTTAGGATCCTCAATGCTTAACATCCTCAATGTTTAGAATCCTCAATGCATAGCTTAGAATCCTCAATGCTTAGAATCCTCAATGCTTAGCATCCTCAATGCTTAGCATCCTCAATGCTTAGCATCCTCAATACTTAGAATCCTCCATGCTCAGCTTAGAAACCTCAATGCTTAGAATACTCAAGGCTTAGAATCCTCAAAGCATAGAATCCTCAATGCCTAGATTAGAATCCTAAATGCTTAGAATCCTCAATGCTTAGAATCCTCAATGCTTAGCATCCTCAATGCTTAGCATCCTCAATGCTTAGCTTAGAAAACTCAATGCTTAGAATCCTCAATGCTTAACATCCTCAATGTTTAGAATCCTCAATGCATAGCTTAGAATCCTCAATGCTTAGAATCCTCAATGCTTAGCATCCTAAATCCTTAGTATGCTCTATGCTTAGCTTAGAATCCTCAATGCTTAGAATCCTCAATGCTTACAAACCTCAATGCTGAGAAATTTTATTGTTTGAAACCTCATTGCTTAGCATCCCAAATGCTTGCAAACCTCAATGCATAGAGGCCTTAATGCTTAGAAACCTCAAAGATTAGAAAACTCAATGCTTGGCTTAGAATCCTCTATGCTTAGAATCCTCAATGCTTAGAATCCTCAATGCTTAGAATCCTCCATGCATAGCTTAGAATCCTCAGTAGTTAGAATCCTCAATGCTTCGCATTCTCAATGCTTAGCTTAGAAACCTCAATGCTTAGAATCCTCAATGCTTAGCATCCTCAATGCTTAGCATCCTCATTGCTTAGCATCCTCATTGCTTAGCATCCTCATTACATAGCTTAGAATCCTCAAAGCTCAGAATCCTCACTGCATAGGATCCTCAATGCTTAGCATCCTCAATGCTTAGCATCCTCAATGCTTAGCATCCTCAATGCTTAGAATCCTCAATGCTTTGCTTAGAAACCTCAATGCTTAGAATCCTCAATGCTTAGAATCCTCAATGCCTAGATTAGAATCCTCAATGCTTAGAATCCTCAATGCTTAGCATCCACAATGCTTAGAATCCTCAATGCTTAGAATCCTCAATGCTTAGCATCCTCAATGCATAGCATCCTCAATGCTTAGAATCCTTAATGCTTAGAATCCTCAAAGCTTTGCTTAGAAACCTCAATGCTTAGAATCCTCAATGCTTAGAATCCTCAATGCTTAGCATCCTCAATGCTTAGCTTACAAAACTCAATGCTTATCATCCTCAATGCTTAAAAGCCTCAATGCTTAGCATCCTCAATGCATATCTTAGAATCCTCAAAGCTCAGGATCCTCAATGCTTAGAAACCTCAATGCACAGAATCCTTAATGCTTAGAAACCTCAATACTTAGCATCCTCAATGCTTAGCTTAGAATTCTAACTGCTTAGAAACCTCAATGCTTATAATCCTCAGTGCTTAGCAACCCCAATGCGTAGAATCGCCAATCCTTAGAATCCTCAATGCTTAGCATCCTCAATCCTTAGTATGCTCTATGCTTAGCTTAGAATCCTCAATGCTTAGAATCGTCAATGCTTACAAACCTCAATGCTGAGAAATTTTATTGTTTGAAACGTCATTGCTTAGCATCCCATATGCTTGCAAACCTCAATGCATAGAGGCCTTAATGCTCAGAAACCTCAAAGATTAGAAAACTCAATGCTTGGCTTAGAATCCTCTATGCTTAGAATCCTCAATGCTTAGAATCTTCCATGCATAGCTTAGAATCCTCAATGCTTAGAATCCTCAATGCTTAGCATCCTCCATGCATTGCTTAGAATCCTCAATAGTTAGAATCTTCAATGCTTCGCATCCTCAATGCTTAGCTTAGAAACCTCAATGCTTAGAATCCTCAATGCTTAGCATCCTCAATGCTTAGCATCCTCATTGCTTAGCATCCTCAATGCTTAGAAACCTGAATGCTTTGCTTAGAAACCTCAATGCTTAGAATCCTCAATGCCTAGCTTAGAATCCTCAATACTTAGAATCCTCAATGCTTAGAATCCTCAATGCTTAGCATCCTCAATGCTTAGCTTAGAAAACTCAATGCTTAGAATCCTCAATGCTTAGAATCCTCAATGCTTAGAATCCTCAATGCTTAGCTTAGAAAACTCAATGCTTAGAATCCTCAATGCTTAACATTCTCAATGTTTAGAATCCTCAATGCATAGCTTAGAATCCTCAATGCTTAGAATCCTCAATGCTTAGCATCCTAAATCCTTAGTATGCTCTATGCTTAGCTTAGAATCCTCAATGCTTAGAATCCTCAATGCTTACAAACCTCAATGCTGAGAAATTTTATTGTTTGAAACCTCATTGCTTAGCATCCCAAATGCTTACAAACCTCAATGCATAGAGGCCTTAATGCTTAGAAACCTCAAAGATTAGAAAACTCAATGCTTGGCTTAGAATCCTCAATGCTTAGAATCCTCAATGCTTAGAATCCTCCATGCATAGCTTAGAATCCTCAATAGTTAGAATCCTCAATGCTTCGCATCCTCAATGCTTAGCTTAGAAACCTCAATGCTTAGAATCCTCAATGCTTAGCATCCTCAATGCTTAGCATCCTCATTGCTTAGCATCCTCATTGCTTAGCATCCTCATTGCTTAGCTTAGAATCCTCAAAGCTCAGAATCCTCACTGCATAGGAACCTCAATGCTTAGCATCCTCCATGCATTTCTTAGAAATCTCAATGCGCAGAATCCTCATTGCTTAGAAATTTTATTGCACTGAAACCTCAATGCTTAGCAACCCTAATGCTTACAAACCTCATTGCATAGAGGCCTTAATGTTTAGAAACAACAAAGATTAGAAAACTCAATGCTTGGCTTAGAATCCTCAATGCTTAGCATCCTCAATGCTTAGCATCCTCAATGCCTAGAATCCTCAATGCTTAGAATCCTCCATGCATAGCTTAGAATCCTCAATAGTTAGAATCCTCAATGCTTCGCATCCTCAATGCTTAGCTTAGAAACCTCAATGCTTAGAATACTCAGTGCTTAGCATCCTCAATGCTTAGCATCCTCATTGCTTAGCATCCTCATTGCTTAGCTTAGAATCCTCAAAGCTCAGAATCCTCACTGCATAGGAACCTCAATGCTTAGCATCCTCCATGCATTGCTTAGAAATCTCAATGCGCAGAATCCTCATTGCTTAGAAATTTTATTGCTCTGAAACCTCAATGCTTAGCAACCCTAATGCTTACAAACCTCATTGCATTGAGGCCTTAATGTTTAGAAACAACAAAGATTAGAAAACTCAATGCTTGGCTTAGAATCCTCAATGCTTAGCATCCTCAATGCTTAGCATCCTCAATGCCTAGAATCCTCAATGCTTAGAATCCTCAATGCTTAGCATCCTCAATGCTTAGCATCCTCAATGCTTAGAATCCTCAATGCTTTGCTTAGAAACCTCAATGCTTAGAATCCTCAATGCTTAGCATCCACAATGCTTAGAATCCTCAATGCTTAGAATCCTCAATGCTTAGCATCCTCAATGCTTAGAATCCTCAATATTTAGAATCCTCAAAGCTTTGCTTAGAAACCTCAATGCTTAGAATCCTCAATGCTTAGAATCCTCAATGCCTAGCTTACAATCCTCAATGCATAGAATCCTCAATGCCTAGATTAGAATCCTCAATGCTTAGAATCCTCAATGCTTAGAATCCTCAATGCTTAGAATCCTCAATGCTTAGCATCCTCAATGCTTAGCTTACAAAACTCAGTGCTTAGCATCCTCAATGCTTAACAGCCTCAATGCTTAGCATCCTCAATGCATATCTTAGAATCCTCAAAGCTCAGGATCCTCAATGCTTAGAAACC
This sequence comes from Coturnix japonica, assembly GCF_054131305.1. Classification (NCBI taxonomy): domain Eukaryota; kingdom Metazoa; phylum Chordata; class Aves; order Galliformes; family Phasianidae; genus Coturnix; species Coturnix japonica. Next base: position 3,417,474 of record NW_028188948.1, on the reverse strand, counting down.
TCAATGCACAGAATCCTTAATGCTTAGAAACCTCAATACTTAGCATCCTCAATGCTTAGCTTAGAATCCTAACTGCTTAGAAACCTCAATGCTTATAATCCTCAGTGCTTAGCATCCTCAATGCGTAGAATCGCCAATCCTTAGAAACCTCAATGCTTAGCATCCTCAATCCTTAGTATGCTCTATGCTTAGCTTTGAATCCTCAATGCTTAGAATCCTCAATGCTTACAAACCTCAATGCTGAGAAATTTTATTGTTTGAAACGTCATTGCTTAGCATCCCAAATGCTTACAAACCTCAATACATAGAGGCCTTAATGCTTAGAAAACTCAAAGATTAGAAAACTCAATGCTTGGCTTAGAATCCTCTATGCTTAGAATCCTCAATGCTTAGCATCTTCCATGCATAGCTTAGAATCCTCAATGCTTAGAATCCTCAATGCCTAGCATCCTCCATGCATTGCTTAGAATCCTCAATAGTTAGAATCCTCAATGCCTCGCATCCTCAATGCTTAGCTTAGAAACCTCAATGCTTAGAATCCTCAATGCTTAGCATCCTCAATGCTTAGCATCCTCATTGCTTAGCATCCTCAATGCTTAGCATCCTCAATGCTTAGCATCCTCAATGCTCAGAAACCTGAATGCTTTGCTTAGAAACCTCAATCCTTAGAATCCTCAATGCCTAGAATCCTCAATGTTTAGAATCCTCATTGCATAGATTAGAATCCTCAATGCTTAGAATCCTCAATGCTTAGCATCCTCAATCCTTAGTATGCTCTATGCTTAGCTTAGAATCCTCAATGCTTAGAATCCTCAATGCTTAGAATCCTCAAAGCTTAGCATCCTCAATGCTTAGCATCCTCAATGCTTAGAATCCTCAAAGCTCAGGATCCTCAATGCTTAGAAACCTCAATGCACAGAGTCCTTAATGCTTAGAAACCTCAATACTTAGCATCCTCAGTGCTTACCATAGAATCCTCACTGCTTACAAACCAGAAAGCTTATAATCCTCAGTGCTTAGCATCCTCAATGAGTAGAATCCCCAATGCTTAGAAACCTCAATGCTTAGCATCCTCAATCCTTAGTATACTCTACGCTTAGATTAGAATCCTCAATGCTTAGAATCCTCAATGCTTAGCATCCCCATTACATAGCTTAGAATCCTCAATGCTTAGCATCCTCATTGCTTAGCATCCTCATTGCTTTGCTTCGAATCCTCAAAGCTCAGAATCCTCACAGCTTAGGAACCTCAATGCTTAGCATCCTCCATGCATTGCTTAGAAAACTCAATGCGTAGAATCCTCATTGCTTAGAAATTTTATTGCTTTGAATCCTCAATGCTTAGCATCCCTAATGCTTACAAACCTGAGTGCATAGAGGCCTTAATGTTTAGAAACCTCAAAGATTAGAAAACTCAATGCTTGGCTTAGAATCCTCAATGCTTAGCATCCTCAATGCTTAGCATCCTCAATGCTTAGAATCCTCAGTGCTTAGAATCCTCAATGCTTAGAATCCTCAATGTCTAGCTTAGAATCCTCAATGCTTAGAATCCTCAATGCCTAGAATCCTCAATGCTTAGAAACCTCAATGCTTAGAAACCTCAATGCTTAGAAACCTCAATGCACAGAGTCCTTAATGCTTAGAAACCTCAATACTTAGCATCCTCAGTGCTTAGCTTAGAATCCTCACTGCTTAAAAACCTCAATGATTATAATCCTCAATGCTTAGAATCCTCAATGCTTAGAATCCTCAATGCCTAGAATCCTCAATGCCTAGAATCCTCAATGCTTAGAAACCTCAATGCACACAGTCCTTAATGCTTAGAAACCTCAATACTTAGCAACCTCAGTGCTTAGCTTAGAATCCTCACTGCTTAAAAACCTCAATGCTTATAATCCTCAGTGCTTAGCATCCTCAATGCGTAGAATCCCCAATACTTAGAAACCTCAATGCTTAGCATCCTCAATCCTTAGTATGCTCTATGCTTAGCTTAGAATCCTCAATGCTTAGAATCCTCAATGGTTACAAACGTCAATGCTGAGAAATTTTATTGTTTGAAACCTCATTGCTTAGCATCCCAAATGCTTACAAACCTCAATGCATAGAGGCCTTAATGCTTAGAAACCTCAAAGATTAGAAAACTCAATGCTTGGCTTAGAATCCTCAATGCTTAGAATCCTCAATGCTTAGAATCCTCCATGCATAGCTTAGAATCCTCAATGCTTAGAATCCTCAATGCTTAGCATCCTCAAATCTTAGAATCCTCAATGCTTAGCATCCTCATTGCTTAGCATCCTCAATGCTTAGCATCCTCAATGCTTAGCATCCTCATTACATAGCTTAGAATCCTCAATGCTTAGAATCCTCATTGCTTCGCATCCTCAATGCTTAGCATCCTCATTGCTTAGCTTAGAATACTCAAAGCTCAGAATCCTCACTGCTTAGGAACCTCAATGCTTAGCATCCTCCACGCATTGCTTAGAAACCTCAATGCGCAGAATCCTCATTGCTTAGAAATTTTATTGCTCTGAAACCTCAATGCTTAGCATCCCTAATGCTTACAAACCTCAATGCAAAGAGGCCTTAATGTTTAGAAACCTCAAAGATTAGAAAACTCAATGCTTGGCTTAGAATCCTCAATGCTTAGCATCCTCAATGCTTAGCATCCTCAATGCCTAGCTTAGAATCCTCAATGCTTAGAATCCTCAATGCTTAGAATCCTCAATGCACAGAGTCCTTAATGCTTAGAAACCTCAATACTTAGCATCCTCAGTGCTTAGCTTAGAATCCTCACTGCTTCGAAACCTGAATGCTTACAATCCTCAATGCTTAGAATCCTCAATGCATAGCTTAGAGACCTGAATGCTTAGAATCCTCAATGCTTAACATCCTCAATGTTTAGAATCCTCAATGCATAGCTTACAATCCTCAATGCTTAGAATACTCAATGCTTAGCATCTTTAATGCTTAGCGTCCTCAATGCTTAGCATCCTCAATGCTTAGCTTAGAATCCTCAAAGCTCAGGATCCTCAATGCTTAGAAACCTCAATGCACAGAGTCCTTAATGCTTAGAAACCTCAATACTTAGCATCCTCAGTGCTTTGCTTAGAATCCTCACTGCTTAGAAACCTCAATGCTTAGAATCCTCAGTGCTTAGCATCCTCAATGCGTAGAATACCCAATGCTTAGAAACCTCAATGCTTAGCATCCTCAATCCTTAGTATGCTCTATGCTTAGCTTAGAATCCTCAATGCTTAGAATCCTCAATGCTTAGAATCCTCAATGCACAGAGTCCTTAATGCTTAGAAACCTCAATACTTAGCATCCTCAATCCTTAGTATGCTCTATGCTTAGCTTAGAATCCTCAATGCTTAGAATCCTCAGTGCTTAGCATCCTCCATGCATTGCTTAGAAATCTCAATGCGTAGAATCCTCATACCTTAGAATCCTCTACGCTGAGAAATTTTATTGCTTGGAAACCTCAATGCTTAGCATCCCTAATGCTTACAAACCTCAATGCGTACAGTCCTTAATGCTTAGAAACCTCAATGCATAGCATCCTCAATTCATACCTTAGAATCCTCAATGCATAGAATCCTCAATGCTTAGAATCCTTAATCTTCGAATCCTCAATGCTTAGAATCCTCAACGCTTAGCCTCCTCAATGCTCAACTTAGAACCTTCAATGCCTAGAATCCTCAATGCTTAGAATCCCCCCAATGATTAGAGCCCTTAAAGCTTAGAAACCTCAATACTTAGCATCGTCACTGCATAGCTTAGAATCCTCAATGCTTAGAAACCGTAATGCTTAGCATCCTCAATCCTTAGTATGCTCAATGCTTAGCTTAGAATACTCAATGATTAGAAACCTCATTGCTTAGCATCCTCCATTCTTTGCTTTGAAACCTAATTCCATAGAATCCTCAATGCGTAGAATCCTCAACGCTGAGAAAACTTATTGCTTTGAAACCTCAATGCTTAGCATCCCTAATGCTTAGAAACCTCAGTGCATAGCTTAGAATCCTCAATGCTTAGAATCCTCAATGCACAGCATCCTCAATGCTTAGCTTATAAACCTCAATGCATAGAATTCTCAATGCGTAGAATCCGCATTCCTTAGAATCCTCAACGCTGAGAAACTTTCTTGCTTTGAAACCTCAATCCTTAGCATCCTTAATGCTAAGAAACCTCACTGCATAGCGTCCTTAATGCTTAGAATCCTCAATGCTTAGAAAGCTCAGTACTTAGACTTCTTAAGGCTTAGAAACCTCAAAGCTTAGAATCCTCATTGCTTAGCATCCTCATTGCTCAGCACCCTCAATGCTTTGAAACCTCAATGCATTGAGTCGTTAATGCTTAGAATCCTCAATACTTGGAATCCACAATGCTATGCTCAGAATCCTCAATGCCTAAAATCCTCAATGCTTAGAATCCCCAAAGATTAGAGTCCTTAATGCTTAGAAACCTCAATGCTTAGAATCCTCAGTGCTTAGCATTCTCAAACCTTGCAATCCTCAATGCATAGAATGTCTTAGAATCCGTAATGCTTAGCATCCTCAATGCTTAGCATCCTTAATGATTAGAAACCTCAATGCACAGAGTCCTTAATGCTTGAAACATTTATGCTTAGAAACCTCAATTCATAGAACCCACAATGCTTTACCTAGTATCCTCAGTGCTTAGAATCGTCAATGCTTAGAACCCTCAATGTTTACCTTAGAATCCTCAATGCTTAGCATCTTGAATGCTTAGTATCCTCAATGCATAGAATCCCCAATGCTTAGAATCCTCAATGAAAAGAGTCCTTAATGCTTAGAAAGCTCAATGCTTAGAAACGTCAATGCATAGAGTCCTCAGTGCTTAGAACCCTCAATGCTTAGAACCCTCAATGCTTAGAATCCTCAATGCTTAGAAAACTCAATGCTTAGAAACTTCAATGCATAGAGTCCTCAGTGCTTAGCTTAGAATCCTCAATGTGTACCATCCTCAATGCTTACAAACCTCAAAGCTTAGAAACCTCAATGCTTAGAAACCTCATTGCTTAGAATCCTCAACGATGAGAAACCTTATTGCATAGAAACCACAAAGCTTAGAAACCACAATGCATAGAGTCCTTAATGCTTAGCAACCTCAATGCATAGAAAACTTAAAGCATAGAAACGTCAATGTTTAGAATCCTCAATGCTTAGAAACCTCACTGCTTAGAAAGCTCAATGCATAGAGTCGTTAATGCATAGAAACCTCAATGCTTAGAATCCTTAATGCTCTGCTTAGAAACCTCAATGCTTAGAAACCCTCATGGCATAGCATGCTCAATGCATAGCATAGAATCATCAATGCTTAGAACCCTCAATGCTTAGAATCTTCATTGCTTTCCATTCTCAAAGCTCAGCAGCCTCAATACTTAGCATCCTCAATGCTTAGCATCCACAATGCTTAGATTAGAATCCTCAATGCTTAGAAACCTCAATGCTTAGAATCCTTAATCCTTAGCATCCTCAATGTTTAGCATCCTCAATGCTTTGGGTAGAATCCTCAATGCTTAGAAACCTTAAAGCTTTGAATCCTCAATGCTTTGCTTACAATCCTCAATGCTTAAACAACTCAATCCTTAGCATCCTCAATGCTTAGCATCCTCAATGCTTAGCTTAGAATACTCAATGCTTAGAATCCTCGGTGCTTAGCAACCTCAATGCACAGAGTCCTTAAAACTTAGAAACCTCAAAACTTAGCATCCTCAATGCTTAGATTAGAATCATCAATGCTTAGAATCCTCATGGCTTAGATACCTCAATGTTTAGTATCCTTAATGATTGGAAACGTCAATGCTTAGAGTCCTCAATGCTTAGCGTAGAATCCTCAAGGCGTAGAATCCCCAAGGCGTAGAATCCTCAGGGCGTAGAATCCTCAGGGCGTAGAATCCTCAAGGCGTAGAGCCCTTAAAGCATAGAAACCTCAATGCTTATAGTCCTTTATTTTTAGAAACCTCAATGCTTAGAAACCTGAACGCTTAGAATCCTCAATGCATAGAGTCCTTATTGCTTATCATCCTCAATGCTTAGAATCCTCAATGCTTAGCATCCTCAATGCTTAGAAACATCAATGCTTAGAAACCTTTGATGATTAGAATCCTCAATGCTTAGCGTCCTTAATGTTTAGAAATCTCAATGAATAAAGTCCTTAAAGCTTAGAAACCTCAATGCTTAGAAACCTGAATGCTTAGATTCCTCAATGCTTAGAAACCTCAATGCCTAGAATCGTCATTGCTTAGCTCAGAATCCACAATGCTCAGATTCCTCCATGCTTAGAAATCTCCTTGCTTACTCAGTGCTTAGAATCCTCAATGCTTAGCATACTCAAAGTTTAGAAACCTCAATGCTTAACATCCTCAATGCTTAGCTTAGAATCCTCAATGCTTAGAATCCTTAATGCTTAGAAAGCTCAATGCTTAGCATCCTGTTTTCTTAGCTAAAAAACCTCAATGCTTAGAAACTTCCCTGCTTAGAAACCGCATTGCTTTGCATCCTCAATGATTTGCATCCTCAATGCTTACAAACATTAATGCTTAGCATCCTCCTTGCTTAGAAACTTTAATTCTTAGAAACCTCAATGCTTAGAATCCTCATTGCTTAGAAACCTCAATGCTTAAAATCTTCAATGCTTTGCTTAGAATTCTCAATGCTTAGGAACCTCATTGCTTAGAAACCTATGTGGTTTAAATCCTCAATGGTTAGAAACCTTAATGATTAGAATACAGAATACTTAGAATCCTCAATGCTTAGCTTAGAATCTTCAGTGCTTTGCATCCTCAATGCTTAGCATCCTCAATGCTTAGCTTCAAATCCTCAATGCTTAGAAACCTCAACGCTTAGCATTCTCTATGCTTAGCTTAGAATCCTCAATGTTTAGAATCCTTAATGATGAGAATACTCAGTACTTAGATTCCTCAATGTTTAGCTTAGAATCCTCAACACTTAGAAACCTCAATACTTAGAATCCTCGATGCTTAGCATACTCAATGCTCAGCATACTCAATGCTTAACTTAGAATCCTCAATGCTTAGAAACCACAATGCGTAGAATCCTCAATGCTTAGCTTAGAATCCTCATTGGTTAGAAACCTCAATGCTTAGGAACCTCATTGCTGAGAAACCACAGTGTTTAAAGTCCTCAATGCTTTGAATACTGTTTAAGTTTTTAACTAACATCTCCATCTAAGCAGTTGCATCTGCATTAGTATAGCATGATATTACAACCACTGCATTTTGAACCAGATATGCAACTCAACATTCATTGGCATTCTTTATCTCACTCTGTCAGTCCTCTGAGCTATGCATATACAACTGAGTTTCAAAATTTAAACTGCATACCTATTATATTGCTGCTAATGTTAGCTTCACAGGTACTCATCACAAACTAACCTTGCATTTACTGTAGGGTAAGAACGTTCCCATCCACGATTGTATGCCACACATTCTCAGTCTAGCCTGGCGGCAATATCCAGAGACAGAGTATTGAGACAAATTCCATCGGAATCAAATTAAGACGGAGGACAGCTGGCTAGCAAGGATTACTGCCAAAAACAACTGGGGATTATACTGGATGAGCTGATGATGTAAATAAATTCCCAAAAATGACATTTCTCCTTCTGGGACACACTAACATCAATGTCTCAGCTAACACAAGTAATGCTGTTCTATTGGTCTTTTTTTCCCCACCTTGTTCAACCCAATGAACAAAAACAACTTGCTTAAGTATGGTGTCTACTGCTGGCCACCAAAGTTTAAAAATTTAAACTGGTGAAAAAGCCATTAAGGAACGATAACATGTTTGGTGTTAACAATGTATTAAGAAAATTAGGGAAAATGGATTTTAAGCTAGAAAAGGAAAGATGAACAGAGAAGAAACAACAGTGTTATTGTCTATCTGCTAAACCTATCTACAGTAACTTGACTGCATTCATGTGTGCCTCCATATTTACACTACCCTCCCGCTAGTCTTTGTCTATAAAAGTTCTGTATGAAGATACTCCACCACAGAGCTCAGAGTAGAATCAGTGCTAAGTCTATTATCACATAGGTCATCCTAGCTACAGGTTTAGAAATTAGGTCCAAGAATGCCCTCTATACCACTGAAACCAACTCTTGGATCCTGAGATTGGCTTGAGATTATTTTTTTTCCTGCAGCACCAGGTAATTTCAGGTATCCAAGTATTTCCTACTAGCATGTATTTTCTACTACTAATCATCAGTCCATATGTTTTTCAGTCTATGTGAGAAAAACATAGATTGCCTTGTAGAAACAGTAGAAGATGCAGTCAGCAGATGCAGAAGACACTGGAGATCCATAAAACAGACTGCAACAATATGCTCATTCAGGATGAGCAAAGCAGTGGAACCATTGCCCTAAACTGTCCCATACGTAAAATGAAGTATAGGCAGGACACGAGAGCAGCAGAGACCTGCAGGATAAGTGCTGCAAAGGCAAAGCAAAGAAATCCACAGAGCTATGAAATCCACTGGCTATTTTCTGAGAGAAGGATTTCATCTGAAATGAAATCAGGCAGGAGAAGCAGACTGAGAAAGTTTCCATTGTCATAAAAATATCTCCCTGGGTAATCCACGCTGATGGGAAAAGGAAACTCTGATAATTTATGTGACAGTTTAATGGGATTTTGGTGACACATGATACTTTAGAAAGAATTTGCCCAAATCGGACAGACAGGACTTTAATAAGGTTTCAGCCTCAAAACAGCAATATTTTCACCCTTTATTTTGCATTTTATCCTACACATACACTGCTCACTCATAGCCCATCTATCTCATTTGCAGGGCATATTTCTATATTGTGAGAACAACAACTCCTCTGCACTTTCTGGTGACATTCTCAGCTAGAGAAACCTCTGCCTATCTGAGATCCCTAAAGGGATCAAGCTGACTTTGCATCTTCAGGGCAGAGCAGCAGAGCTTTGAATTCTGAGCCATAAGCTGCCCATGGGCCACATCCCCAGCTCTGTGGATGTCATTAATAGCTTCTCTGTAGAAATCAAGGGTAGCAGATGGACAGTCTGCAGTAGCGATCACAAACAATAGGATGCACCCAGGGCACACTCCAGGAGTAAACGTCTCTCACGCTGACTTACACCTCAACCCATTTCTTCTCCTTATGAGAGACAGCCTTCACCCCAGTGCAGCATTCCCCTGCCCTTCATTGCCATCACTCAGAGAACAGGCACAGTACCAAAAGTAGTTGCTTAGAACACTCAACTATGGCGAAGCCAGGGTTAACAGGACGAAACTTTGCAGAAGTTGAATATCAGTGAATTATATGGAAGAGTTTCCCCCGTGGAGAAGTAGAAGTTAACATTAAATATACATTGCCCTGAGCACTAGAAGCCATTCTGTACATAACAGCCTCACAGAGGCTGGAGACAGAGATAACCCGACAGGCATTTGTTTTCTTACTCATTCCTATGGATCTACCCCTGAAGCCCTTATTTTTTCTGGAAAAGCACCTTGTGGGAATCTGGGCAGGTGAGGAACGGTGTGCAAATGATTCAATGTTTTGCCCAGTGTTTCTTTACTCCATGAAGCTAAGATCAGCGTGGGACATGAAATGATACCTGTTGGCCCTACGATGGGCGTGGAAAACAGAGCACCTGTCACTATTTCTTTCACCATTGGGACTACCAGCCAAATTTAACAGGGAAACAAGCTGTGTTGTGTAGTCCCTCGAGCTCTTCTGCTCTACGTGAGACACATTCTGTAGTAAAGAGAAGAATTTAAACCCACCTAATCCCACCAGCAGCATAAAGCAGTGCTCATTCTTAAACATGGGTTGTGTCTTTAAGAGGTACAGATCCATCTCTGCCTCTGACTTGAGGTCTTCCTCAGGGAATGGCTCATAAGAAATGAGATATATTAAAAGGAAGTGAAATCAGAGCCTCCCATTATCAAAGGGATAAAATATCAATTTTTTGTCAAGATAAAAAGCATCGTAGATTGGCTCAGATGGGAAAAATTAAATTCTTGGTCTTCAGTTGATTTGATATTTATCACTCCACCGCTCTAGAAATATTCTGACAGGGAATGTTTCTTAAAATATTATCCTGCATTTCTCCTCAGTTAGCAAGCTGGGAGAGTATGAACTTGTGTGTCTTGTTACACCTAAAAAACTCATAGGAAAAGAGAAAAAGGAAAGAAAACAAAGTCTAGAAAATACACCTTCTAACACTTCATTTCACCAAGAGCTTCTCAATAAAGGACCTCAATTGGGGAATCACTGCTTTCCAAGTCTACCTACCCCATATTGTAGAATATCCCAAAAGCAATTCTCTCTTCCCATATAAAGAGACTAATAAGCAAGAACTGTCTCCCAGTTCATAACAATTAATCTTATCTTGACAGCAAGAGCTCAGATGAACTCAGAGAATTGAGTAAGAAATTGAAAGTAGGGGAATAACGTAGAAGGTCTTTCAGGGAGTCCTGCTGCCCACCCTCCAATGGTGAGGACTGATGTATCCTTCAGCCTGGTCAAGCTTACTTCTAGATATACAGTGTTGTCTTGATAAAGAATTAAGTGGAATGAGCCAGTGTTTGTGTCTAAAACATGATTAATGGAACTTGATCACGCACGTAAAAAAAAAAAGTGTTTAGGAGAACTGTCAATTCAATGTTAGTGGCTGCTCCTAATCTGTATTCCCCTGGCTAAAGAGCGACTTGGAAACACTGCAGTGTTTTAACAGCTTGTGTTCAAACCCTCAAATCAAAGGCTCCTCAGTAGCTGTTTAGATCATGGACAGAACATCAGTTTTCCAAGAGAACACGGATGAACCTTGGAGCTCACAGGCAAGCTCAGAACTAAGCAATACTTACATATCATCAAGATGATCAGGCAACTGAGATCCTATGGCATAATCAGAATCTCAGCATACTTGGCAGAAAGATAGATAAAGCAAGATTCGCCATTGCAATAAAGTAGATAGCATGAGGAAATTTCAACCAGTGTGTGTATGCCAAGACACTGTGCAGCCACCATGAGATCAGGAAGATCTTCCATTCAGTGAAGAGATTTCTGATGAATCACACCTTTCTACATCAATCACTATTGGGAGTGGAACATCAAGCCAGGAAGACTACTGGGCAGAGGAAAACTGTCTCCTCTTAGGTCTACTAGTAGGAAGGTTGGACAAATGAAATATATATATATATATATATAATTTTTTGCCCCAGAAGTTGCTACAAAGCATGGAATAAAGGTATACCTGAATAAAGGAGTCAGGTTGTGAAACAGTCTTATCAGCTCCAGAAGGAAAACTAACAGAAGTGAACACAATGTCCAGCACCCAATTGCTTTTCCTTAATAACACGCTATGTATCATTAAAGTGGGAGTTTTCACACAAGAGATCAGTTTGTTCTTTAATTCCTATCTTCATAAGTGATATTCTGTTTTGAATACAATCTCCAGAAGGTTCTTTTTTTGTCAAATAATTTAACAGCATGAATGATGGCTGCTGATCAGTTTGAATTTCTGATGCCTACTACAAACAATGCAGACTTACACTATATGTTTGTGAAGCTGATACTGCCTGATATGTTTCTCCAATTCTGGTGCCTCCTTGTATATTCAACCCAACATTTTCCTAGCAGAACTCTTCCAATTTATGTTGCCAAGGAATCCTTCCACTGCAGCTCAGCCATTCTTCACAGTCTGAACAAATCCTTACTTGAAATGAAGCACTTGCAATGAAACAGTTCTATTTCAGAGCATTCGCTGCCACTTCATCTTCCGCTCTGTAAACTATCGGAATGCTTTTAAAGGAAACACTTATTTAAATAAAAGAAAATCCCTGTAAATCACAGTCGTGACAAGCTAACAGCAAGCACTGCAAAGATGATTTATCTTCCTGCTACATCTAACAAAGCTTCGCACATCAACACATTGTTTGTAAAGACTTCTAACTCACGATTTCTAACTACAAGAATATACTAGTAACAAAAACCTTCTTATATCAGTAATCTCTCCCTGTCATCTAATATCCCATCAACCTCAAAATCTGAGAGTCTCCTTCAATTATTTCTGTTTACTGTCTTATCCAGCATGCCTTCTTCATGGATGAAGAAACCAACTATTTAGTCTCACTGCCTGCTTGTAATCCAAATTCATTTCAGAGCTTGCATGCATTAGCTGCATGCTTTAATTTGATTTATTTTATTTGACTTCTATTAAATTACATTTGAGACAGGTTAGCAGATGGCCTCATGGGGAGCATCTCGCCAGCATCACCCCCTGTGCAAACAGCAATTATTGTATCTTAGCTGAGCCCAATTTCAAGTTATATCTTGACAAGCTAACAAATAAGGTCACAGTATCTGCATTGCAAGTAATATCCCAACTGGTGGGAAAGACACTTGACAAGCTTGAAGGTGGGCCCAGAGAGCGTTCTGATTGCAAGGGGAAGATGTAAAGGAAATTAAGCAGCAAGTCACCACTTAAGAGCAGGGATGCTGTTTCAAGTCTATCCACATTCTGCATTGCTTGCAGGCCCGCCACCTATGTTAGTACAGAGACTCCACGTCACTACGTGGATTGCTCATTCACAGTCTGTTAGTGCTAAACACGGGAGATGATGGATAGTGAGGGCACCACAGCCACCGAGGCCCCCTCTTTCTTCATATTTCTCACTCTTCTTTTGCCCCTGGCCAGTCGCTCTTTGTGAAAAACAATTCCTGCACGTTGCATTACCCTCCACGGTGACCCTCGAGCTGTTTTTTTTTTTTTTGCCCTTTCAAAACACTTGACAAAGCTGTCACAGAAGGAGTTCGGCATCTGGAAGCTGTGACAGACACGATATGACCTGATTCATAAAACATAACTAAACAGCTTGGGCTGCCAGAGGCCAGGATTTACAGGACTGCGTTTCAAGAACGGCCTTCAACGCCTGCTCTACCAAACACACTCCTACTCTGCCGCAATACAAATTCCCCAGCTCCGATGGGGTGACCTGCAACACTACAAAATGACAGAGCAGCTGAGACACTAATCTTGTTACAGTCTACCCTGTCTCCTGCTGGTCAAGAAGGGGAAGGGATGACCTTGGTGTTGGCTGCACCTTTTACACCAGGCTACAAGGGAAGGGAATGCTATAAAAATAAAAGACATCATTTTTTTTTTTCAGAAATGACTCCAGCACAGCAAGTACAAAGGAAACAAATCAAGGCACTGATAGTTTCTGTTATATTATCCCTACAGCCTCACTTTTACAATAAAAGCCTCTCTGCATTTTTATTTCCTGAAGGTGCAACCTGACCGACAGTGTATTTAAGGACTTTCTGCCATCCTATCCATCAACCCTTTTTCCTTCATTTTCCCTTCAATCACTAGTTATAGTCTGTTAGGTGATTGCCATGGTACCAAAAGGCAAACATCATTAACAATTACACTTTCTTATACCATCAAAACAGTTTGTCAAACAGTACAGTTCTTCAGTTCACATAAACTCCCTTAATACAGTCTGTATTCTTCAGTTATAAACACTGTGCCACAGAACCAGCACTGATTGAACCACCTCCCTCACACACTTCCTCACAAGAAGTACATAGTATTACATAAATGGGTTGACATTCATTGGTCAGGTGGAATGTACACCTCTCCTCAGGACAATCTTACTAATCTACAGAGTACAAACTCCTGTCTTCTTACATACAAGCAGAAAGTACTTATGAGTGGACAGAAAACACAGTCTTTCACTTTGTCCGTGTCTGGCCATTTCCCTCACAGGAGGAAGGAAACATGGATCGGGACTCGGCACTCACCCTGCAGCTGTTCTGTGTCTCACTCACACCACACTCACTCTGACATTTAGATCAAAAACCACGGTTTATTCATACTACACAATGCTGACAACGTTTTCTAGCTGGAATCTTAATAACACTCATACTCTGGTCGACCAGTTGCAAACGTTAATGTTTTTCCCAGAGTCGGCTTGACACACGGTACCAAACACTTAAAGCAGATGATAATATTGAACATACAACCTATAAGCCCCGTGATTACAACTTGGAGAACCCAGGCTACCATTTGACAGGCTATCCACTATATCCCATACCCGTAGGAGAGACCAACCTAGGCCCCTCCTATTGTCAACTACCTGGGAGAGAGTATTTGTTCTTGTTTCCATTCATATGACATACAGTTCCCTTTCATAGGAACTCACCCAAGGAGTCTTCCTACCCCAGCTGGCAACCAAAGCCATGAGCTCACCTCCCTGGGAGCAGCACGTATGGCTGTAAACTGTGTAGGATGTCTCCTCAAGACATATGGGCTCCACTTACCATACACATACCTGGTCCACCTATGGGTGGTCCTTGTCTGTCCCTGCAGTGATCAGGTGAGGAAGGGAGTCCTTCAGAGAAATCTCAGGGTGCGCCAAAAGTGTCTCCCTCTCAGCTGGTCCTGCAGCGAACAGAGCTGGTCCCACCTGGGCCGCCAAATTGACTACAGGAATTGAACTCTATAACCTCTATAACTGATACAGTCTCCCATGACATCCTTATAACAAAGCTGAGGAAGTATGGGATAGGTGATTGGACAGTGAAGTGGGTCGAGAACTGGCTGACTGGCAGAGTGCAGAGGGTTGTCGTTGGCGGTGCAGTGTCTGGCTGGAGGCCTGTAACTAGCGGCGTCCCCCAGGGGTCTGTGCTGGGTCCGGTCTTGTTCAACATCTTCATCAATGACCACCCTCAGCAAGTTTGCTGATGACACGAAGTTGGGAGGATTGGCTGACACACCTGAAGGCTGTGCTGCCATTCAGTGAGACCTGGACAGGCTGGAGAGCTGGGCAGTAAGAAACCGGATGAGGTTTAACAAAAGCAAGTGTAGAGTCTTGCACCTGGGTAGAAATAATTGCATACACTGGTACAGGCTGGGGGAAGAGCTGCTGGAGAGGAGCTCTGCTGAGAGGGACCTGGGCGTCCTGGTGGACGACATATTGACCATGAGCCAGCAGTGTGCCCTTGTAGCCAAAAAAGCCAATGGCATACTGGGGTGTATTAAAAAGAGCGTGTCCAGCAGGTCGAAGGAGGTGATCCTCCCCCTCTACTCTGCCCTGGTGAGGCCTCATCTGGAATATTGTGTCCAGTTCTGGGCTCCCCAGTACAAAAAAGACAGGGATCTCTTGGAAAGAGTCCAGCGGAGGGCCACAAAGATGGTGAAGGGCCTGGAGCATCTCCCCAATGAGGAGAGAATGAGGGAACTGGGTCTGTTTAGCCTTGAGAAAAGAAGGCTGAGAGGGGACCTGATCCAGGTCTATAAATATTTGAGGTGTGAGGGGCAAAGTGGTGAGGCCAGACTCTTGTCAGCAGTGTGTGGAGGAGTGACAAGGGGAAACAGACAGAAACTGGACCATAGGAAATTCTGCACTAATGTGTGCAATAACTTCTTTATGGTGAGAGTGACAGAGCACTGGAACAGGCTGCCCAGGGTGGTTGTGGAATCTCCTTCTCTGGAGATATTCAAGACCTGCCTGGATGCCGAGCTGTGCGACGTGGTGTAGGGAACCTGCTTTGGCAGGGGGGTTGGACTCAATGGTCTCTGGAGGTCCCTTCCAACCCCTACAATTCTGTGATTCTGTGAATATCATGGGGTGGTTTGGATGAGGAAAGACGACCCCTTTGAATGACCTTTTGTCAGGGCATGTCCTGGGATTCCTAGGATCCTCAAAATGCAGCATTGCTTCTGTCACTGAAAAATGGGGCCCTGTGTGGATTGGAGGGAGGGTCCATGAGTCCCTGGCCCACCTGACTGAGTATTTCCATGGTCTTAGCAAAGACATACTTACAACTTGAGAATGACAGTTAGCTGCGTTCATGGTGGCATGGCCACTGCTGATGGCCTTGAACTGTCTGAACATAACTGAAGAGGCTCAGGCTGATGCAAATCAGCTATTGAATGACAGTGTTGAAAAACTGGAAAGACAGGTGGCAGTTTTGATGGGGAAAAAACCTAATTCAATCATTCTCCTATGGAAGATCAGGAACATCTTTCTGGAAGACCATGGGGAACCTGTACAAGGGAATCTGTATAAAATGGACTCTGTAAATGAAGGCACTAAAAGGTCAGATTTTGAGGTTCCATTTGGACTAGATCTATTTGAGATCTGACTGATTGTAACCCTAAAATGAAAAAAAAAAATGCAGGATAGGCTGGTGGGAGTGCCCTGACCAGTGTCCAACCCCCCAAACCCTGCTGCCCATAATACAGCAGCTGAACTGTTGAATATAGTACAGTGGTTTAGACAGAAACCAAGAGAGCATGCCAGCATAGCTGCTCTGGTTATGGGACATGGAGGCAGAAAGCGCTGTGGTGAATGGACTGGAAATTTCAAAACTGACATCCATTACTACTCACCCTGCCCTCAGGCAAAGACTGTATGTTCTGTCCAACATAATGAGGATAGCCATTTGATCAGTGAATGATTTATGGCTGTGTGTCATATAACATGGCCAAATAAGAATGACATACCATTAAATATCAGCCTGTGGTCCTCTATGGAGGACTAACAAAATTATATTAGAGAATTAGGCATGAAAGAGTCAATCTATGAAGATGATTTTGAGAGCCCAGTCAATAAATTTTTCATCAGGAACGAGGGATCTCATCCTACAGCCATCACCTTTACATCAGGATGAGTCTATGTTATCCATACTGAACCCCCCAGTGGCCCTCAGGTGCTGTAATACAACAGGCTGCCCAATTGATGGGGAGACAAGAGTGCCTGCAGCCAGATGCAGTCTCTGAATGGTGGTGGAAAGGTCAGAGAACCATCTGCTGCCATGACTTAGGCGTCCAGCCCCTAAGGTAATCCAGTCTGGACCCATTAGGGTCTTGAGACAACCAATGTTTAAAGACCAGATTAGAGCAGGAGTTCAGTTTAAAAAGATCGATGGACAGCATAATCAGGAAAAAATATCTGTTAAACAGGCCCAAGCACTGAGTATTTATAGTCCAACCTTTTCAGCCAAACTAGATGTGAATGTAACTCAAGAAGGGTCTGGATGGGGGCTCTGGCAGAGCCAGAGTTCTTTGTGAACCCCTATGAGGTTTTGGTCACAGGTTTGGCATGGAGCAGAATAAAGATACATCACAGTTGAAAAGCATTTATTGGCTACCTATTCTACACTACAGGTGGTAGAACCAGTAACTCAGATTTCAGAGGTTATCATTAAACAACAAGGCCAGTCCAGGGGTGGGTAAAAGATCTAACACACATCTCTATGATGGGGGTGGCCCAATCACAAGCAGTGGTGCGCTCAGTTGTTCTGCTTGCCTGCTCCTCAAGGAGTTAGGAGAAATCTATGCCTGTTGCGTGTTCGAGTGCATGCGCAATGCCATGTGGAGGGCTTATCACAATAAAGATTGGCGGATTTGCTGCGTAGACCGGTCAGAACTCAGATCTGCGTTGTGCTTCCTGCGGCACCAAACGCCCAACAGTGGCAGTTCCGTGTATTGGCCAGCAGGTGGCAGCAGAGACCACGGAAAGAACCTCTGCGGGACAGACCCTGGGGATCCGTTCTCTTTTGATTATAGGGGAAGAACACAAAGATGGAAGAGGAGGGAAGGGGGAAAAAAAAAAAGAAAAAAAGAAAAAAAGAAACCACAGCAAACAAATAAAAACTTCTCCAAACGTAGCAAACGTGAATGTCTGTCAATAAATAAATGAGTAATTGAATTGATTTCTGTTTCCACTCTCCCCCGCCCCCCTCAACTTCCGAGATGAAGAAACACCTGGTATCAATTGGACAAATGCACACAGTGAAGCCAGGGATGGTCTGAAACGCAAAGCAGCTGAGCAGCTTTTAGAAGAAAACAGAGTAGTAACAACTTCTGTACCTACATTCACCACTCTGAGATCCTGTCTGGGTCACCCAAGGCTTGTAAATAACCACTGGGTCGGTTCTGATGTCGAGTGATTTGTTGTCAGTTCTCTCATGGTTCTCCGGTCAGTTCTCCGGTGCCAGGATCTGCCACAGGGCATTCTGACCACGGGCATCATGTTTCTACGCTGCCGCCTGCATTTAACAGGCAATGGGACTGCCCAGCATGTGCAAGGCAGCACCTCTGTCACACCACCAGAATGTTTAAGGCTGTTGGGATTGTTGTTAGCGTCCCATTAACACTGAGGCTAGAGATACCCTTAGGATTGACATTACTATTAGCATTACTTTGATGGTGCCCTATCTGGGTCATTTCCAGGGGATGTCAGGAGTAAGGCACAGTGTCAGGAGAAAAAGAACAGACTCTGTTACTTTATAAACGTGATAATAGAGAGAGTTCATTGGAAAAAATACAACTCTTAAATAATGCAAAGCATGCTTCTGATTGGATGCAGGCATCATCTGGGCTCTGATTAATATTACTTTTAAGGTAAAGATTATTGTTACCTTGATGATTGTTTTTGGATTATGATCAGGGTTAAGGTTCCTTTTGCTACAAACTTCTAGCATCATTTTTGTTGTTACATTTGGAGTTAGAGACGATTTTAGAATCAGGGTAAGGGTTAGGATTAGAGTTACATTGCAGGTTAATGCTGTTATCTTTACAGCTCCTGTGAGGGTTGGGGTCTGGGTCAGGTGTTTAAAAATGAAATGAAAAAAGAATTAAAAAAATATATTGAAAGCTTCAGATTTCCTTAATCTTTGTGGGAATCATATAATGTGCAACTCAGATCTACCTCTTCGTGCAATGACTGCCTGTAAATTTGCTGGAGCCCAATATAATATGGCCTTGTGCTTTCCACTAACTCACCTTCATTTCATTTTCATTACATTTGCTTGGTAGTCAGATTTTGGTGTGTGGATATTTTAAAATAATCTAACTGACATTGGCAAAAAATTAAAAATAAATTAAAAAATGCACAACAGCATCGTATCAATTTTTATAGATAAGATACAGAAGAGCTGTTTCCCTTAGTTTTCTGTGCCTCTTTACTTTCTTACCCTCTCCCCTTGTGTGAGAAACTCTCAAAGTCAAAGATTTCTAGTTAGGCAAAGATGGCAGCGATAGCAGCAGTGCTTATTCATTATTGCAATACTGCGCGCACATCCCCTGTTGGCAAGGGAGAAACTGCACACCAGTCAGTGAAATCAATTCTGTTCTGTGCCCTAAACCCACTGCAGGTGATGCTCTCATGGCTCTCATTGGTTGAGCATCACAGGCTCACAGACTCCTCGAGACTGTTGCTAGGATTCATTTCCATATAAGGTCAATTACCAACCTCTTGTTTTTAGGTCTGCCTTGTACTTTTCTGCGGACAGAGAAGGGCAATGTTTCCAAAAGTCAGTACATTCATTCTGTCCTGTGCTGGGCTCTACCCACCCTGTATTTATCTTGTCCTTGTCTCAATTCTCCCCATGTCAGAATGCCCCCAGTCTGAACTTAACTCTGTTCAGCAACTTTCTTGGTGGAAAAACTACTTATACAGCTGTTTTACAAGAGGGTTATACATTCAGTTAGGGCCTACACTATGGACTGAAAATACTGGAAACTTCCACTGCAAAAACACAATCTACCTCTCCCATCTGTGCAGCCTTGCAGACCCAGAGCATGCCAGGTTATTTCTGCTTTCATAGCATTTGCGTGCTGTAGGGTGAGCAAAAGGTTCTGCTGCTTGATTCTTCTGCAAGAGCTGCCTACCGGCAAATGGTTGCAGGGATGGAGGATGTGACAGAAAGCATTTGTCTCCACAAGAGCAGAGTTACATTCAGTGCAGAGTGTGAGAGTCAGGTTGGTGTGGAAAAGCACTGACACGCTGGGGATGATGCAGTGCTCACATGTCTAACACTCACAGACATTACTGTCAGAAGGATGGTGCTGTGTTGTGCTTCTACCTTTGGCAGCCCCTGGAGAAATGCTGTGGCACACAGAACACCTTTGTATTGCACTGACTGCTGCCATGCAGCATGGATTTAACACACCAAATCCAGAGGAGCATGACTGCATCTAACTTCCCTGAGAAATACTACTGTAGCTGAAGAGATGAGGAGGCAGCTGCTCATCTGCAGAACAAGCAGTACTGCCAGACATTGGGCCAGGTGAGCACCTCCTGCTGCAGCGTGATGATGACAGGGCTGGAGATGATCTGCAAAGCCAGCTTAAAAGTGGGAGACGTGAGTCAACATGGCAGGAGGACAGAGGTGTTAGGGAGCAGCCAAGGCATCAAAGAGTATCAAAAGGCTTTGAAAAGTATCACAAAGTGACAGCCAGGAAGACTGGGATTATCATGAGCAGCAACCTGGATGCTAGAGATTATTTACTCCCATACAAAATGGTAGAGATCTTGCTGCAGACATCCCAAAGCCAGGCAAAATGGGAACCCAGAGCTCTGCCTGCACGAACCCCACAGCCAGAGTGTTGCAAGCTGAGCTGCCTTGCTGTTTGTTGCATTCATCCTAATCCCTGTGAATGAAGACTCAGAATGCAGTCAAGGCGATGACTGAGCATGAGAGTGACTTTATTCAATAAAAGACAGGAGGGCTTGAGAGGTCAAGGGTGAAGATGGGACTCCTCTTGTCAAGATGAGAGTGGCTCAGAGCTGGTGCTGCTGCCTGGTGCCTGGGACTGGCAGCCTGACTCTAAGTCCCCATCTAAGATGCTCAGCTTCACCTCACTGATGCTGCCCTGCTCCTGCATGGTGGTGCTGCTGCTGGGACACTCGGGCTGTACTTGGGATGGGCAGCACTGCAAAGGCGCTGGGTCACAATCCAGGCAGGTGACTGCTGTGTCTGGCAGGCTCAGGTCAGCATCTTCAGCAGAGCCAGGAGATATGAGAGCATGAACGTGGATGAGCCCCTTGTGTCCATCACTGTTACCATGTGGAAGGCTGTCATCCGAATTGCAGCGATTCGTGTATAATAAGAACTCTCCATTGATGGAAACACACTGCACATCACTACTTGGATTGGATCTTTGGGGTTGACAAGGGCTCGAATCACCTAGGAAGGCATAGAAACACAAGGGTTAGTGTCAAACATTTGCAAGTTGAATCATGAAAGGTTGTTGATATTGGGTAATAGAGTGGCGGCAGGAAGAAGCAAATAGGCTTCAAGCAACAGAGCCACTGTCTTGAAAGTGATCCTTGTGCAGGTCCAGCTCGTGTGTTGTTTCACTGTAATCCACTTCTTTGGGTCTACCTAGTGGGCAGCAACTCTCAAGCTGTTACTGATATCACTGAAAAGAACTGGAGACAATTGTTCTATTCCTAAGAGCTTCAAGGTGCCTAGAAGCACAAATAGAAACCAGCAGTATTTCATCACTTCACCAAAAGGAAGGTCAAACACCTGAGCTGTGAAGAGCAGTTACAGAACCTATGCATAAGATCACACCAGGCATACTTTGTTCTAACAGCAGTTATGGCACATAGTCCATTTCCTTCAATATTCCCAAAATGAAATGATGTGGAGCATTACAGGGAAAGAAACACTGCAGACAGACACTATGACCCTGATTATACTCAAGCAGCAGACTTAAAACAAGTCAGAGTTTTAGATTCCAGGATATTTCAGGACCTATCATGTGTGAAATTCAGTTACACAACAGTGCCTAGGTGCCTGCGTTTCAAGCAACTTTCAGATCACAGCCATGTAAAATAAAAACAAATTCAGTGCAGAAATAGCAAGCCTGTACCTTAATACCCATGAGATTATCCATTTTTTACTGCATTCTGACTAAGTTCTAAAACTTGCTCATCCCAGTTCACTTCAACAAGTTCCACCAGTTCAAGCAACGCAGTTCTGAGATCCTGTGTATGTTATGCAGATAGAATTGAACAGTGCAGGAATAATCTCTGACAGCTTTAAGAGCTCAGTTCTGCTTACAAACTCTCAGTCCAAAATTATTCGCAGTTTTAAGGAAATGAACACCTGAAGCAGTTGGATCATCTGCCATTTGCTGCATTCTGCTTCTTGGCATCATGATTAGCACAAAGGGTTTTCTGCTGTCCTGCAGAGATGGACAAAGTCCTGCTTACAAATGGACCAAGTTTCAGTGTACAGCAGAGTTTGTACCAGACTAACAAGCCACGTCATTCAATTCATTTGCTCAGGTTGTTATGCACTCAGAAAGGAAACAGAACTAACTGTTGAATTCTGAAGGTAATCTGTGGGGTCCTGTAGAGAGTGTTTTTTACAGCTAGTTAGCTGAGAAGGGTCGTAAACACGGTGCGGTTAATCAAGCAGCCATAACACCTGCAAGGATAGTGAGAACATCAGGATGCCCTGTGGTGGTGAGAAACTAGCCATGGTTCTGGGAACTCAGCAAGGGAGTAGCTTTCAGGATGATAACAACAAGGTGTTAACATACTCGGGGATGGTATGTAATTGGGAACCAATGATGAGCTCCACTTTTGCAATATGTATGAGCTAATTATCCGTATTATAAAGGTACACACAGCCAAGGAATAAACGAGATTCGCTGATCATGTCAATGACAGGTGTGGTCGTCTGCTTTTCTCCCGCCGTTCTGCAACATCGTTGTTGTTTAGTGTCACTGGGTTCGTTAAACTGCTGTTCATTCTCAGATCGTTGGTTTTTTTTCATTTTTTCCCTCCTAGACCCATTCACAATCTCCCTTCCCTTCCCCTCTCGGCCGCGCCGCACCGCGCTGTTAGAGAGGGGAGGTTCTTTGTTCCTTCTCTCCCTGGGTTTGTTCCCACTGTCACCGAGTGAGCTCTAGAGAGAACTCCGTGACACAAACTCATTGCAAAGTCTAAGCTAGAAGAAGCGTCACCTCAGTGTATCCCAGAAAAAGAACAGCGTTGAGATTTTAATTGGTTTTGGTTTTTTGTTTTATTGGGGGTGGGTTGTTTTTTGTTGGTTTTTTAGGGTTTATTTTTTGTTTTTTTTGTCTTTTTTTTTTTTGGGGGGGGGGGGGGGGGGGGGTGGAGGGGTGCAAGGGGAAGGGAGAGGGAGGGGACAGTTGTTTGGTTATTTTTAATATACAATAAAGCTCTGCAGTTCCGCTGTCAGTCGCCTCAGAGAGTTCCCGAAGGAGCTCAACCACATTCTGCTCAACATCGAGTTGTTCCATTGAGTGGAGCAGTGGTAGTCTTGCAGATGGAGCAATGCAGGAATTCTGACAGGATCTCCAGGTGTATCCAGTTCATCAACTGAAAGCTCCGCAACCAAATTGGAAGGGACCAGTCCTCTTGTGCCATCTGTCAGCTCTCCCTGAAACCAGCCATTCTCACCCACATCTCCAAAGACATTACGTTTTGTCCGGCAGTCAGAGGATGCTCGTTTTCTGGGTCCTCATGAGGACCCTCAACAGGAATGTAGCTGTGTCGAGCTAAGAATCTTCAAACTGCTGGTGATATCTGTCCTGGAGTATGCAGGATGAAGGACAAAAGCTCTGCTCTCACATTCAGGGCCATCCTCTGACAGAAGGCAGCACTCAGGACTGTTCCCAAGGATCTCTTTCATGACTTTGAGTTCAAGCTCCGAGTCTTCCAGATGACCTTGAAGACTTCGGGCCTCTTCAATGGCAGAATGGAACGGACTGGAGCTATTACGGAGACTCTTGTTTGACTGGGTCAGAGTCTGTCTCGTTGCCTTCCCCAGCTCCATCTGCTGCTTCTGCTGCTCTCTTTTCCCTCTTGCGTGCTCTGTGAGAATGAGTTTCAGAAAGCACTACTCACTGACAGGAAATAAGGGGAAACTTGAAAGACTTTGCAACCTAAGTCCTGGCAGTGTACTGCCAGCGGCTGATTTGGCCGTCCAGGATCCTGGCACCACAAATGCTTCATTGCCAAATGCAGCAATAAGGTGTTCTGGGGAAAGGCCAACTCACAGGTAGTTTTTGAGAACCCATATCACAGTACCAACGGCCAGCACCAGCGCAGGCAGCAGCATCACTGAGACCGTCATCGGAATGCGGCGCTTCCGCACAGATCTGTGAGCAGCATCCTCTGTGCTTTTGCCTGTGTTCATCCCTGGAAGAAATGAGACAATGTCCCACGTTACCTTCAGCTGCGCTACAGATAATCTCTCAGTGTGCTTCATGGACCCAAGAGGTCATTTTGTCAGTGGGTGCCTCCGTCTCTGGTGCCGAAGCACCGGAGGACAAGAAGGATTGCTTCCACCTCTCATTGGGTACGGAGAGGCTGCACAGGCACTACCCGTGTCCTCCTCTGGGCCGAGAGCTGTGGCTGTACTCTGGGGTCTGGGCTTGGTCCGTGGGGAGAGCTACAGAGCAGAATCCCTCACGCTTTTCCCGGCATGCGTGTCCTGAGCTCCCCCTGTGGGACGCCCCCCAGGCTGAAGGTCAGGCTTCAGCCAGCACAGGGCACAGCCAGAGCCATCCCAGGGGAGAAACACTCCTGCAGGCTCCTACCACGCAAGACCCTGCTCATCACCCTCAGGTGGCTTCGTTCCAAAAGGGCAAACTCTGCGATCTGGGAGCGGTGGGAGCTGAGCAGGGTCACAGAGGTCTGCAAGTACCTTCCCTGGCACATTGCTGGAACAACTCTCCACACCCCACGAAGGCCAGCCATTTTCAGAGAGCCACCCCTGGCTTCTTTTACATGTGCTCTATGCTCACACGCTCAGGTCTGGCTGCTGACCTGGTGTGCAAGAGCTGGCAGCAAGAGCCTGCAGGCACGCAGTGACTCTGGTTCGTGACACCGTATGATCATAGGACAGAAATTACCTGGCATGCCGGTTGGTGCTGCCTGCATTCCTCTGTCTGGGACGGGCAGTGTGGGATATCCGCCTTCCTGCAGCACATCCGGGACCGGCAGTGTAGGATATCCGCCTTCCTGGAGTGCATCCCTCTCACTTTGTTGGTCCGTTCCTTTAGAAAGAAAGCAGGGCAGTAGGATTGGGATGTCACGTGCCCTCATCAAAAACTGAGCTTCTCCAATCCCGAACTCAGGTAAAGTCCAGCCCCCCCCCCAAGTACACTGTGAGCCCCTCTGTTACCCAAGGGCATTTGGGCCCTCCCAGCTATTGGACAATGCTGACTCCCTCACACCTCTTGAGGAATCAGCTCCTGTGCAAGGCCCTCACATACTGTGCTGTCACCAGCCCGTCACAGCCAGGTAGCTGCAGGCTGAAATCCAAGCTCTAACACACAGTCCAAGCCTTCAGAATTAGCATCTCCACCTCATTTCCAGCATTAGCAAAGGCAGCCAACCCTGCTCGGGATGCTCCTCCTGCCTTGAACTTGCTCAGCTGCACGGAGGGCTTTGGATGAACAGAAGCACAGCGCTTGCCACTTTGCCACTTGCTGCCATCTGGGTGCCAATGACTGCACAAAGCAGCTCTGACAAGTAATGGTTGTGCTGGGGGAGCAGCTGCCTCTGGGTCTTGTCTGGATGCAGACCATCTGGCAGCAGACCAGCTCTGGTGCTTGACAGCACCTGCAAGGTGATACACGGAACACGGCTGCAGCACGGCTCTGACCCATCCCTTCCTGCTGTGCAGGCTACAGCCTGCCCACACCTGTATATCACACCTCAGCTTCCCAGGTCCCACAGTGAATAGACTGAAGTATACCCACCACGCTCTGCCTTCTCCATTTCCTTCAGCAGTCGCTTCAGGAGACGGGATGAGCCCTGAGAGTATTTTCCTCGTGTGGATTCATCCTCTTCTCTTTCTGGACCTTAACAGAATGTATGAAGTTAAATATCGTGTGCATGAAGATCTGAAGATCAGCGGCGAGTCAGCCAAGTCAGTGAAGACAGAGTACTCACTGCTGGGATTCCAGCTGGGCTCCAGCACAGGAGGAAACCGATGACCGGGCAAGGCCCACACTGGGGGCACTTCTGCAACCAAAGACCCATGAAAAGTTTTAGTCACACACTATAGCATCAACTGAGTAGCAGAGCATACAGGGGACAGGGCCTGCAGACACAAGTGTGATCAGACACAGGTGAGGAGAGCTTCCGGCACATGTGGGGGCCTCCTTTTCCCTGAGTGACCTGTAGGGTCTGGCGGTGGTTGGGGAATGCCACAGCCCGAATACAAAGGTCTGGGCTCCCTCAGCTGCAGAGGGGCAGCGGTAACCTTCCCACTGAAACGTGGCAGCTCTCAGAGAAAAAATACTCATGGCTCATCTGTGCAAACCCTTCCAGGCACAAACAGGCTTGGAAGACCTGGAGAGGATCTCCAGTAAAATTGCACCCAGGTAAACCATGAGAGCATGAACGTTTCAGCCTCCAAGGAAACAGACACTCACAACTTACCCCTGGGTTGTCCCCCAGGCACAGGCATGAAGTCCGGATCCAAAGGAGCATCCGGAAAGGGAGCACGAAGCTCATCATCTAGAATCAAGAACAGATGAGATAAGTTCCCACTTATATGCACTATATGGTGTGATCTCCTTCTCCCTCAGTAACTGGATGTGGGGCATGGGAGAATAACTCAGGTCATGATTTCCAAAGTTGCAGGGTGGACGGGATGACCCGTAGGCTGGCACCTGGCAGCGTATGCAGTGCTCTCTCCGGGCCACGTGCCACATCTCTCACAGATTACGTGGAAGAAGATGCAGCCCCCCAGGGCTTTCTTACTGGGAGGCCTCTGATGGACAGCAAGGTCACACTGAGGCACTGGAGGAAAGCACACCTGTCTCTTCCCCTGGGCTGTGGACTGGGGCTCTGGCTTGGAAACTGGGGAGTGCCATGAGCCTGAAGCAGAAATGCTCATGCACGCCCAGCATGCCTCCTCTGAACTCTCCCCGGGCATCTCCCAGGACGAAGGCTGTGCTGCAGCCAGCAATTAGCAGAGCCACAGCCTGGCATGGCTGGAGCCAGCCCTGGGGAGCAACGCAGCCACAGGCTCTTGCCCGGCTCCTGCAGTGCTGCCCATCACCCCCTACCCAGCAATACCCCCATGGAAGGCAGGCCCCAGGCAAGTGTACTACAGGGCCGTGGGGACACAGCCTGATTTCTTGCTCCCAGCGCTGCTCAGTTTGGGTCCCATCTCTACCCACTCACCTGCTCCCCGTGCTCGCCACGGAGCAGCACAGCTCTCCTGAAAACTCATGGCCACCAATAGGAGGAAGAGGACAAGGCGGGCAGGGTCCATGGCCGCCCCCACACTTGCACCACGCTTCCAACACCACCGCTGCAGCCACAGTGAGTGTCGCACTGAGCCAAGCCTGCAGCCAGGCCTTGTGAGCTCAAGACGCAGCTCAGCACAGTCATAGGATGGGGCATTGTGACCTCACATTTCTGTGATTCCGGGTGGTGGCACCCCGCAGGCTGCTGCTCTTGTGATGCACTGCACCAGGGCTGTGTGGGGCTGGTGCTTACATCATAGAAATGCAGAATCATAGAATGGCTGGGCTTGCAAGGGACAGTGAAGAACTCAGAACCCCAGCCCCACTGCCTCGGGCAGAGATGCCACCCACAGAGTCTTGCTGCCCAGAGCTCCATCCAGCCTGGCCTTGAACACCTCCAGGGATGGAGCATCCACAACTTTGCTTGGCAAACTTTTGCAGAGCTTCAACAACCCCAAGAAGGCATTATTTCCAGCCTGGTGCAACACCTCAGGCCACAGGGGTAGTGACGCAATATGCACAGGTTATCCACGCGTGTGAAACGTGCTGCAATTAAGCAAGCCAAGCGGATAAATCCTCTCCAGTGTGGAGGATGATGGCTGAAATACAAACACGGAGAAGCTGACCTTCCCACAGACCCGCCAAGTCAAGTGTCACGTGCTTACATTTTTGTTGATAGATCTGCAGTTTCATCTTTTTTTGATGGCTAAGGAAATCCCCTTTCCTGCACCAAGTGTATTTCCCACGTGTAACGTGCTTCCAAGCCTGATTTTAGTAGCAGATATTGAAGGCTTGCTAGTTGGCACCTCCCATCCCCAAAGTCCCAGTGAACTCACCCACTGCTGGCAACTGGATGCTTGGTGGCGAGAGAACCATCACCTATAGGATCCCACCTGGGTTTCCAGAAACTGTTGCACCTTTGGATACATGGCGATAAATACTGTGTCCATACAACACCATCATTGAATCAGAGCCTGCCACCTTCCCTACAACCAGGCAAGGGGCGCAAAGGAAGCTGAACTGCTGAACCAGGCACCAATGGGGCTTACGTGTTTGCATCAAAAGACAAAATACCAAGCAGAGAGCATGGGAATCAGATGTTGTTTCTGGAGCAGAATTAAGATTAAAAAAATTGATTTCACAGTCTGACATCAACCCTCCTCCACCCCTCCCATTCCCCCCCCAGCGCACCCCTCCCTTCCTTCCCTCTTTGTTTAACAAAGACTTTGAATAAAATCATCATATCAATACTACAATTGCTGGCCTGGGATTATTATCACCTCTTTCGGGTTCCTGGACAGGAGAGGTGCACCCCACTGATTTCAGCGGTCCTGCCTGGGTGGTGAGGTGACTTCACAGAATCACAGAATCACAGAATTGTAGGGGTTGGAAGGGACCTCTAGAGATCATCGAGTCCAACCCCCCTGCCAAAGCAGGCTTCCTACACCATGTTGCACAGCTCGGCGTCCAGGCGGGTCTTGAATAGCTCCAGAGAAGGAGATTCCACAACCACCCTGGGCAGCCTGTTCCAGTGCTCCGTCACCCTCACTGTAAAGAAGTTATTGCACACATTCGTGTGGAACTTCCTATGCTGTACTTTCATCCCATTACCCCTAGTCCTGTCCCCACGCACTACTGAAAAGAGACCAGCCTCACCACTATGGCTCCCACACCTCAGGTACTTATAAACCTGGATCAAATCCCCTCTCAGCCTTCTTTTCTCAAGGCTAAACAGACCCAGTTCCCTAAGTCTCTCCTCATAGGGGAGATGCTCCAGGCCCTTCACCATCTTTGTGGCCCTCCGCTGGACTCTTTCCAAGAGATCCCTGTCTTTTTTGTACTGGGGAGCCCAGAACTGGACACAATATTCCAGATGAGGCCTCACCAGGGCAGAGCAGAGGGGGAGGATCACCACCTTCGACCTGCTGGACACGCTCTTTTTAATACACCCCAGTATGCCATTGGCCTTTTTGGCTACAAGGGCACACTGCTGGCTCATGGTCAATCTGTCGTCCACCAGGACGCCCAGGTCCCTCTCTGCAGAGCTCCTCTCCAGCAGCTCATCCCCCAGCCTGTACTGGTGCATGCAATTATTTCTACCCAGACTCTACACTTGCTTTTGTTAAACCTCATCTGGTTTCTTACTGCCCAGCTCTCCAGCTTGTCCAGGTCTCACTGAATGGCAGCACAGCCTTCAGGTGTATCAGCCAATCCTCCCAACTTCGTGGCATCAGCAAACTTGCTGAGGGTGGTCACTATCCCCTCATCGAGGTCGTTGATGAAGATGTTGAACAAGACCGGACCCAGTACAGACCCCTGGGGGACGCCGCTAGTTACAGGCCTCAAGCCAGACACCGCACCGCCAACGACAACCCTCTGCACTCTGCCAGTCAGCCAATTCTCGACCCACTTCACCGTCCACTCATCTATCCCATACTTCCTCAGCTTTGTTATAAGGATGTCATGGGGGACAGTATCAAAAGCCTTACTGAAATCAAGGTAGACTACATCTACCACCCTCCCCCCGTCCACCCAGCTAGTGACATCTTCATAAAAGGCCACCAGGTTGGTCGAGCATGACCTCCCCTTGGTGAACCCATGCTGAGGACTGCTGATAACCTCCTTATCACCCAGTTGTCTGGAGATGGCATCCAGCACAAGCTGTTCCATCACATTCCCTGGGACAGAGGTGAGGCTGACTGGCCTATAGTTACCCGGGTCTTCCTTCTTGCCCTTTTTGAAGACTGGACTGACACTGGCCGTCCGCCAGTCTTCAGGCACCTCCCCAGTTCTCCAAGACCTCTGATAGATTACAGAGAGCGGCTCAGCAACAACCTCCGCCAGCTCTCTCAGCACTCGCGGATGCACCCCATCAGGTCCCATGGATTTATGGACCTTAATGTTTCCTAGGCACTCACAGACCTCCTCTTCCCCGACTAAAGGGAAATCTCCCATTCCCCGGACTCTCTCATCAACCTCCAGGGTCTGGGATTGCTATTGCTGAGGGAGAGTCCTTTCACTAAAGACAGAAGCAGATGATCCTGCGTGGTAAAAGCCCACAAAAGGCAAACCACAATTAGTATCGAGACCCTGTTGCTTTTGTTGTAGAAAATACCGCGGTTTAAATGTGATAATGATCCAGATTAGAGAAACAATAGGGTTGTGTTACCTCCGCTTTAACATGTTAACTTTACGAAATTTGTTTTTGAACCATTGCTCCCCCTCCTCGTTTGTGTTGGAACATAAGGGAAAGAGATACCTAAGAAAATCTCTTAGGATGTATATTGGCATATCGGAGGGATATTGCTGGGGAACCGGGAGGGACTCTAAGCAAGAACACCCTCATCAAATAATGTAATCATTGGTGGTTAGTATATAAGTTGGAGGACGGGTTAAAATGATCCCAAAACCAGGAAAAAGGATAGGGAAAAGATGTTTAAATATTGTGTTAGATATGGCCTAGAGAGCCACTACAGGGAAAATCAGTATTTGGCCAAAATATGGATCTGATGAAGGTTGGGTTTGTCAGATCTCGAATTTATATGTAAAGAACAAAACCCCTTTTCAAAGGAGGAATCAGAATATGCTGCCTGTTGGATACAAGAAATCAGCCTGTTATTAGTAAAAAGAAAAAGGCCCGGACCAGGAAGGAGAGGAATTAGAAAAAGGAACTAATCAATGGGACCCTCCTGAGAATCTCCCCCCCATATAACCCCAATGTAGCACAAAGGGAGACAGGCACTGCCCCAGTAAGAGGAAATGGTAAAGCACACAGGGACATTTCACAGAAAAGAGGGGCATGCTGGGCTCAGGAGAGAATTAAAACAATGTAAAAGGGACATAAAAATTTCTCTTTTCCCAGACACTAGCTGTACCAGCACCTCAGTGTACCCCTTATAGGAGGTCCCATTGGGACAAGGACAAATATGCTATGTAAACTCCCCACTCACTAGTGGAGAAATTAGAAATTTTAAGAAGGAAATGAAATCTTTAATTGAAGATTCTATAAGAGTAGCAGAACAATTAGATCAATTTCTGGGGCTTTCAAAACTTTGGTCCCATCAGGACCCCCTGGTAAATATAAAAGTGGGACCTGAGGGGGAAGAAGTTGTGGTTTTAGTTGATACTGGGACAGCTCGTTCATCACTGGCCCGTAAGGTGTCAGGACTCAAATTAACAAATGAGGCCTTAAAGATAACAGGGGTAGAGAGAACCGGGATGACAGTACCACTTTTTGAGAATACTGTATTAAAACTAGGGGATAAAGATGAAATTGGGAATCAAGAAAAACATGAAATAAGGCCATAAAGATAAGGGTGGAACAGCCCAAGGAACTGAATGATATGGATTGCTAAGGGAAAGTTATATGGTATTAAGGGTGTTTGTGGAAACTGAAAAATTGTACTGTTTGATACGTGGGTTTTGAAGGGAATGGGACAAACTGCTTTGATGGTATAAGAAAGTGTAATTGCTATTGGTATACAGAAAGTATAATTGAGGGTGTGTCAAAGTGTAACTGAAGGTACAAATAGTGAAATTGTGTACAAAGGAAAAAGGGTTAAAGAGAAAGTGAGTTTATGTGTGCTGGTATGAGAGCAACCCCCTGTATTGTTTCCCCCCCCTTGCAAGAACTCTTGGAGTGAGAGAGAGCCGGGTACAGAGACTGTTGCTGTAAGCAGCAAAGGGGGGAGGTGGGGAGGAGGGGGCAATGGAAGTGAGAATAGCCTTCATGTGCAGAGATGTAGGAAACCTGAAATCCCAGTGTTAGCACTGGACACCTGGAGAGAAGGAGGTGAAACTGAAATAGGATGTTAGTAGTTTTTGTAATGATGAGAGTTTGGAAAGTGAGAGAGTTTGGGACAGACACAGGTTGGAGGACTAAGGACTGGCAAGGTATAACAGGGATGTCAGGACTGAAAAGAGGTGAACGATATGAAAACAAAACAAAACTGATTGACACACAGATAGTAAGGGAATTGGTGATAATAACAGCTGTTACTGTTGTGGTGCCAGAATAGGGCCGTAGGACCCAGAGATCCCCTCAGGGAGAGGTGAGGGGAGTGGGGGCTTGAAGTGCCCAGGGAGGGCTCCGCCCCACTGAAAGGAAAGCAGTGTGCAAACTGCAACGGGAAATTGCATCTAGGGAAGCAGGATAAAGAGATTTATTTTCTGGCGGATATGGGTGCTTCTTACTACTCATAGATGGCTTTGTAACAGTAATAGAAGCTACTGCCCAACAAGAAAAGGTTTACGTTTTTTTTTGGATTAATTAAATATAAACTAAGTAGGAATACAGAAATTCTTGTACCTGCCAGGTTGCTCTGGCAAGAAATTTAATAAAACTGGAGCTAAGGGTCCAACAATATTGACTGTTTAAAAACTGTAAGTCTGACTTTAGCACAAATGGGGAAAAACAATGTTGTACCCCAGGAGTCACAGCAATATCAAACATGATGCACTTAGGGGTGTGGGCATCAGGGCCAAACATGAAGCCCTGAATAGAAGTTAAAAGCAAGAGATTGCCCAGTCAGGGTAAAGTGGTACCCTATAAGGATACATAACTGTAGAAGGATAGAAGACTTTCTGGAGTTTGGACTCCAATTTTGCAAAAATTTTTGATAGCAAGTGCTGTAGTTTGGTACAACACTTGAAGGCAAGTAATAGAATTGTTGAATGCATACACTCAGTGGTGGCAAATCCATGCACTTTATTAACCCAGTTAAGTAATGAATAGGTGGAGTTTACCTTCTGGATTTGAAGGATGTTTCTTCTGCCTGCTTTCTGTATCACGGCTTTACAAGTCGGTGTGCAGGTTTGGAGGAGCTCTCCCCCTTGCACCCGGCGCTGCGCAACGCTGGAATAAACATACCTGCTTTACAACCCATCTCTGGATTATAGAGTTTGATTCCGCAAGTCAGCTAAACATTTGTGGTTGGTTTTTCTTTTCCCTAAACAAAGCAACCTGTTTTCTGCACTTGCTGTGCCTTACGAAAATGCACAGAAATTAGGCAAGCCTGAGACTCACCAAACACCACATGTGACGTTTTGTAAAAGGTCAGTTTTGCAGCAGAGAACCACATATAATTATACCAAGTGTGCAACTACTTTTCCCATGCAGCAGCAGGCAGCAATGAGGCTGTTCTCATAATAAAAATACCATTTGAAAAGTAGTGTAATTAAGTGTATATCATGATGTACCCAGTAGCAACGAGAGCTCTATTAACAGCTTCTGGAACAAGTAGATCACTCCCATCCCCTGCAATGACTTTGCCTCCAATATAGCATGGCTGATAAATTGCAGTCTTCTGGATATGAAATATTTGCAAGTAATTTGCAAACTGCAGCTAATCAGAACCGTCTTCCATATTGTCACCAACCACTTCAGGCAGCATTGTTCCATTTTGACATCTGGCTATGAGGCATTCATGCACGGCATTCACATACATAGGTCAATAAATAGGAGGGAGGGTGATTTCAAGTACTTATGCTTCCATCAGTTTCTTCTGTGTACCTGTGCAGTAGCTGCCCATCTCACCTGGTAGGTACGAATGCTGTTTTCTACTCCAGGTCAATAAAAGCCTCCATGTTGACATCCACATGCAGATTTGTCCAGCTAACACCATGGAGAAAAGCTTCTAAAAGTCAGTTCAAGTTTTTAATGAGATTGCTGAGCATAAAACCACATGATTCCCATGATTTTTCACAGATTGTTTTCTGCAAACCTGGATCTCACAAGCCTACAAGCAAGGAGAAAGCTTTTCGGCACAGCAACAAATAGTACGATTGTGGGTTTTTTTAAATACAATCAGTATATTGTTCTATCACCAGCTGCTTTTAAGGCAATTCACTCCCATCAAACTCTCAAATATTCACCCAAGTCGGCTTTCATCCATGTTTTTACCTCCTGAGCAATTGAATCTATAGGAACTATTGGACTTGGAGACAACAAAAGGACATACTGCCAGCTGAGAACCTTTCAGCTAATTCATCCAACAGCATCTAATGGTTCGAAGCTCACTGAGGGGGAGAACAGTATTTGGGATATTAGAATTCCCCCCAAATGTATTGGGTTTATTTTTCTAGGTTTATTAATTTAAAGCTGAATTTGCACAAGTGAGGGAAAGCAACTTTCTTCCACACTGAGGAACTGGCACCATCTTCTCTCCAAAGAAAATTCTTTTAAAATGCCCAAAAATTAAGTATACATAAATATTAATGTGTATTCATGCTCTTCTCTCTGCCAGAGTTCTGCTAAGTACACCAGTCACGTGAAAAAAGCAAGCCAGGCCATCCTGAACAAGTACAGTTATTACTGCACAATGGGTAAATAGCAATCAGTCCTAGAGATACTGTTCCTATACAGGGGAGGCAAGACAAAAATAAATAAACCCTTAACCACAATAAAATCCAAACACAGTTTAAGAAAGCTTGTATTTATTTCAGCCTCAATGGAGTCAGTTTGAAACTGTCAGAGAGACACTGTACACCTATATACAAATTTAAGAACACAACGGAGTAACTGTTACTGTTTATTAACAACCAGTTTTAATAATACGATAAAAGTATGTCCTCAGAAAGGGGAACAAACATGCTTCTTCAAGGTTTTTTAGCTGTTCTGGATCTCAGCCGTCGCTTGATGATCAGATGATCACTTTCCTTCTTTTGTTCCTCAGATTCCTGAAGAAAACATTTCAAAAGTTACTCATGTTTTCGCACAAGACTGACAAGCTCTTCTTGACCCACGCAAACATATTTCTTCCCCTAAATGGATTTCAGAATGGCATTTGCTTATTATATTTTATTCAGAAAACTATGGGATACCGAGATCATTTTAATGCAGCTTAATCACAAGGAACAAATATGGAGAATGTACAAAATCCTGTTTATCTTAAAAAAGCACACACATCTGAGGAAAGCCTGAAGGCAGCTTTCATTTTGAAATACTTGTTTTCAAAAGAGTATTATAATACTTGTTTTGTGAAACATGAAGCGTTCAGAAAACATTTTTAGCCTCAATCCCTGTAGCTATGACTTGCCCAGAATTTCAGTTCTCGGTTCAGTTCCATGTTCTCAGAACTACAGTGAGAGAAGAAATTGTCTCATCTTCTTCATCCTCTAACAAAAAAAATATAACATTTTGGTTTCTGCTCCTATCATTCGTCAAATCATCAAAAAATTCAGAGGGATGTTACAGTATGGGCAAATGATCACTATGCTGAACAGAAAAAGGACTCTAATATAATTAAAAGATGCAGTTCCAACAGAGCAAGAATGTTCTTAGCACAATAGCTGCCGACAGAGTCATGAAACTGGCACATCAGATCCTCTGCAAGTTGTCTTAGACAGGAGATCATAGTTTAAGCATACCTAAAAAGCTGTCTAAGTTGTGCTCTAGAAAAGCGTGTAGTAGAATAATCCTACTCCAACACACTGAAATTATCTATGATTCCAAATTAGAAGACATCTCCGTGATTGCTACATCACCTACTTAGTAAACTGTAAGCCAGCCAAACACAGAGATCTTTGAGGACAAACTAAAACAGAACAGCAGGAAGACCAACAAGAATGAATTGGTAGAATAAAGAAATACCTCAGTACTTTCAACCTCCTCTTGCAAATAGATGAAACCTCCAGTCTGTTTGGACTCCTTAGTAGTTTATTTTAAGCCAAGACTACAGTATAATCGCTTACCGAAGAAGCAGGTATATCTAGAGGGCCAGAAACGACAGTGGAATACAGCTTCCTTTTGGATCGTTTTGGCTTGGTCTCTCCTTCTTCGAGACTTTCAGGTTCGTTTGATTTAGGAGAACTTACTGCTGACATCAGCTTCTTGGCTAGAAGAAATTTGTTTTGATACGTAAACCAATCAACTTACTGGTTTTGTGAGTCTTTAAATCACTGAATGCAAAAAAAGCTTCATAACAAACTTGGTTTATAAATGACACGTAAAATTTAAGTGAAAATACTCAGAAATTGTATTTGTTCATCGAGGTTCTTTATTGCTTCTATAGCTGAAACTGTTTATAGGTTCAGGTACGGCAGCTTAAAGCACGCATTAAAATGGAGTATGAAAGACAATCATGGCTCAGAAGTCGCTGGAAGTCAGAAACTTCAGCAGGAGTTAAACAACAGGCCTAACTTTCGTGCTGACAGAAGCACAAGACAGAACCAACTTTCTCTGTATACTTGTAGGTTTTCACAAATGTAATAATGAATCTCTGAAGAGACGAATGAATGCATTTACTTCATAAATCAAAGGACAACTTAACATGGCAGACAAGTCTAAGAACACATACATTAATAGTCTACAGCAGAAACAAGCCATTCTACAATGTCTAGAAAACATGGAATAAAACTTATTCTACACCAACCTTTAGAGTGTATAATAGAAGGAGAGCTTTGAATAAAATCTCCAACTTTTTGCAGTGTTTCATCCTTCTTTTTAGTCAGTCTTGAAGCATGTACTCGCTTTCTCAGGAAGTAGTCTTTTCCGGATTTCTGTTCAACAGAGATGTGAACATGTGAAACAAGAGTATTGTTTAGACTTCATTCTAGTTCAACGTTATTTTAAGTTGACATTTTGAGCTTTACTACTGACACCTCTGTTCATTATGCTGATGATACCACAACGGCAAGTAATGTAGACAATTTTCTACCCTTTAGGGAGTTGTCAAAATCTCAGCTATTTCAAGGCATACGTTTCTTAAAGTTTCTTAATAAGGCAGTAGTTTCTTTAAAAGTAGCTCCCAAGCTGTGGAGTTGTTTCTTACATAAGCTGTTCTAATTACATAAAATAAACAAACATACAAAACAGAAGACAACAGATGGGAAAAATCTACTACTCATACTCTGACCATGCCAAGGATACTGCTATCACATGTG
Source organism: Coturnix japonica (assembly GCF_054131305.1). Lineage (NCBI taxonomy): Eukaryota > Metazoa > Chordata > Aves > Galliformes > Phasianidae > Coturnix > Coturnix japonica. Next base: position 3,380,542 of record NW_028188948.1, on the reverse strand, counting down.
AACATCTGTTTTTAATAACTGCCATGCATATTAATGATATGAACCTTAGTTTAATACAAGGGCTTCACTTACAAAAGCACACGATAATACACTAAAGCTTCTCTTCCCAACTATTCAGTGTGCAATATCCTTCCCTCCAAATCATTACACAGTACAGCCATTACACGCTCTGGGGACAGACTGACTTGCCCTTTTGTTAGCTTATGGAATTTAATAGGAAGAGCTCATAAGCATGTAAGATTCCCATTCAGGTATACACATAAGGATAAGACACTGCTTCTTTCGTGTGACCACACAATTACAGGAAGTCCCAAGCTAGCTTCAAAACTAGAACAAAAACCAACCATTTTCTCATCACTTGCAGAGGGTGAATTAAAAGCCATGACAGATTTTGTATTTTTCGTGTTCTCACTTTTCACAAAATCCTGGGAAAATAAGACAAGTTTCAGCCATGATTCTTTTGGAAAGAACAATTGATGTCACAAAAGTGAACACTTTAAACACTTTTGCTAATAGTAGGGAAGTATTTGCTAGTGGTAACTATTCCACTGTAAATCAAATAATACATAAGCATTCAATTATAAAAACAGGACATTAAGATATCAGTATTAGACATCTCCTGATGTCTAAAAAGCTGATTTATGTCTACAGGTTTCAAAGAAAATACACAATGAAGTTAAGAGAAATTCCCTTCTCTTAAACCATTATCACTGAGCTTGGCTATTAGTTTTGTTCATTAAAGCAGTTCATTAATTAAATTCTTCAACTACTTTACTGAGGTAGAAATAGCATTTTTAATGCTTGTTTTTAATGCTTTTTTTAATTGTAGAAAGACAAAAAGTAGTCAGAGCCACTTTATCAGGCTCTGCTAAGAATCTGAATGGAGTATCACCACCCACTGTATTTCCAAGAATTAAGTTGGTTAATAAATACTTTGTTTTTAAAATATATGTAACTGCTATTTTATGAAAGTTAGCAATTAAAAACTTATATAGGAATGATTAACATCATCTGCTAACAAAACAATCTCCAGAAATCCTGCAGAGGAAGAAAATAAGTTCAATTTGCTGTGCCCGTTTCAGTGGCTCCATGAATTTTTTCCAAGTAACTTATCTAATCATGAGCCACTTCATAAGCATTAACATGAGGAGAGTTTTCAACAGCACCTGACAAAAATTCATCACACAATTGTTTCAACAGCTTTTATTCCTATCAAAGGCTATAAAAACAGGTGATCTGATCACCTTGAAAGGGATAAATAAATTAAAACTTGGGAATTGTTTAGAGAACATGAGATCTTTTCCTACTCATTCCTTATCAAAAGCAATACAATCACAACATTTTCAGATCTGAAGTTTCATACTAACCTCAGATTCATTTAATGAAGTGAGGCTCCTAGTACATCGACGTGACAAATAATTGTCTTCAGCTTTGCATCTTAATGGAATACTTTCTCCAGTTTTAGTTTTGCTTTGTTGTTTCCTAGGCTGTAAATATTTAAAAGGAGTAAAGATTAGGCTATGCATTAGACCTCCAAAGTATCTCGAGTTTTCTAAAGTTACAGTGTAAAACCTCAAGCTCAGACGCCACATGAACACGTAAGCTGAAACACAGCACAAGTGTGGGAAGGTAGTAACATCTATTCATTGTGTGATCTTCAGATACACCCTACTGGGTCTCACTAACAGTCTCAGGCAGTATTCTGCCTCCAAAATAGAGAAAGCGAGACATTATTTAGGGACAAAATCTGTAACGCTGGTTGTTTTGTCATCCATTCCCCCCATACTCTGCACGCTCACAGCTGCTATGTTAGAACACCAAAGGCTAAACCTCTGCCTAATCTTCAGCATCCACATACGAATACATGGAAATCTGCATGGAAAAGTTCCATAATGTACACAGAGAGATGGTGTTCTAGTAAATAAAATATTTTTGAGAAGATGAGAGCTCATGTTTGAGTGGAAGACAAAAAGAACCAACAAGTACTCATCACTGAATATGTAGTAAGTTGTAATACAATATATTTTGATTCTTCTATTTTACTTATGTGCTTCAGCCTTCATCTCCCTTAAGATATAATAACCCGAGCTTTTATTTGTTCCCAAATCCTCGGTACTGTGAGAAAGTCGGCAGTTGTAGGGGAAGTTTTGCTATGAGAACATCTTTCTTCTCAGAGAAAGTGAATCCAAACATTCTCAAAAGAGCACAACTCATTTAGTCTTCTGTTTAGCTTCTGAAATTCTATGCTACGGCTTAGATTGGCTATCCTGATTTAAAGCTGGATGTTGAAATAAGAAATGCAACTTCCAGAGATCATCCCCCCTCTGCTTTTTGATGCTTCCCTTAATCTCTCTCCACGTCCCCTTCTGTCTTTTCAAGCCATTGTAGATACTACCTCAGAGAAAGCAAAGAAAGTAAGAAACCTGAGACAGAACTACTGTCTGAGTATTGAGCCTAGCTTGGGATCCGGAAATGCTGTGAATTATCAGAAAAAGCTACAGATGTCCAGTCTGATTGTAGGATCATAAGCATCAAACTGACATCTGCTTATCTGAACTACTGAAAAAATTGAAATTTTAGTAATTAACAGAAATTCTGTTTCTGAAGAACAAAAATAAAAGCTGGTGCTTTTTTTGGTTAGTTGCACATGATGTCAATACGACAGTGTTCAAGAACAGAACCACACCCAGAATACAAAGATCAGGTACAGGAGTCTTACAGAATTTATGGGTAGCTAATCAGGAAGGAGGAAAGGAGAGCTGACCTTGCTTGAATCCTTTAAGGCAGATTGTCTCAGTTCTGCTATTTCTGTCTCTTTTTGTATGACATTAGAAGCCAAAGTTTTGAGCTGTTCTTCCAAAGCTTCTACTAACTGATCTCTCTCCTCACGCCACTTTTGAAGATTACGGTCCTTTTCCTCCAGCTGGGCAACAAGTCTTTCCTAAAAGAAGAACAGATGAACAGTGAACATCACCTACTACACACTGAACTGTTCTAACACTTCGGTAGTTAGCACCGTTTTACAGTCTTAGTAAATGTATGATCTATGATATATGTTGTCGGTCCTCAGCAAATTGTTTCATTTCTTTGTTGCGAAGATTCTCAGCTTCTTTTATCTGATTTAGGAGCTCTTCTTTCTCCTCCAGCCACTTTTTTCTATCAGTTTGATACTTAGTCTCACTTTCCTGTTTCAAAGAAACCAAAAATGAAATAGTGAGTCATTAAGGAATAAAAGTCTTAAAAGCCAGGTCATCATTAAATAGACTTGTTTCTGCAAGATAACAGAAACATTAGCAGTTTTTACTACAGAATATTCCCAAAGGCAGGTATTGGATAATCATTAGTTCTTTTCCATTAAAAAATAATCATTTCCAGTATTTCTTATTCAGACTGCAGAGCCTCCATAAAACATCTCTTTTTCTTTATAAATGTTCACACAAGCTTTACAGAACTTACACCAAAAGTCAGTATAAGAATAACTCTTTTAACTTAAAAACTTCTAACACTTTACGCTGCCTTGCAGCAGTTGTAGAAAAACTTGCAGCTCCTTCAGGGTTGAAAGACAAAGAAAAGCAACATAGTTTACACTGTAGGAGTAGTCTCCTTTCCTATCAAACCTACTGGCAGACATTCTCATATATAGGACAGAGCACCTGAGAAACTGCTTGGAAAAAATAAAAGTCTTTTAACCAAGGAAAATTAGTAGACCCGCAGCCCAACAAAAAAGGCTTCCTGGTGATAAAGTTAGATGATGATTTCGATAGCTTATATTAGTTGCCCAAGCAACTAACAGAAAACAGTTTTGACAAATACACCGTAAGTTACAATTTGCTTTGAGTTAGTATTCCTTTCTTGCAAACAACAATTGTATAAGTATACTCTGCTTATAGCACATTGACGTGGTATAGAATGAAGCAATGAATGTTCAACTTTCCCCTCTTCTTGAAAAAGGGAATTGGCTCTGCGCATTAAAAAAATATATCATGAATAAGCTTACTCAAGGTGAAGGAGGAAAGAAGCTCAGAACCATTCCACTAACAGAGTGGATGTAACCTATTGTATACTCACTTAGAAAACTCCCACTGCCAGCCCATTACTTTTATTTAAAAAAACAAACAAACAACAACAACAAAAAATAACATCAGATGGGATAAGACAACTAACTGTTCAGAGGCCAGCAAAAGAAGCACTGCTCATGGCAGCATAATGTAGGGAAGGCTACACTTCCTATACTATGGGGGCATCAGTGATGCCATTCTTAACGTACCACAAAAAAAGCTGCACCTGGTCCCTATTGCATGTTGCACTGCAGCTTTTACAGGAAGTTTCTGTAATCAATATAACAGTTTACTTTATCAAGTTACAACTTTGAAGTTAAGTTACCTCCAGCTCTTTTTGCAGCTTTATTAATTCTGTATTGTTTTCATTCAAATTTGCCTCATCACTTTCGTTGTTCTTTTGCTGCCAGTCACCATTGCTCTGGTATTCCAGTTCACTGTATTTGTGTTTCCATGCAATCAGTTCTACTCAATACACAAAATGAGGTTAGATAGCATATCATTTCAAATATATATTTGAAATACCACACCAATGACTTTTTACTAAAGCAGCTTCGGTTTTATCTGCTACAGACATAAAGAAATAACAGAAGCCTTTAACTACAAGAGAGTTGTTGTTTACTATGGAACGTTAATGCCTAAGTAACAGTCACATGAAAATGGAAGTGGCTATCACAGTACGTCTAAACCCCTTTTGCATCCCTGCTCCCTTTCCCTGGAAAGATTACCTGAAGCTAATTTTTGGTTCTCTTCTAACTGAGCTTGAAGCATTTCATCTTGTTCAAGCTGCACTTCCTCTTGTTCTTCTAATGTCATCCGCATAACTTCAATTGTTCTATCTCTTGCACACAGATCTGAAGGTTTGAAAATTTACAGATGAACTCCCTACTAGCTCCCATTATTCTCAAATCAAGATTCTCCCATGACCAAAAGCTCTTTTAAAAGAAATAGAGCATCTCCATTGAAATATTTACATACAAATACATGCAGATATGTTTTAAAATCGAAACACAGAAGACTCAAAGTCATTAGCAATGTGACAACATTTACACGGATATTCCACACACACACACACACACAAATAATGGCTGACCGTCACATAGTTGGTCATAGTCTTTGGAGATATCTTCCATCCTCTCAGTTTCCACCAGCTCCTATATTTCATGTTGAAAGAAAAGCATACACAGTAAAAACAAGCAGAATCTTTAAGACAGCCTAGAATTAATAAGTTTTTCATATAGCGTAAATAAGGACTCAAGCTGATAAAAAGAATTTATGGTAAGACATTTCAATTAACATATCATGATGTCACTCAACAAGATCAGGTTACATGCATGTATTACATATGTATTTACTATGCAGATTATTGTATTTAAAGCAATCTGCCAGTGCTCTGTAGTGACTAATTATTTGAATATCTTTCATGGTCTACCACTAATTTCAGTTGGCCACTTTCATTTTGCTCCAATTTTTTTTTTTTTTTGACCTTTTTCCTGTTGCTTGGAAAACCTGCATCATTCATTTAATAAAAATTAAGAGCAAGTAAAATACCTGCTTAATTTGTTGGATATAGAAGTCTTTATAATCCAGCTCATCCTTAAACTGGTTATTAATCCTTTCAATTTCATCCATCTTATTCCTGAGGTATTCCTCCACAGAACGCATCGTGGACACCTGTAATGTAAGCACAGCTTACGGTTCATTAAAAGACTTCTGTAATCCAACCTGGCCAAATACTTCTTTGTTAAATAAAGAGGAATTCACAGACAAGTGCTGAGTAGGAAAACGACAGCAAGTGCAAGGTTACCAAGGAAGACATGAATTCATTTTTAAGCTTCAATTTTCCACCCCAAGCACACCCAATAAACTTTCAGACTAAGATCCTGCAAAACGGGTTTTAAGATATCTACTTGTTTAATAATTAAATTTTAACTGTTAGCATCACTGAAGCTGAAATTGAAGAAAAAAAATATACATGCTTATATTAAAGAGCCTCTGGAAATTAGTCTATTTCTCTTCAAGTAAATAGCATTCTTCTTCCCAGTTATCAGCGTTTTTTCACAAGACTTAGGTTTTAGGCTTTGGAGTTACCACGGATACCAATGGCAAGTCACCAGTAACGTAGAGATAATAACAAGTCCCCTCCAGAGGCAGATTAGCTATTCTCTTCACAAACCTTATTCCAGACTACTAACCAACTTTACTTTCCTCTGTTCATTATCTATGTGAAACCATGTTTTAACTTCTGGTCCCCTCTAGAGCTTCAATGGCAACTTTACCTAAGATTTGCTGCTAGCCACACTAGTGTGAAATTTCCAGCTTCATAGTTAAAGTTTGAGAAGTTTTAACAGCAGAAAGCCAAGCATAATCTTACAGAAAAAAATATCTCAGTTGACTACAAACCTCGCTTTGTACTTGCTGAATTTGTTTCTCGGCATCAGAATGTTTGTCTTTTAGATCTGCATACTCTTCTTCTTTCCTCTGCAAATCTTTTTTCAAATTCAGTACAAGGGCAGAACTCTCAGAAAGAATATTTTCTAGCCTTATGTTAAAAATAAAGAGACAAAGAACATTACTGTTACACATCTCATGGAAACAGCAATTACAGCTTAATCCATGCCCTGCCTGTTGGTTTCTATTTGTAAATAGACTCTTAAATCTATCTAGGCCAGTGACAAGATTTAAACAATTACTTTTGAATTTCAGCTTGCTTCTCATAATCAGATTCTGAAGCAATAAATTATTCAGATGCTATTCTGAGGGATGTACAACAAAACCACCAGAAATCCCCATATTATTCTTTATTTCCTTGCACACTCCTGTTTTCCCTTGGAACTCAAGTAGCATACCAAAGCACCCTAAAGTAGTAGTTTGGCCATTGATAAGCATGCAGATGCATTAAGTCGAAGGGATGTTCCCATTAACTATTTTTAACTCTAGTTCATTCTCAAAGGGTTCTAAGTTAACTCAGTGGTTACTTACGATTCTATACGTTGCACTTTCTCCATTTCACTCTTTTCCTTTTCCCGAAGAGAATGTTTCATCTGCTCCAAGCTTTCATTTAAAGCCAAACTTTTGAGCTGTTCTTCCAAAGCTTCTACTAACTGATCTCTCTCCTCACGCCACTTTTGAAGATTACGGTCCTTTTCCTCCAGCTGGGCAACAAGTCTTTCCTAAATGAAGAACAGATTAACAGTGAACATCACCTACTACACACTGAACTGTTCTAACACTTCGGTAGTTAGCACCGTTTTATAGTCTTAGTAAATGTATGATCTCTTCAAGATCCACAGGAGCTCTAGAACTAGTTGCACTACAAACCTACAGAAGCAAAACCATGCTTCTATTAGACAACCTACATTACTCTCCTTGTGAAAAAATATTAGTATTATTTAAGAACTTCAATTTGCTCATTTAATGATTACTAATGAGCTTTAGGAAAATAAAGTCACAAAGTGATAATAATACTAAGCTCCTCATGTCCTTCTATGCTGCTTGCAGGTCCAGAAAGTCGGGACTAACTACTTCCAGATGTAAAAAAAGCTTTGCAGAATGTACAGATTCACATGTTTAAGAAGTTACATGACAAGAGCCCAGCAAACAGCTCAAGTAACTCAAGTGACTTTGTTATCAGTCACTATTTGGAAAGTGATAAAGGAGCAAAACTGTGGCCGTTTGACCAAGTATTTTTATTCAGTATCTGGAGAGAAGTTTGTGGGGTTTCTTTAGAAACTCAATTGCCTTTTCTTCCTTATAAAGGCTTAAAGAACTTCTGCTTTGCAGAAAAGAGAACAAACAAAAGCTATTGTACAAAATACTTTCTTAGCCTCATTAAATAGTGATCTATTTTTCAACTGTAATTTTCTTATTGATGTCCCACATACGTGACATTTCATTATGCACTTATGAAAGATCTTTCTTTTTGTGGCCCCCCCATTCCTTCCTTTTCCAAATCAAGCAGTTCTCATATGGGCTTTGCCGCATAAGAAAGCAAGGGGACTTGGACAAGCTGCTCTTATGCACCCTTACTGTTAATACTTGGTATGTAGTTGTCTCCAAACTACAGGCACCAGACAACTCTGCCAGGACCTCATCACTTACAGTTTCTGCTTGTTGCTTTCCATAATGTTGTCGGTCCTCAGCAAATTGTTTCATTTCTTTGTTGCGAAGATTCTCAGCTTCTTTTATCTGATTTAGGAGCTCTTCTTTCTCCTCCAGCCACTTTTTTCTATCAGTTTGATACTTAGTCTCACTTTCCTGTTTCAAAGAAACCAAAAATGAAATAGTGAGTCATTAAGGAATAAAAGTCTTAAAAGCCAGGTCATCATTAAATAGACTTGTTTCTGCAAGATAACAGAAACATTAGCAGTTTTTACTACAGAATATTCCCAAAGGCAGGTATTGGATAATCATTAGTTCTTTTCCATTAAAAAATAATCATTTCCAGTATTTCTTATTCAGACTGGAGAGCCTCAATAAAACATCTCTTTTTCTTTATAAATGTTCACACAAGCTTTACAGAACTTACACCAAAAGTCAGTATAAGAAAAACTCTTTTAACTTAAAAACTTCTAACACTTCTACCTTGCAGCAGCTGTAGAAAAACTTGCAGCTCCTTCAGGGTTGAAAGACAAAGAAAAGCAACACAGTTTACACTGTAGGAGTAGTCTCCTTTCCTATCAAACCTACTGGCAGACATTCTCATATATAGGACAGAGCACCTGAGAAACTGCTTGGAAAAAATAAAAGTCTTTTAACCAAGGAAAATTAGTAGACCCGCAGCCCAACAAAAAAGGCTTCCTGGTGATAAACTTAGATGATGATTTCGATAGCTTATATTAGTTGCCCAAGCAACTAACAGAAAACAGTTTTGACAAACACACCGTAAGTTACAATTTGCTTTGAGTTAGTATTCCTTTCTTGCAAACAACAATTGTATAAGTATACTCTGCTTATAGCACATTGACGTGGTATAGAATGAAGCAATGAATGTTCAACTTTCCCCTCTTCTTGAAAAAGTGAATTGGCTCTGCGCATTAAAAAAATATATCATGAATAAGCTTACTCAAGGTGAAGGAGGAAAGAAGTTCAGAACCATTCCACTAACAGAGTGGATGTAACCTATTGTATACTCACTTAGAAAACTCCCACTGCCAGCCCATTACTTTTATTTAAAAAAACAAACAAACAACAACAACAAAAAATAACATCAGATGGGATAAGACAACTAACTGTTCAGAGGCCAGCAAAAGAAGCACTGCTCATGGCAGCATAATGTAGGGAAGGCTACACTTCCTATACTATGGGGGCATCAGTGATGCCATTCTTAACGTACCACAAAAAAGCTGCACCTGGTCCCTATTGCATGTTGCACTGCAGCTTTTACAGGAAGTTTCTGTAATCAATATAACAGTTTACTTTATCAAGTTACAACTTTGAAGTTAAGTTACCTCCAGCTCTTTTTGCAGCTTTATTAATTCTGTATTGTTTTCATTCAAATTTGCCTCATCACTTTCGTTGTTCTTTTGCTGCCAGTCACTATTGCTCTGGTATTCCAGTTCACTGTATTTCTGTTTCCATGCAATCAGTTCTACTCAATACACAAAATGAGGTTAGATAGCATATCATTTCAAATATATATTTGAAATACCACACCAATGACTTTTTACTAAAGCAGCTTCGGTTTTATCTGCTACAGACATAAAGAAATAACAGAAGCCTTTAACTACAAGAGATTTGTTGTTTACTATGGAACGTTAATGCCTAAGTAACAGTCACATGAAAATGGAAGTGGCTATCACAGTACGTCTAAACCCCTTTTGCATCCCTGCTCCCTTTCCCTGGAAAGATTACCTGAAGCTAATTTTTCGTTCATCTCTAACAGAGCTTCACGCATTTCATCTTGTTTAAGCTGCATTTCCTCTTGTTCTTCTAATGTCATCCGCATAACTTCAATTGTTCTATCCCTTGCACACAGATCTGAAGGTTTGAAAATTTACAGATGAACTCCCTACTAGCTCCCATTATTCTCAAATCAAGATTCTCCCATGACCAAAAGCTCTTTTAAAAGAAATAGAGCATCTCCATTGAAATATTTACATACAAATATATGCAGACATGTTTTAAAATCGAAACACAGAAGACTCAAAGTCATTAGCAATGTGACAACATTTACACGGATATTCCACACACACACACACACACACAAATAATGGCTAACCGTCACATAGTTGGTCATAGTCTTTGGAGATATCTTCCATCCTCTCAGTTTCCACCACCTCCTATATTTCATGTTGAAAGAAAAGCATACACAGTAAAAACAAGCAGAATCTTTAAGACAGCCTAGAATTAATAAGCTTTTCATATAGCATAAATAAGGACTCAAGCTGATAAAAAGAGTTTATGGTAAGACATTTCAATTAACATGTCGTGATGTCACTCAACAAGATCAGGTTATATGCATGTATTACATATGTATTTACTATGCAGATTATTGTATTTAAAGCAATCTGCCAGTGCTCTGTAGTGACTAATTACTTGAATATCTTTCATGGTCTACCACTAATTTCAGTTGGCCACTTTCATTTTGCTCCTTTTTTTTTTTTTTGACCTTTTTCCTGTTGCTTGGAAAACCTGCATCATTCATTTAATAAAAAATAAGAGCAAGTAAAATACCTGCTTAAGTTGTTGGATATAGAAGTCTTTATAATCCAGCTCATCCTTAAAATAGTTAATAACCCTTTCAAGTTCATACGTCTTGATCCTGAGGGATTCCTCCACAGAACGCATCGTGGACACCTGTAATGTAAGCACAGCTCACGGTTCATTAAAAGACTTCTGTAATCCAACCTGGCCAAATACTTCTTTGTTAAATAAAGAGGAATTCACAGACAAGTGCTGAGTAGGAAAATGACAGCAAGTGCAAGGTTACCAAGGAAGACATGAATTCATTTTTAAGCTTCAATTTTCCACCCCAAGCACACCCAATAAACTTTCAGACTAAGATCCTGCAAAATGGGTTTTAAGATATCTACTTGTTTAATAATTAAATTTTAACTATTAACATCACTGAAGCTGAAATTGAAGAAAAAAAATATACATGCTTATATTAAAGAGCCTCTGGAAATTAGTCTATTTCTCTTCAAGTAAATAGCATTCTTCTTCCCAGTTATCAGCGTTTTTTCACAAGACTTAGGTTTTAGGCTTTGGAGTTACAAACCTCGCTTTGTACTTGCTGAATTTGTTTCTTGGCATCAGAATGTTTGTCTTTTAGATCTGCATACTCTTCTTCTTTCCTCTGCAAATCTTTTTTCAAATTCAGTACAAGGGCAGAACTCTCAGAAAGAATATTTTCTAGCCTTATGTTAAAAATAAAGAGACAAAGAACATTATTGTTACACATCTCATGGAAACAGCAATTACAGCTTAATCCATGCCCTGCCTGTTGGTTTCTATTTGTAAATAGACTCTTAAATCTATCTAGACCAGTGACAAGATTTAAACAATTACTTTTGAATTTCAGCTTGCTTCTCATAATCAGATTCTGAAGCAATAAATTATTCAGATGCTATTCTGAGGGATGTACAACAAAACCACCAGAAATCCCCATATTATTCTTTATTTCCTTGCACACTCCTGTTTTCCCTTGGAACTCAAGTAGCATACCAAAGCATCCTAAAGTAGTAGTTTGGCCACTGATAAGCATGCAAATGCGTTAAGTCGAAGGGATGTTCCCATTAACTATTTTTAACTCTAGTTCATTCTCAAAGGGCTCTAAGTTAACTCAGTGGTTACTTACGATTCTATACGTTGCACTTTCTCCATTTCACTCTTTTCCTTTTCCCAAAGAGAATGTTTCATCTGCTCCAAGCTGTTTTTCAGCTGCATAACTTCTTGAATCAGATTTGCTTCTTTGCTACTTAACTCTTCAAACTTTTTGTCTGCATTTGCAGACATCTCCTGCAGAGTTGCTGTAACTGTCTCCAGATTAACAATAATAGATTCTTTTTCTTTAAGTAATTCATTGAGTTTTGACACATTGTCTTCCATTGTCTTGTAAGCCTCCAGGCGATATTCAAGCTCTCTTATTTTTACCTCACAGTTGGCAACTTCCTCCTGAAATTGTGCAATCACTCTCTGATCTTCTGCAGTCTTTTCTTCAAACTCCTGAGTTTTCTTTTCTATTTGCTCATGTAACTGATTCACAAGATCTTCTTCCTGACTAGTGTGAGTTGTAATCTCACATAGCTTCATTACAAGTTGACGATTATGATTTTCAGCATTATTCAGTCTCGCCTTTAGGTTTTCATTGTCTTGAAGCAGTGCTTTGATGTGCTGACTTTTTTGTGAGGAAACATCAACAATACTTCTGCATACTTCCCAAATCCTTTCAAGACTATAGTTAAAGGAGAGGTCCTGCACAAGATCTGAGATGGAAGAAGTCTGTGACTGAATGCATGCAGAACTAATTTGAGATGTCCCTGTCTCATCTTTTTCAGAGTCTGAGGAATCCTTTACACTCACAAAGTGAGTACCAATGGCGTGAAACTCTAAGTGACATTTGTATAATTCATCTAATTTGGTCCGCATTTCTTTTACTTGTGACACTTTATCAATTATATATTCTTTGGCAACTTCTATGTTGTTAGTTAGTTGGGCATTTTTGTTTTCAAGTGTCATATTTATAGATTTCTGTTCATCCAGTTCAGAAGCAATTCCCCGATAGTCAGCTTGACCCTGCAGAATTTGTTCACGGAGGGCATCAGCTGTTTCTTCAGAAAAAGAAAGCTGAATACGCAGGCTTGTTTCCTGCTTACTGAAGTCTTCTTTTTTATTTTTTTCTCTGCTGCATTGTTCTTCAAGCAGAGCTAAATGATGTTCCAAGATTTCAGTTCTTTCCCTCAGTGCTAGTACTTCCTTTCGGTATGTGGAGCACTTTTGTTTCATGTGTTCAATTGTCCTTTGCTCTACAGTGTTCTTTTTCTTTCTCTCATTTACAACTACTGTAAAACAAACAAACAAACAAACAAACAAACAAAAAAGGGAAAAGGAATGTAGCTCAGATTGATTAAAATCATTATTACATAGCAGTTCACAACACCAAGTAGCAACTTCTAAGTGAAAAACTGTCGTAATATGCAAGCCATGCCCTCACATCACATAGTATTTGATACTAGTGAAGGAATTCAAGTCCTCTGAACACGTAATCAGGTGCCTCAGATTTCTATACAGAATTAACAGCAACAGGTTTTCAGTCTGGAAGAACACTTTTACCATGGCACTACTCAAACCTTCCACTCCACACCAGTAGAAAATCTAATTAGATTTAAGAAACATGGGAACGAGATAGATAATTCACAGCTATATTCTTTCTATCTTCCGTGCTTCAGCAATCCCTATAAAGCAGCCAGGAATCACTCCATCTACATCTAAATGGTAGATAAACAGTTCTCTAAGAAATTTCATTCCAACTCACAGTCCTCTTACTTTCAAAAGAAAGATAAAACCCTGGACAAGTTGATCTCTTAAGTGTTGATATCTGTCTCTCTTATTCAGTTGATCTCTAAACAAAATATGAGGATTCCTACTTCTGTCCACACTTACTCTTTTGCATATAAAGTTCACTCATAAAGTTGTACAAATTTGCAGATTCAAGTTTCCATAAATATTCCATTAGCTTGGGGCTGTTTTTTTCTCTAACTGGTGAGCAATTAGCTAAAATCACATGCATTTTCTTTCTATCAAAAGCAACTTCTGCTGTATTTCATCATTGCTTTAGAATCCAGTTATGTCCATTCCATAATATGCATACTTTAAGTATTAAAAAAAATAAATATAAGTCAAGACTTACTAGGGATTGGGTCACCACAACAATATATTCAATGGAGATTCTTGTACAGTCCTTTTATTACTACAATGCAGAATTTTATAGTGCCCACGTGCAGCCTGCATTACATACAGATTCACATGTACTGCATGGAAACAGCCTCTTAACTCATCTAAGGAGTTTTATATACAGCCCTCAACTGATTTAAAAGTCATACTGAAGAAACAGCAGTGGCATATTCCACCCCAAACCAGGTTTTGGGTTTTGACTGCTCACCCAGCAACACTAGTGAGGGGAATATGATTTATAAGTAATCTAAACACTTTATGCTGAAAACAACAAGCAAGCACTAAAGCAAGATAAAAAGGACTAGGGAGAAGATGTGTAATGTTCAGTCTAGAAGCTCCTTACAGAGGAAGTAGGGAAAAAGCATTATTACAGAGCATAGGAAACAAGACCTAAAAGCTCAGAGAATGGTGTAAATACCCTGAACTTTAAGCTGAGATAACCTAGCATCTCCTAAAACACTTTTGCTCGTGCTACTTATATAACTAATTCTACAAAAGAACCAGCACAACATACCTGTGCTCATTGTTCTACTGTGTATATTTAACATAGCTAAAGAATATATATTAAGCGGTTTTTGAAATTGGACGCTATTAATACTCACAAATAGAAGAAAATTTTAACATGATTGAATACTCAGTACTTCTTAACAGAAAACTTCATGCTGACATTGTGACTATCAGCTACCCATTTTAATTCCTATGTGGAGCATTGCTGTCATTAATTTTTAAATGAGAGCTTTGGTCATATGATTAGAACAAACCCACTACTATTTGGAGTATGGAGGAGTCCACATCCCTCCCTCAGTCTCTGGTAAGATGCTTATATGTGATGCCATTCAGTGGTCACATTAGGATTCAATATTTATGCCAAATAAAGGCAGCAGGGACAAATCATCCAAGAACAGCATCTCATCCAAAGAAGGCCTTGACTTTCTCCCTTGCACATATTTTGCAAGAGGAATACAAGAAAGGAAGGGAATACAGCTAAGTTTTAGATTTTCCCTTCTACATTGTATATGCCTTCCGTAATTCTAGGAACACTGATGCTCAGCTGTGCCCAGAAGTGAAGTTAAATGCATCAGAGCTTATCCAAACCATTTTGCTCAAATATTGCCCATGAGCGAGCAATTAGCAGGTCGTCAACAATTTTGATAGTTGCTTCAGGAAAAACAAAACAAACAAACAAAAAAAAGCACTTGAGCAGCTGATGCTACTCAGAAGATCAGCAACAGCAGTTGAAACAATCCTAAATAAACTGCTTTAAAACTATTACCAAATCTGCAAGTGCATCAACAGATGAGGAAAAAGCAGCAAAAAGGAAAAAAATAGTGCAAAAAACTTTTATTCTTAAGCATTCAAAAATGAACAGCATAGGACCTTCTGAAAAAGGGATATTTACATAACAGTTACTTCTATTTACAGTTTAACACAGTGGCTTTTCTCCTTATACCATAAGGTACGCGCTTCACAGCCTTTTGCTTCCTATCCGGAATAGGAAGCAATTTATTGTTTTGGAAGACACCCTGTTCACGGATGGAAGAAACTGTACCTTTCTTTGAAGGTGGCTCTTCCACAGTAGGCTTATCTTCATCATTACTGCGCTTTCTTCCCACTTCCAACTCAGTTTTCTCTTGTTTCAGTGCTTTAACTGAAAGCACTGAAAATTGGCTGCTTTCAGTTCCTTTATTAGTGTTCTCTTCTGCCGGTTCTGCTTTAATGGTAGTTAAATGGTAGGTAGTCTTTTCCTGTATTGATATAAGATCAGTTACATTGAAGCTTAACAAAAGGAGCACTCAAGTCTCAGTAATCTTCTGTAGGCAAATATTTACACAAAACCATACAGCTAAAATATTTACCCAGTGACTCTATAGACATCAGTTACAAATCTCAATAGCAGACAGAACAAGTACACCTTCAGATAATGACAAGTGCAATACTCGGTAGAGTATACAAGGGAAAGCAAGAGCCTAGCAGGTTACAAAGTAAAAGACTTGCACACAATCAAGAGTTTACCAGTTTATCAAAGAATTTCCTGTTTCCAAGAAGTCAACAAAATTACAAACATGGTCAAAGAGCAAATGGTCAGCTCTCATACAAGTTCATCACATCACACTTCTGCTAAGCTGCTAAAATCACTTTCATCGTGACAGATATAATCCAACCTTAAAGCTTAGTCAGCTCTGTCACGCATATTTTAGATTGTGTCCTTGACCACAAGTGAAGCTTCCTTACTTACAAGATGACGATTGTTAAGCCATGCTGGCACTGCCAAGGACTGATTATTCATCTTTAGTAACTTATGAAAAGAAAAGCCTCAGAAGTGTTCAGGCCACACAATCTCACAGATAGAGTTGGAGCCTTGTTCTTGGAAGAAGTAATAGGTGAGGACATGACTACTCATCACAGTCAGCTTTAATACCATGGAAATACTAAGTTGCAGTGATGCAGACAGTCAAAGACTAAGAAGGGTCAAGTTGCTAAGCTTACAAGGTTAGAGATCTGAGTGACAGAATTAACTATAAATGTTTTCAGAGCTACTTCAGGCTACTAAACATCAAAAAAATGAACAAAAACCACCAGAAGTGGTATGCACACATACTTAAGCTAGTCTTCACATATTCAGTAGCTCGCAGTACATTAGTCAGGATAAAGTTTTATGGACTGCATAGAACGTGGAGATATCCTGAGCATTCATAGCATTTTAAGCTACCACAAGTTGGTATTAAAACAATTTTACACAACATCTTCTTGATAAAGTTACCTCAGTTGCTTCTTTAAGTTGCTCAACAGACTCATCCAATTTAATCATCTGCATTTCAAAGTCTGTAACACACAGAAAAGGTTGTATTACATAAGTAGCCAATAGATAGTTTATTAAGTAATCAATTTTTCCAGATATTCTAACGTTTAGGTAGCTTTTGAACAGATTAATTAATTTGCATGTGGTCTTCACTTATTGGGAGTGATTCAAAAGTTTTCTATATTTCTTGGAATGAAAACATTGCATCAACAAGACATAAAGAAGAGTAGAGATTACAATATAAAAGTAAAAATCAAGATATAGACATTTAACCCCATACTTACGAAAGCGTAAAGCTGCTAGTTGCAGTTTAAAGGAGAGGGGGGGAAAAAGAAAAGAAATAACCAAAAACCGTGGAATTGCTGAACCTGAATATACACAAGGAACAAACTATCACTTATCTACAGGCTATGGTTCCAAAGGTAGAACATCTCCTCTAATTCCTACTCAAACTGGTTATTTCTCTTTTAGATTCATGAACTATTTCTGTCTTTTACCTTTCACATCGCATAACTCACCTTTGTTCTTCTGCATCAGCTCTTCTTCAATTTTAAGTAGTTTGGTGTTTTTCTCTGTTAGCTCTTCTTTGGTCTCCATCAGTTCAAAGTTAGTTTTCTCCAGCTGCTTTTCAAACCAGCCAATATCTTCCTTCGGGTCCTCCAGGGATACAATGGAACTATGTGCTGCCTCAGTTTGCTCTTTAATATCCATGACATCATAATGCACAGAATCAAGAATGCCCTCAGGATCAACACAGGTGTCAGGCACTATGCTATGTTCTCCACCCTGAAACGTAATTTATAATCAGTTAAAACTGGTGAATAGCTGACTACATAATAGCTGTTATTTCTACAGATAGTCTGGATAGCCACTATGAAGACAGCCATACAAGAAGTTTTTAATTTCAGCTTCAAAACCCACCTCAGAAATTCACATACAACATGACAGTGATTCGTATGGGGGGAAGATAAGTGGCATTCTAGTAACAGCTAATATATTTTATAGTATTTGATGACCACACTCCCTTTTTTTTTTCTTTTTTTTTTTTTGTTTTTTTAAATATTACCCCAGATTGATCTCCTTCAAATTTAACGTACAAGTTCGGACTCCCCTTTTCTTTGTATACAGCGTAAATTTTCATTTTGTGTTACAGAAACAAGGAAAACGCCCAAATTCCCAAAGCTTTCTGAAACTGTTCTTAAGGCTCAGCAACTATTCCTGCTAGATGAAGAATAGATGTATCTTGCTCATCATACAGCAACACAGCATGCACTTCTTTGTAAACAGCCTTGTGTTTCTATAAGATGTGCCCATAACATTTAAATAGTAAAAAGGAAAATATTTAAGAAAAAAAAAAGGAAAATATTTAAGAAAAAAAAAAGAAAAATACCAGGGTGTCATGGTTTAATAATTTTGTAATTTTGCTATCAGTATTCCACATCATAACGTCATATAAAGCATGAATAATTTTACTGCTCCCGAACACTTGCAGTATATTGTTGATATTGTCGTGTGGGGCCATACAGCAGCAGAGATTTTCAAGAAAAGAAAACAGATAATCCAAATTCTTTTGCAAGCTGGTTTTGCCATTAAGCGCAGCAAGGTGAAGGGGTCTGCCCAGGAAATCCAGTTCTTAGGTGTAAAATGGCAAGATGGGCATCGACACATCCCAGCAGATGTGATTGAAAAAATCACTGCTATGTCTCCTCCCACCAACAAGACAGAGACCCAATCTTTTCTGGGAGTAGTGGGCTTTTGGAGAATGCATGTCCCAAACTACAGCCACATAGTGAGCCCCCTCTATCAGGTAACACGGAAGAAGAATAATTTCTCATGGGGTCCTGAGCAGCAGCAGGCTTTTGAGCAGAGAAAACAAGAGATAGCCCGTGCCGTGGCCTTGGGGCCAGTACGGACGGGACAGGATGTAAAGAACATCCTCTACACTGCTGCTGGAGAGAAAGGTCCCACTTGGAGTTTGTGGCAAAGAGCTTTAGGAGAAACCCAAGGCCAACCCCCGGGACTTTGGAGTCGAGCATATAAAGGGTCTGAGGAGTGCTACACTCCAACTGAGAAGGAGATCTTAGCCATGTACGAGGGGGTTTGGGCTGCTTCTGAAGTAGTTGGGACAGAGGTTCAGCTCCTTCTAACACCTCGCTTGCCTGTGGCCCCCCTGTCACGGACACAGGTAGATTTTTGTTTAAACCGTGACAACTACCCAGAATGCAGCATAAGGGAATTTTTGCCTAGAACTCTGGAGGACTATTTGTAACTCAGAAAGGTCAGAGATAGAAAGTTCACACTGATTTCTGGGTCACCAGCCTCACCGTACATCAGCATTTTTGGTTTTTAAATGATACATAAAGTTCTCAATGGCACTGCTCTAGTCGGTAGTTCTTTCCCTTTCCGTGCAGCTTGCTCTGTGCATGGCTTGTGAACCGCTATTCAGGCCAGACAGCTGCAGCCCCAAAGACCTGCCATAAATGTACAAATTCTGTCTTGGTAGTGGAGAAACAGGATGCGCAGTCATATGGCTCTCACACATACCTTGTACAACCAGCTTGGCTCTGGACTGGGCATCACCAATGTCACAGGTGTACACGTCACTGTCACTTTTCTCCAGATTTTTTATGCTCAGCTGCAGGTCTCGTCCTTTCTGTGCCCTCTTGTATTTCCTGCCAGCCCTGAGCTCAGCAATGCCTTTCCTCCATATGACGAAGGATGCGGCTTTCTCGCTCTGACATGTAAAAAGTGCACTTCCACTTTCTTCAATTTTCAGATCTGAAAGTTCCTTGATAAAGTAATTAGGTTTTTCTGGAAGGAAAAAAAAAAAAGGATGAGGGTGTAGGACAAAGGGATTTGTTACCCCAACAAGTCCCAAGCATACAGAGGTGTCCTGAATCTCCTTTGCCTTCATTTCAGAATATCACATAGAGATGCAAAGAGTCTAAGAAGACCACAGAGTCCACCCATTTACATAGGTTTGATAATTCCAGTAGATATCTGGAAAATTCAATACCATTATACATGCGCTGGTAGGATCTCATCTGATAAACTGCATATAGTTTGGATTACACATATTCAATATAGACTAATTCAGATTGCCATCTTTTCTTGGCTCACTAACACCCAAGATCATAGAATCATAGAATGATCACAGAATCATAGAGTGGCCTGAGTAGAAAAGGACCTCAAAGAACATCTAGTTTCAAACCCCCTCCAAGGGGTCACCAACCACCAGATCAGGCTGCCCAGATCCACATCACACTGGAGAATCATTCAGTTTCCAGATTATTTTAAGGAAAAGATTTTAATCCATCATATTTTCTGAAAACTAAGAATTGATCCTGCTCAAGGAAACAGAAGAGAAAAACATCACCCACAGGCTGCAGATATTTACCTCGACTTCTCTACATGCCATCCCCAGTGTGCTTTTCAACTCACCTTGCACAGTGACCCTGGCTTTTGTTATGGAGTCCTCTGTCTCACAGGGGTACTCCCCACTGTCCTTGGCAGTAGAGTCATGGATGATCAGAATGGCCCCAGTTCCCTCCTGCTGCAAGTCGTACTTCTGGCTTTTTCTGATTGCTTTGCCATCCTTGTACCACCTGATGTTCAAATCCGGTTTTGACAGCTCACAGCTCAGGCTGATGTCCTGCCCTGCTGCTGCTGTCTTATCCTCCAGCTGTTTTGAAACCTCAGTAGGTTTTCCTGGAAGAAAACATTGCTTTTTGAGTAACATACACTTAGGATAGGATGCCTTTCTCAAAATACATGCATCTACATGCTGGAGATAAGTTAGAGAGGCACTTGCAACAGACGCCATCCTACAGCCAGCAGTAATCTGCAAAGTACAGACAATAGAATTCCAGGCACCATTAATTCTCTCTTAAATCTACCCAATTGAGGATGCTGAACCATGTCTGAAAACTGCCTCTCTCTTCTCTCCACTCATCACACTGGGAGCCTCGGATGATGCTCTCAGATGCACATGCTCTAGATAGGAATTTGTTGTACAGCTAGATGGTGTGAAGGCCATCCCTTCAGCTTATACTTAGAGGATATTTGCTCCCACAGTTCCCTCAACAGATCATTCCTGATTTACTGTTAATGGAACAAGCTGTAGTGAGATGCCCATTTCCAACACTACCCCAAGTGCTTTGGGTAGTTCTCACATTTGTGTAAAATGTTTTGTCCTTTTACTTATTTTTAAGAGAAATTCTCAGTGCTTCGAGGTTCAAGTAGAAGGTTGCTATTCACTTTAACCATATTATGAGTTAGCTCTCACGACAATCTTATCAGAGGACAGTGGAAGGAATCAGACCCCAGAATCTCCCATCTCATTACCTTTCACAGACAGAGAGGCTTTGGAGGTTAGACCACGGGCAGTAAAATCGACTTCCTCAGTGTCAGTAGGAGTCACACTTTTGATAAGGAGAGTATATTTCCGACTCACGTTAGAAGCTTTAAATCGCCCACCACTTTCCACTCTGCTTCCAGTCAGTGTCCAGTTGAACTCATCAATGCTTTCATGGGACAGAATGCATTCAAAAGTACAATCTTCTCCCTCCTGGATTTCAGTGTTTTTCAGCCGTTTGGTAATGCCACTATTCAGCTCTGGAAGGTAAGAGATAGGTTAGTATGAGGTTTATATGGAGAAAAGGCATTTGTGACTGACATGAGTAGCAGTACTGGTGTTTTAACTCAGGATTTGCAGAACATGGCTGCATTCCTTACTGATGTATTCTCTAAGACATTCTCCACTCAGAATTACCAGAAAGCTATAAAAAAAAAAGAGACGTAAATCTCTTGTCTTTGCTCTGGAAGAACTACAATTAGAGCAGCTCAGTCCATGGAGCAGAATGAAGATTCAATGAGCTACAGAGGGAACAACCTAACAGAGAGGACAACACTAGGATGCTGCGTGAGAAAAAGGGTTTTGCCTATGACAAGAAATTAAATGTTTCTATTAGCTAATTTGTTACCATCCTACCCCTACACCATTTCTCCATTTTAGGGATGTTTAGAAACGAAATATTTCCAGGACATTCTTCATGTGTTTGGTGATTTTCATGGCAAAATGAGATACATTTACATCAAAAGCAATGGGAATTTTCCAGACATCACTGTGCTAAATTGCAGTAATACACTTCTATTGTAGAAACTAGTAAGGCTCGTGGGGGAATAGGTGTAAGACATAGTGACCACACTGAATGTGCTTTCAGCACTCCTTTACTTTCCACAGTACTTACCCTGAAAGCCGACCTTTGATTTGGCAACATCATTGCCAATATCACAGGTATAGAAACCTGCATCTGACATCTCCAGGTCATGGATAAGGGGACATAGGGTCTTCCCAGACTGTACCAGCTCATACTTGTTGCCAGAAGTGAGCAGAACACCGTCCTTCTTCCACACTGGTTTGACCTTCTCTTTAGAGACTTTGCATTCCAATTTAATCACACCCCGCTCCTCACCAAAAACATCATCCAAGGACTTCATGAAGACAGCAGGCTTCTCTGCCATTAAAAAGGCAAAACAGAACAATGTGATACAGAAGTTGAGACATTTCCAGTTGCTTTCAGAATTTTAAAGAGGGATAAATAAATCTTTACCAGTACTGATGACATCAATATAGAACCTAAAGTGGTTTCATGTCTGTTGACTGAATGCACTTTATGGAATTCTGAACTAATCAGTAGGAGAATACAGGGAACAGGAGGGACAGCCTGCATTGCTGTGGGTGGGACTGATATCATATGAAGTAATTGGGATGCAGCTCTTCTAAAGCTGGAGAGCTGGCATTGCCCTCACATGGAGCAGAGCTCATACAGCAGGCCACAGGATTAAGAGGATAAGCTGCTGAACACTTTTGCTTTTCCTGTTTTATTGACTCCTTTTATCTATCTTCTATTTCACACATCAGATGTTTATACTGGGGAAAAAACTTCCACCAAATGCAAAAGAAAGGAGAAAGAGGAAATCCTTCAAACTCTGAGCGCATAGAGTAAAAGAGCTTAATTGCTGGGGAGAGCAGATTAGAATCACAGTACCCTTAGAATTGGAGGAGACCCTTAAAGGCCATCTAGCCCAGCTCCCCTGCAATAAAAAGGGACATTCTCAGCTAGATCAGGTTGCTCACAGCCTGGTCATTAGTCATCCCAGAGGCAAAACACACATTGAATGATCTCTCCCTGCAGTCATAAATCCTTGGAGACAACAGCATTGACACGGCATGTTACTGAAGCAGTAAAAGAAATTGCTCTTGTAACTCTCCTTGTGCTAAATAAAATGATGATAAAAAGCAACGGAATGCTTTGGCAGGACACCAAAACCATCCTCCTTCGTTGATATCTGCTGCAATGGAACCTTCCACTGGAAGAAAGCCTCTGATGACTTGTCACCCCAGAGAGGTGAGCTTTAGAAGCAGGATTGCTGCACAATAGAAAGAACTGGAGCTCCTTAGCATCTCTTACATCCAGGAGGGGTGTGATCAGACCCACCTCTCACCTTCAGGTGCGCTTTCTGACACCTTGTCTGACTTCACTGTCACTGTGCCAGCATCCTCAGGCTTAACCTGCTTCATTGTCAGTGTGCAGCAATTGCCAACGTTCTTGATGTCATTGTAATTGTTGGTGTAAAGGAGGTTGCCATTCAGGAACCATTCCACGTCCTCGTCATCATGGGACAGCTCGCAGGAGAAGACAGCAGAGCTCTCTTCTTCAATTTCCACATCCTGCAGGTGCTTTGTTACTTCTACATTGCAGGCTGTGGGGAAACAAGGTGAACTGTTACCACTGTTACTATAAATCATACTGGGATGTGGTAGAATGGTAGGACTAGATGATCTTTGTGTAATCTTCTCAGTGAACATTACACGTTTATAAAGTTAGCAGGAGAGAATGGCAGAAATCAACCCCAAGAAGAGAAATCTGAGGTGAAATAGGACATGGAAGAGGCCACCCTCCCTGCTCATACCTTCAGCTGTCAGCGTGGCCTCAGTCTCTGCAATTCCTGCCTTGCACTTGTACACACCAGCATCATCGGGCTTCAGCTTCAGAATCTTGAGCTCTGCTGAATGCTTATCCCTCTTGATCTTGTACTTCTCAGAGGGCTTGATGAGTGTGTGACCCTTGAACCATTTCACAATTTTTGGAGAAGGCCTGAAGTCACAGGACAGGATGACAGAATGACGTTCCAAAGCTGTCTTGTCCTCCAACTTCCTGGTGATTTCTATATGGTAATCTGCAAAGCAGGGGTGGAAGAGAAGAAAGGATGAGGACAATTGGAAGAAGAGGAAAGTCTCTTGCGTGTATTCCATTCCAATTAATGTCAAGTTCACAATGGTTCTTTGAACCACTCTAAAGATAAAACAAACGATTGTCTATAGGGAATGCCATTGACTACATTTCTATAAAGTAATACTGTATATTATCTACCAAATGAAAGGTCCAGCTCTTGTTCTGTGCTTATTAAATTGCTCCCAATTGTTGAGGCTTTTATTCAAATAAGAGTGAGTTGAAAATATAACAAGTACTATAGGATGTGAATGGAGACTCTTACGCTGGGGACAACAGCAGATAAAAAGCCTGGAAGTTTCTTTCAGATGAAATCAATGACAAACTGCATCAAATTTAGGTGCTACCAAACTTAAACTTGTCTAGTTCAGAAATACAATTAATTTCACCTGATCTGACTTCTTTGGTATAGCCAAGGACAAAACCACAGCTCTTTAGATCTGAATAGTAAGCACATCACAACTATTCAAACAGATCTTTTATTGAGATGCAGCTGTCTCATTTAGTGTCCAACGACTTTGAACTGGAAATGGAGCAGACACTCCAGACACACACACAATATTTCAAAGACCCCAGTGAAGGAAGACTGTACGTTAATTAATTCTTCATCTTTATGATGTAAACCAAGCCAGGATATGTTACCTCTGACAAGCAGATTGGCTGTGGATTTTGATTTGCCAATTGAGAACTGAATGGTGCTTGTCATATCAGTGGTGGTTTTCGGTATGGTCAGCCGGTGGATGGTGCCTTCTTGCTGCATAATCAAGTTTCTGTCAGCCTGTTAGACTTCCCCACGTAGGAATACCACTTGGGAGGTTTCACAGAAGGAATGGATATCTCGCATTCAAATTTGGCTTCTTCAGGCTCAGTCACATCCTCATCACACAGCTCCTTTACTAGATTAATGGATTGCTCTTTAAGAAGGATGGAACAAGAGAAAGCAGAGATTTAGAAGGAATGTAAATAACCCTTACATTATCACCCTACTTACTCACGTCAGCATTACTGCACATGAACACTACACCTATCAGCTCAGAATGCCTTAAAACATCATTAAAAAATAATAGAAAGAAAGGAATGTTGTTAAGAAGTCAGACAATAAGACTGACAACCTGAAAAGAGCCCAGATCTTCTGATTCCCAGTCCAACATCTAAATCAAACCATGACCTTCCCATCCCAATATCAAACTCCTCGCATTACGAAATGGAAAAGAGGTTCATTGAAACACGGACATTGATAACTACTTTGGTTAAATACAGCAACTTAGCTCTGAACAACAAGTTTTCTCCTAGTAAAGGTCTCTGTAGCTCAAATGTAATGACTCTACTTAGGAGAAATTCATTTTCCAGGATGTTCTTGCCCTAATAATGGTAACAGTGGCAAAGCTGGGGACTGAACTCTTGAGTAGTGTGCTAACTCAAATGTCTCCCTTTTCTTTATCACACTTAACATCATATATATACCCTAACATTGTATATATTTAAAAAAAAAACAAAAACAACCCTGTGCTCTTTTCAAACAGCAAGAGAAAATGAAGAAAAGGTCAAGCTATGTTTTTTATCCCTCAATGTTCAAACACAAATCTGAAGTCTAAACGTAGAAAATCAACCTCCTAAGAAAATAATCTGTTTTACTTAGCAAAAGTAAATTCCAAAAGAGAAGCTGGATATTTTGTGGGCAGAAAGGTAGGTAGGTAGGAGTTTTTATTTCTGTGAAAGGTCCTAGTGGTGTTTAACTTCCTTGACATTAAAGCAAAGGATGTTAGCTCGTTTATAACATAAGATAATTTAATCAAAATCGTCATCAGAAGCATAATTACCTTTAACTGTAAGATGGGCACAAGATTCACGAGATTCTGCCTTTTCTGCTACAGATTTTATTTCTGCTGCATCCTTGACTTGGACACGTGTGTAAGTCAGCGAGTAGCTCTTTCCTGAAGCAAAGAACCACAGAGTCACTAAGGCTGGAAAAGACCACTAAGGTCATCTAGTCCAACCGCCAGCTCATCCCTACCAAACTGTGCTCTTGAGAGCAAACCCACAACTACACTTGGCTTCCTTGAGCAAAGAGCTCTGAGGCACATGGCCAGGCTGAGCATCATCCATCTGGTTTCACAGCATCACTGCCTGTTCTCTCATGTCAATGAAACCACCCATTCCCCCATGTCCACATCCCCACCAAAGTGTAATCTAAACATGGCTTCTACAAGGACTGACCAAATGTGGCCGCCGTCACCTTCAAAGTACCTGATACAGAAGGATCACACTCACTGTCAGACAAAACCTCTTTGGAGAGGTGAACTGACTGCCGTGTTCACCCCCACGTTGGAAATAACTGCACTCATTTCCTACCTGCTCCCAGCAGTGTGGGATGGTGGGATAGCATCACACTTCCCACACTAAGCATCCCACCATGTCACTTGTTCCACCCTAACCTCAGTCCCAAAACAAAAGGGGAACTCCCTTCTGAACCCTCTTCACTTCATTTCAGATGTCTTATATGCCTGATCTCCAACCCACCCCCCACTCAGGAGAAAGATCCCCCTCTTACACCCTACCATCTTGCCGCATTCTGATGTTGTCATCAGCCTTCAGCTTGTTGTCATCTTTGTACCACTGGGTCTGAACCTCATCGTGTGAAATCTCACAGACAAAAGATGCACTCCCATATTCATTCACTTCCACATCTTCCAGTGGTTTAACAATCTTGATATCTCCAGCTGTGAAACAGTAGAGATATATTTGTCAGGATATTTCCAGAACTGAGTGCAGCATCTTTTCCTTACACATATTTGCATAGAAAATAAGTAGGATTATGTTTTATTCTAAACCATCATCCATTCCTGAGTCATTTCTCTCTTCAACACAGTCAATGCATTATTGCCCTTGAACGTAAAGATAGACTTACTAGCTACAGTGGAGCTCCCTGCAAACAGTTTTCATGGAAACCAGAATCTCATTTATTCTAAAACCTTTCAAGCAAAATTAAGGGTAGAAAAACAATAGAACTGACTGAATCTTTAAGGTCATTTAGTTCCAGTCCCCCTGCTATAGGCAGGGACACCTCCCTCCAGACCAACTCTCCTCCTCAGGGTCAAGGCTTCTCTCAAATCATTCTCCTCTAAGCCTGTGCCTGTGCTTGGGATTGCCCTGACCCAGGTGCAGGGCCTTGGACTTGGCCACACTCAAGTTCATGAGGCTGCCAAGGGCCCACCTCTCCAGCCTGTCCAGGTCCCTCTGGGTAGCATCCCTTCCCTCTAGCACATCAACAGCACCGCTCAGCTTGGTGTCATCTGCAAACTTGCTGAGGCTGCATTTGATTCCACTGTCCATGTTGCCTACAAAAATGTTAAATAACACTGGTCCCAACACCACCCTCCACCTGGACACTGAGCTATTGACTGCAGCTCTCTGAGTGTGACCATCCAGACAGTTCCCTATCCTGCAACTGGTCCATCCATCAAAACCATTTTTCTCCACTTTGGTGACCAGGATGTCATGCAGGACGGGATCAAATGCTCTGCACAAGTCCAAGTAGATGTTGTCAGTTGCTCTCCCATTATCCACTGATGCTGTTACTCCATCATGAAAGGCCACCAAGTTTGTCAGGCATGGCTTGAATTTGAGGAAGCCATATTGGTTACCACCAATCCCCTCATCTTCATTTTCCAAACTATGCCAAGGAGAACTAGACAGAACTCTATAATGTCGTGTCACTACAAACCTGTCTGAATCATTGGCTTCTCTGCATGCTCATCACTAGTCTCTCCTTAGCTTGTGTACCCACAATGTATGGGGAATGTCAGCCACAAATCTTACCTAGGGGACATCTTTGCTTCAAAGTCCCTTGAACATCACACAATCCTTTTTAACTGTCCAGGTCTGCACTTCTTTATGTCAGAATCAGACCATATTTCTGTGCTGCTATTTCCCTTTCCTTCTGAAGGGCCTGGATACAACTTGGATTAACCTCAGGAGCAGAGTTCCTGCATAAAACAGCCAGTACTGAAACAGCAACCCAGCCTGGTTGCAGACTGAGAGAGAAAATGAGAGTTCACCACCTGTGAATAATGAGACTTCTCTTATTTCCCTGGGAAGTAATGTCCACTTTTTTACTTTGACAGAGCTCCTTCCCATCCTAGAAGGGAAAATATCAAGTCAAATCTACATTAGTCCTTCCATCTCTGCACTGGGCAAAGGCAGCCTTCAGATCTATGCTTAATTCACCCAATTCCCTAGAATTAATGGAACTGTACTTACTGGAACATATGCTGAAGCTTAAGCACAGTGCAGTGTTTTCAACATGTAGGAATGGCTATAGAACATGCATAAATTCTGGCTGACCTATGACAGCTTAAAGCACTGCGGAGGACTGTTAACAAGCCCGTTTGGACATCACCTTGAATAAATGACGTTATCCTCAAGTAAGGGAAGGAACAGCTGAGCACCGGGGAGGTACACAAAGGGCCAGAGCAAATTCTCACACTGTCAGGTGCAAAGAAAACTGAGATTTCACCCTAAAACCCAGTTCACAACAAGGCTACAAAATCCTGGCTGAGAATTTCTGAATGCTCACCAGTTGTTTCCAGCTCGAAGGTCATCTTCTGGCCAGCAGCCTCGCAGATGTATTCTCCAGCATCTTTCTTCTCCAGCTGCTCCACAACCAGACGCCGTGTTTTGCCCACAGATTCCATTCTGAACTTTCTGGAGGAGGCAAGCAGTCTTCCATCCTTGAACCATTTTACTCCAGTTGGATCCTGTGCTACTTCACAGCTGAGGGAGGCACTTGCTGCCAGGGCAGCACTCACCTCTTTCTGCACCTTCTCCTGGTTTATAAACACAGGTTTTGGCTCTGAGGGAAGAAAAGAAAAACAGAAGGACTGAAATGAGACCAACTTGCTGGTTTGTATGTACAGGTTGGAACAGGTTTAGGTTACCGCTTGTGCCCAAACTAATAGCCTTCACTAGAGAATATCAGCTCTTCTGTTGAAACAAAGTGTCAAATCTAGGCAAGAAAGAACCTAGGAACTGAAGTAACCAAGAGTCCTTGAACACCAGTCCCATGGTTGCAAGTCACTATGCAAACATATTGAACCCAAAAGAACATCTGACCTGCAGGCAACCAAAACCTGAGTTCCTTTTACTTAAGACCCACTGTGAAACATCAAAACACATAAACATGTGATAGTCAAACCACTGGCTGCCTTTTCATGACCCAGAACAGTACTCCTGGCTTCCTGAACAGACTCCTCATGGCCTCTACCATTGCCACAACTGTGACTGTCAAAGGCACAAAGGAAATATGCTCACCAACGCAGTCCTTTGTTCTTTGTGTGTGATTTGCAGATATCTATCTTACTTTGAGCTCTGGGAATAGTCAGCTCTACCAGGTCTCTTACTGTGAGTAGCAGACTCACCTATCCAGATGCAGCCTCCAACATAAAGGCATAGTAAAAAGGCAGTGTACTACTAGGAGAAGTTCCTGCTTCTCCTGCCATGAAAGGCTGCACGTACAACATGCACTCCAGCCTCACTGCACATACTTATCTTAGTCAAATGTTTCGGTGAACAAGAATTACAGTTTGGGATCTCAGGCACAGGAGAGATTTGAATAATATCTTGAATATTGCTTCCATTGTACATATATCAGTAATTATTATTCTACAGACAGACTGAAACAGGTCTTTGTGCCATACTAAATCCAAATACTTGCTACAAACCCAGGCAGTCAAGTATAGGGAAAAAACTCAGCACAGACTACTGCACCTGGATCACTGTATAATAGAAACTAGATTTTACTTTACTGTTCTCTGCTGTATTTCAGACAACACCTTTCTTACTTGTGACATGAATCTTGAAGGTGAGTTTCTGGCCAGCAGCCTCGCAGCTGTACTCCCCTGCATCTTTCTTCTCCACCTGGCTCACCACCAGCCGACGCTGTTTGCCCTCTGACTCAGCCTTGAACTTCTTGCTCCAGGTGATCAGTTTCCCCTCCTTGTACCACTTCACCTCCGTCTTCTCCTGGGCCACCTCGCAGCTCAGCGTGGCATTTTCTGTTGGTGCAGCCTTCACCTCCTTCTGCACCTTCTCCTTGTTGATAAAAGCATCCACTGCTTCTGGAATTTAAGGCAAACAGGCACATTTAAGACATGAATCTTTTCTACACAGCCTTCCCCAAATGCCCAAATTAGTCTTTGGACTGTACCGTTGAGGACAGCTTTCCCACTCACATTTCCTGACAGTGCTATGAACTGAATGCCAACATCTGAACTATATCAATTGCCAGTGAAGAACTTCCTCCCTGCCAGACCAAAACAGCTTAGATAGCCCTAAACTTGTTTTCATTTCCACCAGTATCATGTTCCAAAATCTTCAAAAATTAAAAAACACCCCTTTCCCCACTGTCCAGCAGCACACCAGCATACGCAGTCATTGAAAAGTCTGTTTCATACACGGGGACAGGCATTACATTGTCCAAACAAGCTGACAGCTGTAAGTTGCTTTGCCAGCAAAAGCCAGGTGAGGGTCAAGGTTAAATTCTGTTTGTGATTAAGTCATAGTGAGGAAATGTATTTTTCTCACCTACTTATTTCTGAAAAAAGTTCTAATATCTCCTGAGTTTTCAGAGGCAGTAATAAAATGGTTTCCCCTATGGAATCATAGAACGGTTTGGGTATAGAAGGAAGCTTTAAAGATCATCCAGTCCAACCTCTTGCCGTGGTCAGAGACATCATTCACTAAATGAGGCTGGCCAGGGTCCCCATCCAGCCTGGCCTTGGACACTCCAGTGATGAGTCACCCACAACCTTCACTGGACAATCTGTTCCAGTGTATCACCACCCTCATCATAAAGAACTTTTCTCATGTCCAAACTGAGTCTACCCTCTTCACTTTTGAAACCATTGCCCTTTGTTATGTTGCTACAGACCCTGGTAAAAAGCCTTTTTCCACTTTCTTATCAGACTCTCCTAATAAATAGAACGCCTGTCTTCCCCCAATTTCTGGAAAGAAAAGCACCAGCTTGAAGCCTTTCTATTTTTAAGCATTTCTTTTGTACCTGCTATAGGGAAGAAAACAAACGAAAATACGGGAAAACCTTTTTAGTTGCAGGTTTCTTTAATTTAATAGAAACCACCAATGCCGCCTTCTAGCACTGTGACCAAATGCTGTCTCTGAGACTATTTAGGAAGAAGCATTTGCAGGGGTGTGCTTGTGCCCTGAAGATATCTTTAATATTCTTTAATTTCCCCTGTAATTATTGACTTCTCATTTTGCTATCATTGCATCTACTTGAGATCCCCAGGGAAATTCCCCAATTATTTCCAGCCTGTCTTAAGCTGAGGCTACCCAAGTCCTTTGCGTTCATAGCTTCAGAAGGAAACAGAAAGTACACGAATTAAACAGAATTTAAGCACCGTCTACATCACTGAATGCTGGGGTTGAATGTGTTAAACCACTTAACTTTCCCTTCCTTCTTTGTTGGGGGCTTCAATACAGTCGAATACATTTCTCTCACCTGTGACATGAATCTTGAAGGTGAGTTTCTGGCCGGCAGCCTCGCAGCTGTACTCCCCTGCATACTTTCTTCTCCACCTGGCTCACCACCAGCCGATGCTGTTTGCCCTCTGACTCCACCTTGAACTTCTTGCTCGAGGTGATCAGTTTCCCCTCCTTGTACCACTTCACCTCCGTCTTCTCCTGGGCCACCTCGCAGCTCAGCGTGGCATTTTGAGTCAATACAGCCTTCACCTCCTTTTGTACCTTGTCCTTGTTTGTAAACACATCTTCTTTCTCTGCAGGGACATCACAACAGTCACACCGTTTTGCTGTAGTCTGCTGCAGAGATTACTCCAGTTCACCATTTTCACTATACTTGCCCTTCACAGGGAGCATCGTGATGCCTCATTAAGACAGGAAAATGCATTCCCCTCTATTTTGCCTTGGGAAATGATAGGCGTATCATATCATATCATATCATATCATATCATATCATATCATATCATATCATATCATATCATATCATATCATATCATATCATATCATAAATCTAAACATTTCGCAGTCTGATAGCAGATTTGGACATGAGATTTAGAACACCTGCATGCACTGCTGAACCTCCTCCCTTCTCTTTTTTTCTTCTGATGTCTCTCTACATTTCCAGTAAATCAGAAGGGAATGGCCCTCTAGAACAGGTTGCCCAAGGAGACTGTGGATGCTCCATCCCTGCAGGCATTCAAGGCCAGGCTGGATGTGGTTCTGGGCAGCCTGGGCTGCTGCTTGGCAACCCTGCACATAGGAAGAAGGGGGTTGGAACTGGATGAGCACTGTGGGGCTTTGCAACCCAGGCCATTTATGAGTCTGATTAGTGGCATTTTCCACCTAATTGTGTCATTAAAATTTTGTAACCAGATCTCTTCAAACACCTCCCCTTTTCTCACTCCTTGCATGCCTGGTGTGCTCTTGCACTGTAACCCTGCAGACACCAGCTGACTACAAGAGCTGCACAAGTTACCCTCCTTGCCTATTGTTTGTTGCAGTAATTCATTCCTGGATGGAAAAGCACATGTAGAAAAGTGTTGCTATGACACTAGATGACAAAGAAAGTCCTATAGCCAAAATGTTTTGCACCAGAGAGGCTGTCAGTTGATCCTCCAAATGCAAGACACACCAAATGAAGCGTTCCTTTATCTCTGGGATTCCAAGCATTTTCTCACCTCTGACTTTCACTTGGAATGTTGCTTTGTCATCTTTTGTTTCACAGCTGTAGCTCCCTTGGTCTTTCAGGGTCACATTTTTGACCATGAGCTTGCGGTGCGTCCCCTGGGAGATGATGGTTGTCCTCTGGTCCTGCTTCACCTCTGTTTGATCTTTCTTCCATACGACAGCTCTGCTTGCAGCTGACACCTCACACACCAGCTCCAGGTCTTCAGAAGGACTGACTGATATTTCTGGAGTCGTTTTGGACTTGCTGACAAAATTAATGGCTTCATCTGAAGAAAAAAAGAGGAAGTGGTTTACATCCTGACTCAGGCTTATTCAGCACAGCATGAAGATACAGTTGGAACTGATTATAATGTCTCTGCTCATTACATCTGGGGGATCGAGCTTCACCTCTGGAGGTACTCACATACAAACGTGTGCTTGATTCTCCTGTGTAAGGAAAGAGTAAGTTCTATGCAGACAGTTCTTATTTCCTTTAATCAATTCTGTATTCTGCACATGTTCTTCTAAAGCTAAAATGAAGGCAGCTAAGTAACCTGTTTGCAATACATGAACAAACCTATTCAACACCTTGTCTCTAAGCTAACAAGCAGCGTTTGATGAGCACATCAGTATTTCATGCCCTTCATTCCATCCACACAGAACCTGCCTGAGGAGCAAGCTGATGGCTGCCAGCTACAGGCAGACCTAGCTTAGTCTTGCATTTCTTAGAGCAACAACTGTTGCTTTCAGTCACTGAATATACCAAGGCCAATTGCTATGACAGGCACATTTATGGCATCAGTGAACAAATAATTCGTTAAAAATTGTAATAGACAGGAGCCATCTATTCTTTTAAAACTAGGTGACCAAAGAACAACAGTCCTTCTAGAGTCAAGCTTTAAAGAACTAACAGCACCAATCAATATCACGTAGATTGATTACTTCCCTGCCCTAAGACCATCTTGTGACCATTTGGTGCTCCTAATTAAGCCCTCTTGATGGCATTTTGTCTGAGCCATGTGACATTTTGTGATAGGAGTTACTGCTAGTGTTCCCTTCACCCTACACCAAAGTAGGAGGTATCCATTCTCAGGGAATCATGCAGGCTTCCTCTGTATTTGATGCTCAGAGACAGCCCCAGAACTTTTTAAATCTTAGCTTAGCTCTCATCCAATAATGTTCATCAAACAGTGCAACTTGTCCTTTGGGGATGCCTTTGTTCTGCATCAACCAGTTCCAACGGAGTCTTCTTGGCTTGTTTTAGATCAGTTTTTCAACAGATAAAGCCAGGGTCTTTGAATTACAAAGTGAAATTGCAGAATGCATGATTCTCAACCAAACAGAACAGGAGGTGGGATGCAGGGTGAATACCTGAGCCAACACCACCTGCAAGAATCCTTCAATATCTTAGGAATCTCTAGCCATCCCAAATCCAGTGTTGTGCTTGATCTATCATCTCTGCTGAGTTTTTAGCTAGCTGATGGTGAGCATCATGGTGGTGATGGGTGAGCAGTCGGACTAGAGGGTCTTAATCAACCTTAAAGATCCTGTGATCAGAGGAACGTGAATGTGCTGTTAAAGGTCACAAGCGCTGCGCTGCAGCATGAGCATACACAGCGAAAGGCTTTCAGTAGAGCTTCAGTTCATAAATGAGGACTGGGTTATGGAAAATAGGCTCAAGATATAAAACAGAAAACAGATCTTAACGCCAGGTTCTGTGAATGCAGCCAGCTGAATTTCACAGATATTGAATTTCAATGACAATTTCTTGTGTTATTTTACCCTCCAGCTCCACCCTGAACAGGAACATGTCAGTGACAAGCATTACTCCTCCAGGCTTGACCTG
Organism: Coturnix japonica; assembly: GCF_054131305.1. Lineage (NCBI taxonomy): Eukaryota > Metazoa > Chordata > Aves > Galliformes > Phasianidae > Coturnix > Coturnix japonica. The sequence goes on along the minus strand of NW_028188948.1, from coordinate 3,345,946 downwards.
ACAGTGCTTTACTTGCACTATGAGCTAATGGCTGTACTTACAGCACCTCAGGGAGACACCTCAGAGATCACAGTGTCCTTCGGGTACAGCAGGAGACACTCAACTCTCCAAATGTGGAGTTTAATTTGTCCAAAGAGGAGACAGGATTCCCATGCTAATAACATAGGACCCTTTCAGTCATAGGTTTAAAGATGATGTAAGTGCTGATGCAATACATGAACTAGACGAATGAAGCCCAGATGTCAGGGCTCAAGTCGTGACTCCAGCCCCAGCTGGAGCTAAGGCTGTCTTGAATTCATCACAACACAGTTACATTATTTGCTCATACTGTGGATTTGCATAGGGACAACAGGAAGGTCAGAATTGCTTCAATAGAGCTATGCAATCTTTGTCCTAAATACTGGAAACCCACAGCGTTGGACAAATAAAATGAATTAAGTCTGAAGTGCTTTACATGGATTGTGAACCTATGTTTGCCTCACAAACTTACCTGAGACTTTCCAATCAAAAATCAGAGTGTCATCTCCAATTGTGTAGATGTATGTTCCCTCGTCTTCTTTCGTTACAGCTGAAGCCACAAGCTTATGCAGTTTCCCTTTACCTTCCATTGTGAATTTCTTACTGGTTGTGATTTCTTTGCCATTTTTGTACCACTTCACCATGACATTGGCTTCAGAGGTCTCAGAAACAAATTCAGCTTGTTTTCCAGCAATGGCCCTGATAACTCCTCCAGTTGTCTCTTTGATTACAAAGTTTGCCAGTGCTGAAACAAAATATGAAGACACAAAATACATATGATGGTAAAGAACTGCAGGGACATTGGTGACCATGAGGCATTCATTTATCATAAGATCAAACGTGCACGTTTAATCCTAGTTCTAATTGCTAGATTCTAATTCAGAAGCTGGCAAATTGGCAGCTTTTATAAACCACGTACCAGATTACCTTATCTCCACAAGTTGAAGGACATACACTGTACAGGGGACAGAGCCAAAGGAAGAAGCCCAAGGCTTCAAGAAAATGTCTAAAATAGAAAAAATGAGGAAAGAATTGGAACAAGCAAACTAGAAGGAAATCAATGGAGGGTGTTCTATTACTGCACTGTAACCCCCTGGCAAACAAATCGAGCCTAAAAGATGGAGATATCACTTAGGACTGAAAAGAAAAACAGAATTCCTTTATGGAAATTAATTGGAGTGCAAAAGTTAGATGATGAAACTGGCCCCTATTAACACACAGTGGAATAATTGACTTCAAAGATTCAAAATCTCACCACTGTCTTAGCCAAAAGTTTAAGCCTAAGGCCACGGTCCTATTTTACTCCGGGTAATGGAGTTTGTTTTCCAATGTCTTGTTAACATATCATTTCAAAACAGCGCACACAACTGAGTTGGGTCTGTTGAGACAGTGCAGTCAGAGCTGCTAAAATCAAAGTCTGGATTATGCATGCATTTGTTCTGCAGTTCCAAGAACACGCATGTATATTACAAATTCAACAACGTTCTACAGAATGCCTGTATTTAGGAGCTCGAGAGCCAGCTGATGGACACGGGGATGACTGAGATCCTGTCAATACATTTAACTCCATCCTATCATACAGTCAAATTTCATTCATTTTTTCAGGAACTGTCTCTTATCATTGTAGTCCCGTCACCACTGCTGGATGTGAGCCCAACCACACAAAAGCAGCTGCTGGTTTTCACTGCAGATACTGCAGTAAGGAGGAACAGCCTCCGGACTGGACCAGCTGAGCGTGGCCCTACCAGGATTTGCTCCAAAGGTCTTATTACCAGTAGTGCTTCCTGCTGAAATACATGGGGGTCCTCCTTTGATTCCAACCCCAACCCACCCCACCATGCCCCCTGATAACATCCATCAGGGCCACATCTCGACAGCTCCTGAACACCTCCAGGGATCCCACCACCTCCCTGGGCAGCCTGTGCCAGTTAATTCTGTGGGCAGACCTGCCAGTATGAAATATTATGCTAACATGACAAAGAGAGAGAAGAAAAGCAAAATTAAGACTAGCTGACAAGCCTTGGCAGGAAGTTCTGCTCTCCATCAATTTAGGCCCTGTGACTCTTCACAGGTGTTTTCTACATTTTGGATCACTGCTACAAAAAGAGCTGTTGACATCATCTCCCGTGGCCACCCTGACAGAAGAGCAGGAAGGCTGGGATGCTCTTTTTCCTATCTTTCCCTTGATTTCCTCTATATCTTAGGGACAAATCACAGCACAGAACACAGAAATCAAATGGCTCTACAAAGCAGATTGGCCAGATCAAGTCAAAACAGCCACTGAAAACACCCCAGATGCTGTCTGACAACAGCTGGACTGTTGGGGAGTCAGGTGAATGCAGTCTGCTGGCCCTGGGCAGGAAGAGGACAGCCCAGACTGTCACATACCTTTCACTGAAAGCTGATAGAGCATTTTATCCCCCTCACAGATGCACTGATAACTTCCAGCATCATCCATTGAGTCGTTGTGAATTTTCAGGGTGTGTTTCTTCCCCACAATTTGCAGTTCATATTTTTCACTGGCCTTGAGCTCCTTCCCATCCTTCATCCACTCCACAGTAGCACCTGTGTCTGAAAGCTCAGCCTGCAGTTTGGCTTCCTCACGCAGCCGAGCGCAGATCTTTTCTACATCTTTGCTCTTATTGGTAAATCTCACTGCAGCACCCGTCAGGAGCAAAGGCCTCGTTATTTCAATTTATATCAGGCTAACGTGGTCAATATTTACCGCAAGATCTCTGAAAAAGTATCACCTTCTGTTCCTGCACTCATAATTGGGTCAATGCTGAGCAATTCAAGATATTTCATTTAGTCTTCTTGCCGGATTTACTAAGTAAAAATCAACCAAACATCTCCTTCTACTGATTAAGAATGCTCTAAACATGCTTCTGCGGAGGTTTCCACCCAATGACAAACAGGTCCTCCCATAATGAATCTTTATTTGTTCTATTTCTCATGCAAAGCTGATTGATAGAGATATTATTGGAATGATTGCTCCCCTACTTCTAAACTATTCCAGTGCAATCAGAAAGGCTGTCTGAACCTGGAGCTGAAAGTACTGCTCTATGGTGATGCAGTGGTAAACCTGCTGACTGAATGCACTGGCCAATAGCTGTGAACTGCAGACATTCATCAGCTGGCATGGAGCAATCTGGTTCAGATACCAAGCAGCTGGGTAGATTGGCTTACCCTACACTCAGTGCTATCATGTTTAGGTCATTACCAGGACTCACGTCAGTCCATGGGATGCAATTTCAGGTATTTGGTACAGTCAGTGAATGCCTGCAGCCCCAGTTCTAATCATCAGATCACAGCAACTCTGCCTTGACTGTAAGAGGAAAGGAGAAGGATCAAAGCAAATACCTCTCACTCCCATCTTGGTGCTGACATCAACATTTTTGGCAACAAATTTCACTTCTGCTCCATCATCGTTCTTGGTGACGTTCTTTATGATTAGGCTGTGAGTAGTTAGGTACAGCTTCACCAGTTTTTAGGGGGATTTCACAGCCAGGATTGTTTCTGAGGAAGAACAACATAGATGTCTTAATGCTCTTGAGATGCAAGTCTGGTATCTCAATTAGAAATGGAATATTAAATCATAGGTACATTTCTACTTCTCCCTCTGCATGAGTGCTGGAAGAAGCACTTCTATGCTTAAGATCTGTTACAGAAAGTTCTGCCTCTTGCACATGTGAGATATCAAAAGATAAGGATATTCATGTCTCTGTCACAGAAACAGAACTTGTATCACTTCAGTGGTAGCTGGAGGTTGATAGGAGATAGGAGAACTAGGAATAAAGGAAAGCCTTTGGTGTGTTAATGCACTACTATCCTTAAAGTCAAAGGAAACATCTTTAGGGAACTAACACAGCTGCTCATGGGGTTTTTGTGCTTACCAAGGTGCACGCTCCATGGGAATTCCAGAGACGGGCTCTGTCCATGCGCATTTACTGCAGACACTTGGAACTGATCATCAGCCTCTGCATACAGATTTACAGCCCCTGCACAGCTCTATATAACAGTCTTATAGAACTACCTCTAGTAGAAGCAATCTCCACACAGAGATCCTTTCCCAGCACACTCAAACACGGGGGGGGGGCAAAACGGGGAGGGGGCCACATACACACACAGCGCCGGGGGGGGCCCGTAACCGACCCCCACCCATCCTTTAAAGGGGTGGGGGGTCCGTTTTAATGGGGGGGGGGCCGAGACCACCTTCACCCCCCCCCCCCCATCCCCACCCCATCCTTTAAAAGGGGGGGTGTCCATTTTGGTGGGGGAGGGGCAGTGACAATCCCCCCCCCACCCCATCGTTTAAAGGAGGGGGGGTCCGAGACCACCCCCCCACAACCCATCTTTTAAGGGGGGGAGTCAGGGGCTCATGGGGGGCAGCACAACGTGCACAACATTGGGGGGGGGGGGCTTTCAAAGGGGGGGGTTATAAAAAGCACAGCTCTCAACTATAGATGGGATGGGGGGGGCTGTATCGATGGGGGGGGCCCTTCATGCGGGGGGGGCACAGCGTAAGGCAGCGGCTTTGAGGGGGGGGTTGGGGCTGTTTGGCACTGGGGGGGGTTATTGGGTGCCCCACCCCCACCCCCCACACACACAATGGGGTGTTAATGTGGGGGGGGGGGTTTAGATCAGTTGCGTTCCCTACAGCGCTGCCCCCCCCCCCCCCACTAACCCCCCCCCTTTATCCTCACGGCTGAGCGCCCCCCCCCCCGCAGCGCCCCATTCATCTTTATGGGGGGGTGAGGGGGGGGTTGGCACACCACCCCGGCGCGGCTTAAGGCACATCGTCGACACCCCCCCCCAACCCCCCATAACCCCACTCGGGGGGGGGGAGGGGTGCGATGTGGGGGGGGGGGGTTGCGGGGTTGGGGGAGGGGGTGGGCAAAGCGCAATATAGGGGGGGGGGGTCACAAATTGGGGCGTGGTCTTTAACTGGAGGGCAGCGGCTGCACAAAGAGCCCGCGGGGGTCGGAGAGCAGCACTTTGGCTGGGGGGGAGGGGGGTCCACGGGGTCCGGGGGTAATGCTGCCCCACCCCCTCCCCCACCCCCCACTGCCGACCGCCCCCCGCGTTGCCCCCCCGCCCCAACGTCAGCTCCTGCGGCAGCTCCTCGTCGCTCTCCTCCTCCTCTTCCTCGTCTGGGGGGTCAATATGTGGGGGGGGGGGTCCCATCGGGCAGCGGCAGCTCCGCCGGCTCCGATTGGCTGAGCCGCAGTGCGCGGGAGCGGCTGTTGTGTGCCGGTCGGTGGAGGGGCGGCTCTTCATGGAGCTGCCCCGCAGCCAACAACAGCCTGAATGAGATCCTGGAGTCCCAGACGCTGGAGGATGAGCTGGGAAAGAGCAGAGGCTCCCCACAGAAGGGCAAATCACGTCTGATAACGTGAGTGTGGAGCACAGCCAGCCCCTTCCTCACATGTGTGGGGCTTCCATGTTCCTCTGTGCCCATTGCAATGTGCCACCCCAATCCTGCTGCCCAGCCAGGAGTGGATGGGATGAGCAGGTTGGGATGCACAGAGCAGTGCTCAGACATTGCTGGGACATTTGTGCACTGCTGTTGAGCTTCCCTTTGTGCAGCAGGGGAGAGGATGGAGGTTTACAGGTGGATGGTTGTTCTTTCTATGGCATTGCACAGGTGGTAGAACCTTGTCCATTCCCAAACTTATTCCAGGGCATGCGGGAATTTGTGCAGTTGTAGTTCCTGAATTGTGCTATTTAAAACCCTCCTGTAAATGGGGATGTTTTGTAATGCCTGCTGGGGCTGCAGGCAGCATTGCCTTCCTCCTTAGGGGGCAGATTTAATCACAAACCTCCCTATTTCCTATCACAAACGTCCTACAAACCATGTCTGGGCAGTGCTGTCTCGGCCTGGATCTCAGCTCCTGAGACTGTCAGATGTGAAGCAGCAGCAGCTGGGACAGGGCTGGCTCTGTGTGCCCTCTGTGGGTCTGTGGGCACAGAGTGGGGCAGAGGGATGACTGTGAGAGGGAGGAATTGCCCAGCCACTAGAAAGAGGAAATCAGCTGAAAAGGGGAGATTTGAGAAGCACTGAGGCTGTGGCTGCTTTGACAGTAAGAAGAAACCAAGCTGTCACTGTGCAGATGGGAACTCCAGTAGGAGAGCTGTGGTGGCTTTACAGATGGCAGACAGCAGCTGGAGTGTAGAGCCAAGGGTAGGGGGGGGATCTTCCTCTTAGCAATGCCATGCAAAGAATGATGCAGACTCCTGCAGGGTCGGCTTTGCTGTGTGACCCTGGGTGGAAGCAGCTGGAAGGTCTCAGCCCTTCTGCATTATCCCAGGAGCTGGGGCAGTGCTCGGTCTCATCCCACCTCTGCTAATAGCAAATGCAGAATCCCTTATCTGAGTGCCGTTTTCTCTCATGTAGAGTCACCAACCCTGGGAAGTTCACAAAAAGTTTGGGTGTTGTGTTGAGGGATGTGATTTAACTGGGAAGTATTGGTGATGGTTGGACTGGATGATCATAAGATCATCCAGATCATAAGATCTGAGATCATAAGATCATAAGATCATCCAGGTCTTTTCCAACCTTGAAAATTCTATGGAGTTGTAGCAGATTGTGGGGGTGTAGGTGTGGTATATATATGTACACAGATGGGAATATCCGTATGGAAAAGATAGATCCATGTGTGTTCAGGGCTGCACTGAAAAAGGGGTGGCCAGCAGGAGAGGGAGGTGATTGTCCCCTCCTGCTCAGCTCTTGTGAGGCCATATTTGCAGCACTGTGTCCAGGCCTGGGAAGGATGTGGAGCTGTTGGGGGGGGTCCAGAGGAGGGCCACTGTGATGATCAGAGGGCTGGAGCAGCTCTCCTATGAGGAAAGGTGGAGGGATCTGGGCTTGTTTAGCCTGGAGAATGGAAGGCTGTGGGGAGACCTCATTGTGGCCTTTGAGTACTTGAAGGAAGCGTATAAACAGGAGGGGGAATGGCTGTTTATGAGGGTGGATAATGATAGGACAAGGGGGAATGGTTTAAAACTGAGACTGGGGAGGTATAGGTTGGATCTTAGGTAGATGTTTTTTGCTCAGAGGGTGGTGACGCACTGGAACAGGTTGCCCAAGGAGGCTGTGGATGCCCCATTCAAGGCCTGCAGGCATTCAAGGCCAGGTTGGATGGGCTCTGTCCATGAGCATTGACTGCAGACACTTGGAACTGATCATCACCCTCTGCAGACAGATTTACAGCCCCTGCACAGCTCTATATAACAGTCTTATAGAACTACCTCTAGTAGAAGCAATCTCCACACAGAGATCTTTTCCCAGCGCCCCTTTGTGACATCATAATGCCCCTTTGTGACATCATAACACCCCTTTGTGACATCATAATGCACCTTTCTGATGTCATAATGCCCCTTTCTGACGTCATAATGACCCATTGTGATGTCTTAATGCCCCTTTGTGACGTCATAATGCCCTTTGTGATGTCATAATGCCATTTGAGACGTCATAAGGCTCCTTTGTGATGTCATAATGCCCCTTTGTGACGTGATAATGCCTCTTTGTGACGTCATAATGCCCTTTGTGACGTCTTAATGCCCCTTTGTGATGTCTTAATGCTCTTTTGTGATGTCACGATACCCCTTTGTGATGTCATAACACCCCTTTGCCACGTCATAATGCCCCTTTCAGACGTCATAATGACACTTTTTGACGTCATAATTCCCCTTTGTGATGTCATAATGCTTCTTTGTGATGTCATAGTGCTACTTTGTGATGTCATAATGCCCTTTGTGACGTCATAATACCCTTTGAGACGTCGTAATGCTCCTTTGCGATGTCATAATGCTCCTTTGTGATTCCTAATGCCCTTTGTGATGTCATAATGCCCTTTCTGACGTCATAATGCCCCTTTGTGGTGTCATAATGCTTCTTTGTGAGGTATCTGTGGTGCCATTGATAATGAAGTGTGATGAACTGGAAGGCTTTCAGTAGAATTGCAGCCCTAACATAAACAATGACTTGAACTCTGGAATTCTGTGTAAAATCATTAGCTAGCTTGTGGTCCGGGTCTTGAAACCAAAGGCTATGAGGTGCTGCTCTTGTTGACACAGGCTGTGAAAGATGACTTGAGCTCTAAGAGTAATTTCCCTTCTGCTCTTGATATGAACGTCATATCAACAATTAGAATATTAAGAACATAATATAAAAGTTGTTGCTGCTGGCCTGTGGACTTCCATTAGCTGTTAGCCATAGTTTGGAACTTGCAAAGCAATCTTATTTAGACTTTAGTGGTGAAATCTTCTGATGAAATCTTCCTTCTAATTCTGCAAAAGAATCTCGATGGAACATTTCTGTCTGGAAAGGCTCTGGCATATGAGGATGTGCCAGACTGCAGCCATGTGCCAGATGCGTTTGGATCCATGGAATTTTCTGATGTAGCTTCAGTGTTTGAAGAATCTCCACTCGATCTAAATACTCAGAAAACAAAGCAGGTGTGTGAAGATGTACAGCTAGTTTCTTACAGAAAAAATACAGCTCTTAATCTAGAAATCTGCTTCTCATTGTATCTAGTGCTTACTCCATATTTAAGTATTTAGTGGACCTTGACCAAAGGAAGATAAAGATAGAGCAAAGAAGTATGTTAAGCATAAATTTTGTTGCCTTCTACCTGTAGGCCATGGTTGGTTTGACGTGATCCCTAACTCCAGTGTTTGGTTTGCACAGAAACAGCAAGCAAGGGAACAAGTAAAGGAGTCAGTGAGGATTTTAAAACACAATGGGAAGCGATAAGGCACAGTTAATAAGATTCTGGAATTAGGCTGGAGGTAGGCAGAGGTTGAAAGGTACCGAAAGAAATTCAATCTTACTGTGTTGGACAAAAAAATCCACTGTGATATTATTCAAATTTTTAACTAAACCAAGTGATAATTCATATTTATGTTTAGATAAGCTGGTGAGGGTTAATCCTCAATGGAGAATTGAGATGAACAAATCAAAAAATGGCGTTTGACAGTCTATAAGAAACGAACTTATTCTAGGAGAGAATCAGAGTTTTCAACTGTTTTGTTCAATAGCCAAATAATGTATGATATTTTTATAAGCATTGTGTCTGACCTTCTCAGCTGTTAGAATTTCTTTGACAGTAACTTCTCCGGCTGTGATCAGAAAACCTTTTGTTCCGTCTCTGGCACCATTCGAGGCATGATACTCAACTGGGTGATATGGAATTCACACTGTCAACTCCAGTGACAAGAAAAGTGGCATCTAAGAAGCGTGCAAACACAGAGAATGTTGATGCAGAGTCAGTGTTAAGAAATGAGCTGCCCTTTGCATTTCCTGCTCCAAAGGCCTTCTTTTCGAAGAGCCAGACAGAGAAGCAAGTAGAAGGCATATCCTTTCAGGCACCTACTTCCAAAGGTATGTTGTATCTAACAAATGGAAGCCTAGAACATGTGTAGCTTAGGAATTTTTTACTTTAAATATGAATGCAATACTTGTAGGTCCTAAAATTCTGAAAGGTTTCAGTGTGGGGTTTATTTGGTCACAGCACATACAGCTGCCAGCCTGTACATCTGACAGTGTACTGCAAGCGGTTTAACCATATATCAGGGCACGGTACACGTCTGTTAATGATAGAAGTTCTCACAGTTTCACAAGGAGCATGCCTTGAGATGCATTCAGATAATGAGATAAGCGCTGTGTTCCTAAAACTAGCATGTGTCTCCACTCTCCATTGAGATCTAGTAGATAATTTATTTAACAATTATGATGAGGGTTTTGTTTTGTTTTTATTTTTTTCTGGGCTATTACGTTGAGTGAAAGAAAAGGGTATGCTTTTATTTAAGTGAGCTTTTGATTGCATCATGCTTCTAAATTAAATGTATCCTACTGGATTCCTCATGATAGCATACGAGTACTTGCGTGTATCTGTTCTCCCTAATAGAGGGAGAAGAGACTCAGTGAACCTGGACAGTGTTACCCAGGGTTGTGAGAACAGCTGAATGATTGTTGAGAACTGGTCAACTCGTGAGCCTGAGACCTGGGATCCTCCATCCTAGGGTGGAACTTTACTGGAGCACGTGGGTGCCACAGCAACAAAAGGGCTGTGTATAATAGACTGAGAGTTTGCTGAGTTTCTTGGTTGACAGAAAGCACAACTAACTCAGCAGCAAGTGACGTATTTGGGATAGGAGATGACAGCTGGACTTTGAACCTTAAGGACTGCCAAGAAAGAAGCCATCTGCTCAACCCCTGAGCTGCAAACTGCCAAGGAACTCCATACGTTGCCAGGGATGACAGGAGGGTGCCGACCATGGATACACAGCTACGGACTGATGGTAAACTTGAAACAGCTTGAAGTGAGTAAGGGATATCCAGGGTGCACTGGTGGTCAATATTCAAGAAGCCCATCAATCTACACTGGGCCAAAGGATACCAGTTTTAATATCTCATGCAGTGTTCACTGTATTGGAGGCAAAAGGGGGACATTGGCTTTCACCCCAAAGATTCCCGAAATACCAGGCCATCCTGGTAGAGCAGGGTGATATAGAAATAATTGTAACTACTATTGCCAACCCAGTATCTTTCCTTAGCGGAACTCCCCTGGTGGAGAACCAGGATGACATCACTGCTTTGAAACAACTGATGCTGCACATTACATCCAGTCGGTCAGAGCTGAAGGACGAACCCTTAGAAGATGCAGAAGATGCCTGATTTACCAGCAGCTGCAGTTTTGTGAGACAAGGAGGCTTTAAGGCAGGACATGCAGTAACTGCTACTGAGCAGGGAATGGAAGCACAACCATCAGCCATGGGGACTACCCCTCAGAAGGCTGAAATAACTGCCTTGACAAGAGCCTTAATGATATGGACAGATGCTAACTATGTGTTTGGGGTGTCACACGCTCATAGTACCATCTGAAAAGAGCAAGGATTGCTCACACACAAGGAAAAGAGCATGATGTAAATGTACCTATGTTGTAGGGCACAGTTCTCTATCCAGGCCCAAGTCTGTGTGGGTGTCTCCTCTATCCACAAAGCTGCTCACACTGCAGGAGGCACAGGCTGAGAGGAGAGGCCAGAGCAGCTCTCCCACTGTGACACGGAGCAGCAGGATACAAGTAAAGGAAGGCCCCGCAGCTGTACTGGGAAGATTCCACACAGTCATCAATTTTTCATCTGAAAGGTAAAGAGGAATTCCCTTTTCTGCCCCTATCATCATTGGTCAGGTGAGTAGCAATGATGCCCGGTGTGCTTCCATCAATGGAGCAGAATAGGCGGAAGGCTGGGGTGCAGGCTGACCTCTGCTGAGGTGAGTGGGGGCTCAGGGTGTTGCTCAGTGGTAGATTTGTTCACACTGAGCTCTAACAGGAAACTTGCTCAACATCAAAGGCCTTGCAAAAGTCTGGCTGAGTGATGTCAGTTGCTTTTCCTTTCCCTACTGATGCTGTCACTCCACTGTAGAAGGCCACCAAAGCGACCAGGCTGCATGTCTCCGTTTCCGCTGTTTCTCCATTTCCTTCTTGTTGCTCCCTGTAACCAGCAGGTTCAGCCATGCTGCTTTCCTGCCTCCTCTGCTGTGTTTCGTGTGGTCGGGATGGAGCTCAGAGCTCCAGCTCTGAGAAAGGTTTTCTGAGAAAGTTACCATCTCTTTTCCATTCCTTTACCCCTAAAAACAGTTTTCCAGTGTCTCTCATGCAAGAATTCTTTGAACAGCCTGCAGCTGACTCTCCTGAAGCTCAGGGTCCTGACTTTGCTTTTTGCCAGGCCCGCATTCCTTGAGATGAGGAACTCTAGGAGGGCATGGTCACTACAGCCCTGACCACCTCCAGTCTTAACCCCTGCTGTGCACCATGTCCAGTAATGCTTCCCTTCTGCTTGGTGTGCTTAATGCTTGGCCCACAAAGTTATTGTTAGTGCACTCCAGCAGGCTCTCAGAAAGCTTGCAGCAACTGGGATTGGTGCTGGGTGGTTGCTGGGAGGTGTCTCAGCAGAAAAGCTGGGCTGGGGTGGGCGTGCTGTGTCAGTCCTCATCGCAGCTGGCAGAGAGAGTTAGAGGAGGGTGATGGGTGCTGCCTGCTCTCAATGCTGCTGCACTGAATTTGCGGCACAGCAGCACACTGGTGAGTGAGCTGGGAGGGAGACGGACTGCTGCTGTGCATGGCTAGGCCAGAGCTGGAGGATTGTCAAACACGTGAGTCATGCTGGTGCAGCCATTGCAGCTGCAGCAGGAGTAGAAGACAAAGAGGTTTTGTAGAGGACAGAGGGTGGTGATTCATGGTTTGATGTCCAGGTGGAGGCCGATAACAAGTGGTGTCATCCAGGAGTCTGTCTTGGGACCAGTGCTTTTTTACATGGTTATCAGAGACACCAATGATGCAATGGAGTGCACCCTCTGCTGTTTGCTGAGTGGTGCGGCTGATGCAGTGGAAGGAAGGGATGCCATTCAGAGGGAGCTCAACCGAGAGGTTGGCCTACGTGAATCTAATGAGGTTCAACACAGCAAAGTGCAAGGTTTTGCACTTGGGCTGGAGGAATCCCAGGCATTTCTACAGACTGGGAGGAGCAGTCCTTAAGAGAAGCCCTGCAGAGAAGGACCTGGGGGTCCTGATGGATGAAAAACAGAACGTGAGCCATCAGCGTGCTCTTGCAGCTCAGAGAGCAAATGGTCCCCTGGGCTCCATCAGAAGAGGGGATGGCCAGCAGGGACAGGGAGGTGATTGATCTTCATGATCCTTGAGGTCCCTTCCAACCCGGGCCATTCTATGATTCTGTGATTACACTCGCTGTCAGAAATAACGGCAGCTGTACAGAAGCTGGATATATTTTGGGACAGTTATTGTAACCAGCTGATTTTAAGACCTTGCCCGAATTGGGGGTCTAAATTGCATGTCAGGAGAAAGCTGGGAAAGTGGTTATTGGTCATTCTTTTTCATTTGCTGATTCTTTCATTCGGGTTCCTTTTCCAAAGGAGATTCTGGTGATGGAAGCAGTTGAAGAAAGAACCAAAGCAGCTCTTGCCAAGAGTGCTTGAAGTCCCTGTGGAGAGAAGAAAAGAACTTGGGCTTCCTCTGGGATGCTCCCCACCATGTCTCAGGAAGGAGACAACTGCTGTTCCACTTTCTGCTCTTTGTGTGGAAAGGTACGTCTGGGTTTTCTTCTACCTGTTTTTCTTTTTCTGGCTTTGAAGGAGAAGGGGTGGAGCAAGAGGAGACCCACTGGTCATTTGTTACCTCAAGAACAGGATGGATTCTGCACTGACTGTGAGAAACCTGGGCTAGTAGCATGGACATGTTTCAGGCTGGACTCTACTTTTGCTGCTTGGTTTCCTTTTGGCTACAGGGAGACAGCTGTCTAAAGGTGTGTTTTCAGACCCACTCTCCAAAACCATGTTTCATTGTTGCAGGTGGTTCAGTGTGCTCTTGCAGGGTAGATGCTGTAGTTTGCTGTAGAATCTAAATGGTTTCTGTTCCTAGGGGAGGACTGAGAGGAGGTAGTGAGAAGAGAATTCAATGCCTTAGGTGTATCTTAGTGAGAAATGTTGGCATGAGGTGCTGAAAGTCTTGAGTTGTCAAAGGCCAGTGATGCTCAGACTCCTTAACCTGCTGGAGCAGGGTGGAAGCAAGGAGTGGGCACTGCCGTCCCACAAGCTGCACTTGGTTCTGGTCTGCCAGGTCTGTGCTGGCCTGGATTTCTTCTGAGAAGTTTGTTGGAGCTGCTTGGAGTAGTGAAGGGTGGGGAAGAAGTGCTGCTCCAGAGCTATGAGACGTGCAGCTCCTTCTGAAGTGCTCCTGAGAAGGACGGAGCGCATTTGCTGCAGCTTTCTCTGCAGATGTGCTCCTCACCTTGAAATCCTCCTGGTTTGTCCTCAGCTCCTGACCACGGCCTGTTCTCTGTTTTGCAGGCTGATAACATGCAGAAGCCGCAGCTGGTGCGTGCTATGTCATCTTTAAACGTACCAGCATTTGCGGCAGCCCATGTTATTAAGAGCCACGTCACCCAGGGGCCAGATGAGCTCTCTCTGGAGGTAAGCAGTTCCAGGCATTCCGTGTTGTCATGCATAGAAGAGGGCAGTCCTTTCTGCTTTGTTTTCCTACCAGATTTGCTGAAACTGGGATTGATGTTTCAATCTCTTTCAGGTCGGAGATCTGGTGAGCATTGTTGATATGAGGACATATCAACAGGCTGAGCCCCTGGTGGAGAGGCAAGCGTGGCTTTGAGGTAGGCACACGTTTTTGACTAGAGAGCACAACTTCAGTAGAGTTGGGAATCTCAGCTTGGAGCTGCTCTGCCTGCACAGGATGGCTGCTGGATGCAAACAGTTGCCCTGTGTCACTGTCAGTGGACCTTCCCTTTGGCTCTGGGCTCGGGCTAATGCTCACCTGTCTTTTTGTTCTAATTACAGGTTGGGCTTTTCCCTGGTGAGTGCATGGAACTCATCAGCGGAAAAGTTCCCGATTCCCTCCTCAATTCATTGCCAAAGCCAGGTGCGTAATTTACATTTGACAACGCGAGTTAGTCAAATAGGGTCAGAACGTTACTTTCAGGGGGTTTGTTTATGCCCAAGTTCAGCAAGCTTAGAAAGAGAACTACAGTAATCTCCTTGGGCACCTCCAGGGATGGGGAAAATCCATTCTTGCGTGTCCTTGTTGGGAATGTTCTTCCCGTTGTTACATGCTCTGTCGAATGCATTGCGCTCAGCTTCGTCCAACCGAGCCAGGCCTGAAATGAACTGGTTTCTTTGTTTTGTTGCGCAGAGCCAAAGAAATGGGGCAAGCTCATCAACGGCCTTTGTTCCCTGGTGAAGGCCAGCCCCGGGAGAGCAAAGCAGCCTGAGCCTCCGACATTCTCCGGATCCATGTCCTTGCTTGACATCGTTGAGAGGTATTTAGCCTTCAGGACTTGAGGGCTGAGCTGTAGGAATGGAAGCATCCTCTGCTGTTTGAAACAGAGGGCGTTTCTAAGCTGTGTTTCAGCAGAAAGCAGGCAGTGCCCAGAACAGGCAACTTTTGGCCAGGGCTCGGTGCAGCTCTTCCATCACCCTGCACCACGTCTGACAGCATGCTCTGTTTTCTCTGCAGAATGAGTTCTCCCAGGAAGAGGGCAGAGTCAGCAGCTGGCAGTTGGTGTTCCTGCTTCTGCCTGGGCAAACCATCCCCTGTGGCCAAACACCAACTGCAGAGCAGTGCCAGGGAGCCCTCTGAAGCAGAAGTCTTGGTCCTGGCAGGTAAGGGTGCAAGTCCAGCTTACAAAACACTGCTTGTCAGCAACACAGGTAGAATTCATGCTTTCAGTGGGCTTGTACCTCCTTCTGGCGTTCAAGCCCGTCTTGATCCCTGTCTTTCCCAAATGAGTCTCTTGTCAACACAAGAGCTGGACCTGCACGTGGATCACTTTCAAGACAGTGACACTGTTGCTAGAAGCCTATTTGCTTCTGCCCACCACCACTACATAGCCAAATGTCAAGAATCTCCATGGTTCATCTTGTGAACGTTCGACACTAACTGCTGTACATCTGCTCCTTCCTAGGTGACCCGAGCCCTTGTATATCCCCAAGACGCAGGGCATGTTACGATGACGCATCTTCCATCAATGCAGAGTTGTTACTAAGCACAGAATGCTGCAGTTCAGATGAAAGCCTTCCGTATAACATCAGCTATCAAGAGAAGAAGGTCATCATCGTTGAAGCCTTCATTCATCCCATCCCTACTGAAGCTGCTGACCTGAGCCCACCAGACACCTCAGGCACCAGCCTGGACTCAATATCTCTGCAGTGCAGCCCAGCCCAAGCACAGCCCGAGTGCCCCGACAGCAGCACCACCATGCAGGCTCAGGTCAGCATCACCGAGGAGAAGCTGAGCATCTCGCAGGGGGGCACAGAATCAGGACACGAGTCCCAGGCTCCGGGCAACAGCACGGTCTCTGAGCAGCTCTCATGATTACAAGAGAGGATGAGTCCCATCTTTCCTCCAGACCTCACACCCCCTCCTTTCTCCTATTGAATAAAGGCACGCTCGTGCTCAATCAACGCCTTGACTGAATTCCGAGTTTTCATTCGCAGAGATTGGGATGAGTGCAAGAAACTGCAAGGCAGCTCAGCTTACAACACTCTGGCTGTGGGGTTTGTGCGGCCGAGCTCTGGGTGTGTTCCCATTTTGCCTGACTTTGGGATGCCTGCAGCGAGAGCTCTGCTGCCGTTGTGTATGGCAGCAAATAGTCTCTAGCATCCTGGATGCTGCTCATGAAAACCCCAAGCTTCCTGGCTGTGGCTGTGATGCTTTTCAGGGCCTTTTGATGCTCTTTGATGCCGTGGCTGCTCCCTAACACCTCTGTCCTCCCGCCGTGTCCATTCCTGGCTCTCACCTGTGAGCTGTCCCTGCAGATCATCTCCAGCCCTGCCATCATCGCTCTGCAGCAGGAGGAGCTCGCCCTGACCAACATCAGGCAGTGCTGCCTGCCTCTCTCACTCTCTAGACCAAGTGTAACTACGCTGTCATGGAGACAAATGCTTTCTGTCACATCCTCCATCCCCGCAGACATTTACCGGTAGGTGGCTCTTGCAGAAGAAGATTCAAGCAGCAGAACCTTTTGCTCAGCTACAGCACACAAATGCTACAAAAGCAGGAATAACCCGCAAGCTCTGGGTCTGTTTGTCTTGCACAGGCATGCACTAACTGCGTTTGATGGTACCCCCCATCCTTGATTTCCTTCCCTGCTTCTCTTCTGATGACGCTGCTGAGCCAGGAACAAGCTGCCCAGTGTGGCAGAGCATGGTGCAGGGCTGTGCTGGGACCTCCTCCCCTTCATCTGCTGCAGATCAGTGCCACACACGTGCCATTGGGATGCTCTGGCACGGGATGTGCCTCCAACCCAAAGCTCCTTCCCACCTCCCAAGGAAAAACAAAGCAACCCAAGCATCTCCAGCAAAGCTGCCCAGCAGACAGCAGGGAATGCAAACAGCTTCTGGCTGCTCCCCTACACTCCTGTCCTAAGTAATAGACCCCATGAGGACTGGCTGGGAAATCAGTGCATGACACATGTGAGTGTGCACAGGATTGTGCAAAGCAGTGGGGTTCCATGAGTTTGTGTGTGTGTGTATCTCTGCTGTTATGAAAGCATGGGAAGACTGCCTTACTGAGTCCCAGATAATTACTTATCCTCAAATGATTTTTCCTGGCCAAAGTTAGAGCCTCTCACAGGTAATCGAGACCAACAGGCTGTTGTTGCACAATCAACAGACACAATCTAGATGAATAGCTGAGGAAAATAAAGCATCATGCCAAGGGTACTAGATAAGTGAGCAGCTTGAGATCTGCACGTTTATGTGATACTCATGGTCTTAGACAATATTTGCTTAGTGAGGTCACATAGAATGAAAGTAAAATAGAAGAAGTGCAATTGGTCTCAGTTCACAGCTGGCTGGTTCGTCTCAGGCTAATCCTGAACTGCCTCAAGCGACTGCTTTGGGGCTCTACAGAACAGCAACTTCAGAGATCTCTTTCTATTACTAAGTGTTTGAAAGAGCAATTTGCTCTGTTAATTATCCATCATTTCTGTGCAGTCTGTTTTGTCAGACTTGTCTTTAGCTTCCAAGTTGTATGTGAAGAATTGTTTCCGTTGTAATGCACAATGAACTAAAAATTGAGAGATGAAAATGTGAAGAGTTTTTCCAGCTTTGATTTCATGTCTGGAATTTTGGAACCCACTACTTGCAGTTGTTAATCTGTCCAAACTGGTCTGGTTTGGGATGCCCTCGTACTTCTTGAATCGCTGTTAAAGGCGGAGCAATTCCTACAAGTGCCATGGCCCCACTGTTGTTCTAATTCTTGTTTCTTTGTTTTCCACACACTGCTTTTCAAGCCTCCTTTTTCTTTACAGTCAAAGTGAGAACTGCACTGTGAGGTGTCTGAACCTTGTTGTGCCTGTACATAAATAGAACAGCAGCAAAGCCAGACAGGTGACTGTGCTGACAGCTCTCGTAGCCAGTAACACGTAACTGTGCTAAATCCCTTGTGACTGCTTTGATTTCATTTTTGCCAGTGAAATCCTTGTAAAAGGAACTGCAGCAGTGTGATGAGCTAAGGTGAAGATGCTGGTTTTAGTAGTGCTCTAAGCTGAGTGAAAGGGCAATTGAATGAGGGTTATATGCTTTCTCTGGGACGATAAGGCTCTTTTTCCTGAGGGAAAGAGCCAGCTTTTCATGGGCTATATGTGGGCTTTGGCAAGGGCAGACAATCCAGTCTGTCAGGAAGCCATTTGAGGTGCTTCAGGTTTGTAAGCTTGTCTTTTTGTTTTTCAGGCGGATATTTGGAGCATGGGTGTACTGCTGTATGCTCTGCTGTGTGGGTTTTCCCTTTGGATGATGACAATATGATGGCACTCTACAGGAGGATACCAGTGGGTATCAGTGGTGCTAGAATACACTGAGAAGGGAAATAGCTGAGCTTGACAAGAGGCCTTGCTTTTCGGATGGCAGAACATGCTGAGCTGTGGGTAGAAAGGCCTGTCTGCTGAATATTGTCCCTGTTTTTGCTGCTTTGTCTACCAGTATTTTGTGGATTTGGTTCTACGCTTGGTTGGCCTATGTGGCACTGTAGCCTAATTCTGTACCATGATAGCATACAGAATTTAAGGAGAAGTATTTTCTTGCCAATGGGCTGGATTTTTTTGTATCTGGTTCTTCAACTGGCTGCTCCCTATACTATCTGTAGTAAAAATACAGACACATCATTTGATTTCCCTGAAATGAATGTTCCTAAATGCCAGCTCTTCTCATGTCTACAAAGATCAAAGTTCTGCATTTGCTATTAGAATTTCCTCTTCCAGAATCAGGAGGTAATGTAGGACCCCACAGATTGCCTTCAGAATCCAACAGTTAGTTCTGTTTCCTTTCGGAGTGCATAACAACCTGAGCAAATGAATTGAATGACGTGGCTTATTAGTCTGGTACAAACTCTGCTGTACACTGAAACTTGGTCCATTTGTAAGCAGGACTTTGTCCATCTCTGCAGGACAGCAGAAAACCCTTTGTGCTAATCATGATGCCAAGAAGCAGAATGCGGCAAATGGCAGATGATCCAACTGCTTCAGGTGTTCATTGCCTTAAAACTGAATAGTTTTGGACTGAGAGTTTGTAAGCAGAACGGAGCTCTTAAAGCTGTCAGAAACTATTTCTGCACTGTTCAATTCTATCTGCCTAACATACACCGGATCTCAGAACTGCATTGCTTGAACTGGTGGAACTTGTTGAAGTGAACTGGGATGAGCAAGTTTTAGAACTTAGTCAGAATGCAGTAAAAAATGGATAATCTCATGAGTATTAAGGTACAGGCTTGCTATTTCTGCACTGAATTTGTTTTTATTTTACATGGCTGTGATCTGAAAGTTGCTTGAAACGCAGGCACCTAGGCACTGTTGTGTAACTGAATTTCACACGATAGGTCCTGAAATATCCTGGAATCAAAAACTCTGACTTGTTTTAAGTCTGCTGCTTGAGTATAATCAGGGTCATAGTGTCTGTGTGCAGTGTTTCTTTCCCTGTAATGCTCCACATCATTTCATTTTGGGAATATTGAAGGAAATGGACTATGTGCCATAACTGTTGTTAGAACAAAGTATGTCTGGTGTGATCTTATGCATAGGTTCTGTAACTGCTCTTCACAGCTCAGGTGTTTGACCTTCCTTTTGGTGAAGTGATGAAATACTGCTGGTTTCTATTTGTGCTTCTAGGCACCTTGAAGCTCTTAGGAATAGAACAATTGTCTCCAGTTCTTTTCAATGATATCAGTAACAGCTCGAGTGTTGCTGCCCACTAGGTAGACCCAAAGAAGCAGATTACAGTGAAACAACACACGAGCTGGACCTGAATGAGGATCACTTTCAAGACAGTGGCTATGCTGCTTCAAGCCTACTTGCTTCTTCCTGCCGCCACTCTATTACCAAGTATCAACAACCTTTCATGATTCAACTTGCAAATGTTTGAAACTAACCCTTGTGTTTCTATGCCTTCCTAGGTGATTCGAGCCCTTGTCAACCCCAAAGATCCAAACCAAGCAGTGTCTTTCCATCAATGGAGAGTTCTTATTAAGCATGAATCGCTGCAATTCGGATGACAGCCTTCCACATGGTAACAGTGATGGACACAAGGGGCTCATCCACGTTCATGCTCTCATATCTCCTGGCTCTGCTGAAGCTCGTGACCTGAGCCTGCCAGACACAGCAGTCACCTGCCTGGATTGTGACCCAGCGCCTTTGCAGTGCTGCCCATCCCAAGCACAGCCCGAGTGTCCCAGCAGCAGCACCACCATGCAGGAGCAGGGCAGCATCAGTGAGGTGAAGCTGAGCATCTTAGATGGGGACTTAGAGTCAGGCTGCCAGTCCCAGGCACCAGGCAGCAGCACCAGCTCTGAGCCACTCTCATCTTGACAAGAGGAGTCCCATCTTCACCCCTGACCTCTCAAGCCCTCCTGTCTTTTATTGAATAAAGTCACTCTCATGCTCAGTCATCGCCTCGACTGCATTCTGAGTCTTGAATCACAGGGATGGGGATGAATGCAACAAACAGCAAGGCAGCTCAGCTTGCAATGCTATGGCTGTGGGGTTCGTGCAGGCAGAGCTCTGGGTTCCCATTTTGCCTGGCTTTGGGATGTCTGCAGCAAGATCTCTACCATTTTGTATGGGAGCAAATAATCTCTAGCATCCAGGTTGCTGCTCATGATATATCCCAGTCTTCCTGGCTGTCACTTTGTGATACTTTTCAAAGCCTTCTGATACTCTTTGATGCCTTGGCTGCTCCCTAACACCTCTGTCCTCCTGCCATGTTGACTCACGTCTCCCACTTTTAAGCTGGCTTTGCAGATCATCTCCAGCCCTGTCATCATCACGCTGCAGCAGGAGGTGCTCACCTGGCCCAATGTCTGGCAGTCCTGCTTGTTCTGCAGATGAGCAGCTGCCTCCTCATCTCTTCAGCTACAGTAGTTTTTCTCAGGGCAGTTAGATGCAGTCATGCTCCTCTGGATTTGGTGTGTTAAATCCATGCTGCATGGCAGCAGTCAGTGCAATACAAAGGTGTTCTGTGTGCCATAGCATTTCTCCAGGGGCTGCCAAAGGTAGAAGCACAACACAGCACCATCCTTCTGACAGTAATGTCTGTGAGTGTTAGACATGTGAGCACTGCATCATCCCCAGCGTGTCAGTGCTTTTCCACACCAACCTGACTCTCACACTCTGCACTGAATGTAACTCTGCTCTTGTGGAGACAAATGCTTTCTGTCACATCCTCCATCCCTGCAACCATTTGCCGGTAGGCAGCTCTTGCAGAAGAATCAAGCAGCAGAACCTTGTGCTCACCCTACAGCATGCAAATGCTATGAAAGCAGAAATAACCTGGCATGCTCTGGGTCTGCAAGGCTGCACAGATGGGAGAGGTAGATTGTGTTTTTGCAGTGGAAGTTTCCAGTATTTTCAGTACATAGTGTAGGCCCTAACTGAATGTATAACCCTCTTGTAAAACAGCTGTATAAGTAGTTTTTCCACCAAGAAAGTTGCTGAACAGAATTAAGTTCAGACTGGGGGCATTCTGACATGGGGAGAATTGAGACAAGCACAAGATAAATACAGGGTGGGTAGAGCCCAGCACAGGACAGAATGAATGTACTGACTTTTGGAAACATTGCCCTTCTCTGTCCGCAGAAAAGTACAAGGCAGACCTAAAAACAAGAGGTTGGTAATTGACCTTCTATGGAAATGAATCCTAGCCACAGTCTCGAGGAGTCTGTGAGCCTGAGATGCTCAACCAATGAGAGCCATGAGAGCATCACCTGCAGTGGGTTTAGGGCACAGAACAGAATTGATTTCACTGACTGGTGTGCAGTTTCTCCCTTGCCAATAGGGGATGTGCGCGCAGTATTGCAATAATGAATAAGCACTGCTGCTATCGCTGCCATCTTTGCCTAACTAGAAATCTTTGACTTTGAGAGTTTCTCACACAAGGGGAGAGGGTAAGAAAGTAAAGAGGCACAGAAAACTAAGGGAAACTGCTCTTCTTTATCTTATCTATAAAAATTGATACGATGCTGTTGTGCATTTTTTTTAATTTTATTTTTAATTTTTTGCTAATGTCAGTTAGATTGTTTTAAAATATCCACACACCAAAATCTGACTACCAAGCAAATGTAATGAAAATGAAATGAAGGTGAGTTAGTGGAAAGCACAAGGCCATATTATATTGGGCTCCAGCAAATTTACAGGCAGTCATTGCACGAAGAGGTAGATCTGAGTTGCACATTATATGATTCCCACAAAGATTAAGGAAATCTGAAGCTTTCAATATATTTTTTTTATTCTTTTTTCATTTCATTTTTAAACACCTGACCCAGACCCCAACCCTCACAGGAGCTGTAAAGATAACAGCAATAACCCGCAATGTAACTCTAATCCTAACCCTTACCCTGATTCTAAAATCGTCCCTAACTCCAAATGCAACAACAAAAATGATGCTAGAAGTTTGTAGCAAAAGGAACCTTAACCCTGATCATAATCCAAAAAAAAAATCATTATGGTAACAATAATCTTTACCTTAAGAGTAATATTAATCAGAGCCCAGATGATGCCTGCATCCAATCAGAAGCATGCTTTGCATTATTTAAGAGTTGTATTTTTTCCAATGAACTCTCTCTATTATCACGTTTATAAAGTAACAGAGTCTGTTCTTTTTCTCCTGACACTGTGCCTTACTCCTGACATCCCCTGGAAATGACCCAGATAGGGCACCATCAAAGTAATGCTAATAGTAATGTCAATCCTAAGGGTATCTCTAGCCTCAGTGTTAATGGGACGCTAACAACAATCCCAACAGCCTTAAACATTCTGGTGGTGTGACAGAGGTGCTGCCTTGCACATGCTGGGCAGTCCCATTGCCTGTTAAATGCAGGCGGCAGCGTAGAAACATGATGCCCGTGGTCAGAATGCCCTGTGGCAGATCCTGGCACCGGAGAACTGACCGGAGAACCATGAGAGAACTGACAACAAATCACTCGACATCAGAACCGACCCAGTGGTTATTTACAAGCCTTGGGAGACCCAGACAGGATCTCAGAGTGGTGAATGTAGGTACAGAAGTTGTTACTACTCTGTTTTCTTCTAAAAGAAGTGTTTTTTTTTCATCTCAGAAGTTGGGGGGGGGGGGGGGGCGGGAAAGGGATATCAATTTAATTACTCATTAATTTATTGACAGACATTCACGTTTGCTACGTTTGGAGAAGTTTTTATTTGTTTGCTGTGGTTTGATTTTTTTTTTTTCTTTTTTTTTTTCCCCCTTCCCTCCTCTTCCATCTTTGTGTTCTTCCCCTATAATCAAAAGAGAACGGATCCCCAGGGTCTGTCCCGCAGACGTTCTTTCCGTGGTCTCTGCTGCCACCTGCTGGCCAATAAGCGGAACTGCCACTGTTGGGCGTTTGGTGCCGCAGGAAGCACAACGCAGATCTGAGTTCTGACCGGTCTACGCAGCAAATCCGCCAATCTTTATTGCGATAAGCCCTCCAGACAAGAGCATAAAGTCTTTGCCTGAGGGCAGGGTTAGTAGTAATGGATGTCAGTTTTGAAATTTCCAGTCCATTCACCACAGCGCTTTCTGCCTCCATGTCCCATAACCAGAGCAGCTATGCTGGCATGCTCTCTTGGTTTCTGTCTAAACCACTGTACTATATCCATCAGTTCAGCTGCTGTATTATGGGCAGCAGGGTTTGGGGGGTGGACACTGGTCAGGGCACTCCCACCAGCCTATCCTGCATTTTTTTTTTTTTTTTTTTTTCATTTTTGGGTTACAATCAGTCAGATCTCAAATAGATCTAGTCCAAATGGAACCTCAAAATCTGACCTTTTAGTGCCTTCATTTACAGAGTCCATTTTATACAGATTCCCTTGTACAGGGTCCCCATGGTCTTCCAGAGAGATGTTCCTGATCTTCCATAGGAGAATGATTGAATTAGGTTTTTTCCCCATCAAAACTGCCACCTGTCTTTCCAGTTTTTCAACACTATCATTCAATAGCTGATTTGCATCAGCCTGAGCCTCTTCAGTTATGTTCAGACAGTTCAAGGCCATTAAAAGTGGCCATGCCACCATGAACACAGCTAACTGTCATTCTCAAGTTGTAAGTATGTCTTTGCTAAGACCATGGAAATACTCAGTCAGGTGGGCCAGGGACTCATGGACCCTCCCTCCGTCCCACACAGGGCCCCATTTTTCAGTGACAGAAGCAGTGCTGCATTTTGAGGATCCTAGGAATCCCAGGACATGCCCTGACAAAAGGTCATTCAAAGGGGTAGTCTTTCCCCATCCAAACAACTCCATGATATTCACAGAATCACAGAATTGTAGGGGTTGGAAGGGACCTCCAGAGACCACTGAGTCCAGCCCCCTGCCAAAGCAGGTTCCCTACACCATGTTGCACAGCTCAGCATCCAGGCAGGTCTTGAATATCTCCAGAGAAGGAGATTCCACAACCACCCTAGGCAGCCTGTTCCAGTGCTCTGTCACTCTCCCCATAAAGAAGTTATTGCACACATTAGTGCAGAACTTCCTATGGTCCAGTTTCTGTCTGTTTCCCCTTGTCCCGTCTCCACACACTGCTGAAAAGAGTCTGGCCTCAACACTTTGCCCCCCACACCTCAAATATTTATAGACCTGGATCAGGTCCCCTCTCAGCCTTCTTTTCTCAAGGCTAAACAGACCCAGTTCCCTCAGTCTCTCCTCATAGGGGAGATGCTCCAGGCCCTTCACCATCTTAGTGGCCCTCTGCTGGACTCTTTCTAAGAGATCCCTGTCTTTTTTTTACTGGGGAGCCCAGAACTGGACACAATATTCCAGATGAGGCCTCACCAGGGCAGAGTAGAGGGGGAGGATCACCTCCTTCGACCTGCTGGACACGCTCTTTTTAATGCACCCCAGGATGCCATTGGCTTTTTTGGCTACAAGGGCACACTACTGGCTCATGGTTAATCTGTCGTCCACCAGGACGCCCAGGTCCCTCTCAGCAGAGCTCCTCCCCAGCAGCTCTTCCCCCAGCCTGTACTGGTGCATGCAATTATTTCTCCCTAGGTGCAAGACTCTACACTTGCTTTTGTTAAACCTCATCCGGTTTCTTACTGCCCGGCTCTCCAGCTTTTCCAGGTCTCGCTGAATGGCAGCACAGCCTTCAGGTGTGTCAGCCAATCCTCCCAACTTCGTGTCATCAGCAAACTTGCTGAGGGTGGTCATTGATGAAGATGTTGAACAAGACCGGACTGAGCACAGACCCCTGGGGGATGCCGCTCGTTACAGGCCCTCAGCCAGACACTGCACCGCCAACGACAACACTCTGCACTCTGCCAGTCAGCCAATTCTCGACCCACTTGAGGTCGAGTTGAGGGTTGTAGTTGAGGGAATGTGGAAGTGTATCTGAGCATACAAACAGAGGAAGCATTTACAGAAGAAAAAAGGTTAAAGTGAGTTTACCTGCACTGACATGAGAGCAACACCCTGAACCTCTGCCCTGTGAGCTGAGCAGAGCAGAGCAGAGACACAGTCCTCATGTATCAGGTAGTGTTATTCTGCTTACCAAATGAATGAGTTCACTACAGAAGAGGCAAATCTTCCCCTCTGCTCCATTTGTGGCATACTCTGGAGTTCAAGACATTGCAAAGCTATGGCACATCTACTTTCTTTCAATGATGACGCCTTAGTATGCTCTGGGCTCTCATTTCAATTGCATCTAAAGAAGTCTAGGGTCATGCCAGCTGACAGGAAGCTGGCAAATGTTGTCTCATTGTAAGGAAGAGCAAGAAAGATGACATGGGCAATTATGGACCTGTCAGTCCAGAGCCTGGTAAAATTATGGAGAAAATGATGGTGGGAGTTATGGAAAAACAGCTGAAGGACAATTCTGTCATTGGTTGCAGCCAATACAAGTTTGTGAGGTGAAGGTCCTGTTTAATTTAAGCTCATTCTGTGACACAGTTATCCGTTTAGTTGACCAAGGGAAGCCAGTTGATGTAATCCTTGAGGATTTCAGTGGAGATTTTGATACTGTTTCTCACAACAACCTTCTGGACAGAATGTTCTGCATATGGCTAGACAGAAACACAATGTGGTGGGTGAGCAGTTGGCCAGTAGGTCAGTCCCAAAGGATTATAGTCAGTTTTTTCCATCAGGCTGGTAGATGGTCACTGTCGGGGTCCCCAGGGTTCCATTTTGGGGCCACTTTCCTTTCATGTTTATGCAGATGACTTGAATGCAGGACTAGAAGACGTTCTGAGCAAGTTTGCTGATGAGACCAGATGAGGAGGTGCTGTTGCCTCCACTGAGGGTGGAGAGGACTTGCAGAGAGATGTGGACAAGTCAGAGAAGTGGGTACCAGTTGGTACTAAGCACCAAGTGCATAAAGTATAACAAGAACAAGTGCCTGATTGTGCAAAGCAGAACATAAAGGACTTCAAACTCTGGGAGAATGTGCAAACGAGGGCACTGGAACTGAGAGATCTGAAGTTCAGAGTTTCACAGGGATTGACTGCTTGTTCAGACTGGGCCCTTCTCACATCCCTTCTCACATCCTGCAATGAAACATAGGTCTCATATGGGACATGAACCTCACAGCGTCCTTGCACCACATGTAGAGCCTGGGATCTTCTGTCCCCATGTCTTTCATTTAACATCATACAGACCTCCAACCCATTGCCCCAGGAAATGCCAGGAGCCAACATGAGAGACAGGATCTCTCTACCACTGGTCTTGCAATCAGGGCTTGACCTGTCTGCTTCGTAAGGCAAAGGAGAGGTTTCTTAGCATGCCAGTGCCTTTGCCTGCCTGTAGTCATGGCTTCCAATTATCTTCTCTAACAAGTCCCTTGGGAAGCTTACTTGGTAATGTTCCTCAGCGGGCCCATTAATACTCCAAGAAACTTCACTGTTACTTCCGACTTTGTCTTGTTGAGCACTTTGTGCAAACTTCTCTCTGCACTAGAGGCTGATGAACTCGGCATCAAATGCACCCTGGGGCCCATTATAACCTAAAGAATCTCCTGTGCCTTATGCCATCTTGTTATCTTCTTCAGGTTATCAGAACTTGTTCAGCAAAAAGGAGGGATATCTGGAGAGAGCTTAAAGAATCCAGTATAAATTTATTGTCTATTTATTTATAGTTGGGTTTAAAGAAGACATTAAAGCAGCACTGTGCAACTGATACCAATCCAGGATGTCCCAATGAGTTCTGTACTGTTACTGTGTTGACAAAGGTCCTTCTCAACCTCCCCACCCAATTTCTGCTCACAATGGACCTATGGGACTTGCATCACTTTTCTTCACATCACTCTTCTCCTCTGCATTCATCCGCTCAGTGTTAAAACTGCTTTGCACCAACTCCCACTGGCTTTCCTCAGAGAACCAGCTACACATGGAAAAGGAAAGATTTCTCTTTTTTATCTGGCCAGCAAATGGAAAGAAAGGTGATGCAATTGAATGAACAGTAAAACACAGTGATCAACTGCATGCCATGTTCAAGCGACATCTATTGAAGTTTGTCTTTCATATGGAATATTTTTAAAAGAAATGATTTATTCTGAGGTAGGATAGGATAGATTGAATCACAGTGAAGTAGTTGACAACAGAGGCCATCAGACTCTGAGAGATGGAGCAAATTCCAGTAATCTTCCTGGGATAGATCAGCCAGGTAGTTGAGAGGTATCAACTTAAAATTGATCAGGACTTGTGAGTATTTCACACATTGAGATGGGTTAACACATTCTCATTGATTTATATCTTTGTCTCCAACTCTGTTTTTCACTTTTACTGACATTAATGAACATCTTTCAGACTTCGTGCCTTAATAAAAAAGAGACAGTGATTGAGAAAAAGAAAAAGTATAAGAAGAAAAAGAAAAAGAATAGATAGGAAGGGATAGATCAAATCACAGTGAAGGAGTTGACAACACATTCCATCAGACTTTGGGGAGATGGAACAAATTCCAGTAATCCCCCTGAAACTCAGAAATCAGACAGATAATTGGGAGGTATCTGACTGAACAAAGAGCAAGGGATGGAGAAATCTGGAGGGCAGTGGGAGTAGTTTGTGCCCAAATGGCCTGCTGAAAACATGCCCTTAACCATGGCCATTTATTTAGGAGAGCTGAAAAAACTTGGAGGATGAGACACATCAAATAGGCAGCAGGGAAGAGTAGTGCTGGGCACCGGGCTATAGTCACAGGGCATTGGCACTGGCACCGCTGTCTGTGTCTCTGAACCTGAAGACATTTGTGTCCAGCGAACACAGTTCTGGAAAACATTGTAGTTTCAGTAAAAGAAAAAAAAAGACATCAAATCACCTCAAAGATTCATATTTACAACTTAAAATGGAACAAGACTCATGAGAATTTTTCATGTTGAGAAGGGTTAACACATTTTCATTGATTTCCATCTTTGTCTTCAATTATTTGTTTCAGTTTTATTGACATTTATGATCAACTATTAAGCTTACAGCCTCAAAATAAATAAATAAATTAAAAGAGATACATTTGCATCTTGCACGTGGCCTGATGCCCCTTTCACCTTCACAGTTCCCACAAGTCCTTCCATGCCGGAGAGTATGAGATCCAGCAGAGCACCTCTCCTCTTTGGTTCCTCCACTGCTTGGTCAAGAAGCTGCCATCTGTGCTCTCCATGGATCTGCTGGATGCCACATGCCCTGCTGTGCTGTCCCTGCCACAGATAATGGAGTGACAAAGGCCACCAAATGGGACAAGGGACAGACAACATCAGATTCCCATCTGTCTGCAGAGGGCACCTTCCATTTACTCTCCCTGATCAGGAAGACAGGAAAAGACACTGATGGTCTCCTCTGTTTGCCATTTCCATTAGCTCTGACCTGTCTGCTCTTCCATCCCCAGGCAGAGCTCAGTGCACTCTCACAGAGGGCAGTCGCCCTTCTTTGTCTCCTCGCCCATCCATCCTAAAGACTCGGTATCCCCCTTGTACTACAGTGCAGTTGTGGAAACCATTAAACTGTGTCCCCATGGTCCAAACAGGAGCTCAGGCCTGCAGTTCTACCAAGATTTCTAGCTTCTTGTGTGTTGGTGTTTGCATTAGTGCAAAAGCACAGAAGTAAATATCCTAATTGAAAAGCATCACTGGACATTGCCTGACTGGATAGCTCATCTATAGAATCAGTGTGCAGAAGGTGGCACACAAACATTAGACCGATCGTGGGTCTTGGAGGTGACGTAGCAGCACGGACACACCATGGGCATGGCTTTCCTGAAGGCCCTGTGCTGCTCTTGTAGCTGTGAGTGAATTCACCGGACAGCCGGTGCTATCCCCTCTCTGGCCCTCAGC
Organism: Coturnix japonica; assembly: GCF_054131305.1. Taxonomy (NCBI): domain Eukaryota; kingdom Metazoa; phylum Chordata; class Aves; order Galliformes; family Phasianidae; genus Coturnix; species Coturnix japonica. The sequence goes on along the minus strand of NW_028188948.1, from coordinate 3,316,605 downwards.
TGATGCCCAGGAAGGAGGTGTCTATCTCAGGGATTTCCCACACGGTTTACAAGCACTTGCAAACATCAGGAGCAGCCCAGGCACCTTGGGCATCACCCAGTGTCTGTGTGTGAGCTGCTGCCTCCCAGCTGAAGGACCGAGGACTCAGAGCAGGAGCTCACATGCAGGCAACTCCTTGTGCACTTCTGAACCGAACCAGAGAAATCCCAGCTCCTGTGTTTCTGTGGGGAGCCGAATCACATTTCAGCTCCAGGATTTCTGTCAAGGGATGAGACTCCTGCACTGCCTCAGCTGGATCACTGCCCTGCACAGGGAAAGTCCAAACCTCGCCTTCCTTGTCTGGTTGCCCTTATTGTTTCATCAAACGATCTCTGGGAGCACTCCCCATATGTCTCCAATCAGTCACTGACCACTGGACATGTGGTGGTTAATTGAGTGGATTTCAAAGCACAGTCATGATGCTGTTGTCTTTCAGGAGCTGTTGGCCATGAGGACCCAGGGACATGTCAGGGGAAATGAGTCGGAAAGATAAAAATGACATAATCTGCTGCTTGCTTGTCCAGGTTCCTGGGACACAGGGAGCTCATAAAAGTGGGCAGAGCTGCAGAGAGACAGCTGTGCCCAGGAGCAGATCTCGTGCACAGCACAGCCTGCAGGTGACAGAAGGAGAGGAGAGAAATTGGAGAGAGCTTGCAGGATGTGTGTGGTGTGAGCGGGCTGTGAACTCACTGCAGGAGCATTGCTCACAGACCATGACAAGGTAAGTCTCACAGCTGACCATGAGCTGCTTTTAATTAAGGGGTAACTATAACTGGGACATGCCATAGGAGATCTGACTGCAGGCACTGCATGTTTCTTTACTGTGGAAAAAGCTTTCTGCTCCAGCTGAGACGGGTGCCCAGGGCTGTCCTGCAGAGCAGGGTCCCTGCTGTGCCCCAGGGGCTGTGTGCCGGGTATGGGACTCTGCCGCCTGCCAGGCTCAGCACTCAGCCTGCCCGGGGAGCTGCCCAGGGCGCTGCGGGGAGACGTGTGGGGGGAAGGAGCCCCCGGCAGGGTTTGTGCTGCCACAGCTGCTGCCTGGGGCAGGGGATCACAGCTCCACTGCACAACTGAATGTTTCTGAGGGCACTTTGCAAGAGGAGAGCCAAGGCAGGGGGTTTCCATTTCCTGTTCTGAGGCAAAGAGGTTTGGAGTCAGAAATCTAAAAGGGGCAATAAGAGTTCTGAGAATTTTTCATCAATCAATTGCTTGTTTTGTGAACACTCACACATGATGTGCTTTCAGTCTCCCCTTTCTCGAAGGATGGAATTATCTTCATTTTCTGTAGGCATGAATAATTCACTTATCCTACAAACAGGCAGCATTTTCTAACTGAAACTGAATGCCACAGAAGCTCGGGTAGGGGGCTCTAAGAGCACTCGGGGTAAAGATATGAGACATGAAACAGATGAAAATATCCAGGGAGAAGGCATAAGAAAATAAAAGGAAGGTTAGAGCTCCATATGCTGCTTCTGCTTAAGGAATGCTGATCTACATGAAATTAAATGCAAGTAATGGTGCTAAATGTACACTGTTGTAGGAGAATTAAAACATTTCATAGTATAGCAGGAGTAGTGCCTCTGAGAATGGTCTGGACTTGTCATTATCTTCTGCACTCTGAGCAGGACTCCAAGCCCAACAACAGCAGATGCCCAACAGCAGCTCCATCAGTGAGTTCCTCCTGCTGCCGTTGGCAGACACGCGGCAGCTGCAGCTCCTGCACTTCTGGCTCTTCCTGGGCATCTACCTGGCTGCCCTCCTGGGCAACGGCCTCATCAGCACAGCCGTAGCCTGCGACCGCCGCCTGCACACCCCCATGTACTTCTTCCTCCTCAACCTGGCCCTCCTCGACCTGGGCAGCATCTCCACCACTCTCCCCAAAGCCATGGCCAACGCCCTCTGGGACACCAGGGCCATCTCCTACACAGGATGTGCTGCACAGCTCTTTTTCTTTACCTTCTTCATGTCAGCAGAGTATTCCCTTCTCACCATCATGTCCTATGACCGCTATGTTGCCATCTGCAAGCCCCTGCACTACGGGACCTTGATGGACAGCAGAGCTTGTGCCACCATGGCAGCAGCTGCCTGGGGCACTGGGGTTCTCTATTCCCTGCTGCACACTGCCAGTACGTTTTCACTGCCTCTCTGCCAAGGCAATGTTGTCAACCAGTTTTTCTGTGAAATTCCCCAGATCCTCAAGCTCTCCTGCTCAGAATCAAATCTCAGGGAAGTTGTGTTTCTCATTTTTACTATCAGTTTAGACGTAGGCTGCTATGTTTTCATAGTTGTGTCCTATGTGCAGATCTTCGTGGCTGTGCTGAGGATGCCCTCTGAGCAGGGACGGCGCAAAGCCTTCTCCACGTGCCTCCCTCACCTGGCTGTGGTCTCCCTGTTTCTCAGCACTGGTGCTTTTGCCTACCTGAAGCCCCCCTCCATTCCCTCCCCACTCCTGGATCTGACAATGGCACTTCTGTACTCAGTGGTTCCTCCAACACTGAACCCTATTATCTACAGCATGAGGAACAGGGAGATCAAGCACGCTCTCAGGAAGGTGTTGCAATACTCACTATTCCCGCTTCAATAAAGTGCACATCTTCATCGCATGATTCCCAGTGATGGTTCTTCATCTTTTATGCATCTTTGATTGATTGATTATGTGAGATATAGCAACGTGCAAAAAAATGTTATTGAACTTATAAATAAAAATTTGTTTCACTTCTTTCACACCTACTATCCATTTTCTCACTCCAAGAGCTCATGTAAACATGGAACCAGATTCCCCGAATAGGTTAAGAGATAAATAAATAGCATTCAAAATACGCTTTTCCTTAGCTCTTCTCTTATCCAACTTTGTCTGGATTTGGGGAAGGTACAGCCACAGATAGAAGCACAACTAGTTCTTTTCTTTCCTCCTCTCTTTACACTGATACAGTGCACAGAGGATTCGAGTCCTCTCATTTCTACAGGCCTGAAGGTCTTGTGTGTCTCACAGCAGTCCCGTCGTCTCTACAGCAGCACTCAGTGGTTTGCTTAATTTTCTTATCTCAATACTTGGAACAGCTACAGGACCTGTAGCATAAGTGACCGCAGAGCTCCTTATGAGGGGTGGAGTGACAGTGGGATCTGCCCAGAGCTTGGAGCAACTGCAGGATGTGTAGCAAAAACTTGGAGCTATTGCAGGGACTGTGCCAGGAGTTGCAGAGGCTGCAGCAATGTCAGCAGATCCAGCTCTCTTCCCCTTGAAGATGCTGAATAGTGTTGAACACAGCTCAGTAGGTGTGGGCCAGGCCCTGGCACACTGCAGTCATTTGTGCCTTTTTAGGATTACCAGTGCCACAGCAGACCTGTCTCCAATATTCTACCAGTTTCTCAGGATCCTGCAGTTGCTCGGAGATGAAGTTCCAAAGCCCTGGGGGTGCCCACCACTCCAGGCAGCTGCCCAGACTGTCCCACACCCCCTGCCATGCAGAGCCTTCTCACCTTGGGGCAGATCTCTCACTGATATTCCTGAATAATTGTTTAACCTCAATCCTAGAATCATAGAATCACCAAGGCTGGAAAAGGCCTGAAAGATCATCCAATCCAACCGTTCACCTATTACCAATAGCTCCCACTTAACCATGTCCCTCAACACAATATCCAGTCTCTCCTTGAATACCCCTGGTCTCCCAGAGACGACAGTGTAAAATGTGTAATTCCTAATCATACCAACAATATTACTTCCAAAACCCAAAGATGTCCAAAGAGCTGAATGTGCACAAAACTTCACTTTGCCAATTTTATCGTGGTACAAACCAAGGTCAAACAGCATAGCAAAATAAATACCCTAATCCAGCATCCAGAGTTGACAAATGATGCAGCAGGGAAAACAAGCAGCAAGCAAGGAGCTGTGAAATGCAGCTTCATGAGAAGACTCAGCAAGCTTCACAAATAGGGAAACTATCAGCACCATGGCCTGCACATCTCCAACTCCCACAAAGCCCTGTCCACTCTGGACAGATGTGCTGTTACCACAACCCTTGGAGCCTCACATCAGGCACCAAAATGACTGTGGTTGTTGAACCCAACATGTGGCTCAGCAGCTCACAGTGCTTTGTGCACTGCCCCATTCCCAGTGGGATGGGGATGAGAACTGGGAAAAAGAGTACAACTTCTGGGTTGTAACAAAGCAGTTTACTAAGAGAGATAAAAGGAGAGGAGTAATAGTAATCACTATATATCCGTTGATATAGAATCATATGTAACAACTGATGCACAAGCACTTGCTCAGCACCACCAGACTGATGCTCAGCTGGGCCCTGAGCAGTGAAGAGACTGAGATGAACTCCCACCCCTTTCAATACAATTTCTGCTTGCTGTCAGCTGATAGAGAACGTCCCTTTGGCCACTATCAGTCAGCTGTCCTCACTCTGTTCCCTCCCAGCTCCATGTGCCCTCCACTGACCATGGCCTTGGCTCTGTACAACACTGCTTAGCAGCAGCTGTAAACATCAGAATGTTATCAATGGTTTTCTCTAGAACCAAAACACTGCACCACAGCAGACAGTCTGAAGAAAACAATTCCATCCCAGCTGTAACTCAGATTCCTGCCTGTCCCCTCTTCTTGTTCTTCCTGATCAGGAAGCAAGGAACAGAATCTGCTGCTCTCCTCTCTGAGCCCTTTCCATCAGTTCTCAGCTGGCTCCTCTGCCATCCCCAGGCAGAGCTCAGTGCCCTCTCATGGATGGCAGCAGCCTTTTCTCTTCTTCCTTGCCCATCCGTCATGCAGAATCTGTACCCCATTTGCTACAGTACAGAGCTGAGAATCAACCCACCGTGTCTCTGTGAACCAAACAAGACCCTAGGCCTGCAAAGGCACAGAGATTTGGAGTTCGCTGAGTGAATGTTTGTGGTCCTCTCATTAGTGTAAGGATTCTTCAGAAAGCATCCCCTTCCAGAAGCATGCTTTGATTTAGCCTGTCTGGGTCTTGCATCTACACTGTGGTACTGATGTTCAGGGCCTTGCTCAGAATCAGCAGCCTGCATGAAAGGAAAAGCTCTGTGGTTTTCTCTTGATTTGTCCCGTTTATTTCCCATGCTACCCGCACTGGTCTACAGGCACTTTAGGGCAGCAGTAGGTTGGGGTTACCCCCAGAGGGTACACAGTAAGATTTAGGACGGGGTATTGGCAACAAGACTTTCTCTGAGGAATCCTCACACAATCCTATAGAACAACTCAGAGGCTTTCCATTCAATCTCCAACAGCAACAATATCCCTCAGCCCTTCTCTGTCACATCCAATTCCCCACCCTTCCCCATTTGGACCTGGTTTAAAGCCCTATAATCAATCAGTGCAGGAGCATTTCAGATGGGGTCATGGAGGAGGCAGACTGCCATTCTTGGGGTGGCCATTTTCCCAGGAGGGCATGGTGGGAGGGCTTTGTCCCATCTGGTTCCACCAACACTTGCATCCACCCAGCAGAAGGCTGTGCCCTCTGTGTCCCACTTGAACTCTGCATGGAGCTTACAGTTGGCAGTGACATGGCTGAGAAGCTCTGGGCATGGATTAAGGGACAGGGAATTAATGTGCCTTCCTAACTTCCTCCCTGCATGCCTTAGCAACTTCCTTGTAATCTCCCCAAGTACCCAGCCCCTTCTTCCAGAGGACGGAGATTCTCTTTTTCTTCCTGAGTCTCAATAGTTTTTCCCAGTTCATCTGCACTGGTCTTCTTCCCCTATGGCTCACCTTATGGCATTCAGGGACAGCCTGATCTCGTGCCTTTAAGATTTCCATCTTGAGGAGTGTCCAGGCTTCCTGGACCCCTTTACCCATAAGGAGCGACTCCCAAGGGACCTGTGCTACAAGTGTCCTGAACAGGTCAAAGTCCGCCCTCTAGAAGTTCAGGATAGTAGTTTTGCTAGTCACCCTTCTGACATCTCCAAGAATAGAGAATTCTACCATTTCATGGCCACTCTGCCCAAGACAGTCCCCAACCTTCTCAACTCCTACCAGTCCTTCACTGTTAGTGAAGAGCAGGTCTAGCAAGGAACCACCCCTGGTAGGACTTCATACCAGCTGTGTAAGGAAGCTGTCTTGCATGCAATCTATAAACCTCTTGGACTGATTCCTCTGCTATTTATTATATTCCCAGCATATATCAGAGAAGTTGTAGTCTCCCAAGAAAATGAGTGCTGGCAATCTTGCGACTTCAGTAAGCTGCTCATAGAATGCCTCACCCATCAATTAGGCGGTCTATAAGAAACCTTTAGCAAGATGTCACACTTACAGGCCTTTCCCCCGATCCTTACAAATATGCACTTCATTCTGAAGCCCAAGCTCTTCAACATCAAAACTCTCTTTAATATAAAGGGCCACACCACCACCCTTCCTTCCTCCTCTATCCCTTCTGAAGAGCTTGTAACCATCCATCACAGCACTCCAGTCATGGCAGTGGTCCCACCATGGGTCGGTAATAGCAACTAGGTCATGGTTTGTCAGATGCACAGTTGCTTCCAGCTCCTCTTGCTTGTTGACCAAGCTGCGTGCGTTGGTGTAGACGCACTTCAGCTGAGGCATCTGCCTCTCTCCCAGCTCAAACAGCATTTCCCTAGGCTTATCTCTGGTAAGCCCTGTTTTGTCCACTCCCCCATCGTAGCTAGTTTAAAGCTCTTTCGATAAGCCCCGCTACCGTCTAGCTAGGATTCCTTTCCCCCTTTGAGACAGTTGGGTTCCATTCATGGATAACAGACCATGGGCCAAGTAAACTGTCCTGTGATCAAAGAACTCAAAGTTTCTGGCTCAGTACCAACCTCTGAGACAATTGTTCATTGCTTTGCTTTCCAAGCCTGCTCTGTGTCCCTCACTGCCACTGAAGGTACAGAACAAAAAATCACTTGATCTCCCACTTTGTGAACTAAATGGCCTAAATTCCTGAAATCTCTTTTTATAGTTTGTAGTCTTATCTAAGAAATTTCATCACTGCCCACCTAAACTATGAGTAGTGGAAAACAATCAGTGGACCTAACCAGCATTGGGAGTTTCCTCATTATGTCCCTGACCTGAAACCAAGAAGGCAGCAGACTTACTGACAACTGGGGTCCAGTCTGCAAATGGGGCCCTCTATTCCTCTGAGAAGGGAGTCACCCACCACGGCCACCCTTCATTCTTTCATGGCAGAGGAAGTCACAAGGCTTGGTAGTGACTGCCTTGCATTAGGTTTCCTCCTAGGCAGATCCTCCATTGCCTCCCCATTCTTATCTCCTTCAGATTTCAGAGTGTCAAACCTGTTGCTTAGATGGATCAGGGGTCGAGGGCTAGGCAGGCATGGGGGGGCTCCTGTGATGTTGAGTTGGGACTCTCTTCCAACCCTTCTCATCAGTCAGGTCTGTCTGACTGTGACAGGGCAGGGAGTCAACCACTTTTCTGGGGGTATCTGCCTGGCAGCCTTCCCTCGGGGATGCCAGCAAGTCACTCCACCAGCCCATCTCCCGATCACACTCCCTGATGGTAAACTGTGAGTAAAACCTTGAGTAAAGTGAGAGTTCACCTAGACAAAAGTATGAGTAGAAACATGGACTGACGTGAGGGTAAACCCAGAGTAAACCCAGGATCCCATCCATTGGGCATGCACAGCCTCTGAGGGCAACTTTTTCCAGTGTTGCTGTGTAAAAATATAGGTTCCTCACATCTAACCTATGTCTCCCCTTTTTAATTTAAATCCGTTTCCATTTGTCCTGTTATCAACAGACCATCCCATCCTTATTCTAGCGTTAGGCATCTCATCCTCAGATGGAAACCCTGGGGCTGAATTGGGATCAGTTTTTCAAAGAACCACAGGAGCTACAAGTTCACCTAGCTGAGTTCAGATGTGCACAGTGAGGTGTCTGTGTGTGAGTCCCTCATCTGAATCCTTGGTTTTTATTCCACAGGGACTGCACTACTCATACACAGTCTCTCAGTGATGCCCAAGGTGCCTTGGGTGATCCTAGTTTTGTGCTAGTGCTTGTAAACTGTGACGGAAAATCTATGAGATAGACACCTCCTTCTGGAGCATCAGCTGAGGGCCAGAAGGGAGGTATTCTTGGCCATCCTAAATACCACCTCAGCCACGTGCTTAGGGCACCCATTGTGTCTTTTGCACCTGACCCCATGGAGTATGTAGTGATATTCAGCTTATCAAAAGGATGAGCTCAGAACAGAAGAGGCAGATCTTCCTCTCTGCTCCATCTGTGGCATCGTCTGGATTTCAAGGCATTGCAAAGCTATGGCACATCTACGTTCTTGCACTGATGACACTTTAGCATGCTCTGGGCTCGCATTTCAATGGCATCTAATAAATCTAGGGTCATACCTGTTGACAGGAAGCTGGCAAATGTTGTCTCATTGTAAGGAAGAGCAAGAAAGATGACACGGGCAACTATGGACCTGTCAGTCTCACTACAGTGCTTGGTAAAATTATGGAGAAAATGATGGTGGGAGTGATGGAAAAACAACTGAAGGACAGGTCACAGACAACACAAGATACAGAGGGGAAGGCCCTATTTAATTTCAGGTCTTTTTATGACACCTTTATCCATTGAGCTGAACAAGGGAAGGCAGTTGATGTAATCCTTGAGGATTTCAGTAGAGCTTTTGATACTATTTCTCCAGCACCCTTCTGGACAGAAATTCCTGCATACAGCTAGACAGAAACAGAACGTGGTGTGTTGTAATACAAGAAGAATTTTACAGAGCAGCAGCCATGGATTGAGATAAGGAGTTCACAGAGCAGCAGCTGCGGAGCAGGATAAACAGCATGAGAACGAAGGACATCTCTAGGAAAAGAATGAATGGCTCGTGGCTTTGAAGGGGGGTTATAGGGTTGTTATTGCAGTAGCTTTCCTCCAATTAGCGTGTGTGATTTTTGGACACCCTTGTCTGTCTCCTATAAAAGTCTGGCTTTCGGGCAATAAATTGATGCAGCTATATGTAACTATATTGGTGTTTGTCTGTTTGTCCCAGCATGCTGACATTTTGCCTTTCAGGTTCACCAGCAGTGGTGGGTGAGCAGTTGGCCAGTAGTTCTGTCCCAAAGGATTATAGTCAGTGGGTTCCATTGGGCTGGTAGATGGTCACTGTCAGAGCTCCCCAGGGTTCCATTTTAGGGCCACTTTCCTTTCATGTTTATGCAGATGACTTGCATGCAGGACTAGAAGATGTTCTGAGCAAGTTTGCTGATGAGACCAGATGAGGAGGTGTTGTTGCCTCCACTTAGGGTGGAGAGGACTTGCAGAGAGATGTGGACAAGTCAGAGAAGTGGGTACCAGTTGGTACTAAGCACCAAGTGCATAAAGTATAACAAGAACAAGTGCCTGATTGTGCACCTGGGTATGGGCAACCCTGGACATAAACACTGTCTGTATATTGGACACATGAGAGACGTCTGACTGAAAAGGATTGGGGGTCCTGCTCAACATAAAATTTTAAGTGAGTCAGCAGTGTGCCCAGCCAGCCAAGAAGGCCAACAGTCCCCTAAAGTGCATCAAGCAATTTATTGCCAGCTGGGTGGGAGAAAGGTTTGTCCCTCTTTGCTCTGCATTGCTACTGCCTCACCTGGAGCACTGGGTGCACTTCTGGGCAATGCAGAACATAAAGAACATCAAACTATGGGAGAGTGTGCACAGGAGGGCACTGGAACTGAGAGATCTGAAGTTCAGAGTTTCACTGGGATTGACTGCTTGTTCAGAATGGGCCCTTCTCACACCCCACATCCTGTGATGAGACACAGGGCACATGTGGGATATGAACTTTAACAGCATCCTTGCACCACATGCAAATGCTTTTCCCAGTGCTTCAGTGTTCCACCACCCATTGCTTTCAACATAGTTTTCAACACCCCATTGTATCTTTTAATTTTACCAGAAGCTGGTGCATGGTAGGGGATATGATAAATCCACTCAATGCCATGAACTTTGGCCCAAGTATTTATTAAGGGAATTTTTGAAATGTGTCCCATTATGAGACTCAGTTCTTTCTGAGGTGTCATGTCTCTATAGGACTTGTTTCTAACAACCCAATATTGTGTTTCTGGCAGTAGCATGGGGTACTGCGTATGTTTCAAGCCACCCAGTGGTTGCTTCCACCATGGTAAGCACAAAACGCTTATCATTATGAGATCCTGGCAAGGTGACATCATTCACCTGTCACTCCTCCCCATATTTATACTTTTGCCTTGGCCTTCCCCCCAGAGAGGCTTCATATTCTTGGCTTGTTTAATTATGGCACATGATTCACAGTCATGAATAACCAGTGCAATAGCATCCATAGTTAAGTCCACCCCTCAGTCTCTAGCCCAATTATATGTTATGTCCATTCCTTGATGGCCTGAGGTCTCATGGAACCATCAAGCTTGAAATAATTCACTCTTGTTCTGCCAGTCCAAGTCTATTTGAGCCACCTCAATTCTGGCAGCTCGACCTACCTGATGGTTGTTTTGTTGTTCTGCAATAGCCCGACTCTTGGGCAAGTGTGCATCCACGTGACACACCTTTACAACCATATCTTTTTTTTGAGCAGTTATGTTTTTCTACAGTTCAGCAGCCCAAATAGGTTTACACCTCCGTTGCCAGTTATTTTGTTCCCACTGCTGTAACAACCCCCATAAGGCATTTGCCACCATCCATGAGTCAGTATAAAGATACAGCATTGGCCACCTCTCCCGTTCAGCCACATCTAAGGTCAGCTGGACAGCTTTTACCTCTGCAAACTGACTTGATTCTCCTTTACCTTCAGTGGCCTCTGCAACCTGTCGTGTGGGGCTCCAAACAGCAGCTTTCCATCTCCGATGCTTCCCTACAATATGAAATGATCCATCAGTGAAAAGAGCATATTTCTTTTCATTTTCTGGTAGTTCGATGTATGGTGGGGCCGCTTTAGCACATGACACCTCTTCTCCTGGTGATGTTCCAAACTTTTTATCTTCAGTCCAGTTCATGATCACTTCTAAAATTCCTGGACGATTGAGGTTCCCCATCCGCGCTTGTTGTCTAATCAGTGCAATCCACTTGCTCCAGGTGGCATCGGTAGCATGATGGGTGGAGAGAACCTCCCCTTTCAACATCCGGTTCATCATTGACAGTCGAGGTGCCAGAAAGAGCTGCATTTCAGTACCAGCTACTTCGGAAGCAGCCCGAGCCCCCTCATACGCGGCTAAGATCTCCTTCTCAGTTGGAGTGTAGCACTCTTCAGACCCCTTGTACGCTCAGCTCCAGAATCCCAGGGGTCGGCCTTGGGTCCCTCCTGAGGCTCTTTGCCACAAACTCCAAGTGGGACCTTTCTCTCCAGCAGCAGTATAGAGGATGTTCTTTACATCCTGTCCAGTCCGTACTGGCCCCAGGTCCATGGCACAGGCTATCTCCTGTTTAATCTGTTCAAAAGCCTGCTGCTGCTCTGGGCCCTATGCAAAATCATTCTTCTTCTGCATCACCTGATAAAGGGGGCTTACAATGAGGCTGTAGTTTGGAATGTGCATCCTCCAAAAGCCCACTGCACCCAGGAAAGATTGTGTCTCTTTCTTGCTAGTTGGTGGAGACATGGCAGTGATTTTGTCAATCACTGTTGGGATGTGATGACATCCATCCTGCCACTTTATACCTAAGAACTGAATTTCCTGGGCAGGCCCTTTTACTTTGCTTCACTTAATAGCAAAACTGGCTCATAGAAGAATTTGAATTATTTGCTCTCCAGCACAGCAGCACTCAGTGGGGGTGTGACCTCATTCAGGCCACGGTAGTCTACTGTCAGCCTCCATTCTCCACTGGCTTTACGCACTGGCCATATGGAGCTGTTAAAAGGTGAGTGAGTTTTACTGATCACTCCCTGATTCTCCAACTGGCGAATCAAATCATGAATGGGGAGCAAGGAATCCCTGTTGGTGCGATACTGCCGTCTGTGCACTGTCTTTGTAGCAATCGGTACCTGCTGCTCTTTTATTTTTACTCGTAGCAGCCTCACAACAGACGGGTCCTCTGACAGGCCAGGCAAAACAGACAGCTGCTTAATGTTGTCCATATCTACAGCAGCGATTCCAAAGGCCCAGTGATACCCCTTAGTATCCTTGAAATGCCCTCTTCTGAGGTATCCTCAATACCAAGTATGAACGGAAACCCTGGACCACTCACATAGGATGTTTTTTCCAGTCTTTACCAGTGAGGCTTATTTCAGCCTCCAACACAGTCAATTCTTGAGAGATATCCAGAAATATGGATTGATTCTGTCCCTTCATGACTGGAGGGCATTAGGGTGCACTGTGCACCAGTATCCACCAGTGCCTTATATTTCTGTGGTTCTGATGTGCTAGGTCATCAAATCCACGCAGTCCAATAAACTCTATTATCCCTTCCACTCCCTTGAATGAGGGCAGGGCCCCTCTATTGGTTACCTGTGATAACTGGAGCAGCCGTACTGGTGGTTGGACTGTTTTGTAGTTCCCTCACCCGTGCTCATAGTACAGGAGTAGGCTGGTCATGCCACTTCCTCGTGTCTTCTCTGTGGTCACGTAGGTAACACCACAAGGAAACACACAGTGCAATTTACTGTTGTTCCTTGCTCAATCTGGAAAGCGCTTGTGTCTAATAGCTGAGAATTTTAATGATACACATGAAGGCTTTATGGTCGTTAATTTCTTTACGATCTCTCGCCTTCAACTGAAGCAGCAGCTAGGCCAATTACCAAGTGACACCAAGGAGATGAAGTGGCAAAATGGCGATTTATTGAAACAGACACATCCTTATATAACCTACGCCTTTTTGTCTACACCCACTGTATTACACTAAGATTCTTCCAGAGTATGGGGAAGGGCCTGTCACATCACAACAAGCTACCGTCCCAGCTGTCCCAACAGCGAAGCAACCAGGTAACAAGAGATTCATTCTGGTGCCGTGTGAATTCCTTTCTTACGCCTTCGATTTCAGTCATCTTCAGGGATCGACAAACAGTAACAGAGATTTCCTCCTCATCACTCTCTTCTTCATGACACTTTTCTTTTTTCCTTTCTCGGTACTTATCCAGACCTGTCACCTGGATCTTCTGTTGCCTCCTCCTCCACTTCTTTTTTCCGTTCTAGACGTGAGGACACCCATTTCCATTTCTTGCCTTCCACAAGGGCAACTGATATTGTTACTGGTGCCTCCTGTGACTGATCAAAATTGACTTGGGGATTTCCCTTTTTGGCTAGAACCTCAGCTCGGAAACTCTCTCTTTTCGGAACAGTGTTCTATAGAGCACGGTAAGCACAAGCCAAGCCCCAAATAAGTCATACCCCCTTAGATCTATCTAGGCTGCGCCATCCCTGACTCAAATACTGGCTTAGTTTCTCGGGATCCCACAGGTGTTCAAGAGTTAAATCCCATGACATTGCGGGCCCCCATGTGTTGGCGAACCTGAAGGCAAAAGTCAGCGTTCTAGGACAAACAACCACACACCAATATAGTTAAATATAGCTGTGTCCATCTATTGCCTGAAGAGCCGTACTTTTATAGCAAACAAACAAGGGTGTTCAAAAATCACACGTACTAATTGGAAGAAAGCTTCTGCAATAAGAACCCTAAAACCCCGCTTCAAAGCCACGAGCCTTTCACTCTTTTGCTAGAGGTGTCCTTGGTTCTCATGCTGTTTATCCTGCTCTGCAGCTGCTGCTCTGTAAAGTGCTTATCTTGATCCATGGCTGCTGCTCTGTAAAATTCTTCTTGTATTACAACAGAATGGCAGTTCCCTGGGGTCTCCAGCACACCCCCAGCCAGCTGGCAAATGCCACTGAGGACCTTTAGGAAAGACATGCCCTGGGTAGTGACAATGTTCACTGGACAACTGTGAGCCCCACAATGGGTCTGGTACCTGTGTGCCATCTTCTGAACACCAGTAGCACGGTGTAGATGCAAGGCCCAGCCAGGCAAAATCAAAACATGCTTCTGGAAGGGGATCCTTTCTGAAGAGTCGTTACACTAATGAGAGGACCACAAACATTCACTCAGCGAACTCCAAATCTCTGTGCCTTTGCAGGCCTAGGGTCTTGTTTGGTTCACAGAGACATGGTGGGTTGATTCTCAGCTCTGTACTGTAGCAAATGGGGTACAGATTCTGCATGACGGATGGGCAAGGAAGAAGAGAAAAGGCTGCTGCCATCCATGAGAGGGCACTGAGCTCTGCCTGGGGATGGCAGAGGAGCCAGCTGAGAACTGATGGAAAGGGCTCAGAGAGGAGAGCGGCAGATTCTGTTCCTTGCTTCCTGATCAGGAAGAACAAGAAGAGGGGACAGGCAGGAATCTGAGTTACAGCTGGAATGGAATTGTTTTCTTCAGACTGTCTGCTGTGGTGCAGTGTTTTGGTTCTAGGAGAAAACCATTGATAACACTCTGATGTTTACAGCTGCTGCTAAGCAGTGTTGTACAGAGCCAAGGCCATGGTCAGTGGAGGGCACATGGAGCTGGGAGGGAACAGAGTGAGGACAGCTGACTGATAGTGGCCAAAGGGACGTTCTCTATCAGCTGACAGCAAGCAGAAATTGTATTGAAAGGGGTGGGAGTTCATCTCAGTCTCTTCACTGCCCAGGGTCCAGCTGAGCATCAGTCTGGTGGTGCTGAGCAAGTGCTTGTGCATCAGTTGTTACATACAATTCCATATCAACGGATATATAGTGATAACTATTACTCCACTTCTTTTATCTCTCTTAGTAAACTGCTTTGTTACATCCCAGAAGTTGTACTCTTTTTCCCAGTTCTCATCCCCATCCCACTGGGAATTGGGCAGTGCACAAAGCACTGTGTGCTGCTGAGCCACATGTTGGGTTCAACAACCACAGTCATTTTGGTGCCTGATGTGAGACTCCAAGGGTTGAGATAGCAGCACATCTGTCCAGAGCGGACAGGGCTTTGTGGGAGCTGGAGAAGTGCAGGCCATGGTGCTGATATGTGTGGATGTGCTCCCTATGTGTGGAGCTTGTTGAGTCTTCTCATGAAGCTTCACTGCACAGCTCCTTACTTGGTGCTTGGATGCTGCATTAGGGTATTTATTTTGCTATGCTGTTTGACCTCAGTTTGTACCACGATAAAATTGGCAGCTGACAAAGTGAAGTTTTGTGCACATTCAGCTCTGCGGTCATCTTTGGGTTTTGGAAGTAATATTGTCCATATGATTAGGAATTACACAATTTACATTGTCGCCTCTGTGAGTCCGGGGGTGTACTGGATATTGTGTTGAGGGACATGGTTTAGTGGGAGCTATAGGTAATAGGTGAACGGTTGGACTGGATGATCTTTTAGGCCTTTTCCAACCTTGGTGATTCTATGAATCTATGATTGAGGTTAAACAATTATTCAGGAATATCAGTGAGAGATCTGCCCCAAGGTGAGAAGGCTCTGCATGGCAGAGGGTGTGGGACGGTCTGGGCAGCTGCCTGGAGTGGTGGGCACCCCCAGGGCTTTGGAACTTCATCTCCGAGCAACTGCAGGATCCTGATAAACTGGTAGAATATTGGGGGCAGGTCTGCTGTGGCACTGGTAATCCTAAAAAGGCCCAAATGACTGCAGTGTGCCAGGGCCTGGCCCACACCTACTGAGCTGTGTTCAACACTATTCAGCATCTTCAAGGGGAAGAGAGCTGGATCTGCTGACATTGCTGCAGCCTCTGCAACTCCTGGCACAGACCATGCAGCAGCTCCAAGGTTTTGCTACACGTCCTGCAGTTGCTCCAAGCTCTGGGCAGATCCCTCTGTCACTCCACCCCTCATAATGAGCTCTGCAGTTACTCCTGCTACGGGTCCTGTAGCTGTTCCAAGTATGGTAATAAGAAAATGGTACAAATTCCTCCCAAGGGAGGAAGTACAGCCCTGCGGTGGCTCCAACCCCTCCAATGAGCCCAGTGGCTGCTCCAACATAGTCACAGGTCCTGTGGTGGTTCCAGCTCTGGCAATGAACTCTGAGGTCACTTCAACTCCTGCAACAGCCCAACAGCCACTTCAGCTCCTACAGTGAACCCTGTGGCTGTTAAAACCCCTGCAACTAATCCTGGACTTGCAGACAGATGCGCATAGGGATTAGTTCATATATGTTTGCAACTGCATATGTTGTATATGTGTGAAAATACACTAAATATATTATATATGTATAAATACATTTGTCATAATTATTATCCTTTTCTTTTTCTCTTTGTCTCAACCCATAAACCTTAAACCACAGCACTGCCTTGAGATGCTTACGGATCTCCTTGGGACTATTCAATCTGATCTGGTCACACAGTGAAGAGCACCTGAAGATCTCAAGGTTTTCTCAGGGAGCAGCTCCTGAGGTATATTCCTTACACCAGCTTTGGAAGAGGCCTCCCTCCAGTTCTCTGGTCCTGCTCTAAAGGGGCCCTCTTGTTATGGCAGTGCCAGCAAGGAGACCAGCTCTGACAGACCTGTTCATATTGCCGGCTACTGACTGCAGCCCTGGATTGCTGCTGTAGAGGCAACAGGACTGTTGTGAGACACACAAGACCTTCAGGACTGCACAAATGAGAGGACTCAAGAGCACTGCAGCACTGGTAAGAGCACATGAATGAAAAGAGCACGTTGAGCTGCTGTCTGTGGCTGTACCTCCCCAAATCCAGGCAAAGTAGGAAGAAAGAAAATCTAAGTAAGTCTATTTTGAAAGCTTTTTAGGTATCTTATAACATATTCAGGGAATCTGGTTCCATGTTTACATGAGTTCTTGGAGTGAGAAAATGGAAATTAGGTAGGAAAGAATTTAAATACATTTTTATTTATAAGTTCAATAACATTTTTTTTGCACATTCCTATATCTCACATAATCAAACAGACAAAGATGCATAAAACATAAAGAACCACCACTGGGAATCCTATTGAGGAAGTTGTGCATTTTATTGTAGCTGGAATAGTGCTTATTGCAACACCTTCCTGAAAGCGTGCTTGATCTTCCTGTTCCTCATGCTGTAGATAATAGGGTTTAGTGTTGGAGGAACCACTGCATACAGAAGTGCCACTGTCAGATCCAGGAGTGGGGAGGGAATGGAGGGGGGCTTCAGGTAGGCAAAAGCACCAGTGCTGAGAAACAGGGAGACCACAGCCAGGTGAGGGAGGCACATGGAGAAGGCTTTGTGCCGTCCCTGCTCAGAGGGCATCCTCAGCACAGCCATGAAGATGTGCACATAGGACACAACTATGAAAACAAAGCAACCAAAGCCTAAACTGACACCAAAAAAGAGAAATACAAATTCCATGAGGTAGGAGCCAGAGCAGGAGAGCTTGAGGATCTGTGGGATTTCGCAGAAAAACTGGTTGACAACATTGCCTTGGCAGAGAGGCAGTGAAAACGTACTGGCAGTGTGCAGCAGGGAATAGAGAACCCCAGTGCCCCAGGAAGCTGCTGCCATGGTGGCACAAGCTCTGCTGTCCATCAAGGTCCCGTAGTGCAGGGGCTTGCAGATGGCAACGTAGCGGTCATAGGACATGATGGTGAGAAGGGAATACTCTGCTGAGAGGAAGAAGGAAAAGAAAAAGAGCTGTGCAGCACATCCTGTGTAGGAGATGGCCCTGGTGTCCCAGAGGGCGTTGGGCATGGCTTTGGGGAGAGTGGTGGAGATGCAGCCCAGGTCGAGGAGGGCCAGGTTGAGGAGGAAGAAGTACATGGGGGTGTGCAGGCGGCGGTCGCAGGCTACGGCTGTGCTGATGAGGCCGTTGCCCAGGAGGGCAGCCAGGTAGATGCCCAGGAAGAGCCAGAAGTGCAGGAGCTGCAGCTGCCGCGTGTCTGCCAACGGCAGCAGGAGGAACTCGCTGATGGAGCTGCTGTTGGGCATCTGCTGTTGTTGGGCTTGGAGTCCTGCTCAGAGTGCAGAAGATAATGACAAGTCCAGACCATTCTCAGAGGCACTACTCCTGCTATACTATGAAATGTTTTAATTCTCCTACAACAGTGTACATTTAGCACCATTACTTGCATTTAATTTCATGTAGATCAGCATTCCTTAAGCAGAAGCAGCATATGGAGCTCTAACCTTCCTTTTATTTTCTTATGCCTTCTCCCTGGATATTTTCATCTGTTTCATGTCTCATATCTTTACCCCGAGTGCTCTTAGAGCCCCCTACCCGAGCTTCTGTGGCATTCAGTTTCAGTTAGAAAATGCTGCCTGTTTGTAGGATAAGTGAATTATTCATGCCTACAGAAAATGATGATAATTCCATCCTTCGAGAAAGGGGAGACTGAAAGCACATCATGTGTGAGTGTTCACAAAACAAGCAATTGATTGACGAAAAATTCTCAGAACTCTTATTGCCCCTTTTAGATTTCTGACTCCAAACCTCTTTGCCTCAGAACAGGAAATGGAAACCCCCTGCCTTGGCTCTCCTCTTGCAAAGTGCCCTCAGAAACATTCAGTTGTGCAGTGGAGTTGTGATCCCCTGCCCCAGGCAGCAGCTGTGGCAGCACAAGTCCTGCCGGGGGGCTCCTTCCCCCCACACGTCTCCCTGCAGCACCCTGGGCAGCTCCCCGGGCAGGCTGAGTGCTGAGCCTGGCAGGCGGCAGAGTCCCATACCCGGCACACAGCCCCTGGGGCACAGCAGGGACCCTGCTCTGCAGGACAGCCCTGGGCACCCGCCTGCAGCCCCGGCTGCACAGCCTGCAGCCGTGCTGGGACATGCAGCCCTCAGGGCTGTGATTTCATACTGCAGTATGGAAGCCCTCAGCTGGAGCAGAAGGCTTTTTCCACAGTAAAGAAACATGCAGTGCCTGCATCCAGATCTCCTATGGGATGTCCCAAATTAAGTTGACCCTCTATGAAAAGCAGCTCATGGTCTGCAGTGAGACTTACCCTGTCATGGTCTGTGAGCAATGCTCCTGCAGTGAGCTCACAGCCCGCTCACACCACACACATCCTGCAAGCTCTCTTCAGTTTCTCTCCTCTCCTTCTGTCACCTGCAGGCTGTGCTGTGCACAAGAGCTGCTCCTGGGCACAGCTGTCTCTCTGCAGCCCTGCACACTTTTATGAGCTCCCTGTGTCCCAGGAGCCTGGACAGGCAAGCAGCAGATTATGTCATTTTTATCTTTCCGACTTGTCTCCCCTGACATGTCCCTGGGTCCTCATGGCCAACAGCTCCTGAAAGACAACAGCATCATGACTGTGCTTTGAAATTCGCTCAATTAACCACCACATGTCCAGTGGTCAGTGACTGATTGGAGACATATGGGGAGTGCTCCCAGAGATCGTTTGATGAAACAATAAGGGCAACCAGACAAGGAAGGCAAGGTTTGGACTTTCCCTGTGCAGGGCAGTGATCCAGCTGAGGCAGTGCAGGAGTCTCATCCCTTGACAGAAATCCTGGAGCTGAAATGGGATTCAGCTCCCTACACACCCACAGGAGCTGGGATTCCTCTGGTTCAGTTCAGAAGAGCACAAGGAGTTGCCTGCATGTGAGCTCCTACTCTGAGTCCTCGGACCTTCAGCTGGGAGGCAGCTGCTCACACACAGACACTGGGTGATGCCCAAGGTGCCTGGGCTGCTCCTGATGTGTGCCAGTGCTTGTAAACCATGTGGGAAATCCCTGAGATAGACAGCTCCTTCCTGGGCATCAGCCGAGGGCCAGAGAGGGGATAGCACCGGCTGTCCGGTGAATTCACTCACAGCTGCAAGAGCAGCACAGGGCCTTCAGGAAAGCCATGCCCATGGTGTGACCATGTTGCTGTGTCAACTCCAAGGCCCACGATCAGTCTAATGTTTGTGTGCCACCTTCTGCACACTGATACCATAGATTAGCTATCCAGTCAGGCAATGTCCAGTGATGCTTTCCAATTAGGATGTTTACTTCTGTGGTTTTGCACTAATGCAAACACCAACACACAAGAAGCTAGAAATCTTGATAGAGCTGCAGGCCTGAGCTCCTGTTTGGACCATGGGGACACAGTTTAATGGCTTCCACAACTGCACTGTAGCACAAGGGGGATACCGAGTCTTTAGGATGGATGGGCGAGGAGATAAAGAAGGGTGACTGCCCTCTGTGAGAGTGCACTGAGCTCTGCCTGGGGATGGAAGAGCAGACAGGTCAGAGCTAATGGAAATGGCAAACAGAGGAGACCATCAGTGTCTTTTCCTGTCTTCCTGATCAGGGAGAGTAAATGGAAGGTGCCCTCTGCAGACAGATGGGAATCTGATGTTGTCTGTCCCTTGTCCCATTTGGTGGCCTTTGTCACTCCATTATCTGCAGCAGGGACAGCACAGCAGGGCATGTGGCATCCAGCAGATCCATGGAGAGCACAGATGGCAGCTTCTTGACCAAGCAATGGAGGAACCAAAGAGGAGAGGTGCTCTGCTGGATCTCATACTCTCCGGCATGGAAGGACTTGTGGGAACTGCGAAGGTGAAAGGGGCATCAGGCCACGTGCAAGATGCAAATGTATCTCTTTTTATTTATTTTGAGGCTGTAAGCTTAATAGTTGATCATAAATGTCAATAAAACTGAAACAAATAATTGAAGACAAAGATGGAAATCATTGAAATTGTGTTAACCCTTCTCAACATGAAAAATTCTCATGAGTCTTGTTCCATTTTAAGTTGTAAATATGAATCTTTGAAGTGATTTGATGTCTTTTTTTTTCTTTTACTGAAACTACAATGTTTTCCAGAACTGTGTTCGCTGGACACAAATGTCTTCAGATTCAGAGACACAGACAGTGGTGCCAGTGCCAATGCCCTGTGACTATAGCCCGGTGCCTGGCGCTACTCTTCCCTGCTGCCTATTTGATGTGTCTCATCCTCCAAGTTTTTTCAGCTCTCCTAAATAAATGGCCATGGTTAAGGGCATGTTTTCAGCAGGCCATTTGGGCACAAACTACTCCCACTGCCCTCCAGATTTCTCCATCCCTTGCTCTTTGTTCAGTCAGATACCTCCCAATTATCTGTCTGATTTCTGACTTTCAGGGGGATTACTGGAATTTGTTCCATCTCCCCAAAGTCTGAGAATCAGTGAGAATGTGTTAACCCGTCTCAATGTGTGAAATACTCACAAGTCCTGATCAATTTTAAGTTGATACCTCTCAACTACCTGGCTGATCTATCCCAGGGAGATTACTGGAATTTGCTCTATCTACCAGAGTCTGATGGCCTCTGTTGTCAACTACTTCACTGTGATTCAATCTATCCTATCCTACCTCAGAATAAATCATTTCTTTTAAAAGTATTCCATATGAAAGACAAACTTCAATAGATGCAGCTTGAACATGGCATGCAGTTGATCACTGTGTTTTACTGTTCATTCAATTGCATCACCTTTCTTTCCATTTGCTGGCCAGATAAAAAAGAGAAATCTTTCCTTTTCCATGTGTAGCTGGTTCTCTGAGGAAAGCCAGTGGGAGTTGGTGCAAAGCAGTTTTAACACTGAGCGGATGAATGCAGAGGAGAAGAGTGATGTGAAGAAAAGTGATGCAAGTCCCATAGGTCCATTGTGAGCAGAAATTGGGTGGGGAGGTTGAGAAGGACCTTTGTCAACACAGTAACAGTACAGAACTCATTGGGACATCCTGGATTGGTATCAGTTGCACAGTGCTGCTTTAATGTCTTCTTTAAACCCAACTATAAATAAATAGACAATAAATTTATACTGGATTCTTTAAGCTCTCTCCAGATATCCCTCCTTTTTGCTGAACAAGTTCTGATAACCTGAAGAAGATAACAAGATGGCATAAGGCACAGGAGATTCTTTAGGTTATAATGGTCCCAGGGTGCATTTGATGCTGAGTTCATCAGCCTCTAGTGCAGAGAGAAGTTTGCACAAAGTGCTCAACAAGACAAAGTCAGAAGTAACAGTGAAGTTTCTTGGAGTATTAATGGGCCCGCTGAGGAACATTACCAAGTAAGCTTCCCAAGGGACTTGTTAGAGAAGATAACTGGAAGCCATGACTACAGGCAGGCAAAGGCACTGGCATGCTAAGAAACCTCTCCTTTGCCTTACAAAGCAGACAGGTCAAGCCCTGATTGCAAGACCAGTGGTAGAGAGGTCCTGTATGTCATGTTGGCTCTGGGCATTTCCTGGGGCAATGTGTTGGAATTTTGTATGATGTTAAATGAAAGACATGGGGACAGAAGATCCCAGGCTCTACATGTGGTGCAAGGACGCTGTGAGGTTCATGTCCCATATGAGACCTATGTTTCATTGCAGGATGTGAGCAGGGATGTGAGAAGGGCCCAGTCTGAACAAGCAGCCAATCCCTGTGAAACTCTGAACTTCAGATCTCTCGGTTTCAGTGCCCTCCTTTGCACATTCTCCCAGAGTTTGAAGTTCTTTATGTTCTGTGGTGCCCAGAACATAGTGAGGCAGTAGCAATGCAGAGCAGAGGGACAACCCTTTCCCTCACCCAGCTGGCAATAAGTTGCTTCATGCACTCCAGGGGACTGTTGTCTTTCCTGGCTGCCTTGGCACACTGCTGACTCACATTCAGTGTGATGCTGACCAGCACCCCAACCCTTTCCAGTCAGAATCCTCGCCAGTGTCCCATATCCAGTCAGTGTGTATGTCCAGCATTGCCCCTACCCAGGTGCACAATCAGGCACTTGTTCTTGTTATACTTTATGCACTTGGTGCTTAGTACCAACTGGTACCCACTTCTCTGACTTGTCCACATCTCTCTGCAAGTCCTCTCCACCCTCAGTGGAGGCAACAGCACCTCCTCATCTGGTCTCATCAGCAAACTTGCTCAGAACGTCTTCTAGTCCTGCATTCAAGTCATCTGCATAAACATGAAAGGAAAGTGGCCCCAAAATGGAACCCTGGGGACCCCGACAGTGACCATCTACCAGCCTGATGGAAAAAACTGACTATAATCCTTTGGGACTGACCTACTGGCCAACTGCTCACCCACCACATTGTGTTTCTGTCTAGCCATATGCAGAACATTCTGTCCAGAAGGTTGTTGTGAGAAACAGTATCAAAATCTCCACTGAAATCCTCAAGGATTACATCAACTGGCTTCCCTTGGTCAACTAAACGGATAACTGTGTCACAAAATGAGCTTAAATTAAACAGGACCTTTGCCTCACAAACTTGTGTTGGCTGCGACCAATGACAGAATTGTCCTTCAGCTGTTTTTCCATAACTCCCACCATCATTTTCTCCATAATTTTACCAGGCTCTGGACTGACAGGTCCATAATTGCCCATGTCATCTTTCTTGCTCTTCCTTACAATGAGACAACATTTGCCAGCTTCCTGTCAGCTGGCATGACCCTAGACTTCTTTAGATGCAATTGAAATGAGAGCCCAGAGCATACTAAGGCGTCATCATTGAAAGAAAGTAGATGTGCCATAGCTTTGCAATGTCTTGAACTCCAGAGTATGCCACAGATGGAGCAGAGGGGAAGATTTGCCTCTTCTGTAGTGAACTCATTCTTTTGGTAAGCAGAATAACACTACCTGATACATGGGGACTGTGTCTCTGCTCTGCTCTGCTCAGCTCACAGGGTAGCGGTGCAGGGTGTTGCTCTCATGTCAATGCAGGTAAACTCACTTTAATCCTTTTTCCTCTGTAAATGCTTCCTCTATTTCTATGCTCAGATACACTTCCACATTCCCTCAAGTACACTTCCATATATCATTAACAATTACACTTTCTTATACCATCAAAACAGTTTGTCAAAACGTACAGTTCTTCAGTTCACATAAACTCCCTTAATACAGTCTGTATTCTTCAGTTATAAACACTGTGCCACAGAACCAGCACTGATTGAACCACCTCCCTCACACACTTCCTCGCAAGCAGTACATAGTATTACATAAATGGGTTGACATTCATTGGTCGGGTGGAATGTACACCTCTCCTCAGGACAATCTTACTAATCTACAGAGTACAAACTCCCGTCTTCTTACATACAAGCAGAAAGTACTTATGAGTGGACAGACAACACAGTCTTTCACTTTGTCCGTGTCTGGCCATTTCCCTCACAGGAGGAAGGAAACATGGATCGGGACTCGGCACTCACCCTGCAGCTGTTCTGTGTCTCACTCACACCACACTCACTCTGACATTTAGATCAAAAACCATGGTTTATTCATACTACACAATGCTGACAACGTTTTCTAGCTGGAATCTTAATAACACTCATACTCTGGTCGACCAGTTGCAAACGTTAATGTTTTTCCCAGAGTCGGCTTGACACACGGTACCAAACACTTAAAGCAGATGATAATATTGAACATACAACCTATAACCTCCGTGATTACAACTTGGAGAACCCAGGCTACCATTTGACAGGCTATCCACTATATCCCATACCCGTAGGAGAGACCAACCTATGTCCCTCCTATTGTCACCCACCTGGGAGAGAGTACTTGTTCTTGTTTCCATTCATATGACATACAGTTCCCTTTCATAGGAACTCACCCAAGGAGTCTTCCTACCCAGCTGGCAACCAAAGCCATGAGCTCACCTCCCTGGGAGCAGCACGTATGGCTGTAAACTGTGTAGGATGTCTCCTCAAGACATATGGGCTCCACTTACCATACACATACCTGGTCCACCTATGGGTGGTCCTTGTCTGTCCCTGCAGTGATCAGGTGAGGAAGGGAGTCCTTCAGAGAAATCTCAGGGTGCGCCAAAGGTGTCTCCCTCTCAGCTGGTCCTGCAGCGAACAGAGCTGGTCCCACCTGGGCCGCCAAATTGACTACAGGAATTGAACTCTATAACCTCTATAACTGATACAGTCTCCCATGACATACTTATACCAAAGCTGAGGAAGTATGGGATAGGTGATTGGACAGTGAAGTGGGTCGAGAACTGGCTGACTGGCAGAGTGCAGAGGGTTGTCGTTGGCGGTGCAGTGTCTGGCTGCAGGGCTGTAACTAGCGGCGTCCCCCAGGGGTCTGTGCTGGGTCCGGTCTTGTTCAACATCTTCATCAACGACCTTGATGAGGGGATAGTGACCACCCTCAGCAAGTTTGCTGATGACACGAAGTTGGGAGGATTGGCTGACACGCCTGAAGGCTGTGCTGCCATTCAGCGAGACCTGGACAGGCTGGAGAGCTGGGCAGTAAGACACTGGATGAGGTTTAACAAAAGCAAGTGTAGAGTCTTGCACCTGGGTAGAAATAATTGCATGCACCAGTACAGGCTGGGGGAAGAGCTGCTGGAGAGGAGCTCTGCTGAGAGGGATCTGGGCGTCCTGGTGGACAACAGATTGACCATGAGCCAGCAGTGTGCCCTTGTAGCCAAAAAAGCCAATGGCATCCTGGGGTGCATTAAAAAGAGCGTGTCCAGCAGGTCGAAGGAGGTGATCCTCCCCCTCTACTCTGCCCTGGTGAGGCCTCATCTGGAATATTGTGTCCAGTTCTGGGCTCCCCAGTACAAAAAAGACAGGGATCTCTTGGAAAGAGTCCAGTGGAGGACCACAAAGATGGTGAAGGGCCTGGAGCATCTCCCCAATGAGGAGAGACTTAGGGAACTGGGTCTGTTTAGCCTTGAGAAAAGAAGGCTGAGAGGGGACCTGATCCAGGTCTATAAATATTTGAGGTGTGGGGGGCAAAGAGGTGAGGCCAGACTCTTTTCAGCAGTGTGTGGAGGAGGGACAAGGGGAAACAGACAGAAACTGGACCATAGGAAATTCTGCACTAATGTGTGCAATAACTTCTTTATGGTGAGAGTGACAGAGCACTGGAACAGGCTGCCTAGGGTGGTTGTGGAATCTCCTTCTCTGGAGATATTCAAGACCTGCCTGGATGCTGAGCTGTGCAACGTGGTGTAGGGAACCTGCTTTGGCAGGGGGACTGGACTCAGTGGTCTCTGGAGGTCCCTTCCAACCCCTACAATTCTGTGATTCTTTGAATATCATGGAGTTGTTTGGATGGGGAAAGACGACCCCTTTGAATGACCTTTTGTCAGGGCATGTCCTGGGATTCCTAGGATCCTCAAAATGCAGCACTGCTTCTGTCACTGAAAAATGGGGCCCTGTGTGGGACGGAGGGAGGGTCCATGAGTCCCTGGCCCACCTGACTGAGTATTTCCATGGTCTTAGCAAAGACATACTTACAACTTGAGAATGACAGTTAGCTGTGTTCATGGTGGCATGGCCACTTTTAATGGCCTTGAACTGTCTGAACATAACTGAAGAGGCTCAGGCTGATGCAAATCAGCTATTGAATGATAGTGTTGAAAAACTGGAAAGACGGGTGGCAGTTTTGATGGGAAAAAACCTAATTCAATCATTCTCCTATGGAAGATCAGTAACAACTCTCTGGAGGACCATGGGGGCCCTGTACAAGGGAATCTGTATAAAATGGACTCTGTAAATGAAGGCACTAAAAGGTCAGATTTTGAGGTTCCATTTGGACTAGATCTATTTGAGATCTGACTGATTGTAACCCTAAAATGAAAAAAAAAAAAAAAAAAAAATGCAGGATAGGCTGGTGGGAGTGCCCTGACCAGTGTCCACCCCCCAAACCCTGCTGCCCATAATACAGCAGCTGAACTGATGGATATAGTACAGTGGTTTAGACAGAAACCAAGAGAGCATGCCAGCATAGCTGCTCTGGTTATGGGACATGGAGGCAGAAAGTGCTATGGTGAATGGACTGGAAATTTCAAAACTGACATCCATTACTACTAACCCTGCCCTCAGGCAAAGACTTTATGCTCTTGTCTGGAGGGCTTATCGCAATAAAGATTGGCGGATTTGCTGCGTAGACCGGTCAGAACTCAGATCTGCGTTGTGCTTCCTGCGGCACCAAACGCCCAACAGTGGCAGTTCCGCTTATTGGCCAGCAGGTGGCAGCAGAGACCACGGAAAGAACGTCTGCGGGACAGACCCTGGGGATCCGTTCTTTTGATTATAGGGGAAGAACACAAAGATGGAAGAGGAGGGAAGGGGGAAAAAAAAAAGAAAAAAAAAAAAATCAAACCACAGCAAACAAATAAAAACTTCTCCAAACGTAGCAAACGTGAATGTCTGTCAATAAATTAATGAGTAATTAAATTGATATCCCTTTCCCGCCCCCCCCCCCCCCCCAACTTCTGAGATGAAAAAAAACCACTTCTTTTAGAAGAAAACAGAGTAGTAACAACTTCTGTACCTACATTCACCACTCTGAGATCCTGTCTGGGTCTCCCAAGGCTTGTAAATAACCACTGGGTCGGTTCTGATGTCGAGTGATTTGTTGTCAGTTCTCTCATGGTTCTCCGGTCAGTTCTCCGGTGCCAGGATCTGCCACAGGGCATTCTGACCACGGGCATCATGTTTCTACGCTGCCGCCTGCATTTAACAGGCAATGGGACTGCCCAGCATGTGCAAGGCAGCACCTCTGTCACACCACCAGAATGTTTAAGGCTGTTGGGATTGTTGTTAGCGTCCCATTAACACTGAGGCTAGAGATACCCTTAGGATTGACATTACTATTAGCATTACTTTGATGGTGCCCTATCTGGGTCATTTCCAGGGGATGTCAGGAGTAAGGCACAGTGTCAGGAGAAAAAGAACAGACTCTGTTACTTTATAAACGTGATAATAGAGAGAGTTCATTGGAAAAAATACAACTCTTAAATAATGCAAAGCATGCTTCTGATTGGATGCAGGCATCATCTGGGCTCTGATTAATATTACTCTTAAGGTAAAGATTATTGTTACCATAATGATTTTTTTTTTTGGATTATGATCAGGGTTAAGGTTCCTTTTGCTACAAACTTCTAGCATCATTTTTGTTGTTGCATTTGGAGTTAGGGACGATTTTAGAATCACGGTAAGGGTTAGGATTAGAGTTACATTGCTGGTTAATGCTGTTATCTTTACAGCTCCTGTGAGGGTTGGGGTCTGGGTCAGGTGTTTAAAAATGAAATGAAAAAAGAATTAAAAAAATATATTGAAAGCTTCAGATTTCCTTAATCTTTGTGGGAATCATATAATGTGCAACTCAGATCTACCTCTTCGTGCAGTGACTGCCTGTAAATTTGCTGGAGCCTAATATAATATGGCCTTGTGCTTTCCGCTAACTCACCTTCATTTCATTTTCATTACATTTGCTTGGTAGTCAGATTTTGGTGTGTAGATATTTTAAAACAATCTAACTGACATTAGCAAAAAATTAAAAATAAAATTAAAAAAAATGCACAACAGCATCGTATCAATTTTTATAGATAAGATACAGAAGAGCAGTTTTCCTTAGTTTTCTGTGCCTCTTTACTTTCTTACCCTCTCCCCTTGTGTGAGAAACTCTCAAAGTCAAAGATTTCTAGTTAGGCAAAGCTGGCAGCGATAGCAGCAGTGCTTATTCATTATTGCAATACTGCGCGCACATCCCCTATTGGCAAGGGAGAAACTGCACACCAGTCAGTGAAATCAATTCTGTTCTGTGCCCTAAACCCACTGCAGGTGATGCTCTCATGGCTCTCATTGGTTGAGCATCTCAGGCTCACAGACTCCTCGAGACTGTGGCTAGGATTCATTTCCATAGAAGGTCAATTACCAACCTCTTGTTTTTAGGTCTGCCTTGTACTTTTCTGCGGACAGAGAAGGGCAATGTTTCCAAAAGTCAGTACATTCATTCTGTCCTGTGCTGGGCTCTACCCACCCTGTATTTATCTTGTGCTTGTCTCAATTCTCCCCATGTCAGAATGCCCCCAGTCTGAACTTAATTCTGTTCAGCAACTTTCTTGGTGGAAAAACTACTTATACAGCTGTTTTACAAGAGGGTTATACATTCAGTTAGGGCCTACACTATGTACTGAAAATACTGGAAACTTCCACTGCAAAAACACAATCTACCTCTCCCATCTGTGCAGCCTTGCAGACCCAGAGCATGCCAGGTTATTTCTGCTTTCATAGCATTTGCATGCTGTAGGGTGAGCACAAGGTTCTGCTGCTTGATTCTTCTGCAAGAGCTGCCTACTGGCAAATGGTTGCAGGGATGGAGGATGTGACAGAAAGCATTTGTCTCCACAAGAGCAGAGTTACATTCAGTGCAGAGTGTGAGAGTCAGGTTGGTGTGGAAAAGCACTGACACGCTGGGGATGATGCAGTGCTCACATGTCTAACACTCACAGACATTACTGTCAGAAGGATGGTGCTGTGTTGTGCTTCTACCTTTGGCAGCCCCTGGAGAAATGCTATGGCACACAGAACACCTTTGTATTGCACTGACTGCTGCCATGCAGCATGGATTTAACACACCAAATCCAGAGGAGCATGACTGCATCTAACTGCCCTGAGAAAAACTACTGTAGCTGAAGAGATGAGGAGGCAGCTGCTCATCTGCAGAACAAGCAGTACTGCCAGACACTGGGCCAGGTGAGCACCTCCTGCTGCAGCGTGATGATGACAGGGCTGGAGATGATCTGCAAAGCCAGCTTAAAAGTGGGAGACGTGAGTCAACATGGCAGGAGGACAGAGGTGTTAGGGAGCAGCCAAGGCATCAAAGAGTATCAAAAGGCTTTGAAAAGTATCACAAAGTGACAGCCAGGAAGACTGGGATTATCATGAGCAGCAACCTGGATGCTAGAGATTATTTGCTCCCATACAAAATGGTAGAGATCTTGCTGCAGACATCCCAAAGCCAGGCAAAATGGGAACCCAGAGCTCTGCCTGCACGAACCCCACAGCCATAGCATTGCAAGCTGAGCTGCCTTGCTGTTTGTTGCATTCATCCCAATCCCTGTGATTGAAGACTCAGAATGCAGTCGAGGCGATGACTGAGCATGAGAGTGACTTTATTCAATAAAAGACAGGAGGGCTTGAGAGGTCAAGGGTGAAGATGGGACTCCTCTTGTCAAGATGAGAGTGGCTCAGAGCTGGTGCTGCTGCCTGGTGCCTGGGACTGGCAGCCTGACTCTAAGTCCCCATCTAAGATGCTCAGCTTCACCTCACTGATGCTGCCCTGCTCCTGCATGGTGGTGCTGCTGCTGGGACACTCGGGCTGTGCTTGGGATGGGCAGCACTGCAAAGGCGCTGGGTCACAATCCAGGCAGGTGACTGCTGTGTCTGGCAGGCTCAGGTCAGGAGCTTCAGCAGAGCCAGGAGATATGAGAGCATGAACGTGGATGAGCCCCTTGTGTCCATCACTGTTACCATGTGGAAGGCTGTCATCCGAATTGCAGCGATTCATGCTTAATAAGAACTCTCCATTGATGGAAAGACACTGCTTGGTTTGGATCTTTGGGGTTGACAAGGGCTCGAATCACCTAGGAAGGCATAGAAACACAAGGGTTAGTTTCAAACATTTGCAAGTTGAATCATGAAAGGTTGTTGATACTTGGTAATAGAGTGGCGGCAGGAAGAAGCAAATAGGCTTGAAGCAACAGAGCCACTGTCTTGAAAGTGATCCTCGTGCAGGTCCAGCTCGTGTGTTGTTTCACTGTAATCTGCTTCTTTGGGTCTACCTAGTGGGCAGCAACACTCGAGCTGTTACTGATATCACTGCAAAGAACTGGAGACAATTGTTCTATTCCTAAGAGCTTCAAGGTGCCTAGAAGCACAAATAGAAACCAGCAGTATTTCATCACTTCACCAAAAGGAAGGTCAAACACCTGAGCTGTGAAGAGCAGTTACAGAACCTATGCATAAGATCACACCAGACATACTTTGTTCTAACAACAGTTATGGCACATAGTCCATTTCCTTCAATATTCCCAAAATGAAATGATGTGGAGCATAACAGGGAAAGAAACACTGCACACAGACACTATGACCATGATTAGACTCAAGCAGCAGACTTAAAACAAGTCAGAGTTTTTGATTCCAGGATATTTCAGGACCTATCGTGTGAAATTCAGTTACACAACAGTGCCTTGGTGCCTGCGTTTCAAGCAACTTTCAGATCACAGCCATGTAAAATAAAAACAAATTCAGTGCAGAAATAGCAAGCCTGTACCTTAATACTCATGAGATTATCCATTTTTTACTGCATTCTGACTAAGTTCTAAAACTTGCTCATCCCAGTTCACTTCAACAAGTTCCACCAATTCAAGCAACGCAGTTCTGAGATCCTGTGTATGTTGTGCAGATAGAATTGAACAGTGCAGAAATAGTCTCTGACAGCTTTAAGAGCTCCGTTCTGCTTACAAACTCTCAGTCCAAAACTATTCAGTTTTAAGGAAATGAACACCTGAAGCAGTTGGATCATCTGCCATTTGCCGCATTCTGCTTCTTGGCATCATGATTAGCACAAAGGGTTTTCTGCTGTCCTGCAGAGATGGACAAAGTCCTGCTTACAAATGGACCAGGTTTCAGTGTACAGCAGAGTTTGTACCAGACTAACAAGCCACGTCATTCAATTCATGTGCTCAGGTTGTTATGCACTCCGAAAGGAAACAGAACTAACTGCTGGATTCTGAAGGCAATCTGTGGGGTCCTACATTACCTCCTGATTCTGGAAGAGGAAATTCTAATAGCAAATGCAGAACTTTGATCTTTGTAGACATGAGAAGAGCTGGCATTTAGGAACATTCATTTCAGGGAAATCAAATGATGTGTCTGTATTTTTACTACAGATAGTATAGGGAGCAGCCAGTTGAAGAACCAGATACAAAAAAATCCAGCCCATTGGCAGGAAAATACTTCTCCTTAAATTCTGTATGCTATCATGGTACAGAATTAGGCTACAGTGCCACATAGGCCAACCAAGCGTAGAACCAAATCCACAAAATACTGGTAGACAAAGCAGCAAAAACAGGGACAATATTCAACAGACTGTGCTGTGGCCTTTCTACCCACAGCTCAGCATGTTCTGCCATCCGAAAAGCAAGGCCTCTTGTCAAGCTCAGCTATTTCCCTTCTCAGTGTATTCTAGCACCACTGATACCCACTGGTATCCTCCTGTAGAGTGCCATCATATTGTCATCATCCAAAGGAAAAACCCACACAGCAGAGCATACAGCAGTACACCCATGCTCCAAATATCCGCCTGAAAAACAAAAAGACAAGCTTACAAACCTGAAGCACCTCAAATGGCTTCCTGACAGACTGGATTGTCTGCCCTTGCCAAAGCCCACATATAGCCCATGAAAAGCTGGCTCTTTCCCTCAGGAAATAAAACCTTATCGTCCCAGAGAAAGCATATAACCCTCATTCAATTGCCCTTTCACTCAGCTTAGAGCACTACTAAAACCAGCATCTTCACCTTAGCTCATCACACTGCTGCAGTTCCTTTTACAAGGATTTCACTGGCAAAAATGAAATCAAAGCCGTCACAAGGGATTTAGCACAGTTACGTGTTACTGGCTACGAGAGCTGTCAGCACAGTCACCTGTCTGGCTTTGCTGCTGTTCGGTTCTCTTTATGTAGAGGCACAACAAGGTTCAGACACAGTGCAGTTCTCACTTTGACTGTAAAGAAAAAGGAGGCTTGAAAAGCAGCGTGTGGAAAACAAAGAAACAAGAATTAGAACAACAGTGGGGCCATGGCACTTGTAGGAATTGCTCCGCCTTTAACAGCGATTCAAGAAGTACGAGGGCATCCCAAACCAGACCAGTTTGGACAGATTAACAACTGCAAGTAGTGGGTTCCAAAATTCCAGACATGAAATCAAAGCTGGAAAAACTCTTCACATTTTCATCTCTCAATTTTTAGTTCATTGTGCATTACAACGGAAACAATTCTTCACATACAACTTGGAAGCTAAAGACAAGTCTGACAAAACAGACTGCACAGAAATGATGGATAATTAACAGAGCAAATTGCTCTTTCAAACACTTAGTAATAGAAAGAGATCTCTGAAGTTGCTGTTCTGTAGAGCCCCAAAGCAGTCGCTTGAGGCAGTTCAGGATTAGCCAGAGACAAACCAGCCAGCTGTGTGAACTGAGACCAATTGCACTTTTCTAGTCTGTGGCCACTGACAGCTTCTGAGAGCTACCAAGCGATGCAACCTAGCAGAATTCAGAAAGGAAACCAAGAGAGCCTATCTGAGCTCCACTGCCTTTAAATGCTCTGTGGAGAGGGAAGGGAAAGAGGGGAAAACAAACACCGCTCTACATCCCTCTGAGCCAATAGACACTTTGCCCTGGATTAGCTCTGGTGCTGCATAAGCTGGGCTTCCACAGCATGTGTTCAGGCGGTAATCAAGGCCTGCCTGGAATAACACAAAAAATAGAGAGAAACGTTTGCTTTAACAGAGTTTATGTCTTCTGGTCATAACACTTGAGAAGCCTCAGAGGCTTCTTCTCCTGTGCATATTTTCATTCATCTTAGAGTTTGCTTTCATTCAATGTGACCTCTCTAGGCAAATATTGTCTAAGACCATGAGCATCACATAAATGTGCAGATCTCAAGCTGCTCACTTATCTAGTACCCTTCGCATGATGCTTTATTTTCCTCAGCTGATCATCTAGATTGTGTCTGTTGATTGTGCAACAACAGCCTGTTGATCTCGATTACCTGTGAGAGGCTCTAACTTTGGCCAGGAAAAATCATTTGAGGATCAGTAATTATCTGGGACTCAGTAAGTCTTCCCATGCTTTCATAACAGCAGAGATACACACACACACAAACTCGTGGAACCCCACTGCTTTGCACAATCCTGTGCACACTCATGTGTGTCATGCACTGATTTCCCAGCCAGTCCTCATAGGGTCTCTTACTTAGGACGGGAGTGTAGGGGAGCAGCCAGAAGCTGTTTGCATTCCCTGCTGTCTGCTGGGCAGCTTTACTGGAGATGCTTGGGTTGCTTTGTTTTTCCTTGGGAGGTGGGAAGGAGCTTTGGGTTGGAGGCACATCCCGTGCCAGAGCATCCCGATGGCACGTGTGGGGCACTGATCTGCAGCAGATGAAGGGGAGGAGGTCCCAGCACAGCTCTGTACCATGCTCTGCCACACTGGGCAGCTTGTTCCTGGCTCAGCAGCGTCATCAGACAAGAAGCAGGGAAGGAAATCAAGGATGGGGGGTACCATCAAACGCAGTTAGTGCATGCCTGTGCAAGACAAACAGACCCAGAGCTTGCAGGTTGTTCCTGCTTTTGTAGCATTTGTGTGCTGTAGCTGAGCAAAAGGTTCTGCTGCTTGAATCTTCTTCTGCAAGAGCCACCTACCGGTAAATGTCTGCGGGGATGTAGTCGGTGTGCACGTCTGAAGCCATTTGAGAACCTAGTCGTTCTTGCTGCAGGACCCCTGTCTTCTGTTAAAAGCTGAACGGTCCCCAGAGCACCTGTTTCCATCAGCTACCACCATCCAAAGCAGCCAGCCTTCTTACAATCACCTGGCCCAAACATCCCTTTTGCTCTACACTTGATTCCTGCAAGAGATGGGAGCTCGGCACGCACACCATCCTTCCAACACCC
Organism: Coturnix japonica; assembly: GCF_054131305.1. NCBI lineage: Eukaryota > Metazoa > Chordata > Aves > Galliformes > Phasianidae > Coturnix > Coturnix japonica. Next base: position 3,282,323 of record NW_028188948.1, on the reverse strand, counting down.
CATCCCTGCAGCAAGGGATCACAGCACTGGCACAGCTGAAACAAAAAGGGTGTGCGAGTTTCCTGTTAGCACTCAGTGTGAACCAATCTACCACTGAGCAACACCGTGAGTCCCCACTCACCTCAGCACAGGTCAACCTGTAACCCCAACCTTCCCCTATCCATGTGCACACGCACACCCATTCACCACCCTGCCTGCTTTGCACACCCCCATGCACACTCTGCATCGTGTGCCCTCCTTTGCATTCACAGACGTGTGCAAACCATCCCTGGGAACACCTACGTGCCTAAACCTTCCACAAACACCCCTTTGTGTGCACCTGTGTGCAACCCAACTCCTCAGCACACGCACGCGTTTGTGCCACCCTGTCCATGCACTCACCACGTGCCCTCCAGCAACCAAGGATTGCAGAGATGCTCCAGACTGTGCCAGAGATGGAATCTCAGAGTGCTGGGACATTATTGATCACTAAGGAAAACACTTGGAAGCATATTCAATCTGCAGAAGCTGTAATTACTGGGCACAGTTAGCTTTCCTATGGCTCAGCTGGAGGAGGCGGGTGCTCTCATACATCTGAGACACTCACACAATGTTGGGATCATTCTGATGGAAACTATGTCTTCAGATATCATGGTTAAAACCATCCAAGATGATCATGCAGAGCCTTAGCTCTTGAGCAGCACTTCCTCCCCACCCTTCACTACTCCAAGCAGCTCCAACAAACTTCTCAGAAGAAATCCAGGCCAGCACAGACCTGGCAGACCAGAACCAAGTGCAGCTTGTGGGACGGCAGTGCCCACTCCTTGCTTCCACCCTGCTCCAGCAGGTTAAGGAGTCTGAGCCTCACTGGCCTTTGACAACTCAAGACTTTCAGCACCTCATGCCAACATTTCTCACTAAGATACACCTAAGGCATTGAATTCTCTTCTCACTACCTCCTCCCAGTCCTCCCCTAGGAACAGAAACAATTCAGATTCTACAGCAAACTACAGCATCTGCACTGCAAGAGCACACTGAACCACCTGCAACAATGAAACATGGTTTTGGAGAGTGGGTATGAAAACACACCTTTAGACAGCTGTCTCCCTGTAGCCAAAAGGAAACCAAGAAGGAAAAGTCCAGCCTGAAACATGCCCATGCTACTAGCCCAGGTTTTTCACAGTCAATGCAGAATCCATCCTGTTCTTGAGGTAACAAACGACCAGTGAGTCTCCTCTTGCTCCACCCCTTCTCCTTCAAAGCCTGAAAAAGAAAGAATAAACAAGCAGAAGAAACCCAGACGTACCTTTCCACACACAGAGCAGAAAGTGGAGCAGAGCACAGAGCAGTTGTCTCCTTCCTGAGACATGGTGGGGAGCATCCCAGAGGAAGCCCAAGTTCTTTGCTTCTCTCCACAGGGACTTCAAGCACTCTTGGCAAGAGCTGCTTTGGTTCTTTCTTCAATTGCTTCCATCACCAGAATCTCCTTTGGAAAAGGAACCCGAATGAAAGAATCAGCAAATGAAAAAGAATGAGCAATAGCCACTTTACCAGCTTTCTTCTGACACTCAATTTAGACTCTTGACTCGGGCAAGGTCTTAAAATCAACTGGTTACAAGAACTGTCCCAAAATATATCCAGCTTCTGTACAGCTGCCATTCTTTCTGACAGCGAGTGTAATCACAGAATCATAGAATGGCCCGGGTTGGAAGGGACCTCAAGGATCATGAAGATCAATCACCTCCCTGTCCCTGCTGGCCATCCCCTCTTCTGATGGAGCCCAGGGGACCATTTGCTCTCTGAGCTGCAAGAGCACGCTGATGGCTCACGTTCTGTTTTTCATCCACCAGGACCCCCAGGTCCTTCTCTGCGGGGCTTCTCTTAAGGACTGCTCCTCCCAGTCTGTAGAAATGCCTGGGATTCCTCCAGCCCAAGTGCAAAACCTTGCACTTTGCTGTGTTCAACCTCATTAGATTCACGTAGGCCAACCTCTCGGTTGAGCTCCCTCTGAATGGCATCCCTTCCTTCCACTGCATCAGCCGCACCACTCAGCAAACAGCAGAAGGTGCACTCCATTGCATCATTGGTGTCTCTGATAACCATGTAAAAAAGCACTGGTCCCAAGACAGACTCCTGGATGACACCACTTGTTATCGGCCTCCACCTGGACATAGAACCATGAATCACCACCCTCTGTCTGTGGCCTTTCAACCAATCCCTTATCCACCAGGTGGTCCACCTGTCAAATCCACATCCCTCCAGTTTAGAGATAAGGATGTGGTGGAGGGCAATGTCAAAGATCTTGCTCAAGTCCAGGTCAATGACATCTGTTACCTTCCTTTTGTCCACAAATGCCGTCACTCCATCATAGAAGGCCACCAGACTGGTTAGGCATGGCCTTCCCCTGCTAAAGCCACGCTGCCTGTCTTGGATCACATGCTCATTTCTTATGTGATCAAGCATGTCTTTGAGGCAGATCTGTTCTTCACCATCTACATCAGTTACACATTTGAATCAAATAATTGGTGTTCCTGTCACCAAGAAAACCTCTTTGTCTTCTACTCCTGCTGCACTTCTGTGCTTTCATCAGAAGCAAAGGAAGAGACCACCTCCTAGATCCAAATTTTAAGAAACCAACACCCAATAGGTGTCATCTGAAGTAAAATAGCAGAGAAATTAAGATGACTCTTCTGCATCCAGCTTGGATCACTCCCTCACTCAGGCACACCACCATCAGATCAAGGAGATGCTGCCTTCAGCTTAGAGACTGTATGGGAAATCACAGCTTGAACCTCTGATTAATCAGCTGAGGCAAGTATTGGGTCAGCTGCGGGAGCACAGGTGAGAGTAATCTAGCTGTGCTCCCAGAAGGGGTGGACCTCGACTCAACCTCCTCTGAGACCTCATTTAAAGGCTGACCACCACTGAGACAGCATGTCTTAGAGATTGCTCCCTAGTTGAGGCTGCCTCAGCTTTCTAGTCAAGGTATCGATATTGGTGAGTTTCCCTTTGCTAATAACCTTAGGCTATTTACCACCATCTTGGTTAATATCTTTTTATTAACCACCCTTACAGAGACCATAAGGGTTTGGGCTTCCAAACTCTCAGCAAGCATTTGGATCAGCCAGCTTCCTGCCGAGGAGCCCCCTGCATCACTGCTGCCTATTCTGGTACCGGACCCGCAGATGCTTCAGAGCTCATTAGCATGGACTTCCTTCCTCCCCTCAGCAGCTGCTCCTGCACTCACCTTCATTCCTACTCAGATACCGGCCGCTTCCAGCACCAGCTGACCTGCAAGACACAGAAAGGAAAGGTGGGAGTCATGCAAACGCACAAGCCCAAGGCTGTGTCACCACCACATATGGCAGCCTCGGGAAGTCAGCTGAAACTACAGCCTTTGTCAGAATGGAAACAGGCACCGTCAATTAAGTGTGACCTCTGAACTCATTGCCACCATCAGAAATAGGCACTGAAATCGCTCACTTCACTGCAGCTGGTTAACTCCAAATTCTTTTGCTTTTGGGAAAATGCGGACACGGAATTGAAGGACACCAGAAAAACGACATCTACTTCATTGTAGGTGGTTAAGCTTGGAAGCAGGACTTGAGCAAGAAATGCTTCTCAGCTCCTTGAAAGGCACTAATCCTGACCTCTGCCACAGGTGGCTGAGTGACACAAAAGTTGAGCTGCCCATTCAGAAGCACATGGAGCAGGCCATGGAGCGGTTACATACCAACACATGAACAGGCACTTTCCCATTGGAAGTGAAATCCCTTCTCCCTGCCATGCCATGCCCACACCGCTCCTCAGGGCTGCACTGACAGCACAGACAGAATTGAAACATCTTTTGTCATCATTGTGGTTTTTCACAGACCCAGACAATGAGATACTGGGTTGCTGTGTGGGTTCCCAGGCGGCACTGCCATTTCCAAGCCATTGCTTCCTAGGGGCACAGAAAGGAAAACGCCTGAACAAAATTTCACCCAGAGATTGCTATTTTACCATTCTTCCATGCAAAACAGGAGGACAGTACAGCGGATTTGTGCAGCTGCATCAACACCCTGGGTGCTAAAGGAATGCAAAGACAGAAATATCAAAACTACAAGGAGGGAAGCTATGTTTAGTAATATCTTTTCTCATTTACAACAGGCAGTTGGCACTACTAAAGGAAAATCCCAGGCCTCAGGTTCTGACAGTGCGACAATCTGGCACGGACTCAGATGTGAGTGATCCAAATGGTTTATTCCAGGTTCTAATACCACTTCTGTGAATTCACACGTTTTCTCTCTTAACTTTCCCACAGCCTTCACATGTCCACAGAACATCCCACAAACTCTCCTTCACGGCACATGTAGGCACTCATCCCACCAGAGCCATCAGTCATTCCTAGCCATGTGCTTCTCCTCCAGTCACGGACAGTATCACACGGCCATAATGCATCTTAAATGACTTAGTTTTTCTGTTCTTTCTGGAGGTGTCCTTGGTTCCTAGCCTTCTCATGCCGTTCATCTTCCTCTGCAGCTCCTGCTCTGAAGAGTCTTCTTATGTTCCCACATGACAGGAAGAAAATGAAGACACAACCCCTGCCACCAAGGTCAGCTCTGCAGCACACGTTACCTGAGGAGCACTTGGCTACTCATGCAAACTGCACAGTGCCAGGAAGATTGTTAATGTTGCACTTCTTCTTCTCCTGGCTCAGAAATTAAATTTTCTACCTAGAAAATGGAAAACAAACAAACAAGCAAACAAAAAACAACAACAACAAAAAACACCTCACCTGACATAAAGGAGACATGATTGTTACTATGGAATTCCGGAGGGCAAGGTATTTGCCCTCTCTATGAAGAAGCTGACTGCAAAGGACTAAGAACAGCCACGATCACGTTGAGAACTTGCGGGTAAAATTCGGGACTGAACCAATAATGGGCTTCTGGAGGTGAGGGTCTGCTCCAGGCCGCCTGGTCAAGGGAGCCTGTTGATGGGCCCTGCTTACTGCAGCTACCAGAAGCACCGCGCTCACTGACTCTCAACTTGATGGGGGATTCCAGTCAGGCTGGGAAATCAGCATGGCTGGCTGCAAGCTGTCTGAGAGACTGCTGGACTGCACTGGGAATAACTTTGTGGGCCAAGCATTAAGCACACCAAGCAGAAGGGAAGGTATTGGACAGACCGACCAGAGGTCAAGCGTTGCTGGACCTGCTGCTCACCAGCGCTGAGGAGATCATCAAAGGCGTCAAGGTTGGAGGCTGCCTGGGCTCCAGCGATCATGCCCTGGTTGAGTTTGTGATCTCAAGCGATGTGGGCCTGGCAAAGAGCAGGACCAGGATGCTCAACTTTAGAAGAGCAGACTTCAAGCTACTCAATGGAATGCTGGCCAAGATCCCCTGGCGCGCTGCCCTCAAAGATAAGGACGTTGAGGAGAGCTGGCTACTGTTCAAGGATGCCCTCCTGGCAGCACAAGAGGTCTCCATTCCCCTGATTAAGAAAGTGGGCAGGAGAGGTAGAAAACCGGCATGGCTCAGCAAGGACCTGCTAAGAGAACTGAGGGTGAAGAAAGGGGTGTACAAGCTCTGGAAACAAGGCTGTGTCACCCGGGAAGAATACAGGGATGCCGTCCGAACTTGCAGATGTGGGATCAGGAAAGCCAAGGCTCAGGCAGAACTGAACTTGGCGAGGGATGTGAAAAACAACAAGAAAACCTTCTACAGGTACATTGGCCAGAAGAGACAGGCCAAAATGGGCGTGCCTACTCTGGTAAATTTAAAAGGAGAAATGGCTTCAACAGATGAAGAGAAAGCTGAGGTGCTGAATGAGTTCTTCACCTCGGTCTTCACTGGTGGCCAGGATTCTAGTCTTTTTCACGTCCCTAAGTCTTGCACCCCCATACCTCCATGTGGGGACCAAGGAGGTAAATCCCTCCCCACTGTAAGGGTAGAGCAAGTCCGAGAGTGCCTCCTTAGACTGAATGAGTATAAGTCTATGGGGCCAGATGGCGTGCATCCCAGGGTCCTGAAGGAGCTGGCTGAGGTGGTTGCTGAGCCGCTCTCCATCATATTTGAGAAGTCGTGGCTGTCAGGTGAGGTCCCGGATGATTGGAGGAAGGGTCACGTCACTCCCATTTACAAGAAGGGGAGCAGGGACGACCCGGGTAACTGCAGGCCGGTGAGTCTCACCTCCGTGCCTGGGAAGATGATGGAACAGATCCTCCTGGACAACATGCTTGATCGCATAAAGAACAAGCATGTGATCCGAGACAGCCAGCATGGCTTCACCAGGGGAAGGTCATGCTTAACTAATCTTGTGGCCTTCTATGATGGAGTGACGGCGTTGGTGGATGAAGGGAAGGCGACCGATGTCATTTACCTGGACCTGAGCAAGGCCTTTGACATGGTCCCCCATCACATCCTCATCTCCAAATTGGAGGGAGGTGGATTTGATGGGTGGACAACTAGATGGATAAGCAATTGGTTGAAAGGCCGCAGACAGAGGGTGGTGGTCAATGGCTCTATGTCCAGGTGGAGGCCGGTAACGAGCGGCGTCCCTCAAGGGTCTGTCTTGGGACCGGTGCTCTTTAACATCTTTATTAATGACATCGATGAGGGAATGGAGTGCACCCTCAGCAAGTTTGCTGATGACACCAAGCTGAGTGGTGCAGTCGATACGGTGGAGGGAACAGATGCCATTCAGAGGGACCTTGACAGGCTGGAAAGCTGGGCTCGGGTGAACCTAATGAGGTTCAACACGGCAAAGTGCAAGGTTTTGCACTTGGGCCGGAAGAACCCCAGGCACCTGTACAGGCTGGGAGGAGTTGTCCTTGAGAGCAGCTCGGCTGAAAAAGACCTAGGGGTCCTGATAGATGAGAAACTTAACATGAGCCAGCAGTGCGCTCTGGCAGCCCGGAAAGCAAATGGGATCCTGGGCTCCATCAGGAGAGGGGTGGTCAGCAGGGATAGGGAGGTGATCGTCCCTCTCTACTCTGCTCTTGTGAGGCCCCATCTGGAGTACTGTGTCCAGGTGTGGAGCCCTCAGTACAAAAAAGATATGGAAATTTTGGAAAGGGTCCAGAGGAGGGCCACAAAGATGATCAGGGGGCTGGAGCACCTCCCCTATGAGGACAGGCTGAGGGAGTTGGGTTTGTTCAGCCTGGAGAAGAGAAGGTTGCGAGGTGACCTCATTGCAGCCTTTCAATACCTGAAGGGAACTTACTCCCAGGAGGGGAGTAAACTCTTCGAAAGGGCTGATAATAGCAGGACTAGGGGAAATGGTTTTAAGTTGAAGGAGGGAAGATTTAGGTTGGATGTTAGGGGAAAGTTCTTTACTAGAAGGGTGGTTAGGTCCTGGAACAGGCTGCCCAGTGAGGTTGTGGATGCCCCGTCCTTGGAGGTGTTCAAGACCAGGTTGGACAGGGCCCTGGGCAACCTGATCTAGTAAATGTGTATGTTTGGTGGCCCTGCTAGGCAGGGGGGTTGGAACTACATGATCCTTGAGGTCCCTTCCAACCCGGGTAATTCTGTGATTCTGTGATTCTGTGAAGGGAAGCATTACTGGACATGCTGCACAGCAGGGGTTAAGACTGGAGGTGGTCAGGGCTGTAGTGACCATGCCCTCCTAGAGTTCCTCATCTCAAGGAATGCGGGCCTGTCAAAAAGCAAAGTCAGGACCCTGAGCTTCAGGAGAGTCAGCTGCAGGCTGTTCAAAGAATTCTTGGACGAGAGACACTGGAAAACTGTTCTTAGGGGCAAAGGGTTCAAACATCCCTTTGTGTGCACCTGTGTGCAGCCCAACTCCTCAGCACAGCCCTGTGCAAGCACACATTTGTGCCACCGCATCCACGCACTATCTATGTGCTCACACACACTCACACAACCACATCCCTTAGTGCAGCCCTGTGCGCACACACACTCACACATGTGTAACCCCTTCCTTTCACTCCCAAAGTGCACGCACACACCGGTACCACAATGTCCTTGTGCAGCTCCAACACTCTGCACACCCCTGTGCACGTACATATATGTGCATGCTCGTCCTTGCACACATACCCACAGACCTACACACACCTGAGCAACACCACTGGTTTGTACACTCATGGACACAAATGTGTGTACAACACCATCCATGCACAAATACACACACACACACATGGATCCCCACTGCTTTGCACAATGCTGTGCACACTCACGTGTGTCATGCACTGATTTCCCATCCAGTCCTCGAGGGGTCACTTACTTAGGACAGGAGTGGAGGGGAGCAGCCAGAAGCTGTTTGCATTCCCTGCTGTCTGCTGGGCAGCTTTGCTGGAGATGCTTGAGTTGCTTTGCTTTTCCTTGGGAGGTGGGAAGGAGCTTTGAATTTGAGGCACATCCCGTGCCAGAGCATCCCGATGGCACAAGGGGGATCAGGGCCCCTCTATTGGTTACCTCGGTGGCTTGCAGCAACTGGAACTTTTTGCCTATTGAGAAAGCTAAAAAGTGTGAGTTCCTCCTGACCCATATCAACAAAAATCTCAACCATAAAAAAGAGACGTCTTCGTATTCAAGCAAATGACAACAGTAAGACCATGCATGTTGTTTTGTTGTATTTCCTCTGTAATCATGGGGAGGATATGAAGAAGTGGTATAATTCATCCACTTCTGCACTTCAGGCACAAGTTCCTTAGAATTGGAAGAGACCCTTAAAGGCCATCTAGCCCAGCTCCCCTGCAATAAAAAGGGACATTCACAGCTAGATCAGGTTGCTCACAGCCTGGTCATTAGTCATCCCAGAGGCAAAACACACACTGAATGATCTCTCCTTCAGTCATAAATCCTTGGAGACAACAGCATTGACACTGCATGTTACTGAAGCAGTAAAAGAAATTGCTCCTGTAACTCTCCTTGTGTTAAGTAAAATGATGATAAAAAGCAATGGAATGCTTTGGCAGGACACCAAAACCATCCTCCTTCCTTGATATCTGCTGCAATGGAACCTTCCACTGGAAGAAAGCCTCTGATGACTTGTCACCCCAGAGAGGTCAGCTTTAGAAGCAGGACTGCTGCACAATAGAATGAACTGGAGCTCCTTAGCATCTCTTACATCCAGGAGGGGTGTGATCAGACCCACCTATCACCTTCAGGTGCGCTTTCTGACACCTTGTCTGACTTCACTGTCACTGTGCCAGCATCCTCAGGCTTAACCTGCTTCATTGTCAGTGTGCAGCAATTGCCAACGTTCTTGATGTCATTGTAATTGTTGGTGTAAAGGAGGTTGCCATTCAGGAACCATTCCACGTCCTCGTCATCACGGGACAGCTCGCAGGAGAAGACAGCAGAGCTCTCTTCTTCAATTTCTACATCCTGCAGGTGCTTCGTTACTTCTATATTGCGGGCTGTGGAGAAACAAGGTGAACTGTTACCACTGTTACTATAAATCATACTGGGATGTGGTAGAATGGTTGGACTAGATGATCTTTGTGTAATCTTCTCAGTGAAGATCATACATTTATAAAGTTAGCAGAAGAGAACGGCTAAAATCAACTAGAAGAGAAATCTGAGGTGAAATAGGACATGGAAGAGGCCACCCTCCCTGCTCATACCTTCAGCTGTCAGCGTGGCCTCAGTCTGCAATTCCTGCCTTGCACTTGTACACACCAGCATCATCGGGCTTCAGCTTCAGAATCTTGAGCTCTGCTGAATGCTTATCCCTCTTGATCTTGTACTTCTCAGAGGGCTCGATGGGTGTGCGACCCTTGAACCATTTCACAACAATTGGAGAAGGCCTGAAGTCACAGGACAGGATGACAGAATGATGTTCCAAAGCTGTCTTGTCCTCCAACTTCCTGGTGATTTCTATATGGTAATCTGCAAAGCAGGGGTGGAAGAGAAGAAAGGATGAGGACAAGTGGCAGAAGAGGAAAGTCTCTTGCGTGTATTCCATTCCAATTAATGTCAAGTTCACAATGGTTCTTTCAACAACTCTAAAGATAAAACAAACGATTGTCTATAGGGAATGCCATTGACTACATTTCTATAAAGTAATACTGTATATTATCTACCAAATGCAAGGTCCAGCTCTTGTTCTGTGCTTATTAAATTGCTCCCAATTGTTGAGGCTTTTCTTCAAATAAGAGTGAGTTGAAAATATAACAAGTACTTTAGGATGTGAATGGAGACTCTTACGCTGGGGACAACAGCAGATAAAAAGCCTGCAAGTTTCTTTCAGATGAAATCAATGACAAACTGCATCAAATTTAGGTGCTACCAAACTTAACCTTGTCTAGTTCAGAAATACAATTAATTTCACCTGATTTGACTTCTTTGCTATAGCCAAGGACAAAACCTCAGCTCTGTAGATCTGAATAGTAAGCACATCACAGCTATTCAAACAGATCTTTTACTGAGATGCAGCTGTCTCATTGAGTGTCCAACGACTTTGAACTGCATATGGAGCAGACCCTCCAGACACACACACAATATTTCAAAGACCCCAGTGAAGGAAGGCTGTACGTTAATTAATTCTTCATCTTCATGATGTAAACCAAGCCAGGATATGTTACCTCTGACAAGCAGATTGGCTGTGGATTTTGATTTGCCAATTGAGAACTGAATGGTGCTTGTCATGTCAGTGGTGGTTTTCGGTATGGTCAGCTGGTGGATGGTGCCTTCTTGCTGCATAATCAGGTTTCTGCCAGCCTGTTAGACTTCCCCACGTAGGAATACCACTTGGGAGGTTTCACAGAAGGAATGGATATCTCGCATTCAAATTTGGCTTCTTCAGGCTCAGTCACATCGTCATCACACAGCTCCTTTACAATATTAACTGATTGCTCTTTAAGAAGGATGGAACAAGAGAAAGCAGAGATTTAGAAGGAATGTAAAAAACCCTTACATTATCACCCTACTTACTCACGTCAGCATTACTGCACATGAACACTACACCTATCAGCTCAGAATGCCTTGAAACATCATTAAAAAATAATAGAAAGAAAAGAATGTTAAGAAGTCAGACAATAAGATTGACAACCTGAAAAGAGCCGAGATCTTCTGATTCCCAGTCCAACATCTAAATCAAACCATGACCTTCCCATCCCAATATCAAACTCCTCGCATTACAAAATGGAATACAGGTTCAATGAAACACAGACATTGATAATTACTTTGGTTAAATACAGCAACATAGCTCTGAACAACAAGTTTTCACCTAGTAAAGGTCTCTGTAGCTCAAATGTAATGACTCTACTTAGGAGAAATTCATTTTCCAGGAAGTTCTTGCCCTTATAATGGTAACAGTGGCAAAGCTGGGGACTGAACTCTTGAGTAGTGTGCTAACTCAAATGTCTCCCTTTTCTTTATCACACTTAACATCATATATATACCCTAACATTGTATATATTAAAAAAAAACCAAAAACCCTGTGTTCTTTTCAAACAGCAAGAGAAAATGAAGAAAAAGTCAAGCTATGTTTTTTATCCCTCAACGTTCAAACACAAATCTGAAGTCTAAACGTAGAAAATCAACCTCCTAAGAAAATAATCCATCTTACTTAGCAAAAGTAAATTCCAAAAGAGAAGCTGGATATTTTGTGGGCAGAAAGGTAGGTAGGTAGAAGTTTTTATTTCTGTGAAAGGTCCTGGTGGTGTTTAACTTCCTTGACATTAAAGCAAAGGATGTTAGCTCGTTTATAACATAAGATAATTTAATCAAAATCGTCATCAGAAGCATAATTACCTTTAACTGTAAGATGGGCACGAGATTCTGCCTTTTCTGCTACAGATTTTATTTCTGCTGCATCCTTGACTTGGACACGTGTGTAAGTCAGCGAGTAGCTCTTTCCTGAAGCAGAGAACCACAGAGTCACTAAGGCTGGAAAAGACCACTAAGGTCATCTAGTCCAACCGCCAGCTCACCCCTACCAAACTGTGCTCTTGAGAGCAACCCCACAACTACACTTGGCTTCCTTGAGCAAAGAGCTCTGAGGCACATGGCCAGGCTGAGCATCATCCATCTGGTTTCACAGCATCACTGCCTGTTCTCTCATGTCAATGAAACCACCCATTCCCCCACATCCACATCCCCACGAAAGTGGAATCTAAACATGGCTTCTACAAGGACTGACCAAATGTGGCCGCCGTCACCTTCAAAGTACCTGATACAGAAGGATCACACTCACTGTCAGACAAAACCTCTTTGGAGAGGTGAACTGACTGCCCTGTTCACCCCCACTTTGGAAAGAACTGCACTCATTTCCTACCTGCTCCCAGCAGTGTGGGATGGTGGGATAGCATCACACTTCCCACACTAAGCATCCCACCATGTCACTTGTTCCACCTAAACCTCAGTCCCAAAACAAAAGGGGAACTCTCTTCTGAACCCTCTTCATTTCAGATGTCTTATATGCTTGATCTCCAACCCACCCCCCACTCAGGAGAAAGATCCCCCTCTTACACCCTACCATCTTGCCGCATTCTGATGTTGTCATCAGCCTTCAGCTTGTTGTCATCTTTGTACCACTGGCTCTGAACCTCATCGTGTGAAATCTCACAGACAAAAGATGCACTCCCATATTCATTCACTTCCACATCTTCCAGTGGTTTAACAATCTTGATATCTCCAGCTGTGAAATACTAGAGATATATTTGTCAGGGTATTTCCAGAACTGAGTGCAGCATCTTTTCCTTACACATATTTGCATAGAAAATAAGTAGGATTATGTTTTATTCTAAACCATCATCCATTCCTGAGTCATTTCCCTTTTCAACACAGTCAATGCATTATTGCCCTTGAACTTAAAGATAGACTTACTAGCTACAATGGAGCTCCCTGCAAACAGTTTTCATGGAAACCAGAATCTCATTTATTCTAAAACCTTTCAAGCAAAATTAAGGGTAGAAAAACAATAGAACTGAATGAATCTTTAAGGTCATTTAGTTCCAGTCCCCCTGCTATAGGCAGGGACACCTCCCTCCAGACCAACTCTTCTCCTCAGGGTCAAGGCTTCTCTCAAATCATTCTCCTCTAAGCCTGTGCCTGTGCTTGGGATTGCCCTGACCCAGGTGCAGGGCCTTGTACTTGGCCACACTCAAGTTCATGAGGCTGCCAAGGGCCCACCTCTCCAGCCTGTCCAGGTCCCTCTGGGTAGCATCCCTTCCCTCTAGCACATTAACAGCACCGCTCAGCTTGGTGTCATCTGCAAACTTGCTGAGGGTTCATTTGATTCCACTGTCCATGTTGCCTACAAAAATGTTAAATAACACTGGTCCCAACACCACCCTCCACCTGGACACTGAGCTATTGACTGCAGCTCTCTGAGTGTGACCATCCAGACAGTTCCCTATCCTGCAACTGGTCCATCCATCAAAACCATTTTTCTCCAGTTCGGTGACCAGGATGTCATGCAGGACGGGATCAAATGCTCTGCACAGGTCCATGTAGATGATGTCAGTTGCTCTCCCATTATCCACTGATGCTGTTACTCCATCATGAAAGGCCACCAAGTTTGTCAGGCATGGCTTGAATTTGAGGAAGCCATATTGGTTACCACCAATCTCCTCATCTTTATTTTCCAAACTATGCCAAGGAGAACTAGACAGAACTCTACAGTGTCGTGTCACTACAAACCTGTCTGAACCATTGGCTTCTCTGCATGCTCATCACTAGTTTCTCCTTAGCTTGTGTGCCCACAATGTATGGGGAATGTCAGCCACAAATCTTACCTAGGGGACATCTTTGCTTCAAAGTCCCTTGAACATCACACAATCCCTTTTAACTCTCTAGGTCTGCACTTATTTATGTCAGAATCAGACCATATTTCTGTGCTGCTATTTCCCTTTCCTTCTGAAGGGCCTGGATACAACTTGGATTAACCTCAGGAGAAGAGTTCCTGCATAAAACAGCCAGTACTGAAACAGCAACCCAACCTGGTTGCAGACTGAGAGAGAAAATGAGAGTTCACCGCCTGTGAATAATGAGACTTCTCTTATTTCCCTGGGAAGTAATGCCCACTTTTTTACTTTGACAGAGCTCCTTCCCATCCTAGAAGGGAAAATATCAAGTCAAATCTGTCATCAATTTATAAGCAATGAGCCGATAATGTTCCAATTAGAAACTTTTATTAATTGTAGCGGGTAAAACAAAAAGGCAATTCAGCGCTGGGCGACAGGGGAATCATCGTTCCTCCAACTGCCGCGCCTTCCCGTCCCTTGCAACTTCTTTTGTAAGGTCCATCCCGAGTGTATTGTCCTTTAATTGGTCGGTCGTGATCGTGCCATTTGGTGTGTCGTTCCTTGGTTGGTCCTTCCGTGAAACTTTGTATCCATCGGGGCGCGCTTTGCCTGTAACTATGCAGAGTACACAATCTACCCATAAAATTAGAGTGTTCTGCAACCCTTGTGGCCTCCATATTCCACCATCACATCCCGGTCCTAATGAACAAGCACTCCACCACAATGCTACCACATCCCGGTCTTAATGAGCAAACATTTTATCACAGTCCCCCCTTTTCTTTTATTGTACTATTTTGTTTTGCTCATTAAACCGTTTTAGTTCTTGTCGACTCCTGGGCTCTTTTTCTTTGTTCTAACTGTTTTCTTAGTTCAGCCATTGTATCTATTGCTACCCCCGTTTGATCAACGTAGGTGCAACATTGTTCCTTAAGAGCCACACATAGTCCCCCTTGCTGCAATAGGAGAAGATCCAACCCCCTTCTATTTTGTAACACTACTTCTGATGGGACCACTTAAATGGCTCATGTGTCTGTACCTCTGTACCCCAACCCTCATTAATGAGACTTAATATTATTATCAATTGAGCTAGTTTTAGATAGGCAGTTTTCCCACTGCAGTAGTGAGTCTTTAATTGTTCGGGGGAGTTATTTCCAGTCTTGGGGTATCTTCTGGATCCTAAATCTTTGGATTCATTCATAATGGAGCAGACCCCTCCACATGTTTTATCTCCTCTGCCTCGCCCATCGACTCGGTTGCCTCGAGCCATGGGGTGTATAATCTTCTCGGCAGCAAGAGTATTCTTCAGGAGGGGCTGGTTTTGCTTCCCTTTTAAGTGGGTCTTTGGGGTACTGCACCCTATTCTTTTTCCCACTGGTTATACACTTAAGTGATGCTGGTAAGGATCCAAATTCACCCCCAGGTTTACCCCCTTCTACTAAAATTTCCACGGCCACTCTGAAGGCTAATAACCAATTTGTGTATCCCTGTTTTCGCAGTGGGTCCACTACCCCTCTAAAACATATCCCAACAGTTGCATTCACAATAGTCAAAATATTCCCTTCTACATTAAATTCTATACTGATACGTTTATACAATCATTGTTAATTCATGTTCTCATTTTCCTTGACGGAGGGTTTCGTGACAGTTTTACTTTCAAATCACCCGCTGGACTAGTGACTCTCCATTCGTGATTTTGTACTGGACCCTTAACACGACTAGCATGTGTCCATCCTTTTTCAGCAGTTCTGATGGCAGTATTGGTAGTCAATAATACCAGATAGGGACCTTCCCAGCGAGGCTGCAGTGTGGTTTCTCTCCAGGTCTTTATCAGAACCCAATCTCCAGGCTTTATTCGATGGAGGGTAATGTCCAGAGGGGGTCTTTGAGTCAATTGTCCCTTTTTCCACAATTCCTGTTTATACTTCATTAATTCCGTGATATAAGCTTGAATGTTCTTATCTAACACCCCCGGGTGATCTTTAGGGGTTCCCGCATCATATGGCATTCCGTATAACATTTCGAAGGGAGATATTCCTATGTCAGCCCGGGGCTGGGCCCTAAGGTTTAAGAGGGCAAGGGGAATGCATTTTATCCATGAGAGCTTAGTTTCTAGTGTTAATTTGGCCAATTGCTTTTTTTAGTTCCCCATTCATTCTCTCTACTCGCCCTGAACTCTGTGGGTGCCAGGGAGTATGTTCTTCCCATTTTATTCCCAAGGCTTCAGCTATATTTCTAGTGATTCTTGATGTAAAGTGTGGTCCTTGATCTGAATCTATTACTTCTGTTACCCCATACCTAGGGATGATTTGTTCGAGTAATATTTTTGTTACTACCTGAGCTGTTGCTTTAGTTGTGGGGAATGCCTCTACATAATGTGTGAGGTGGTCTATTATGACTAATACATATTTATATCTTCCTACTTTAGGGAATTCGGTAAAGTCAGTTTGGACTCTAGAAAATGGCCTAGTGGCCAAGGGTCTTCCCCCCATAGGCAGTTTTCTTTGTACGGCTCTGTTTATCTTTAAGCACGTAATACATCCTTGAGTAATATGTCTAGCTAAATTATGTAGGCCTATACACATGTACTTAGTGGCAAAATGATCTATTAAAGCTTGGCTTCCCCAGTGGGTCCGTTCGTGCAACTGGGTCAGCACCTGAGATGCTATTGACTTAGGCAGTACCTCTCTCCCGTCAGCTAGATACCACCTCCCTTCTGTGTTTTTAGTTATTCCCATTTGATTCAGTTTTTGTTCTTCCTTCGGTGTAAACGAAGGGGCTTCATCATGTGTCAATTCTTCCTGCCTCTCCTGCCTCAGGACCAATTCCCTGAGGGCAGCTTGCTTAGCTTCTAGGTCTGCTGCATTATTTCCTCTAGTCTTGTAATCGGTCCCCTGTTGGTGTCCTCTAAGGTGTACCACCGCTATCTTCTTTGGTTTTCGTAGGGCCACTAAGAGTTGCTTTATTAATTCTTGATGTATTAAGTCCTTCCCTTGGGAATTTATCAATCCCCTTTCTTCCCAAATCTTCCCAAAGGTATGTATTACCCCATAACTATATTTGGAATCGGTATAGATAGTGCCCTCTTTTCCCTGTAATCTTTTTAGTGCCTGTAAAACAGCATACAGCTCGCAAGCTTGAGCTGACCAAGTGTTACTCAAGGGTCCTGATTCCAATACCCGGAGGGTCTTTCCATCTACTATTGCATAACCTGATCTTCTCTTTCCCTCCACTACTCTAGAGGATCCATCCACAAATAATTTTTCCCCTTCTCTTAATTCTTCTTCTTCTAAATCTGGTCTGATTTTTGTTTGTTCTTCTATCGTATGTAAACAGTTATGAATGAGTCCCACATTTTCGGGTTTTCCATATAAGAATTCTGCAGGATTCTGGAGACTTGTGGTCTCCAGGGTTAAGTTAGGGGCTTCCAGTAAGATACCCTCATACTTTAGAAGACGAGAATCAGATATCCATTTTTCAGCTTTTTGTTGGAGCACATTTCTAATATTGTGGGGAGATAGTACCTTTATATTGCTGTTAAAAGTAATTTTCCTGGCTTCTTCTACCAATAACGCACACCCAACAATTGCTTGTAAGCAAGTGGGCCATCCTCGGCTCACAGGGTCTAATAATTTTGACAAATATCCAACGGGTTTCTTCTTCCCTGCCCAATCCTGTGTTAAAACCCCATACGCTGTACCACTGTCTATGTTAACGAATAAATAAAAGGGTCTTTTTAAGTCAGGCAGGCTCAAGACAGGGGCATTGATGAGATCCTCCTTCAGCTTTTGTAGATTCTCTTCATCTTGTCTATCCCACTTTATTAATCCATCGGTACTGAGCTTTTGATATAGAAACTTTACTTTACTGCTATAATTTTCAATCCATTGTCTACAATATCCCACTAATCCCAGCAATTGTCTTATTTGTCTCTTATTGTTTGGCGACTTCAGGGACAATATTCCTTGTATCCTTTCAGGATCTATCTTCTTTTCTCCTTTACTCAGGTAATGCCCTAGATATCTAACCTCCTCTTCCACAAATTGCAATTTCCTTTTTGATACTTTAAGTCCTTTCAGTCCCAAAAAGTTCAGCAATTTAATACTTTCTTTCCGAACCTTTCCCTCATCCTCTCCAGCAATTAATAGATCATCTACATACTGTATTAATTTGGTATCAGGATCTAGCTGATACTCTTGCAGGATCTGTTCTAGGGCTTGCCCAAACAAATTAGGGGATTCTGTGAAGCCTTGGGGGAGTACAGTCCACCTTAATTGCTGTTTTCTGTTAGTATCTGGGTCTTCCCACTCAAATGCAAAAAAATCGCGGCATGTCTCATCTAAAGGGCAAGCCCAAAAAGCATCTTTTAAGTCTATGACACTATACCACAAGTTGTCGGGCCCTAATTTACTTAGCAATGTATAGGGATTAGCTACAACTGGGAACCTAGATACAGTGCGCTTGTTAATTTCCCTCAGATCATGAACCAACCGATATGTTCCATCAGGTTTCTTTACCGGTAATATAGGGGTATTAAATGGGGACATACAGGGTTCCAGTAATCCTTTGCTCACTAATCTATCTATTTCTGGTTTGAGACCCCTCCTTCCTTCCAGGGAAATAGGATATTGTTTTATTTTTACTGGGATTTCAGGATTCTTGATTTTTACCGTGAAAGGGGGTATTTTTAGTTGTCCCACACTCTCGGGGGTATACCAGACATCAGAATTGATCTCTTGTTCATCCTCTACCCTAAGAGGGCAGAGTTTGATTCTCAATTCTTTATTCTCTACTTCTAGTCCTATGCCTAATGCAATAATCAGATCCCGTCCTAACAAATTGAACTCCGCTTCAGGCAGTATCAAGAAATCACCCAACCCCACTTTGGACTCTGCTTCTATCATTACATTTTTAACTATTCCTACTGTAAAAGGTTCTCCCTTTGCTCCTATTACTTTGGTAGTTTCCCGGGAAGGTTTGCATCCGAGGGGGATCTGTTGTATAGTAGACCTTTCTGCTCCTGAATCTCCTGAAACTCTACCTCCTCAGCTTGGGGACCAATTTTCAATTTTATCAAGGGCTCCTGTTGTTTCTGGGTCCCCAATATATAGAGCCCCTGACACCCCTAGTCTTCTTGGAAGGACTTTTCGTCTCTCATTCTAACCCTGCAGTCCCTCTTCATGTGTCCCTTTTTCCTGCAATAATAGCATACTCTCTCCTCCTCCCTGTTTTCAGGCTTCCTAAATTTTTGCTGTCCTGGAATTCGATTTTGCGTCCATCCCCCCATTTTCCTTTCCAATTCCCTACTTTCTCTGACCGCTGTTACCATCATCCTAACCTGCCTATTATGTCTTTCTTCCTCCCTTCTTACATATACCTTCTGAGCTTCCCTCAAAAGTTCATCAAGCCCCCGATCCTGCCAATTTTCTATCTTTTCTAGTTTCTTGCGGATATCTTCCCAAGCCTTAGCTACGAACTGTGTTTTGAGCAGAGCCTGGCCTATCGGTGTATCGGGATCCAATCCTGAATATAGTTGTAAATTCTTGCGTAACCTTTCTAGCCATTCAGTGGGTGTTTCCTCCTTCTTTTGTCTTTCATTAAAAGCTTTATTTATATTCTGACCTCTTGGGACTGCCTCCCTAATGCCCTGGATAATGATAGTTCGCAGGTCCTGCATGTGAGTCCTAGGATGTTGATTTTGATGGTCCCATTGCGGATTCTGTAAGGGCCATTTAATATCCGCAGCGGGCCCGTGGGCATGTTGAGCATCCCAAATGCGCATCCCTGCACGCCTAATCATACCTCTCTCTTCTGCTGTGAACAGTATACTTAGAATAGATTGTAGTTCCTCCCAGGTATAAACATTTGGCCCTAAGAACTGATCTACTCTGTCTGCCACCCCCAGGGGATCTTCTAGTATATTACCCATTTCCTTCTTAAAATCTCTAACATCCCCTGAATTTAAGGGCACTGATATAAACCCCATCTGAGGTTGTGGACCTCCCATGGGCATTTCTCTTAAAGGGTAGAGGTTATTTTGTCGTGCCTTTGCCCGTGTCACAGGCCCTCCCCCTTCTATCTTTTGTACTTCTCCCTTTCTCGAATCCATCTGCCCATGATCCAACTGAGGAGGAGAAGGTAGGGGAATTGCTGGTGGTACAGCATATGGTGGGGGTCCCACTAAGGCCTCCTCTTCCCTTCGAGGTTTACGTTTTTCGACATCTTTTTCTTTTCGTGTCAAATTAAAAATGGGGACTCCTAAACCCTCTGGGCGAGTGACCCATACTGCTGCATAGTCACTTTCTTCTTGATTGAAAGGGGTTTTGGAGTTTACCCAAAAATTTAATTGCTGTTGTACCCAATCTTCATTAGAACCATACTTAGGCCACCATACTGCCGGGCCAATTTGTTGTCCGCTCCAAATTTCTATACAATAATAAATCATCTTTGCTTTATCTTTATTTCTTGTTCCTGGATAGTGCGTCCAGGCAATTAGCATGAACCCTAGAGGTGAGTCCTTAGGAATGGATGGTCGTTTAGAAGGGGTGGGTGGTTTAGTTTTACACTGCCCCATCTCGTTCTTTACTTCTTGCTCTCTTGTTTTATTCAACGTCTGTAGCTCCCCCTAGTGCCCGTAGCTCTAGGGGAACACCTAAATAATAATCATCCCTAGTGTCCGTAGCTCTAGGGGAACACCTGAATAATAATCATCCCTAGTGCTCGTAGCTCTAGGGGAACACCTAAATAATAATAATCATCCCTAGTGCCCGTAGCTCTAGGGGAACACCTAAATAATTATCATCCCTAGTGTCCGTAGCTCTAGGGGAACACCTGAATAATAATCATCCCTAGTGCTCGTAGCTCTAGGGGAACACCTAAATAATAATAATCATCCCTAGTGCCCGTAGCTCTAGGGGAACACCAAAGAATAACCCTCCATAGAGCCCATAGCCCTAGGGGTTGTGGTGGTGAAAGGGTCCCGCTTATACCCTGTACCCACCCTTCGGCGTGCCCTCACTCAGTGTTGCATTCACTCGCTTCCCCCAGGTCGTGGCCCACGCCCTCGCGGGCAATGGGAACCGCACTACTGTGGGGTCCGCACTCGCTCGGGTTAGTGCCGGCTGCCGGCCCCCCTTCACAAGCACACAACACTCGCCACACGCCGGATTCCCAACCCAGACCGGACTATACTCACCTGTCCTGCGTCTTCGTCCGGACTTTCGTGCACGAAATTTAAAGGGTTAACCGGTTTTTACTTGCCTTTGTGTTTTAAATTTCGGATCGTCGGCAGGAGTAGGGCGGGAGGATAGGAGCCGAGGCCACCTATTTAGGCGGGGCGCCCCCTCAGGCTCGTACCCACGCCAGTATTCCCGTCCGAGTCACGGCGCCAAATTGTCATCAATTTATAAGCAATGAGCCGATAATGTTCCAATTAGAAACTTTTATTAATTGTAGCGGGTAAAACAAAAAGGCAATTCAGCGCTGGGCGACAGGGGAATCATCGTTCCTCCAACTGCCGCGCCTTCCCGTCCCTTGCAACTTCTTTTGTAAGGTCCATCCCGAGTGTATTGTCCTTTAATTGGTCGGTCGTGATCGTGCCACTTGGTGTGTCGTTCCTTGGTTGGTCCTTCCGTGAAACTTTGTATCCATCGGGGCGCGCTTTGCCTGTAACTATGCAGAGTACACAATCTACCCATAAAATTAGAGTGTTCTGCAACCCTTGTGGCCTCCATATTCCACCATCACATCCCGGTCCTAATGAACAAGCACTCCACCACAATGCTACCACATCCCGGTCTTAATGAGCAAACATTTTATCACAAAATCTACATTAGTCCTTCCATCTCTGCACTGGGCAAAGGCAGCCTTCAGATCTATGCTTAATTCACCCAATTCCCTAGAATTAATGGAACTGTACTTACTGGAACATATGCTGAAGCTTAAGCACAGTGCAGTGTTTTCAACATGTAGGAACGGCTATAGAACATGCATAAATTCTGGCTGACATATGACAGCTTAAAGCACTGCAGAGGACTGTTAACAAGCCCGTTTGGACATCACCTTGAATAAATGATGTTATCCCTAAGTAAGGGAAGGAACAGCTGAGCACCAGGGAGGTACACAAAGGGCCAGAGCAAATTCTCACACTGTCAGGTGCAAAGAAAACTGAGATTTCACCCTAAAACCCAGTTCACAACAAGGCTACAAAATCCTGGCTGAGAATTTCTGAATGCTCACCAGTTGTTTCCAGCTCGAAGGTCATCTTCTGGCCAGCAGCCTCGCAGATGTATTCTCCAGCATCTTTCTTCTCCAGCTGCTCCACAACCAGACGCCGTGTTTTGCCCACAGATTCCATTCTGAACTTTCTGGAGGAGGCAAGCAGTCTTCCATCCTTGTACCATTTTACTCCAGTTGGATCCTGTGCTACTTCACAGCTGAGGGAGGCACTTGCTGCCAGGGCAGCACTCACCTCTTTCTGCACCTTCTCCTGGTTTATAAACACAGGTTTTGGCTCTGAGGGAAGAAAAGAAAAACAGAAGGACTGAAATGAGACCATCTTGCAGGTTTTTATGTACAGGTTGGAACAGGTTTAGGTTACCACTTGTGCCCAAACTAATAGCCTTCACTAGAGAATATCAGCTCTTCTGTTGAAACAAAGTGTCAAATCTAGGCAAGAAAGAACCTAGGAACTGAAGGAACCAAGAGGGTCCTTGAACACCAGTCCCATGGTTGCAAGTCACTATGCAAACATTTTGAACCCAAAAGAACATCTGACCTGCAGGCAACAAAAACCTGAGTTCCTTTTGCTTAAGACCCACTGTGAAACATCAAAACACATAAACATGTGATAGTCAAACCACTGGCTGCCTTTTCATGACCCAGAACAGTACTCCTGGCTTCCTGAACAGACTCCTCATGGCCTCTACCACTGCCACAACTGTGACTGTCAAAGGCACAAAGGAAATATGCTCACCAACGCAGTCCTTTGTTCTTTGTGTGTGATTTGCAGATATCTATTTTACTTTGAGCTCTGGCAATAGTCAGCTCTACCAGGTCTCTTACTGTGAGTAGCAGACTCACCTATCCAGATGCAGCCTCCAACATAAAGGCATAGTAAAAAGGCAGTGTACTACTAGGAGAAGTTCCTGCTTCTCCTGCCATGAAAGGCTGCACGTAGAACATGCACTCCAGCCTCACTGCACATACTTATCTTAGTCAAATGTTTCGGTGAACAGGAATTACAGTTTGGGATCTCAGGCACAGGAGAGATTTGAATAATATCTTGAATATTGCTTCCATTGTACATATATCAGTAATTATTATTCTACATACAGACTGAAACAGGTCTTTGTGCCATACTAAAACCACATACTTGCTACAAACCCAGGCAATCAAGTATAGGGAAAAAACCTCAGCACAGACTACTGCACCTGGATCACTGTATAATGGAAACTAGATTTTACTTTACTGTTCTCTGCTGTATTTCAGACAACACCTGTCTTACCTGTGACATGAATCTTGAAGGTGAGTTTCTGGCCAGCAGCCTTGCAGCTGTACTCCCCTGCATCTTTCTTCTCCACCTGGCTCACCACCAGCCGACGCTGTTTGCCCTCTGACTCAGCCTTGAACTTCTTGCTCCAGGTGATCAGTTTCCCCTCCTTGTACCACTTCACCTCTGTCTTCTCCTGGGCCACCTCGCAGCTCAGCGTGGCATTTTCTATTGGTGCAGCCTTCACCTCCTTCTGCACCTTCTCCTTTTTGATGAAAGCATCTTCTGCTTCTGCAGATTGGGAGAGCATTTAGGATGCACAGCTACATTCACACTGTCCTGTGTGTTCAAAACCAAATGCAAAATGCTGCTTGTAACAACTTCATGTATGTTTGTAATTTTGGAATGGTCTCATTCATACCAAACTTGATCCAGATTAAATACGTTCTGCCTATTAATTACCAATGACCCAACACTTCATCGTCCATTACTATGCTATATATATTCTTCATATCTTTAAATATCCTTCACATTCCAATCATTAAATATTCTTCACACGTTCAATAGTTTGAAAAAAATTAATGTTTCTTAGCAAATATTTTCCTTATTTAAACCCATAGCTGTTTCTAAAACAGCTCCTTGCAATCTCCCCCTAAAAGTAGATTGGAATCTACTAATGCAGCAGAGAAGGATGCATTACATGCATCTCTTGAGATCAATTTTAACTTAATTTCTCTGCAGTTCCTGGAGCTTTGCTTAAATTGTCCCTAAAAAACTATTTTTAGAGGGGTCAATATGATTTCATTCATCAAAAATTGGAAGCCAAAGCAAACACCAAATATGAGCATGTCGTGCTCAGTGATATACACGTGTCAGGAATTACACTCTAGAAAAGCAGTGCTGATTTACATATTTCTTATTCAAAAATGAAATGCCATTTACTCAGAACAATGTACTCATGCAGTATTGATATGACTCCTGATAAGGTGTTCATTTCTGCCCTTGTCAACAGGAGTACTTCTTTCAATGAATACCTACAAACCAATCTCTCTTCTTTACCAAATCCTCAATATTGTAAATAAGCTTTAGATACTGAAACTCAGAGGCCACAGCTAATTCCCAGTCGTAAAGAATACGACATCATGAAACAGGTTAACCGTAATTAACTTCAGCCACCTGAGAGTTAGGGTTGATCTTGGTTCCCATAGGGAAACATTCAAGCTTCAGTTTCCCAATGAGACTGAGGGATTTGAAGCTGTGCTGTACTGAGTGATGACCTTCAGTGGAAGGCAGTGGGTGACTCACCACACCCTACAGCAGATGGTGGCAGCTCACTCCTCAGACTATACTGACTACAACTGACCATAATCCAGTTGCCCACAGTCAGGCATCTTGGGCAATTCCACATGCTCTGTGCATCCAAGATGTCTTCATGAGGCTGGGAAATCTATACGGCACTCTCAAGAGAGACTTCCCTTTCTAACACAGCAGCTGGACGCCAGCAGGGATCTGCAGAGAACTTCAGGTATAACTGGAAACCAAGTGGGACTCATGGGCCATTCTGTGATGAGAAACATCTCTCTCACCTGTTACATGAATCTTGAAGGTGAGTTTCTGGCCAGCAGCCTCGCAGCTGTACTCCCCTGCATCTTTCTTCTCCACCTGGCTCACCACCAGCCGACGCTGTTTGCCCTCTGACTCCACCTTGAACTTCTTGCTCCAGGTGATCAGTTTCCCCTCCTTGTACCACTTCACCTCCGTCTTCTCCTGGGCCACCTCGCAGCTCAGCGTGGCATTTTCTGTTGGTGCAGCCTTCACCTCCTTCTGCCCTTCTCCTTGTTGATAAAGGCATCTTCTGCTTCTGGAACTGGAAAACACTGATTAAAATATACATTAGTTATGAACAGCTTGTGACTGGAAGACATTAAAAGTTGCTTTATGTTGTATTGGGCCATTTCCCAGAGCAACACTGCTTCACAGTGTTTATCACACATTATAATGCATCCTCAGCATAGTCCATATGGTCATCCCATCCCTCTGGGTAGTCTTTACTATCAGCTGGAACTCCTAATTTTCAGATTTCTTCGAATGAAGACAATGACAGATCTTCATCTGTGTGTCTTTTTGATATTGCTCCACTCTACACTGGAGATCAGCCAAATACAGCTCAATTATGAAGTGAAGAAAAGCTTTCTGAGTGCAATGGTAAGAGGATCAATCAAGACTCAGAAAGCCATTGCACTTTGGGAGAAGCTAGTAAGAGGAGTATTTCTGTAGTGAAAGAGCCAACCACTCCAAGAGTACTCATAATCCCTCCTGACTTTCACACCACATCATTTTGCAGTGAGGGCTGGACTTGCACGTCATGCTACAGTGAGAAATACATGAGAAATACAGCAATGGTAGCTATGCAAGCATTCTCCACGTATGGCAGAGGAGGAGGTGTTACATTACCCTGTGCAGCCAGAGGTCTGAAAGAGAACAGAAAACCTTTGGTTTCTGAGGCAAACAGCTAATAATAGCCCTCAGCTAGCAAAATTCAAGTGGAAAAGCACTACATTTCTGGGTTTTCTCCCTACACCTCTGCAATAAGACGTGGGCTGGCTTTGGCTGCTGAGGATTAACTTGGTTGATTCCAGCTGTTGCCATAGTCTTTCTGTCATTGTTCATATTTCATTTTCTCTGACAGATACCTCCCAAATCTACCCTGTCTTTAATCCATTCTTTGCTGAAACTGCCTGTTTCCTGAGCCAAAAGCATGAGCTACACAACTCACGGAACAGATCCAAAGGCCCCAGAATCACATCCACGTGGTGTGGGAATAGTAAGAGCTGATAGTTTAGAGTCTACACCACAGGCAGCAGCAAAACTGTCTACTACAGGAGCAGAGATATATTGCACACCAGGGACTGAAGGAGCAGAATGCCCCAAGATGGAGAGAGCAAAGACTGTGACCTTTACAAGGGAACAGAACGCAAGCTATGCCCTGCAAGGACACCAGGTCTGTGTGAGCAGAAAGGCAGTAGACTCCCAGTACAGTTGCTCCTCCACACAGCTGATCAAATGCCAAACCTTGACCAGGATTAAGCTCCAGTTTAAGTGTTTACTGCCATAAGAAAGAAGAGGAGAAAACAGATTCCCTGTCCTGATCAGCTCAGAATACAAGACGAGAACTGTAAAGTTAACAGAGAACAAGTTGATTTACGAGCAAAAACCAGTAGAGTGCAGCTACAAATAAAACAGAAGACAAACCCTTGTCATCAGCCAGCTCACTAATGGTCACTCAGAATGCAGCTGATGTGCCCATGGCTATCTGGAGTTTTAATTAAAATTTACCAGATCTTGTGCAGAATATACTGACACCAGAGCAATCTCTACTGCAGCTGGAGTGAGAGATCTACCTCCGTGCTAAACTCTCAGACTAATGAGAAACGTACAATTAGAAAGGTATAAATGGATTCATGGTTGGTCATTACATTTACAGAACATGGAATGAATGGTCGTCAACGTGGGATTCAACAAGCCAAAGGCAAGTGCAATGCCTCTGACTAAAAGTTCTTAGGACACCAACAACCAAACCTTCTAGTGCAGCCACAGTAGAGATCTGTAAATACTACTGTTGAAATATCAACTGGCAGAGCAGTGTTGCACATTGTACAAATCACAGTTGGACATCCATAGACAGCTGATGATAAAAGTAGTCGTAGGAAAAGAGCTGGATGAAACATTGTTAAAAACAAATAATCATTTTAGCTGCACGTTTGTAAGCATTTCTTTTCATCCTCCCCAAAACAGTTTCATGTCAGAATAAAGAGGACACGTTCACACAGACATTTCCACAGCCAGACTATGGAATAATCAAAGAATATCAACCAAAATGTGTTTCCTACCAGTTACATGAATCTTGAAGGTGAGTTCCTGGCCA
Source organism: Coturnix japonica (assembly GCF_054131305.1). Lineage (NCBI taxonomy): Eukaryota > Metazoa > Chordata > Aves > Galliformes > Phasianidae > Coturnix > Coturnix japonica. Next base: position 3,255,236 of record NW_028188948.1, on the reverse strand, counting down.
GCAGCCTCGCAGCTGTACTCCCCTGCATCTTTCTTCTCCACCTGGCTCACCACCAGCTGACGCTGTTTGCCCTCTGACTCCACCTTGAACTTCTTGCTCGAGGTGATCAGTTTCCCCTCCTTGTACCACTTCACCTCCATCTTCTCCTGGGCCACCTCGCAGCTCAGCGTGGCATTTTGAGTCAGTACAGCCTTCACCTCCTTTTGTACCTTGTCCTTGTTTGTAAACACATCTTCTTTCTCTGCAGGGACATCACAACAGTCACACCGTTTTGCTGTAGTCTGCTGCAGAGCTTACTCCAGATCCCCGTTTTCACTATACTTGCCCTTCACAGGGAGCATCGTGATGCCTCATTAAGACAGGAAAATACTTTCCCCTCTATTTTGCTTTGGGAAATGATAGGCATATCACTTCATATCATATCATATCACATCATATCATATCATATCACATCATATCATATCATATCAGAAAGCTAAATATTTCGCAGTCTGATAGCAGATTTGGACATGAGATTTAGAACACCTGCATGCACTGCTGAACCTCCTCCCTTCTCTTTTTTTCTTCTCATGTCTCTCTACATTTCCAGTAAATCAGAAGGGAACGGCCCTCTAGAACAGGCTGCCCAAGGAGACTGTGGATGCTCCATCCCTGCAGGCATTCAAGGCCAGGCTGGATGTGGTTCTGGGCAGCCTGGGCTGCTGCTTGGCAACCCTGCACATAGGAGGGGGCTGGAACTGGATGCGCACCGTGGGCCTTTGCAACCCAGGCCATTTATGAGTCTGATTATTGGCATTTTCCACCTCATTGTGTCACTCAAATTTTGTAACCAGACCTCTTCAAACACCTCCCCTTTTCTTACTCCTTGCATGCCTGGTGTGCTCTTGCACTGTAACCCTGCAGACACCAGCTGACTACAAGAGCTGCACAAGTTACCCTCCTTGCCTATTGTTTGTTGCAGTAATTCATTCCTCGATGGAAAAGCACATGTAGAAAAGTGTTGCTATGACACTAGATGACAAAGAAAGTCCTATAGCCAAAATGTTTTGCACCAGAGAGGCTGTCAGTTGATCCTCCTAATGCAAGACACACCAAATGAAGCGTTCCTTTATCTCTGGGATTCCAAGCATTTTCTCACCTCTGACTTTCACTTGGAATGTTGCTTTGTCATCTTTTGTTTCACAGCTGTAGCTCCCTTGGTCTTTCAGGGTCACATTTTTGACAATGAGCTTGTGGTGCGTCCCCTGGGAGATGATGGTTGTCCTCTGGTCCTGCTTCACCTCTGTTTGATCTTTCTTCCATGCGACAGCTCCGCTTGCAGCTGACACCTCACACACCAGCTCCAGGTCTTCAGAAGGACTGACTGATATTTCTGGAGTCGTTTTGGGCTTGTTGACAAAATCAATGGCTTCATCTGAAGAAAAAAAGAGAAAGTGGTTTACATCCTGACTCAGGCTTATTCAGCACAGCATTAACATACACTTAGAACTGATTGTAATGTCTCTGCTCATTACATTTGGGTGATCGAGTTTCACCTCTGGAGGTACTCACATACAAACATCTGCTTGATTCTCCTGTGTAAGGAAAGAGTAAGTTCTATGCAGACAGTTCTTATTTCTTTTAATCAATTCTGTATTCTGCACATGTTTTTCTGAAGCTAAAACGAAGGCAGCTAAGTAACGTGTTTTCAATACATGAACAAACCTATTCAACACCTTGTCTCTAAGCTAACAAGCAGCGTTTGATGAGCACATCAGTATTTCATGCCCTTCATTCCATTCAGACAGAACCTGCCTGAGGAGCAAGCTGATGGCTGTCAGCTACAGGCAGACCTAGCTTAGTATTGCATTTCTTAGAGCAACAACTGTTGCTTTCAGTCACTGAATATACCAAGGCCAATTGCTATGCCAGGCACATTTATGGCATCAGTGAACAAATAATGCGTTAAAAATTGTAATAGACAGGAGCCATCTATTCTTTTAAAACTAGGTGACCAAAGAAGAACAGTCCCTCTAGAGTCAAGCTGTTAAGAACTAATAGCATCAATCAATATCACATAGATAGATTACAGCGAAAGGCTTTCAGTAGAGCTTCAGTTCATAAATGAAAACTGGGTTATGGAAAATAGGCTCAAGATATACACCAAAAAACAAATCTTAACACCAGGTTCTGTGAATGCAGCCAGCTGAATTTCACAGATATTGAATTTCAATGACAATTTCTTGTGTTATTTTACCTTCCAGCTCCACCCTGAACAGGAACATGTCAGTGACAAGCATTACTCCTCCAGGCTTGACCTGACAGTGCTTTACTTGTACTATGAGCTAATGGCTGTGCTTACAGCACCTCAGGGAGACACCTCAGAGATCACAACGTCCTTCGGGTACAGCAGGAGACACTCAACTCTCCAAATGTGGAGTTTAATTTGTCAAAAGAGGAGACAGGATTCCCATGCTAATAACTTAGGACCATTTCAGTCATAGGTTTAAAGATGATGTAAGTGCTGATGCAATACATGAACTAGAAGAATGAAGCCCAGATGTCAGGGCTCAAGTCGTGACTCCAGCCCCAGCTGGAGCTAAGGCTGTCCTGAATTCATCACAACACAGTTACATTATTTGCTCATACTGTGGATTTGCATAGGGACAACAGTAAGGTCAGAATTACTTCAATAGAGATATGCAATCTTTGTCCTAAATACTGGAAACCCACAGCGTTGGACAAATAAAATGAATTAAGTCTGAAGTGCTTTACATGGATTGTGATCCCATGTTTGCCTCACAAACTTACCTGAGACTTTCCAATCAAAAATCAGAGTGTCATCTCCAATTTTGCAGATGTATGTTCCCTCGTCTTCTTTCGTTACAGCTGAAGCCACAAGCTTATGCAGTTTCCCTTTATCTTCCATTGTGAATTTCTTACTGGTCGTTATTTCTTTGCCATTTTTGTACCACTTCACCATGACATTGGCTTCAGAGGTCTCAGAAACAAATTCAGCTTGTTTTCCAGCAATGGCCCTGATTACTCCTCCAGTTGTCTCTTTGATTACAAAGTTTGCCAGTGCTGAAACAAAATATGGACACACAAAATATGTATGATGGTAAAGAACTGCAGGGACATTGGTGACCATGAGGCATTCATTTATCATAAGATCAAACGTGCACGTTTAGTCCTAGTTCTAATTGCTGGATTCTAATTCAGATGCTGGCAAATTGGCAGCTTTTATAAACCACGTGCCAGATTACCTTATCTCCACAAGTTGAAGGACATACACTGTACAGGGGACAGAGCCAAAGGAAGAAGCCCAAGGCTTCAAGAAAATGTCTAAAATAGGAAAACTGAGGAAAGAATTGGAACAAGCAAACTAGAAGGAAATCAATGGAGGGGGTATCTATTACTGCACTGTAACCCCCTGGCAAACAAATCGAGCCTAAAAGATGGAGATATCACTTAGGACTGAAAAGAAAAACAGAATTCCTTTATGGAAATTAATTGGAGCGCAAAAGTTAGATGATAAAACTGGCCCCTATTAACACACAGTGGAATAATTGACTTCAAAGATTCAAAATCTCACCACTGTCTTAGCCAAAAGTTTAAGCCTAAGTCCATGGTCCTATTTTACTGAGGGTAACTGAGCTTGTTTTCCAACTTCTTGTTAACATATCATTTCAAAACAGTGCACACAACTGAGTTGGGTCTGTTGAGACAGCGCAGTCAGAGCTGCTAAAATCAAAGTCTGGATTATGCATGCATTTGTTCTGCAGTTCCAAGAACACACATGTATAATACAAATTCAACAACGCTCTACAGAACGCCTGTATTTAGGAGCTCGAGAGCCAGCTGATGGACACTGGGATGACTGAGATCCTGTTAATACATTTAACTCCATCCTATCATACAGTCAAATTTCATTCATTTTTTCAGGAACTGTCTCTTATCATTGTAGTCCCCTCACCACTGCTGGATGTGAGCCCAGCCACACAAAAGCAGGTGCTGGTTTTCACTGCAGATACTGCAGTAAGGAGGAACAGCCTCCAGACTGGACCAGCTGAGCGTGGCCCTACCAGGATTTGCTCCAAAGGTCTTATTACCAGTAGTGCTTCCCGATGAAATACATGGGGGTCCTCCTTTGATTCCAACCCCACCCCACCCCACCATGTCCCCTGATAACATCCATCAGGGCCATATCTCCACAGTTCTGAACACCTCCAGGGATCCCACCACCTCCCTGGGCAGCCTGTGCCAGTTAATTCTGTGGGCAGACCAGCCAGAATGAAATATTATGCTAACATGACAAAGAGAGAGAAGAAAAGCAAAATTAAGACTAGCTGACAAGCCTTGGCAGGAAGTTCTGCTCTCCATCAATTTAGTCCCTGTGACTCTTCACAGGTCTCTTCTACATTTGGGATCACTGCTACAAAAAGAGCTGTTTACATCATCTCTCATGGCCACCCTGAGAGAAGAGCAGGAAGGCTGGGATGCTCTTTTTCCTATCTTTCCCTTCATTTCCTCTATATCTTAGGGACGAATCACAGCACAGAACACAGAAATCAAATGGCTCTACAAAGCAGATTGGCCAGTTCAAGTCAAAACAGCCACTGAAAACACCCCAGATGCTGTCTGACAACAGCTGGACTGTCGGGGAGTCAGGTGAATGCAGTCTGCTGGCCCTGGGCCAGAAGAGGACAGCCCAGACTGTCACATACCTTTCACTGAAAGCTGATAGAGCATTTTATCCCCCTCACAGATGCACTGACAACTTCCAGCAGCATCCATTGAGACGCTGTGAATTTTCAGGGTGTGTCTCTTCCCCACAATGTGCAGTTCATATTTTTCACCGGCCTTGAGCTCCTTCCCATCCTTCATCCACTCCATAGTAGCACCTGTGTCTGAAAGCTCAGCCTGCAGTTTGGCTTCCTCACGCAGCCGAGCGCAGATCTTTTCTACATCTTTGCTCTTATTGGTAAATCTCACTGCAGCACCTGTCAGGAGCAAAGGCCTCGTTATTTCAATTGATATCAGGCTAACGTGGTCAATGTTTGCTGCAACATCTCTGAAAAAGTATCACCTTCTGTTCCTGCACTCATCATTGGGTCAGTGCTGAGCAATTCAAGATATTTCATTTGCTCTTCTTGTCGGATTTACTAAGTAAAAATCAACCAAACATCTCATTCTACTGATTAATAATGCTCTAAACATGCTTCTGCAGAGGTTTCCACCCAATGACAAACAGCTCCTCCCATAATGAATGTTTATTTGTTCTACTTTGTCATGCTAAGCTGATTGATAGAGATATTATTGGAATGATTGCTCCCCTACTTCTAAACTATTCCAGCGCAATCAGAAAGGCTGTCTGAACCTGGAGCTGAAAGTACTGCTCTATGGTGATGCAGTGGTAAACATGGTGACTGAATGCACTGGCCAATAGCTCTGAACTGCAGACATTCATCAGCTGGCATGAAGCAATCTGGTTCAGATACCAAGCAGCTGGGTAGACTGGCTTAACCTACACTCAGTGCTATCATGTTTAGGTCATTACCAGGACTCACGTCAGTCCATGGGATGCAATTTCAGGTATTTGGTACAGTCAGTGAATGCCTGCAGCCCCAGTTCTAATCATCAGATCACAGCAACTATGCCTTGACTGTAAGAGGGAAGGAGAAGGTTCAAAGCAAATACCTCTCACTCTCATCTTGGTGCTGACATCAACATTTTTGGCAACAAATTTCACTTCTGCTCCATCATCGTTCTTGGTGACGTTCTTTATGATTAGGCTGTGAGTAGTTTGGGTTCTCTTGATGATGCAGGTCTCGCTTTCCTGTAAGACTTTACCACTGAGGTACCAAGTGCCGCAACACGTTGTTGTAAGGTCAATAGTAAACATGGCATCCCCTCCAGGTACAGCTTCACCAGTTGTTAGGGGGGATTTCACAGCCAGGACTGGGTCTGAGGAAGAACAACATGGCTGTCTTAATGCTCTTTAGATGCAAGTCTGGTATCTCAATTAGAAATGGAATATTAAATCATAGGTACATTTCTACTTCTCCCTCTGCATGAGTGCTGGAAGAAGCACTTCTGTGCTTAAGATCTGTTACAGAAAGTTCTGCCTCTTGCACATGTGAGATATCAAAAGATAAGGATATTCATGTCTCTGTCACAGAAACAGAACTTGTATCACTTCAGTGGTAGCTGGAAGTTGATAGGAGATAGGAGAACTAGGAATAAAGGAAAGCCTTTGGTGTGTTAATGCACTACTATCCTTAAAGTCAAAGGAAACATCTTTAGGGAACTAACACAGCTGCTCATGGGGTTTTTGTGCTTACCAAGGTGCACGCCCCCTGGGAATTCCAGATACAGGCTCTGTCCATGCGCATTGACTGCAGACACTTGGAACTGATCATCAGCCTCTGCAGACAGATTTACAGCCCCTGCACAGCTCTATATAACAGTCTTATAGAACTACCTCTAGTAGAAGCAATCTCCACACAGAGATCCTTTTCCAGCACACTCTGACACGGGGGGGGGAGCAAAACGGGGGGGGCACATACACACACAGCGCTGGGGGGGGCCCGTAACCGACCCCCACCCATCCTTTAAAGGGGTGGGGGGTCCGTTTTAATGGGGGGGGTCCGAGACCACCTTCACCCCCCCCCCCAATCCCTTAAAAGGGGGGTGTCCATTTTGGTGGGGGGGGGCAGTGACAATCTCCCCCCCACCCCATCGTTTAAAGGAGGGGGGGTCCGAGACCACCCCCCCACACCCCATCTTTTAAGGGGGGGGTCAGGGGCTCATGGGGGGCAGCACAACGTGCACAACATTGGGGGGGGGGGGGGGCTTTAAAAGGGGGAGGTTTACAAAAAGCACAGCTCTCAACTATAGATGGGATTGGGGGGGGCTCAATCGATGGGGGGGGCCCCTTCATGCAGGGGGAGAACAGCATAAGGCAGCGGCTTTGAGGGGGGGGTTGGGGCTGTTTGGCCTTTGGGGGGTTAATGTGTGCCCCACCCCCACCACCCCCACACACAATGGGGTGTTAATGGGGGGCGGGGGGGCTTAGATTAGTTGCGTTCCCTATAGCACCGCCCCCCCCCCGTCACTAACCCCCCCGCTTTATCCCCACGGCTGAGCCCCCCCCCGACAGCTCCCGATTCATCTTGATGGGGGGGGGGGGTTTGTCAGAAGACCCCGGCGCGGCTTACAGCACATCGTCGACCCCACCCCCACCCCCCATAACCCCACCCGGGGGGGGGAGGGGGCGATGTGGTGAGTGGGGGGGGGGTTCCGGAGTTGGGGGCTGGGGGTGAGCAAAGCGCAATATGGGGGGGGGGGTCCTATAACTGGAGGGCAGCGGCTGCACAAGGAGCCCGCGGGGGTCGTAGAGCAGCACTTTGGCTGGGGGGGGGGGGGTCCATGGGGTCCGGGGGTAATGCTGCCCCACCCCCTCCCCAACCCCCCACTGCCGACCCCCCCCCGCGTTGCCCCCCCGCCCCAACGTCAGCTCCTGCGGCAGCTCCTCGTCGCTCTCCTCCTCCTCTTCCTCGTCTGGGGGGTCAATATGTGGGGGGGGGGGGGGGTCCCATCGGGCAGCGGCAGCTCCGCCGGCTCCGATTGGCTGAGCCGCAGTGCGCGGGAGCGGCTGTTGTGTGCCGGTCGGTGGAGGGGCGGCTCTTCATGGAGCTGCCCCGCAGCCAACAACAGCCTGAATGAGATCCTGGAGTCCCAGACGCTGGAGGATGAGCTGGGAAAGAGCAGAGGCTCCCCACAGAAGGGCAAATCACGTCTGATAACGTGAGTGTGGAGCACAGCCAGCCCCTTCCTCACATGTGTGGGGCTTCCATGTTCCTCTGTGCCCATTGCAATGTGCCACCCCAATCCTGCTGCCCAGCCAGGAGTGGATGGGATGAGCAGGTTGGGATGCACAGAGCAGTGCTCAGACATTGCTGGGACATTTGTGCACTGCTGTTGAGCTTCCCTTTGTGCAGCAGGGGAGAGGATGGAGGTTTACAGGTGGATGGTTGTTATTTCTATGGCATTGCACAGGTGGTAGAACCTTGTCCATTCCCAAACTTATTCCAGGGCATGCGGGAATTTGTGCAGTTGTAGTTCCTGAATTGTGCTATTTAAAACCCTCCTGTAAATGGGGATGTTTTGTAATGCCTGCTGGGGCTGCAGGCAGCATTGCCTTCCTCCTTAGGGGGCAGGTTTAATCACAAACCTCCCTATTTCCTCTCACAGTCGTCCTACAAACCATGTCTGGGCATTGCTGTCTCGGCCTGGATCTCAGCTCCTGAGACTGTCAGATGTGAAGCAGCAGCAGCTGGGACAGGGCTGGCTCTGTGTGCCCTCTGTGGGTCTGTGGGCACAGAGTGGGGCAGAGGGATGACTGTGAGAGGGAGGAATTGCCCAGCCACAAGAAAGAGGAAATCAGCTGAAAAGGGGAGATTTGAGAAGCACTGAGGCTGTGGCTGCTTTGACAGTAAGAAGAAACCAAGCTGTCACTGTGCAGATGGGAACTCCAGTAGGAGAGCTGTGGTGGCTTTACAGATGGCAGACAGCAGCTGGAGTGTAGAGCCAAGGGTAGGGGGGGGATCTTCCTCTTAGCAATGCCATGCAAAGAATGATGCAGACTCCTGCAGGGTCGGCTTTGCTGTGTGACCCTGGGTGGAAGCAGCTGGAAGGTCTCAGCCCTTCTGCGTTATCCCAGGAGCTGGGGCAGTGCTCGGTCTCATCCCACCTCTGCTAATAGCAAATGCAGAATCCCTTATCTGAGTGCCCTTTTCTCTCATGTAGAGTCACCGACCCTGGGAAGTTCACAAAAAGTTTGGGTGTTGTGTTGAGGGATGTGATTTAACTGGGAAGTATTGGTGATGGTTGGACTGGATGATCATAAGATCTGAGATCATAAGATCATAAGATCATCCAGGTCTTTTCCAACCTTGAAAATTCTATGGAGTTGTAGCAGATTGTGGGGGTGTAGGTGTGGTATATATATGTACACAGATGGGAATATCCGTATGGAAAAGATAGATCCATGTGTGTTCTGGGCTGCACTGAAAAAGGGGTGGCCAGCAGGAGAGGGAGGTGATTGTCCACTCCTGCTCAGCTCTTGTGAGGCCATATTTGCAGCACTGTGTCCAGGCCTGGGAAGGATGTGGAGCTGTTGGGGGGGGTCCAGAGGAGGGCCACTGTGATGATCAGAGGGCTGGAGCAGCTCTCCTATGAGGAAAGGTGGAGGGATCTGGGCTTGTTTAGCCTGGAGAATGGAAAGCTGTGGGGAGACCTCATTGTGGCCTTTCAGTACTTGAAGGGAGCGTATAAACAGGAGGGGGAATGGCTGTTTATGAGGGTGGATAATGATAGGACAAGGGGGAATGGTTTAAAACTGAGACTGGGGAGGTATAGGTTGGATCTTAGGTAGATGTTTTTTGCTCAGAGGGTGGTGACGCACTGGAACAGGTTGCCCAAGGAGGTTGTGGATGCCCCATTCAAGGCCTGCAGGCATTCAAGGCCAGGTTGGATGGGCTCTGTCCATGCGCATTGACTGCAGACACTTGGAACTGATCATCACCCTCTGCAGACAGATTTACAGCCCCTGCACAGCTCTATATAACAGTCTTATAGAACTACCTCTAGTAGAAGCAATCTCCACACAGAGATCCTTTCCCAGTGCCCCTTTGTGACGTCATAATGCCCCTTTGTGACATCATAACACCCCTTTGTGATATCATAATGCACCTTTCTGATGTCATAATGCCCCTTTCTGACGTCATAATGACCCATTGTGATGTCTTAATGCCCCTTTGTGACGTTATAATGCCCTTTGTGATGTCATAATGCCATTTGAGACGTCATAAGGCTCCTTTGTGATGTCATAATGCCCCTTTGTGACGTGATAATGCCTCTTTGTGACATCATAATGCCCTTTGTGACGTCTTAATGCCCCTTTGTGATGTCTTAATGCTCTTCTGTGATGTCACAATACCCCTTTGTGCCGTCATAATGCCCCTTTGTGACATCATGATGCCCCTTTGTGATGTCACAATGCCCCTTTGTGATGTCATAACACCCATTTGTGACGTCATAATGCCCCTTTCTGACGTCATAATGACCCTTTTTGACGTCATAATGACCCTTTGTGATGTCATAATGCTTCTTTGTGATGTCATACTGCTACTTTGTGATGTCATAACGCCCTTTGTGACATCATAACACCCTTTGTGACGTCATAACGCCATTTGAGACGTCACAATGCTCCTTTGTGATGTCATAATGCTCCTTTGTGATTCATAATGCCCTTTGTGATGTCATAATGCCCTTTCTGACGTCATAATGCCCCTTTGTGATGTCATAATGCTTCTTTGTGAGGTATCTGTGGTGCCATTGATAATGAAGTGTGATGAACTGGAAGGCTTTCAGTAGAATTGCAGCCCTAACATAAACAATGACTTGAACTCTGGAATTCTGTGTAAAATCATTAGCTAGCTTGTGGTCTGGGTCTTCAAACCAAAGGCTGTGAGGTGCTGCTCTTGTTGACACAGGCTGTGAAAGATGACTTGAGCTCTAAGAGTAATTTCCCTTCTGCTCTTTATATGAACGTCATATCAACAATTAGAATATTAAGAAGATAATATAAAATTTTGTGCTGCTGGACTGAGGACTTCCATTAGCTGTTAGCCATAGTTTGGAACTTGCAAAGCAATCATATTGGAGCCTTGCTGGGCAACCTGCTCCAGTGTCTCACCACACCCACAGTAAAGCATTTCTTCCTAATATCCAATCCTAATCTACCTTCTTCCCATGTAAAGCCATTTCCCCTCATTCTGTTGCTACCTGCCCTTATGAAAAGTCCCTCCCCAGCCCTCTTCAGATACTGGAAGGCCACTCTAAGGTCTCCTTGGAGTCTTCTCCAGGCTGAAGAGCCCCATCTCTCTCAGCCTGTGCACATAGCAGAGGTGCTTTCAGCCCTCTCTGATCACCTTCATGGCCCTCCTCTGGACCTGCCTGAACATCTCCAAGTCCTTCTTGTGTTGAGGGCTCCAGAACTGCGTGCAGTGCTCCAGATGGGGTTTCAATGAGAGGAGTGTGGAGGGGCAGCACCACCTCCCTCGACCTGCTGGTCATGCTTCTGTGCTTTAAGCTTATGCTTTAAGGTCCTATATGCTTTAAGGTTTAGATAGTGTAGTCGCCTCACCTCTTCAGGTTTATCTGTGAAGGCCCCTTCCAAGTGAACCGTGCTGATCCAGACAGTTCGGATCGCTCATTAAAGTGTTTTAGTAAGTTGGGCTGGTCCTACGAAGCAGTATGACTGCAGTAAGCAGTGTACATGGTGCGCTGTGAGTACTGCACACATTCCTCTTGGCAGCTTGTGGAACAGAAACTGTGCATTGTTTGGATTGTGTAAGTATTCCTGTTGGTCTCTTGTGATGCTTACCTTCTTAGAGCACCTTTCCTCGTTTGGCTCTACATATTTTGGTACCTTACTTGTTCTGTTTGGCTTAGCAGGGAAGGTCTTCTTCTGAAGCATCCTCAGTCTTGGTCTGGGCAGCATACTTAGAAATGACATGGACGTTACATGAGTGGGTGGTCAAAGGGGGGAAGAACTCACCTTTCTGATCTGTTTCCTTTTAGAACACAGTCCTGGAGAGGATTTGCTTTCCTTGTTTCCTGGAGACTTGGATTCTTAGATGGTTTTGACTGCAGCTATTTCTGATGTTAATTCCTTTTTCTGTACTTTAGTAGCCAAGTGCAAGTGGAGTGCTTTGGGAATTGTCTGAAGTTGCCAGGTTGCGTGTGATCACATATGTAACGTGGAGTTATGTGTGGTGCCAGTGATAATTAAGTGTGATGAACTTGAAGGCTTTCAGTAGAATTGCAGCCCTAATGTAAACAGTGACTTGAACTCTGGAATTCTGTGTAAAATCATTAGCTAGCTTGTGGTCCGGGTCTTGAAACCAAAGTCTATGAGGTGCTGCTCTTGTTGACGCAGGCTGTGAAAGATGACTTGAGCTCTAAGAGTAATTTCCCTTCTGCTCTTTATATGAACGTCATATCAACAATTAGAATATTAAGAACATAATATAAAAGTTTGTGCTGCTGGCCTGTGGACTTCCATTAGCTGTTAGCCATAGTTTGGAACTTGCAAAGCAATCTTATTTAGACTTTGGTGATGAAATCTTCTGATGAAATCCTCCTTCTAATTCTGCAAAAGGATCTCGATGGAACATTTCTGTCTGAAAAGGCTCTGGCATATGAAGATGTGCCAGACTGCAGCCATGTGCCAGATGCGTTTGGATCCATGGAATTTTCTGATGTAGCTTCAGTGTTTGAAGAATCTCCACTCGATCTAAATACTCAGAAAACAAAGCAGGTGTGTGAAGATGTACAGCTAGTTTCTTACAGAAAAAATACAGCTCTTAATCTAGAAATCTGCTTCTCATTGTATCTAGTGCTTACTCCATATTTAAGTATCTAGTGGACCTTGACCAAAGGAAGATAAAGATAGAGCAAAGAAGTATGTTAAGTATAAATTTTGTTGCCTTCTACCTGTAGGCCATGGTTGGTTTGACGTGATCCCTAACTCCAGTGTTTGGTTTGCACAGAAACAGCAAGCAAGGGAACAAGTAAAGGAGTCAGTGAGGATTTTAAAACACAATGGGAAGAGATAAGGCACAGTTAATAAGATTCTGGAGTTAGGCTGGAGGTAGGCAGAGGTTGAAAGGTACCGAAAGAAATTCAATCTTACTGTGTTGGACAAAAAAATCCACTGTGATATTATTCAAATTTTTAACTAAACCAAGTGATAATTCATATTTATGTTTAGATAAGCTGGTGAGGGTTAATCCTCAATGGAGAATTGAGATGAACAAATCAAAAAATGGCGTTTGACAGTCTATAAGAAACGAACTTATTCTAGGAGAGAATCAGAGTTTTCAACTGTTTTGTTCAATAGCCAAATAATGTATGATATTTTTATAAGCATTGTGTCTGACCTTCTCAGCTGTTAGAATTTCTTTGACAGTAACTTCTCCGGCTGTGATCAGAAAACCTTTTGTTCCGTCTCTGGCAGCATTCGAGGCATGATACTCAACTGGGTGATATGGAATTCACACTGCCAACTCCAGTGACAAGAAAAGTGGCATCTAAGAAGCGTGCAAACACAGAGAATGTTGATGCAGAGTCAGTGTTAAGAAATGAGCTGCCCTTTGCATTTCCTGCTCCAAAGGCCTTTTCGAAGAGCCAGACAGAGAAGCAAGTAGAAGGCATATCCTTTCAGGCGCCTACTTCCAAAGGTATGTTGTATCTAACAAATGGAAACCTAGAATATGTGTAGCTTAGGAATTTTTTACTTTAAATATGAATGCAATACTTGTAGGTCCTAAAATTCTGAAAGGTTTCAGTGTGGGGTTTATTTGGTCACAGCACATACAGCTGCCATCCTGTACATCTGACAGTGCACTGCAAGCGGTTTAACCATATATCAGGGCACGGTACATGTCTGTTAATGATAGAAGTTCTCACAGTTTCACAAGGAGCATGCCTTGAGATGCATTCAGATAATGAGATAAGTGCTGTGTTCCTAAAACTAGCATGTGTCTCCACTCTCCATCGAGATCTAGTAGATAATTTCTTTAACAATTATGATGAGGGTTTTGTTTTGTTTTTATTTTTTTCTGGGCTATTATTTTGAGTGAAAGAAAAGGGTATGCTTTTATTTAAGCGAGCTTTTGATTGCATCATGCTTCTAAATTAAATGTAACCTACTGAATTCCTCATGATAGCATACGAGTACTTGCGTGTATCTGTTCTCCCTAATAGAGGGAGAAGAGACTCAGTGAACCTGGACAGTGTTACCCAGGGTTGTGAGAACAGCTGAATGATTGTTGAGAACTGGTCAACTCGTGAGCCTGAGACCTGGCATCCTCCATCCTAGGGTGGAACATTACTGGAGCACGTGGGTGCCACAGCAACAAAAGGACTGTGTATAATAGACTGAGAGTTTGCTGAGTTTCTTGGTTGACAGAAAGCACAACTAACTCAGCAGCAAGTGACGTATTTGGGATAGGAGATGACAGCTGGACTTTGAACCTTAAGGACTGCCAAGAAAGAAGCCATCTGCTCAACCCCTGAGCTGCAAACTGCCAAGGAACTCCATACGTTGCCAGGAATGACAGGAGGGTGCCGACCATGGATACACAGCTATGGACTGATGGTAAACTTGAAACAGCTTGAAGTGAGTAAGGGATATCCAGGGTGCACTGGTGCTCAATATTCAAGAAGCCCATCAATCTACACTGGGCCAAAGGATACCAGTTTTAATATCTCATGCAGTGTTTACTGTATTGGAGGCAAAAGGGGGACATTGGCTTTCACCCCAAAGATTCCCGAAATACCAGGCCATCCTGGTAGAGCAGGGTGATATAGAAATAATTGTAACTACTATTGCCAACCCAGTATCTTTCCTTAGCAGAACTCCCCTGGTGGAGAACCAGGATGACATCACTGCTTTGAAACAACTGATGCTGCACATTACATCCAGTCGGTCGGAGCTGAAGGACGAACCCTTAGAAGATGCAGAAGACGCCTGGTTTACCAGCAGCTGCAGTTTTGTGAGACAAGGAGGCTGTAAGGCAGGACATGCAGTAACTGCTACTGAGCAGGGAATGGAAGCACAACCATCAGCCGTGGGGACTACCCCTCAGAAGGCTGAAATAACTGCCTTGACGAGAGCCTTAATGATATGGACAGATGCTAACTATGTGTTTGGGGTGTCACACGCTCATAGTACCATCTGAAAAGAGCAAGGATTGCTCACACACAAGGAAAAGAGCATGATGTAAATGTACCAAAGGCTATTCTATGTTGTAGGGCACAGTTCTCTATCCAGGCCCAAGTCTGTGTGGGTGTTTCCTCTATCCACAAAGCTGCTCACACTGCAGGAGGCACAGGCTGAGAGGAGAGGCCAGAGCAGCTCTCCCACTGTGACACGGAGCAGCAGGATACAAGTAAAGGAAGGCCCTGCAGCTGTACTGGGAAGATTCCACACAGTCATCAATTTTTCATCTGAAAGGTAAAGAGGAATTCCCTTTTCTGCCCCTATCATCATTGGTCGGGTGAGTAGCAATGATGCCCGGTGTGCTTCCATCAATGGAGCAGAATAGGCGGAAGGCTGGGGTGCAGGCTGACCTCTGCTGAGGTGAGTGGGGGCTCAGGGTGTTGCTCAGTGGTAGATTTGTTCACACTGAGTTCTAACAGGAAACTTGCTCAACATCGAAGGCCTTGCAAAAGTCTGGCTGAGTGATGTCAGTTGCTTTTCCTTTCCCTACTGATGCTGTCACTCCACTGTAGAAGGCCACCAAAGCGACCAGGCTGCATGTCTCCGTTTCCGCTGTTTCTCCATTTCCTTCTTGTTGCTCCCTGTAACCAGCAGGTTCAGCCATGCTGCTTTCCTGCCTCCTCTGCTGTGTTTCGTGTGGTCGGGATGGAGCTCAGAGCTCCAGCTCTGAGAAAGGTTTTCTGAGAAAGTTACCATCTCTTTTCCATTCCTTTACCCCTAAAAACAGTTTTCCAGTGTCTCTCATGCAAGAATTCTTTGAACAGCCTGCAGCTGACTCTCCTGAAGCTCAGGGTCCTGACTTTGCTTTTTGCCAGGCCTGCATTCCTTGAGATGAGGAACTCTAGGAGGGCATGGTCACTACAGCCCTGACCACCTCCAGTCTTAACCCCTGCTGTGCACCATGTCCAGTAATGCTTCCCTTCTGCTTGGTGTGCTTAATGCTTGGCCCACAAAGTTATTGTCAGTGCACTCCAGCAGGCTCTCAGACAGCTTGCAGCAACTGGGATTGGTGCTGGGTGGTTGCTGGGAGGTGTCTCAGCAGAAAAGCTGGGCTGGGGTGGGCGTGCTGTGTCAGTCCTCATCGCAGCTGGCAGAGAGAGTTAGAGGAGGGTGATGGGTGCTGCCTGCTCTCAGTGCTGCTGCACTGAATTTGGGGCACAGCAGCACACTGGTGAGTGAGCTGGGAGGGAGACGGACTGCTGCTGTGCATGGCTAGGCCAGAGCTGGAGGATTGTCAAACACGTGAGTCATGCTGGTGCAGCCATTGCAGCTGCAGCAGGAGTAGAAGACAAAGAGGTTTTGTAGAGGACAGAGGGTGGTGATTCATGGTTTGATGTCCAGGTGGAGGCCGATAACAAGTGGTGTCATCCAGGAGTCTGTCCTGGGACCAGTGCTTTTTTACATGGTTATCAGAGACACCAATGATGCAATGGAGTGCACCCTCTGCTGTTTGCTGAGTGGTGCGGCTGACGCAGTGGAAGGAAGGGATGCCATTCAGAGGGAGCTCAACCGAGAGGTTGGCCTACGTGAATCTAATGAGGTTGAACACAGCAAAGTGCAAGGTTTTGCACTTGGGCTGGAGGAATCCCAGGCATTTCTACAGACTGGGAGGAGCAGTCCTTAAGAGAAGCCCCGCAGAGAAGGACCTGGGGGTCCTGGTGGATGAAAAACAGAACGTGAGCCATCAGCGTGCTCTTGCAGCTCAGAGAGCAAATGGTCCCCTGGGCTCCATCAGAAGAGGGGATGGCCAGCAGGGACAGGGAGGTGATTGATCTTCATGATCCTTGAGGTCCCTTCCAACCCGGGCCATTCTATGATTCTGTGATTACATTCGCTGTCAGAAATAACAGCAGCTGTACAGAAGCTGGATATATTTTGGGACAGTTCTTGTAACCAGCTGATTTTAAGACCTTGCCTGAGTCAAGAGTCTAAATTGAGTGTCAGAAGAAAGCTGGGAAAGTGGCTATTGCTCATTCTTTTTCATTTGCTGATTCTTTCATTCGGGTTCCTTTTCCAAAGGAGATTCTGGTGATGGAAGCAATTGAAGAAAGAACCAAAGCAGCTCTTGCCAAGAGTGCTTGAAGTCCCTGTGGAGAGAAGCAAAGAACTTGGGCTTCCTCTGGGATGCTCCCCACCATGTCTCAGGAAGGAGACAACTGCTGTTCCACTTTCTGCTTTGTGTGTGGAAAGGTACGTCTGGGTTTCTTCTGCTTGTTTTTTCTTTTTCTGGCTTTGAAGGAGAAGGGGTGGAGCAAGAGGAGACCCACTGGTCATTTGTTACCTCAAGACAGGATGGATTCTGCATTGACTGTGAAAAACCTGGGCTAGTAGCATGGGCATGTTTCAGGCTGGACTTTTCCTTCTTGGTTTCCTTTTGGCTACAGGGAGACAGCTGTCTAGAGGTGTGTTTTCAGACCCACTCTCCAAAACCATGTTGCATTGTTGCAGGTGGTTCAGTGTGCTCTTGGCAGGGTAGATGCTGTAGTTTGCTGTAGAATCTGAATGGTTTCTGTTCCTAGGGGAGGACTGGGAGGAGGTATGAGAAGAGAATTCAATGCCTGAGGTGTATCTTAGTGAGAAATGTTGGCATGAGGTGCTGGAAGTCTTGAGTTGTCAAAGGCCAGTGATGCTCAGACTCCTTAACCTGCTGGAGCAGGGTGGAAGCAAGGAGTGGGCACTGCCGTCCCACAAGCTGCACTTGGTTCTGGTCTGCCAGGTCTGTGCTGGCCTGGATTTCTTCTGAGAAGTTTGTTGGAGCTGCTTGGAGTAGTGAAGGGTGGGGAGGAAGTGCTGCTCCAGAGCTATGAGACGTGCAGCTCCTTCTGAAGTGCTCCTGATAAGGACGGAGCGCATTTGCTGCAGCTTTCTCTGCAGATGTGCTCCTCACCTTGAAATCCTCCTGGTTTGTCCTCAGCTCCTGACCACGGCCTGTTCTCTGTTTTGCAGGCTGATAACATGCAGAAGCCGCAGCTGGTGCGTGCTATGTCATCTTTAAACGTACCAGCATTTGCGGCAGCCCATGTTATTAAGAGCCACGTCACCCAGGGGCCAGATGAGCTCTCTCTGGAGGTAAGCAGTTCCAGGCATTCCTTGTTGTCATGCATAGAAGAGGGCAGTCCTTTCTGCTTTGTTTTCCTACCAGATTTGCTGAATCTGGGATTGATGTTTCAATCTCTTTCAGGTCAGAGATCTGGTGAGCATTGTTGATATGAGGACATATCAACAGGCTGAGCCCCTGGTGGAGAGGCAAGCGTGGCTTTGAGGTAGGCACACGTTTTTGACTAGAGAGCACAACTTCAGTAGAGTTGGGAATCTCAGCTTGGAGCTGCTCTGCCTGCACAGGATGGCTGCTGGATGCAAACAGTTGCCCTGTGTCACTGTCAGTGGACCTTCCCTTTGGCTCTGGGCTCAGGCTAATGCTCACCTGTCTTTTTGTTCTACTTACAGGTTGGGCTTTTCCCTGGTGAGTGCATGGAACTCATCAGCGGAAAAGTTCCCGATTCCCTCCTCAATTCATTGCCAAAGCCAGGTGCGTAATTTACATTTGACAACGCGAGTTAGTCAAATAGGGTCAGAACGTTACTTTCAGGGGGTTTGTTTATGCCCAAGTTCAGCAAGCTTAGAAAGAGAACTACAGTAATCTCCTTGGGCACCTCCAGGGATGGGGAAAATCCATTCTTGCGTGTCCTTGTTGGGAATGTTCTTCCCGTTATTACATGCTCTGTCGAATGCATTGCGCTCAGCTTCGTCCAACCGAGCCAGGCCTGAAATGAACTGGTTTCTTTGTTTTGTTGCGCAGAGCCAAAGAAATGGGGCAAGCTCATCAACCGCCTTCGTTCTCTGGTGAAGGCCAGCCCCGGGAGAGCAAAGCAGCCTGAGCCTCCGACATTCTCCGGATCCATGTCCTTGCTTGACATCGTTGAGAGGTATTTAGCCTTCAGGACTTGAGGGCTGAGCTGTAGGAATGGAAGCATCCTCTGCTGTTTGAAACAGAGGGCGTTTCTAAGCTGTGTTTCAGCAGAAAGCAGGCATTGCCCGGAACAGGCAACTTTTGGCCAGGGCTCGGTGCAGCTCTTCCCTCACCCTGCACCACGTCTGACAGCATGCTCTGTTTTCTCTGCAGACTGAGTTCTCCCAGTAAGAGGGCAGAGTCAGCAGCTGGCAGTTGGTGTTCCTGCTTCTGCCTGGGCAAACCATCCCCTGTGGCCAAATGCCAACTGCAGAGCAGTACCAGGGAGCCCTCTGAAGCAGAAGTCTTGGTCCTGGCAGGTAAGGGTGCAAATCCAGCTTTCAAAACACTGCTTGTCAGCAACACAGGTAGAATTCATGCTTTCAGTGGGCTTGTACCTCCTTCTGGCGTTCAAGCCTGTGCCTGACATCTTCAGTTGACCCCTGTCTTTCCCAAATGAGTCTCTTGTCAACACACGAGCTGGACCTGCACGAGGATCACTTTCAAGACAGTGGCTCTGTTGCTTGAAGCCTATTTGCTTCTTCCTGCCGCCACTCTATTACCAAGTATCAACAACCACTTTCATGATTCAACTTGCAAACGTTTGACACTAACCCTTGTGTTTCTATGCCTTCCTAGGTGATTCGAGCCCTTGTCAACCCCAAAGATCCAAACCAAGTAGTGATGTGCAGTGTGTTTCCATCAATGGAGAGTTCTTATTAAGCACGAATCGCTGCAATTCGGATGACAGCCTTCCACATGGTAACAGTGATGGACACAAGGGGCTCATCCACATTCATGATCTCATATCTCCTGGCTCTGCTGAAGATGCTGACCTGAGCCTGCCAGACACAGCAGTCACCTGCCTGGATTGTGACCCAGCGCCTTTGCAGTGCTGCCCATCCCAAGCACAGCCCAAGTGTCCCAGCAGCAGCACCACCATGCAGGAGCAGGTCAGCATCAGTGAGGTGAAGCTGAGCATCTTAGATGGGGACTTAGAGTCAGGCTGCCAGTCCCAGGCACCAGGCAGCAGCACCAGCTCTGAGCCACTCTCATCTTGACAAGAGGAGTCCCATTTTCACCCTTGACCTCTCAAGCCCTCCTGTCTTTTATTGAATAAAGTCACTCTCATGCTCAGTCATCGCCTTGACTGCATTCCGAGTCTTCAATCACAGGGATTGGGATGAATGCAACAAACAGCAAGGCAGCTCAGCTTGCAACACTCTGGCTGTGGGGTTCGTGCAGGCAGAGCTCTGGGTTCCCATTTTGCCTGGCTTTGGGATGTCTGCAGCAAGATCTCTACCATTTTGTATGAGAGCAAATAATCTCTAGCATCCAGGTTGCTGCTCATGATAATCCCAGTCTTCCTGGCTGTTGCTTTGTGATACCTTTCAAAGCCTTTTGATACTCTTTGATGCCTTGGCTGCTCCCTAACACCTCTGTCCTCCTGTCATGTTGACTCATGTCTCCCACTTTTAAGCTGGCTTTGCAGATCATCTCCAGCCCTGTCATCATCACGCTGCAGCAGGAGGTGCTCACCTGGCCCAATGTCTGGCAGTGCTGCTTGTTCTGCAGATGAGCAGCTGCCTCCTCATCTCTTCAGCTACAGTAGTTTTTCTCAGGGAAGTTAGATGCAGTCACGCTCCTCTGGATTTGGTGTGTTAAATCCATGCTGCATGGCAGCAGTCAGTGCTATACAAAGGTGTTCTGTGTGCCACAGCATTTCTCCAGGGGCTGCCAAAGGTAGAAGCACAACACAGCACCATCCTTCTGACAGTAATGTCTGTGAGTGTTAGACATGTGAGCACTGCATCATCCCCAGCGTGTCAGTGCTTTTCCACACCAACCTGACTCTCACACTCTGCACTGAATGTAACTCTGCTCTTGTGGAGACAAATGCTTTCTGTCACATCCTCCATCCCTGCAACCATTTGCCGGTAGGCAGCTCTTGCAGAAGAATCAAGCAGCAGAACCTTTTGCTCACCCTACAGCATGCAAATGCTATGAAAGCAGAAATAACCTGGCATGCTCTGGGTCTGCAAGGCTGCACAGATGGGAGAGGTAGATTGTGTTTTTGCAGTGGAAGTTTCCAGTATTTTCAGTACATAGTGTAGGCCCTAACTGAATGTATAACCCTCTTGTAAAACAGCTGTATAAGTAGTTTTTCCACCAAGAAAGTTGCTGAACAGAGTTAAGTTCAGACTGGGGGCATTCTGACATGGGGAGAATTGAGACAAGCACAAGATAAATACACAGGGTGGGTAGAGCCCAGCACAGGACAGAATGAATGTACTGACTTTTGGAAACATTGCCCTTCTCTGTCCGCAGAAAAGTACAAGGCAAACCTAAAAACAAGAGGTTGGTAATTGACCTTATATGGAAATGAAACCTAGCAACAGTCTGGAGGAGTCTGTGAGCCTGAGATGCTCAACCAATGAGAGCCATGAGAGCATCACCTGCAGTGGGTTTAGGGCATAGAACAGAATTGATTTCACTGACTGGTGTGCAGTTTCTCCCTTGCCAACAGGGGATGTGCGCGCAGTATTGCAATAATGAATAAGCACTGCTGCTATCGCTGCCATCTTTGCCTAACTAGAAATCTTTGACTTTGAGAGTTTCTCACACAAGGGGAGAGGGTAAGAAAGTAAAAAGGCACAGAAAACAAAGGAAAACTGCTCTTCTTTATCTTATCTATAAAAATTGATACAATTGATGCTGTCGTGATTTTTTTAAATTATTTTTAATTTTTACCCAATGTCAGTTAGATTGTTTTAAAATATCCACACACCAAAATCTGACTACCAAGCAAATTTAATGAAAATGAAATGAAGGTGAGTTAGCGGGAAGCACAAGGCCATATTATATTAGGCTCCAGCAAATTTACAGGCAGTCACTGCACAAAGAGGTAGATCTGAGTTGCACATTATATGATTCCCACAAAGATTAAGGAAATCTGAAGCTTTCAATATATTTTTTTTATTCTTTTCTCATTTCATTTTTTAAACACCTGACCCAGACCCCAACCCTCACAGGAGCTGTAAAGATAACAGCATTAACCCGCAATGTAACTCTAATCCTAACCCTTGCCCTGATTCTAAAATCGTCCCTAATTGCAAATGTAACAACAAAAATGATGCTAGAAGTTTGTAGCAAAAGGAACCTTAACCCTGATCATAATCCAAAAAACAATCATTAAGGTAACAATAATCTTTACCTTAAAAGTAATATTAATCAGAGCCCAGATGATGCCTGCATCCAATCAGAAGCATGCTTTGTATTATTTAAGAGTTGTATTTTTTCCAATGAACTCTCTCTATTATCACGTTTATAAAGTAACAGAGTCTGTTCTTTTTCTCCTGACACTGTGCCTTACTCCTGACATCCCCTGGAAATGACCCAGATAGGGCACCATCAAAGTAATGCTAATAGTAATGTCAATCCTAAGGGTATCTATAGCCTCAGTGTTAATGGGACGCTAACAACAATCCCAACAGCCTTAAACATTCTGGTGGTGTGAAAGAGGTGCTGCCTTGCACATGCTGGGCAGTCCCATTGCCTGTTAAATGCAGGCGGCAGCGTAGAAACATGATGCCCGTGGTCAGAATGCCCTGTGGCAGATCCTGGCACCGGAGAACTGACCGGAGAACCATGAGAGAACTGACAACAAATCACGCGACATCAGAACCGACCCAGTGGTTATTTACAAGCCTTGGGTGACCCAGACAGGATCTCAGAGTGGTGAATGTAGGTACAGAAGTTGTTACTACTCTGTTTCCTTCTAAAAGCTGCTCAGCTGCTTTGCGTTTCAGACCATCCCTGGCTTCACTGTGTGCATCTGTCCAATTGATACCAGGTGTTTTTTTTTCATCTCAGATGTTGGGGGGAGGGGGGGCGGGGGGGGCGGGGAGATGGTGGGAAAGGGACATCAATTCAATTACTCATTTATTTATTGACAGACATTCACGTTTGCTACGTTTGGAGAAGTTTTTATTTGTTTGCTGTGGTTTGGTTTTTTCTTTTTTTCTTTTTTTTCCCCCTTCCCTCCTCTTCCATCTTTGTGTTCTTCCCCTATAATCAAAAGAGAACGGATCCCCAGGGTCTGTCCCGCAGACGTTCTTTCTGTGGTCTCTGCTGCCACCTGCTGGCCAATACGCGGAACTGCCACTGTTGGGCGTTTGGTGCCGCAGGAAGCACAACGCAGATCTGAGTTCTGACCGGTCTACGCAGCAAATCCGCCAATCTTTATTGTGATAAGCCCTCCACATGGCATTGCGCATGCACTCGAACACGCAGCAGGCATAGATTTCTCCTAACTCCTTGAGGAGCAGGCAAGCAGAACAACTGAGCGCACCACTGCTTGTGATTGGGCCACCCCCATCATAGAGATGTGTGTTAGATCTTTTACCCACCCCTGGACTGGCCTTGTTGTTTAACGATAACCTCTGAAATCTGAGTTACTGGTTCTACCACCTGTAGTGTAGAATAGGTAGCCAATAAATGCTTTTCAACTGTGATGTATCTTTATTCTGCTCCATGCCAAACCTGTGACCAAAACCTCATAGGGGTTCACAAAGAACTCTGGCTCTGCCAGAGCCCCCATCCAGACCCTTCTTGAGTTACATTCACATCTAGTTTAGCTGAAAAGGTTGGACTATAAATACTCAGTGCTTGGGCCTGTTTAACAGATATTTTTTCCTGATTATGCTGTCCATCGATCTTTTTAAACTGAACTCCTGCTCTAATCTGGTCTTTAAACATTTGTTGTCTCAAGACCCTAATGGGTCCAGACTGGATTACCTTAGGGGCTGGACGCCTAAGTCATGGCAGCAGATGGTTCTCTGACCTTTCCACCACCATTCAGAGACTGCATCTGGCCGTAGGCACTCTTGTCTCCCCATCAATTGGGCAGCCTGTTGTATTACAGCATCTGAGGGCCACTGGGGGGTTCAGTATGGATAACATAGACCCATACTGATGTAAAGGTGATGGCTGTAGGATGAGATCCCTCGTTCCTGATGAAAAATTTATTGACTGGGCTCTCAAAATCATCTTCATAGATTGACTCTTTCATGCCTAATTCTCTAATATAATTTTGTTAGTCCTCCATAGAGGACCACAGGCTGATATTTAATGGTATGTCATTCTTATTTGGCCATGTTATATGACACACAGCCATAAATCATTCACTGATCAAATGGCTATCCTCATTATGTTGGACAGAGCATACAGTCTTTGCCTGAGGGCAGGGTGAGTAGTAATGGATGTCAGTTTTGAAATTTCCAGTCCATTCACCACAGCGCTTTCTGCCTCCATGTCCCATAACCAGAGCAGCTATGCTGGCATGCTCTCTTGGTTTCTGTCTAAACCATTGTACTATATCCAACAGTTCAGCTGCTGTATTATGGGCAGCAGGGTTTGGGGGGTTGGACACTGGTCAGGGCACTCCCACCAGCCTATCCTGCATTATTGTTTTTTTTTCATTTTTGGGTTACAATCAGTCAGATCTCAAATAGATCTAGTCCAAATGGAACCTCAAAATCTGACCTTTTAGTGCCTTCATTTACAGAGTCCATTTTATACAGATTCCCTGTACAGGGTCCCCATGGTCTTCCAGAGAGATGTTCCTGATCTTCCATAGGAGAATGATTGAATTAGGTTTTTTCCCCATCAAATCTTCCACCTGTCTTTCCAGTTTTTCAACACTGTCATTCAATAGCTGATTTGCATGAGCCTGAGCCTCTTCAGTTATGTTTAGACAGTTCAAGGCCATCAGCAGTGGCCATGCCACCATGAACGCAGCTAACTGTCATTCTCAAGTTGTAAGTATGTCTTTGCTAAGACCATGGAAATACTCAGTCAGGTGGGCCAGGGACTCATGGACCCTCCCTCCGTCCCACACAGGGCCCCATTTTTCAGTGACAGAAGCAATGCTGCATTTTGAGGATCCTAGGAATCCCAGGACATGCCCTGACAAAAGGTCATTCAAAGGGGTCGTCTTTCCTCATCCAAACAACTCCATGATATTCACAGAATCACAGAATTGTAGGGGTTGGAAGGGACCTCCAGAGACCACTGAGTCCAGCCCCCTGCCAAAGCAGGTTCCCTACACCACGTCGCACAGCTCGGCATCCAGGCAGGTCTTGAATATCTCCAGAGAAGGAGATTCCACAACAACCCTGGGCAGCCTGTTCCAGTGCTCTGTCACTCTCACCATAAAGAAGTTATTGCACACATTAGTGCAGAATTTCCTATGGTCCAGTTTCTGTCTGTTTCCCCTTGTCACTCCTCCACACACTGCTGACAAGAGTCTGGCCTCACCACTTTGCCCCTCACACCTCAAATATTTATAGACCTGGATCAGGTCCCCTCTCAGCCTTCTTTTCTCAAGGCTAAACAGACCCAGTTCCCTCAGTCTCTCCTCTTAGGGGAGATGCTCCAGGCCCTTCACCATCTTTGTGGCCCTCCGCTGGACTCTTTCCAAGAGATCCCTGTCTTTTTTGTACTGGGGAGCCCAGAACTGGACACAATATTCCAGATGAGGCCTCACCAGGGCAGAGTAGAGGGGGAGGATCACCTCCTTTGACCTGCTGGACACGCTCTTTTTAATGCACCCCAGTATGCCATTGGCTTTTTTGGCTACAAGGGCACACTGCTGGCTCATGGTCAATCTGTCGTCCACCAGGAC
The DNA here is from genome assembly GCF_054131305.1 of Coturnix japonica. Classification (NCBI taxonomy): domain Eukaryota; kingdom Metazoa; phylum Chordata; class Aves; order Galliformes; family Phasianidae; genus Coturnix; species Coturnix japonica. The sequence continues at coordinate 3,229,769 of NW_028188948.1, read as the reverse complement.
GCCCAGGTCCCTCTCAGCAGAGCTCCTCTCCAGCAGCTCTTCCCCCAGCCTGTACTGGTGCATGCAATTATTTCTAGCCAGGTGCAAGACTCTACACTTGCTTTTGTTAAACCTCATCCAGTTTCTTACTGCCCAGCTCTCCAGCCTGTCCAGGTCTCGCTGAATGGCAGCACAGCGTTCAGGTGTGTCAGCCAATCCTCCCAACTTCGTGTCATCAGCAAACTTGCTGAGGGTGGTCATTGATGAAGATGTTGAACAAGACCGGACCCAGCACAGACCCCTGGGGGACGCCGCTAGTTACAGCCCTGCAGCCAGACACTGCACCGCCAACGACAACCCTCTGCACTCTGCCAGTCAGCCAATTCTCGACCCACTTCACTGTCCACTCACCTATCCCATACTTCCTCAACTCTGGTATAAGTATGTCATGGGAGACTGTATCAGTTATAGAGGTTATAGAGTTCAATTCCTGTAGTCAATGTGGCGGCCCAGGTGGGACCAGCTCTGTTCGCTGCAGGACCAGCTGAGAGGGAGACACCTTTGGCGCACCCTGAGATTTCTCTGAAGGACTCCCTTCCTCACCTGATCACTGCAGGGACAGACAAGGACCACCCATAGGTGGACCAGGTATGTGTATGGTAAGTGGAGCCCATATGTCTTGAGGAGACATCCTACACAGTTTACAGCCATACGTGCTGATCCCAGGGAGGTGAGCTCATGGCTTTGGTTGCCAGCTGGGGTAGGAAGACTCCTTGGGTGAGTTCCTATGAAAGGGAACTGTATGTCATATGAATGGAAACAAGAACAAATACTCTCTCCCAGGTAGTTGACAATAGGAGGGGCCTAGGTTGGTCTCTCCTACAGGTATGGGATATAGTGGATAGCCTGTCAAATGGTAGCCTGGGTTCTCCAAGTTGTAATCACGGGGCTTATAGGTTGTATGTTCAATATTATCATCTGCTTTAAGTGTTTGGTACCGTGTGTCAAGCCGACTCTGGGAAAAACATTAACGTTTGCAACTGGTCGACCAGAGTATGAGTGTTATTAAGATTCCAGCTAGAAAACGTTGTCAGCGTTGTGTAGTATGAATAAACCATGGTTTTTGATCTAAATGTCAGAGTGAGTGTGGTGTGAGTGAGACACAGAACAGCTGCAGGGTGAGTGCTGAGTCCCGATCCATGTTTCCTTCCTCCTGTGAGGGAAATGGCCAGACACGGACAAAGTGAAAGACTGTGTTGTCTGTCCACTCATATGTACTTTCTGCTTGTATGTAAGAAGACGGGAGTTTGTACTCTGTAGATTAGTAAGATTGTCCTGAGGAGAGGTGTACATTCCACCTGACCAATGAATGTCAACCCATTTATGTAATACTATGTACTTCTTGTGAGGAAGTGTGTGAGGGAGGTGGTTCAATCAGTGCTGGTTCTGTGGCACAGTGTTTATAACTGAAGAATACAGACTGTATTAAGGGAGTTTATGTGAACTGAAGAACTGTACTGTTTGACAAACTGTTTTGATGGTATAAGAAAGTGTAATTGTTAATGATGTTTGCCTTTTGGTACCATGGCAATCACCTAACAGACTATAACTAGTGATTGAAGGGAAAATGAAGGAAAAAGGGTTGATGGATAGGATGGCAGAAAGTCCTTAAATACACTGTCGGTCAGGTTGCACCTTCAGGAAATAAAAATGCAGAGAGGCTTTTATTGTAAAAGTGAGGCTGTAGGGATAATATAACAGAAACTATCAGTGCCTTGATTTGTTTCCTTTGTACTTGCTGTGCTGGAGTCATTTCTGAAAAAAAAAAAATGATGTCTTTTATTTTTATAGCATTCCCTTCCCTTGTAGCCTGGTGTAAAAGGTGCATCCAACACCAAGGTCATTCCTTCCCCTTCTTGACCAGCAGGAGACAGGGTAGACTGTAACAAGATTAGTGTCTCAGCTGCTCTGTCATTTTGTAGTGTTGCAGGTCACCCCATCGGAGCTGGGGAATTTGTATTGCGGCAGAGTAGGAGTGTGTTTGGTAGAGCAGGCGTTGAAGGCCGTTCTTGAAACGCAGTCCTGTAAATCCTGGCCTCTGGCAGCCCAAGCTGTTTAGTTATGTTTTATGAATCAGGTCATATCGTGTCTGTCACAGCTTCCAGATGCCGAACTCCTTCTGTGACAGCTTTGTCAAGTGTTTTGAAAGGGCAAAAAAAAAAAAAACAGCTCGAGGGTCACCGTGGAGGGTAATGCAACGTGCAGGAATTGTTTTTCACAAAGAGCGACTGGCCAGGGGCAAAAGAAGAGTGAGAAATATGAAGAAAGAGGGGGCCTCGGTGGCTGTGGTGCCCTCACTATCCATCATCTCCCGTGTTTAGCACTAACAGACTGTGAATGAGCAATCCACGTAGTGACGTGGAGTCTCTGTACTAACATAGGTGGCGGGCCTGCAAGCAATGCAGAATGTGGATAGACTTGAAACAGCATCCCTGCTCTTAAGTGGTGACTTGCTGCTTAATTTCCTTTACATCTTCCCCTTGCAATCAGAACGCTCTCTGGGCCCACCTTCAAGCTTGTCAAGTGTCTTTCCCACCAGTTGGGATATTACTTGCAATGCAGATACTGTGACCTTATTTGTTAGCTTGTCAAGATATAACTTGAAATTGGGCTCAGCTAAGATACAATAATTGCTGTTTGCACAGGGGGTGATGCTGGCGAGATGCTCCCCATGAGGCCATCTGCTAACCTGTCTCAAATGTAATTTAATAGAAGTCAAATAAAATAAATCAAATTAAAGCATGCAGCTAATGCATGCAAGCTCTGAAATGAATTTGGATTACAAGCAGGCAGTGAGACTAAATAGTTGGTTTCTTCATCCATGAAGAAGGCATGCTGGATAAGACAGTAAACAGAAATAATTGAAGGAGACTCTCAGATTTTGAGGTTGATGGGATATTAGATGACAGGGAGAGATTACTGATATAAGAAGGTTTTTGTTACTAGTATATTCTTGTAGTTAGAAATCGTGAGTTAGAAGTCTTTACAAACAATGTGTTGATGTGCGAAGCTTTGTTAGATGTAGCAGGAAGATAAATCATCTTTGCAGTGCTTGCTGTTAGCTTGTCACGACTGTGATTTACAGGGATTTTCTTTTATTTAAATAAGTGTTTCCTTTAAAAGCATTCCGATAGTTTACAGAGCGGAAGATGAAGTGGCAGCGAATGCTCTGAAATAGAACTGTTTCATTGCAAGTGCTTCATTTCAAGTAAGGATTTGTTCAGACTGTGAAGAATGGCTGAGCTGCAGTGGAAGGATTCCTTGGCAACATAAATTGGAAGAGTTCTGCTAGGAAAATGTTGGGTTGAATATACAAGGAGGCACCAGAATTGGAGAAACATATCAGGCAGTATCAGCTTCACAAACATATAGTGTAAGTCTGCATTGTTTGTAGTAGGCATCAGAAATTCAAACTGATCAGCAGCCATCATTCATGCTGTTAAATTATTTGACAAAAAAGAACCTTCTGGAGATTGTATTCAAAACAGAATATCACTTATGAAGATAGGAATTAAAGAACAAACTGATCTCTTGTGTGAAAACTCCCACTTTAATGATACATAGCGTGTTATTAAGGAAAAGCAATTGGGTGCTGGACATTGTGTTCACTTCTGTTAGTTTTCCTTCTGGAGCTGATAAGACTGTTTCACAACCTGACTCCTTTATTCAGGTATACCTTTATTCCATGCTTTGTAGCAACTTCTGGGGCAAAAAATTATATATATATATATATATATTTCATTTGTCCAACCTTCCTACTAGTAGACCTAAGAGGAGACAGTTTTCCTCTGCCCAGTAGTCTTCCTGGCTTGATGTTCCACTCCCAATAGTGATTGATGTAGAAAGGTGTGATTCATCAGAAATCTCTTCACTGAATGGAAGATCTTCCTGATCTCATGGTGGCTGCACAGTGTCTTGGCATACACACACTGGTTGAAATTTCCTCATGCTATCTACTTTATTGCAATGGCGAATCTTGCTTTATCTATCTTTCTGCCAAGTATGCTGAGATTCTGATTATGCCATAGGATCTCAGTTGCCTGATCATCTTGATGATATGTAAGTATTGCTTAGTTCTGAGCTTGCCTGTGAGCTCCAAGGTTCATCCGTGTTCTCTTGGAAAACTGATGTTCTGTCCATGATCTAAACAGCTACTGAGGAGCCTTTGATTTGAGGGTTTGAACACAAGCTGTTAAAACACTGCAGTGTTTCCAAGTCGCTCTTTAGCCAGGGGAATACAGATTAGGAGCAGCCACTAACATTGAATTGACAGTTCTCCTAAACACTTTTTTTTTTTACGTGCGTGATCAAGTTCCATTAATCATGTTTTAGACACAAACACTGGCTCATTCCACTTAATTCTTTATCAAGACAACACTGTATATCTAGAAGTAAGCTTGTCCAGGCTGAAGGATACATCAGTCCTCACCATTGGAGGGTGGGCAGCAGGACTCCCTGAAAGACCTTCTACGTTATTCCCCTACTTTCAATTTCTTACTCAATTCTCTGAGTTCATCTGAGCTCTTGCTGTCAAGATAAGATTAATTGTTATGAACTGGGAGACAGTTCTTGCTTATTAGTCTCTTTATATGGGAAGAGAGAATTGCTTTTGGGATATTCTACAATATGGGGTAGGTAGACTTGGACAGCAGTGATTCCCCAATTGAGGTCCTTTATTGAGAAGCTCTTGGTGAAATGAAGTGTTAGAAGGTGTATTTTCTAGACTTTGTTTTCTTTCCTTTTTCTCTTTTCCTATGAGTTTTTTAGGTGTAACAAGACACACAAGTTCATACTCTCCCAGCTTGCTAACTGAGGAGAAATGCAGGATAATATTTTAAGAAACATTCCCTGTCAGAATATTTCTAGAGCGGTGGAGTGATAAATATCAAATCAACTGAAGACCAAGAATTTAATTTTTCCCATCTGAGCCAATCTACGATGCTTTTTATCTTGACAAAAAATTGATATTTTATCCCTTTGATAATGGGAGGCTCTGATTTCACTTCCTTTTAATATATCTCATTTCTTATGAGCCATTCCCTGAGGAAGACCTCAAGTCAGAGGCAGAGATGGATCTGTACCTCTTAAAGACACAACCCATGTTTAAGAATGAGCACTGCTTTATGCTGCTGGTGGGATTAGGTGGGTTTAAATTCTTCTCTTTACTACAGAATGTGTCTCACGTAGAGCAGAAGAGCTCGAGGGACTACACAACACAGCTTGTTTCCCTGTTAAATTTGGCTGGTAGTCCCAATGGTGAAAGAAATAGTGACAGGTGCTCTGTTTTCCACGCCCATCGTAGGGCCAACAGGTATCATTTCATGTCCCACGCTGATCTTAGCTTCATGGAGTAAAGAAACACTGGGCAAAACATTGAATCATTTGCACACCGTTCCTCACCTGCCCAGATTCCCACAAGGTGCTTTTCCAGAAAAAAATAAGGGCTTCAGGGGTAGATCCATAGGAATGAGTAAGAAAACAAATGCCTGTCGGGTTATCTCTGTCTCCAGCCTCTGTGAGGCTGTTATGTACAGAATGGCTTCTAGTGCTCAGGGCAATGTATATTTAATGTTAACTTCTACTTCTCCACGGGGGAAACTCTTCCATATAATTCACTGATATTCAACTTCTGCAAAGTTTCGTCCTGTTAACCCTGGCTTCGCCATAGTTGAGTGTTCTAAGCAACTACTTTTGGTACTGTGCCTGTTCTCTGAGTGATGGCAATGAAGGGCAGGGGAATGCTGCACTGGGGTGAAGGCTGTCTCTCATAAGGAGAAGAAATGGGTTGAGGTGTAAGTCAGCGTGAGAGACGTTTACTCCTGGAGTGTGCCCTGGGTGCATCCTATTGTTTGTGATCGCTACTGCAGACTGTCCATCTGCTACCCTTGATTTCTACAGAGAAGCTATTAATGACATCCACAGAGCTGGGGATGTGGCCCATGGGCAGCTTATGGCTCAGAATTCAAAGCTCTGCTGCTCTGCCCTGAAGATGCAAAGTCAGCTTGATCCCTTTAGGGATCTCAGATAGGCAGAGGTTTCTCTAGCTGAGAATGTCACCAGAAAGTGCAGAGGAGTTGTTGTTCTCACAATATAGAAATATGCCCTGCAAATGAGATAGATGGGCTATGAGTGAGCAGTGTATGTGTAGGATAAAATGCAAAATAAAGGGTGAAAATATTGCTGTTTTGAGGCTGAAACCTTATTAAAGTCCTGTCTGTCCGATTTGGGCAAATTCTTTCTAAAGTATCATGTGTCACCAAAATCCCATTAAACTGTCACATAAATTATCAGAGTTTCCTTTTCCCATCAGCGTGGATTACCCAGGGAGATATTTTTATGACAATGGAAACTTTCTCAGTCTGCTTCTCCTGCCTGATTTCATTTCAGATGAAATCCTTCTCTCAGAAAATAGCCAGTGGATTTCATAGCTCTGTGGATTTCTTTGCTTTGCCTTTGCAGCACTTATCCTGCAGGTCTCTGCTGCTCTCGTGTCCTGCCTATACTTCATTTTACGTATGGGACAGTTTAGGGCAATGGTTCCACTGCTTTGCTCATCCTGAATGAGCATATTGTTGCAGTCTGTTTTATGGATCTCCAGTGTCTTCTGCATCTGCTGACTGCATCTTCTACTGTTTCTACAAGGCAATCTATGTTTTTCTCACATAGACTGAAAAACATATGGACTGATGATTAGTAGTAGAAAATACATGCTAGTAGGAAATACTTGGATACCTGAAATTACCTGGTGCTGCAGGAAAAAAAATAATCTCAAGCCAATCTCAGGATCCAAGAGTTGGTTTCAGTGGTATAGAGGGCATTCTTGGACCTAATTTCTAAACCTGTAGCTAGGATGACCTATGTGATAATAGACTTAGCACTGATTCTACTCTGAGCTCTGTGGTGGAGTATCTTCATACAGAACTTTTATAGACAAAGACTAGCGGGAGGGTAGTGTAAATATGGAGGCACACATGAATGCAGTCAAGTTACTGTAGATAGGTTTAGCAGATAGACAATAACACTGTTGTTTCTTCTCTGTTCATCTTTCCTTTTCTAGCTTAAAATCCATTTTCCCTAATTTTCTTAATACATTGTTAACACCAAACATGTTATCGTTTCTTTAATGGCTTTTTCACCAGTTTAAATTTTTAAACTTTGGTGGCCAGCAGTAGACACCATACTTAAGCAAGTTGTTTTTGTTCATTGGGTTGAACAAGGTGGGGAAAAAAAGACCAATAGAACAGCATTACTTGTGTTAGCTGAGACATTGATGTTAGTGTGTCCCAGAAGGAGAAATGTCATTTTTGGGAATTTATTTACATCATCAGCTCATCCAGTATAATCCCCAGTTGTTTTTGGCAGTAATCCTTGCTAGCCAGCTGTCCTCCGTCTTAATTTGATTCCGATGGAATTTGTCTCAATACTCTGTCTCTGGATATTGCCGCCAGGCTAGACTGAGAATGTGTGGCATACAATCGTGGATGGGAACGTTCTTACCCTACAGTAAATGCAAGGTTAGTTTGTGATGAGTACCTGTGAAGCTAACATTAGCAGCAATATAATAGGTATGCAGTTTAAATTTTGAAACTCAGTTGTATATGCATAGCTCAGAGGACTGGCAGAGTGAGATAAAGAATGCCAATGAATGTTGAGTTGCATATCTGGTTCAAAATGCAGTGGTTGTAATATCATGCTATACTAATGCAGATGCAACTGCTTAGATGGAGATGTTAGTTAAAAACTTAAACAGTATTCAAAGCATTGAGGACTTTAAGCACTGTGGTTTCTCAGCAATGAGGTTCCTAAGCATTGAGGTTTCTAACCAATGAGGATTCTAAGCTAAGCATTGAGGATTCTACGCATTGTGGTTTCTAAGCATTGAGGATTCTATGTTAAGCATTGAGTATGCTGAGCATTGAGTATGCTAAGCATCGAGGATTCTAAGTATTGAGGTTTCTAAGTGTTGAGGATTCTAAGCTAAACATTGAGGAATCTAAGTACTGAGTATTCTAATCATTAAGGATTCTAAACATTGAGGATTCTAAGCTAAGCATAGAGAATGCTAAGCGTTGAGGTTTCTAAGCATTGAGGATTTGAAGCTAAGCATTGAGGATGCTAAGCATTGAGGATGCAAAGCACTGAAGATTCTAAGCTAAGCATTGAGGATTCTAAGTATTCTGTATTCTAATCATTAAGGTTTCTAACCATTGAGGATTTTAACCACATAGGTTTCTAAGCAATGAGGTTCCTAAGCATTGAGAATTCTAAGCAAAGCATTGAAGATTTTAAGCATTGAGGTTTCTAAGCAATGAGGATTCTAAGCATTGAGGTTTCTAAGAATTAAGGTTTCTAAGCAAGGAGGATGCTAAGCATTAATGTTTGTAAGCATTGAGGATGCAAATCATTGAGGATGCAAAGCATTGCGGTTTCTAAGCAGGGAAGTTTCTAAGCATTGAGGTTTTTAAGCTAAGCAAACAGGTTGCTAAGCATTGATCTTTCTAAGCATCAAGGATTCTAAGCATTGAGGATCCCAACCTAAGCATTGAGGATGTTAAGCATTGAGGTTTCTAAGCGTTGAGTATTCTAAGCTAAGCATTGACGATACTAAGCATGGAGGTTTCTAAGCATGGAGGATTCTAAGCATTGTAGATTCTAAGCTAAGCATTGAGGATGTTAAGCATTGAGGATTCTAAGCATTGAGGATGCTAAGCATTAAGGCCTTTAAGCATTGAGGTTTCTAAGCATTAAGGATGCTAAGCATTGAGGATGCAAAGCATTGCGGTTCCTAAGCAGGGAAGTTTCTAAGCATTGAGGATTTTTAGCTAAGAAAACAGGATGCAAAGCATTGAGCTTTCTAAGCATTAAGGATTCTAAGCATTGAGGATTCTAAGCTAAGCATTGAGGATGTTAAGCATTGAGGTTTCTAAACTTTGAGTATGCTAAGCATTGAGGATTCTAAGCACTGAGTAAGCAAGGAGATTTCTAAGCATGGAGGAATCTGAGCATTGTGGATTCTGAGCTAAGCATTGACGATTCTAGGCATTGAGGTTTCTAAGCATTGAGGAATCTAAGCATTCAGGTTTCTAAGCACTGAGGTTTCTAAGCTTTAAGGACTTTATGCATTGAGATTTCTAAACATTAAGGACGCTAAGCATTGAGGATTCTAATCATCAAAGGTTTCTAAGCATTGATGTTTCTAAGCATTGAGGATGCTAAGCATTGAGGATTCTAAGCATTGAGGATGATAAGCAATAAGGACTCTATGCATTGAGGATTCTAAGCGTTCAGGTTTCTAAGCATTGAGGTTTCTAAAAATAAAGGACTATAAGCATTGAGGTTTCTATGCTTTAAGGGCTCTACGCCTTGAGGATTCTACGCCCTGAGGATTCTACGCCCTGAGGATTCTACGCCTTGGGGATTCTACGCCTTGGGGATTCTACGCCTTGGGGATTCTACGCCTTGAGGATTCTACGCCCTGAGGATTCTACGCCTTGGGGATTCTACGCCCTGAGGATTCTACGCCCTGAGGATTCTACGCCTTGAGGATTCTACGCTAAGCATTGAGGATTCTAAGCATTGACGTTTCCAATCATTAAGGATACTAAGCATTGAGGTATCTAAGCCATGAGGATTCTAAGCATTGATGATTCTAATCTAAGCATTGAGGATGCTAAGCATTGAGGATGATAAGCAATAAGGACTCTATGCATTGAGGATTCTAAGCGTTCAGGTTTCTAAGCATTGAGGTTTCTAAAAATAAAGGACTATAAGCATTGAGGTTTCTATGCTTTAAGGGCTCTACGCCTTGAGGATTCTACGCCCTGAGGATTCTACGCCCTGAGGATTCTACGCCTTGGGGATTCTACGCCTTGGGGATTCTACGCCTTGGGGATTCTACGCCTTGAGGATTCTACGCCTTGGGGATTCTACGCCTTGAGGATTCTACGCCTTGGGGATTCTACGCCTTGGAGATTCTACGCCTTGGGGATTCTACGCCTTGAGGATTCTACGCCTTGGGGATTATACGCCTTGGGGATTCTACGCCTTGGGGATTCTACGCCCTGAGGATTCTACGCCCTGAGGATTCTACGCCTTGAGGATTCTACGCTAAGCATTGAGGACTCTAAGCATTGACGTTTCCAATCATTAAGGATACTAAGCATTGAGGTATCTAAGCCATGAGGATTCTAAGCATTGATGATTCTAATCTAAGCATTGAGGATGCTAAGTTTTGAGGTTTCTAAGTTTTAAGGACTCTGTGCATTGAGGTTGCTAAGCACCGAGGATTCTAAGCATTGAGTATTCTAAGCTAAGCATTGAGGATGCTAAGCATTGAGGATGCTAAGGATTGAGTTGTTTAAGCATTGAGGATTGTAAGCAAAGCATTGAGGATTCAAAGCTTTAAGGTTTCTAAGCATTGAGGATTCTACCCAAAGCATTGAGGATGCTAAACATTGAGGATGCTAAGGATTAAGGATTCTAAGCATTGAGGTTTCTAAGCATTGAGGATTCTAATCTAAGCATTGTGGATGCTAAGCACTGAGGATGCTAAGCATTGCGGATTCTAAGCATTGAGGATGCTAAGTATTGAGGCTGCTGAGCTTTGAGAATGGAAAGCAATGAAGATTCTAAGCATTGAGGGTTCTAAGCATTGATGATTCTATGCTATGCATTGAGCATGCTATGCCATGAGGTTTCTAAGCCTTGAGGTTTCTAAGCTGAGCATTGAGAATTCTAAGCATTGAGGTTTCTATGCATTAACGACTCTATGCATTGAGCTTTCTAAGCAGTGAGGTTTCTAAGCATTGAGGATTCTAAACATTGACGTTTCTATGCTTTAAGTTTTCTATGCATTGAGGTTGCTAAGCATTAAGGACTCTATGCATTGTGGTTTCAAAGCTTTGTGGTTTCTATGCAACAAGGTTTCTCATCGTTGAGGATTCTAAGCAATGAGGTTTCTAAGCATTGAGGTTTCTAAGCTTTGAGGTTTTTAAGCATTGAGGATGGTACACATTGAGGATTCTAAGCTAAGCACTGAGGACTCTATGCATTGAAGTTTCTAAGCATTGAGTTTTCTAAGCATTGAGGATTCTAAGCATTGAGGGTTCTAAGCATTGAGGGTTCTAAGCATTGAGGACTCTATGCATTGACGTTTCTAAGCATTGAGCTTTCTAAGCATTAAGGACTCTTTTCATTGAGGATTCTAAGCATTGGGGATTCTATGCATTGAGGATACTAAGCATTCAAGATGCTAAGCATTGAGGATTCTAAGGTAAACATTGAGGGTTCTAAGCATTGACGATTCTAAGCACTGAGGATACTAGGTTAAGCATTGTGGGTTCTATGAATTGAGGTTTCTAAGCATAAATGTTTCAAGCATTAAGGACTCTGTGCATTGAGGTTTCTAATCATTAAGGATGCTAAGCATTGAGGATGCTAAGCATTACGGATTCTAAGACATAAAGATTCTATGCATTGAGGATTGCAAGGTTTGAGAATGCTAAGCACTGAGGATTCTAAGCATTGAGGTTTCTAAGCATTAAGGACTCTAATCTTTGGGGATTCTAAGCATTGAGGATTTTAGGCATTGAGGATTCTGAGCATAGCATTGTGGATTCCAAGTATTGAGGATTCTAAGCATTAACGACTCAATGCATTGAGGTTTCAAAGCATTGAGGGTGCTGAGCAATGAGGATGCTAAGCAATGAGGATTCTAAGCTTTGAGGTTTCTAAGCCTTAAGAAGTCTAAGTACTGAGCTTTCTAAGCATTGAGGATTCTAAGCATTAAGGACGCTATGCAGTGAGGTTTCTTAGCATTAAGGATGCTAAGGATTAAAGTTTCAAAGCAAGAAAGTTTCTCAGCGTTGAGGATTCTAAGGAATGCGGATTCTACGCATTGAGAATTCTATGCATTGAGGTTTATAAGCTAAGCATTGAGGATGCTGTGCATTGAAGATTCTAAGCACTGAGGATTCTAAGCTATGCACTGAGCTTTCTAAGCATTAGGGATGCTAAGCATTGAGGTTTCAAAGCAATAAGTTTTCTCAGCGTTGAGGATTCTACGCATTGAGGATTCTATGGAATGAGGTTTCAAAGCAAAGAATGGAGGATGCTAAGCAATGAGGTTTCTAATCATTGAGTATTCTAAGCTAAGCATTGAGGATACTAAGGATTGAGGATGCTAAGCATTACGGTTTCTAAGCATTGAGGATTCTAAGCTATGCAGTGACAATGCTAAGTATTGAGGTTTCTAAGCTTTAAGGGCTCTAATCATTGGGGGGATTCTAAGCATTGAGGATTCTAGGCATTGAAGGTTCTAAGTTGAGCATTGAGGATGCTAAGCGTTGAGGATTCTAAGCATTGAGGATTCGAAGATTAAGGATTCTAAGCATTGAGGATTCTATGCATTGAGGATTCTAACGTATGAATTGAGGATGCTATGCATTGAGGTTTCTAAGCATTAAGGACTGTACGCATTGAGGTTTGTAAGCATTAGGGATGCTAAGCATTGAGGTTTCCAAGCAATAAAATTTCTCAGCGTAGAGGATTCTAAGGTATGAGGATTCTACGCATTGAGATTTCTAAGCAATGCATGGAGGATGCTAAGCACTGAGCATTCTAAGCATTGAGGATTCTAAGCTAAGCATAGAGCATACTAAGGATTGAGGATGCTAAGTATTGAGGTTTCTAAGCATTAAGGACTCTGTGCATTGAGGATTCTAAGCATTGAGGATTCTAAGCATTGAGGATTCTATACTAAGCATAGAGCATACTAAGGATTGAGGATGCTAAGCATTGAGGTTTCTAAGCATTGGGTATTCTACGCATTGAGGATGCTAAGCACTGAGGATTCTAAGCATTGAGGATCCTGAGCTTTGAGGATTCTAAGCTAAGCATTGAGGATGCTAAGCATTGAGGACGCTAAGCATTAAAGATGCTAAGCATTGAGTATTCTAAGCATTGAGGATTGTAAGCTATGCACTGAGGATTCTAAACATTGAGGATGTTAAGCATTGAGGATTCTAAGCATTCAGGTCTCTAAGCTATGCATTGAGGATTCTAAGCATTGAGGATTCTAAGCATTCAGGTTTTGAAGCAGTGAGGATTCTAAGCTAAGCACTGAGGATGCTAAGTATTGAGGTTTCTAAGCATTAAGGACTCTGTGCATTGAGGATTCTAAGCATTGAGGATTCTAAGCATTGAGGATGCTAAGCACTGAGGATTCTAAGCATTGAGGATTCTAAGCCAAGCATTGAGTTTTCTAATATTTGAGGTTTCTAAACATTAAGGCCTCTATGCATTGAGGTTTGTAAGCATTAGGGATGCTAAGCATTGAGGTTTCAGAGCAATAAAATTTCTAAGCAATGAGGATTCTGCGCATTGAGGTTTCTAAGCAATGCATGGAGGATGCTAAGCATTGAGGTTCCTAAGCAGTGAGGATTCTGAGCTTTGAGTATTCTAAGCTAAGCAATGAGGATGCTACGCATTGAGGATGCGAAGCAATGAGGATTCTATGCATTGAGGATTCTAAGCTATGTAATGAGGATGCTAAGCATTGAGGATGCTAAGCATTGAGGATGCTAAGCAATGAGGATTCTGAGCTATGCATGGAGGATTCTAAGCATTGAGGATTCTAAGCATTGAGGATTCTAAGCCAAGCATTGAGTTTTCTAATCTTTGAGGTTTCTAAGCATTAAGGCCTCTATGCATTGAGGTTTGTAAGCATTTGGGATGCTAAACAATGAGGTTTCAAACAATAAAATTTCTCAGCATTGACGTTTGCAACCATTGAGGATTCTAAGCATTGAGGATTCTAAGCTAAGCATAGAGCATACAAAGGATTGAGGATGCTAAGCATTGAGGTTTCTAAGTATTGGGGATTCTACGCATTGAGAATGCTAAGCACTGAGGATTATAAGCATTGAGGTTTTTAAGCAGTGAGGATTCTAGGCATTGAGGATTCTAGGCATTGAGGATTCTAAGCATTGAGGATTCTAAGCATTGAGGATTATAAGCATTGAGGTTTTTAAGCAGTGAGGATTCTAAGCTAAGCACTGAGGATGCTAAGTATTGAGGTTTCTAAGCATTAAGGACTCTGTGCATTGAGGTTTCTAAGCATTGAGGTTTCTAAGCATTGAGGTTTCTAAGCATTGAGGATTCTAGGCATTGAGGATTCTAAGCATTGAGGATTCTAAGCTAGACATTGAGGATTCTAAGCATTGAGGATTCTAAGCATTGAGGATTCTAAGCATTGAGGATGCTAAGCATTGAGGATTCTAACCCAAGCATTGAGTTTTCTAATCTTTGAGGTTTCTAAACATTAAGGCCTCTATGCACTCAGGTTTGTAAGCATTAGGGATGCTAAGCATTGAGGTTTCAGAGCAATAAAATTTCTAAGCAATGAGGATTCTACGCATTGAGGTTTCTAAGCAATGCATGGAGGATGCTAAGCATTGAGGTTCCTAAGCAGTGAGGATTCAGAGCTTTGAGGATTCGAAGCTAAGCAATGAGGATGCTAAGCAATGAGGATGCTAAGCATTGAGGATTCTAAGCACTGAGGATTCTAATCTAAGCATAGAGCATACTAAGGATTGAGGATGCTAAGCATTGAGGTTTCTAAGCATTGGGGATTCTACTCATTGAGGATGCTAAGCACTGAGGATTATAAGCTTTCTGGTTTGTAAGCAGTGAGGATTCTATGGTAAGCACTGAGGATGCTAAGTATTGAGGTTTCTAAGCATTAAGGACTCTGTGCATTGAGGTTTCTAAGCATTGAGGATACTGAGCTTTGAGGATTCTAAGCATTGAGGATGCTAAGCATTGAGGATGCTAAGCTTTGAGGATTCTAAGCATTGAGGATTCTAAGCATTGAGGATTCTAAGCTAAGCATAGAGCATACTAAGGATTTAGGATGCTAAGCATTGAGGATTCTAAGCATTGAGGATTCTAAGCTATGCATTGAGGATACGAAACATTGAGGATGTTAAGCATTGAGGATTCTAAGCATTGAGTTTTCTAAGCTAAGCATTGAGGATGCTAAGCATTGAGGATTCTAAGCATTGAGGATTCTAAGCATTGAGGATTCTAAGCATTGAGGATTCTAAGCATTTAGGATTCTAATCTAGGCATTGAGGATTCTAAGCATTGAGGATTCTAAGCCGTGAGGATTCTAAGCATTGAGGTTTCTAAGCTGAGCATGGAGGATTCTAAGTATTGAGGATGCTAAGCATTGAGGATGCTAAGCATTGAGGATGCTAAGCATTGAGGATTCTAAGCATTGAGGTTTCTAAGCAGTGAGGATTCTAAGCATTGAAGTTTCTAAGCAGTGAGGCTTCTAAGCTAAGCACTGAGGATGCTAAGTATTGAGGTTTCTAAGCATTAAGGACTCTGTGCATTGAGGTTCCTAAGCATTGAGGATTCTAAGCATTGAGGATTCTAAGCATTGAGGATTCTAAGCATAGAGGATTCTAAGCCAAGCATTGAGTTTTCTAATCTTTGAGGTTTCTAAGCATTAAGGCCTCTATGCATTGAGGTTTGTAAGCATTTGGGATGCTAAGCAATGAGGTTTCAAACAATAAAATTTCTCAGCATTGAGGTTTGTAAGCATTGAGGATTCTAAGCATTGAGGATTCTAAGCTAAGCATAGAGCATACTAAGGATTGAGGATGCTAAGCATTGAGGATAATAAGCATTGTGGATTCTAAGCTATGCATTGAGGATTCTAAACATTGAGGATGTTAAGCATTGAGGATTCTAAGCATTGAGTTTTCTAAGCTAAGCATTGAGGATGCTAAGCATTGAGGATTCTAAGCATTGAGGATTCTAAGCACTGAGGATTCTAAGCATTGAGGATTCTAAGCACTGAGGATTCTAAGCATTGAGGATTCTAAGCACTGAGGATTCTAAGCATTGAGGTTTCTAAGCTAAGCATGGACGATTCTAAGCACTGAGGATTCTAAGCATTGAGGATGCTAAGCATTGAGGATTCTAAGCATTGAGGATTCTAAGCATTGAGGATTCTAAGCATTGAGGATTCTAAGCTAGGTATTGAGGATTCTAAGCATTGAGGATTCTAAGCATTGAGGATTCTAAGCAAAGTATTGAGGTTTCTAAGCATTGAGGATTGTAAGCATTGAGGATGCTAAGCATTGAGGATGCAAAGCATTGAGGATTCTAAGCATTGAGGATTCTAGGCATTGAGGATGCTAAGCATTGAGGATGCTAAGCATTGAGGATTCTAACCCAAGCATTGAGTTTTCTAATCTTTGAGGTTTCTAAACATTAAGGCCTCTATGCACTCAGGTTTGTAAGCATTAGGGATGCTAAGCATTGAGGTTTCAGAGCAATAAAATTTCTAAGCAATGAGGATTCTACGCATTGAGGTTTCTAAGCAATGCATGGAGGATGCTAAGCATTGAGGTTCCTAAGCAGTGAGGATTCTGAGCTTTGAGGATTCGAAGCTAAGCAATGAGGATGCTAAGCAATGAGGATGCTAAGCATTGAGGATTCTAAGCACTGAGGATTCTAATCTAAGCATAGAGCATACTAAGGATTGAGGATGCTAAGCATTGAGGTTTCTAAGCATTGGGGATTCTACTCATTGAGGATGCTAAGCACTGAGGATTATAAGCTTTCTGGTTTGTAAGCAGTGAGGATTCTATGGTAAGCACTGAGGATGCTAAGTATTGAGGTTTCTAAGCATTAAGGACTCTGTGCATTGAGGTTTCTAAGCATTGAGGATACTGAGCTTTGAGGATTCTAAGCATTGAGGATGCTAAGCATTGAGGATGCTAAGCTTTGAGGATTCTAAGCATTGAGGATTCTAAGCATTGAGGATTCTAAGCTAAGCATAGAGCATACTAAGGATTTAGGATGCTAAGCATTGAGGATTCTAAGCATTGAGGATTCTAAGCTATGCATTGAGGATACGAAACATTGAGGATGTTAAGCATTGAGGATTCTAAGCATTGAGTTTTCTAAGCTAAGCATTGAGGATGCTAAGCATTGAGGATTCTAAGCATTGAGGATTCTAAGCATTGAGGATTCTAAGCATTGAGGATTCTAAGCATTTAGGATTCTAATCTAGGCATTGAGGATTCTAAGCATTGAGGATTCTAAGCCGTGAGGATAATAAGCATTGAGGTTTCTAAGCTGAGCATGGAGGATTCTAAGTATTGAGGATGCTAAGCATTGAGGATGCTAAGCATTGAGGATGCTAAGCATTGAGGATTCTAAGCATTGAGGTTTCTAAGCAGTGAGGATTCTAAGCATTGAAGTTTCTAAGCAGTGAGGCTTCTAAGCTAAGCACTGAGGATGCTAAGTATTGAGGTTTCTAAGCATTAAGGACTCTGTGCATTGAGGTTCCTAAGCATTGAGGATTCTAAGCATTGAGGATTCTAAGCATTGAGGATTCTAAGCATAGAGGATTCTAAGCCAAGCATTGAGTTTTCTAATCTTTGAGGTTTCTAAGCATTAAGGCCTCTATGCATTGAGGTTTGTAAGCATTTGGGATGCTAAGCAATGAGGTTTCAAACAATAAAATTTCTCAGCATTGAGGTTTGTAAGCATTGAGGATTCTAAGCATTGAGGATTCTAAGCTAAGCATAGAGCATACTAAGGATTGAGGATGCTAAGCATTGAGGATTCTAAGCATTGAGGATTCTAAGCTATGCATTGAGGATTCTAAACATTGAGGATGTTAAGCATTGAGGATTCTAAGCATTGAGTATTCTAAGCTAAGCATTGAGGATTCTAAGCATTGAGGATTCTAAGCATTGAGGATTCTAAGCACTGAGGATTCTAAGCATTGAGGATTCTAAGCATTGAGGATTCTAAGCATTGAGGATTCTAATCCAGGCATTGAGGATTCTAAGCATTGAGGATTCTAAGCATTGAGGATTCTAAGCCAAGCATTGAGGTTTCTATGCATTGAGGATTCTCAGCATTGAGGATTCTAAGCTAGGCATTGTGGATTCTAAGCATTGAGGTTTCTAAGCATTGAGGATGCTAAGCATTGAGGATTCTAAGCATTGAGGATTCTAAGAATTGAGGATTCTAAGCATTGAGGATTCTAAGCATTGAGGTTTCTAAGCATTGAGGATTCTAAGAATTGAGGATGCTAAGCATTGAGGATTCTAAGCTATGTAATGAGGATGCTATACATTGAGGATTCTAACTATTGAGGATTCTAAGCAATGCATGGCGGATGCTATGCATTGAGGATTCTAAGCATTGGGGATTCTAAGCATTGAGGATTCTAAGCCAAGCATTGATTTTTCTAATCTTTGTGGTTTCTAAGCATTAAGGCCTCTATGCATTGAGGTTTGTAAGCATTTGGGATGCTAAGCAATGAGGTTTCAAATAATAAAATTTCTCAGCATTGAGGTTTGTAAGCATTGAGGATTCTAAGCACTGAGGATTCTAAGCTAAGCATAGAGCATACTAAGGATTGAGGATGCTAAACATTGAGGTTTCTAAGCATTGGGGATTCTACGCGTTGAGGATGCTAAGCACTGAAGATTCTAAGTATTGAGGTTTCTAAGCATTAAGGACTCTGTGCATTGAGGTTTCTAAGCATTGAGGATCCTGAGCTTTGAGGATTCTAAGATATGCATTGAGGTTGCTAAGGATTGAGGATGCTAAGCATTGAGGATGCTAAGCATTGAGGTTTCTAAGCGTAGCATTGAGGATTCTAAGCATTCAGGTTTCTAAGCAGTGAGGATTCTAAGCTAAGCACTGAGGATGCTAAGTATTGAGGTTACTAAGCATTAAGGACTCTGTGCATTGAGGTTTCTAAGCATTGAGGATTCTAAGCATTGAGGATTCTAAGCATTGAGGATTCTAAGCTAGGCATTGAGGATTCTAAGCATTGAGGATTCTAAGCATTGAGGATTCTAAGCATTGAGGATTCTAAGCTAAGCATTGAGGATTCTAAGCATTGAGGATGCTAATCATTGAGGATGCTAAGCATTGATGATGCTAAGCTTTGAGGATTCTAACCATTGAGGATTCTAAGCATTGAGGATTCTAAGCATTGAGGATGCTAAGCATTGAGGATTCTAAGCATTGAGGATTCTAAGCATTGAGGATTCTAAGCCAAGCATTGAGTTTTCTAATCTTTGTTGTTTCTAAATATTAAGGCCTCTATGCAATGAGCTTTGTAAGCATTAGGGTTGCTAAGCATTGAGGTTTCAGAGCAATAAAATTTCTAAGCAATGAGGATTCTGCGAATTGAGGTTTCTAAGCAATGCAAGGAGGATGCTAAGCATTGAGGTTTCTAAGCGTAGCATTGAGGATTCTAAGCATTCAGGTTTCTAAGCAGTGAGGATTCTAAGCTAAGCACTGAGGATGCTAAGTATTGAGGTTACTAAGCATTAAGGACTCTGTGCATTGAGGTTTCTAAGCATTGAGGATTCTAAGCATTGAGGATTCTAAGCATTGAGGATTCTAAGCTAGGCATTGAGGATTCTAGCATTGAGGATTCTAAGCATTGAGGATTCTAAGCATTGAGGTTTCTAAGCTAAGCATTGAGGATTCTAAGCATTGAGGATGCTAATCATTGAGGATGCTAAGCATTGATGATGCTAAGCTTTGAGGATTCTAACCATTGAGGATTCTAAGCATTGAGGATTCTAAGCATTGAGGATGCTAAGCATTGAGGATTCTAAGCATTGAGGATTCTAAGCATTGAGGATTCTAAGCCAAGCATTGAGTTTTCTAATCTTTGTTGTTTCTAAATATTAAGGCCTCTATGCAATGAGCTTTGTAAGCATTAGGGTTGCTAAGCATTGAGGTTTCAGAGCAATAAAATTTCTAAGCAATGAGGATTCTGCTCATTGAGGTTTCTAAGCAATGCAAGGAGGATGCTAAGCATTGAGGTTCCTAAGCAGTGAGGATTCTGAGCTTTGAGGATACTAAGCTAAGCAATGAGGATGCTAAGCAATGAGGATGCTAAGCAATGAGGATGCTAAGCATTGAGGATGCTAAGCATTGAGGATTCTAAGCATTGAGGATGCTAAGCATTGACGATGCTAAGCATTGAGGATGCTAAGCATTGAGGATTCTAAGCAGTGAGGATTCTAAGCATTGAGGATTCTAAGCCAAGCATTGAGTTTTCTAATCTTTGAGGTTTCTAAACATTAAGCCCTCTATGCAATGAGGTTTGTAAGCATTAGGGTTGCTAAGCATTGAGGTTTCAGAGCAATAAAATTTCTAAGCAATGAGGATTCTGCTCATTGAGGTTTCTAAGCAATGCATGGAGGATGCTAAGCATTGAGGTTCCTAAGCAGTGAGGATTCTGAGCTTTGAGGATTCTAAGCTAAGCAATGAGGATGCTAAGCATTGAGGATTCTAACTATTGAGGATTCTAAGCAATGCATGGAGGATTCTAAGCATTGAGGATTCTAAGCATTGAGGATTCTAAGCATTGAGGATTCTAAGCTATGCATGGAGGATTCTAAGCATTGAGGATTCTAAGCATTGAGGATTCTAAGCCAAGCATTGAGTTTTCTAATCTTTGAGGTTTCTAAGCATTAAGGCCTCTATGCATTGAGGTTTGTAAGCATTTGGGATGCTAAGCAATCAGGTTGCAAACAATAAAATTTCTCAGCATTGAGGTTTGTAAGCATTGAGGATTCTAAGCTAAGCATAGAGCATACTAAGGGTTGAGGATGCTAAGCATTGACGTTTCTAAGCATTAGGGACTCTGTGCATTGAGGTTTCTAAGCATTGAGGATCCTGAGCTTTGAGGATTCTAAGATATGCATTGAGGATGCTAAGGATTGAGGATTCTAAGCATTGAGGATGCTAAGCATTGAGGTTTCTAAGCTTAGCATTGAGGATTCTAAGCATTGAGGATTCTAAGCATTCAGGTTTCTAAGCAGTGAGGATTCTAAGCTAAGCACTGAAAATGCTAAGTATTGAGGTTTCTAAGCATTAAGGACTCTGTGCATTGAGCATTCTAAGCATTGAGGATTCTAAGCATTGAGGATTCTAAGCATTGAGGATTCTAAGCCAAGCATTGAGTTTTCTAATCTTTTCTTTTTCTAAACATTAAGGCCTCTATGCACTGAGGTTTGTAAGCATTAGGGCTGCTAAGCATTGAGGTTTCAGAGCAATAAAATTTCTAAGCAATGAGGATTCTGCGCATTGAGGTTTCTAAGCAATGCATGGAGGATGCTAAGCATTGAGGTTCCTAAGCAGTGAGGATTCTGAGCTTTGAGGATTCTAAGCTAAGCAATGAGGATGCTAAGCAATGAGTATGCTAAGCATTGAGGATGCTAAGCATTGAGGATGCTAAGCATTGAGGATTCTAAGCATTGAGGTTTCTAAGCTAAGCATTGAGGATGCGAAGCATTGAGGATTCTAAGCATTGAGGATTCTAAGCATTGAGGATTCTAAGCATTGAGGATTCTAAGCCAAGCATTGAGTTTTCTAATCTTTGAGTTTTCTAAGCATTAAGGCCTCTATGCATTGAGGTTTGTAAGCATTTGGGATGCTAAGCAATGATGTTTCAAACAATAAAATTTCTCAGCATTGAGGTTTGTAAGCATTGACGATTCTAAGCATTGAGGATACTAAGCTAAGCATAGAGCATACTAAGGATTGAGGATGCTAAGCATTGAGGTTTCTAAGCATTGGGGATTCTACGCGTTGAGGATGCTAAGCACTGAGGATTCTAAGCATTGAGGATTCTAAGCATTGAGGATTCTAAGCATTGAGGATTCTAAGCTAGGCATTGTGGATGCTAAGCATTGAGGATGCTAAGCATTGAGGATTCTAAGCATTGAGGTTTCTAGATAGTGAGTATTCTAAGCTAAGCACTGAGGATGCTAAGTATTGAGTTTTCTAAGCATTAAGGACTCTGTGCATTGAGGTTTCTAAGCATTGAGGATCCTGAGTTTGAGGATTCTAAGCGAAGCATTGAGGATGCTAAGCATTAAGGACTCTGTGTATTGAGGATTCTAAGCATTGAGGATTCTAAGCGTTCAGGTTTCTAAGCAGTGAAGATTCTAAGCTAAGCACTGAGGATGCTAAGTATTGAGGTTTCTAAGCATTGAGGATTCTAAGCATTGAGGATTCTAAGCATTGAGGATGCTAAGCATTGAGGATGCTAAGCATTGAGGATTCTAAGCATTGAGGATTCTAAGCATTGAGTTTCTAAGCAAAGCATTGAGGATGCTAAGCATTGAGGATGCTAAGCATTGAGGATGCTAAGCATTGAGGATGCTAAGCATTGAGGATGCTAAGCACTGAGGATTATAAGCATTGAGGTTTCTAAGCAGTGAGGATTCTATGCTAAGCATTGAGAATGCTAAGTATTGAGGTTTCTAAGCATTAAGGACTCTGTGCATTGAGGTTTCTAAGCATTGAGGATTCTAAGCATTGAGGATTCTAAGCATTGAGGATTGTAAGCATTGAGGATTCTAAGCATTGAGGATGTTAAGCATTGAGGATTCTAAGCATTGAGGTTTCTAAGCTAAGCATTGAGGATTCTAAGCATCGAGGAATCTAAGCATTGAGGATTCTATGCATTGAGGATTCTCAGCATTGAGGATTCTAAGCTAGGCATTGTGGATTCTAAGCATTGAGGTTTCTAAGCATTGAGGATGCTAAGCATTGAGGATTCTAAGCATTGAGGATTCTAAGAATTGAGGATTCTAAGCATTGAGGATTCTAAGCATTGAGGTTTCTAAGCATTGAGGATTCTAAGAATTGAGGATGCTAAGCATTGAGGATTCTAAGCTATGTAATGAGGATGCTATACATTGAGGATTCTAACTATTGAGGATTCTAAGCAATGCATGGCGGATGCTATGCATTGAGGATTCTAAGCATTGGGGATTCTAAGCATTGAGGATTCTAAGCCAAGCATTGATTTTTCTAATCTTTGTGGTTTCTAAGCATTAAGGCCTCTATGCATTGAGGTTTGTAAGCATTTGGGATGCTAAGCAATGAGGTTTCAAATAATAAAATTTCTCAGCATTGAGGTTTGTAAGCATTGAGGATTCTAAGCACTGAGGATTCTAAGCTAAGCATAGAGCATACTAAGGATTGAGGATGCTAAACATTGAGGTTTCTAAGCATTGGGGATTCTACGCGTTGAGGATGCTAAGCACTGAAGATTCTAAGTATTGAGGTTTCTAAGCATTAAGGACTCTGTGCATTGAGGTTTCTAAGCATTGAGGATCCTGAGCTTTGAGGATTCTAAGATATGCATTGAGGTTGCTAAGGATTGAGGATGCTAAGCATTGAGGATGCTAAGCATTGAGGTTTCTAAGCGTAGCATTGAGGATTCTAAGCATTCAGGTTTCTAAGCAGTGAGGATTCTAAGCTAAGCACTGAGGATGCTAAGTATTGAGGTTACTAAGCATTAAGGACTCTGTGCATTGAGGTTTCTAAGCATTGAGGATTCTAAGCATTGAGGATTCTAAGCATTGAGGATTCTAAGCTAGGCATTGAGGATTCTAAGCATTGAGGATTCTAAGCATTGAGGATTCTAAGCATTGAGGATTCTAAGCTAAGCATTGAGGATTCTAAGCATTGAGGATGCTAATCATTGAGGATGCTAAGCATTGATGATGCTAAGCTTTGAGGATTCTAACCATTGAGGATTCTAAGCATTGAGGATTCTAAGCATTGAGGATGCTAAGCATTGAGGATTCTAAGCATTGAGGATTCTAAGCATTGAGGATTCTAAGCCAAGCATTGAGTTTTCTAATCTTTGTTGTTTCTAAATATTAAGGCCTCTATGCAATGAGCTTTGTAAGCATTAGGGTTGCTAAGCATTGAGGTTTCAGAGCAATAAAATTTCTAAGCAATGAGGATTCTGCGAATTGAGGTTTCTAAGCAATGCAAGGAGGATGCTAAGCATTGAGGTTTCTAAGCGTAGCATTGAGGATTCTAAGCATTCAGGTTTCTAAGCAGTGAGGATTCTAAGCTAAGCACTGAGGATGCTAAGTATTGAGGTTACTAAGCATTAAGGACTCTGTGCATTGAGGTTTCTAAGCATTGAGGATTCTAAGCATTGAGGATTCTAAGCATTGAGGATTCTAAGCTAGGCATTGAGGATTCTAGCATTGAGGATTCTAAGCATTGAGGATTCTAAGCATTGAGGTTTCTAAGCTAAGCATTGAGGATTCTAAGCATTGAGGATGCTAATCATTGAGGATGCTAAGCATTGATGATGCTAAGCTTTGAGGATTCTAACCATTGAGGATTCTAAGCATTGAGGATTCTAAGCATTGAGGATGCTAAGCATTGAGGATTCTAAGCATTGAGGATTCTAAGCATTGAGGATTCTAAGCCAAGCATTGAGTTTTCTAATCTTTGTTGTTTCTAAATATTAAGGCCTCTATGCAATGAGCTTTGTAAGCATTAGGGTTGCTAAGCATTGAGGTTTCAGAGCAATAAAATTTCTAAGCAATGAGGATTCTGCTCATTGAGGTTTCTAAGCAATGCAAGGAGGATGCTAAGCATTGAGGTTCCTAAGCAGTGAGGATTCTGAGCTTTGAGGATACTAAGCTAAGCAATGAGGATGCTAAGCAATGAGGATGCTAAGCAATGAGGATGCTAAGCATTGAGGATGCTAAGCATTGAGGATTCTAAGCATTGAGGATGCTAAGCATTGACGATGCTAAGCATTGAGGATGCTAAGCATTGAGGATTCTAAGCAGTGAGGATTCTAAGCATTGAGGATTCTAAGCCAAGCATTGAGTTTTCTAATCTTTGAGGTTTCTAAACATTAAGCCCTCTATGCAATGAGGTTTGTAAGCATTAGGGTTGCTAAGCATTGAGGTTTCAGAGCAATAAAATTTCTAAGCAATGAGGATTCTGCTCATTGAGGTTTCTAAGCAATGCATGGAGGATGCTAAGCATTGAGGTTCCTAAGCAGTGAGGATTCTGAGCTTTGAGGATTCTAAGCTAAGCAATGAGGATGCTAAGCATTGAGGATTCTAACTATTGAGGATTCTAAGCAATGCATGGAGGATTCTAAGCATTGAGGATTCTAAGCATTGAGGATTCTAAGCATTGAGGATTCTAAGCTATGCATGGAGGATTCTAAGCATTGAGGATTCTAAGCATTGAGGATTCTAAGCCAAGCATTGAGTTTTCTAATCTTTGAGGTTTCTAAGCATTAAGGCCTCTATGCATTGAGGTTTGTAAGCATTTGGGATGCTAAGCAATCAGGTTGCAAACAATAAAATTTCTCAGCATTGAGGTTTGTAAGCATTGAGGATTCTAAGCTAAGCATAGAGCATACTAAGGGTTGAGGATGCTAAGCATTGACGTTTCTAAGCATTAGGGACTCTGTGCATTGAGGTTTCTAAGCATTGAGGATCCTGAGCTTTGAGGATTCTAAGATATGCATTGAGGATGCTAAGGATTGAGGATTCTAAGCATTGAGGATGCTAAGCATTGAGGTTTCTAAGCTTAGCATTGAGGATTCTAAGCATTGAGGATTCTAAGCATTCAGGTTTCTAAGCAGTGAGGATTCTAAGCTAAGCACTGAAAATGCTAAGTATTGAGGTTTCTAAGCATTAAGGACTCTGTGCATTGAGCATTCTAAGCATTGAGGATTCTAAGCATTGAGGATTCTAAGCATTGAGGATTCTAAGCCAAGCATTGAGTTTTCTAATCTTTTCTTTTTCTAAACATTAAGGCCTCTATGCACTGAGGTTTGTAAGCATTAGGGCTGCTAAGCATTGAGGTTTCAGAGCAATAAAATTTCTAAGCAATGAGGATTCTGCGCATTGAGGTTTCTAAGCAATGCATGGAGGATGCTAAGCATTGAGGTTCCTAAGCAGTGAGGATTCTGAGCTTTGAGGATTCTAAGCTAAGCAATGAGGATGCTAAGCAATGAGTATGCTAAGCATTGAGGATGCTAAGCATTGAGGATGCTAAGCATTGAGGATTCTAAGCATTGAGGTTTCTAAGCTAAGCATTGAGGATGCGAAGCATTGAGGATTCTAAGCATTGAGGATTCTAAGCATTGAGGATTCTAAGCATTGAGGATTCTAAGCCAAGCATTGAGTTTTCTAATCTTTGAGTTTTCTAAGCATTAAGGCCTCTATGCATTGAGGTTTGTAAGCATTTGGGATGCTAAGCAATGATGTTTCAAACAATAAAATTTCTCAGCATTGAGGTTTGTAAGCATTGACGATTCTAAGCATTGAGGATACTAAGCTAAGCATAGAGCATACTAAGGATTGAGGATGCTAAGCATTGAGGTTTCTAAGCATTGGGGATTCTACGCGTTGAGGATGCTAAGCACTGAGGATTCTAAGCATTGAGGATTCTAAGCATTGAGGATTCTAAGCATTGAGGATTCTAAGCTAGGCATTGTGGATGCTAAGCATTGAGGATGCTAAGCATTGAGGATTCTAAGCATTGAGGTTTCTAGATAGTGAGTATTCTAAGCTAAGCACTGAGGATGCTAAGTATTGAGTTTTCTAAGCATTAAGGACTCTGTGCATTGAGGTTTCTAAGCATTGAGGATCCTGAGTTTGAGGATTCTAAGCGAAGCATTGAGGATGCTAAGCATTAAGGACTCTGTGTATTGAGGATTCTAAGCATTGAGGATTCTAAGCGTTCAGGTTTCTAAGCAGTGAAGATTCTAAGCTAAGCACTGAGGATGCTAAGTATTGAGGTTTCTAAGCATTGAGGATTCTAAGCATTGAGGATTCTAAGCATTGAGGATGCTAAGCATTGAGGATGCTAAGCATTGAGGATTCTAAGCATTGAGGATTCTAAGCATTGAGTTTCTAAGCAAAGCATTGAGGATGCTAAGCATTGAGGATGCTAAGCATTGAGGATGCTAAGCATTGAGGATGCTAAGCATTGAGGATGCTAAGCACTGAGGATTATAAGCATTGAGGTTTCTAAGCAGTGAGGATTCTATGCTAAGCATTGAGAATGCTAAGTATTGAGGTTTCTAAGCATTAAGGACTCTGTGCATTGAGGTTTCTAAGCATTGAGGATTCTAAGCATTGAGGATTCTAAGCATTGAGGATTGTAAGCATTGAGGATTCTAAGCATTGAGGATGTTAAGCATTGAGGATTCTAAGCATTGAGGTTTCTAAGCTAAGCATTGAGGATTCTAAGCATCGAGGAATCTAAGCATTGAGGATTCTATGCATTGAGGATTCTCAGCATTGAGGATTCTAAGCTAGGCATTGTGGATTCTAAGCATTGAGGTTTCTAAGCATTGAGGATGCTAAGCATTGAGGATTCTAAGCATTGAGGATTCTAAGAATTGAGGATTCTAAGCATTGAGGATTCTAAGCATTGAGGTTTCTAAGCATTGAGGATTCTAAGAATTGAGGATGCTAAGCATTGAGGATTCTAAGCTATGTAATGAGGATGCTATACATTGAGGATTCTAACTATTGAGGATTCTAAGCAATGCATGGCGGATGCTATGCATTGAGGATTCTAAGCATTGGGGATTCTAAGCATTGAGGATTCTAAGCCAAGCATTGATTTTTCTAATCTTTGTGGTTTCTAAGCATTAAGGCCTCTATGCATTGAGGTTTGTAAGCATTTGGGATGCTAAGCAATGAGGTTTCAAATAATAAAATTTCTCAGCATTGAGGTTTGTAAGCATTGAGGATTCTAAGCACTGAGGATTCTAAGCTAAGCATAGAGCATACTAAGGATTGAGGATGCTAAACATTGAGGTTTCTAAGCATTGGGGATTCTACGCGTTGAGGATGCTAAGCACTGAAGATTCTAAGTATTGAGGTTTCTAAGCATTAAGGACTCTGTGCATTGAGGTTTCTAAGCATTGAGGATCCTGAGCTTTGAGGATTCTAAGATATGCATTGAGGTTGCTAAGGATTGAGGATGCTAAGCATTGAGGATGCTAAGCATTGAGGTTTCTAAGCGTAGCATTGAGGATTCTAAGCATTCAGGTTTCTAAGCAGTGAGGATTCTAAGCTAAGCACTGAGGATGCTAAGTATTGAGGTTACTAAGCATTAAGGACTCTGTGCATTGAGGTTTCTAAGCATTGAGGATTCTAAGCATTGAGGATTCTAAGCATTGAGGATTCTAAGCTAGGCATTGAGGATTCTAAGCATTGAGGATTCTAAGCATTGAGGATTCTAAGCATTGAGGATTCTAAGCTAAGCATTGAGGATTCTAAGCATTGAGGATGCTAATCATTGAGGATGCTAAGCATTGATGATGCTAAGCTTTGAGGATTCTAACCATTGAGGATTCTAAGCATTGAGGATTCTAAGCATTGAGGATGCTAAGCATTGAGGATTCTAAGCATTGAGGATTCTAAGCATTGAGGATTCTAAGCCAAGCATTGAGTTTTCTAATCTTTGTTGTTTCTAAATATTAAGGCCTCTATGCAATGAGCTTTGTAAGCATTAGGGTTGCTAAGCATTGAGGTTTCAGAGCAATAAAATTTCTAAGCAATGAGGATTCTGCGAATTGAGGTTTCTAAGCAATGCAAGGAGGATGCTAAGCATTGAGGTTCCTAAGCAGTGAGGATTCTGAGCTTTGAGGATACTAAGCTAAGCAATGAGGATGCTAAGCAATGAGGATGCTAAGCAATGAGGATGCTAAGCATTGAGGATGCTAAGCATTGAGGATTCTAAGCATTGAGGATGCTAAGCATTGACGATGCTAAGCATTGAGGATGCTAAGCATTGAGGATTCTAAGCATTGAGGATTCTAAGCATTGAGGATTCTAAGCCAAGCATTGAGTTTTCTAATCTTTGAGGTTTCTAAACATTAAGCCCTCTATGCAATGAGGTTTGTAAGCATTAGGGTTGCTAAGCATTGAGGTTTCAGAGCAATAAAATTTCTAAGCAATGAGGATTCTGCTCATTGAGGTTTCTAAGCAATGCATGGAGGATGCTAAGCATTGAGGTTCCTAAGCAGTGAGGATTCTGAGCTTTGAGGATTCTAAGCTAAGCAATGAGGATGCTAAGCATTGAGGATTCTAACTATTGAGGATTCTAAGCAATGCATGGAGGATTCTAAGCATT
Organism: Coturnix japonica; assembly: GCF_054131305.1. Lineage (NCBI taxonomy): Eukaryota > Metazoa > Chordata > Aves > Galliformes > Phasianidae > Coturnix > Coturnix japonica. The sequence continues at coordinate 3,200,732 of NW_028188948.1, read as the reverse complement.
GAGGATTCTAAGCATTGAGGATTCTAAGCATTGAGGATTCTAAGCTATGCATGGAGGATTCTAAGCATTGAGGATTCTAAGCATTGAGGATTCTAAGCCAAGCATTGAGTTTTCTAATCTTTGAGGTTTCTAAGCATTAAGGCCTCTATGCATTGAGGTTTGTAAGCATTTGGGATGCTAAGCAATCAGGTTGCAAACAATAAAATTTCTCAGCATTGAGGTTTGTAAGCATTGAGGATTCTAAGCTAAGCATAGAGCATACTAAGGGTTGAGGATGCTAAGCATTGACGTTTCTAAGCATTAGGGACTCTGTGCATTGAGGTTTCTAAGCATTGAGGATCCTGAGCTTTGAGGATTCTAAGATATGCATTGAGGATGCTAAGGATTGAGGATTCTAAGCATTGAGGATGCTAAGCATTGAGGTTTCTAAGCTTAGCATTGAGGATTCTAAGCATTGAGGATTCTAAGCATTCAGGTTTCTAAGCAGTGAGGATTCTAAGCTAAGCACTGAAAATGCTAAGTATTGAGGTTTCTAAGCATTAAGGACTCTGTGCATTGAGCATTCTAAGCATTGAGGATTCTAAGCATTGAGGATTCTAAGCATTGAGGATTCTAAGCCAAGCATTGAGTTTTCTAATCTTTTCTTTTTCTAAACATTAAGGCCTCTATGCACTGAGGTTTGTAAGCATTAGGGCTGCTAAGCATTGAGGTTTCAGAGCAATAAAATTTCTAAGCAATGAGGATTCTGCGCATTGAGGTTTCTAAGCAATGCATGGAGGATGCTAAGCATTGAGGTTCCAAAGCAGTGAGGATTCTGAGCTTTGAGGATTCTAAGCTAAGCAATGAGGATGCTAAGCAATGAGGATGCTAAGCATTGAGGATGCTAAGCATTGAGGATGCTAAGCATTGAGGATTCTAAGCATTGAGGATTCTAAGCATTGAGGATTCTAAGCATTGCGGATTCTAAGCCAAGCATTGAGTTTTCTAATCTTTGAGTTTTCTAAGCATTAAGGCCTCTATGCATTGAGGTTTGTAAGCATTTGGGATGCTAAGCAATGAGGTTTCAAACAATAAAATTTCTCAGCATTGAGGTTTGTAAGCATTGACGATTCTAAGCATTGAGGATACTAAGCTAAGCATAGAGCATACTAAGGATTGAGGATGCTAAGCATTGAGGTTTCTAAGCATTGGGGATTCTATGCGTTGAGGATGCTAAGCACTGAGGATTCTAAGCATTGAGGATTCTAAGCATTGAGGATTCTAAGCATTGAGGATTCTAAGCTAGGCATTGTGGATGCTAAGCATTGAGGATGCTAAGCATTGAGGATGCTAAGCATTGAGGATTCTAAGCATTGAGGATTCTAAGCATTAAGGACTCTGTGCATTGAGGTTTCTAAGCATTGAGGATCCTGAGCTTTGAGGATTCTAAGATATGCATTGAGGTTGCTAAGGATTGAGGATGCTAAGCATTGAGGATGCTAAGCATTGAGGTTTCTAAGCGTAGCATTAAGGATTCTAAGCATTCAGGTTTCTAAGCAGTGAGGATTCTAAGCTAAGCACTGAGGATGCTAAGTATTGAGGTTACTAAGCATTAAGGACTCTGTGCATTGAGGTTTCTAAGCATTGAGGATTCTAAGCATTGAGGATTCTAAGCATTGAGGATTCTAAGCTAGGCATTGAGGATTCTAAGCATTGAGGATTCTAAGCATTGAGGATTCTAAGCATTGAGGATTCTAAGCATTGATGATGCTAAGCTTTGAGGATTCTAACCATTGAGGATTCTAAGCATTGAGGATTCTAAGCATTGAGGATGCTAAGCATTGAGGATTCTAAGCATTGAGGATTCTAAGCATTGAGGATTCTAAGCCAAGCATTGAGTTTTCTAATCTTTGTTGTTTCTAAATATTAAGGCCTCTATGCAATGAGCTTTGTAAGCATTAGGGTTGCTAAGCATTGAGGTTTCAGAGCAATAAAATTTCTAAGCAATGAGGATTCTGCGAATTGAGGTTTCTAAGCAATGCAAGGAGGATGCTAAGCATTGAGGTTCCTAAGCAGTGAGGATTCTGAGCTTTGAGGATACTAAGCTAAGCAATGAGGATGCTAAGCAATGAGGATGCTAAGCATTGAGGATGCTAAGCACTGAGGATTCTAAGCATTGAGGATGCTAAGCATTGACGATGCTAAGCATTGAGGATGCTAAGCATTGAGGATTCTAAGCATTGAGGATTCTAAGCATTGAGGATTCTAAGCCAAGCATTGAGTTTTCTAATCTTTGAGGTTTCTAAACATTAAGCCCTCTATGCAATGAGGTTTGTAAGCATTAGGGTTGCTAAGCATTGAGGTTTCAGAGCAATAAAATTTCTAAGCAATGAGGATTCTGCTCATTGAGGTTTCTAAGCAATGCATGGAGGATGCTAAGCATTGAGGTTCCTAAGCAGTGAGGATTCTGAGCTTTGAGGATTCTAAGCTAAGCAATGAGGATGCTAAGCATTGAGGATTCTAACTATTGAGGATTCTAAGCAATGCATGGAGGATTCTAAGCATTGAGGATTCTAAGCATTGAGGATTCTAAGCATTGAGGATTCTAAGCTATGCATGGAGGATTCTAAGCATTGAGGATTCTAAGCATTGAGGATTCTAAGCCAAGCATTGAGTTTTCTAATCTTTGAGGTTTCTAAGCATTAAGGCCTCTATGCATTGAGGTTTGTAAGCATTTGGGATGCTAAGCAATCAGGTTGCAAACAATAAAATTTCTCAGCATTGAGGTTTGTAAGCATTGAGGATTCTAAGCTAAGCATAGAGCATACTAAGGGTTGAGGATGCTAAGCATTGACGTTTCTAAGCATTAGGGACTCTGTGCATTGAGGTTTCTAAGCATTGAGGATCCTGAGCTTTGAGGATTCTAAGATATGCATTGAGGATGCTAAGGATTGAGGATTCTAAGCATTGAGGATGCTAAGCATTGAGGTTTCTAAGCTTAGCATTGAGGATTCTAAGCATTGAGGATTCTAAGCATTCAGGTTTCTAAGCAGTGAGGATTCTAAGCTAAGCACTGAAAATGCTAAGTATTGAGGTTTCTAAGCATTAAGGACTCTGTGCATTGAGCATTCTAAGCATTGAGGATTCTAAGCACTGAGGATTCTAAGCATTGAGGATTCTAAGCCAAGCATTGAGTTTTCTAATCTTTTCTTTTTCTAAACATTAAGGCCTCTATGCACTGAGGTTTGTAAGCATTAGGGCTGCTAAGCATTGAGGTTTCAGAGCAATAAAATTTCTAAGCAATGAGGATTCTGCGCATTGAGGTTTCTAAGCAATGCATGGAGGATGCTAAGCATTGAGGTTCCTAAGCAGTGAGGATTCTGAGCTTTGAGGATTCTAAGCTAAGCAATGAGGATGCTAAGCAATGAGGATGCTAAGCATTGAGGATGCTAAGCATTGAGGATGCTAAGCATTGAGGATTCTAAGCATTGAGGATTCTAAGCATTGAGGTTTCTAAGCTAAGCATTGAGGATGCGAAGCATTGAGGATTCTAAGCATTGAGGATTCTAAGCATTGAGGATTCTAAGCATTGCGGATTCTAAGCCAAGCATTGAGTTTTCTAATCTTTGAGTTTTCTAAGCATTAAGGCCTCTATGCATTGAGGTTTGTAAGCATTTGGGATGCTAAGCAATGAGGTTTCAAACAATAAAATTTCTCAGCATTGAGGTTTGTAAGCATTGACGATTCTAAGCATTGAGGATACTAAGCTAAGCATAGAGCATACTAAGGATTGAGGATGCTAAGCATTGAGGTTTCTAAGCATTGGGGATTCTACGCGTTGAGGATGCTAAGCACTGAGGATTCTAAGCATTGAGGATTCTAAGCATTGAGGATTCTAAGCATTGAGGATTCTAAGCTAGGCATTGTGGATGCTAAGCATTGAGGATGCTAAGCATTGAGGATGCTAAGCATTGAGGATTCTAAGCATTGAGGATTCTAAGCATTGAGGTTTCTAGATAGTGAGTATTCTAAGCTAAGCACTGAGGATGCTAAGTATTGAGTTTTCTAAGCATTAAGGACTCTGTGCATTGAGGTTTCTAAGCATTGAGGATCCTGAGTTTGAGGATTCTAAGCGAAGCATTGAGGATGCTAAGCATTAAGGACTCTGTGCATTGAGGATTCTAAGCATTGAGGATTCTAAGCGTTCAGGTTTCTAAGCAGTGAAGATTCTAAGCTAAGCACTGAGGATGCTAAGTATTGAGGTTTCTAAGCATTGAGGATTCTAAGCATTGAGGATTCTAAGCATTGAGGATGCTAAGCATTGAGGATGCTAAGCATTGAGGATTCTAAGCATTGAGGATTCTAAGCATTGAGTTTCTAAGCAAAGCATTGAGGATGCTAAGCATTGAGGATGCTAAGCATTGAGGATGCTAAGCATTGAGGATGCTAAGCTTTGAGGATGCTAAGCATTGATGATTATAAGCATTGAGGATGCTAAGCATTGAGGATTCTAAGCATTGAGGATGCTAAGCATTGAGGATGCTAAGCATTGAGGATTCTAAGCATTGAGGATTCAAAGCTATGTAATGAGGATGCTAAGCATTGAGGATTCTAAGTATTGAGGTTTCTAAGCTAAGCATTGAGGACGCGAAGCATTGAGGATTATAACTATTGAGGATTCTAAGCAATGCATGGAGGATTCTAAGCATTGAGGATTCTAAGCGTTGAGGATTCTAAGCATTGAGGTTTCTAAGCAAAGCACTGAGGATTCTAAGCATTGAGGATTCTAAGCATTGGGGATGCTAAGCATTGAGGATTCTAAGCATTGAGGATGCTAAGCATTGAGGATTCTAAGCATTGAGGATGCTAAGCATTGAGGATTCTAAGCATTGAGGATGCTAAGCATTGAGGATGCTAAGCATTGAGGATGCTAAGCATTGAGGATGCTAAGCTTTGAGGATGCTAAGCATTGAGGATTCTAAGCATTGAGGATGCTAAGCATTGAGGATGCTAAGCATTGAGGATGCTAAACATTGAGGATTCTAAGCATTGACGATTCTAAGCTATGTAATGGGGATGCTACGCATTGAGGATTCTAAGTATTGAGGTTTCTAAGCTAAGCATTGAGGATGCGAAGCATTGAGGATTCTAACTATTGAGGATTCTAAGCAATGCATGGAGGATGCTAAGCATTGAGGATTCTAAGCATTGAGGATTCTAAGCATTGAGGTTTCTAAGCTTAGCATTGAGGATTCTAATCATTGAGGATTCTAAGCATTCAGGTTTCTAAGCAGTGAGGATTCTATGCTAAGCACTGAGGATGCTACGTATTGAGGTTTCTAAGCATTGAGGACTCTGTGCATTGAGGAATCCAAGCATTGAGGATTCTAAGCATTGAGGATTCTAAGCATTGAGGTTTCTAAGGTAAGCATTGAGGATTCAAGCATTGAGGATTCTAAGCATTGAGGTTTCTAAGCTAAGCATTGAGGATGCGAAGCATTGAGGATTCTAACTATTGAGGATTCTAAGCGATGCATGGAGGATGCTAAGCATTGAAGATTCTAAGCATCGAGGATTCTAAGCATTGAGGATTCTAAGCCAAGCATTGAGTTTTCTAATCTTTGTGGTTTCTAAGCATTAAGGCCTCTATGCATTGAGGTTTGTAAGCATTTGGGATGCTAAGCAATGAGGTTTCAAACAATAAAATTTCTCAGCATTGAGGTTTGTAAGCATTGAGGATTCTAAGCATTGAGGATTCTAAGCTAAGCATAGAGCATACTAAGGATTGAGGATGCTAAGCATTGAGGTTTCTAAGCATTGGGGATTCTACGCGTTGAGGATGCTAAGCACTGAGGATTCTAAGCATTGAGGATTCTAAGCATTGAGGATTCTAAGCATTGAGGATTCTAAGCATTGAGGATTCTAAGCTAAGCATAGAGCATACTAAGTATTGAGGTTTCTAAGCATTGAGGATTCTATGCATTGAGGATTCTAAGCATTGAGGTTTCTAAGTAGTGAGTATTCTAAGCTAAGCACTGAGGATGCTAAGTATTGAGTTTTCTAAGCATTAAGGACTCTGTGCATTGAGGTTTCTAAGCATTGAGGATCCTGAGTTTGAGGATTCTAAGCGAAGCATTGAGGATGCTAAGCATTAAGGACTCTGTGCAATGAGGATTCTAAGCATTGAGGATTCTAAGCGTTCAGGTTTCTAAGCAGTGAAGATTCTAAGCTAAGCACTGAGGATGCTAAGTATTGAGGTTTCTAAGCATTAAGGACTCTGTGCATTGAGGATTCTAAGCATTGAGGATTCTAAGCATTGAGCATTCTATGCATTGAGGATGTTAAGCTTTGAGGATTCTAAGCATTGAGGTTTCTAAGCTAAGCATTGAGGATTCTAAGCATCGAGGAATCTAAGCATTGAGGATTCTAAGCATTCAGGTTTCTAAGCAGTGAGGATTCTATGCTAAGCACTGAGGATGCTAAGTATTGAGGTTTCTAAGCATTAAGGACTCTGTGCATTGCGGTTTCTAAGCATTGAGGATTCTAAGCATTGAGGATTCTAAGCATTGAGGATTCTCAGCATTGAGGATTCTAAGCTAGGCATTGTGGATTCTAAGCATTGAGGTTTCTAAGCTTTGAGGTTTCTAAGCATTGAGGATGCTAAGCATTGAGGATTCTAAGCATTGAGGATTCTAAGCATTGAGGATTCTAAGCATTGAGGTTTCTAAGCATTGAGGATTCTAAGCATTGAGGATGCTAAGCATTGAGGATTCTAAGCTATGTAATGAGGATGCTAAGCATTGAGGATTCTAACTATTGAGGATTCTAAGCAATGCATGGAGGATGCTAAGCATTGAGGATTCTAAGCATTGGGGATTCTAAGCATTGAGGATTCTAACCCAAGCATTGATTTTTCTAATCTTTGAGATTTCTAAGCATTAAGACATCTATGCATTTAGGTTTGTAAGCATTTGGGATGCTAAGCAATGAGGTTTCAAATAATAAAATTTCTCAGCATTGAGGTTTGTAAGCATTGAGGATTCTAAGCATTGAGGATTCTAAGCTAAGCATAGAGCATACTAAGGATTGAGGATGCTAAGCATTGAGGGTTCTAAGCATTGGGGATTCTACGCGTTGAGGATGCTAAGCACTGAGGATTCTAAGCATTGAGGTTTCTAAGCAGTGAGGATTCTAAGCTAAGCACTGAGGATGCTAAGTATTGAGGTTTCTAATCATTAAGGACTCTGTGCATTGAGGTTTCTAAGCATTGAGGATCCTGAGCTTTGAGGATTCTAAGCTATGCATTGAGGATGCTAAGTATTGAAGTTTCTAAGCATTGAGGATTCTAAGCATTGAGGATTCTAAGCATTCAGGTTTCTAAGCAGTGAGGATTCTAAGCTAAGCACTGAGGATGCTAAGTATTGAGGTTTCTAAGCATTAAGGACTCTGTGCATTGAGGTTTCTAAGCATTAAGGACTCTGTGCATTGAGGTTTCTAAGCTAAGCATTGAGGATGCTAAGCATTGAGGATTCTAAGCATTGAGAATTCTAAGCATTGAGGATTCTAAGCATTGAGGATTCTAAGCATTGAGGATACAAAGCATTGAGGATGCCAAGCATTGAGGATGCTAAGCATTGAGGATGCTAAGCATTGAGGATTCTAAGCATTGAGGATTCTAAGCATTGAGGATTCTAAGCATTGAGGTTTCTAAGCTAAGCATTGAGGATTCTAAGCATTGAGGATTCTAAGCATTCAGGTTTCTAAGCAGTGAGGATTCTAAGCAAAGCACTGAGGATGCTAAGTATTGAGGTTTCTAAGCATTAAGGACTCTGTGCATTGAGGTTTCTAAGCATTGAGGATCCTGAGCTTTGAGGATTCTAAGATATGCATTGAGGATGCTAAGGATTGAGGTTTCTGAGCTTAGCATTGAGGATTCTAATCATTGAGGATTCTAAGCATTGAGGATTCTAAGCATTGAGGATTCTAAGCATTGAGGATGCTGAGTATTGAGGTTTCTAAGCATTAAGGACTCTGTGCATTGAGGATTCTAAGCATTGAGGATTCTAAGCATTGAGGATTCTAAGCATTAAGGATTCTCAGCATTGAGGATTCTAAGCAGTGAGGATTTTAAGCATTGAGGTTTCTAAGGTAAGCATTGAGGATTCTAAGCATTGAGGATTCTAAGCATTGAGTTTTCTAATCTTTGAGGTTTCTAAACATTAAGGCCTCTATGCATTGAGGTTTGTAAGCATTTGGGATGCTAAGCAATGAGGTTGCAAACAATAAAATTTCTGACAATGAGGTTTGTAAGCATTGAGGATTCTAAGCATTGAGGATTCTAAGCTAAGCATAGAGCATACTAAGGATTGAGGATGCTAAGCATTGAGGTTTCTAAGCATTGGGGATTCTACGCGTTGAGGATGCTAAGCACTGAGGATTCTTAGTATTGAGGTTTCTAAGCATTCAGGATCCTGAGCTTTGAGGATTCTAAGATATGCATTGAGGATGCTAAGGATTGAGGATTCTAAGCATTGAGGATGCTAAGCATTGAGGATTCTAAGCATTGAGGATTCTAAGCATTGAGGATTCTAAGCCAAGCATTGAGTTTTCTAATTTTGTTTTTTCTAAACATTAAGGCCTCTATGCAGTGAGGTTTGTAAGCATTAGGGTTGCTAAGCATTGAGGTTTCAGAGCAATAAAATTTCTAAGCAATGAGGATTCTGCGCATTGAGGTTTCTAAGCAATGCATGGAGGATGCTCAGCATTGAGGTTCCTAAGCAGTGAGGATTTTGAGCTTTGACGATTCTAAGCTAAGCAATGAGGATGCTAAGCATTGAGGATGCTAAGCATTGAGGTTTCTAAGCTAAGCATTGAGGATTCTAACTATTGAGGATTCTAAGCAATGCATGGAGGATGCTAAGCATTGAGGATTCTAAGCATTGAGGATTCTAAGCATTGAGGATTCTAAGCCAAGCATTGAGTTTTCTAATCTTTGAGTTTTCTAAGCATTAAGGCCTCTATGCATTGAGGTTTGTAAGCATTTGGGATGCTAAGCAATGAGGTTTCAAACAATAAAATTTCTCAGCATTGAGGTTTGTAAGAATTGAGGATTCTAAGCATTGAGGATTCTAAGCTAAGCATAGAGCATACTAAGGATTGAGGATGCTAAGCATTGAGGTTTCGAAGCATTGGGGATTCTACGCGTTGAGGATGCTAAGCACTGAGGATTCTAAGCATTGAGGTTTCTAAGCAGTGAGGATTCTAAGATAAGCACTGAGGATGCTAAGTATTGAGGTTTCTAAGCATTAAGGACTCTGTGAATTGAAGTTTCTAAGCAGTGAGGATTCTAAGATAAGCACTGAGGATGCTAAGTATTGAGGTTTCTAAGCATTAAGGACTCTGTGCATTGAGGTTTCTAAGCAATGAGGATGCTAAGCATTGCGGATGCTAAGCATTGATGATGCTAAGCATTGAGGCTGTTAAGCATTGAGGATGCTAAGCATTGAGTTTTCTAAGCTAAGCATTGAGGATGCTAAGCATTGAGGATTCTAAGCATTGAGGATTCTAAGCATTGAGGATTCTAAGCATTGAGGATTCTAATCTAGGCATTGAGGATTCTAAGCATTGAGGATTCTAAGCATTGAGGTTTCTAAGCTAAGCATTGAGGATTCTAAGCATTGAGGATGCTAAGCATTGAGGTTTCTAAGCATTGAGGATTCTAAGCATTGAGGATGCTAAGCATTGAGGATGCTAAGCATTGAGGATTCTAAGCATTAAGGATTCTAAGCATTGAGGATTCTAAGCATTGAGGTTTCTATGCTAAGCATTGAGGATACGAAGCATTGAGGATTCGAACTAGTGAGGATTCTAAGCAATGCATGGAGGATGCTAAGCATTGAGGATTCTAAGCATTGAGGATTCTAAACTATGCATGGAGGATTCTAAGCATTGAGGATTCTAAGCATTGAGGATTCTAAGCCAAGCATTGAGTTTTCTAATATTTGAGGTTTCTAAGCATTAAGGTCTCTATGCATTGAGGTTTGTAAGCATTTGGGATGCTAAGCAATGAGGTTTCAAACAATAAAATTTCTCAGCATTGAGGTTTGTAAGCATTGAGGATTCTAAGCATTGAGGATTCTAAGCTAAGCATAGAGCATACTAAGGATTGAGGATGCTAAGCATTGAGGATTCTAAGCATTGAGGATGCTAAGCATTGAGGATTATAAGCATTGATGATTATAAGCTTTGAGGATGCTAAGCATTGAGGATTCTAAGCATTTAGGATGCTAAGCATTGAGGATGCTAAGCATTGAGGATTCTAAGCATTGAGGATGCTAATCATTGAGGATGCTAAGCATTGAGGATGCTAAGCATTGAGGATGCTAAGCATTGAGGATTATAAGCATTGAGGATGCTAAGCATTGAGGATTCTAAGCATTGAGGATTCTAAGCTATGAGGATTCTAAGCCAAGCATTGAATTTTCTAATCTTTGAGGTTTCTAAGCATTAAGGCCTCTATGCATTGAGGTTTGTAAGCATTGAGGATTCTAAGCAATGAGGTTTCAAACAATAAAATTTCTCAGCATTGAGGTTTGTAAGCATTGAGGATTTTAAGCATTGAGGATTCTAAGCTAAGCATAGAGCATACTAAGGATGTAGGATGCTAAGCATTGAGGTTCCTAAGCATTGGGGATTCTACGCGTTGAGGATGCTAAGCACTGAGGATTCTAAGCACTGAGGTTTCTAAGCAGTGAGGATTCTAAGCTAAGCACTGAGGATGCTAAGTATTGAGGTATCTAAGCATTAAGGACTCTGTGCATTGAGGTTTCTATGCATTGAGGATCCTGAGCTTTGAGGATTCTAAGCGAAGCATTGAGGATGCTAAGCATTGAGGATGCTACGCATTGAGGATTCTAAGCATTGAGGATTCTAAGCATTGAGGATTCTAATCTAGGCATTGAGGATTCTAAGCATTGAGGATTCTAAGCATTGAGGTTTCTAAGCTAAGCATTGAGGATGCTAACCATTGAGGATGCTAAGCATTGAGGATTCTAAGCATTGAGGATTCTAAGCATTGAGGATTCTAAGCATTGAGGATTTTTAGCATTGAGGATTCTAAGCTAGGCATTGAGGATTCTAAGCATTGAGGATTCTAAGCATTGAGGTTTCTAAGCAAAGCATTGAGGTTTCTAAGCATTGAGGATTCTAAGCATTGAGGATTCTAAGCATTGAGGATGCTAAGCATTGAGGATGCTAAGCATTGAGGTATCTAAGCATTGAGGATGCTAAGCATTGAGGCTGCTAAGCATTGAGGATGCTAAGCTTTGAGGATGCTAAGCATTGAGGATGCTAAGCATTAAGAATGCTAAGCATTGAGGATGCTAAGCATTGAGGATTCTAAGCTTTGAGGATGCTAAGAATTGAGGATTCTAAGCATTGAGGATTCTAAGCTATGTAATGAGGATGCTAAGCATTGAGGATTCTAAGTATTGAGGTTTCTAAGCTAAGCATTGAGGATGCGAAGCATTGAGGATTCTAACTATTGAGGATTCTAAGCAATGCATGGAGGATTCTAAGCATTGAGGATTCTAAGCATTGAGGATGCTAAGCATTGAGGATTCTAAGCATTGAGGATGCTAAGCATTAAGGATGCTAAGCATTGAGGATTCTAAGCATTGAGGATTCTAAGCATTGAGGATTCTAAGCTATGTAATGAGGATGCTAACCATTGAGGATTCTAAGTATTGTGGTTTCTAAGCTAAGCATTGAGGATGCGAAGCATTGAGGATTCTAAGCATTGAGGATTCTAAGCCAAGCATTCTGTTTTCTAATCTTTGAGGTTTCTAAGCATTAAGGCCTGTATGCATTGAGGTTTGTAAGCATTGAGGATCCTGAGCTTTGAGGATTCTAAGCTAAGCATTGAGGATGCTAAGCATTGGGGATTCTAAGCATTGAGGATTCTAAGCATTGAGTATTCTAAGCTATGCATTGAGGATTCTAATCATTGAGGATGTTAAGCATTGAGGATTCTAAGCATTGAGGTTTCTAAGCTAAGCATTGATGATTCTAAGCATTGAGGATTCTAAGCATTCAGGTTTCTATGCAGTGAGGATTCAAAGCTAAGCACTGAGGATGCTAAGTATTGAGGTTTCTAAGCATTAAGGACTCTGTGCATTGAGGTTTCTAAGCATTGAGGATTCTAAACATTGAGGATTCTAAGCATTGAGGATTCTAAGCTAGGCATTGAGGATTCTAAGCATTGAGGATTCTAAGCCAAGCATTGAGTTTTCTAATCTTTGAGGTTTCTAAACATTAAGGCCTCTATGCACTGAGGTTTCAAAGCATTAGGGATGCTAAACATTGAGGTTTCAGAGCAATAAAATTTCTAAACAATGGGGATTCTACGCATTGAGGTTTCTAAGCAATGCATGGAGGATGCTAAGCATTGAGGTTCCTATGCAGTGAGGATTCTGAGCTTTGAGGATTCTAAGCTAAGGAATGAGGATGCTAAGCATTAAGGATTCTAAGCATTGAGGATTCTAAGCATTGAGGATTCTAAGCATTGAGGATTCTAAGCTAGGCATGGAGGATGCTAAGCATTGAGGATTCTAAGCATTGAGGATTCTAAGCAAAGCATTCAGGATGCTAAGCATTGAGGATGCTAAGCATTGAGAATTCTAAGCATTAAGGATTCTAAGCTATGTAATGAGGATGCTAAGCATTGAGGATTCTAAGTATTGAGGTTTCTAAGCTAAGCATTGAGGATGCGAAGCATTGAGGATTCTAACTATTGAGGATTCTAAGCAATGCATGGAGGATTCTAAGAATTGAGGATTCTAAGCATTGAGGATTCTAAGCATTGAGATTTCGAAGCAAAGCAATGAGGATGCTAAGCATTGAGGATGCTAAGCATTGAGGATGCTAAGCTTTGAGGATGCTAAGCATTGAGGATTCTAAGATTTGAGGATGCTAAGCATTGAGGATTCTAAGCATTGAGGATGCTAAGCATTGAGGATTCTAAGCATTGAGGATGCTAAGCATTGAGGATGCTAAGCATTGAGGATGCTAAGCTTTGAGGATTCTAAGCATTGAGGATTCTAAGCATTGAGGATTCTAAGCTATGTAATGAGGATGCTAACCATTGAGGATTCTAAGTATTGTGGTTTCTAAGCTAAGCATTGAGGATGCGAAGCATTGAGGATTCTAAGCATTGAGGATTCTAAGCCAAGCATTCTGTTTTCTAATCTTTGAGGTTTCTAAGCATTAAGGCCTGTATGCATTGAGGTTTGTAAGCATTGAGGATCCTGAGCTTTGAGGATTCTAAGCTAAGCATTGAGGATGCTAAGCATTGGGGATTCTAAGCATTGAGGATTCTAAGCATTGAGTATTCTAAGCTATGCATTGAGGATTCTAATCATTGAGGATGTTAAGCATTGAGGATTCTAAGCATTGAGGTTTCTAAGCTAAGCATTGATGATTCTAAGCATTGAGGATTCTAAGCATTCAGGTTTCTATGCAGTGAGGATTCTAAGCTAAGCACTGAGGATGCTAAGTATTGAGGTTTCTAAGCATTAAGGACTCTGTGCATTGAGGTTTCTAAGCATTGAGGATTCTAAGCATTGAGGATTCTAAGCATTGAGGATTCTAAGCTAGGCATTGAGGATTCTAAGCATTGAGGATTCTAAGCCAAGCATTGAGTTTTCTAATCTTTGAGGTTTCTAAACATTAAGGCCTCTATGCACTGAGGTTTCAAAGCATTAGGGATGCTAAACATTGAGGTTTCAGAGCAATAAAATTTCTAAACAATGGGGATTCTACGCATTGAGGTTTCTAAGCAATGCATGGAGGATGCTAAGCATTGAGGTTCCTATGCAGTGAGGATTCTGAGCTTTGAGGATTCTAAGCTAAGGAATGAGGATGCTAAGCATTAAGGATTCTAAGCATTGAGGATTCTAAGCATTGAGGATTCTAAGCATTGAGGATTCTAAGCTAGGCATGGAGGATGCTAAGCATTGAGGATTCTAAGCATTGAGGATTCTAAGCAAAGCATTCAGGATGCTAAGCATTGAGGATGCTAAGCATTGAGAATTCTAAGCATTAAGGATTCTAAGCTATGTAATGAGGATGCTAAGCATTGAGGATTCTAAGTATTGAGGTTTCTAAGCTAAGCATTGAGGATGCGAAGCATTGAGGATTCTAACTATTGAGGATTCTAAGCAATGCATGGAGGATTCTAAGAATTGAGGATTCTAAGCATTGAGGATTCTAAGCATTGAGATTTCGAAGCAAAGCAATGAGGATGCTAAGCATTGAGGATGCTAAGCATTGAGGATGCTAAGCTTTGAGGATGCTAAGCATTGAGGATTCTAAGATTTGAGGATGCTAAGCATTGAGGATTCTAAGCATTGAGGATGCTAAGCATTGAGGATTCTAAGCATTGAGGATGCTAAGCATTGAGGATGCTAAGCTTTGAGGATTCTAAGCATTGAGGATTCTAAGCATTGAGGATTCTAAGCTATGTAATGAGGATGCTAACCATTGAGGATTCTAAGTATTGTGGTTTCTAAGCTAAGCATTGAGGATGCGAAGCATTGAGGATTCTAAGCATTGAGGATTCTAAGCCAAGCATTCTGTTTTCTAATCTTTGAGGTTTCTAAGCATTAAGGCCTGTATGCATTGAGGTTTGTAAGCATTGAGGATCCTGAGCTTTGAGGATTCTAAGCTAAGCATTGAGGATGCTAAGCATTGGGGATTCTAAGCATTGAGGATTCTAAGCATTGAGTATTCTAAGCTATGCATTGAGGATTCTAATCATTGAGGATGTTAAGCATTGAGGATTCTAAGCATTGAGGTTTCTAAGCTAAGCATTGATGATTCTAAGCATTGAGGATTCTAAGCATTCAGGTTTCTATGCAGTGAGGATTCTAAGCTAAGCACTGAGGATGCTAAGTATTGAGGTTTCTAAGCATTAAGGACTCTGTGCATTGAGGTTTCTAAGCATTGAGGATTCTAAGCATTGAGGATTCTAAGCATTGAGGATTCTAAGCTAGGCATTGAGGATTCTAAGCATTGAGGATTCTAAGCCAAGCATTGAGTTTTCTAATCTTTGAGGTTTCTAAACATTAAGGCCTCTATGCACTGAGGTTTCAAAGCATTAGGGATGCTAAGCATTGAGGTTTCAGAGCAATAAAATTTCTAAGCAATGGGGATTCTACGCATTGAGGTTTCTAAGCAATGCATGGAGGATGCTAAGCATTGAGGTTCCTAAGCAGTGAGGATTCTGAGCTTTGAGGATTCTAAGCTAAGGAATGAGGATGCTAAGCACTGAGGATGCTAAGCATTGAGGATTCTAAGCATTGAGGATTCTAAGCATTGAGGATTCTAAGCATTGAGGATTCTAAGCTAGGCAAGGAGGATGCTAAGCATTGAGGATTCTAAGCATTGAGGATTCTAAGCAAAGCATTCAGGATGCTAAGCATTGAGGATGCTAAGCATTGAGAATTCTAAGCATTAAGGATTCTAAGCATTGAGGATGCTAATCATTGAGGATTCTAAGCATTGAGGATTCTAAGCATTGAGGATGCTAAGCATTGAGGATGCTAAGCATTGAGGATGCTTAGCATTGAGGATGCTAAGCATTGAGGTTGCTAAGCATTGAGGATTATACGCTTTGAGGATGCTAAGCATTGAGGATTCTAAGCATTGAGGATGCTAAGCATTGAGGATGCTAAGCATTGAGGATGCTAAGCATTGAGGATGATAAGCATTGAGGATTCTAAGCATTGAGGATTCTAAGCATTGAGGATTCTAAGCTATGTAATGAGGTTGCTAAGCATTGAGGATTCTAAGCATTGAGGATTCTAAGCTATGAGGATTCTAAGCCAAGCATTGAATTTTCTAATCTTTGAGGTTTCTAAGCATTAAGGCCTCTATGCATTGAGGTTTGTAAGCATTGAGGATTCTAAGCAATGAGGTTTCAAACAATAAAATTTCTCAGCATTGAGGTTTGTAAGCATTGAGGATTTTAAGCATTGAGGATTCTAAGCTAAGCATAGAGCATACTAAGGATGTAGGATGCTAAGCATTGAGGTTTCTAAGCATTGGGGATTCTACGCGTTGAGGATGCTAAGCACTGAGGATTCTAAGCACTGAGGTTTCTAAGCAGTGAGGATTCTAAGCTAAGCACTGAGGATGCTAAGTATTGAGGTTTCTAAGCATTAAGGACTCTGTGCATTGAGGTTTCTATGCATTGAGGATCCTGAGCTTTGAGGATTCTAAGCGAAGCATTGAGGATGCTAAGCATTGAGGATTCTAAGCATTGAGGATTCTAATCTAGGCATTGAGGATTCTAAGCATTGAGGATTCTAAGCATTGAGGTTTCTAAGCTAAGCATTGAGGATGCTAAGCATTGAGGATGCTAAGCATTGAGGATTCTAAGCATTGAGGATTCTAAGCATTGAGGATTCTAAGCATTGAGGATTTTTAGCATTGAGGATTCTAAGCTAGGCATTGAGGATTCTAAGCATTGAGGATTCTAAGCATTGAGGTTTCTAAGCAAAGCATTGAGGTTTCTAAGCATTGAGGATTCTAAGCATTGAGGTATCTAAGCATTGAGGATGCTAAGCATTGAGGCTGCTAAGCATTGAGGATGCTAAGCGTTGAGGATGCTAAGCATTGAGGATGCTAAGCATTAAGAATGCTAAGCATTGAGGATGCTAAGCATTGAGGATTCTAAGCTTTGAGGATGCTAAGAATTGAGGATTCTAAGCATTGAGGATTCTAAGCTATGTAATGAGGATGCTAAGCATTGAGTATTCTAAGTATTGAGGTTTCTAAGCTAAGCATTGAGGATGCGAAGCATTGAGGATTCTAACTATTGAGGATTCTAAGCAATGCATGGAGGATTCTAAGCATTGAGGATTCTAAGCATTGAGGATGCTAAGCATTGAGGATTCTAAGCATTGAGGATGCTAAGCATTAAGGATGCTAAGCATTGAGGATTCTAAGCATTGAGGATTCTAAGCATTGTGGATTCTAAGCTATGTAATGAGGATGCTAACCATTGAGGATTCTAAGTATTGTGGTTTCTAAGCTAAGCATTGAGGATGCGAAGCATTGAGGATTCTAAGCATTGAGGATTCTAAGCCAAGCATTCTGTTTTCTAATCTTTGAGGTTTCTAAGCATTAAGGCCTGTATGCATTGAGGTTTGTAAGCATTGAGGATCCTGAGCTTTGAGGATTCTAAGCTAAGCATTGAGGATGCTAAGCATTGGGGATTCTAAGCATTGAGGATTCTAAGCATTGAGTATTCTAAGCTATGCATTGAGGATTCTAATCATTGAGGATGTTAAGCATTGAGGATTCTAAGCATTGAGGTTTCTAAGCTAAGCATTGATGATTCTAAGCATTGAGGATTCTAAGCATTCAGGTTTCTATGCAGTGAGGATTCTAAGCTAAGCACTGAGGATGCTAAGTATTGAGGTTTCTAAGCATTAAGGACTCTGTGCATTGAGGTTTCTAAGCATTGAGGATTCTAAGCATTGAGGATTCTAAGCATTGAGGATTCTAAGCTAGGCATTGAGGATTCTAAGCATTGAGGATTCTAAGCCAAGCATTGAGTTTTCTAATCTTTGAGGTTTCTAAACATTAAGGCCTCTATGCACTGAGGTTTGAAAGCATTAGGGATGCTAAGCATTGAGGTTTCAGAGCAATAAAATTTCTAAACAATGGGGATTCTACGCATTGAGGTTTCTAAGCAATGCATGGAGGATGCTAAGCATTGAGGTTCCTATGCAGTGAGGATTCTGAGCTTTGAGGATTCTAAGCTAAGGAATGAGGATGCTAAGCACTGAGGATGCTAAGCATTAAGGATTCTAAGCATTGAGGATTCTAAGCATTGAGGATTCTAAGCATTGAGGATTCTAAGCTAGGCATGGAGGATGCTAAGCATTGAGGATTCTAAGCATTGAGGATTCTAAGCAAAGCATTCAGGATGCTAAGCACTGAGGATGCTAAGCATTGAGAATTCTAAGCATTAAGGATTCTAAGCTATGTAATGAGGATGCTAAGCATTGAGGATTCTAAGCATTGAGGATTCTAAGCATTGAGGATTCTAAGCTAGGCATGGAGGATGCTAAGCATTGAGGATTCTAAGCATTGAGGATTCTAAGCAAAGCATTCAGGATGCTAAGCATTGAGGATGCTAAGCATTGAGAATTCTAAGCATTAAGGATTCTAAGCTATGTAATGAGGATGCTAAGCATTGAGGATTCTAAGTATTGAGGTTTCTAAGCTAAGCATTGAGGATGCGAAGCATTGAGGATTCTAACTATTGAGGATTCTAAGCAATGCATGGAGGATTCTAAGAATTGAGGATTCTAAGCATTGAGGATTCTAAGCATTGAGATTTCGAAGCAAAGCAATGAGGATGCTAAGCATTGAGGATGCTAAGCATTGAGGATGCTAAGCTTTGAGGATGCTAAGCATTGAGGATTCTAAGATTTGAGGATGCTAAGCATTGAGGATTCTAAGCATTGAGGATGCTAAGCATTGAGGATTCTAAGCATTGAGGATGCTAAGCATTGAGGATGCTAAGCATTGAGGATGCTAAGCTTTGAGGATTCTAAGCATTGAGGATTCTAAGCATTGAGGATTCTAAGCTATGTAATGAGGATGCTAACCATTGAGGATTCTAAGTATTGTGGTTTCTAAGCTAAGCATTGAGGATGCGAAGCATTGAGGATTCTAAGCATTGAGGATTCTAAGCCAAGCATTCTGTTTTCTAATCTTTGAGGTTTCTAAGCATTAAGGCCTGTATGCATTGAGGTTTGTAAGCATTGAGGATCCTGAGCTTTGAGGATTCTAAGCTAAGCATTGAGGATGCTAAGCATTGGGGATTCTAAGCATTGAGGATTCTAAGCATTGAGTATTCTAAGCTATGCATTGAGGATTCTAATCATTGAGGATGTTAAGCATTGAGGATTCTAAGCATTGAGGTTTCTAAGCTAAGCATTGATGATTCTAAGCATTGAGGATTCTAAGCATTCAGGTTTCTATGCAGTGAGGATTCTAAGCTAAGCACTGAGGATGCTAAGTATTGAGGTTTCTAAGCATTAAGGACTCTGTGCATTGAGGTTTCTAAGCATTGAGGATTCTAAGCATTGAGGATTCTAAGCATTGAGGATTCTAAGCTAGGCATTGAGGATTCTAAGCATTGAGGATTCTAAGCCAAGCATTGAGTTTTCTAATCTTTGAGGTTTCTAAACATTAAGGCCTCTATGCACTGAGGTTTCAAAGCATTAGGGATGCTAAACATTGAGGTTTCAGAGCAATAAAATTTCTAAACAATGGGGATTCTACGCATTGAGGTTTCTAAGCAATGCATGGAGGATGCTAAGCATTGAGGTTCCTATGCAGTGAGGATTCTGAGCTTTGAGGATTCTAAGCTAAGGAATGAGGATGCTAAGCATTAAGGATTCTAAGCATTGAGGATTCTAAGCATTGAGGATTCTAAGCATTGAGGATTCTAAGCTAGGCATGGAGGATGCTAAGCATTGAGGATTCTAAGCATTGAGGATTCTAAGCAAAGCATTCAGGATGCTAAGCATTGAGGATGCTAAGCATTGAGAATTCTAAGCATTAAGGATTCTAAGCTATGTAATGAGGATGCTAAGCATTGAGGATTCTAAGTATTGAGGTTTCTAAGCTAAGCATTGAGGATGCGAAGCATTGAGGATTCTAACTATTGAGGATTCTAAGCAATGCATGGAGGATTCTAAGAATTGAGGATTCTAAGCATTGAGGATTCTAAGCATTGAGATTTCGAAGCAAAGCAATGAGGATGCTAAGCATTGAGGATGCTAAGCATTGAGGATGCTAAGCTTTGAGGATGCTAAGCATTGAGGATTCTAAGATTTGAGGATGCTAAGCATTGAGGATTCTAAGCATTGAGGATGCTAAGCATTGAGGATTCTAAGCATTGAGGATGCTAAGCATTGAGGATGCTAAGCATTGAGGATGCTAAGCTTTGAGGATTCTAAGCATTGAGGATTCTAAGCATTGAGGATTCTAAGCTATGTAATGAGGATGCTAACCATTGAGGATTCTAAGTATTGTGGTTTCTAAGCTAAGCATTGAGGATGCGAAGCATTGAGGATTCTAAGCATTGAGGATTCTAAGCCAAGCATTCTGTTTTCTAATCTTTGAGGTTTCTAAGCATTAAGGCCTGTATGCATTGAGGTTTGTAAGCATTGAGGATCCTGAGCTTTGAGGATTCTAAGCTAAGCATTGAGGATGCTAAGCATTGGGGATTCTAAGCATTGAGGATTCTAAGCATTGAGTATTCTAAGCTATGCATTGAGGATTCTAATCATTGAGGATGTTAAGCATTGAGGATTCTAAGCATTGAGGTTTCTAAGCTAAGCATTGATGATTCTAAGCATTGAGGATTCTAAGCATTCAGGTTTCTATGCAGTGAGGATTCTAAGCTAAGCACTGAGGATGCTAAGTATTGAGGTTTCTAAGCATTAAGGACTCTGTGCATTGAGGTTTCTAAGCATTGAGGATTCTAAGCATTGAGGATTCTAAGCATTGAGGATTCTAAGCTAGGCATTGAGGATTCTAAGCATTGAGGATTCTAAGCCAAGCATTGAGTTTTCTAATCTTTGAGGTTTCTAAACATTAAGGCCTCTATGCACTGAGGTTTCAAAGCATTAGGGATGCTAAGCATTGAGGTTTCAGAGCAATAAAATTTCTAAGCAATGGGGATTCTACGCATTGAGGTTTCTAAGCAATGCATGGAGGATGCTAAGCATTGAGGTTCCTAAGCAGTGAGGATTCTGAGCTTTGAGGATTCTAAGCTAAGGAATGAGGATGCTAAGCACTGAGGATGCTAAGCATTGAGGATTCTAAGCATTGAGGATTCTAAGCATTGAGGATTCTAAGCATTGAGGATTCTAAGCTAGGCAAGGAGGATGCTAAGCATTGAGGATTCTAAGCATTGAGGATTCTAAGCAAAGCATTCAGGATGCTAAGCATTGAGGATGCTAAGCATTGAGAATTCTAAGCATTAAGGATTCTAAGCATTGAGGATGCTAATCATTGAGGATTCTAAGCATTGAGGATTCTAAGCATTGAGGATGCTAAGCATTCAGGATGCTAAGCATTGAGGATGCTTAGCATTGAGGATGCTAAGCATTGAGGTTGCTAAGCATTGAGGATTATACGCTTTGAGGATGCTAAGCATTGAGGATTCTAAGCATTGAGGATGCTAAGCATTGAGGATGCTAAGCATTGAGGATGCTAAGCATTGAGGATGCTAAGCATTGAGGATGATAAGCATTGAGGATTCTAAGCATTGAGGATTCTAAGCTATGTAATGAGGTTGCTAAGCATTGAGGATTCTAAGCATTGAGGATTCTAAGCTATGAGGATTCTAAGCCAAGCATTGAATTTTCTAATCTTTGAGGTTTCTAAGCATTAAGGCCTCTATGCATTGAGGTTTGTAAGCATTGAGGATTCTAAGCAATGAGGTTTCAAACAATAAAATTTCTCAGCATTGAGGTTTGTAAGCATTGAGGATTTTAAGCATTGAGGATTCTAAGCTAAGCATAGAGCATACTAAGGATGTAGGATGCTAAGCATTGAGGTTTCTAAGCATTGGGGATTCTACGCGTTGAGGATGCTAAGCACTGAGGATTCTAAGCACTGAGGTTTCTAAGCAGTGAGGATTCTAAGCTAAGCACTGAGGATGCTAAGTATTGAGGTTTCTAAGCATTAAGGACTCTGTGCATTGAGGTTTCTATGCATTGAGGATCCTGAGCTTTGAGGATTCTAAGCGAAGCATTGAGGATGCTAAGCATTGAGGATTCTAAGCATTGAGGATTCTAATCTAGGCATTGAGGATTCTAAGCATTGAGGATTCTAAGCATTGAGGTTTCTAAGCTAAGCATTGAGGATGCTAAGCATTGAGGATGCTAAGCATTGAGGATTCTAAGCATTGAGGATTCTAAGCATTGAGGATTCTAAGCATTGAGGATTTTTAGCATTGAGGATTCTAAGCTAGGCATTGAGGATTCTAAGCATTGAGGATTCTAAGCATTGAGGTTTCTAAGCAAAGCATTGAGGTTTCTAAGCATTGAGGATTCTAAGCATTGAGGTATCTAAGCATTGAGGATGCTAAGCATTGAGGCTGCTAAGCATTGAGGATGCTAAGCGTTGAGGATGCTAAGCATTGAGGATGCTAAGCATTAAGAATGCTAAGCATTGAGGATGCTAAGCATTGAGGATTCTAAGCTTTGAGGATGCTAAGAATTGAGGATTCTAAGCATTGAGGATTCTAAGCTATGTAATGAGGATGCTAAGCATTGAGGATTCTAAGTATTGAGGTTTCTAAGCTAAGCATTGAGGATGCGAAGCATTGAGGATTCTAACTATTGAGGATTCTAAGCAATGCATGGAGGATTCTAAGCATTGAGGATTCTAAGCATTGAGGATGCTAAGCATTGAGGATTCTAAGCATTGAGGATGCTAAGCATTAAGGATGCTAAGCATTGAGGATTCTAAGCATTGAGGATTCTAAGCATTGTGGATTCTAAGCTATGTAATGAGGATGCTAACCATTGAGGATTCTAAGTATTGTGGTTTCTAAGCTAAGCATTGAGGATGCGAAGCATTGAGGATTCTAAGCATTGAGGATTCTAAGCCAAGCATTCTGTTTTCTAATCTTTGAGGTTTCTAAGCATTAAGGCCTGTATGCATTGAGGTTTGTAAGCATTGAGGATCCTGAGCTTTGAGGATTCTAAGCTAAGCATTGAGGATGCTAAGCATTGGGGATTCTAAGCATTGAGGATTCTAAGCATTGAGTATTCTAAGCTATGCATTGAGGATTCTAATCATTGAGGATGTTAAGCATTGAGGATTCTAAGCATTGAGGTTTCTAAGCTAAGCATTGATGATTCTAAGCATTGAGGATTCTAAGCATTCAGGTTTCTATGCAGTGAGGATTCTAAGCTAAGCACTGAGGATGCTAAGTATTGAGGTTTCTAAGCATTAAGGACTCTGTGCATTGAGGTTTCTAAGCATTGAGGATTCTAAGCATTGAGGATTCTAAGCATTGAGGATTCTAAGCTAGGCATTGAGGATTCTAAGCATTGAGGATTCTAAGCCAAGCATTGAGTTTTCTAATCTTTGAGGTTTCTAAACATTAAGGCCTCTATGCACTGAGGTTTGAAAGCATTAGGGATGCTAAGCATTGAGGTTTCAGAGCAATAAAATTTCTAAACAATGGGGATTCTACGCATTGAGGTTTCTAAGCAATGCATGGAGGATGCTAAGCATTGAGGTTCCTATGCAGTGAGGATTCTGAGCTTTGAGGATTCTAAGCTAAGGAATGAGGATGCTAAGCACTGAGGATGCTAAGCATTAAGGATTCTAAGCATTGAGGATTCTAAGCATTGAGGATTCTAAGCATTGAGGATTCTAAGCTAGGCATGGAGGATGCTAAGCATTGAGGATTCTAAGCATTGAGGATTCTAAGCAAAGCATTCAGGATGCTAAGCACTGAGGATGCTAAGCATTGAGAATTCTAAGCATTAAGGATTCTAAGCTATGTAATGAGGATGCTAAGCATTGAGGATTCTAAGTATTGAGGTTTCTAAGCTAAGCATTGAGGATGCGAAGCATTGAGGATTCTAACTATTGAGGATTCTAAGCAATGCATGGAGGATTCTAAGAATTGAGGATTCTAAGCATTGAGGATTCTAAGCATTGAGATTTCGAAGCAAAGCAATGAGGATGCTAAGCATTGAGGATGCTAAGCATTGAGGATGCTAAGCTTTGAGGATGCTAAGCATTGAGGATTCTAAGATTTGAGGATGCTAAGCATTGAGGATTCTAAGCATTGAGGATGCTAAGCATTGAGGATTCTAAGCATTGAGGATGCTAAGCATTGAGGATGCTAAGCATTGAGGATGCTAAGCTTTGAGGATTCTAAGCATTGAGGATTCTAAGCATTGAGGATTCTAAGCTATGTAATGAGGATGCTAACCATTGAGGATTCTAAGTATTGTGGTTTCTAAGCTAAGCATTGAGGATGCGAAGCATTGAGGATTCTAAGCATTGAGGATTCTAAGCCAAGCATTCTGTTTTCTAATCTTTGAGGTTTCTAAGCATTAAGGCCTGTATGCATTGAGGTTTGTAAGCATTGAGGATCCTGAGCTTTGAGGATTCTAAGCTAAGCATTGAGGATGCTAAGCATTGGGGATTCTAAGCATTGAGGATTCTAAGCATTGAGTATTCTAAGCTATGCATTGAGGATTCTAATCATTGAGGATGTTAAGCATTGAGGATTCTAAGCATTGAGGTTTCTAAGCTAAGCATTGATGATTCTAAGCATTGAGGATTCTAAGCATTCAGGTTTCTATGCAGTGAGGATTCTAAGCTAAGCACTGAGGATGCTAAGTATTGAGGTTTCTAAGCATTAAGGACTCTGTGCATTGAGGTTTCTAAGCATTGAGGATTCTAAGCATTGAGGATTCTAAGCATTGAGGATTCTAAGCTAGGCATTGAGGATTCTAAGCATTGAGGATTCTAAGCCAAGCATTGAGTTTTCTAATCTTTGAGGTTTCTAAACATTAAGGCCTCTATGCACTGAGGTTTCAAAGCATTAGGGATGCTAAGCATTGAGGTTTCAGAGCAATAAAATTTCTAAGCAATGGGGATTCTACGCATTGAGGTTTCTAAGCAATGCATGGAGGATGCTAAGCATTGAGGTTCCTAAGCAGTGAGGATTCTGAGCTTTGAGGATTCTAAGCTAAGGAATGAGGATGCTAAGCACTGAGGATGCTAAGCATTGAGGATTCTAAGCATTGAGGATTCTAAGCATTGAGGATTCTAAGCATTGAGGATTCTAAGCAAAGCATTCAGGATGCTAAGCATTGAGGATGCTAAGCATTGAGAATTCTAAGCATTAAGGATTCTAAGCATTGAGGATGCTAATCATTGAGGATTCTAAGCATTGAGGATTCTAAGCATTGAGGATGCTAAGCATTGAGGATGCTAAGCATTGAGGATGCTTAGCATTGAGGATGCTAAGCATTGAGGATGCTAATCATTGAGGATTCTAAGCATTGAGGATTCTAAGCATTGAGGATTCTAAGCAAAGCATTCAGGATGCTAAGCATTGAGGATTCTAAGCATTAAGGATTCTAAGCACTGAGGATGCTAAGCATTGAGGATTCTAAGCATTAAGGATTCTAAGCATTGAGGATGCTAAGCATTGAGGAATATAAGCATTGAGGATTCTAAGCATTGAGGATGCTAAGCATTGAGGATGCTAAGCATTGAGGATGCTAAGCATTGAGGATTCTAAGCATTGAGGATGCTAAGCATTGAGGATTCTAAGCATTGAGGATTCTAAGCTATGAGGATTCTAAGCCAAGCATTGAATTTTCTAATCTTTGAGGTTTCTAAGCATTAACGCCTCTATGCATTTAGGTTTGTAAGCATTGAGGATTCTAAGCATTGAGGATTCTTAGCATTGAGGATTCTAAGCTAGGCATTGAGGATTCTAAGCATAGAGGATTCTAAGCATTGAGGATTCTAAGCATTGAGGATGCTAAGCATTGAGGATGCTAAGCATTGAGGCTGCTAAGCATTGAGGATTCTAAGCATTGAGGATTCTAAGCCAAGCATTGAGTTTTCTAATTTTGTTTTTTCTAAACATTAAGGCCTCTATGCAGTGAGGATTGTAAGCATTAGGGTTGCTAAGCATTGAGGTTTCAGAGCAATAAAATTTCTAAGCAATGAGGATTCTGCGCATTGAGGTTTCTAAGCAATGCATGGAGGATGCTCAGCATTGAGGTTCCTAAGCAGTGAGGATTTTGAGCTTTGACGATTCTAAGCTAAGCAATGAGGATGCTAAGCAATGAGGATGCTAAGCATTGAGGATGCTAAGCATTGAGGTTTCTAAGCTAAGCATTGAGGATTCTAACTATTGAGGATTCTAACCAATGCATGGAGGATGCTAAGCATTGAGGATTCTAAGCATTGAGGATTCTAAGCATGGAGGATTCTAAGCATTGAGGATTCTAAGCCAAGCATTGAGTTTTCTAATCTTTGAGTTTTCTAAGCATTAAGGCCTCTATGCATTGAGGTTTGTAAGCATTTGGGATGCTAAGCAATGAGGTTTCAAACAATAAAATTTCTCAGCATTGAGGTTTGTAAGCATTGAGGATTCTAAGCATTGAGGATTCTAAGCTAAGCATAGAGCATACTAAGGATTGAGGATGCTAAGCATTGAGGTTTCGAAGCATTGGGGATTCTACGCGTTGAGGATGCTAAGCACTGAGGATTCTAAGCATTGAGGTTTCTAAGCAGAGAGGATTCTAAGATAAGCACTGAGGATGCTAAGTATTGAGGTTTCTAAGCATTAAGGACTCTGTGCATTGAAGTTTCTAAGCAGTGAGGATTCTAAGATAAGCACTGAGGATGCTAAGTATTGAGGTTTCTAAGCATTAAGGACTCTGTGCATTGAGGTTTCTAAGCAATGAGGATGCTAAGCATTGCGGATGCTAAGCATTGATGATGCTAAGCATTGAGGCTGTTAAGCACTGAGGATGCTAAGCATTGAGTTTTCTAAGCTAAGCATTGAGGATGCTAAGCATTGAGGATTCTAAGCATTGAGGATTCTAAGCATTGAGGATTCTAATCTAGGCATTGAGGATTCTAAGCATTGAGGATTCTAAGCATTGAGGATTCTAAGCATTGAGGTTTCTAAGCTAAGCATTGAGGATTCTAAGCATTGAGGATGCTAAGCATTGAGGTTTCTAAGCATTGAGGATTCTAAGCATTGAGGATGCTAAGCATTGAGGATGCTAAGCATTGAGGATTCTAAGCATTGAGGATTCTAAGCATTGAGGATTCTAAGCATTGAGGTTTCTATGCTAAGCATTGAGGATACGAAGCATTGAGGATTCGAACTAGTGAGGATTCTAAGCAATGCATGGAGGATGCTAAGCATTGAGGATTCTAAGCATTGAGGATTCTAAACTATGCATGGAGGATTCTAAGCATTGAGGATTCTAAGCATTGAGGATTCTAAGCCAAGCATTGAGTTTTCTAATATTTGAGGTTTCTAAGCATTAAGGTCTCTATGCATTGAGGTTTGTAAGCATTTGGGATGCTAAGCAATGAGGTTTCAAACAATAAAATTTCTCAGCATTGAGGTTTGTAAGCATTGAGGATTCTAAGCATTGAGGATTCTAAGCTAAGCATAGAGCATACTAAGGATTGAGGATGCTAAGCATTGAGGATTCTAAGCATTGAGGATGCTAAGCATTGAGGATTATAAGCATTGAGGATTATAAGCTTTGAGGATGCTAAGCATTAAGGATTCTAAGCATTTAGGATGCTAAGCATTGAGGATGCTAAGCATTGAGGATTCTAAGCATTGAGGATGCTAATCATTGAGGATGCTAAGCATTGAGGATGCTAAGCATTGAGGATGCTAAGCATTGAGGATTCTAAGCATTGAGGATGCTAAGCATTGAGGATTCTAAGCATTGAGGATTCTAAGCTATGAGGATTCTAAGCCAAGCATTGAATTTTCTAATCTTTGAGGTTTCTAAGCATTAAGGCCTCTATGCATTGAGGTTTGTAAGCATTGAGGATTCTAAGCAATGAGGTTTCAAACAATAAAATTTCTCAGCATTGAGGTTTGTAAGCATTGAGGATTTTAAGCATTGAGGATTCTAAGCTAAGCATAGAGCATACTAAGGATGTAGGATGCTAAGCATTGAGGTTTCTGAGCATTGGGGATTCTACGCGTTGAGGATGCTAAGCACTGAGGATTCTAAGCACTGAGGTTTCTAAGCAGTGAGGATTCTAAGCTAAGCACTGAGGATGCTAAGTATTGAGGTTTCTAAGCATTAAGGACTCTGTGCATTGAGGTTTCTATGCATTGAGGATCCTGAGCTTTGAGGATTCTAAGCATTGAGGATGCTAAGCATTGAGGATGCTAAGCATTGAGGATGCTTAGCATTGAGGATGCTAAGCATTGAGGTTGCTAAGCATTGAGGATTATACGCTTTGAGGATGCTAAGCATTGAGGATTCTAAGCATTGAGGATGCTAAGCATTGAGGATGCTAAGCATTGAGGATTCTAAGCATTGAGGATTCTAAGCATTGAGGATGCTAAGCATTGAGGTTTCTAAGCACCGAGGATTTTAACTAAGCAATGAGGATGCTAAGCATTGAGGATTCTAAGCATTGAGGTTTCTAAGCAAAGCATTGAGGTTTCTAAGCATTGAGGATTCTAAGCATTGAGGATTCTAAGCTTTGAGGATGCTAAGCATTGAGGATGCTAAGCATTGAGGTATCTAAACATTGAGGATGCTAATCATTGAGGCTGCTAAGCATTGAGGATGCTAAGCTTTGAGGATGCTAAGCATTGAGGATGCTAAGCATTAAGAATGCTAAGCATTGAGGATGCTAAGCATTGAGGATTCTAAGCTTTGAGGATGCTAAGAATTGAGGATTCTAAGCATTGAGGATTCTAAGCTATGTAATGAGAATGCTAAGCATTGAGGATTCTAAGTATTGAGGTTTCTAAGCTAAGCATTGAGGATACGAAGCATTGAGGATTCTAACTATTGAGGATTCTAAGCAATGTATGGAGGATTCTAAGCATTGAGGATTCTAAGCATTGAGGATGCTAAGCATTGAGGATTCTAAGCATTGAGGATGCTAAGCATTGAGGATGCTAAGCATTGAGGATGCTAAGCATTGAGGATTCTAAGCATTGAGGATTCTAAGCATTGAGGATTCTAAGCTATGTAATGAGGATGCTAACCATTGAGGATTCTAAGTATTGTGGTTTCTAAGCTAAGCATTGAGGATGCGAAGCATTGAGGATTCTAAGCATTGAGGATTCTAAGCCAAGCATTCTGTTTTCTAATCTTTGAGGTTTCTAAGCATTAAGGCCTGTATGCATTGAGGTTTGTAAGCATTGAGGATCCTGAGCTTTGAGGATTCTAAGCTAAGCATTGAGGATGCTAAGCATTGGGGATTCTAAGCATTGAGGATTCTAAGCATTGAGTATTCTAAGCTATGCATTGAAGATTCTATTCATTGAGGATGTTAAGCATTGAGGATTCTAAGCATTGAGGTTTCTAAGCTAAGCATTGATGATTCTAAGCATTGAGGATTCTAAGCATTCAGGTTTCTATGCAGTGAGGATTCTAAGCTAAGCACTGAGGATGCTAAGTATTGAGGTTTCTAAGCATTAAGGACTCTGTGCATTGAGGTTTCTAAGCATTGAGGATTCTAAGCATTGAGGATTCTAAGCATTGAGGATTCTAAGCTAGGCATTGAGGATTCTAAGCATTGAGGATTCTAAGCCAAGCATTGAGTTTTCTAATCTTTGAGGTTTCTAAACATTAAGGCCTCTATGCACTGAGGTTTGAAAGCATTAGGGATGCTAAGCATTGAGGTTTCAGAGCAATAAAATTTCTAAGCAATGGGGATTCTACGCATTGAGGTTTCTAAGCAATGCATGGAGGATGCTAAGCATTGAGGTTCCTAAGCAGTGAGGATTCTGAGCTTTGAGGATTCTAAGCTAAGGAATGAGGATGCTAAGCACTGAGGATGCTAAGCATTGAGGATTCTAAGCATTGAGGATTCTAAGCATTGAGGATTCTAAGCATTGAGGATTCTAAGCTAGGCATGGAGGATGCTAAGCATTGAGGATTCTAAGCATTGAGGATTCTAAGCAAAGCATTCAGGATGCTAAGCATTGAGGATGCTAAGCATTGAGAATTCTAAGCATTAAGGATTCTAAGCATTGAGGATGCTAATCATTGAGGATTCTAAGCATTGAGGATTCTAAGCATTGAGGATGCTAAGCATTGAGGATGCTAAGCATTGAGGATGCTTAGCATTGAGGATGCTAAGCATTGAGGATGCTAAGCATTGAGGATTATACGCTTTGAGGATGCTAAGCATTGAGGATTCTAAGCATTGAGGATGCTAAGCATTGAGGATGCTAAGCATTGAGGATTCTAAGCATTGAGGATTCTAAGCATTGAGGATGCTAAGCATTGAGGTTTCTAAGCACCGAGGATTTTAACTAAGGAATGAGGATGCTAAGCATTGAGGATGCTAAGCATTGAGGATGCTAAGCATTGAGGATGCTAAGCATTGAGGATTCTAAGCATTGAGGATTCTAAGCTATGTAATGAGGATGCTAAGCATTGAGGATTCTAACTATTGAGGATTCTAAGCAATGCATGGAGGATTCTAAGCATTGAGGATTCTAAGCATTGAGGATTCTAAGCATTGAGGATTCTAAGCTAGGCATGGAGGATTCTAAGCATTGAGGATTCTAAGCATTGAGGATTCTAAGCAAAGCATTCAGGATGCTAAGCACTGAGGATTCTAAGCATTAAGGATTCTAAGCATTGAGGATGCTAAGCATTGAGGATTCTAAGCATTAAGGATTCTAAGCATTGAGGATGCTAAGCATTGAGGATTCTAAGCATTAAGGATTCTAAGCATTGAGGATGCTAAGCATTGAGGATTCTAAGCATTGAGGATTCTAAGCATTGAGGATGCTAAGCATTGAGGATGCTAAGCATTGAGGATTCTAAGCATTGAGGATGCTAAGCATTGAGGATGCTATGCTTTGAGGATGCTAAGCATTGAGGATTCTAAGCAATGAGGATTCTAAGCTATGAGGATTCTAAGCCAAGCATTGAATTTTCTAATCTTTGAGGTTTCTAAGCATTAAGGCCTCTATGCATTTAGGTTTGTAAGCATTGAGGATTCTAAGCATTGAGGATTCTTAGCAATGAGGATTCTAAGCTAGGCATTGAGGATTCTAAGCATTGAGGATGCTAAGCATTGAGGATTCTAAGCATTGAGGATTCTAAGCATTGAGGATGCTAAGCATTGAGGATTATAAGCATTGAGGATTATAAGCTTTGAGGATGCTAAGCATTAAGGATTCTAAGCATTTAGGATGCTAAGCATTGAGGATGCTAAGCATTGAGGATTCTAAGCATTGAGGATGCTAATCATTGAGGATGCTAAGCATTGAGGATGCTAAGCATTGAGGATGCTAAGCATTGAGGATTCTAAGCATTGAGGATGCTAAGCATTGAGGATTCTAAGCATTGAGGATTCTAAGCTATGAGGATTCTAAGCCAAGCATTGAATTTTCTAATCTTTGAGGTTTCTAAGCATTAAGGCCTCTATGCATTGAGGTTTGTAAGCATTGAGGATTCTAAGCAATGAGGTTTCAAACAATAAAATTTCTCAGCATTGAGGTTTGTAAGCATTGAGGATTTTAAGCATTGAGGATTCTAAGCTAAGCATAGAGCATACTAAGGATGTAGGATGCTAAGCATTGAGGTTTCTGAGCATTGGGGATTCTACGCGTTGAGGATGCTAAGCACTGAGGATTCTAAGCACTGAGGTTTCTAAGCAGTGAGGATTCTAAGCTAAGCACTGAGGATGCTAAGTATTGAGGTTTCTAAGCATTAAGGACTCTGTGCATTGAGGTTTCTATGCATTGAGGATCCTGAGCTTTGAGGATTCTAAGCATTGAGGATGCTAAGCATTGAGGATGCTAAGCATTGAGGATGCTTAGCATTGAGGATGCTAAGCATTGAGGTTGCTAAGCATTGAGGATTATACGCTTTGAGGATGCTAAGCATTGAGGATTCTAAGCATTGAGGATGCTAAGCATTGAGGATGCTAAGCATTGAGGATTCTAAGCATTGAGGATTCTAAGCATTGAGGATGCTAAGCATTGAGGTTTCTAAGCACCGAGGATTTTAACTAAGCAATGAGGATGCTGAGCATTGAGGATTCTAAGCATTGAGGTTTCTAAGCAAAGCATTGAGGTTTCTAAGCATTGAGGATTCTAAGCATTGAGGATTCTAAGCTTTGAGGATGCTAAGCATTGAGGATGCTAAGCATTGAGGTATCTAAACATTGAGGATGCTAATCATTGAGGCTGCTAAGCATTGAGGATGCTAAGCTTTGAGGATGCTAAGCATTGAGGATGCTAAGCATTAAGAATGCTAAGCATTGAGGATGCTAAGCATTGAGGATTCTAAGCTTTGAGGATGCTAAGAATTGAGGATTCTAAGCATTGAGGATTCTAAGCTATGTAATGAGAATGCTAAGCATTGAGGATTCTAAGTATTGAGGTTTCTAAGCTAAGCATTGAGGATACGAAGCATTGAGGATTCTAACTATTGAGGATTCTAAGCAATGTATGGAGGATTCTAAGCATTGAGGATTCTAAGCATTGAGGATGCTAAGCATTGAGGATTCTAAGCATTGAGGATGCTAAGCATTGAGGATGCTAAGCATTGAGGATGCTAAGCATTGAGGATTCTAAGCATTGAGGATTCTAAGCATTGAGGATTCTAAGCTATGTAATGAGGATGCTAACCATTGAGGATTCTAAGTATTGTGGTTTCTAAGCTAAGCATTGAGGATGCGAAGCATTGAGGATTCTAAGCATTGAGGATTCTAAGCCAAGCATTCTGTTTTCTAATCTTTGAGGTTTCTAAGCATTAAGGCCTGTATGCATTGAGGTTTGTAAGCATTGAGGATCCTGAGCTTTGAGGATTCTAAGCTAAGCATTGAGGATGCTAAGCATTGGGGATTCTAAGCATTGAGGATTCTAAGCATTGAGTATTCTAAGCTATGCATTGAAGATTCTATTCATTGAGGATGTTAAGCATTGAGGATTCTAAGCATTGAGGTTTCTAAGCTAAGCATTGATGATTCTAAGCATTGAGGATTCTAAGCATTCAGGTTTCTATGCAGTGAGGATTCTAAGCTAAGCACTGAGGATGCTAAGTATTGAGGTTTCTAAGCATTAAGGACTCTGTGCATTGAGGTTTCTAAGCATTGAGGATTCTAAGCATTGAGGATTCTAAGCATTGAGGATTCTAAGCTAGGCATTGAGGATTCTAAGCATTGAGGATTCTAAGCCAAGCATTGAGTTTTCTAATCTTTGAGGTTTCTAAACATTAAGGCCTCTATGCACTGAGGTTTGAAAGCATTAGGGATGCTAAGCATTGAGGTTTCAGAGCAATAAAATTTCTAAGCAATGGGGATTCTACGCATTGAGGTTTCTAAGCAATGCATGGAGGATGCTAAGCATTGAGGTTCCTAAGCAGTGAGGATTCTGAGCTTTGAGGATTCTAAGCTAAGGAATGAGGATGCTAAGCACTGAGGATGCTAAGCATTGAGGATTCTAAGCATTGAGGATTCTAAGCATTGAGGATTCTAAGCATTGAGGATTCTAAGCTAGGCATGGAGGATGCTAAGCATTGAGGATTCTAAGCATTGAGGATTCTAAGCAAAGCATTCAGGATGCTAAGCATTGAGGATGCTAAGCATTGAGAATTCTAAGCATTAAGGATTCTAAGCATTGAGGATGCTAATCATTGAGGATTCTAAGCATTGAGGATTCTAAGCATTGAGGATGCTAAGCATTGAGGATGCTAAGCATTGAGGATGCTTAGCATTGAGGATGCTAAGCATTGAGGATGCTAAGCATTGAGGATTATACGCTTTGAGGATGCTAAGCATTGAGGATTCTAAGCATTGAGGATGCTAAGCATTGAGGATGCTAAGCATTGAGGATTCTAAGCATTGAGGATTCTAAGCATTGAGGATGCTAAGCATTGAGGTTTCTAAGCACCGAGGATTTTAACTAAGGAATGAGGATGCTAAGCATTGAGGATGCTAAGCATTGAGGATGCTAAGCATTGAGGATGCTAAGCATTGAGGATTCTAAGCATTGAGGATTCTAAGCTATGTAATGAGGATGCTAAGCATTGAGGATTCTAACTATTGAGGATTCTAAGCAATGCATGGAGGATTCTAAGCATTGAGGATTCTAAGCATTGAGGATTCTAAGCATTGAGGATTCTAAGCTAGGCATGGAGGATTCTAAGCATTGAGGATTCTAAGCATTGAGGATTCTAAGCAAAGCATTCAGGATGCTAAGCACTGAGGATTCTAAGCATTAAGGATTCTAAGCATTGAGGATGCTAAGCATTGAGGATTCTAAGCATTAAGGATTCTAAGCATTGAGGATGCTAAGCATTGAGGATTCTAAGCATTAAGGATTCTAAGCATTGAGGATGCTAAGCATTGAGGATTCTAAGCATTGAGGATTCTAAGCATTGAGGATGCTAAGCATTGAGGATGCTAAGCATTGAGGATTCTAAGCATTGAGGATGCTAAGCATTGAGGATGCTATGCTTTGAGGATGCTAAGCATTGAGGATGCTAAGCATTGAGGATGCTAAGCATTGAGGATGCTAAGCATTGAGGATTCTAAGCATTGAGGATGCTAAGCATTGAGGATTCTAAGCAATGAGGATTCTAAGCTATGAGGATTCTAAGCCAAGCATTGAATTTTCTAATCTTTGAGGTTTCTAAGCATTAAGGCCTCTATGCATTTAGGTTTGTAAGCATTGAGGATTCTAAGCATTGAGGATTCTTAGCAATGAGGATTCTAAGCTAGGCATTGAGGATTCTAAGCATTGAGGATGCTAAGCATTGAGGATTCTAAGCATTGAGGATTCTAAGCATTGAGGATGCTAAGCATTGAGGATTATAAGCATTGAGGATTATAAGCTTTGAGGATGCTAAGCATTAAGGATTCTAAGCATTTAGGATGCTAAGCATTGAGGATGCTAAGCATTGAGGATTCTAAGCATTGAGGATGCTAATCATTGAGGATGCTAAGCATTGAGGATGCTAAGCATTGAGGATGCTAAGCATTGAGGATTCTAAGCATTGAGGATGCTAAGCATTGAGGATTCTAAGCATTGAGGATTCTAAGCTATGAGGATTCTAAGCCAAGCATTGAATTTTCTAATCTTTGAGGTTTCTAAGCATTAAGGCCTCTATGCATTGAGGTTTGTAAGCATTGAGGATTCTAAGCAATGAGGTTTCAAACAATAAAATTTCTCAGCATTGAGGTTTGTAAGCATTGAGGATTTTAAGCATTGAGGATTCTAAGCTAAGCATAGAGCATACTAAGGATGTAGGATGCTAAGCATTGAGGTTTCTGAGCATTGGGGATTCTACGCGTTGAGGATGCTAAGCACTGAGGATTCTAAGCACTGAGGTTTCTAAGCAGTGAGGATTCTAAGCTAAGCACTGAGGATGCTAAGTATTGAGGTTTCTAAGCATTAAGGACTCTGTGCATTGAGGTTTCTATGCATTGAGGATCCTGAGCTTTGAGGATTCTAAGCATTGAGGATGCTAAGCATTGAGGATTCTAAGCTAGGCATTGAGGATTCTAAGCATTGAGGATGCTAAGCATTGAGGATTCTAAGCATTGAGGATTCTAAGCATTGAGGATGCTAAGCATTGAGGTTTCTAAGCACCGAGGATTTTAACTAAGGAATGAGGATTCTAAGCATTGAGGATGCTAAGCATTGAGGATGCTAAGCATTGAGGCTGATAAGCATTGAGGATTCTAAGCATTGAGGATTCTAAGCTATGTAATGAGGATGCTAAGCATTGAGGATTCTAACTATTGAGGATTCTAAGCAATGCATGGAGGATTCTAAGCATTGAGGATTCGAAGCATTGAGGATTCGAAGCATTGAGGATTCTAAGCTAGGCATGGAGGATTCTAAGCATTGAGGATTCTAAGCATTGAGGATTCTAAGCAAAGCATTCAGGATGCTAAGCATTGAGGATTCTAAGCATTAAGGATTCTAAGCATTGAGGATGCTAAGCATTGAGGATTCTAAGCATTAAGGATTCTAAGCATTGAGGATGCTAAGCATTGAGGATTCTAAGCATTAAGGATTCTAAGCATTGAGGATGCTAAGCATTGAGGATGCTAAGCATTGAGGATTCTAAGCATTGAGGATGCTAAGCATTGAGGATGCTATGCTTTGAGGATGCTAAGCATTGAGGATGCTAAGCATTGAGGATGCTAAGCATTGAGGATGCTAAGCATTGAGTATTCCAAGCATTGAGGATGCTAAGCATTGAGGATTCTAAGCAATGAGGATTCTAATCTATGAGGATTCTAAGCCAAGCATTGAATTTTCTAATCTTTGAGGTTTCTAAGCATTAAGGCCTCTATGCATTTAGGTTTGTAAGCATTGAGGATTCTAAGCATTGAGGATTCTTAGCATTGAGGATTCTAAGCTAGGCATTGAGGATTCTAAGCATAGAGGATTCTAAGCATTGAGGATTCTAAGCATTGAGGATGCTAAGCATTGAGGATGCTAAGCATTGAGGCTGCTAAGCATTGAGGATGCTAAGCATTGAGGATGCTAAGCATTTAGGATTCTAAGCTTTGAGGATGCTAAGAATTGAGGATTCAAAGCAGTGAGGATTCTAAGCTATGTAATGAGGGTGCTAAGCATTGAGGATTCTAAGTATTGAGGTTTCTAAGCTAAGCATTGAGGATGCGAAGCATTGAGGATTCTAAGTATTGAGGATTCTAAGCAATGCATGGAGGATTCTAAGCATTGAGGATTCTAAGCATTGAGGATTCTAAGCATTGAGGTTTCTAAGCAAAGCATTGAGGATGCTAAGCATTGAGGATGCTAAGCATTGAGGATGCTAAGCATTGAGGATGCTAAGCTTTGAGGATGCTAAGCATTGAGGATTCTAAGTTTTGAGGATGCTAAGCGTTGAGGATTCTAAGCATTGAGGATGCTAAGCATTGAGGATTCTAAGCATTGAGGATGCTAAGCATTGAGGATGCTAAGCATTGAGGTATCTATGCACCGAGGATTCTGAGCTTTGAGGATTCTAAGCTAAGTAATGAGGATGCTAATCAATGAGGATGCTAAGCATTGAGGATGCTAAGCATTGAGGATTCTAAGCATTGAGGATTCTAAGCTATGTAATGAGGATGCTAACCATTGAGGATTCTAAGTATTGAGGTTTCTAAGCTAAGCATTGAGGATGCGAAGCATTGAGGATTCTAAGCATTGAGGATTCTAAGCCAAGCATTCTGTTTTCTAATCTTTGAGGTTTCTAAGCATTAACGCCTCTATGCATTGAGGTTTGTAAGCATTGAGGATCCTGAGCTTTGAGGATCCTGAGCTATGCATTGAGGATTCTAATCATTGAGGATGTTAAGCATTGAGGATTCTAAGCATTGAGGTTTCTAAGCTAAGCATTGATGATTCTAAGCATTGAGGATTCTAAGCATTCAGGTTTCTATGCAGTGAGGATTCTAAGCTAAGCACTGAGGATGCTAAGTATTGAGGTTTCTAAGCATTAAGGACTCTGTGCATTGAGGTTTCTAAGCATTGAGGATTCTAAGCATTGAGGATTCTAAGCATTGAGGATTCTAAGGTAGGCATTGAGGATTCTAAGCATTGAGGATTCTAAGCCAAGCATTGAGTTTTCTAATCTTTGAGGTTTCTAAACATTAAGGCCTCTATGCACTGAGGTTTGAAAGCATTAGGGATGCTAAGCATTGAGGTTTCAGAGCAATAAAATTTCTAAGCAATGGGGATTCTACGCATTGAGGTTTCTAAGCAATGCATGGAGGATGCTAAGCATTGAGGTTCCTAAGCAGTGAGGATTCTGAGCTTTGAGGATTCTAAGCT
The DNA here is from genome assembly GCF_054131305.1 of Coturnix japonica. Lineage (NCBI taxonomy): Eukaryota > Metazoa > Chordata > Aves > Galliformes > Phasianidae > Coturnix > Coturnix japonica. Next base: position 3,163,132 of record NW_028188948.1, on the reverse strand, counting down.
AAGGAATGAGGATGCTAAGCAATGAGGATGCTAAGCATTGAGGATTCTAAGCATTGAGGATTCTAAGCATTGAGGATTCTAAGCATTGAGGATTCTAAGCTAGGCATGGAGGATGCTAAGCATTGAGGATTCTAAGCATTGAGGATTCTAAGCAAAGCATTCAGGATGCTAAGCATTGAGGATGCTAAGCATTGAGAATTCTAAGCATTAAGGATTCTAAGCATTGAGGATGCTAATCATTGAGGATTCTAAGCATTGAGGATTCTAAGCATTGAGGATGCTAAGCATTGAGGATGCTAAGCATTGAGGATGCTTAGCATTGAGGATGCTAAGCATTGAGGATGCTAAGCATTGAGGATTATACGCTTTGAGGATGCTAAGCATTGAGGATTCTAAGCATTGAGGATGCTAAGCATTGAGGATGCTAAGCATTGAGGATTCTAAGCATTGCGGATTCTAAGCATTGAGGATGCTAAGCATTGAGGTTTCTAAGCACCGAGGATTTTAACTAAGCAATGAGGATGCTAAGCATTGAGGATGCTAAGCATTGAGGATGCTAAGCATTGAGGATGATAAGCATTGAGGATTCTAAGCTATGTAATGAGGATGCTAAGCATTGAGGATTCTAACTATTGAGGATTCTAAGCAATGCATGGAGGATTCTAAGCATTGAGGATTCTAAGCATTGAGGATTCTAAGCATTGAGGATTCTAAGCTAGGCATGGAGGATTCTAAGCATTGAGGATTCTAAGCATTGAGGATTCTAAGCAAAGCATTCAGGATGCTAAGCATTGAGGATTCTAAGCATTAAGGATTCTAAGCATTGAGGATGCTAAGCATTGAGGATTCTAAGCATTAAGGATTCTAAGCATTGAGGATGCTAAGCATTGAGGATTCTAAGCATTAAGGATTCTAAGCATTGAGGATGCTAAGCATTGAGGATTCTAAGCATTGAGGATGCTAAGCATTGAGGATTCTAAGCATTGAGGATGCTAAGCATTGAGGATGCTAAGCATTGAGGTATCTATGCACCGAGGATTCTGAGCTTTGAGGATTCTAAGCTAAGTAATGAGGATGCTAATCAATGAGGATGCTAAGCATTGAGGATGCTAAGCATTGAGGATTCTAAGCATTGAGGATTCTAAGCTATGTAATGAGGATGCTAACCATTGAGGATTCTAAGTATTGAGGTTTCTAAGCTAAGCATTGAGGATGCTAAGCATTGAGGATGCTAAGCATTGAGGATTCTAAGCATTGAGGATTCTAAGCTATGTAATGAGGATGCTAACCATTGAGGATTCTAAGTATTGAGGTTTCTAAGCTAAGCATTGAGGATGCGAAGCATTGAGGATTCTAAGCATTGAGGATTCTAAGCCAAGCATTCTGTTTTCTAATCTTTGAGGTTTCTAAGCATTAACGCCTCTATGCATTGAGGTTTGTAAGCATTGAGGATACTGAGCTTTGAGTATTCTAAGCTATGCATTGAGGATTCTAATCATTGAGGATGTTAAGCATTGAGGATTCTAAGCATTGAGGTTTCTAAGCTAAGCATTGATGATTCTAAGCATTGAGGATTCTAAGCATTCAGGTTTCTATGCAGTGAGGATGCTAAGCATTGAGGATTCTAAGCATTGAGGATGCTAAGCATTGAGGATGCTATGCTTTGAGGATGCTAAGCATTGAGGATGCTAAGCATTGAGGATGCTAAGCATTGAGGATGCTAAGCATTGAGGATTCTAAGCATTGAGGATGCTAAGCATTGAGGATTCTAAGCAATGAGGATTCTAAGCTATGAGGATTCTAAGCCAAGCATTGAATTTTCTAATCTTTGAGGTTTCTAAGCATTAAGGCCTCTATGCATTTAGGTTTGTAAGCATTGAGGATTCTAAGCATTGAGGATTCTTAGCAATGAGGATTCTAAGCTAGGCATTGAGGATTCTAAGCATTGAGGATGCTAAGCATTGAGGATTCTAAGCATTGAGGATTCTAAGCATTGAGGATGCTAAGCATTGAGGTTTCTAAGCACCGAGGATTTTAACTAAGGAATGAGGATTCTAAGCATTGAGGATGCTAAGCATTGAGGATGCTAAGCATTGAGGCTGATAAGCATTGAGGATTCTAAGCATTGAGGATTCTAAGCTATGTAATGAGGATGCTAAGCATTGAGGATTCTAACTATTGAGGATTCTAAGCAATGCATGGAGGATTCTAAGCATTGAGGATTCGAAGCATTGAGGATTCGAAGCATTGAGGATTCTAAGCTAGGCATGGAGGATTCTAAGCATTGAGGATTCTAAGCATTGAGGATTCTAAGCAAAGCATTCAGGATGCTAAGCATTGAGGATTCTAAGCATTAAGGATTCTAAGCATTGAGGATGCTAAGCATTGAGGATTCTAAGCATTAAGGATTCTAAGCATTGAGGATGCTAAGCATTGAGGATTCTAAGCATTAAGGATTCTAAGCATTGAGGATGCTAAGCATTGAGGATGCTAAGCATTGAGGATTCTAAGCATTGAGGATGCTAAGCATTGAGGATGCTATGCTTTGAGGATGCTAAGCATTGAGGATGCTAAGCATTGAGGATGCTAAGCATTGAGGATGCTAAGCATTGAGGATTCCAAGCATTGAGGATGCTAAGCATTGAGGATTCTAAGCAATGAGGATTCTAATCTATGAGGATTCTAAGCCAAGCATTGAATTTTCTAATCTTTGAGGTTTCTAAGCATTAAGGCCTCTATGCATTTAGGTTTGTAAGCATTGAGGATTCTAAGCATTGAGGATTCTTAGCATTGAGGATTCTAAGCTAGGCATTGAGGATTCTAAGCATAGAGGATTCTAAGCATTGAGGATTCTAAGCATTGAGGATGCTAAGCATTGAGGATGCTAAGCATTGAGGCTGCTAAGCATTGAGGATGCTAAGCATTGAGGATGCTAAGCATTTAGGATTCTAAGCTTTGAGGATGCTAAGAATTGAGGATTCTAAGCATTGAGGATTCTAAGCTATGTAATGAGGGTGCTAAGCATTGAGGATTCTAAGTATTGAGGTTTCTAAGCTAAGCATTGAGGATGCGAAGCATTGAGGATTCTAAGTATTGAGGATTCTAAGCAATGCATGGAGGATTCTAAGCATTGAGGATTCTAAGCATTGAGGATTCTAAGCATTGAGGTTTCTAAGCAAAGCATTGAGGATGCTAAGCATTGAGGATGCTAAGCATTGAGGATGCTAAGCATTGAGGATGCTAAGCTTTGAGGATGCTAAGCATTGAGGATTCTAAGTTTTGAGGATGCTAAGCGTTGAGGATTCTAAGCATTGAGGATGCTAAGCATTGAGGATTCTAAGCATTGAGGATGCTAAGCATTGAGGATGCTAAGCATTGAGGTATCTATGCACCGAGGATTCTGAGCTTTGAGGATTCTAAGCTAAGTAATGAGGATGCTAATCAATGAGGATGCTAAGCATTGAGGATGCTAAGCATTGAGGATGCTAAGCATTGAGGATTCTAAGCATTGAGGATTCTAAGCTATGTAATGAGGATGCTAACCATTGAGAATTCTAAGTATTGAGGTTTCTAAGCTAAGCATTGAGGATGCGAAGCATTGAGGATTCTAAGCATTGAGGTTTCTAAGCAAAGCATTGAGGATGCTAAGCATTGAGAATGCTAAGCATTGAGGATGCTAAGCATTGAGGATGCTAAGCTTTCAGGATGCTAAGCATTGAGGATTCTAAGTTTTGAGGATGCTAAGCGTTGAGGATTCTAAGCATTGAGGATGCTAAGCATTGAGGATTCTAAGCATTGAGGATGCTAAGCATTGAGGATGCTAAGCATTGAGGTATCTATGCACCGAGGATTCTGAGCTTTGAGGATTCTAAGCTAAGTAATGAGGATGCTAATCAATGAGGATGCTAAGCATTGAGGATGCTAAGCATTGAGGATGCTAAGCATTGAGGATTCTAAGCATTGAGGATTCTAAGCTATGTAATGAGGATGCTAACCATTGAGGATTCTAAGTATTGAGGTTTCTAAGCTAAGCATTGAGGATGCGAAGCATTGAGGATTCTAAGCATTGAGGATTCTAAGCCAAGCATTCTGTTTTCTAATCTTTGAGGTTTCTAAGCATTAACGCCTCTATGCATTGAGGTTTGTAAGCATTGAGGATCCTGAGCTTTGAGGATCCTGAGCTATGCATTGAGGATTCTAATCATTGAGGATGTTAAGCATTGAGGATTCTAAGCATTGAGGTTTCTAAGCTAAGCATTGATGATTCTAAGCATTGAGGATTCTAAGCATTCAGGTTTCTATGCAGTGAGGATTCTAAGCTAAGCACTGAGGATGCTAAGTATTGAGGTTTCTAAGCATTAAGGACTCTGTGCATTGAGGTTTCTAAGCATTGAGGATTCTAAGCATTGAGGATTCTAAGCATTGAGGATTCTAAGGTAGGCATTGAGGATTCTAAGCATTGAGGATTCTAAGCCAAGCATTGAGTTTTCTAATCTTTGAGGTTTCTAAACATTAAGGCCTCTATGCACTGAGGTTTGAAAGCATTAGGGATGCTAAGCATTGAGGTTTCAGAGCAATAAAATTTCTAAGCAATGGGGATTCTACGCATTGAGGTTTCTAAGCAATGCATGGAGGATGCTAAGCATTGAGGTTCCTAAGCAGTGAGGATTCTGAGCTTTGAGGATTCTAAGCTAAGGAATGAGGATGCTAAGCAATGAGGATGCTAAGCATTGAGGATTCTAAGCATTGAGGATTCTAAGCATTGAGGATTCTAAGCATTGAGGATTCTAAGCTAGGCATGGAGGATGCTAAGCATTGAGGATTCTAAGCATTGAGGATTCTAAGCAAAGCATTCAGGATGCTAAGCATTGAGGATGCTAAGCATTGAGAATTCTAAGCATTAAGGATTCTAAGCATTGAGGATGCTAATCATTGAGGATTCTAAGCATTGAGGATTCTAAGCATTGAGGATGCTAAGCATTGAGGATGCTAAGCATTGAGGATGCTTAGCATTGAGGATGCTAAGCATTGAGGATGCTAAGCATTGAGGATTATACGCTTTGAGGATGCTAAGCATTGAGGATTCTAAGCATTGAGGATGCTAAGCATTGAGGATGCTAAGCATTGAGGATTCTAAGCATTGAGGATTCTAAGCATTGAGGATGCTAAGCATTGAGGTTTCTAAGCACCGAGGATTTTAACTAAGCAATGAGGATGCTAAGCATTGAGGATGCTAAGCATTGAGGATGCTAAGCATTGAGGATGATAAGCATTGAGGATTCTAAGCTATGTAATGAGGATGCTAAGCATTGAGGATTCTAACTATTGAGGATTCTAAGCAATGCATGGAGGATTCTAAGCATTGAGGATTCTAAGCATTGAGGATTCTAAGCATTGAGGATTCTAAGCTAGGCATGGAGGATTCTAAGCATTGAGGATTCTAAGCATTGAGGATTCTAAGCAAAGCATTCAGGATGCTAAGCATTGAGGATTCTAAGCATTAAGGATTCTAAGCATTGAGGATGCTAAGCATTGAGGATTCTAAGCATTAAGGATTCTAAGCATTGAGGATGCTAAGCATTGAGGATTCTAAGCATTAAGGATTCTAAGCATTGAGGATGCTAAGCATTGAGGATTCTAAGCATTGAGGATGCTAAGCATTGAGGATTCTAAGCATTGAGGATGCTAAGCATTGAGGATGCTAAGCATTGAGGTATCTATGCACCGAGGATTCTGAGCTTTGAGGATTCTAAGCTAAGTAATGAGGATGCTAATCAATGAGGATGCTAAGCATTGAGGATGCTAAGCATTGAGGATTCTAAGCATTGAGGATTCTAAGCTATGTAATGAGGATGCTAACCATTGAGGATTCTAAGTATTGAGGTTTCTAAGCTAAGCATTGAGGATGCTAAGCATTGAGGATGCTAAGCATTGAGGATTCTAAGCATTGAGGATTCTAAGCTATGTAATGAGGATGCTAACCATTGAGGATTCTAAGTATTGAGGTTTCTAAGCTAAGCATTGAGGATGCTAAGCATCGAGGATGCTAAGCATTGAGGATGCTAAGCATTGAGGATTCTAAGCATTGAGGATTCTAAGCTATGTAATGAGGATGCTAACCATTGAGGATTCTAAGTATTGAGGTTTCTAAGCTAAGCATTGAGGATGCTAAGCATTGAGGATGCTAAGCATTGAGGATTCTAAGCATTGAGGATTCTAAGCTATGTAATGAGGATGCTAACCATTGAGGATTCTAAGTATTGAGGTTTCTAAGCTAAGCATTGAGGATGCGAAGCATTGAGGATTCTAAGCATTGAGGATTCTAAGCCAAGCATTCTGTTTTCTAATCTTTGAGGTTTCTAAGCATTAACGCCTCTATGCATTGAGGTTTGTAAGCATTGAGGATACTGAGCTTTGAGTATTCTAAGCTATGCATTGAGGATTCTAATCATTGAGGATGTTAAGCATTGAGGATTCTAAGCATTGAGGTTTCTAAGCTAAGCATTGATGATTCTAAGCATTGAGGATTCTAAGCATTCAGGTTTCTATGCAGTGAGGATTCTAAGCTAAGCACTGAGGATGCTAAGTATTGAGGTTTCTAAGCATTAAGGACTCTGTGCATTGAGGTTTCTAAGCATTGAGGATTCTAAGCATTGAGGATTCTAAGCATTGAGGATTCTAAGCTAGGCATTGAGGATTCTAAGCATTGAGGATTCTAAGCCAAGCATTGAGTTTTCTAATCTTTGAGGTTTCTAAACATTAAGGCCTCTATGCACTGAGGTTTGAAAGCATTAGGGATGCTAAGCATTGAGGTTTCAGAGCAATAAAATTTCTAAGCAATGGGGATTCTACGCATTGAGGTTTCTAAGCAATGCATGGAGGATGCTAAGCATTGAGGTTCCTAAGCAGTGAGGATTCTGAGCTTTGAGGATTCTAAGCTAAGGAATGAGGATGCTAAGCAATGAGGATGCTAAGCATTGAGGATTCTAAGCATTGAGGATTCTAAGCATTGAGGATTCTAAGCATTGAGGATTCTAAGCTAGGCATGGAGGATGCTAAGCATTGAGGAGTCTAAGCATTGAGGATTCTAAGCAAAGCATTCAGGATGCTAAGCATTGAGGATGCTAAGCATTGAGAATTCTAAGCATTAAGGATTCTAAGCATTGAGGATGCTAATCATTGAGGATTCTAAGCATTGAGGATTCTAAGCATTGAGGATGCTAAGCATTGAGGATGCTAAGCATTGAGGATGCTTAGCATTGAGGATGCTAAGCATTGAGGATGCTAAGCATTGAGGATTATACGCTTTGAGGATGCTAAGCATTGAGGATTCTAAGCATTGAGGATGCTAAGCATTGAGGATGCTAAGCATTGAGGATTCTAAGCATTGAGGATTCTAAGCATTGAGGATGCTAAGCATTGAGGTTTCTAAGCACCGAGGATTTTAACTAAGCAATGAGGATGCTAAGCATTGAGGATGCTAAGCATTGAGGATGCTAAGCATTAAGGATGATAAGCATTGAGGATTCTAAGCTATGTAATGAGGATGCTAAGCATTGAGGATTCTAACTATTGAGGATTCTAAGCAATGCATGGAGGATTCTAAGCATTGAGGATTCTAAGCATTGAGGATTCTAAGCATTGAGGATTCTAAGCTAGGCATGGAGGATTCTAAGCATTGAGGATTCTAAGCATTGAGGATTCTAAGCAAAGCATTCAGGATGCTAAGCATTGAGGATTCTAAGCATTAAGGATTCTAAGCATTGAGGATGCTAAGCATTGAGGATTCTAAGCATTAAGGATTCTAAGCATTGAGGATGCTAAGCATTGAGGATTCTAAGCATTAAGGATTCTAAGCATTGAGGATGCTAAGCATTGAGGATTCTAAGCATTGAGGATGCTAAGCATTGAGGATTCTAAGCATTGAGGATGCTAAGCATTGAGGATGCTAAGCATTGAGGTATCTATTCACCGAGGATTCTGAGCTTATAGGATTCTAAGCTAAGTAATGAGGATGCTAATCAATGAGGATGCTAAGCATTGAGGATGCTAAGCATTGAGGATTCTAAGCATTGAGGATTCTAAGCTATGTAATGAGGATGCTAACCATTGAGGATTCTAAGTATTGAGGTTTCTAAGCTAAGCATTGAGGATGCTAAGCATTGAGGATGCTAAGCATTGAGGATTCTAAGCATTGAGGATTCTAAGCTATGTAATGAGGATGCTAACCATTGAGGATTCTAAGTATTGAGGTTTCTAAGCTAAGCATTGAGGATGCTAAGCATCGAGGATGCTAAGCATTGAGGATGCTAAGCATTGAGGATTCTAAGCATTGAGGATTCTAAGCTATGTAATGAGGATGCTAACCATTGAGGATTCTAAGTATTGTGGTTTCTAAGCTAAGCATTGAGGATGCTAAGCATTGAGGATGCTAAGCATTGAGGATTCTAAGCTTTGAGGATTCTAAGCTATGTAATGACGATGCTAACCATTGAGGATTCTAAGTATTGAGGTTTCTAAGCTAAGCATTGAGGATGCGAAGCATTGAGGATTCTAAGCATTGAGGATTCTAAGCCAAGCATTCTGTTTTCTAATCTTTGAGGTTTCTAAGCATTAACGCCTCTATGCATTGAGGTTTGTAAGCATTGAGGATACTGAGCTTTGAGTATTCTAAGCTATGCATTGAGGATTCTAATCATTGAGGATGTTAAGCATTGAGGATTCTAAGCATTGAGGTTTCTAAGCTAAGCATTGATGATTCTAAGCATTGAGGATTCTAAGCATTCAGGTTTCTATGCAGTGAGGATTCTAAGCTAAGCACTGAGGATGCTAAGTATTGAGGTTTCTAAGCATTAAGGACTCTGTGCATTGAGGTTTCTAAGCATTGAGGATTCTAAGCATTGAGGATTCTAAGCATTGAGGATTCTAAGCTAGGCATTGAGGATTCTAAGCATTGAGGATTCTAAGCCAAGCATTGAGTTTTCTAATCTTTGAGGTTTCTAAACGTTAAGGCCTCTATGCACTGAGGTTTCAAAGCATTAGGGATGCTAAGCATTGAGGTTTCAGAGCAATAAAATTTCTAAGCAATGGGGATTCTACGCATTGAGGTTTCTAAGCAATGCATGGAGGATGCTAAGCATTGAGGTTCCTAAGCAGTGAGGATTCTGAGCTTTGAGGATTCTAAGCTAAGGAATGAGGATGCTAAGCACTGAGGATGCTAAGCATAGAGGATTCTAAGCATTGAGGATTCTAAGCATTGAGGATTCTAAGCATTGAGGATGCTAAGCATTGAGGTTTCTAAGCACCGAGGATTTTAACTAAGCAATGAGGATGCTAAGCATTGAGGATTCTAAGCATTGAGGATTCTAAGCAAAGCATTCAGGATGCTAAGCATTGAGGATGCTAAGCATTGAGAATTCTAAGCATTAAGGATTCTAAGCATTGAGGATGCTAATCATTGAGGATTCTAAGCATTGAGGATTCTAAGCATTGAGGATGCTAAGCATTGAGGATGCTAAGCATAGAGGATGCTTAGCATTGAGGATGCTAAGCATTGAGGATTATACGCTTTGAGGATGCTAAGCATTGAGGATGCTAAGCATTGAGGATTATACGCTTTGAGGATGCTAAGCATTGAGGATTCTAAGCATTGAGGATGCTAAGCATTGAGGATGCTAAGCATTGAGGATTCTAAGCATTGAGGATTCTAAGCATTGAGGATGCTAAGCATTGAGGTTTCTAAGCACCGAGGATTTTAACTAAGCAATGAGGATGCTAAGCATTGAGGATGCTAAGCATTGAGGATGATAAGCATTGAGGATTCTAAGCATTGAGGATTCTAAGCTATGTAATGAGGTTGCTAAGCATTGAGGATTCTAACTATTGAGGATTCTAAGCAATGCATGGAGGATTCTAAGCATTGAGGATTCTAAGCATTGAGGATTCTAAGCATTGAGGATTCTAAGCTAGGCATGGAGGATTCTAAGCATTGAGGATTCTAAGCATTGAGGATTCTAAGCAAAGCATTCAGGATGCTAAGCACTGAGGATTCTAAGCATTAAGGATTCTAAGCATTGAGGATGCTAAGCATTGAGGATTCTAAGCATTAAGGATTCTAAGCATTGAGGATGCTAAGCATTGAGGATTCTAAGCATTAAGGATTCTAAGCATTGAGGATGCTAAGCATTGAGGATTCTAAGCATTGAGGATTCGAAGCATTGAGGATTCTAAGCTAGGCATGGAGGATTCTAAGCATTGAGGATTCTAAGCATTAAGGATTCTAAGCATTGAGGATGCTAAGCATTGAGGATGCTAAGCATTGAGGATGCTAAGCATTGAGGATTCTAAGCATTGAGGATGCTAAGCATTGAGGATGCTAAGCATTGAGGATTCTAAGCATTGAGGATGCTAAGCATTGAAGAATATAAGCATTGAGGATTCTAAGCATTGAGGATGCTAAGCATTGAGGATGCTAAGCATTGAGGATGCTAAGCATTGAGGATTCTAAGCATTGAGGATGCTAAGCATTGAGGATTCTAAGCATTGAGGATTCGAAGCTATGAGGATTCTAAGCCAAGCATTGAATTTTCTAATCTTTGAGGTTTCTAAGCATTAAGGCCTCTATGCATTTAGGTTTGTAAGCATTGAGGATTCTAAGCATTGAGGATTCTTAGCATTGAGGATTCTAAGCATAGAGGATTCTAAGCATTGAGGATTCTAAGCATTGTGGATGCTAAGCATTGAGGATGCTAAGCATTGAGGCTGCTAAGCATTGAGGATGCTAAGCATTGAGGATGCTAAGCATTGAGGATGCTAAGCATTTAGGATTCTAAGCTTTGAGGATGCTAAGAATTGAGGATTCTAAGCATTGAGGATTCTAAGCTATGTAATGAGGGTGCTAAGCATTGAGGATTCTAAGTATTGAGGTTTCTAAGCTAAGCATTGAGGATGCGAAGCATTGAGGATTCTAAGTATTGAGGATTCTAAGCAGTGCATGGAGGATTCTAAGCATTGAGGATTCTAAGCATTGAGGATTCTAAGCATTGAGGTTTCTAAGCAAAGCATTGAGGATGCTAAGCATTGAGGATGCTAAGCATTGAGGATGCTAAGCATTGAGGATGCTAAGCTTTGAGGATGCTAAGCATTGAGGATTCTAAGTTTTGAGGATGCTAAGCGTTGAGGATTCTAAGCATTGAGGATGCTAAGCATTGAGGATTCTAAGCATTGAGGATGCTAAGCATTGAGGATGCTAAGCATTGAGGTATCTATGCACCGAGGATTCTGAGCTTTGAGGATTCTAAGCTAAGTAATGAGGATGCTAATCAATGAGGATGCTAAGCATTGAGGATGCTAAGCATTGAGGATGCTAAGCATTGAAGATTCTAAGCATTGAGGATTCTAAGCTATGTAATGAGGATGCTAACCATTGAGGATTCTAAGTATTGAGGTTTCTAAGCTAAGCATTGAGGATGCTAAGCATTGAGGATGCTAAGCATTGAGGATGCTAAGCATTGAGGATGCTGAGCATTGAGGATTCTAAGCATTGAGGATTCTAAGCTATGTAATGAGGATGCTAACCATTGAGGATTCTAAGTATTGAGGTTTCTAAGCTAAGCATTGAGGATGCTAAGCATTGAGGATGCTAAGCATTGAGGATTCTAAGCATTGAGGATTCTAAGCTATGTAATGAGGATGCTAAGCATTGAGGATTCTAAGTATTGAGGTTTCTAAGCTAAGCATTGAGGATGCTAAGCATTGAGGATGCTAAGCATTGAGGATGCTAAGCATTGAGGATTCTAAGCATTGAGGATTCTAAGCTATGTAATGAGGATGCTAACCATTGAGGATTCTAAGTATTGAGGTTTCTAAGCTAAGCATTGAGGATGCGAAGCATTGAGGATTCTAAGCATTGAGGATTCTAAGCCAAGCATTCTGTTTTCTAATCTTTGAGGTTTCTAAGCATTAAGGCCTCTATGCATTGAGGTTTGTAAGCATTGAGGATCCTGAGCTTTGAGTATTCTAAGCTATGCATTGAGGATTCTAATCATTGAGGATGTTAAGCATTGAGGATTCTAAGCATTGACGTTTCTAAGCTAAGCATTGATGATTCTAAGCATTGAGGATTCTAAGCATTCAGGTTTCTATGCAGTGAGGATTCTAAGCTAAGCACTGAGGATGCTAAGTATTGAGGTTTCTAAGCATTAAGGACTCTGTGCATTGAGGTTTCTAAGCATTGAGGATTCTAAGCATTGAGGATTCTAAGCATGGAGGATTCTAAGCATTGAGGATTCTAAGCATTGAGGATTCTAAGCCAAGCATTGAGTTTTCTAATCTTTGAGTTTTCTAAGCATTAAGGCCTCTATGCATTGAGGTTTGTAAGCATTTGGGATGCTAAGCAATGAGGTTTCAAACAATAAAATTTCTCAGCATTGAGGTTTGTAAGCATTGAGGATTCTAAGCATTGAGGATTCTAAGCTAAGCATAGAGCATACTAAGGATTGAGGATGCTAAGCATTGAGGTTTCTAAGCATGGGGGATTCTACGCGTTGAGGATGCGAAGCACTGAGGATTCTAAGCATTGAGGTTTCTAAGCAGTGAGGATTCTAAGATAAGCTCTGAGGATGCTAAGTATTGATGTTTCTAAGCATTAAGGACTCTGTGCATTGAGGATTCTAAGCATTGAGGATTCTAAGCATTGAGGATTCTAAGCATTGAGGATGCTAAGCATTGAGGATGCTAAGCATTGAGGATGCTTAGCATTGAGGATGCTAAGCATTGAGGATGCTAAGCATTGAGGATTCTAAGCATTGAGGATGCTAAGCATTGAGGATGCTAAGCATTGAGGATTCTAAGCATTGAGAATTCTAAGCATTGAAAATACTAAGCATTGAGGTTTCTAAGCATTGAGGATGCTAAGCATTGAGGATGCTAAGCATTGAGGATTCTAAGCATTGAGAATTCTAAGCATTGAAAATACTAAGCATTGAGGTTTCTAAGCACCGAGGATTCTAAGCTAAGCAATGAGGATGCTAAGCATTGAGGATGCTAAGCATTGAGGATGCTAACCATTGAGGATGATAAGCATTGAGGATTCTAAGCTATGTAATGAGGATGCTAAGCATTGAGGATTCTAACTATTGAGGATTCTAAGCAATGCATGGAGGATTCTAAGCATTGAGGATTCTAAGCATTGAGGATTCGAAGCATTGAGGATTCTAAGCTAGGCATGGAGGATTCTAAGCTAGGCATGGAGGATTCTAAGCATTGAGGATTCTAAGCATTGAGGATTCTAAGCAAAGCATTCAGGATGCTAAGAATTGAGGATTCTAAGCATTAAGGATTCTAAGCATTGAGCATGCTAAGCATTGAGGATTCTAAGCATTAAGGATTCTAAGCATTGAGGATGCTAAGCATTGAGGATTCTAAGCATTGAGAATTCTAAGCATTGAGGATGCTAAGCATTGAGGATGCTAAGCATTGAGGATTCTAAGCATTGAGGATGCTAAGCATTGAGGAATCTAAGCATTGAGGATTCTAAGCATTGAGGATGCTAAGCATTGAGGATGCTAAGCATTGAGGATGCTAAGCATTGAGGATTCTAAGCATTGAGGATGCTAAGCATTGAGGATTCTAAGTATTGAGGTTTCTAAGCTAAGCATTGAGGATGCGAAGCATTGAGGATTCTAAGTATTGAGGATTCTAAGCAGTGCATGGAGGATTCTAAGCATTGAGGATTCTAAGCATTGAGGATTCTAAGCATTGAGGTTTCTAAGCAAAGCATTGAGGATGCTAAGCATTGAGGATGCTAAGCATTGAGGATGCTAAGCATTGAGGATGCTAAGCTTTGAGGATGCTAAGCATTGAGGATTCTAAGTTTTGAGGATGCTAAGCGTTGAGGATTCTAAGCATTGAGGATGCTAAGCATTGAGGATTCTAAGCATTGAGGATGCTAAGCATTGAGGATGCTAAGCATTGAGGATGCTAAGCATTGAGGATTCTAAGCATTGAGGATGCTAAGCATTGAGGAATCTAAGCATTGCGGATTCTAAGCATTGAGGATGCTAAGCATTGAGGATGCTAAGCATTGAGGATTCTAAGCTATGAGGATTCTAAGCCAAGCATTGAATTTTCTAATCTTTGAGGTTTCTAAGCATTAAGGCCTCCATGCATTTAGGTTTGTATGCATTGAGGATGCTAAGTATTGAGGATTCTAAGCATTGAGGTTTCTAAGCAAAGCATTAAGGTTTCTAATCATTGAGGATTCTAAGCATTGAGGATTCTAAGCATTGAGGATGCTAAGCATTGAGGATGCTAAGCATTGAGGATGCTAAGCATTGAGGCTGCTAAGCATTGAGGATGCTAAGCATTGAGGATGCTAAGCATTGAGGATGCTAAGTATTAAGAATGCTAAGCATTGAGGATGCTAAGCATTGAGGATTCTAAGCTTTGAGGATGCTAAGCATTGAGGATGCTAAGCATTGAGGATGCTAAGCATTGAGGATTCTAAGCATTGAGGATTCTAAGCTATGTAATGAGGATGCTAAGCATTGAGGATTCTAAGTATTGAGGTTTCTAAGCTAAGCATTGAGGATGCGAAGCATTGAGGATTCTAAGCATTGAGGATTCTAAGCATTGAGGTTTCTAAGCAAAGCATTGAGGATGCTAAGCATTGAGGATGCTAAGCATTGAGGATGCTAAGCATTGAGGATGCTATGCTTTGAGGATGCTAAGCATTGAGGATTCTAAGATTTGAGGATGCAAAGCATTGAGGATGCTAAGCATTGAGGATGCTAAGCATTGAGGATGCTAAGCTTTGAGGATGCTAAGCATTGAGGATTCTAAGCATTGAGGATGCAAAGCATTGAGGATTCTACGCATTGAGGATGCTAAGAATTGAGGATGCTAAGCATTGAGGTATCTATGCACCGAGGATTCTGAGCTTTGAGGATTCTAAGCTAAGCAATGAGGATGCTAATCAATGAGGATGCTAAGCATTGAGGATGCTAAGCATTGAGGATTCTAAGCATTGAGGATTCTAAGCTATGTAATGAGGATGCTAACGATTGAGGATTCTAAGTATTGAGGTTTCTAAGCTAAGCATTGAGGATGCGAAGCATTGAGGATTCTAAGCATTGAGGATTCTAAGCCAAGCATTCTGTTTTCTAATCTTTGAGGTTTCTAAGCATTAAGGCCTCTATGCATTGAGGTTTGTAAGCATTGAGGATCCTGAGCTTTGAGGATTCTAAGCTAAGCATTGAGGATGCTAAGCATTGAGGATTCTAAGCATTGAGGATTCTAAGCATTGAGGATTCTAAGCATTGAGTATTCTAATCTATGCATTGAGGATTCTAATCATTGAGGATGTTAAGCATTGAGGATTCTAAGCATTGAGGTTTCTAAGCTAAGCATTGAGGATTCTAAGCATTGAGGATTCTAAGCATTCAGGTTTCTATGCAGTGAGGATTCTAAGCTAAGCACTGAGGATGCTAAGTATTGAGGTTTCTAAGCATTAAGGACGCTGTGCATTGAGGTTTCTAAGCATTGAGGATTCTAAGCATTGAGGATTCTAAGCATTGAGGATTCTTAGCTAGGCATTGAGGATTCTAAGCATTGAGGATTCTAAGCCAAGCATTGAGTTTTCTAATCTTTGAGGTTTCTAAACAAAAAGGCCTCTATGCACTGAGGTTTGAAAGCATTAGGGATGCTAAGCATTGAGGTTTCAGAGCAATAAAATTTCTAAGCAATGGGGATTCTACGCATTGAGGTTTCTAAGCAATGCATGGAGGATGCTAAGCATTGAGGTTCCTAAGCAGTGAGGATTCTGAGCTTTGAGGATTCTAAGCTAAGCAATTAGGATGCTAAGCATTGAGGATGCTAAGCATTGAGGATTCTAAGCATTGAGGATTCTAAGCATTGAGGATTCTAAGCAAAGCATTGAGGATTCTAAGCATTGAGGATTCTAAGCATTGAGGATTCTAAGCAAAGCATTCAGGATGCTAAGCATTGAGGATGCTAAGCATTGAGAATTCTAAGCATTAAGGATTCTAAGCATTGAGGATGCTAAGCATTGAGGATTCTAAGCATTGAGGATTGTAAGCAGTGAGGATTCTAAGCATTGAGGATGCTAAGCATTGAGGATGCTTAGCATTGAGGATGCTAAGCATTGAGGATGCTAAGCATTGAGGATTCTAAGCATTGAGGATGCTAAGCATTGAGGATGCTAAGCATTGAGGATTCTAAGCATTGAGGATGCTAAGCATTGAGGATGCTAAGCATTAAGGTTTCTAAGCACCGAGGATTCTAAGCTAAGCAATGAGGATGCTAAGCATTGAGGATGCTAAGCATTGACGATGCTAAGCATTGAGGATGCTAAGCATTGAGGATTCTAAGCATTGAGGATTCTAAGCTATGTAATGAGGATGCTAAGCATTGAGGATTCTAACTATTGAGGATTCTAAGCAATGCATGGAGGATTCTAAGCATTGAGGATTCTAAGCATTGAGGATGCTAAGCATTGATGATGCTAAGCATTGAGGATTCTAAGCATTGAGGATGCTAAGCATTGAGGATGCTAAGCATTGAGGTTTCTAAGCACCGAGGATTCTAAGCTAAGCATTGAGGATGCTAAGCATTGAGGATGCTAAGCATTGAGGATGCTAAGCATTGAGGATTCTAAGCTATGTAATGAGGATGCTAAGCATTGAGGATTCTAAGTATTGAGGTTTCTAAGCTAAGCACTGAGGATGCGAAGCATTGAGGATTCTAAGCTAAGTAATGAGGATGCTAAGCATTGAGGATTCTAAGTATTGAGGTTTCTAAGCTAAGCATTGAGTATGCGAAGCATTGAGGATTCTAACTATTGAGGATTCTAAGCAATGCATGGAGGATTCTAAGCATTGAGGATTCTAAGCTATGAGGATTCTAAGCCAAGCATTGAATTTTCTAATCTTTGAGGTTTCTAAGCATTCAGGCCTCTATGCATTGAGGTTTGTAAGCATTGAGGATTCTAAGCAATGAGGTTTCAAACAATAAAATTTCTCAGCATTGAGGTTTGTAAGCATTGAGGATTCTAAGCATTGAGGATTCTAAGCTAAGCATAGAGCATACTAAGGATTGAGGATGCTAAGCAGTGAGGTTTCTAAGCATTGGGGATTCTACGCGTTGAGGATGCTAAGCACTGAGGATTCTAAGCACTGAGGTTTCTAAGCAGTGAGGATTCTAAGCTAAGCACTGAGGATGCTAAGTATTGAGGTTTCTAAGCATTAAGGACTCTGTGCATTGAGGTTTCTAAGCATCGAGGATTCTAAGCATTGAAAATTCTAAGCATTGAGGATTCTAAGCATTGAAGATTCTAAGCTAGGCATTGAGGATTCTAAGCATTGAGGATGCTAAGCATTGAGGATGCTAAGCATTGAGGATTCTAAGCATTGAGGATGCTAAGCACTGAGGATGCTAAGCATTGAGGTTGCTAAGCACTGAGGATGCTAAGCATTGAGGATGCTAAGCATTGAGGATTCTAAGATTTGAGGATGTGTCACGGGTTACTTAGATTTACCTATGCCCGTGACAGGGGAAGCCACCCCGTGGGCCCCCCTCCCGGGGCCCGGAAAGGAGGGGGAAAAATGGAGTGGGATAAAACAGCGACAATCTAAGGAGGAAAAACTTATTTTACTAAATATGATACCGAAATACAAGATAACACAATATAATATAATTGAGGCTAACAAATTGAACGAAACAGAGAGAGAGAGAGTCCCCGAAAACCGAGAGGCCTACTGTGAACTCTAGGCGACACGGCTGGAACGCTTTCCACTCTCCGAGAAGTTCGAGAGAAGAAGGAGGGCACTCCAGCCTGGGAACGAGATTATACAGCGTCCTGGTCCCGTGACTTATCATTAACCCTGTTGTTCTCTGGGATATGTAGTCTTCTTCTGTGGACTGCACATTCAATAGAAGTATCCATACTTTACATGATGTTATGATGTGGAATACTGATAGCAAAATTACAAAATTACAAAACCATGACATTCCACCCCTTATTCTACATTATTACATCATGATAAATATATATATACATATATATACACGTATGTAAAATTATGATAGCTAAACAGTAGAATTACATGTAACATAACTAAATGTACAACTATAATAACTAAAATACACTACACATGCAAACATATATATATATAAATACATAAAATTATTGACTGCTCTCCCCCAGCATCAAATTTCCTTGTGGCACACATTGAACATCCCCATCCTTCTGCATTACCCACCAAGTGCACCCAGGTCCCTGGGCAAAGACAGTTCCACGGATAGGTTTGCCCTTTCCAGAAGCTGGAAGGACCCAAACAGCTTTTCCCAACATGTTCTTTACATGTACAACAGGGACCTTATCTCCTTCTACAGTGTGTAGGGGGCTAGATTGACTAGGACCATCACGATTGACAGATCCTCTAGTATTCACCAACCAAGTGGCTTCTGCCAGATTCTTCTCCCAGTGCTTAAATGTTCCACCACCCATTGCTTTCAACATAGTTTTCAACAACCCATTATATCGTTCAATTTTACCAGAAGCTGGTGCATGGTAGGGAATATGATAAATCCACTCAATGCCATGATCTTTGGCCCAAGTATTTATAAGGGAATTTTTAAAATGTGTCCCATTATCAGATTCAATTCTTTCTGGGGTGCCATGTCGCCACAGGACTTGTTTCTCAAGACCTAATATGGTGTTTCGAGCAGTAGCATGGGGTACTGCGTATGTTTCAAGCCACCCAGTGGTTGCCTCTACCATGGTGAGTACATAACACTTACCACTGCGAGATCGTGGCAAGGTGATATAATCAACCTGCCACGCCTCCCCATAT
This sequence comes from Coturnix japonica, assembly GCF_054131305.1. NCBI lineage: Eukaryota > Metazoa > Chordata > Aves > Galliformes > Phasianidae > Coturnix > Coturnix japonica. The sequence continues at coordinate 3,144,260 of NW_028188948.1, read as the reverse complement.
TTATACTTTTGCCACCGCCCTTCCTCCCAGAGAGGTTTCATCCTTTTGGCTTGTTTAATTATGGCACATGTTTCACAATCATGAATAATCTGCGCAATAGCGTCCATGGTTAAGTCCACCCCTCGGTCTCTGGCCCACTTATATGTCGCGTCTCTTCCTTGATGACCTGAGGTCTCATGAGCCCATCGAGCTAGAAATAATTCACCCTTATTCTGCCAGTCCAAGTCAATTTGAGCCACCTCAATTTTGGCAGCTTTATCTACCTGATGGTTGTTTTGTTGTTCTTCAGTAGCCCGACTTTTGGGCACATGTGCATCCACATGACGCACCTTTACAACCATATTCTTTGTTCGGGAAGCAATGTCCTTCCATAATTCAGCGGCCCAAACAGATTTACCCTTCCGTTGCCAGTTGTTTTGTTCCCACCTCTGTAACCACCCCCATAAGGCATTTGCCACCATCCATGAGTCAGTATAAAGATACAGCATTGGCCACCTCTCCCGTTCAGCAACATCTAAGGCCAGCTGGACAGCTTTTACCTCTGCAAACTGACTTGATTCTCCCTTACCTTCGGTGGCCTCTGCAACCTGTCGTGTGGGGCTCCACACAGCAGCTTTCCATTTGCGATGCTTCCCTACAATGCGACATGATCCGTCTGTGAATAGGGCATATTTCTTTTCATTTTCTGGTAATTCGTTGTATGGTGGGGCCTCTTTAGCACGTGATACCTCTTCTGCAGGTGATGTTCCAAACTTTTTATCTTCAGGCCAGTCCATGATTACCTCTAGGATTCCTGGACGATTGAGGTTTCCCATTCACGCTCGCTGTGTAATCAGCGTAATCCACTTGCTCCAGGTGACATCGGTAGCATGATGAGTGGAGGGAACCTGTCCTTTGAACATCCAGTTCAGCACTGGCAGTCGAGGTGCCAAAAGGAGCTGTGTTTCAGTCCCGACTACTTCGGAAGCAGCCCGAACCCCCTCATACGCGGCTAAGATCTCCTTCTCAGTTGGAGTGTAGCACTCTTCAGACCCCTTATATGATCGACTCCAGAATCCCAGGGGTCGGCCTCGGGTCTCTCCTGAGGCTCTTTGCCACAAACTCCAAGTGGGGCCTTTCTCTCCAGCAGCAGTATAGAGGATGTTCTTTACATCCTGTCCAGTCCGTACTGGCCCCAGAGCTACAGCTCGGGCTATCTCTTGTTTAATCTGTTCAAAAGCCTGCTGCTGCTCAGGGCCCCATGCAAAATCGTTCTTCTTCCGCGTCACTTGATAAAGGGGGCTTACAATGAGGCTGTAGTTTGGAATGTGCATCCTCCAAAAGCCTACTGCACCCAGGAAAGATTGTGTCTCTTTCTTGCTAGTTGGTGGAGACATGGCAGTGATTTTGTCGATCACATCTGTTGGGATGTGACGACGTCCATCCTGCCACTTTATACCTAAGAACTGAATTTCCTGGGCAGGTCCTTTTACTTTGCTTCGCTTAATAGCAAAGCCGGCTTGTAGAAGAATTTGGATGATCTGCTCTCCTTTTGTGAAAACCTCTTCTGCTGTATCACCCCACACAACAATGTCATCAATGTACTGCAGGTGTTCAGGAGCACCACCTTGTTCCAGTACAGTTTGGACCAACCCATGGCAAATGGTTGGGCTGTGTTTCCACCCTTGGGGCAAACGGTTCCAAGTATACTGAATGCCCCTCCAGGTGAAGGCAAACTGTGGCTTACATTCTGCAGCCAAAGGAATAGAGAAGAAGGCATTGGCAATGTCAATGGTGGCATACCATTTGGCTGCTTTTGACTCCAGCTCGTACTGGAGTTCCAACATGTCCGGCACAGCAGCGCTCAATGGGGGTGTGACCTCATTCAGGCCACGGTAGTCTACTGTCAGCCTCCATTCTCCACTGGCTTTACGCACTGGCCATATGGGACTGTTAAAAGGTGAGTGAGTTTTACTGATCACTCCCTGATTCTCCAACTGGCGAATCAAATCATGAATGGGGAGCAAGGAATCCCTGTTGGTGCGATACTGCCGTCTGTGCACTGTCTTTGTAGCAATTGGTACCTGCTGCTCTTTTACTCGTAGCAGCCCCACAACAGACGGGTCCTCTGACAGGCCAGGCAAAACAGACAGCTGCTTAATGTTGTCCATATCTACAGCAGCTATCCCAAAGGCCCATCGATACCCCTTAGGATCCTTGAAATGCCCCCTTCTGAGGTAATCAATACCCAGTATACATGGAGCCCCTGGGCCAGTCACAATAGGGTGTTTTTGCCAGTCTTTGCCAGTGAGGCTTATTTCAGCCTCCAGCACAGTCAATTCTTGAGAGCCCCCAGTCACTCCAGAAATATGGATTGATTCTGTCCCTTCATGACTGGAGGGCATTAGGGTGCACTGTGCACCGGTATCCACCAGCGCCTTATATTCCTGTGGTTCTGATGTGCCAGGCCATCGAATCCACACAGTCCAATAAACTCTATTATCCCTTTCCCTCCCCTGACTGAGGGCAGGGCCCCTCTATTGGTTACCTGTGATGACTGGAGCAACTCCACTGGTGGTTGGTATGTCTAGTAGTTCTTTCACCCGTGCTCGTAGTGCAGAAGTAGGCTGATCATGCCACTTCCTCATGTCTTCTCCACGGTCACGTAGGTAGCGCCACATGGAAACACGCGGTGCAATCGTACTGTTGTTCTTTGCTCGAGCTGGGAAGCGTGTGCGTTTAACAGCTGAGACTTTTGATGATGCAGGTGAGGAGTAGGACTGGAATACTTTGATCAGATCCTTCATTAGACCTGGTGGCCCGTACGAGGATTGACCTTCATCAGTTGTTTCTGATACTATTACGGGATCATTGCAATTAGTTGATGGAAACAATTTCTTGCACATTTCATCTACTCGGTTTTCTAGCCGTGAGATGGCAGAAACTGCGGCATGCAGTTGAGGGAGCTGCTGATCGGTGGTTTGAAGCATTATAATCAGCTCAACAACTCGGGGCCATCTGTCCACGAACCCTTTAGAACCTGTTACCAATGACTGTGCCATTCTCTCTGGTGCTGTACTTGTGATTTTCTGCCACATGTCAGGATCGGCCCTCACTCTCTCAGGGTCAAGTTCGCTTGGATCAGGGCTGTACAACATTTTCGCCATGGCCAATTCCCTCAAGCGCTGAATACCTTTTTGGACGGTATTCCAACTATCAAATTTAGGCTTCAAAGCATCCTTATAGGGGTACCTTTCTCTCACGGCTTCTAACAGCCGCAACCAGAGAGTGGCAGCTCCATCCGAACATCTGCTAATCCCTCTGTCGATACCTGCATCTTGGGCAATGCTTCCTAGTTGGCGAGCTTCATTACCATCTAGAGACAAGCTGTTGGCCCCGTTGTCCCAGCAGCGAAGCAACCAAGCAAGGATACCTTCATCTTGACGCCGTGTGAACTCCTTTCTTGAGCCTTGGATTTCAGTCAGCTTCAGAGGTCGACAATAGGTGATTTCCTCCTCCTCATCAGTCTCTTCTTCATGCCTCTTGGTTTTTGCCTTTGCTTTTTTCAGTACTGCTCCATGCCCGGCACCTGGGTCTTCTGCAACCCCCCCCCTGTGCTTCTCCTTCTTTTCGTTCTAGACGCATGGACACCCGTTTCCATTTCTTGCCTTCCACAGGGGCAACTGATATTGCTACTGATGCCTCCTGTGACTGATCAGAATTAACTTGGGCTTGAATCTCAGATCGGAAACTCTCTCTCTCCAGAATAGTATGATACAAAGCACGGTATGCATAAGCCAAACCCCACATAAGGTTTACCTCCTTAGATCTCTGACCCAAATACTCACTTAATTTCTTAGGGTCCCTTAGGTGTTCAAGAGTGAAATCCCATGACACTGCGGGTCCCCATGCTTCTAAGACTTTTCCTAAACCTTTCCATATTCCCTGCCAGTCATCATTCTCTGGTTCTGGAGGAGACTTCCGCATAGAACGAATCCATAGGAACATATATGCATTCATTAATAGTGATAACATGGATGCAAGTATGAACCCTATCTCAGTTACTGAAAGGCGTGTGGAAACCTGAGAGTACAACCTAAATAAAAAGGGTTTTTTTAGCCTGTACAATGAATTAAACATGGTGCTGTTTGTAAAATTGCCTGTTCCATCTGGGATGCAAGTACTTGTAAGATTCGCAATTCCATCTGGGATGCAAGTGTTTGTAAGATTCACAATTCCATCTGGGGTGTAGGTGCCAAAATTCTGACCATACCACATCTCATAAAAGTACCAGGCAGGTGTCTCCATCAGTATCCACCTTATTAGGCTATAAACCTGCACAATTCCACAACACCAAATTATGGTGTTAATAGTTGACCAATACTTTAAGAAGATCATAATTGCTTTCAATCCCTTAAACAGAGCAACTGGGATGAAGAGTGGATTCATAGCTGGCAGGCTCTGTAAAAGTCAGAGCTAGCTAGCTTTGCTCTAAGGGAGAAAGAAATCCCTTTGTTTTCTACACAAAAGTTAGATAGCAGTGCTGAGAATGTACAGCAGCCCTTAATGCTGACAATTTGTCTGGTATTTCAAGGTCACGTTCTCAGTGAGCAGCTACGAAAAGATAACACTCCCCTAACGAAGCTCTTTAAGAGTAAAGAGAGAGTCGTTCTAAAAGCTAAAAAGCTCTATGCCCGCATTCTCCACCAAAAAATCTGTCACGGGTTACTTAGATTTACCTATGCCCGTGACAGGGGAAGCCACCCCGTGGCCCCCCCCCCCCCCGGGGCCCGGAAAGGAGGGGGAAAAAGTGAGTGGGATAAAACAGCGACAATCTAAGGAGGAAAAACTTATTTTACTAAATATGATACCGAAATACAAGATAACACATATAATATAATTGAGGCTAACAAATCGAACGAAACAGAGAGAGAGAGAGAGTCCCCGAAAACCGAGAGGCCTACTGTGAACTCTAGGCGACACGGCTGTAACGCTTCCCACTCTCCGAGAAGTTCGAGAGAAGAAGGAGGGCACTCCAGCCTGGAAATGAGATTATATAGAGTCCTGGTCCCGTGACTTATCATTAACCCTGTTGTTCTCTGGGATATGTAGTCTTCTTCTGTGGACTGCACATTCAATAGAAGTATCCATACTTTACATGATGTTATGATGTGGAATACTGATAGCAAAATTACAAAATTACAAAACCATGACAACTGGTCATTACATTTACAGAACATGGAACGAATGGTCGTCAACGTGGGATTCAACAAGCCAAAGGCAAGTGCAATGCCTCTGACTAAAAGTTCTTAGGACAACAACAACCAAACCTCAGTGCACCCACAGTAGAGAACTGTAACTACTACTGTTGAAATATCAACTGGTAGAGCAGTGTTGCACATTGTATAAATCACAGTTGGACATCTATGGACAGCTCATTATAAAAGTAGTCGTTGGGGAAGAGCTGGATGAAACACTGTTAAAAACAAATAATCATTTTAGCTGCACGTTTGTAAGCATTTCTTTTCATCCTCCCAAAAACAGTTTCATGGCAGAATCAAGAGGACACATTCACACAGACGTTTCCACAGCCAGACTATGGAATAATCAAAGAATATCAACCAAAATGTGTTTCCTACCAGTTACATGAATCTTGAAGGTGAGTTTCTGGCCAGCAGCCTCGCAGCTGTACTCCCCTGCATCTTTCTTCTCCACCTGGCTCACCACCAGCCGACGCTGTTTGCCCTCTGTCTCAGCCTTGAACTTCTTGCTCGAGGTGATCAGTTTCCCCTCCTTGTACCACTTCACCTCTGTCTTCTCCTGGGCCACCTCGCAGCTCAGCGTGGCATTTTGAGTCAGTACAGCCTTCACCTCTTTTTGTACCTTGTCCTTGTTTGTAAACACATCTTCTTTCTCTGCAGGGACATCACAACAGTCACACCGTTTTGCTGTAGTCTGCTGCAGAGCTAACTCCAGTTCCCCGTTTTCACTATACTTGCCCTTCACAGAGAGCATCGTGATGCCTCATTAAGACAGGAAAATACTTTCCCCTCTATTTTGCCTTGGGAAATGATAAGCATATCATTTCATATCACATCATATCACATCATATCACAAAGCTAAACATTTCTCAGTCTGATAGCAGATTTGGACATGAGATTTAGAACACCTGCATGCACTGCTGAACCTCCTCCCTTATCTTTGTTTCTTCTGATGTCTCTCTACATTTCCAGAAAATCAGAAGGGAACGGCCCTCTAGAACAGGTTGCCCAAGGAGACTGTGGATGCTCCATCCCTGCAGGCATTCAAGGCCAGGCTGGATGTGGTTCTGGGCAGCCTGGGCTGCTGCTTGGCAACCCTGCACATAGGAAGAAGGGGGTTGGAACTGGATGAGCACTGTGGGGCTTTGCAACCCAGGCCATTTATGAGTCTGATTAGTGGCATTTTCCACCTAATTGTGTCATTAAAATTTTGTAACCAGATCTCTTCAAACACCTCCCCTTTTCTCACTCCTTGCATGCCTGGTGTGCTCTTGCACTGTAACCCTGCAGACACCAGCTGACTACAAGAGCTGCACAAGTTACCCTCCTTGCCTATTGTTTGTTGCAGTAATTCATTCCTCGATGGAAAAGCACATGTAGAAAAGAGTTGCTATGACACTAGATGACAAAGAAAGTCCTATAGCCAAAATGTTTTGCACCAGAGAGGCTGTCAGTTGATCCTCCCAATGCAAGACACACCAAATGAAGCGTTCCTTTATCTCTGGGATTCCAAGCATTTTCTCACCTCTGACTTTCACTTGGAATGTTGCTTTGTCATCTTTTGTTTCACAGCTGTAGCTCCCTTGGTCTTTCAGGGTCACATTTTTGACCATGAGCTTGAGGTGCGTCCCCTGGGAAATGATGGTTGTCCTCTGGTCCTGCTTCACCTCTGTTTGATCTTTCTTCCATACGACAGCTCCGCTTGCAGCTGACACCTCACACACCAGCTCCAGGTCTTCAGAAGGAGTGACTGATATTTCGGGAGTCGTTTTGGACTTGCTGACAAGATTAATGGCTTCATCTGAAGAAAAAAAGAGAAAGTGGTTTACATCCTGACTCAGGCTTATTCGGCACAGCATGAAGATACAGTTAGAACTGATTGTAATGTCTCTGCTCATTACATTTGGGTGATTGAGTTTCACCTCTGGAGGTACTCACATACAAACATCTGCTTGATTCTCCTGTGTAAGGAAAGAGTAAGTTCTATGCAGACAGTTCTTATTTCTTTTAATCAATTCTGTATTCTGCACATGTTCTTCTGAAGCTAAAATGAAGGCAGCTAAGTAACGTGTTTGCAATACATGAACAAACCTATTCAACACCTTGTCTCTAAGCTAACAAGCAGCGTTTGATGAGCACATCAGTATTTCATGCCCTTCATTCCATCCACACAGAACCTGCCTGAGGAGCAAGCTGATGGCTGTTAGCTACAGGCAGACCTAGCTTAGTATTGCATTTCTTAGAGCAACAACTGTCGCTTTCAGTCACTGAATACACCAAGGCCAATTGCTATGCCAGGCACATTTATGGCATCAGTGAACAAATAATTCGTTAAAAATTGTAATAGACAGGAGCCATGTATTCTTTTAAAACTAGATGACCAAAGAAGAACAGTCCCTCTAGAGTCAAGCTGTGAAGAACTAATAGCACCAACCAATATCACATAGATAGATTACTTCCCTGCCCTAAACCATCTTGTGACCATTTGGTGCTATTAATTAAGCCCTCTTGATGGCTTTTTTGTCTGAGCCATGTGACATTTTGTGATAGGAGTTACTGCTAGTGTTCCCTTAACCCAACACCAAAGTAGGAGGTATCCATTCTCAGGGAATCATGCAGGCTTCCTCTGTATTTGATGCTCAGAGACAGCCCCAGAACTTTTAAAATCTTAGCTTAGCTCTCATCCAATAATGTTCATCAAACAGTGCAACTTGTCCTTTGGGGATGCCTTTGTTCTGCATCAACCAGTTCCAACGGAGTCTTCTTGGCTTGTTTTAGATCAGTTTTTCAACAGATAAAGCCAGGGTCTTTGAATTACAAAGTGAAATTGCAGAATGCATGATTCTCAACCAAACAGAACAGCAGGTGGGATGCAGGGTGAACACCTGAGCCAATACCACCTGCAAGCAATCCTTCAATATCTTAGGAATCTCTAGCCATCCCAAATCCAGTGTTGTGCTTGATCTATCATCTCTGCTGAGTTTTTAGCTAGCTGATGGTGAGCATCATGGTGGTGATGGGTGAGCAGTCGGACTAGAGGGTCTTAATCAACCTTAAGGATCCTGTGATCAGAGGAACGTGAATGTGCTGTTAGAGGTCACAAGCGCTGCGCTGCAGCATGAGCATACACAGCGAAAGGCTTTCAGTAGCGCTTCAGTTCATAAATGAAAACTGGGTTATGGAAAAGAGGCTCAAGATAGAAACCAGAAAACAGATCTTAACGCCAGGTTCTGTGAATGCAGGCAGCAGAATTTCACAGATATTGAATTTCAATGACAATTTCTTGTGTTATTTTACCCTCCAGCTCCACCCTGAACAGGAACATGTCAGTGACAAGCATTACGCCTCCAGGCTTGACCTGACAGTGCTTTACTTGTACTATGAGCTAATGCCAGGAAGAGCAGGAAAAGAGTTTCATCCACGTGCCTTCTCCTTCCTTAGTAAAACCAGTGTGAAACTGCAGCCATGTCAGGCTGAAGGAGACGTCTCAGATGTCCTGCCTGGATGCAGGAGGTCACGTGTCAGAGGATGTCTGGCACGTCAAGTCTCATGGCAGTGCAGTGCATGACAAACTGCAACAACACTTTCCTGTGGGCTCCTTTGGGCACGAGGCCCAGCGGGTGACACACCTCTGGCTGCAGCTCTTCAGAGCCTCCCAGCAGCCACGTGATGCCCATGGGAGAGACACAGCTGACCCACACAGCAGACGATTTACCAGCTAGCTCTGGTTTACAGCAAGAGAAGATACAAGTGGCGATGCTGAATGGTGAAATACTGCGAGTGTGTGGCATGGGTATAAGATTGGTGAGCCTGAGGATGTTCAAAGTCAGGCTGGACAGGGCTCAGAGCACCTGATGGAGCTGCGGTGCCCCTGTTCATTGCGGGGGGAGTCCAACTAGCTGACCCTTAAGGGTCTCTTCCCTATCTATGAGATACACGAAAGCTGATTCTGCAGTAACCAAGCTACCAACAGCAGTTGTTTGTCTTACAGCTTGCCAACACAGGTTTTAAAATAACAGCATTGATTACTCATTTGATAGTCACATTACAGTGCAAAGCACATGGAAAAGTCCATCAGCTAATTCAATTAATTCTGGGGGCAGACCTGCCAGTACAAAATATTATGCTAACATGACAAAGAGAGAGAAGAAAAGCAAAATTAAGACTAGCTGACAAGCCTTGGCAGGAAGTTCTTTTCTCCATAAATTTAGTCCCATTATTCAATTCTGTTTGGAGCTGTCTCCATGCCTCTCTGCAGTTTGTTCTTTGAGAAGAAGCAATTAAGTAAGCTCTCCAATGCCAAAGTGCATACACTGCTCTAGGGCTTTGTTGTTTCTCCATGGACCAACAAGGGTTACAAGCCAGCAGAAGATGATGAAGAGCCTCATGCATACTCAGTGTGAAAAAAAAAAAGGCAATTGTTGCTGGGAAGAAGGTTCATTTGCATCTGTGTCATCTGCAGAGGGTACTGCAGAAATGGAAAGTCTTCCACTGGAGCAAACAAAGGGCTCTCATTTATTGCAATCAAGGCCCAGCGTGTGGATCTCAGAGATCAGACCTACACCCTGCAGCAAAACAGAGACCTGCGTGGGAAAGTTCAGTTTCTCTCTACATCTGTGCAAGAAAAAGCCCACCATGGAATGACAGCTAAGTAAACATCCCTGTGATTCTTCACAGGTCTCTTCTACATTTGGGATCACTGCTACAAAAAGAGCTGTTTACATCATCTCTCGTGGCCACCCTGAGAGAAGAGCAGGAAGGCTGGGATGCTCTTTTTCCTATCTTTCCCTTGACTTCCTCTATATCTTAGGGACGAATCACAGGACAGAACACAGAAATCAAATGGCTCTACAAAGCAGATTGGCCAGTTCAAGTCAAAACAGCCACTGAAAACACCCCAGATGCTGTCTTACAACAGCTGGACTGTCGGGGAGTCAGGTGAATGCAGTCTGCTGGCCCTGGGCAGGAAGAGGACAGCCCAGACTGTCACATACCTTTCACTGAAAGCTGATAGAGCATTTTATCCCCCTCACAGATGCACTGACAACTTCCAGCATCATCCATAGAGACGCTGTGAATTTTCAGGGTGTGTTTCTTCCCCTCAATGTGCAGTTCATAATTTTCACTGGCCTTGAGCTCCTTCCCATCCTTCATCCACTCCACAGTAGCACCTGTGTCTGAAAGCTCAGCCTGCAGTTTGGCTTCCTCACGCAGCCGAGCGCAGATCTTTTCTACATCTTTGCTCTTATTGGTAAATCTCACTGCAGCACCTGTCAGGAGCAAAGGCCTCGTTATTTCAATTGATATCAGGCTAACGTGGTCAATGTTTGCTGCAACATCTCTGAAAAAGTATCACCTTCTGTTCCTGCACTCATCATTGTGTCAGTGCTGAGCAATTCAAGATATTTCATTTGGTCTTCTTACAGGATTTACTAAGTAAAAATCAACCAAACATCTCCTTCTACTGATTAATAATGCTCTAAACATGCTTCTGCAGAGGTTTCCACCCAATGACAAACAGCTCCTCCCATAATGAATCTTTATTTGTTCTACTTTGTCATGCTAAGCTGATTGATAGAGATATTATTGGAATGATTGCTCCCCTACTTCTAAACTATTCCAGCGCAATCAGAAAGGCTGTCTGAACCTGGAGCTGAAAGTACTGCTCTATGGTGATGCAGTGGTAAACATGGTGACTGAATGCACTGGCCAAGAGCTGTGAACTGCAGACATTCATCAGCTGGCATGAAGCAATCTGGTTCAGATACCAAGCAGCTGGGTAGATTGGCTTACCCTACAGTCAGTGCTATCATGTTTAGGTCATTACCAGGACTCACATCAGTCCATGTGATGCAATTTCAGGTATTTGGTACAGTCAGTGAATGCCTGCAGCCCCAGTTCTAATCATCAGATCACAGCAACTATGCCTTGACTGTAAGAGGAAAGGAGAAGGATCAAAGCAAATACCTCTCACTCTCATCTTGGTGCTGACATCAACATTTTTGGCAACAAATTTCACTTCTGCTCCATCATCGTTCTTGGGGACGTTCTCCATGATTAGGCTGGGAGTAGTTTGGGTTCTCTTGATGATGCAGGTCTCGCTTTCCTGTAAGACTTTACCATTGAGGCATCAAGTGCCGCAACACGTTGTTGTAAGGTCAATAGTAAACATGGCATCCCCTCCAGGTACAGCTTCACCAGTTGTTAGGGGGGATTTCACAGCCAGGACTGGGTCTGAGGAAGAACAACGTTTGTCTTAATGCTCTTTAGATGCAAGTCTGGTATCTCATTTAGAGATGGAAGATTAAATCATAGGTACATTTCTACTTCTCCCTTTGCATGAGTGCTTGAAGAAGCACTTCTATGCTTAAGATCTGCTACAGAAAGTTCTGCCTCTTGCACATGTGACATATCAAAAGATAAGGATATTCATGTCTCTGTCACAGAAACATAACTCGTATCACTTTAGTGGTATCTGGAGGTTGATAGGAGATAGGAGAACTGGGAATAAAGGAAATCCTTTGGTGTGTTAATGCACTACTGTCCTTAAAGTCAAAGGAAGCATCTTTAGGGAACCAACACAGCTGCTCAGCACACACTGACCCATTTCCATTGGGGTTTTTGTGCTTACCAAGGTGCACGCTCCCTGGGAATTCCAGAGACGGGCTCTGTCCATGCGCATTGACTGCAGACACTCGGAACTGATCATCAGCCTCTTCAGACAGATTGCTCACCGTGAACTCTGGGACGGGGACATGAGACTTGTGGCACTCACCCACGTGAAGCCAGTTAGTTTATTGGGTTCCACAATGTAGCCATGGATTGGAATGGGGAGGTGCATCTTCGGAGGGGACCATGCCAGCGTCACTGAGGTTTCTGTTTTATTTTTCACCACGGGGTCAGTTGGGGGCTGGGTGGGAGGTTTTCTGGGAGCTGAACAGAAATAAATACAGAAATATTAGCATAAGGTCATTTAGGCTGGAAAAGACCTTCAAGATCAGCAGACTCAACTTTCAGCATGACCTACTGAGTCCCACCATTAACTACTGTGGTACCTGAGGACATACATGACAAGCTTATTCCTGCAGGTATTTGCATAGTGAATATATTGACCCTCTGGTTGCTTTGGAACATTTTAGAGGTTAAAATCCCATCAGACTTTTTCACTGTGTGCAGCCACTGATACAGGCAGGAGGCTGGGAATTACCTGATGGGCTCTAGTTTCAGACTACTGACACAGTCAAGGATTGATTTCATTTCATTTTGGCCATCAGAAAGTTTGGTGTCTGGTTTCAGTCACCCATCTGGACTCCAATTATAATCATATGGAGAACAGCACATTCAGGAGAACTCATCTCAATAAACCTGAATGAAATCACAGAATCATAGGATCATGGGAGGGCTTGGGTTGGAAGAAACCTTCAAGATCATTAAGTGCTAGATGCCAAAGGTCCCACTAACACAGTATTAAGCCAAAAGCTAGATGCTGGAATCAGATCTCCTGACCTTACCATCAGAAACTGAGATGTCATATTTTGCTCAGAGGTGCCTGCTTGTAGGAGGGACAGCTTCCGAGCTTTTTCTGCTCCAGGAACCAGCTCGAGCTTCAGATTTTAAACAGCAGTCAGAAATTAAACTGAGCTTTGTCACCACCATCAAATAGAAGGAGTGGTTGGGTGGTACAGCTTTCCAAATCGCTTAGAAACTGTCACAACAATCAGATGCCTACCTTTTCTTTTTTAACTTGTTAATACATAGAGCTTAATAGCATCAGAATGCCCCAAGCACTTCAGACAACAGGGCAGCTGTAAACCCTTCTTTAAGGATTCCTTTGTTTAACCACTGAGTAACTGTAATTCAGTGGTGCTGGTAGGAGAAGGGAAGTCCTAATCTTCCCAGATGGTGAATAGAGTTGATGTTCACATGCAGACTGGTGCTGCAGCAGAGCCAGAAACCACTCATTTGGGAAACACAGCACCAAGAAAATAATGTGAATAGCTTCATAAAATCAGGAGCTTCACTCAAATTTCATGTCAGATCTATAATTCTTCCTATTTTCAGGAAGAAATGATTTCCCTTTTTCTTGTAGTTTTATTTTCTTTTCCTTTCCAGCAAGCAGCTTTGTAGCTTACAAATTGTTTTCTAATCACCTCCTGGTGTGGACAAATCACACAGGTCTGACTCCATGTTTTACATAGTTAGCATATTATATTTGTTCCACTATGGAACTGTACAGTCATAGAATGGCCTGGGTTGAAAAGGATCCCAAAGATCATCCAGTTCCAACCCCCTGCTATGTGCAGGGACGCCATCCAACAGACCAGGCTGCCCAGAGCCACATCCAGCCTGGCCTTGAATGCCTGCAGGGATGGGGCATCCACAGCCTCCTTGGGCAACCTGTTCCAGTGCGTCACCACCCTCTGAGTGAAAAACATCTTCCTAAGATCCAACCTGATCCACAACCCCTACACACCCTCAGAGCCCCCTAGAGCCCCTAGTCCTCCTATTGCCCACCACAGCCCCATATGCCCACTAGAGTCCCCCTCAACTCTCTTTACAGGCCCTGCACAGCTCTATATAACAGTCTTATAGAACTACCTCTAGTAGAAGCAATCTCCTCACAGAGATCCTTTCCCAGCACACTGCGCCACGGGGGGAGCAAAACGGGGGGGGGCACATACACACACAGCGCTGGGGGGGCCCGTAACCGACCCCCACCCATCCTTTAAAGGGGTGGGGGGTCCGTTTTAATGGGGGGGGGGCCGAGATCACCTTCACCCCCCACCCCCCCATCCCCACCCCATCCTTTAAAAGGGGGGTGTCCATTTTGGTGTTGGGGGGCAGTGACAATCCGCCCCCCCACCCCATCCTTTAAAGGAGGGGGGGTCCGAGACCACCCCCCCTACCCCATCTTTTAAGGGGGGGGGTCAGGGGCTCATGGGGGGCAGCACATCGTGCACAACATTGTGGGGGGGGGGGGCTTTAAAAGGGGGGGGTTACAAAAAGCATAGCTCTCAACTATAGATGGGATTGGGGGGGGCTCAATCGATGGGGGGGGCCCCTTCATGCAGGGGGGGCACAGCGTAAGTCAGCGGCTTTGAGGGGGGGTGTTGGGGCTGTTTGGCCTTTGGGGGGGTTATTGTGTGCCCCACCCCCACCACCCCCACACACAATGGGGTGTTAATGTGGGGGGGGGGGGGCTTAGATTAGTTGCGTTCCCTATAGCACTGCCCCCCCCCGTCATTAACCCCCCCGCTTTATCCTTACGGCTGAGCCCCCCCCCGACAGCGCCCCATTCATCTTGATGTGGGGGGGGGTTTGTCACACGACCCCGGCGCGGCTTACGGCACATCGTCGACCCCACCCCACCCCCCATAACCCCACCCGGGGGGGGAGGGGGCGATGTGGTGAGTGGGGGGGGGGTTCCGGAGGTGGGGGTGAGCAAAGCGCAATATGGGGGGGGGGTCCTATAACTGGAGGGCAGCGGCTGCACAAAGAGCCCGCGGGGGTCGGAGAGCAGCACTTTGGCTGGGGGGGGTCCACGGGGTCCGGGGGTAATGCTGCCCCACCCCCTCCCCCACCCCCCACTGCCGACCCCCCCCCCGCGTTGCCCCCCCGCCCCAACGTCAGCTCCTGCGGCAGCTCCTCGTCGCTCTCCTCCTCCTCTTCCTCGTCTGGGGGGTCAGTATGTGGGGGGGGGTCCCATCGGGCAGCGGCAGCTCCGCCGGCTCCGATTGGCTGAGCCGCAGTGCGCGGGAGCGGCTGTTGTGTGCCGGTCGGTGGAGGGGCGGCTCTTCATGGAGCTGCCCCGCAGCCAACAACAGCCTGAATGAGATCCTGGAGTCCCAGACGCTGGAGGATGAGCTGGGAAAGAGCAGAGGCTCCCCACAGAAGGGCAAATCACGTCTGATAACGTGAGTGTGGAGCACAGCCAGCCCCTTCCTCACATGTGTGGGGCTTCCATGTTCCTCTGTGCCCATTGCAGTGTGCCACCCCAATCCTGCTGCCCAGCCAGGAGTGGATGGGATGAGCAGGTTGGGATGCACAGAGCACTGCTCAGACATTGCTGGGACATTTGTGCACTGCTGTTGAGCTTCCCTTTGTGCAGCAGGGGAGAGGATGGAGGTTTACAGGTGGATGGTTGTTATTTCTATGGCATTGCACAGGTGGTAGAACCATGTCCATTCCCAAACTTATTCCAGGGCATGCGGGAATTTGTGCAGTTGTAGTTCCTGAATTGTGCTATTTAAAACCCTCCTGTAAATGGGGATGTTTTGTAATGCCTGCTGGGGCTGCAGGCAGCATTGCCTTCCTCCTTAGGGGGCAGGTTTAATCACAAGCCTCCCTATTTCCTATCACAAACGTCCTACAAACCATGTCTGGGCATTGCTGTCTCGGCCTGGATCTCAGCTCCTGAGACTGTCAGATGTGAAGCAGCAGCAGCTGGGACAGGGCTGGCTCTGTGTGCCCTCTCTGGGTCTGTGGGCACAGAGTGGGGCAGAGGGATGACTGAGAGAGGAAGGAATTGCCCAGCCACAGGAAAGAGGAAATCAGCTGAAAAGGGGAGATTTTAGAAGCACTGAGGCTGTGGCTGCTTTGACAGTAAGAAGAAACCAAGCTGTCACTGTGCAGATGGGAACTCCAGTAGGAGAGCTGTGGTGGCTTTACAGATGGCAGACAGCAGCTGGAGTGTAGAGCCAAGGGTAGGGGGGGGATCTTCCTCTTAGCAATGCCATGCAAAGAATGATGCAGACTCCTGCAGGGTCGGCTTTGCTGTGTGACCCTGGGTGGAAGCAGCTGGAAGGTCTCAGCCCTTCTGCATTATCCCAGGAGCTGGGGCAGTGCTCGATCTCATCCCACCTCTGCTAATAGCAAATGCAGAATCCCTTATCTGAGTGCCCTTTTCTCTCATGTAGAGTCACCAACCCTGGGAAGTTCACAAAAAGTTTGGGTGTTGTGTTGAGGGATGTGATTTAACTGGGAAGTATTGGTGATGGTTGGACTGGATGATCATAAGATCATCCAGATCATAAGATCTGAGATCATAAGATCATAAGATCATCCAGGTCTTTTCCAACCTTGAAAATTCTATGGAGTTGTAGCAGATTGTGGGGGTGTAGGTGTGGTATATATATGTACACAGATGGGAATATCCGTATGGAAAAGATAGATCCATGTGTGTTCTGGGCTGCACTGAAAAAGGGGTGGCCAGCAGGAGAGGGAGGTGATTGTCCCCTCCTGCTCAGCTCTTGTGAGGCCATATTTGCAGCACTGTGTCCAGGCCTGGGAAGGATGTGGAGCTGTTGGGGGGGGTCCAGAGGAGGGCCACTGTGATGATCAGAGGGCTGGAGCAGCTCTCCTATGAGGAAAGGTGGAGGGATCTGGGCTTGTTTAGCCTGGAGAATGGAAGGCTGTGGGGAGACCTCATTGTGGCCTTTGAGTACTTGAAAGGAGCGTATAAACAGGAGGGGGAATGGCTGTTTATGAGGGTGGATAATGATAGGACAAGGGGGAATGGTTTAAAACTGAGACTGGGGAGGTATAGGTTGGATCTTAGGTAGATGTTTTTTGCTCAGAGGGTGGTGACACACTGGAACAGGTTGCCCAAGGAGGCTGTGGATGCCCCATTCAAGGCCTGCAGGCATTCAAGGCCAGGTTGGATGGGCTCTGTCCATGAGCATTGACTGCAGACACTTGGAAGTGATCATCACCCTCTGCAGACAGATTTACAGCCCCTGCACAGCTCTATATAACAGTCTTATAGAACTACCTCTAGTAGAAGCAATCTCCACACAGAGATCTTTTCCCAGCGCCCCTTTGTGACATCATAATGCCCCTTTGTGACATCATAACACCCTTTGTGACATCATAATGCACCTTTCTGATGCCATAATGCCCCTTTCTGACGTCATAATGACCCATTGTGATGTCTTAATGCCCCTTTGTGACGTCATAATGCCCTTTGTGATGTCATAATGCCATTTGAGACGTCATAAGGCTCCTTTGTTTTCATAATGCCTCTTTGTGACGTGATAATGCCTCTTTCTGACGTCATAATGCCCTTTGTGACGTCTTAATTCCCCTTTGTGATGTCTTAATGCTCTTTTGTGATGTCACAATACCCCTTTGTGATGTCATAACACCCCTTTGTGACATCACAATGCCCCTTTCAGACGTCATAATGACCCTTTTTGACGTCATAATTCCCCTTTGTGATGTCATAATGCTTCTTTGTGGTGTCATAATGCTTCTTTGTGGTGTCATAATGCTTCTTTGTGATGTCATAATGCTACTTTGTGACGTCATAACGCCCTTTGTGACGTCATAATGCCCTTTGAGACGTCATAATGCTCCTTTGTGATGTCATAATGCTCCTTTGTGATTCATAATGCCCTTTGTGATGTCATAATGCCCTTTCTGACGTCATAATGCCCCTTTGTGGTGTCATAATGCTTCTTTGTGAGGTATCTGTGGTGCCATTGATAATGAAGTGTGATGAACTGGAAGGCTTTCAGTAGAATTGCAGCCCTAACATAAACAATGACTTGAACTCTGGAATTCTGTGTAAAATCATTAGCTAGCTTGTGGTCCGGGTCTTCAAACCAAAGGCTGTGAGGTGCTGCTCTTGTTGACGCAGGCTGTGAAAGATGACTTGAGCTCTAAGAGTAATTTCCCTTCTGCTCTTTATATGAACGTCAAATCCACAATTAGAATATTAAGAAGATAATATAAAATTTTGTGCTGCTGGACTGAGGACTTCCATTAGCTGTTAGCCATAGTTTGGAACTTGCAAAGCAATCATATTGGAGCCTTGCTGGGCAACCTGCTCCAGTGTCTCACCACACCCACAGTAAAGCATTTCTTCCTAATATCCAATCCTAATCTACCTTCTTCCCATGTAAAGCCATTTCCCCTCATTCTGTTGCTACCTGCCCTTATGAAAAGTCCCTCCCCAGCCCTCTTCAGAT
Organism: Coturnix japonica; assembly: GCF_054131305.1. Taxonomy (NCBI): domain Eukaryota; kingdom Metazoa; phylum Chordata; class Aves; order Galliformes; family Phasianidae; genus Coturnix; species Coturnix japonica. The sequence continues at coordinate 3,126,052 of NW_028188948.1, read as the reverse complement.
ACTGGAAGGCCACTCTAAGGTCTCCTTGGAGTCTTCTCCAGGCTGAAGAGCCCCATCTCTCTCAGCCTGTGCACATAGTAGAGGTGCTTTCAGCCCTCTCTGATCACCTTCATGGCCCTCCTCTGGACCTGCCTGAACATCTCCAAGTCCTTCTTGTGTTGAGGGCTCCAGAACTGCGTGCAGTGCTCCAGATGGGGTTTCAATGAGAGGAGTGTGGAGGGGCAGCACCACCTCCCTCGACCTGCTGGTCATGCTTCTGTGCTTTAAGCTTATGCTTTAAGGTCCTATATGCTTTAAGGTTTAGATAGTGCAGTCGCCTCACCTCTTCAGGTTTATCTGTGAAGGTCCCTTCCAAGTGAACCGTGCTGATCCAGACAGTTCGTATTGCTCATTAAAGTGTTTTAGTAAGTTGGGCTGGTCCTACGAAGCAGTATGACTGCAGTAAGCAGTGTACATGGTGCGCTGTGAGTACTGCACACATTCCTCTTGGCAGCTTGTGGAACAGAAACTGTGCATTGTTTGGATTGTGTAAGTATTCCTGTTGGTCTCTTGTGATGCTTACCTTCTTAGAGCACCTTTCCTCGTTTGGCTCTACATATTTTGGTACCTTACTTGTTCTGTTTGGCTTAGCAGGGAAGGTCTTCTTCTGAAGCATCCTCAGTCTTGGTCTGGGCAGCATACTTAGAAATGACATGGACGTTACATGAGTGGGTGGTCAAAGGGGGGAAGAACTCACCTTTCTGATCTGTTTCCTTTTAGAACACAGTCCTGGAGAGGATTTGCTTTCCTTGTTTCCTGGAGACTTGGATTCTTAGATGGTTTTGACTGCAGCTATTTCTGATGTTAATTCCTTTTTCTGTACTTTAGTAGCCAAGTGCAAGTGGAGTGCTTTGGGAATTGTCTGAAGTTGCCAGGTTGCGTGTGATCACATATGTAACGTGGAGTTATGTGTGGTGCCAGTGATAATTAAGTGTGATGAACTTGAAGGCTTTCAGTACAATTTCAGCCCTAATGTAAACAGTGACTTGAACTCTGGAATTCTGTGTAAAATCATTAGCTAGCTTGTGGTCCAGGTCTTGAAACCAAAGGCTATGAGGTGCTGCTCTTGTTGACGCAGGCTGTGAAAGATGACTTGAGCTCTAAGAGTAATTTCCCTTCTGCTCTTTATATGAACGTCATATCAACAATTAGAATATTAAGAACATAATATAAAAGTTGTTGCTGCTGGCCTGTGGACTTCCATTAGCTGTTAGCCATAGTTTGGAACTTGCAAACCAATCTTATTTAGACTTTAGTGGTGAAATCTTCTGATGAAATCTTCCTTCTAATTCTGCAAAAGAATCTCGGTGGAACATTTCTGTCTGGAAAGGCTCTGGCATATGAAGATGTGCCAGACTGCAGCCATGTGCCAGATGCGTTTGGATCCATGGAATTTTCTGATGTAGCTTCAGTGTTTGAAGAATCTCCACTCGATCTAAATACTCAGAAAACAAAGCAGGTGTGTGAAGATGTACAGCTAGTTTCTTACAGAAAAAATACAGCTCTTAATCTAGAAATCTGTTTCTCATTGTATCTAGTGCTTACTCCATATTTAAGTATCTAGTGGACCTTGACCAAAGGAAGATAAAGATAGAGCAAAGAAGTATGTTAAGCATAAATTTTGTTGCCTTCTACCTGTAGGCCATGGTTGGTTTGACGTGATCCCTAACTCCAGTGTTTGGTTTGCACAGAAACAGCAAGCAAGGGAACAAGTAAAGGAGTCAGTGAGGATTTTAAAACACAATGGGAAGCGATAAGGCACAGTTAATAAGATTCTGGAGTTAGGCTGGAGGTAGGCAGAGGTTGAAAGGTACCGAAAGAAATTCAATCTTACTGTGTTGGACAACAAAATCCACTGTGATATTATTCAAATTTTTAACTAAACCAAGTGATAATTCATATTTATGTTTAGATAAGCTGGTGAGGGTTAATCCTCAATGGAGAATTGAGATGAACAAATAAAAAAATGGTGTTTGACAGTCTATAAGAAACGAACTTATTCTAGGAGAGAATCAGAGTTTTCAACTGTTTTGTTCAATAGCCAAATAATGTATGATATTTTTATAAGCATTGTGTCTGACCTTCTCAGCTGTTAGAATTTCTTTGACAGTAACTTCTCCGGCTGTGATCAGAAAACCTTTTGTTCCGTCTCTGGCACCATTCGAGGCATGATACTCAACTGGGTGATATGGAATTCACACTGTCAACTCCAGTGACAAGAAAAGTGGCATCTAAGAAGCGTGCAAACACAGAGAATGTTGATGCAGAGTCAGTGTTAAGAAATGAGCTGCCCTTTGCATTTCCTGCTCCAAAGGCCTTCTTTTCGAAGAGCCAGACAGAGAAGCAAGTAGAAGGCATATCTTTTTAGGCGCCTACTTCCAAAGGTATGTTGTATCTAACAAATGGAAACCTAGAACATGTGTAGCTTAGGAATTTTTTACTTTTAATATGAATGCAGTACTTGTAGGTCCTAAAATTCTGAAAGGTTTCAGTGTGGGGTTTATTTGGTCACAGCACATACAGCTGCCATCCTGTACATCTGACAGTGCACTGCAAGCGGTTTAACCATATATCAGGGCATGGTACACGTCTGTTAATGATAGAAGTTCTCACAGTTTCACAAGGAGCATGCCTTGAGATGCATTCAGATAATGAGATAAGTGCTGTGTTCCTAAAACTAGCATGTGTCTCCACTCTCCATCGAGATTTAGTAGATAATTTCTTTAACAATTATGATGAGAGTTTTGTTTTGTTTTTATTTTTTTCTGGGCTATTATTTTGAGTGAAAGAAAAGGGTATGCTTTTATTTAAGCGAGCTTTTGATTGCATCATGCTTCTAAATTAAATGTAACCTACTGAATTCCTCATGATAGCATACGAGTACTTGCGTGTATCTGTTCTCCCTAATAGAGGGAGAAGAGACTCAGTGAACCTGGACAGTGTTACCCAGGGTTGTGAGAACAGCTAAATGATTGTTGAGAACTGGTCAACTCGTGAGCCTGAGACCTGGGATCCTCCATCCTAGGGTGGAACTTTACTGGAGCACGTGGGTGCCACAGCAACAAAAGGACTGTGTACAATAGACTGAGAGTTTGCTGAGTTTCTTGGTTTACAGAAAGCACAACTAACTCAGCAGCAAGTGACGTATTTGGGATAGGAGATGACAGCTGGACTTTGAACCTTAAGGACTGCCAAGAAAGAAGCCATCTGCTCAACCCCTGAGCTGCAAACTGCCAAGGAACTCCATACGTTGCCAGGAATGACAGGAGGGTGCCGACCATGGATACACAGCTACGGACTGATGGTAAACTTGAAACAGCTTGAAGTGAGTAAGGGATATCCAGGGTGCACTGGTGCTCAATATTCAAGAAGCCCATCAATCTACACTGGGCCAAAGGATACCAGTTTTAATATCTCATGCAGTGTTTACTGTATTGGAGGCAAAAGGGGGACATTGGCTTTCACCCCACAGAATCACAGAATCACAGAATTACCCGGGTTGGAAGGGACCTCAAGGATCATGTAGTTCCAACCCCCCTGCCTAGCAGGGCCACCAAACATACGCCTTTACTAGATCAGGTTGCCCAGGGCCCCGTCCAACCTGGTCTTGAACACCTCCAAGGACGGGGCATCCACAACCTCACTGGGCAGCCTGTTCCAGGACCTAACCACCCTTCTAGTAAAGAACTTTCCCCTAACATCCAACCTAAATCTTCCCTCCTTCAACTTAAAACCATTTCCCCTAGTCCTGCTATTATCAGCCCTTTCGAAGAGTTTACTCCCCTCCTGGGAGTAAGTTCCCTTCAGGTACTGAAAGGCTGCAATGAGGTCACCCCGCAACCTTCTCTTCTCCAGGCTGAACAAACCCAACTCCCTCAGCCTGTCCTCATAGGGGAGGTGCTCCAGCCCCCTGATCATCTTCCTGTCCCTCCTCTGGACCCTTTCCAAAATCTCCATATCTTTTTTGTACTGAGGGCTCCGCACCTGGACACAGTACTCCAGATGGGGCCTCACAAGAGCAGAGTAGAGAGGGACGATCACCTCCCTATCCCTGCTGACCACCCCTCTCCTGATGGAGCCCAGGATCCCATTTGCTTTCCGGGCTGCCAGAGCGCACTGCTGGCTCATGTTAAGTTTCTCATCTATCAGGACCCCTAGGTCTTTTTCAGCCGAGCTGCTCTCAAGGACAACTCCTCCCAGCCTGTACAGGTGCCTGGGGTTCTTCCGGCCCAAGTGCAAAACCTTGCACTTTGCTGTGTTGAACCTCATTAGGTTCACCCGAGCCCAGCTTTCCAGCCTGTCAAGGTCCCTCTGAATGGCATCTGTTCACCCCAAAGATTCCCGAAATACCAGGCCATCCTGGTAGAGCAGGGTGATATAGAAATAATTGTAACTACTATTGCCAACCCAGTATCTTTCCTTAGCGGAACTCCCCTGGTGGAGAACCAGGATGACATCACTGCTTTGAAACAACTGATGCTGCACATTACATCCAGTCGGTCGGAGCTGAAGGACGAACCCTTAGAAGATGCAGAAGACGCCTGGTTTACCAGCAGCTGCAGTTTTGTGAGACAAGGAGGCTGTAAGGCAGGACATGCAGTAACTGCTACTGAGCAGGGAATGGAAGCACAACCATCAGCCGTGGGGACTACCCCTCAGAAGGCTGAAATAACTGCCTTGACGAGAGCCTTAATGATATGGACAGATGCTAACTATGTGTTTGGGGTGTCACACGCTCATAGTACCATCTGAAAAGAGCAAGGATTGCTCACACACAAGGAAAAGAGCATGATGTAAATGTACCTATGTTGTAGGGCACAGTTCTCTATCCAGGCCCAAGTCTGTGTGGGTGTCTCCTCTATCCACAAAGCTGCTCACACTGCAGGAGGCACAGGCTGAGAGGAGAGGCCAGAGCAGCTCTCCCACTGTGACACGGAGCAGCAGGATACAAGTAAAGGAAGGCCCCGCAGCGGTACTGGGAAGGTTCCACACAGTCATCAATTTTTCATCTGAAAGGTAAAGAGGAATTCCCTTTTCTGCCCCTATCATCATTGGTCGGGTGAGTAGCAATGATGCCCGGTGTGCTTCCATCAATGGAGCAGAATAGGCGGAAGGCTGGGGTGCAGGCTTTCCTCTGCTGAGGTGAGTGGGGGCTCAGGGTGTTGCTCAGTGGTAGATTTGTTCACACTGAGTTCTAACAGGAAACTTGCTCAACATCGAAGGCCTTGCAAAAGTCTGGCTGAGTGATGTCAGTTGCTTTTCCTTTCCCTACTGATGCTGTCACTCCACTGTAGAAGGCCACCAAAGCGACCAGGCTGCATGTCTCCGTTTCCGCTGTTTCTCCATTTCCTTCTTGTTGCTCCCTGTAACCAGCAGGTTCAGCCATGCTGCTTTCCTGCCTCCTCTGCTGTGTTTCGTGTGGTCGGGATGGAGCTCAGAGCTCCAGCTCTGAGTAAGGTTTTCTGAGAAAGTTACCATCTCTTTTCCATTCCTTTACCCCTAAAAACAGTTTTCCAGTGTCTCTCATGCAAGAATTCTTTGAACAGCCTGCAGCTGACTCTCCTGAAGCTCAGGATCCTGACTTTGCTTTTTGCCAGGCCTGCATTCCTTGAGATGAGGAACTCTAGGAGGGCATGGTCACTACAGCCCTGACCACCTCCAGTCTTAACCCCTGCTGTGCACCATGTCCAGTAATGCTTCCCTTCTGCTTGGTGTGCTTAATACTTGGCCCACAAAGTTATTGTCAGTGCACTCCAGCAGGCTCTCAGACAGCTTGCAGCAACTGGGATTGGTGCTGGGTGGTTGCTGGGAGGTGTCTCAGCAGAAAAGCTGGGCTGGGGTGGGCGTGCTGTGTCAGTCCTCATCGCAGCTGGCAGAGAGAGTTAGAGGAGGGTGATGGGTGCTGCCTGCTCTCAATGCTGCTGCACTGAATTTGGGGCACAGCAGCACACTGGTGAGTGAGCTGGGAGGGAGACGGACTGCTGCTGTGCATGGCTAGGCCAGAGCTGGAGGATTGTCAAACACGTGAGTCATGCTGGTGCAGCCATTGCAGCTGCAGCAGGAGTAGAAGACAAAGAGGTTTTGTAGAGGACAGAGGGTGGTGACTCATGGTTTGATGTCCAGGTGGAGGCCGATAACAAGTGGTGTCATCCAGGAGTCTGTCTTGGGACCAGTGCTTTTTTACATGGTTATCAGAGACACCAATGATGCAATGGAGTGCACCCTCTGCTGTTTGCTGAGTGGTGCGGCTGACGCAGTGGAAGGAAGGGATGCCATTCAGAGGGAGCTCAACCGAGAGGTTGGCCTAGGTGAATTTAATGAGGTTCAACACAGCAAAGTGCAAGGTTTTGCACTTGGGCTGGAGGAATCCCAGGCATTTCTACAGACTGGGAGGAGCAGTCCTTAAGAGAAGCCCCGCAGAGAAGGACCTGGGGGTCCTGGTGGATGAAAAACAGAACGTGAGCCATCAGCGTGCTCTTGCAGCTCAGAGAGCAAATGGTCCCCTGGGCTCCATCAGAAGAGGGGATGGCCAGCAGGGACAGGGAGGTGATTGATCTTCATGATCCTTGAGGTCCCTTCCAACCCGGGCCATTCTATGATTCTGTGATTACACTCGCTGTCAGAAATAACGGCAGCTGTACAGATGTTGGATATATTTTGGGACAGTTCTTGTAACCAGCTGATTTTAAGACCTTGCCCGAGTCAAGAGTCTAAATTGAGTGTCAGAAGAAAGCTGGTAAAGTGGCTATTGCTCATTCTTTTTCATTTGCTGATTCTTTCATTCGGGTTCCTTTTCCAAAGGAGATTCTGGTGATGGAAGCAATTGAAGAAAGAACCAAAGCAGCTCTTGCCAAGAGTGCTTGAAGTCCCTGTGGAGAGAAGCAAAGAACTTGGGCTTCCTCTGGGATGCGCCCCACCATGTCTCAGGAAGGAGACAACTGCTGTTCCACTTTCTGCTTTGTGTGTGGAAAGGTACGTCTGGGTTTTCTTGTTTTTCTTTCTTTTTCTGGCTTTGAAGGAGAAGGGGTGGAGCAAGGGGAGACCCACTGGTCATTTGTTAACTCAAGAGCAGGATGGATTCTGCATTGACTGTGAAAAACCTGGGCTAGTAGCATGGGCATATTTCAGGCTGGACTCTTCTTTTGCTGCTTGATTTCCTTTTGGCTACAGGGAGACAGCTGTCTAAAGGTGTGTTTTCAAACCCACTCTCCAAAACCATGTTTCATTGTTGCAGGTGGTTCAGTGTGCTCTTGCAGGGTAGATGTGTTTGCTGTAGAATCTGAATGGTTTCTGTTCCTAGGGGAGGACTGGGAGGAGGTAGTGAGAAGAGAATTCAATGCCTGAGGTGTATCTTAGTGAGAAATGTTGGCATGAGGTGCTGAAAGTCTTGAGTTGTCAAAGGCCAGTGAGGCTCAGACTCCTTAACCTGCTGGAGCAGGGTGGAAGCAAGGAGTGGGCACTGCCGTCCCACAAGCTGCACTTGGTTCTGGTCTGCCAGGTCTGTGCTGGCCTGGATTTCTTCTGAGAAGTTTGTTGGAGCTGCTTGGAGTAGTGAAGGGTGGGGAAGAAGTGCTGCTCCAGAGCTATGAGACGTGCAGCTCCTTCTGAAGTGCTCCTGAGAAGGACGGAGCGCATTTGCTGCAGCTTTCTCTGCAGATGTGCTCCTCACCTTGAAATCCTCGTGGTTTGTCCTCAGCTCCTGACCACGGCCTGTTCTCTGTTTTGCAGGCTGATAACATGCAGAAGCCGCAGCTGGTGCGTGCTATGTCATCTTTAAACGTACCAGCATTTGCGGCAGCCCATGTTATTAAGAGCCACGTCACCCAGGGGCCAGATGAGCTCTCTCTGGAGGTAAGCAGTTCCAGGCGTTCCGTGTTGTCGTGCATAGAAGAGGGCAGTCCTTTCTGCTTTGTTTTCCTACCAGATTTGCTGAATCTGGGATTGATGTTTCAATCTCTTTCAGGTCGGAGATCTGGTGAGCATTGTTGATATGAGGACATATCAACAGGCTGAGCCCCTGGTGGAGAGGCAAGCGTGGCTTTGAGGTAGGCACACGTTTTTGACTAGAGAGCACAACTTCAGTAGAGTTGGGAATCTCAGCTTGGAGCTGCTCTGCCTGCACAGGATGGCTGCTGGATGCAAACAGTTGCCCTGTGTCACTGTCAGTGGACCTTCCCTTTGGCTCTGGGCTCGGGCTAATGCTCACCTGTCTTTTTGTTCTAATTACAGGTTGGGCTTTTCCCTGGTGAGTGCATGGAACTCATCAGCGGAAAAGTTCCCGATTCCCTCCTCAATTCATTGCCAAAGCCAGGTGCGTAATTTACATTTGACAATGCGAGTTAGTCAAATAGGGTCAGAACGTTACTTTCAGGGGGTTTGTTTATGCCCAAGTTCAGCAAGCTTAGAAAGAGAACTACAGTAATCTCCTTGGGCACCTCCAGGGATGGGGAAAATCCATTCTTGCGTGTCCTTGTTGGGAATGTTCTTCCCGTTGTTACATGCTCTGTCGAATGCATTGCGCTCAGCTTCGTCCAACCGAGCCAGGCCTGAAATGAACTGGTTTCTTTGTTTTGTTGCGCAGAGCCAAAGAAATGGGGCAAGCTCATCAACGGCCTTTGTTCCCTGGTGAAGGTCAGCCCTGGGAGAGCAAAGCAGCCTGAGCCTCCGACATTCTCCGGATCCATGTCCTTGCTTGACATCGTTGAGAGGTATTTAGCCTTCAGGACTTGAGGGCTGAGCTGTAGGAATGGAAGCATCCTCTGCTGTTTGAAACAGAGGGCGTTTCTAAGCTGTGTTTCAGCAGAAAGCAGGCAGTGCCCAGAACAGGCAACTTTTGGCCAGGGCTCGGTGCAGCTCTTCCATCACCCTGCACCACGTCTGACAGCATGCTCTGTTTTCTCTGCAGAATGAGTTCTCCCAGTAAGAGGGCAGAGTCAGCAGCTGGCAGTTGGTGTTCCTGCTTCTACCTGGGCAAACCATCCCCTGTGGCCAAACGCCAACTGCAGAGCAGTGCCAGGGAGCCCTCTGAAGCAGAAGTCTTGGTCCTGGCAGGTAAGGGTGCAAGTCCAGCTTACAAAACACTGCTTGTCAGCAACACAGGTAGAATTCATGCTTTCAGTGGGCTTGTACCTCCTTCTGGCGTTCAAGCCCGTCTTGATCCCTGTCTTTCCCAAATGAGTCTCTTGTCAACACAAGAGCTGGACCTGCACGTGGATCACTTTCAAGACAGTGACACTGTTGCTAGAAGCCTATTTGCTTCTGCCCACCACCACTACATAGCCAAATGTCAAGAATCTCCATGGTTCATCTTGCGAACGTTCGACACTAACTGCTGTACATCTGCTCCTTCCTAGGTGACCCGAGCCCTTGTATATCCCCAAGACGCAGGGCATGTTACGATGACGCATCTTCCATCAATGAAGAGTTGTTACTAAGCACAGAATGCTGCAGTTCGGATGAAAGCCTTCCGTATAACATCAGCTATCAAGAGAAGAAGGTCATCATCGTTGAAGCCTTCATTCATCCCATCCCTACTGAAGCTGCTGACCTGAGCCCACCAGACACCTCAGGCACCAGCCTGGACTCAATGTCTCTGCAGTGCAGCCCAGCCCAAGCACAGCCTGAGTGCCCCGACAGCAGCACCACCATGCAGGCTCAGGTCAGCATCACCGAGGAGAAGCTGAGCATCTCGCAGGGGGGCACAGAATCAGGACACGAGTCCCAGGCTCCGGGCAACAGCACAGGCTCTGAGCAGCTCTCATGATTACAAGAGAGGATGAGTCCCATCTTTCCTCCAGACCTCACACCCCCTCCTTTCTCCTATTGAATAAAGGCACGCTCGTGCTCAATCAATGCCTTGACTGAATTCCGAGTTTTCATTCGCAGAGATTGGGATGAGTGCAAGAAACTGCAAGGCAGCTCAGCTTACAACACTCTGGCTGTGGGGTTTGTGCGGCCGAGCTCTGGGTGTGTTCCCATTTTGCCTGACTTTGGGATGCCTGCAGCGAGAGCTCTGCTGCCGTTGTGTATGGCAGCAAATAGTCTCTAGCATCCTGGATGCTGCTCATGAAAACCCCAAGCTTCCTGGCTGTGGCTGTGATGCTTTTCAGGGCCTTTTGATGCTCTTTGATGCCGTGGCTGCTCCCTAACACCTCTGTCCTCCCGCCGTGTCCATTCCTGGCTCCCACCTGTGAGCTGTCCCTGCAGATCATCTCTAGCCCTGCCATCATCGCGCTGCAGCAGGAGGAGCTCGCCCTGACCAACATCAGGCAGTGCTGCCTGCCTCTCTCACTCTCTAGACCAAGTGTAACTACGCTGTCATGGAGACAAATGCTTTCTGTCACATCCTCCATCCCTGCAGACATTTACCGGTAGGCGGCTCTTGCAGAAGAAGATTCAAGCAGCAGAACCTTTTGCTCAGCTACAGCACACAAATGCTACAAAAGCAGGAACAACCCGCAAGCTCTGGGTCTGTTTGTCTTGCACAGGCATGCACTAACTGCGTTTGATGGTACCCCCCATCCTTGATTTCCTTCCCTGCTTCTTGTCTGATGACGCTGCTGAGCCAGGAACAAGCTGCCCAGTGTGGCAGAGCATGGTGCAGGGCTGTGCTGGGACCTCCTCCCCTTCATCTGCTGCAGATCAGTGCCACACACGTGCCATTGAGATGCTCTGGCACGGGATGTGCCTCCAACCCAAAGCTCCTTCCCACCTCCCAAGGAAAAACAAAGCAACCCAAGCATCTCCAGCAAAGCTGCCCAGCAGACAGCAGGGAATGCAAACAGCTTCTGGCTGCTCCCCTGCACTCCTGTCCTAAGTAATAGACCCCATGAGGACTGGCTGGGAAATCAGTGCATGACACATGTGAGTGTGCACAGGATTGTGCAAAGCAGTGGGGTTCCATGAGTTTGTGTGTGTGTGTATCTCGGCTGTTATGAAAGCATGGGAAGACTGCCTTACTGAGTCCCAGATAATTACTTATCCTCAAATGATTTTTCCTGGCCAAATTTAAAGCCTCTTACAGGTAATCGAGACCAACAGGCTGTTGTTGCACAATCAACAGGCACAAACTAGATGAATAGCTGAGGAAAATAAAGCATCATGCCAAGGGTACTAGATAAGTGAGCAGCTTGAGATCTGCACATTTATGTGATACTCATGGTCTTAGACAATATTTGCTTAGTGAGGTCACATAGAATGAAAGTAAAATAGAAGAAGTGCAATTGGTCTCAGTTCACACAGCTGGCTGGTTTGTCTCAGGCTAATCCTGAACTGCCTCAAGCGACTGCTTTGGTGCTCTACAGAACAGCAACTTCAGAGATCTCTTTCTATTACTAAGTTTTTGAAAGAGCAATTTGCTCTGTTAATTATCCATCATTTCTGTGCAGTCTGTTTTGTCAGACTTGTCTTTAGCTTCCAAGTTGTATGTGAAGAATTGTTTCCGTTGTAATGCACAATGTACTAAAAATTGAGAGATGAAAATGTGAAGAGTTTTTCCAGCTTTGATTTCATGTCTGGAATTTTGGAACCCACTACTTGCAGTTGTTAATCTGTCCAAACTGGTCTGGTTTGGAATGCCCTCATCCTTCTTGAATCGCTGTTAAAGGCGGAGCAATTCCTACAAGTGCCATGGCCCCACTGTTGTTCTAATTCTTGTTTCTTTGTTTTCCACACGCTGCTTTTCAAGCCTCCTTTTTCTTTACAGTCAAAGTGAGAACTGCACTGTGAGGTGTCTGAACCTTGTTGTGCCTGTACATAAATAGAACAGTAGCAAAGCCAGACAGGTGACTGTGCTGACAGCTCTCGTAGCCAGTAACACGTAACTGTGCTAAATCCCTTGTGACGGCTTTGATTTCATTTTTGCCAGTGAAATCCTTGTAAAAGGAACTGCAGCAGTGTGATGAGCTAAGGTGAAGATGCTGGTTTTAGTAGTGCTCTAAGCTGAGTGAAAGGGCAATTGAATGAGGGTTATATGCTTTCTCTGGGACGATAAGGCTCTTTTTCCTGAGGGAAAGAGCCAGCTTTTCATGGGCTATATGTGGGCTTTGGCAAGGGCAGACAATCCAGTCTGTCAGGAAGCCATTTGAGGTGCTTCAGGTTTGTAAGCTTGTCTTTTTGTTTTTCAGGCGGATATTTGGAGCATGGGTGTAGTGCTGTATGCTCTGCTGTGTGGGTTTTTCCTTTGGATGATGACAATATGATGGCACTCTACAGGAGGATACCAGTGGGTATCAGTGGTGCTAGAATACACTGAGAAGGGAAATAGCTGAGCTTGACAAGAGGCCTTGCTTTTCGGATGGCAGAACATGCTGAGCTGTGAGTAGAAAGGCCTGTCTGCTGAATATTGTCCCTGTTTTTGCTGCTTTGTCTACCAGTATTTTGTGGAATTGGTTCTACGCTTGGTTGGCCTATGTGGCACTGTAGCCTAATTCTGTATCATGATAGCATACAGAATTTAAGGAAAAGTATTTTCTTGCCAATGGTCTGGATTTTTTGTATCTGGTTCTTCAACTGGCTGCTCCCTATACTATCTGTAGTAAAAATACAGACACATCATTTGATTTCCCTGAAATGAATGTTCCTAAATGCCAGCTCTTCTCATGTCTACAAAGATCAAAGTTCTGCATTTGCTATTAGAATTTCCTCTTCCAGAATCAGGAGGTAATGTAGGACCCCACAGATTGCCTTCAGAATCCAACAGTTAGTTCTGTTTCCTTTCGGAGTGCATAACAACCTGAGCAAATGAATTGAATGACGTGGCTTATTAGTCTGGTACAAACTCTGCTGTACACTGAAACTTGGTCCATTTGTAAGCAGGACTTTGTCCATCTCTGCAGGACAGCAGAAAACCCTTTGTGCTAATCATGATGCCAAGAAGCAGAATGCGGCAAATGGCAGATGATCCAACTGCTTCAGGTGTTCATTTCCTTAAAACTGAATAGTTTTGGACTGAGAGTTTGTAAGCAGAACAGAGCTCTTAAAGCTGTCAGAGACTATTTCTGCACTGTTCAATTCTATCTGCACAACATACACAGGATCTCAGAACTGCGTTGCTTGAATTGGTGGAACTTGTTGAAGTGAACTGGGATGAGCAAGTTTTAGAACTTAGTCAGAATGCAGTAAAAAATGGATAATCTCATGAGTATTAAGGTACAGGCTTGCTATTTCTGCACTGAATTTGTTTTTATTTTACATGGCTGTGATCTGAAAGTTGCTTGAAACGCAGGCACCTAGGCACTGTTGTGTAACTGAATTTCACACGATAGGTCCTGAAATATCCTGGAATCAAAAACTCTGACTTGTTTTAAGTCTGCTGCTTGAGTCTAATCAGGGTCATAGTGTCTGTGTGCAGTGTTTCTTTCCCTGTAATGCTCCACATCATTTCATTTTGGGAATATTGAAGGAAATGGACTATGTGCCATAACTGTTGTTAGAACAAAGTATGTCTGGTGTGATCTTATGCATAGGTTCTGTAACTGCTCTTCACAGCTCAGGTGTTTGACCTTCCTTTTGGTGAAGTGATGAAATACTGCTGGTTTCTATTTGTGCTTCTAGGCACCTTGAAGCTCTTAGGAATAGAACAATTGTCTCCAGTTCTTTTCAATGATATCAGTAACAGCTCGAGTGTTGCTGCCCACTAGGTAGACCCAAAGAAGCAGATTACAGTGAAACAACACACGAGCTGGACCTGAATGAGGATCACTTTCAAGACAGTGGCTATGCTGCTTCAAGCCTACTTGCTTCTTCCTGCCGCCACTCTATTACCAAGTATCAACAACCTTTCATGATTCAACTTGCAAATGTTTGAAACTAACCCTTGTGTTTCTATGCCTTCCTAGGTGATTCGAGCCCTTGTCAACCCCAAAGATCCAAACCAAGCAGTGTCTTTCCATCAATGGAGAGTTCTTATTAAGCATGAATCGCTGCAATTCGGATGACAGCCTTCCACATGGTAACAGTGATGGACACAAGGGGCTCATCCACGTTCATGCTCTCATATCTCCTGGCTCTGCTGAAGCTCCTGACCTGAGCCTGCCAGACACAGCAGTCACCTGCCTGGATTGTGACCCAGCGCCTTTGCAGTGCTGCCCATCCCAAGCACAGCCCGAGTGTCCCAGCAGCAGCACCACCATGCAGGAGCAGGGCAGCATCAGTGAGGTGAAGCTGAGCATCTTAGATGGGGACTTAGAGTCAGGCTGCCAGTCCCAGGCACCAGGCAGCAGCACCAGCTCTGAGCCACTCTCATCTTGACAAGAGGAGTCCCATCTTCACCCTTGACCTCTCAAGCCCTCCTGTCTTTTATTGAATAAAGTCACTCTCATGCTCAGTCATCGCCTCGACTGCATTCTGAGTCTTCAATCACAGGGATTGGGATGAATGCAACAAACAGCAAGGCAGCTCAGCTTGCAATGCTATGGCTGTGGGGTTCGTGCAGGCAGAGCTCTGGGTTCCCATTTTGCCTGGCTTTGGGATGTCTGCAGCAAGATCTCTACCATTTTGTATGGGAGCAAATAATCTCTAGCATCCAGGTTGCTGCTCATGATAATCCCAGTCTTCCTGGCTGTCACTTTGTGATACTTTTCAAAGCCTTTTGATACTCTTTGATGCCTTGGCTGCTCCCTAACACCTCTGTCCTCCTGCCATGTTGATTCACGTCTCCCACTTTTAAGCTGGCTTTGCAGATCATCTCCAGCCCTGTCATCATCACGCTGCAGCAGGAGGTGCTCACCTGGCCCAGTGTCTGGCAGTACTGCTTGTTCTGCAGATGAGCAGCTGCCTCCTCATCTCTTCAGCTACAGTAGTTTTTCTCAGGGCAGTTAGATGCAGTCATGCTCCTCTGGATTTGGTGTGTTAAATCCATGCTGCATGGCAGCAGTCAGTGCAATACAAAGGTGTTCTGTGTGCCATAGCATTTCTCCAGGGGCTGCCAAAGGTAGAAGCACAACACAGCACCATCCTTCTGACAGTAATGTCTGTGAGTGTTAGACATGTGAGCACTGCATCATCCCCAGCGTGTCAGTGCTTTTCCACACCAACCTGACTCTCACACTCTGCACTAAATGTAACTCTGCTCTTGTGGAGACAAATGCTTTCTGTCACATCCTCCATCCCTGCAACCATTTGCCGGTAGGCAGCTCTTGCAGAAGAATCAAGCAGCAGAACCTTGTGCTCACCCTACAGCATGCAAATGCTATGAAAGCAGAAATAACCTGGCATGCTCTGGGTCTGCAAGGCTGCACAGATGGGAGAGGTAGATTGTGTTTTTGCAGTGGAAGTTTCCAGTATTTTCAGTACATAGTGTAGGCCCTAACTGAATGTATAACCCTCTTGTAAAACAGCTGTATAAGTAGTTTTTCCACCAAGAAAGTTGCTGAACAGAATTAAGTTCAGACTGGGGGCATTCTGACATGGGGAGAATTGAGACAAGCACAAGATAAATACAGGGTGGGTAGAGCCCAGCACAGGACAGAATGAATGTACTGACTTTTGGAAACATTGCCCTTCTCTGTCCGCAGAAAAGTACAAGGCAGACCTAAAAACAAGAGGTTGGTAATTGACCTTCTATGGAAATGAATCCTAGCCACAGTCTCGAGGAGTCTGTGAGCCTGAGATGCTCAACCAATGAGAGCCATGAGAGCATCACCTGCAGTGGGTTTAGGGCACAGAACAGAATTGATTTCACTGACTGGTGTGCAGTTTCTCCCTTGCCAATAGGGGATGTGCGCGCAGTATTGCAATAATGAATAAGCACTGCTGCTATCGCTGCCATCTTTGCCTAACTAGAAATCTTTGACTTTGAGAGTTTCTCACACAAGGGGAGAGGGTAAGAAAGTAAAGAGGCACAGAAAACTAAGGGAAACTGCTCTTCTTTATCTTATCTATAAAAATTGATACGATGCTGTTGTGCATTTTTTTTAATTTTATTTTTAATTTTTTGCTAATGTCAGTTAGATTGTTTTAAAATATCCACACACCAAAATCTGACTACCAAGCAAATGTAATGAAAATGAAATGAAGGTGAGTTAGTGGAAAGCACAAGGCCATATTATATTAGGCTCCAGCAAATTTACAGGCAGTCACTGCACGAAGAGGTAGATCTGAGTTGCACATTATATGATTCCCACAAAGATTAAGGAAATCTGAAGTTTCAATATATTTTTTTAATTCTTTTTTCATTTCATTTTTAAACACCTGACCCAGACCCCAACCCTCACAGGAGCTGTAAAGATAACAGCACTAACCCGCAATGTAACTCTAATCCTAACCCTTACCCTGATTCTAAAATCGTCCCTAACTCCAAATGCAACAACAAAAATGATGCTAGAAGTTTGTAGCAAAAGGAACCTTAACCCTGATCATAATCCAAAAAAAAAATCATTATGGTAACAATAATCTTTACCTTAAGAGTAATATTAATCAGAGCCCAGATGATGCCTGCATCCAATCAGAAGCATGCTTTGTATTATTTAAGAGTTGTATTTTTTCCAATGAACTCTCTCTATTATCACGTTTATAAAGTAACAGAGTCTGTTCTTTTTCTCCTGACACTGTGCCTTACTCCTGACATCCCCTGGAAATGACCCAGATAGGGCACCATCAAAGTAATGCTAATAGTAATGTCAATCCTAAGGGTATCTCTAGCCTCAGTGTTAATGGGACGCTAACAACAATCCCAACAGCCTTAAACATTCTGGTGGTGTGAAAGAGGTGCTGCCTTGCACATGCTGGGCAGTCCCATTGCCTGTTAAATGCAGGCGGCAGCGTAGAAACATGATGCCCGTGGTCAGAATGCCCTGTGGCAGATCCTGGCACCGGAGAACTGACCGGAGAACCATGAGAGAACTGACAACAAATCACGCGACATCAGAACCGACCCAGTGGTTATTTACAAGCCTTGGGAGACCCAGACAGGATCTCAGAGTGGTGAATGTAGGTACAGAAGTTGTTACTACTCTGTTTTCTTCTAAAAGAAGTGTTTTTTTTTCATCTCAGAAGTTGGGGGGGGGGGGGGGGGCGGTAAAGGGATATCAATTTAATTACTCATTAATTTATTGACAGACATTCAAGTTTGCTACGTTTGGAGAAGTTTTTATTTCTTTGCTGTGGTTTGGTTTTTTCTTTTTTTCTTTTTTTTTTCCCCCTTCCCTCCTCTTCCATCTTTGTGTTCTTCCCCTATAATCAAAAGAGAACGGATCCCCAGGGTCTGTCCCGCAGACGTTCTTTCCGTGGTCTCTGCTGCCACCTGCTGGCCAATAAGCGGAACTGCCACTGTTGGGCGTTTGGTGCCGCAGGAAGCACAACGCAGATCTGAGTTCTGACCGGTCTACGCAGCAAATCCGCCAATCTTTATTGTGATAAGCCCTCCACATGGCATTGCGCATGCACTCGAACACGCAACAGGCATAGATTTCTCTTAACTCCTTGAGGAGCAGGCAAGCAGAACAACTGAGCGCACCACTGCTTGTGATTGGGCCACCCCCATCATAGAGATGTGTGTTAGATCTTTTACCCACCCCTGGACTGGCCTTGTTGTTTAACGATAACCTCTGAAATCTGAGCTACTGGTTCTACCACCTGTAGTGTAGAATAGGTAGCCAATAAATGCTTTTCAACTGTGATGTATCTTTATTCTGCTCCATGCCAAACATGTGGCCAAAACCTCATAGGGGTTCACAAAGAACTCTGGCTCTGCCAGAGCCCCCATCCAGACCCTTCTTGAGTTACATTCACATCTAGTTTGGCTGAAAAGGTTGGACTATAAATACTCAGTGCTTGGGCCTGTTTAACAGATATTTTTTCCTGATTATGCTGTCCATCGATCTTTTTAAACTGAACTCCTGCTCTAATCTGGTCTTTAAACATTTGTTGTCTCAAGACCCTAATGGGTCCAGACTGGATTACCTTAGGGGCTGGACGCCTAAGTCATGGCAGCAGATGGTTCTCTGCCTTTCTCAGACCTTTCCACCACCATTCAGAGCCTGCATCTGGCCGTAGGCACTCTTGTCTCCCCATCAATTGGGCAGCCTGTTGTATTACAGCACCTGAGGGCCACTGGGGGGTTCAGTATGGATAACATAGACCCATACTGATGTAAAGGTGATGGCTGTAGGATGAGATCCCTCGTTCCTGATGAAAAATTTATTGACTGGGCTCTCAAAATCATCTTCATAGATTGCCTCTTTCATGCCTAATTCTCTAATATAATTTTGTTAGTCCTCCATAGAGGACCACAGGCTGATATTTAATGGTATGTCATTCTTATTTGGCCATGTTATATGACACACAGCCATAAATCATTCACTGATCAAATGGCTATCCTCATTATGTTGGACAGAGCATACAGTCTTTGCCTGAGGGCAGGGTGAGTAGTAATGGATGTCAGTTTTGAAATTTCCAGTCCATTCACCACAGCGCTTTCTGCCTCCATGTCCCATAACCAGAGCAGCTATGCTGGCATGCTCTCTTGGTTTCTGTCTAAACCACTGTACTATATCCATCAGTTCAGCTGCTGTATTATGAGCAGCAGGGTTTGGGGGTGGACACTGATCAGGGCACTCCCACCAGCCTATCCTGCATTTTTTTTTTTTTTTTTTTTTTCATTTTTGGGTTACAATCAGTCAGAACTCAAATAGATCTAGTCCAAATGGAACCTCAAAATCTGACCTTTTAGTGCCTTCATTTACAGAGTCCATTTTATACAGATTCCCTTGTACAGGGTCCCCATGGTCTTCCAGAGAGATGTTCCTGATCTTCCATAGGAGAATGATTGAATTAGGTTTTTTCCCCATCAAAACTGCCACCTGTCTTTCCAGTTTTTCAACACTATCATTCAATAGCTGATTTGCATCAGCCTGAGCCTCTTCAGTTATGTTCAGACAGTTCAAGGCCATTAAAAGTGGCCATGCCACCATGAACACAGCTAACTGTCATTCTCAAGTTGTAAGTATGTCTTTGCTAAGACCATGGAAATACTCAGTCAGGTGGGCCAGGGACTCATGGACCCTCCCTCCGTCCCACACAGGGCCCCATTTTTCAGTGACAGAAGCAATGCTGCATTTTGAGGATCCTAGGAATCCCAGGACATGCCCTGACAAAAGGTCATTCAAAGGGGTAGTCTT
The DNA here is from genome assembly GCF_054131305.1 of Coturnix japonica. NCBI lineage: Eukaryota > Metazoa > Chordata > Aves > Galliformes > Phasianidae > Coturnix > Coturnix japonica. The sequence continues at coordinate 3,106,895 of NW_028188948.1, read as the reverse complement.
TCCCCATCCAAACAACTCCATGATATTCACAGAATCACAGAATTGTAGGGGTTGGAAGGGACCTCCAGAGACCACTGAGTCCAGCCCCCTGCCAAAGCAGGTTCCCTACACCACGTTGCACAGCTCAGCATCCAGGCAGGTCTTGAATATCTCCAGAGAAGGAGATTCCACAACCACCCTAGGCAGCCTGTTCCAGTGCTCTGTCACTCTCACCGTAAAGAAGTTATTGCACACATTAGTGCAGAACTTCCTATGGTGCAGTTTCTGTCTGTTTCCCCTTGTCCCGTCTCCACACACTGCTGAAAAGAGTCTGGCCTCAACACTTTGCCCCCCACACCTCAAATATTTATAGAACCTGGATCCTGTCCCCTCTCAGCCTTCTTTTCTCAAGGCTAAACAGACCCAGTTCCCTCAGTCTCTCCTCATTGGGGAGATGCTCCAGGCCCTTCACCATCTTAGTGGCCCTCTGCTGGACTCTTTCTAAGAGATCCCTGTCTTTTTTTTACTGGGGAGCCCAGAACTGGACACAATATTCCAGATGAGGCCTCACCAGGGCAGAGTAGAGGGGGAGGATCACCTCCTTCGACCTGCTGGACACGCTCTTTTTAATGCACCCCAGGATGCCATTGGCTTTTTTGGCTACAAGGGCACACTGCTGGCTCATGGTTAATCTGTCGTCCACCAGGACGCCCAGGTCCCTCTCAGCAGAGCTCCTCCCCAGCAGCTCTTCCCCCAGCCTGTACCGGTGCATGCAATTATTTCTCCCTAGGTGCAAGACTCTACACTTGCTTTTGTTAAACCTCATCCGGTTTCTTACTGCCCAGCTCTCCAGCCTGTCCAGGTCTCGCTGAATGGCAGCACAGCCTTCAGGTGTGTCAGCCAATCCTCCCAACTTCGTGTCATCAGCAAACTTGCTGAGGGTGGTCATTGATGAAGATGTTGAACAAGACCGGACTGAGCACAGACCCCTGGGGGATGCCGCTCGTTACAGGCCCTCAGCCAGACACTGCACCGCCAACGACAACACTCTGCACTCTGCCAGTCAGCCAATTCTCGACCCACTTCACTGTCCAATCACCTATCCCATACTTCCTCAGCTTTGTTATAAGGATGTCATGGGAGACTGTATCAGTTATAGAGGTTATAGAGTTCAATTCCTGTAGTCAATTTGGCGGCCCAGGTGGGACCAGCTCTGTTCGCTGCAGGACCAGCTGAGAGGGAGACACTTTTGGCGCACCCTGAGATTTCTCTGAAGGACTCCCTTCCTCACCTGATCACTGCAGGGACAGACAAGGACCACCCATAGGTGGACCAGGTATGTGTATGGTAAGTGGAGCCCATATGTCTTGAGGAGACATCCTACACAGTTTACAGCCATACGTGCTGCTCCCAGGGAGGTGAGCTCATGGCTTTGGTTGCCAGCTGGGGTAGGAAGACTCCTTGGGTGAGTTCCTATGAAAGGGAACTGTATGTCATATGAATGGAAACAAGAACAAGTACTCTCTCCCAGGTGGGTGACAATAGGAGGGACCTAGGTTGGTCTCTCCTACGGGTATGGGATATAGTGGATAGCCTGTCAAATGGTAGCCTGGGTTCTCCAAGTTGTAATCACGGGGGTTATAGGTTGTATGTTCAATATTATCATCTGCTTTAAGTGTTTGGTACCGTGTGTCAAGCCGACTCTGGGAAAAACATTAACGTTTGCAACTGGTCGACCAGAGTATGAGTGTTAAGATTCCAGCTAGAAAACGTTGTCAGCATTGTGTAGTATGAATAAACCATGGTTTTTGATCTAAATGTCAGAGTGAGTGTGGTGTGAGTGAGACACAGAACAGCTGCAGGGTGAGTGCCGAGTCCCGATCCATGTTTCCTTCCTCCTGTGAGGGAAATGGCCAGACACGGACAAAGTGAAAGACTGTGTTGTCTGTCCACTCATATGTACTTTCTGCTTGTATGTAAGAAGACGGGAGTTTGTACTCTGTAGATTAGTAAGATTGTCCTGAGGAGAGGTGTACATTCCACCCGACCAATGAGTGTCAACCCATTTATGTAATACTATGTACTGCTTGCGAGGAAGTGTGTGAGGGAGGTGGTTCAATCAGTGCTGGTTCTGTGGCACAGTGTTTATAACTGAAGAATACAGACTGTATTAAGGGAGTTTATGTGAACTGAAGAACTGTACGTTTTGACAAACTGTTTTGATGGTATAAGAAAGTGTAATTGTTAATGATATATGAAAGTGTAGTTGAGGGAATGTGGAAGTGTATCTGAGCATAGAAATAGAGGAAGCATTTACAGAGGAAAAAGGATTAAAGTGAGTTTACCTGCATTGACATGAGAGCAACACCCTGCACCGCTACCCTGTGAGCTGAGCAGTGCAGAGCAGAGACACAGTCCCCATGTATCAGGTAGTGTTATTCTGCTTACCAAAAGAATGAGTTCACTACAGAAGAGGCAAATCTTCCCCTCTGCTCCATTTGTGGCATACTCTGGAGTTCAAGACATTGCAAAGCTATGGCACATCTACTTTCTTTCAATGATGAAAACTTAGTGTGCTCTGGGCTCTCATTTCAATTGCATCTAAAGAAGTCTAGGGTCATGCCAGCTGACAGGAAGCTGGCAAATGTTGTCTCATTGTAAGGAAGAGCAAGAAAGATGACATGAGCAATTATGGACCTGTCAGTCCAGAGCCTGGTAAAATTATGGAGAAAATGATGGTGGGAGTTATGGAAAAACAGCTGAAGGACAATTCTGTCATTGGTCGCAGCCAACACAAGTTTGTGAGGCGAAGGTCCTGTTTAATTTAAGCTCATTCTGTGACACAGTTATCCGTTTAGTTGACCAAGGGAAGCCAGTTGATGTAATCCTTGAGGATTTCAGTGGAGATTTTGATACTGTTTCTCACAACAACCTTCTGGACAGAATGTTCTGCATATGGCTAGACAGAAACACAATGTGGTGGGTGAGCAGTTGGCCAGTAGGTCAGTCCCAAAGGATTATAGTCAGTTTTTTCCATCAGGCTGGTAGATGGTCACCGTCGGGGTCCCCAGGGTTCCATTTTGGGGCCACTTTCCTTTCATGTTTATGCAGATGACTTGAATGCAGGACTAGAAGACGTTCTGAGCAAGTTTGCTGATGAGACCAGATGAGGAGGTGCTGTTGCCTCCACTGAGGGTGGAGAGGACTTGCAGAGAGATGTGGACAAGTCAGAGAAGTGGGTACCAGTTGGTACTAAGCACCAAGTGCATAACGTATAACAAGAACAAGTGCCTGATTGTGCACCGCAGAACATAAAGGACTTCAAACTCTGGGAGAATGTGCAAACGAGGGCACTGGAACTGAGAGATCTGAAGTTCAGAGTTTCACAGGGATTGACTGCTTGTTCAGACTGGGCCCTTCTCACATCCCTTCTCACATCCTGCAATGAAACATAGGTCTCATATGGGACATGAACCTCACAGCGTCCTTGCACCACATGTAGAGCCTGGGATCTTCTGTCCCCATGTCTTTCATTTAACATCATACGGACCTCCAACCCATTGCCCCAGGAAATGCCTGGAGCCAACATGAGAGACAGGATCTCTCTACCACTGGTCTTGCAATCAGGGCTTGACCTGTCTGCTTCGTAAGGCAAAGGAGAGGTTTCTTAGCATGCCAGTGCCTTTGCCTGCCTGTAGTCATGGCTTCCAGTTATCTTCTCTAACAAGTCCCTTGGGAAGCTTACTTGGTAATGGCCCTCAGTGGGCCCATTAATACTCCAAGAAACTTCACTGTTACTTCCGACTTTGTCTTGTTGAGCACTTTGTGCAAACTTCTCTCTGCACTAGAGGCTGATGAACTCAGCATCAAATGCACCCTGGGACCATTATAACCTAAAGAATCTCCTGTGCCTTATGCCATCTTGTTATCTTCTTCAGGTTATCAGAACTTGTTCAGCAAAAAGGAGGGATATCTGGAGAGAGCTTAAAGAATCCAGTATAAATTTATTGTCTATTTATTTATAGTTGGGTTTAAAGAAGACATTAAAGCAGCACTGTGCAACTGATACCAATCCAGGATGTCCCAATGAGTTCTGTACTGTTACTGTGTTGACAAAGGTCCTTCTCAACCTCCCCACCCAATTTCTGCTCACAATGGACCTATGGGACTTGCATCACTTTTCTTCACATCACTCTTCTCCTCTGCATTCATCCGCTCAGTGTTAAAACTGCTTTGCACCAACTCCCACTGGCTTTCCTCAGAGAACCAGCTACACATGGAAAAGGAAAGATTTCTCTTTTTTATCTGGCCAGCAAATGGAAAGAAAGGTGATGCAATTGAATGAACAGTAAAACACAGTGATCAACTGCATGCCATGTTCAAGCGGCATCTATTGAAGTTTGTCTTTCATATGGAATATTTTTAAAAGAAATGATTTATTCTGAGGTAGGATAGGATAGATTGAATCACAGTGAAGTAGTTGACAACAGAGGCCATCAGACTCTGAGAGATGGAGCAAATTCCAGTAATCTTCCTGGGATAGATCAGCCAGGTAGTTGAGAGGTATCAACTTAAAACTGATCAGGATTTGTGAGTATTTCACACATTGAGATGGGTTAACACATTCTCATTGATTTATATCTTTGTCTCCAACTCTGTTTTTCACTTTTACTGACATTAATGAACATCTTTCAGACTTCGTGCCTTAATAAAAAAGAGACAGTGATTGAGAAAAAGAAAAAGTATAAGAAGAAAAAGAAAAAGAATAGATAGGAAGGGATAGATCAAATCACAGTGAAGGAGTTGACAACACATTCCATCAGACTTTGGGGAGATGGAACAAATTCCAGTAATCCCCCTGAAAGTCAGAAATCAGACAGATAATTGGGAGGTATCTGACAGAACAAAGAGCAAGGGATGGAGAAATCTGGAGGGCAGTGGGAGTAGTTTGTGCCCAAATGGCCTGCTGAAAACATGCCCTTAACCATGGCCATTTCTTTAGGAGAGCTGAAAAAACTTGGAGGATGAGACACATCAAATAGGCAGCAGGGAAGAGTAGTGCTGGGCACCGGGCTATAGTCACAGGGCATTGGCACTGGCACCGCTGTCTGTGTCTCTGAACCTGAAGACATTTGTGTCCAGCGAACACAGTTCTGGAAAACATTGTAGTTTCAGTAAAAGAAAAAAAAAAGACATCAAATCACCTCAAAGATTCATATTTACAACTTAAAATGGAACAAGACTCATGAGAATTTTTCATGTTGAGAAGGGTTAACACAATTTCAATGATTTCCATCTTTGTCTTCAATTATTTGTTTCAGTTTTATTGACATTTATGATCAACTATTAAGCTTACAGCCTCAAAATAAATAAAAAGAGATACATTTGCATCTTGCACGTGGCCTGATGCCCCTTTCACCTTCGCAGTTCCCACAAGTCCTTCCATGCCGGAGAGTATGAGATCCAGCAGAGCACCTCTCCTCTTTGGTTCCTCCACTGCTTGGTCAAGAAGCTGCCATCTGTGCTCTCCACGGATCTGCTGGATGCCACATGCCCTGCTGTGCTGTCCCTGCCACAGATAATGGAGTGACAAAGGCCACCAAATGGGACAAGGGACAGACAACATCAGATTCCCATCTGTCTGCAGAGGGCACCTTCCATTTACTCTCCCTGATCAGGAAGACAGGAAAAGACACTGATGGTCTCCTCTGTTTGCCATTTCCATTAGCTCTGACCTGTCTGCTCTTCCATCCCCAGGCAGAGCTCAGTGCACTCTCACAGAGGGCAGTCGCCCTTCTTTGTCTCCTCGCCCATCCATCCTAAAGACTCTGTATCCCCCTTATGCTACAGTGCAGTTGTGGAAACCATTAAACTGTGTCCCCATGGTCCAAACAGGAGCTCAGGCCTGCAGCTCTACCAAGATTTCTAGCTTCTTGTGTGTTGGTGTTTGCATTAGTGCAAAAGCACAGAAGTAAATATCCTATTTGAAAAGCATCACTGGACATTGCCTGACTGGATAGCTCATCTATAGAATCAGTGTGCAGAAGGTGGCACACAAACATTAGACCGATCGTGGGTCTTGGAGGTGACGTAGCAGCACGGACACACCATGGGCATGGCTTTCCTGAAGGCCCTGTGCTGCTCTTGTAGCTGTGAGTGAATTCACCGGACAGCCAGTGCTATCCCCTCTCTGGCCCTCGGCTGATGCCCAGGAAGGAGCTGTCTATCTCAGGGATTTCCCACACGGTTTACAAGCACTTGCAAACATCAGGAGCAGCCCAGGCACCTTGGGCATCACCCAGTGTCTGTGTGTGAGCAGCTGCCTCCCAGCTGAAGGACCGAGGACTCAGAGCAGGAGCTCACATGCAGGCAACTCCTTGTGCACTTCTGAACTGAACCAGAGAAATCCCAGCTCCTGTGGTTCTGTGGGGAGCCGAATCCCATTTCATCTCCAGGATTTCTGTCAAGGGATGAGACTCCTGCGCTGCCTCAGCTGGATCACTGCCCTGCACAGGGAAAGTCCAAACCTCGCCTTCCTTGTCTGGTTGCCCTTATTGTTTCATCAAACGATCTCTGGGAGCACTCCCCATATGTCTCCAATCAGTCACTGACCACTGGACATTTGGTGGTTAATTGAGTGAATTTCAAAGCACAGTCATGATGCTGTTGTCTTTCAGGAGCTGTTGGCCATGAGGACCCAGGGACATGTCAGGGGAAATGAGTGGGAAGGATAAAAATGACATAATCTGCTGCTTGCTTGTCCAGGTTCCTGGGACACAGGGAGCTCATAAAAGTGGGCAGAGCTGCAGAGAGACAGCTGTGCCCAGGAGCAGATCTCGTGCACAGCACAGCCTGCAGGTGACAGAAGGAGAGGAGAGAAATTGGAGAGAGCTTGCAGGATGTGTGTGGTGTGAGCGGGCTGTGAACTCACTGCAGGAGCATTGCTCACAGACCATGACAAGGTAAGTCTCACAGCTGACCATGAGCTGCTTTTAATTAAGGGGTAACTATAACTGGGACATCCCATAGGAGATCTGACTGCAGGCACTGCATGTTTCTTTACTGTGGAAAAAGCTTTCTGCTCCAGCTGAGACGGGTGCCCAGGGCTGTCCTGCAGAGCAGGGTCCCTGCTGTGCCCCAGGGGCTGTGTGCCGGGTATGGGACTCTGCCGCCTGCCAGGCTCAGCACTCAGCCTGCCCGGGGAGCTGCCCAGGGCGCTGCGGGGAGACGTGAGGGGTAAGGAGCCCCCGGCAGGGTTTGTGCTGCCACAGCTGCTGCCTGGGGCAGGGGATCACAGCTCCACTGCACAACTGAATGTTTGTGAGGGCACTTTGCAAGAGGAGAGCCAAGGCAGGGGGTTTCCATTTCCTGTTCTGAGGCAAAGAGGTTTGGAGTCAGAAATCTAAAAGGGGCAATAAGAGTTCTGAGAATTTTTCATCAATCAATTGCTTGTTTTGTGATCAGTCATACATGATGTGCTTTCAGTCTCCCCTTTCTCGAAGGATGGAATTATCATCATTTTCTGTAGGCATGAATAATTCACTTATCCTACAAACAGGCAGCATTTTCTAACTGAAACTGAATGCCACAGAAGCTCGGGTAGGGGGCTCTAAGAGCACTTGGGGTAAAGATATGAGACTTGAAACAGATGAAAATATCCAGGGAGAAGGGATAAGAAAATAAGAGGAAGGTTAGAGCTCCATATGCTGCTTCTGCTTAAGGAATGCTGATCTACATGAAATTAAATGCAAGTAATGGTGCTAAATGTACACTGTTGTAGGAGAATAAAAACATTTCATATTATAGCAGGAGGAGTGTGTCTGAGAATGGTCTGGACTTGTCATTATCTTCTGCACTCTGAGCAGGACTCCAAGCCCAACAACAGCAGATGCCCAACAGCAGCTCCATCAGCGAGTTCCTCCTGCTGCCGTTGGCAGACACGCGGCAGCTGCAGCTCCTGCACTTCTGGCTCTTCCTGGGCATCTACCTGGCTGCCCTCCTGGGCAACGGCCTCATCAGCACAGCCGTAGCCTGCGACCGCCGCCTGCACACCCCCATGTACTTCTTCCTCCTCAACCTGGCCCTCCTCGACCTGGGCTGCATCTCCACCACTCTCCCCAAAGCCATGGCCAACACCCTCTGGGACACCAGGGCCATCTCCTACACAGGATGTGCTGCACAGCTCTTTTTCTTTTCCTTCTTCCTCTCAGCAGAGTATTCCCTTCTCACCATCATGTCCTATGACCGCTACGTTGCCATCTGCAAGCCCCTGCACTACGGGACCTTGATGGACAGCAGAGCTTGTGCCACCATGGCAGCAGCTGCCTGGGGCACTGGGGTTCTCAATTCCCTGCTGCACACTGCCAGTACGTTTTCACTGCCTCTCTGCCAAGGCAATGTTGTCAACCAGTTTTTCTGTGAAATTCCCCAGATCCTCAAGCTCTCCTGCTCAGAATCAAATCTCAGGGAAGTTGTGTTTCTCATTTTTACTATCAGTTTAGACGTAGGCTGCTATGTTTTCATAGTTGTGTCCTATGTGCAGATCTTCGTGGCTGTGCTGAGGATGCCCTCTGAGCAGGGACGGCGCAAAGCCTTCTCCACGTGCCTCCCTCACCTGGCCGTGGTCTCCCTGTTTCTCAGCACTGGTGCTTTTGCCTACCTGAAGCCCCCCTCCATTCCCTCCCCACTCCTGGATCTGACAGTGGCACTTCTGTACTCAGTGGTTCCTCCAACACTGAACCCTATTATCTACAGCATGAGGAACAGGGAGATCAAGCATGCTCTCAGGAAGGTGTTGCAATACGCACTATTCCCGCTTCAATAAAGTGCACATCTTCATCGCATGATTCCCAGTGATGGTTCTTCATCTTTTATGCATCTTTGATTGATTGATTATGTGAGATATAGCAACGTGCAAAAAAATGTTATTGAACTTATAAATAAAAATTTGTTTCACTTCTTTCACACCTACTATCCATTTTCTCACTCCAAGAGCTCATGTAAACATGGAACCAGATTCCCCGAATAGGTTAAGAGATAAATAAATAGCATTCAAAATACGCTTTTCCTTAGCTCTTCTCTTATCCAACTTTGTCTGGATTTGGGGAAGGTACAGCCACAGATAGAAGCACAACTAGTTCTTTTCATTCCTCCTCTCTTTACACTGATACAGTGCACAGAGGATTCGAGTCCTCTCATTTCTACAGGCCTGAAGGCCTTGTGTGTCTCACAGCAGTCCCGTCGTCTCTACAGCAGCACTCAGGGGTTTGCTTAATTTTCTTATCTCAATACTTGGAACAGCTACAGGACCTGTAGCATAAGTGACCGCAGAGCTCCTTATGAGGGGTGGAGTGACAGTGGGATCTGTCCAGAGCTTGGAGCAACTGCAGGATGTGTAGCAAAAACTTGGAGCTATTGCAGGGACTGTGCCAGGAGTTGCAGAGGCTGCAGCAATGTCAGCAGATCCAGCTCTCTTCCCCTTGAAGATGCTGAATAGTGTTGAACACAGCTCAGTAGGTGTGGGCCAGGCCCTGGCACACTGCAGTCATTTGGGCCTTTTTAGGATTACCAGTGCCACAGCAGACCTGTCTCCAATATTCTACCAGTTTCTCAGGATCCTGCAGTTGCTCGGAGATGAAGTTCCAAAGCCCTGGGGGTGCCCACCACTCCAGGCAGCTGCCCAGACTGTCCCACACCCCCTGCCATGCAGAGCCTTCTCACCTTGGGGCAGATCTCTCACTGATATTCCTGAATAATTGTTTAACCTCAATCCTAGAATCATAGAATCACCAAGGCTGGAAAAGGCCTGAAAGATCATCCAATCCAACCGTTCACCTATTACCAATAGCTCCCACTTAACCATGTCCCTCAACACAATATCCAGTCTCTCCTTGAATACCCCTGGTCTCCCAGAGACGACAGTGTAAAATGTGTAATTCCTAATCATACCAACAATATTACTTCCAAAACCCAAAGATGTCCAAAGAGCTGAATGTGCACAAAACTTCACTTTGCCAATTTTATCGTGGTACAAACCAAGGTCAAACAGCATAGCAAAATAAATACCCTAATCCAGCATCCAGAGTTGACAAATGATGCAGCAGGGAAAACAAGCAGCAAGCAAGGAGCTGTGAAATGCAGCTTCATGAGAAGACTCAGCAAGCTTCACAAATAGGGAAACTATCAGCACCATGGCCTGCACATCTCCAACTCCCACAAAGCCCTGTCCACTCTGGACAGATGTGCTGTTACCACAACCCTTGGAGCCTCACATCAGGCATCAAAATGACTGTGGTTGTTGAACCCAACATGTGGCTCAGCAGCTCACAGTGCTTTGTGCACTGCCCCATTCCCAGTGGGATGGGGATGAGAACTGGGAAAAAGAGTACAACTTCTGGGTTGTAACAAAGCAATTTACTAAGAGAGATAAAAGGAGAGGAGTAATAGTTATCACTATATATCCGTTGATATAGAATCGTATGTAACAACTGATGCACAAGCACTTGCTCAGCACCACCAGACTGATGCTCAGCTGGACCCTGGGCAGTGAAGAGACTGAGATGAACTCCCACCCCTTTCAATACAATTTCTGCTTGCTGTCAGCTGATAGAGAACGTCCCTTTGGCCACTATCAGTCAGCTGTCCTCACTCTGTTCCCTCCCAGCTCCATGTGCCCTTTACTGACCATGGCCTTGGCTCCGTACAACACTGCTTAGCAGCAGCTGTAAACATCAGAATGTTATCAATGGTTTTCTCCTAGAACCAAAACACTGCACCACAGCAGACAGTCTGAAGAAAAAAAATTCATCTGAGCTGTAACTCAGATTCCTGCCTGTCCCCCTCCTCTTGTTCTTCCTGATCAGGAAGCAAGGAACAGAATATGCTGCTCTTCTTTTTGAAACCTTTCCATCAGTATTCAGGTGGCTCCTCTGCCATCCCCGGGCAGAGCTCAGTGCACTCTCACAGATGGCAGCAGCCTTTCTTCATCTTCATTGCCTAATCGTAATGAAGAGTCTGTACCTACTTTGCTACAGTTCAGAGGTGGGAACCATCCCACCATGTCTCTGTGAGACAAACAAGACCCTAGGCCTGCAAAGGCACAGAGATTTGGAGTTCGCTGAGTGAATGTTTGTGGTCCTCTCATTAGTGTAAGGATTCTTCAGAAAGCATCCCCTTCCAGAAGCATGCTTTGATTTAGCCTGTCTGGGTCTTGCATCTACACTGTGGTACTGATGTTCAGGGCCTTGCTCAGAATCAGCAGCCTGCATGAAAGGAAAAGCTCTGTGGTTTTCTCTTGATTTGTCCCGTTTATTTCCCATGCTACCTGCACTGGTCTACAGGCACTTTAGGGCAGCAGTAGGTTGGGGTTACCCCCAGAGGGTACACAGTAAGATTTAGGACGGGGTATTGGCAACAAGACTTTCTCTGAGGAATCCTCACACAATCCTATAGAACAACTCAGAGGCTTTCCATTCAATCTCCAACAGCAACAATATCCCTCAGCCCTTCTCTGTCACATCCAATTCCCCACCCTTCCCCATTTGGACCTGGTTTAAAGCCCTATAATCAATCAGTGCAGGAGCATTTCAGATGGGGTCATGGAGGAGGCAGACTGCCATTCTTGGGGTGGCCATTTTCCCAGGAGGGCTGCTCATAGAATGCCTCACCCATCAATTAGGCGGTCTATAAGAAACCTTTAGCAAGATGTCACACTTACAGGCCTTTCCCCCGATCCTTACAAACATGCACTTCATTCTGAAGCCCAAGCTCTTCAACATCAAAACTCTCTTTAATATAAAGGGCCACACCACCACCCTTCCTTCCTCCTCTATCCCTTCTGAAGAGCTTGTAACCATCCATCACAGCACTCCAGTCATGGCAGTGGTCCCACCATGGGTCGGTAATAGCAACTAGGTCATGGTTTGTCAGATGCACAGTTGCTTCCAGCTCCTCCTGCTTGTTGACCAAGCTGCGTGCGTTGGTGTATACGCACTTCAGCTGAGGCATCTGCCTCTCTCCCAGCTCAAACAGCATTTCCCTAGGCTTATCTCTGGTAAGCCCTGTTTTGTCCACTCCCCCATCGTAGCTAGTTTAAAGCTCTTTCGATAAGCCCCGCTACCGTCTATGCTAGGATTCACTTCCCCCTTTGAGACAGTTGGGTTCCATTCATGGATAACAGACCATGGGCCAAGTAAACTGTCCTGTGATCAAAGAACTCAAAGTTTCTGGCTCAGTACCAACCTCTGAGACAATTGTTCATTGCTTTGCTTTCCAAGCCTGCTCTGTGTCCCTCACTGCCACTGAAGGTATAGAACAAAAAATCACTTGATCTCCCACTTTGTGAACTAAATGGCCTAAATTCCTGAAATCTCTTTTTATAGTTTGTAGTCTCATCTAAGAAATTTCATCACTGCCCACCTAAACTATGAGTAGTGGAAAATAATCAGTGGACCTAACCAGCATGGGGAGTTTCCTCATTATGTCCCTGACCTGAAACCAAGAAGGCAGCAGACTTACTGACAACTGGGGTCCAGTCTGCAAATGGGGCCCTCTATTCCTCTGAGAAGGGAGTCACCCACCACGGCCACCCTTCTTTCTTTCATGGCAGAGGAAGTCACAAGGCTTGGTAGTGACTGCCTTGCATTAGGTTTCCTCCTAGGCAGATCCTCCATTGCCTCCCCATTCTTATCTCCTTCAGATTTCAGAGTGTCAAACCTGTTGCTTAGATGGATCAGGGGTCGAGGGCTAGGCAGGCATGGGGGGGCTCCTGTGACGTTGAGCTGGGACTCTCTTCCAACCCTTCTCATCAGTCAGGTCTGTCTGACTGTGACAGGGCAGGGAGTCAACCACTTTTCTGGGGGTATCTGCCTGGCAGCCTTCCCTCGGGGATGCCAGCAAGTCACTCCACCAGCCCATCTCCCGATCACACTCCCTGATGGTAAACTGTGAATAAAACCTTGAGTAAAGTGAGAGTTCACCTAGACAAAAGTATGAGTAGAAACATGGACTGACGTGAGGGTAAACCCAGAGTAAACCCAGGATCCCATCCATTGGGCATGCACAGCCTCTGAGGGCAACTTTTTCCAGTGTTGCTGTGAAAAAATATAGGTTCCTCACATCTAACCTATGTCTCCCCTTTTTAATTTAAATCCATTTCCATTTGTCCTGTTATCATCAGACCATCCCATCCTTATTCTAGCGTTAGGCATCTCATCCTCAGATGGAAACCCTGGGGCTGAACTGGGATCAGTTTTTCAAAGAACCACAGGAGCTACAAGTTCACCTAGCTGAGTTCAGATGTGCACAGTGAGGTGTCTGTGTGTGAGTCCCTCATCTGAATCCTTGGTTTTTATTCCACAGGGACTGCACTACTCCTACACAGTCTCTCAGTGATGCCCAAGGTGCCTTGGGTGACCCTAGTTTTGTGCTAGTGCTTGTAAACTGTGACGGAAAATCTATGAGATAGACACCTCCTTCTGGAGCATCAGCTGAGGGCCAGAAGGGAGGTATTCTTGGCCATCCTAAATACCACTGCAGCCCCGTGCTTAGGGCACCCATTGTGTCTTTTGCACCTGACCCCATGGAGTATGTAGTGATATTCAGCTTATCAAAAGGATGAGCTCAGAACAGAAGAGGCAGATCTTCCTCTCTGCTCCATCTGTGGCATAGTCTGGATTTCAAGGCATTGCAAAGCTATGGCACATCTACGTTCTTGCACTGATGACACTTTAGCATGCTCTGGGCTCGCATTTCAATGGCATCTAATAAATCTAGGGTCATACCTGTTGACAGGAAGCTGGCAAATGTTGTCTCATTGTAAGGAAGAGCAAGAAAGATGACACGGGCAACTATGGACCTGTCAGTCTCACTACAGTGCTTGGTAAAATTATGGAGAAAATGATGGTGGGAGTTATGGAAAAACAACTGAAGGACAGGTCACAGACAACACAAGATACAGAGGGGAAGGTCCTATTTAATTTCAGGTCTTTTTATGACACCTTTATCCATTGAGCTGAACAAGGGAAGGCAGTTGATGTAATCCTTGAGGATTTCAGTAGAGCTTTTGATACTATTTCTCCAGCACCCTTCTGGACAGAAATTCCTGCATACAGCTAGACAGAAACAGAACGTGGTGTGTTGTAATACAAGAAGAATTTTACAGAGCAGCAGCCATGGATTGAGATAAGGAGTTCACAGAGCAGCAGCTGCGGAGCAGGATAAACAGCATGAGAACAAAGGACATCTCTAGGAAAAGAATGAATGGCTCGTGGCTTTGAAGGGGGGTTATAGGGTTGTTATTGCAGTAGCTTTCCTCCAATTAGCGTGTGTGATTTTTGGACACCCTTGTCTGTCTCCTATAAAAGTCTGGCTTTCGGGCAATAAATTGATGCAGCTATATGTAACTATATTGGTGTTTCTCTGTTTGACCCAGCACGCTGACATTTTGCCTTTCAGGTTCACCAGCAGTGGTGGGTGAGCAGTTGGCCAGTAGTTCTGTCCCAAAGGATTACAGTCAGTGGGTTCCATCGGGCTGGTAGATGGTCACTGTCAGAGCTCCCCAGGGTTCCATTTTAGGGCCACTTCTCTTTCATGTTTATGCAGATGACTTGCATGCAGGACTAGAAGATGTTCTGAGCAAGTTTGCTGATGAGACCAGATGAGGAGGTGTTGTTGCCTCCACTGAGGGTGGAGAGGACTTGCAGAGAGATGTGGACAAGTCAGAGAAGTGGGTACCAGTTGGTACTAAGCACCAAGTGCATAAAGTATAACAAGAACAAGTGCCTGATTGTGCACCTGGGTATGGGCAACCCTGGACATAAACACTGTCTGTATATTGGACACATGAGAGACGTCTGACTGAAAAGGATTGGGGGTCCTGCTCAACATAAAATTTTAAGTGAGTCAGCAGTGTGCCCAGCCAGCCAAGAAGGCCAACAGTCCCCTAAAGTGCATCAAGCAATTTATTGCCAGCTGGGTGGGAGAAAGGTTTGTCCCTCTTTGCTCTGCATTGCTACTGCCTCACCTGGAGCACTGGGTGCACTTCTGGGCAATGCAGAACATAAAGAACATCAAACTATGGGAGAGTGTGCACAGGAGGGCACTGGAACTGAGAGATCTGAAGTTCAGAGTTTCACTGGGATTGACTGCTTGTTCAGACTGGGCCCTTCTCACACCCCACATCCTGTGATGAGACACAGGGCACATGTGGGATATGAACTTTAACAGCATCCTTGCACCACATGCAAATGCTTTTCCCAGTGCTTCAGTGTTCCACCACCCATTGCTTTCAACATAGTTTTCAACACCCCATTGTATCTTTTAATTTTACCAGAAGCTGGTGCATGGTAGGGGATATGATAAATCCACTCAATGCCATGAACTTTGGCCCAAGTATTTATTAAGGGAATTTTTGAAATGTGTCCCATTATGAGACTCAGTTCTTTCTGAGGTGTCATGTCTCTATAGGACTTGTTTCTAACAACCCAATATTGTGTTTCTGGCAGTAGCATGGGGTACTGCGTATGTTTCAAGCCACCCAGTGGTTGCTTCCACCATGGTAAGCTCATTATGAGATCCTGGCAAGGTGACATCATTCACCTGTCACTCCTCCCCATATTTATACTTTTGCCTTGGCCTTCCCCCCAGAGAGGCTTCATATTCTTGGCTTGTTTAATTATGGCACATGATTCACAGTCATGAATAACCAGTGCAATAGCATCCATAGTTAAGTCCACCCCTCAGTCTCTAGCCCAATTATATGTTATGTCCATTCCTTGATGGCCTGAGGTCTCATGGAACCATCAAGCTTGAAATAATTCACTCTTGTTCTGCCAGTCCAAGTCTATTTGAGCCACCTCAATTCTGGCAGCTCGACCTACCTGATGGTTGTTTTGTTGTTCTGCAATAGCCCGACTCTTGGGCAAGTGTGCATCCACGTGACACACCTTTACAATCATATCTTTTTTTTGAGCAGTTATGTTTTTCTACAGTTCAGCAGCCCAAATAGGTTTACACCTCCGTTGCCGGTTATTTTGTTCCCACTGCTGTAACAACCCCCATAAGGCATTTGCCACCATCCATGAGTCAGTATAAAGATAAAGCATTGGCCATCTCTCCCGTTCAGCCACATCTAAGGTCAGCTGGACAGCTTTTACCTCTGCAAACTGACTTGATTCTCCTTTACCTTCAGTGGCCTCTGCGACCTGTCGTGTGGGGCTCCAAACAGCAGCTTTCCATCTCCGATGCTTCCCTACAATATGAAATGATCCATCAGTGAAAAGAGCATATTTCTTTTCATTTTCTGGTAGTTCGATGTATGGTGGGGCCGCTTTAGCACATGACACCTCTTCTCCTGGTGATGTTCCAAACTTTTTATCTTCAGTCCAGTTCATGATCACTTCTAAAATTCCTGGACGATTGAGGTTCCCCATCCGCGCTTGTTGTCTAATCAGTGCAATCCACTTGCTCCAGGTGGCATCGGTAGCATGATGGGTGGAGAGAACCTCCCCTTTCAACATCCGGTTCATCACTGACAGTCGAGGTGCCAGAAAGAGCTGCATTTCAGTACCAGCTACTTCGGAAGCAGCCCGAGCCCCCTCATACGCGGCTAAGATCTCCTTCTCAGTTGGAGTGTAGCACTCTTCAGACCCCTTGTACACTCAGCTCCAGAATCCCAGGGGTCGGCCTTGGGTCTCTCCTGAGGCTCTTTGCCACAAACTCCAAGTGGGACCTTTCTCTCCAGCAGCAGTATAGAGGATGTTCTTTACATCCTGTCCAGTCCGTACTGGCCCCAGGTCCATGGCACAGGCTATCTCCTGTTTAATCTGTTCAAAAGCCTGCTGCTGCTCTGGGCCCTATGCAAAATCATTCTTCTTCTGCATCACCTGATAAAGGGGGCTTACAATGAGGCTGTAGTTTGGAATGTGCATCCTCCAAAAGCCCACTGCACCCAGGAAAGATTGTGTCTCTTTCTTGCTAGTTGGTGGAGACATGGCAGTGATTTTGTCAATCACTGTTGGGATGTGATGACATCCATCCTGCCACTTTATACCTAAGAACTGAATTTCCTGGGCAGGCCCTTTTACTTTGCTTCACTTAATAGCAAAACTGGCTCATAGAAGAATTTGAATTATTTGCTCTCCAGCACAGCAGCACTCAGTGGGGGTGTGACCTCATTCAGGCCACGGTAGTCTACTGTCAGCCTCCATTCTCCACTGGCTTTACGCACTGGCCATATGGAGCTGTTAAAAGGTGAGTGAGTTTTACTGATCACTCCCTGATTCTCCAACTGGCGAATCAAATCATGAATGGGGAGCAAGGACTCCCTGTTGGTGCGATACTGCCGTCTGTGCACTGTCTTTGTAGCAATCGGTACCTGCTGCTCTTTTATTTTTACTCGTAGCAGCCTCACAACAGACGGGTCCTCTGACAGGCCAGGCAAAACAGACAGCTGCTTAATGTTGTCCATGTCTACAGCAGCGATTCCAAAGGCCCAGTGATACCCCTTAGTATCCTTGAAATGCCCTCTTCTGAGGTATCCTCAATACCAAGTATGAACGGAAACCCTGGACCACTCACATAGGATGTTTTTTCCAGTCTTTACCAGTGAGGCTTATTTCAGCCTCCAACACAGTCAATTCTTGAGAGATATCCAGAAATATGGATTGATTCTGTCCCTTCATGACTGGAGGGCATTAGGGTGCACTGTGCACCAGTATCCACCAGTGCCTTATATTTCTGTGGTTCTGATGTGCTAGGCCATCAAATCCACACAGTCCAATAAACTCTATTATCCCTTCCACTCCCTTGAATGAGGGCAGGGCCCCTCTATTGGTTACCTGTGATAACTGGAGCAGCCGTACTGGTGGTTGGACTGTTTTGTAGTTCCCTCACCCGTGCTCATAGTACAGGAGTAGGCTGGTCATGCCACTTCCTCGTGTCTTCTCTGTGGTCACGTAGGTAACACCACAAGGAAACACACAGTGCAATTTACTGTTGTTCCTTGCTCAATCTGGAAAGCGCTTGTGTCTAATAGCTGAGAATTTTAATGATACACATGAAGGCTTTATGGTCGTTAATTTCTTTACGATCTCTCGCCTTCAACTGAAGCAGCAGCTAGGCCAATTACCAAGTGACACCAAGGAGATGAAGTGGCAAAATGGCGATTTATTGAAACAGACACATCCTTATATAACCTACGCCTTTTTGTCTACACCCACTGTATTACACTAAGATTCTTCCAGAATATGGGGAAGGGCCTGTCACATCACAACAAGCTACCGTCCCAGCTGTCCCAACAGCGAAGCAACCAGGTAACAAGAGATTCATTCTGGTGCCGTGTGAACTCCTTTCTTACGCCTTCGATTTCAGTCATCTTCAGGGATCGACAAACAGTAACAGAGATTTCCTCCTCATCACTCTCTTCTTCATGACACTTTTCCTTTTGCCTTTCTCGATACTGATCCAGACCTGTCACCTGGATCTTCTGTTGCCTCCTCCTCCACTTCTTTTTTCCGTTCTAGACGTGAGGACATCCATTTCCATTTCTTGCCTTCCACAGAGGCAACTGATATTGTTACAGGTGCCTCCTGTGACTGATCAAAATTGACTCGGGGATTTCCCTCTTTGGCTTGAACCTAAGCTCAGAAACTCTCTCTTTTCGGAACAGTGTTATATAGAGCACGGTAAGCACAAGCCAAGCCCCAAATAAGTCATACCCCCTTAGATCTATCTAGGCTGCACCATCCCTGACTCAAATACTGGCTTTGTTTCTCGGGATCCCACAGGTGTTCAAGAGTTAAATCCCATGACATTGCGGGCCCCCACGTCTTGGCGAACCTGAAGGCAAAAGGTCAGTGTTCTAGGACAAACAACCACACACCAATATAGTTAATTATAGCTGTGTCCATCTATTGCCTGAAAAGCCGTACTTTTATAGCAAACAAACAAGGATGTTCAAAAATCACACGTACTAATTGGAAGAAAGCTTCTGCAATAAGAACCTTAAAACCCCGCTTCAAAGCCACGAGCCTTTCATTCTTTTGCTAGAGGTGTCCTGGGTTCTCATGCTGTTTATCCTGCTCTGCAGCTGCTGCTCTGTAAAGTGCTTATCTTGATCCATGGCTGCTGCTCTGTAAAATTCTTCTTGTATTACAACAGAATGGCAGTTCCCTGGGGTCTCCAGCACACCCCCAGCCAGCTGGCAAATGCCACTGAGGACCTTTAGGAAAGACATGCCCTGGGTAGTGACAATGTTCACTGGACAACTGTGAGCCCCACAATGGGTCTCGTACCTGTGTGCCATCTTCTGAACACCAGTAGCACGGTGTAGATGCAAGGCCCAGCCAGGCAAAATCAAAACATGCTTCTGGAAGGGGATGCTTTCTGAAGAGTTGTTACACTAATGAGAGGACCACAAACATTCACTCAGCTAACTCCAAATCTCTGTGCCTTTGCAGGCCTAGGGTCTTGTTTGGTTCACAGAGACATGGTGGGTTGATTCTCAGCTCTGTACTGTAGCAAATGGGGTACAGATTCTGCATGACGGATGGGCAAGGAAGAAGAGAAAAGGCTGCTGCCATCCATGAGAGGGCACTGAGCTCTGCCTGGGGATGGCAGAGGAGCCAGCTGAGAACTGATGGAAAGGGCTCAGAGAGGAGAGCGGCAGATTCTGTTCCTTGCTTCCTGATCAGGAAGAACAAGAAGAGGGGACAGGCAGGAATCTGAGTTACAGCTCAGATGGAATTGTTTTCTTCAGACTGTCTGCTGTGGTGCAGTGTTTTGGTTCTTGGAGAAAACCATTAATAAGACTCTGATGTTTACAGCTGCTGCTAAGCAGTGTTGTACAGAGCCAAGGCCATGGTCAGTGGAGGGCACATGGAGCTGGGAGGGAACAGAGTGAGGACAGCTGACTGATAGTGGCCAAAGGGACGTTCTCTATCACCTGACAGCAAGCAGAAATTGTATTGAAAGGGGTGGGAGTTCATCTCAGTCTCTTCACTGCCCAGGGTCCAGCTGAGCATCAGTCTGGTGGTGCTGAGCAAGTGCTTGTGCATCAGTTGTTACATACAATTCCATATCAACGGATATATAGTGATAACTATTACTCCTCTCCTTTTATCTCTCTTAGTAAATTGCTTTGTTACAACCCAGAAGTTGTACTCTTTTTCCCAGTTCTCATCCCCATCCCACTGGGAATGGGGCAGTGCACCAAGCACTGTGAGCTGCTGAGCCACATGTTGGGTTCAACAACCACTGTCATTTTGATGCCTGATGTGAGACTCCAAGGGTTGAGATAGCAGCACATCTGTCCAGAGCGAGATAACTCAGGGCTTTGTGGGAGCTGGAGAAGTGCAGGCCATGGTGCTGATATGTGTGGATGTGCTCCCTATGTGTGGAGCTTGTTGAGTCTTCTCATGAAGCTTCACTGCACAGCTCCTTACTTGGTGCTTGGATGCTGCATTAGGGTATTTATTTTGCTATGCTGTTTGACCTCAGCTTGTACTACAATAAAATTGGCAGCTGACAAAGTGAAGTTTTGTGCACATTCAGCTCTGCGGTCATCTTTGGGTTTTGGAAGTAATATTGTCCATATGATTAGGAATTACACAATTTACATTGTTGCCTCTGTGAGTCTGGGGGTGTACTGGATATTGTGTTGAGGGACATGGTTTAGTGGGACCTATAGGTAATAGGTGAATGGTTGGACTGGATGATCTTTTAGGCCTTTTCCTCTCCAACTGCATATGTTGTATATGTGTGAAAATACACTAAATATATATGTATAAATACATTTGTCATAATTATTATCCTTTTCTTTTTCTCTTTGTCTCAACCCATAAACCTTAAACCACAGCACTGCCCTGAGATGCTTACGGATTTCCTTGGGACTATTCAATCTGATCTGGTCACACAATGAAGAGCACCAGAAGATCTCGAGGTTTTCTCAGGGAGCAGCTCCTGAGGTATATTCCTTACACCAGCTTTGGAAGAGGCCTCCCTCCAGTTCTCTGGTCCTGCTCTAAAGGGGCCCTCTTGTTATGGCAGTGCCAGCAAGGAGACCAGCTCTGACACAGCCATTCGTATTGCCGGCTACTGACTGCAGCCCTGGAGTGCTGCTGTAGAGGCCACAGGACGGTCGTGAGACACACAAGACCATCAGGACTGCACAAATGAGAGAACTTGAGAGCACTGTGGTGGTGTAAAGAGATCAGAAATGAAAAGAGCACGTTGAGCTGCTGTCTGTGGCTGTACCTCCCCAAATCCAGACAAAGTAGGAAAAAAGAAAAGCTAAGTAAAATCTATTTTGAAACCTTTTTAGGTATATTTTAACGTATTCGGGGAATCTGGATACATGTTTACATGAGCTCTTGGAGTGAAAAAATGGAAATTAGTTTGGAAAGAGGTGTAATACAATTTTATTTTTAAGTTCAATAATATATATATATTTTTTTTTCACGTTGCTATATCTCACATAATCAAACAATCAAAGATACATAAAGCATAAAGAACCATCATTGGGAATCCTATGAGGAAGCTGTACATTTTATGGAAGCTGGAATAGTGCGTATTGCAAGATCTTCCTGAGAGCGTGCTTGATCTCCCTGTTCCTCATGCTGTAGATAACAGGGTTCAGTGTTGGAGGAACCACTGCGTACAGAAGTGCCATTGTCAGATCCAGGAGTGGATAGGAAATGGTTGGGGGCTTCAGGTGGGCAAAAATGCCAGTGCTGACAACTAGGGAGACCACGGCCAGGTGAGGGAGGCACGTGGAGAAGGCTTTGTGCCGTCCCTGCTCAGAGGGCATCCTCAGCACAGCCATGAAGATCTGCACATAGGACACAACTATGAAAACAAAGCAGCCAAAGCCTAAACTACCACTAAAAATGAGAAACACAACTTCCCTGAGGTAGGAGCCAGAGCAGGAGAGCTTGAGGATCTGGGGGATTTCACAGAAAAACTGGTTGACAACATTGCCTTTGCAGAGAGGCAGTGAAAACGTACTGGCAGTGTGCAGCAGGGAATAGAGAACCCCAGTGCCCCAGGCAGCTGCTGCCATGGTGGCACAAGCTCTGCTGTCCATCAAGGTCCCGTAGTGCAGGGGCTTGCAAATGGCAACGTAGCGGTCATAGGACATGATGGTGAGAAGGGAATACTCTGCTGAGAGGAAGAAGAGAAAGAAGAAGAGCTGTGCAGCACATCCTGTGTAGGAGATGGCCCTGGTGTCCCAGAGGGCGTTGGCCATGGCTTTGGGGAGAGTGGTGGAGATGCAGCCCAGGTCAAGGAGGGCCAGGTTGAGGAGGAAGAAGTACATGGGGGTGTGCAGGCGGCGGTCGCAGGCTACGGCTGTGCTGATGAGGCCGTTGCCCAGGAGGGCAGCCAGGTAGATGCCCAGGAAGAGCCAGAAGTGCAGGAGCTGCAGCTGCCGCGTGTCTGCCAACGGCAGCAGGAGGAACTCGCTGATGGAGCTGCTGTTGGGCATCTGCTGTTGTTGGGCGTGGAGTCCTGTTCAGAGTGCAGAAGATAATGACAAGTCCAGACCATTCTCAGAGACACTCCTCCTACTATACTATGAAATGTTTTTATTCTCTTACAACAGTGTACATTTAGCACCATTACTTGCATTTAATTTCAAGTATTTCAGAATTCCTTAAGCAGAAGCAGCATATGGAGCTCTAACCTTCCTCTTATTTTCTTATCCCTTCTCCCTGGATATTTTCATCTGTTTCATGTCTCATATCTTTACCCCAAGTGCTCTTAGAGCCCCCTACCCCAGCTTCTGTGGCATTCAGTTTCAGTTAGAAAATGCTGCCTGTTTGTAGGATAAGTGAATTATTCATGCCTACAGAAAATGATGATAATTCCATCCTTTGAGAAAGGGGTGACTGAAAGCACATCATGTATGACTGATCACAAAACAAGCAATTGATTGACGAAAAATTCTCAGAACTCTTATTGCCCCTTTTAGATTTCTGACTCCAAACCTCTTTGCCTCAGAACAGGAAATGGAAACCCCCTGCCTTGGCTCTCCTCTTGCAAAGTACCCTTACCAACATTCAGTTGTGCAGTGGAGCTGTGATCCCCCCGCCCCAAGCAGCATCAGCACAAGCCCTGCTGGGAGGCTCCTTCCCCCCACACGTCTCCCCGCAGCGCCCTGGGCAGCTCCCCGGGCAGGCTGAGTGCTGAGCCTGGCAGGCGGCAGAGTCCCATACCCGGCACACAGCCCCTGGGGCACAGCAGGGACCCTGCTCTGCAGGACAGCCCTGGGCACCCGCCTGCAGCCCCGGCTGCACAGCCTGCAGCCGTGCTGGGACATGCAGCACTCAGGGCTGTGCTCTGACTCTGCAGCAGGGAAGCCCAGAGCTGGAGCAGAAGGCTTTTAACACAGTAAAGAAACATGCAGTGCCTGCAGCCGGATCTGCTATGGGGTGTCCCAGATTGTTAGCGCTCTATGAAAAGCAGCTCACGGTCCACAGAGAGACTTACCATGTCATGGTCTGTGAGCAATGTTCCTGCATCGATCTCACAGCCCACTCACACCACACACATCCTGTAAGCTCTCTCCAATTTCTCTCCTCTCCTTCTGATAACTTCAGGCTGTGCTGTGCACAAGAGCTGCTCCTGGGCACAGCTGTCTCTCTACATCTCTGCACACTTTTATGAGCTCCCTGTGTCCCAGGAGCCTGGACAAGCAAGCAGCAGATGATGTCATTTTTATCCTTCCCACTCATCTCCCCTGACATGTCCCTGGGTCCTCATGGCCAACAACTCATGAAAGACAACAGCATCATGACTGTGCTTTGAAATCCGCTCAATTAACCACCACATGTCCAGTGGTCAGTGACTGATTGGAGACATATAACGAGTACTTTCAGAGTTAGTTTGATGAAGCACAAAGGGCACCCAGATGAGGACGGGGAGGTTTGGACTTTCCCTGTGCAGGGCAGTGATCCAGCTGAGGCAGTGCAGGAGTCTCATCCCTTGACAGAAATCCTGGAGCTGAAATGGGATTCAGCTCCCTACACACCCACAGGAGCTGGGATTCCTCTGATTCAGTTCAGAAGTGCACAAGGAGTTGCCTGCATGTGAGCTCCTGCTCTGAGTCCTTGGTCCTTCAGCGGGGAGGCAGCTGCTCACACACAGACACTGGGTGATGCCCAAGGTGCCTGGGCTGCTCCTGATGTGTGCCAGTGCTTGTAAACTGTGTGGGAAGTCCCTGAAACAGACAGCTCCTTCCTGGGCATCAGCCGAGGGCCAGAGAGGGGATAGCACTGGCTGTCTGGTGAATTCACATGCAGCTACAAGAGCAGCACAGGGCCTTCAGCAAAGCCATGCCCATGGAGTGTCCGTGCTGCTACGTCACCTCCAAGACCCACGATCGGTCTAATGTTTGTGTGCCACCTTCTGCACACTGATACCATAGATGAGCTATCCAGTCAGGCTATGTCCAGTGATGCTTTTCAATTAGGATGTTTACTTCTGTGGTTTTGCACTAATGCAAACACCAACACACAAGAAGCTAGAAATCTTGGTAGAGCTGCTGGCCTGAGCTCCTGTTTGGACCATGGGGACAGAGTTGAATGGCTTCCACAACTGCAATGTAGCACAAGGGGGATACAGAGTCTTTAGGATGGATGGGTGAGGAGACAAGGAAGAGCGACTGCCCTCTGTGAGAGTGCACTGAGCTCTGCCTGGGGATGGAAGAGCAGACAGGTCAGAGCTAATGGAAATGGCCAACAGAGGAGACCAACAGTGTCTTTTCCTGTCTTCCTGATCAGGGAGAGCAAGTGGAAGGTGCCCTCTGCAGACAGATGGGAGTCTCATTTTGTCTGGCCATTGTCCCCTTTGGGAGCCTTTTTCACTCCAGTATGTGCTGCAGGGACAGCACAGCAGGGCATGTGGCATCCAGCAGATCCCTGGAGAGCACAGATGGCAGCTTCTTGACCAAGCCATGGAGGAACCAAAGAGGAGAGGTGCTCTGCTGGATCTCATACTCTCCAGCATGGAAGGTCTGGTGGGAATTGTGAAGGTGAAAGGGGCTTCAGGCCACGTGCAAAAGACAAAAGGATCTAATTTTATTTATGTATTTATTTATTTATTTTGAAGCTGTAAGCTTAAAAGATGAACATATATGTCAATAAAACTGAAACAAAGAATTGAAGACAAAGATAGAAATCAATGAAAATGTGTTAACCCTTTTCAACATGAGAAATTCTCATGAGTCTTGTTCCATTTTTAGTTGTAAATATGAGTCTTTGTAGGGATTTTGTGTCTTTTTTTTTTTTTTTTTCCTTTAATTCAGATGCTTTCAGGTACAGAGACACAGACAGCGATGCCAGTGCCATCATTGCCCTGTGACTAAATCCCGGCGCCCACCGCTGCTCTTCCCTGTTGCCTATTTGATCCCTCATCCTCCAGGTGTCTCCAGCTGTCCTAAATAAATGGTCGTGGTTAAAGGCATGTTTTCAGCAGGCCATTTAGACACATGCTCCTGCCACAGCCTGCCAGATTTCCCCATCCCTTTCTTACTGTTCAGTCAGATACCTCCCAATTATCTGTCTGATTTGTGACTTTTAGGGGGATGACTAAAATTTGCTCCATCTCGCCAAAGACTGATGGACTGTGTTGTCAACTCCTTCACTGTGATTCTATCTATCCCTTCCTATCTTTTCTTTTTCTCTTACTTTTTCTTTTTCTATGTCGTTTTCTTTTCCTTTTCCTTTTTTCCTTTTCCTTTTCCTTTTCCTTTTCCTTTTCTTTTTCCTTTTCCTTTTTCTTTTCCTTTTCTTTTTCCTTTTCCCTTTCCATATCCTTTTTTTTTCCTTTTTCTATTTCTATTTCTTTTTTTTTCTCCTTCTCTCTTCCATTTTTTCATGCTTTAAAGAAAGCATGAATTCTGAAAGATGTTCATTAAAGTCAGTAAAAGTGAAAAAAAGAGTTGAAGACAAAGATAGAAATCAAGAAGAAAGTGTTAACCCGTCTCAGTGTGTGAAATACTCACGAGTCCTGTTCAATTCTAAGTTGATACCTCCCAACTCCCTGGCTGATCTATCCAAGGGAGATTACTGAAATTTGCTCCATTCCTCAAAAGTCTGTTGTCAAATCCTTCACCGTGATTCTATCTATCCCATCCTATCTGTTTCTAACTCATTTCTTGTGCAAATATTCCCTATGAAAAATAAACCTCAATAGAAGCTGCTTGGACATGGCATGCAGTTGATCACTGTGTTTTACTGTTCATTCAATTGCATCACCTTTCCTTCTGTTTGTTGGCCGTAAATAAAGAGAATTCTTTCTTTTTCTGTGTGCAGCTGGTTCTCTGTGGAAAGCCAGTGGGAGTTGGTACAAAGGAGGTTTAACACTGAGCGGGTGACGGTAGAGGAGAAGAGTGATGTGAGGAAAAGTGATGCAAGTCCCATGGGGCCAGTGTGAGTAGGAGTGGGATGGGGAGGTTGAGGAGGAACTTTGTCAACACAGTAACAGTACAGAACTCATTGGGACATCCTGGATTGACATCAGTTGCAAAGTGCTTCTTTAACGTCTTGTATAAAACAAACTATAAATAAATAGACAATAAATGCATTTTGGATTCTTGCTCTTTAAGCTCTCTCCATTTTGCTGAACACATTCTGAAAACCTGAAGAAGAGAACAGGAAGGTACAAGGCACAAGAGGCTCTTTAGGTTATAATGGGCCCCAGTGAGCATTTGGTGCCGAGTCCATCAACCTCCAGTGCAGAGAGAAGTTTGCACAAAGTGCTCAACAAGACAAAGTCAGAAGTAACAGTGAAGTTTCTTGGAATATTAATGGTCCCACTGAGGGCCATTACCAAGTAAGCTTCCCAACAGACTAGTTAGAGAAGATAACTGGAAGCCATGACTAAAGGCAGGCAAAGGCACTGGCATGCTAAGAAACATCTCCTTTGCCTTACAAAGCAGACAGGTCAAGCCCTGATTGCAAGACCAGAAGTAGGGAGATCCTGTCTCTCATGTTGGCTCAGGGCACTTCCTGTGGCAGTGAGTTGGAAGTCTATATGATGTTAAGTGAAAGACATAGGAACGGAAGATCCCAGGCTCTGCATGTGGTGCAAGGATGCTGTTAAGTTCCTATCCCACATGTGCCCTGTGTCTCATTGCAGGATGTGGGATGTGAGAAGGGCCCAGTCTGAACAAGCAGTCAATCACAGTGAAACTCTGAACTTCAGATCTCTCAGTTCCAATGCCCTCCAGTGCACACTCTCCCATAGTTTTATGTCCTTTATGTTACGCGGTGCCCAGAAGTGCACCCAGTGCTCCAGGTGAGGCTGTAGCAATGCAGAGCAGAGAGGGATGATCCTTTCTCTCACCCAGCTGGCAATAAATTGCTTTATGCGCTCCAGGGTACCGTTGGCCTTCCTGGCTGCCTGGGCAGACTGCTGACTCACTTCCAATTTTATGTTGAGAAGGACCCCCAATGCTTTTCAGTCAGACCTCTCTCATGTGTCCCATATCCAGTCAGTGTGTATGTCCAGGGTTGCCCATACCCGGGTGCACAATCAGGCACTTGTTCTTGTTATACGTTATGCATTTGGTGATTAGTACCAACTGGTACCCACTTCTCTGACTTGTGCACATCTCTCTGCAAGTCCTCTCCACCCTCAGTGGAGGCAACAACACCTCCTCATCTGGTCTCATCAGCAAACTTGCTCAGAACATCTTCTAGTCCTGCATGCAAGTCATCTGCATAAACATTAAAGGAAAGTGGCCCTAAAGTGGAGCCCTGGGAAACTCTGACAGTGACCATCTACCAGCCCAATGGAACCCACTGACTATAATCCTTTGGGACAGAACTGCTGGCCAACTGCTCACTCACCACTGCTGGTGAACCTGAAAGGCAAAATGTCAGCATGCTGGGACAAGCAGACAAACACCAATATGGTTACATATAGCTGCATCAATTTATTACCCGAAAAGCCAGACTTTTATAGGAGACAGACAAGGGTGTCCAAAAATCACACACGCTAATTGGAGGA
Organism: Coturnix japonica; assembly: GCF_054131305.1. NCBI lineage: Eukaryota > Metazoa > Chordata > Aves > Galliformes > Phasianidae > Coturnix > Coturnix japonica. The sequence continues at coordinate 3,078,908 of NW_028188948.1, read as the reverse complement.
AAGCTACTGCAATAACAACCCTATAACCCCCCTTCAAAGCCACGAGCCATTCATTCTTTTCCTAGAGATGTCCTTCGTTCTCATGCTGTTTATCCTGCTCCGCAGCTGCTGCTCTGTCAACTCCTTATCTCAATCCATGGCTGCTGCTCTGTAAAATTCTTCTTGTATTACAACACACCACGTTCTGTTTCTGTCTAGCTGTATGCAGGAATTTCTGTCCAGAAGGGTGCTGGAGAAATAGTATCAAAAGCTCTACTGAAATCCTCAAGGATTACATCAACTGCCTTCCCTTGTTCAGCTCAATGGATAAAGGTGTCATAAAAAGACCTGAAATTAAATAGGACCTTCCTCTCAGGATCTTGTGTTGTCTGTGACCAATCACAGAATTGTCCTTCAGGTGTTTTTCCATAACTCCCACCATCATTTTCTCCATAATTTTATCAAGCACTGGTGTGAGACTGAGAGGTCCATAGTTCCCCTTGTAATCTTTCTTGCTCTTCCTTACGATAAGACAACATTTGCCAGCTTCCTGTCAACTGGTATGACCCTAGATTTATTAGATGCCATTGAAATGTGAGCCCAGAGCATACTAAATTGTCATCAGTGCAAGAAGGTAGATGTGCCGTATCTTTGCAATGCCTTGAAATCCAGACTATGCCACAGATGGAGCAGAGAGGAAGATCTGCCTCTTCTGTTCTGAGCTCATCCTTTTCTGTAAGCTGAATATCACTACGTACTCCATGGGGTCAGGTGCAAAAGACACAATGGGTGCCCTAAGCACGGGGCTGCAGTGGTATTTAGGATGGCCAAGAATACCTCCCTTCTGGCCCTCAGCTGATGCTCCAGAAGGAGGTGTCTATCTCATAGATTTTCCGTCACAGTTTACAAGCACTAGCACAAAACTAGGGTCACCCAAGGCACCTTGGGCATCACTGAGAGTCTGTGTACGAGCAGTGCAGTCCCTGTGGAATAAAAACCAAGGATTCAGATGAGGGACTCACACACAGACACCTCACTGTGCACATCTGAACTCAGCTAGGTGAACTCCCAGCTCCCGTGGTTTTATTGAGGAACTGATCCCAATTCAGCCCCAGGGTTTCCATCTGAGGATGAGATGTCTAACACTAGAATAAGGATGGGATGGTCTGTTGATAACAGGACAAATGGAAATGGATTTAAATTAAAAAGGAGAGACATAGGTTAGATGTGAGGAACCTATATTTTTACACAGCAACACTGGAAAATGTTCCCCTTAGAGGCTGAGCATGATGATGGATGGGATCCTGGTTTTACTCTGGGTTTACCCTCACGTCAATCCAGGTTTCTACTCATACTTTTCTCTAGGTGAACTCTCACTTTACTCAAGGTTTTACTCACAATTTACCATCAGGGAGTGTGATCTGGAGATGGGCTGGTGGAGTGACTTGCTGGCATCCCCGAGGGAAGGCTGCCAGGCAGATACCCCCAGAAAAGTGGTTGACTCCCTGCCCTGTCACAGTCGGACAGACCTGACTGATGAGGAGGGTTGGAAGAGAGTCCCAGCTCAACATCACAGGAGCCCCCCCATGCCTGCCTAGCCCTCAACCCCTGCTCCCTCTAAGCTACAGGTTTGACACTCTGAAATCTGAAGGAGATAAGAATAGAGAGGCAATGGAGGATCTGCCTAGGAGGGAGCCTAATGCAAGGCAGTCACTACCAAGCCTTGTGACTTCCTCTGCCATGAAAGAAAGAAGGGTGGCCGTGGTGGGTGACTCCCTTCTCAGAGGAATAGAGGGCCTCATTTGCAGACTGGACCCGAGTTGTCAGTAAGTCTGCTGCCTTCTTGGCTGCAGGTCAGGGACATAATGAGGAAACTCCCAGTGCTGGTTAGGTCCACTGATTATTTTCCACTACTCATAGTTTAGGTGGGCAGTGATGAAATTTCTTAGATAAGACTACAAACTATAAAAAGAGATTTCAGGAATTTAGGCCATTTAGTTCACAAAGTGGGAGATCAAGTGATTTTTTGTTCTATACCTTCAGTGGCAGTGAGGGACACGGAGCAGGCTTGGAAAGCAAAGCAATGAACAGTTGTCTCAGAGGTTGGTACTGAGCCAGAAACTTTGGGTTCTTTGATCACAGGACAGTTTACTTGGCCCATGGTCTGTTATCCATGAATGGAACCCAACTGTCTCAAAGGGGGAAACAAATCCTAGCACAGAAGGTAGTGGGGCTTATTGAAAGAGCTTTAAACTAGCTACGATGGGGGAGGGGACAAAACAAGGCTCACCAGAGATGAGCCTAGGGGAACGCTTCTTGAGCTGGGAGAGCGGCAGATGCCTCAGCTGAAGTGCGTATACACCAACGCACGCAGCTTGGTCAACAAGCAGGAGGAGCTGGAAGCAACTGTGCATCTGACAAACCATGACCTAGTTGCTATTACCGACCCATGGTGGGACCACTGCCATGACTGGAGTGCTGTGATGGATGGTTACAAGCTCTTCAGAATGGATAGATGAGGAAGGAAGCTTGGAGGTGTGGCCCTTTATATTAAAGAGAGTTTTGATGTTGAAAAGCTTGGGCTTCAGAACCATCAAGATGAGTGCATGTTTGTAAGGATCAGGGGAAAGACCTGTAGGTGTGACATCTTGCTAATGTTCTATTATAGACCACCTAATCAAGATGAATTGATGGGTGAGGCATTCTATGAGCAGCTTACTGAAGTCACAAGATTGCCAGCACTCATTTTCTTGGGAGACTTCAACTTCCCTGATATATGCTGGGAATATAATAAAGAGCAGAGGAATCAGTCCAAGAGGTTTCTAGATTGTATGGAAGACAGCTTCCTTACGCAGCTGGTATGAAGGCCCACCAGATGTGGTTCCTTGCTAGACTTGGTCTTCACTAACAGCGAAGGACTTGTAGGAGTTGAGAAGGTTGGGAACTATCTTGGGCAGCGTGGCCATGAAATGGTAGAATTCTCTGTTCTTGGAGATGTCAGAAGGGTGACTAGCAAAACTACTATCCTGAACTTCTAGAGGGCAGACTTTGACCTGTTCAGGTACAGGCTCTTCATTATGATTAGGCAATGAAGATGAAGAAAGGCTGCTGCCGTCTGTGAGAGTGCAGTGAGCTCTGCCTGGGGATGGCACAGGAGCCAGCTGAGAACTGATTGAAAGTTCTCAAAGAGCAGCAGATTCTGTTCCTTGCTTCCTGATCAGGAAGAACAAGAGGAGGGGGACAAGCAGGTATCTGAGTTACAGCTGGGATGGAATTGTTTTCTTCAGACTGTCTGCTATGGTGCAGTGTTTTGGTTCTAAGAGAAAAACAATGTTGATAACACTCTGGTGTTTACAGCTGCTGCTAAGCAGTGTTCTACAGAGCCAAGGCCATGGTCAGTGGAGTGCTCAAGGAGCTGGGAGGGAACAGACTGCGCACAGCTGACTGGAAGTGGCCAAAGGGATGTTTTGTAGCACCTGACAGCACGCAGAAATTGTATTGAAAGGGGTGGGAGTTCATCTCAGTCTTTTCACTGCCCAGGGCCCAGCTGAGCATCAGTCTGGTGGTGCTGAGCAAGTGCTTGTGAATCACTTGTTACATACAATTCCATATCAACAGATATACAGTGATAACTATTACTCCTCTCCTTTTATCTCTCTTAGTGAACTGCTTTGTTACAACCCACAAGTTGTACTTTTTTCCCCCCAATTCTCTTCCCCATCACACTGGGAATGGGGCAGTGCCCAAAGCACTGTGTGCTGCTGAGCCACATACTGGATTCAACAACCACCATCATTTGGGTGCCCAATGAGAGGCTCCCAGGGTTGGGATAACAGCACATCTGTCCAGAGCGAGATAACACAGGGCTTTGTGGGAGCTGGAGAATTGCAGGCCATGATGCTGATAGCTTCCCTATTTGTGGAGCTTGCTGAGTCTTCTCATGAAGCTTCACTGCACAGCTCCTTGCTTGCTGCTTGTTTTCCCTGCTGCATTATTTGTCAACACGGGATGCTGGATTAGGGTATTTATTTTGCTATGCTGTTTGACCTTGCTTTGTATCACAATAAAATTGGCAGCTGAACTGAAGTTTTGTGCACATTCAGCTCTGTAGTCATCTTTGGGTTTCGGAAGTAATATTGTTGATATGATTAGGAATTACACATTTTACATTGTCTTCTCTGGGAGCCCAGGGGTATTCAAGGAGTGACTGGATATTGTGTTGAGGGACATGGTTTAGTGGGAGCTATAGGTAATAGGTGAACGGTTGGACTGCATGATCTTTTAGGCCTTTTCCAACCTTGGTGATTCTATGATTCGGTGATTGAGGTTAAACATTATTCAGGAATATCACTGAGAGACCTGCCCCAAGGTGAGAAGGCTCTGCATGGCAGGGGGTGTGGGACGGTCTGGGCAGCTGCCTGGAGCGGTGGGCACCCCCAGGGCTTTGGAACTTCATCTCCGAGCAACTGCAGGATCCTGAGAAACTGGTAGAATATTGGGGGCAGGTCTGCTGTGGCCCTGGTAGCCCCCAAGAAACACACATGACTGCAGTGTGCCAGATCCAGAGAGCTGGAAATGCTGACAGTGCTGCAGCCTCTGCAACTCTTGGCACAGACCCTGCAGCAGCTCCAAGGTTTTGCCACATGTCCTGCGTTTGCTCCATGCTCTGGACAGATCCTGCTGTCACTCCACCCCTCATAATGAGCTCTGCAGTCACTCCTGCTACTGGTCCTGTAGCTGTTCCAAGTATTGTGATAAGAAAATGAAACAAATTCCTCCCAAGGGAGGTGCACTGTGCCAGGAAGTACAGCCCTGTGGTCCCTCCAACCCCTCCAATGAGCCCAGTGGCTGCTGCAACTTCAGTCACAGGTCCTGCGGTGATTTCAGCTCTGGCAATGAGCTCTACAGTTGCTCCAACTCCTGCAATAGGAAAAGAGCCTCTCCAGTTCCTACAGTGAACCTTGGGGCTGTTAAAAACCATGCAACAGGTCCTGGACTTGCAAACAGATATGCATATAAACTTCTATCATCTATGTATGATATGTACATGTATTAGTACATGCACATATGTTAGCAACTGCATTTATTGTATATATGTGAAAATATACTATATATATAAGATATGTATATATGCATATATCATATTTATAATCGTTTTCTTTTTATCTTGACCTTAGACCACAGATTCTAATCCTCAGCACTGCCTTGAGTCCCTTACAGATCTCCTTGGGACTTCTGAAACTATCCCTGCTAGTCAGTGAAATGCATCAGAATATCTTGATGTCTTCTCAGGGAGCAGCTGGTGAGGTACATTCCTTACACCAGCTTTGGAAGAGGCCTCCAGTTCTCTGGACCTGCTCTGAAGGGGCCCTCTTGTTATGGCAGTGCCAGCAAGGAGACCAGCACTGACAGACCTATTCATATTGCTGGCTACTGACTGGAAAGAGCACAGAAATGAAAAGAGCACTTTGTGCTGCTGTCTGTGGCTGTACCTCCCCAAATCCAGGCAAAGTAGGAAGAAAGAAAAGCTAAGTAAGTCTATTTTGAAAGCTTTTTAGGTATCTTAAAACAAATTCAGGGAATATGGTTCCATGTTTACATGAGTTCTTGGAGTGAGAAAATGGAAATTAGGTAGGAAAGAATTTAAATACATTTTTATTTATAAGTTCAATAACTTTTTTTTTTTTTGCACATTCCTATATCTCACATAATCAAACAGACAAAGATGCATAAAACATGAAGAACCATCACTGGGAATCCTATTGAGGAAGTTTTGCATTTTAATGTAGCTGGAATAGTGCTTATTGCAACACCTTCCTGAGAGCGTGCTTGATCTCCCTGTTCCTCATGCTGTAGATAATAGGGTTCAGTGTTGGAGGAACCACTGCATACAGAACTGCCACTGTCAGATCCAGGAGTGGGGAGGAAATGGACGGGGGCTTCAGGTAGGCAAAAAAGCCAGTGCAGACAAATAGGGTGACCACAGCCAGGTGAGGGAGGCACGTGGAGAAGGCTTTGTGCCGTCCCTTCTCAGAGGGCATCCTCAACACAGCCATGAAGATCTGCACATAGGACACCACTATGAAAACAAAGCAGCCAAAGGCTAAACTGGAACCAAAAATGAGAAACACAACTTCCCTGAGATAGGTAGCTGAGCAGGAGAGTTTGAGGATCTGGGGGATTTCGCAGAAAAACTGGTTGACAACATTGCCTTGGCAGAGAGGCAGTGAAAACATACTGGCAGTGTGCAGCAGGGAATAGAGAACCCCAGTGCCCCAGGCAGCTGCTGCCATGGTGGCACAAGCTCTGCTGTCCATCAAGGTCCCGTAGTGCAGGGGCTTGCAGATGGCAACGTAGCGGTCATAGGACATGATGGTGAGAAGGGAATACTCTGCTGAGATGAAGAAAATAAAGAAAAAGAGCTGTGCAGCACATCCTGTGTAGGAGATGGCCCTGGTGTCCCAGAGGGCGTTGGCCATGGCTTTGGGGAGAGTGGTGGAGATGCAGCCCAGGTCGAGGAGGGCCAGGTTGAGGAGGAAGAAGTACATGGGGGTGTGCAGGCGGCGGTCGCAGGCTACGGCTGTGCTGATGAGGCCGTTGCCCAGGAGGGCAGCCAGGTAGATGCCCAGGAAGAGCCAGAAGTGCAGGAGCTGCAGCTGCCGCGTGTCTGCCAACGGCAGCAGGAGGAACTCACTGATGGAGCTGCTGTTGGACATCTGCTGTTGTTGGGCTTGGAGTCCTGCTCAGAGTGCAGAAGATAATGACAAGTCCAGATCATTCTCAGAGGCACTACTCCTGCAATAATATGAAATGTTTTAATTCTCCTACAACAGTGTACATTTAGCACCATTACTTGCATTTAATTTCATTTTGTTCAGCATTCCTTAGGCAGAAGCAGCATTTGGAGCTCTAACCATTCCTCTTACTTTCTTACCTTATCCTGTCTAGCTGGATATTTTCATCTGTTTCCTGTCTCGTATCTTTACCCCAACTGCTCTTAGTGCCCCAAAAGCAGCCTCTGTGCCATTCAACTTCAGTTAGAAAAAGCTGCCTCTTTGCAGCTAAAGTGAATTATTCATACCTACAGAAAATAATGATAATTAATATTAATAATCATCCTTCAAAAAATGGGAGACTGGAAGCACAAAACGTATGACTGTTCACAAAAAAAGCAACTTACAGATGCAAAATTCTCAGAAGTGTGACAGCCACTTTCTGCCTCCAATTCGTTTTGCCTCAGAACAAGAAATGGGAATCCCCTGCCTTGGATCTCCTCTTCCAAGGGCCCTAGAAAACAGAGTTGTGCAATGGATCTCTGATCCCCCTGCCCCAGGCAGCAGCTGTGGCAGCACAAACCCTGCCGGGGGGCTCCTTCCCCCCACACGTCTCCCCGCAGTGCCCTGGGCAGCTCCCCGGGCAGGCTGAGTGCTGAGCCTGGCAGGCGGCAGAGTCCCATACCCGGCACACAGCCCCTGGGGCACAGCAGGGACCCTGCTCTGCAGGACAGCCCTGGGCACCCATCTCAGCTGGAGCAGAAAGCTTTTTCCACAGTAAAGAAACATGCAGTGCCTGCAGTCAGATCTCCTATGGGATGTCCCAGTTATAGTTATCCCTTAATTAAAAGCAGCTCATGGTCAGCTGTGAGACTTACCTTGTCATGGTCTGTGAGCAATGCTCCTGCAGAGAGCTCACAGCCCACTCACACTTCACACTTCCTGTAAGTTCTCTTCAATTTCTCTCGTCTCCTTCTGTCACCTGCAGGCTGTGCTGTGCACAAGAGCTGCTCCTGGGCACAACTGTCTCTCTGCAGCCCTGCACACTTTTATGAGCTCCCTGTGTCCCAGGAACCTGGACAAGCAAGCAGCAGATTATGTCATTTTTATCCTTCCCACTCATCTCCCCTGACATGTCCCTGGGTCCTCATGGCCAACAGCTCCTGAAAGACAACAGCATCATGACTGTGCTTTGAAATCTGCTCAATTAACCACCAAATGTCCAGTGGTCAGTGACTGATTGGAGACATATGTGGAGTGCTCCCAGAGTTCGTTTGATGAAACAATAAGGGCAACCAGACAAGGAAGGCGAGGTTTGGACTTTCCCTGTGCAGGGCAGTGATCCAGCTGAGGCAGTGCAGGAGTCTCATCCCTTGACAGAAATCCTGGAGCTGAAATGGGATTCAGCTCCCTACACACCCACAGGAGCTGGGACTCCTCTGGTTCAGCTCAGAAGTGCAGAAGGAGTTGCCTGCATGTGAGCTCCTGCTCTGAGTCCTTGGTCCTTCAGCGGGGAGGCAGCTGCTCACACACAGACACTGGGTGATGCCCAAGGTGCCTGGGCTGCTCCTGATGTGTGCCAGTGCTTGTAAACTGTGTGGGAAGTCCCTGAAACAGACAGCTCCTTCCTGGGCATCAGCCGAGGGCCAGAGAGGGGATAGCACCGGCTGTCTGGTGAATTCACATGCAGCTGCAAGTGCAGCACAGGGCTTTCAGCAAAGCCATGCCCATGGTGTGTCCGTGCTGCTACGTCACCTCCAAGACCCACGATCGGTCTAATGTTTGTGTGCCACCTTCTGCACACTGATTCTATAGATGAGCTATCCAGTCAGGCTATGTCCAGTGATGCTTTTCAATGAGGATGTTTACTTCTGTGCTTTTGCACTAATGCAAACACCAACACACAAGAAGCTAGAAATCTTGGTAGAGCTGCTGGCCTGAGCTCCTGTTTGGACCACGGGGACACAGTTTAATGGTTTCCACAACTGCACTGTAGCACAAGGGGGATACAGAGTCTTTAGGATGGATGGGCGAGGAGATAAAGAAGGGTGAATGCCCTCTGTGAGAGTGCACTGAGCTCTGCCTGGGGATGGCAGAGCAGACAGGTCAGAGCTAATGGAAATGGCAGACAGAGGAGACCATCAGTGTCTTTTCCTGTCTTCCTGATCAGGGACAGTCAATGGAAGGTGCCCTCTGCAGACAGATGGGAATCTGATGTTGTCTGTCCCTTGTCCCATTTGGTGGCCTTTGTCACTCCATTATCTGCAGCAGGGACAGCACAGCAGGGCATGTGGCATCCAGCAGATCCCTGGAGAGCACAGATGGCAGCTTCTTGACCAAGCAGTGGAGGAACCAAAGAGGAGAGGTGCTCTGCTGGATCTCATACTCTCCAGCATGGAAGGACTTGTGGGAACTGTGAAGGTCAAAGGGGCATCAGGCCACGTGCAACATGCAAATGTATCCCTTTTTATTTATTTATTTATTTTGAGGCTGTAAGCTTAATAGTTGATCATAAATGTAAATAAAACTGAAACAAATAATTGAAGACAAAGATGGAAATCATTGAAATTGTGTTAACCCTTCTCAACATGAGAAATTCTCATGAGTCTTGTTCCATTTTAAGTTCTATATATGAATCTTTGAGGTGATTTGATGTCTTATTTTTTTCTTTCTTTCTCTTTCTTCTTTTGCTGAAACTACAATGTTTTCCAGAACTGTGTTCGCTGGACACAAATGCCTTCAGGTTCAGAGACACAGACAGCGGTGCCAGTGCCAATGCCCTGTGACTATAGCCCGGTGCCCAGCACTACTCTTCCCTGCTGCCTATTTGATGTGCCTCATCCTCCAGGTGTTTTCAACTCTCCTAAATAAATGGCCATGGTTAAGGGCATGTTTTCAGCAGGCCATTTGGGCACACACTACTCCCACTGCCCTCCAGATTTCTCCATCCCTTGCTCTTTGTTCAATCAGATACCTCCCAATTATCTGTCTGATTTCTGACTTTCAGGGGGATTACTGGAATTTGTTCCATCTCCCCAAAGTCTGATGGAATGTGTTGTCAACTCCTTCTCTGTGATTTGATCTATCCCTTCCTATCTATTCTTTTTCTTTTTCTTCTTATACTTTTTCTTTTTCTCAATCACTGTCTCTTTTTTATTAAGCCACAAAGTCTGAAAGATGTTCATTAATGTCAGTAAAAGTGAAAAACAGAGTTGGAGACAAAGATATAAATCAATGAGAATGTGTTAACCCATCTCAATGTGTGAAATACTCACAAGTCCTGATCAGTTTTAAGTTGATACCTCTCAACTACCTGGCTGATCTATCCCAGGAAGATTACTGGAATTTGCTCCATCTCTCAGAGTCTGATGGCCTCTGTTGTCAACTACTTCACTGTGATTCAATCTATCCTATCCTACCTCAGAATAAATCATTTCTTTTAAAAATATTCCATATGAAAGACAAACTTCAATAGATGCCGCTTGAACATGGCATGCAGTTGATCACTGTGTTTTACTGTTCATTCAATTGCATCACCTTTCTTTCCATTTGCTGGCCAGATAAAAAAGAGAAATCTTTCCTTTTCCATGTGCAGCTGGTTCTCTGAGGGAAGCCAGTGGGAGTTGGTGCAAAGAAGTTTTAACACTGAGCGGATGAATGCAGAGGAGAAGAGTGATGTGAAGAAACGTGATGCAAGTCCCATAGGTCCAATGTCAGCAGAAATTGGGTGGGGAGGTTGAGAAGGACCTTTGTCAACACAGTAACAGTACAGAACTCATTGGGACATCCTGGATTGGTATCAGTTGCACAGTGCTGCTTTAAACCCAGCTATAAATAAAGAGACAATAAATTTATAATGGATTCTTTCTCTTTAAGCTCTCTCCAGATATCCCTCCTTTTTGCTGAACAAGTTCTGATAACCTGAAGAAGATAACAAGATGGCATAAGGCACAGGAGATTCTTTAGGTTATAATGGTCCCAGGGTGCATTTGATGCTGAGTTCATCAGCCTCCAGTGCAGAGAGAAGTTTGCACAAAGTGCTCAACAAGACAAAGTCAGAAGTAACAGTGAAGTTTCTTGGAGTATTAATGGGCCCAGTGAGGGCCATTACCAAGTAAGCTTCCCAAGGGACTTGTTAGAGAAGATAACTGGAAGCCATGACTACAGGCAGGCAAAGGCACTGGCATGCTAAGAAACCTCTCCTTTGCCTTACAAAGCAGACAGGTCAAGCCCTGATTGCAAGACCAGTGGTAGAGAGATCCTGTATCTCATGTTGGCTCCTGGCATTTCCTGGGGCAATGGGTTGGAGGTCTGTATGATGTTAAATGAAAGACATGGGGACAGAAGATCCCAGGCTCTACATGTGGTGCAAGGACGCTGTGAGGTTCATGTCCCATATGAGACCTATGTTTCATTGCAGGATGTGAGAAGGGATGTGAGAAGGGCCCAGTCTGAACAAGCAGTCAATCCCTGTGAAACTCTGAACTTCAAATCTCTGAGTTCCAGTGCCCTCGTTTGCACATTCTCCCAGAGTTTAATGTCCTTTATGTTCTGCGGTGCCCAGAAGTGCACCTAGTGCTGCTAGTGAGGCAGTAGCAATGCAGAGCAGAGAGGGATGATCCTTTCCCTCACCCAGCTGGCAATAAGTTGCTTCATGCTCTCCAGGGGACTGTTGTCTTTCCTGGCTGCCTTGGCACACTGCTGACTCACATTCAATTTGATGCAGACCAGGACCCCCAATCCTTTTCAGTGAGACCACTCTCCAGTGTCCCATATCCAGTCAGTGTGTATGTCCAGCATTGCCCCTACCCAGGTGCACAATCAGGCACTTGTTCTTGTTATACGTTATGCACTTGGTGCTTAGTACCAACTGGTACCCACTTCTCTGACTTGTCCACATCTCTCTGCAAGTCCTCTCCACCCTCAGTGGAGGCAACAGCACCTCCTCATCTGGTCTTATCAGCAAACTTGCTCAGAACGTCTTCTAGTCCTGCATTCAAGTCATCTGCATAAACATGAAAGGAAAGTGGCCCCAAAATGGAACCCTGGGGACCCCGACAGTGACCATCTACCAGCCTGATGGAAAAAACTGACTATAATCCTTTGGGACTGACCTACTGGCCAACTGCTCACCCACCACATTGTGTTTCTGTCTAGCCATATGCAGAACATTCTGTCCAGAAGGTTGTTGTGAGAAACAGTGTCAAAATCTCCACTGAAATCCTCAAGGATTACATCAACTGGCTTCCCTTGGTCAACTAAACGGATAACTGTGTCACAGAATGAGCTTAAATTAAACAGGACCTTCGCCTCACAAACTTGTGTTGGCTGCAACCAATGACAGAATTGTCCTTCAGCTGTTTTTCCATAACTCCCACCATCATTTTCTCCATAATTTTACCAGGCTCTGGACTGACAGGTCCATAATTGCCCATGTCATCTTTCTTGCTCTTCCTTACAATGAGACAACATTTGCCAGCTTCCTGTCAGCTGGCATGACCCTAGACTTCTTTAGATGCAATTGAAATGAGAGCCCAGAGCACACTAAGTTTTCATCATTGAAAGAAAGTAGATGTGCCATAGCTTTGCAATGTCTTGAACTCCAGAGTATGCCACAAATGGAGCAGAGGGGAAGATTTGCCTCTTCTGTAGTGAACTCATTCATTTGGTAAGCAGAATAACACTACCTGATACATGGGGACTGTGTCTCTGCTCTGCTCTGCTCAGCTCACAGGGCAGCGGTGCAGGGTGTTGCTCTCATGTCAGTGCAAGTAAACTCACTTTAACCCTTTTTCCTCTGTAAATGCTCCCTCTATTTCTATGCTCACATACACTTCCACATTCCCTCAATATACTTCCATATATCATTAACAATTACACTTTCTTATACCATCAAAACAGTCCATCAAACAATACAGTTCTTCAGTTCACATAAACTCCCTTAATACAGTCTGTATTCTTCAGTTATAAACACTGTGCCACAGAACCAGCACTGATTGAACCACCTCCCTCACACACTTCCTCGCAAGCAGTACATAGTATTACATAAATGGGTTGACATTCATTGGTCAGGTGGAATGTACACCTCTCCTCAGGACAATCTTACTAATCTACAGAGTACAAACTCCCGTCTTCTTACATACAAGCAGAAAGTACATATGAGTGGACAGACAACACAGTCTTTCACTTTGTCCGTGTCTGGCCATTTCCCTCACAGGAGGAAGGAAACATGGATCGGGACTCGGCACTCACCCTGCAGCTGTTCTGTGTCTCACTCACACCACACTCACTCTGACATTTAGATCAAAAACCATGGTTTATTCATACTACACAACGCTGACAACGTTTTCTAGCTGGAATCTTAATAACACTCATACTCTGGTCGACCAGTTGCAAACGTTAATGTTTTTCCCAGAGTCGGCTTGACACACGGTACCAAACACTTAAAGCAGATGATAATATTGAACATACAACCTATAAGCCCCGTGATTACAACTTGGAGAACCCAGGCTACCATTTGACAGGCTATCCACTATATCCCATACCCGTAGGAGAGACCAACCTAGGTCCCTCCTATTGCCAACCACCTGGGAGAGAGTATTTGCTCTTGTTTCCATTCATATGACATACAGTTCCCTTTCATAGGAACTCACCCAAGGAGTCTTCCTACCCCAGCTGGCAACCAAAGCCATGAGCTCACCTCCCTGGGAGCAGCACGTATGGCTGTAAACTGTGTAGGATGTCTCCTCAAGACATATGGGCTCCACTTACCATACACATACCTGGTCCACCTATGGGTGGTCCTTGTCTGTCCCTGCAGTGATCAGGTGAGGAAGGGAGTCCTTCAGAGAAATCTCAGGGTGCGCCAAAAGTGTCTCCCTCTCAGCTGGTCCTGCAGCGAACAGAGCTGGTCCCACCTGGGCCGCCAAATTGACTACGGGAATTGAACTCTATAACCTCTATAACTGATACAGTCTCCCATGACATCCTTATACCAAAGTTGAGGAAGTATGGGATAGGTGAGCGGACAGTGAAGTGGGTCGAGAGGGACCTGGGCGTCCTGGTGGACGACGCATTGGCCATGAGCCAGCAGTGTGCCCTTGTAGCCAAAAAAGCCAATGGCATACTGGGGTGCATTAAAAAGAGCGTGTCCAGCAGGTCGAAGGAGGTGATCCTCCCCCTCTACTCTGCCCTGGTGAGGCCTCATCTGGAATATTGTGTCCAGTTCTGGGCTCCCCAGTACAAAAAAGACAGGGATCTCTTGGAAAGAGTCCAGCGGAGGGCCACAAAGATGGTGAAGGGCCTGGAGCATCTCCCCTATGAGGAGAGACTGAGGGAACTGGGTCTGTTTAGCCTTGAGAAAAGAAGGCTGAGAGGGGACTTGATCCAGGTCTATAAATATTTGAGGTGTGGGGGGCAAAGAGGTGAGGCCAGACTCTTGTCAGCAGTGTGTGGAGACGGGACAAGGGGAAACAGACAGAAACTGGACCATAGGAAGTTCTGCAGTAATGTGTGCAATAACTTCTTTATGGTGAGAGTGACAGAGCACTGGAACTGGCTGCCCAGGGTGGTTGTGGAATCTCCTTCTCTGGAGATATTCAAGACCTGCCTGGATGCCAAGCTGTGCAACGTGGTGTAGGGAACCTGCTTTGGCGGGGGGGGGTTGGACTCAATGGTCTCTGGAGGTCCCTTCCAACCCCTACAATTCTGTGATTCTGTGAATATCATGGGGTGGTTTGGATGGGGAAAGACGACCCCTTTGAATGACCTTTTGTCAGGGCATGTCCTGGGATTCCTAGGATCCTCAAAATGCAGCACTGCTTCTGTCACTGAAAAATGGGGCCCTGTGTGGGACGGAGGGAGGGTCCATGAGTCCCTGGCCCACCTGACTGAGTATTTCCATGGTCTTAGCAAAGACATACTTACAACTTGAGAATGACAGTTAGCTGTGTTCATGGTGGCATGGCCACTGCTGATGGCCTTGAACTGTCTGAACATAACTGAAGAGGCTCAGGCTGATGCAAATCAGCTATTGAATGACAGTGTTGAAAAACTGGAAAGACAGGTGGCAGTTTTGATGGGGAAAAAACCTAATTCAATCATTCTCCTATGGAAGATCAGGGACATCTCTCTGGAAGACCATGGGGACCCTGTAAAAGGGAATCTGTATAAAATGGACTCTGTAAATGAAGGCACTAAAAGGTCAGATTTTGAGGTTCCCTTTGGACTAGATCTATTTGAGATCTGACTGATTGTAACCAAAAAATGAAAAAAAAAATGCAGGATAGGCTGGTGGGAGTGCCCTGACCAGTGTCCAACCCCCCAAACCCTGCTGCCCATAATACAGCAGCTGAACTGATGGATATAGTACAGTGGTTTAGACAGAAACCAAGAGAGCATGCCAGCATAGCTGCTCTGGTTATGGGACATGGAGGCAGAAAGCGCTGTGGTGAATGGACTGGAAATTTCAAAACTGACATCCATTACTACTCACCCTGCCCTCAGGCAAAGACTGTATGCTCTGTCCAACATAATGAGGATAGCCATTTGATCAGTGAATGATTTATGGCTGTGTGTCATATAACATTGCCAAATAAGAATGACATACCATTAAATATCAGCCTGTGGTCCTCTATGGAGGACTAACAAAATTATATTAGAGAATTAGGCATGAAAGAGGCAATCTATGAAGATGATTTTGAGAGCCCAGTCAATAAATTTTTCATCAGGAACGAGGGATCTCATCCTACAGCCATCACCTTTACATCAGGATGGGTCTATGTTATCCATACTGAACCCCCCAGTGGCCCTCAGGTGCTGTAATACAACAGGCTGCCCAATTGATGGGGAGACAAGAGTGCCTATGGCCAGATGCAGGCTCTGAATGGTGGTGGAAAGGTCAGAGAACCATCTGCTGCCATGACTTAGGCGTCCAGCCCCTAAGGTAATCCAGTCTGGACCCATTAGGGTCTTGAGACAACAAATGTTTAAAGACCAGATTAGAGCAGGAGTTCAGTTTAAAAAGATCGATAGACAGCATAATCAGGAAAAAATATCTGTTAAACAGGCCCAAGCACTGAGTATTTATAGTCCAACCTTTTCAGCCAAACTAGATGTGAATGTAACTCAAGAACGGTCTGGATGGGGGCTCTGGCAGAGCCAGAGTTCTTTGTGAACCCCTATGAGGTTTTGGTCACAGGTTTGGCATGGAGCAGAATAAAGATACATCACAGTTGAAGAGCATTTATTGGCTACCTATTCTACACTACAGGTGGTAGAACCAGTAACTCAGATTTCAGAGGTTATCATTAAACAACAAGGCCAGTCCAGGGGTGGGTAAAAGATCTAACACACATCTCTATGATGGGGGTGGCCCAATCACAACCAGTGGTGCGCTCAGTTGTTCTGCTTGCCTGCTCCTCAAGGAGTTAGGAGAAATCTATGCCTGTTGCATGTTCGAGTGCATGCGCAATGCCATGTGGAGGGCTTATCGCAATAAAGATTGGCGGATTTGCTGCGTAGACCGGTCAGAACTCAGATCTGCGTTGTGCTTCCTGCGGCACCAACGCCCAACAGTGGCAGTTCCGTGTATTGGCCAGCAGGTGGCAGCAGAGACCACGGAAAGAACGTCTGTGGGACAGACCCTGGGGATCTGTTCTCTTTTGATTATAGGGGAAGAACACAAAGATGGATTAAAAAAAAAAAGGGGGGGGGGGGGGGAGGGGTGGAGGAGTGGGAAAAGAAAAAAAGAAAAAATCAAACCACAGCAAACAAATAAATCTTCTCCAAACGTAGCAAACGTGAATGTCTGTCAATAAATAAATGAGTAATTGAATTGATGTCTCTTTCCCCTCTCCCCCGCCCCCCCCAACTTCCGAGATGAAGAAACACCTGGTATCAATTGGACAGATGCACACAGTGAAGCCAGGGATGGTCTGAAACGCAAAGCAGCTGAGCAGCTTTTAGAAGGAAACAGAGTAGTAACAACTTCTGTACCTACATTCACCACTCTGAGATCCTGTCTGGGTCTCCCAAGGCTTGTAAATAACCACTGGGTCGGTTCTGATGTCGAGTGATTTGTTGTCAGTTCTCTCATGGTTCTCCGGTCAGTTCTCCGGTGCCAGGATCTGCCACAGGGCATTCTGACCACGGGCATCATGTTTCTACGCTGCCGCCTGCATTTAACAGGCAATGGGACTGCCCAGCATGTGCAAGGCAGCACCTCTGTCACACCACCAGAATGTTTAAGGCTGTTGGGATTGTTGTTAGCGTCCCATTAACACTGAGGCTATAGATACCCTTAGGATTGACATTACTATTAGCATTACTTTGATGGTGCCCTATCTGGGTCATTTCCAGGGGATGTCAGGAGTAAGGCACAGTGTCAGGAGAAAAAGAACAGACTCTGTTACTTTATAAAAGTGATAATAGAGAGAGTTCATTGGAAAAAATACAACTCTTAAATAATACAAAGCATGCTTCTGATTGGATGCAGGCATCATCTGGGCTCTGATTAATATTACTCTTAAGGTAAAGATTATTGTTACCATAATGATTTTTTTTTTTGGATTATGATCAGGGTTAAGGTTCCTTTTGCTACAAACTTCTAGCATCATTTTTGTTGTTACATTTGGAGTTAGAGACGATTTTAGAATCAGGGTAAGGGTTAGGATTAGAGTTACATTGCGGGTTAGTGCTGTTATCTTTACAGCTCCTGTGAGGGTTGGGGTCTGGGTCAGGTGTTTAAAAATGAAATGAAAAAAGAATAATAAAAAAAAAAAATTGAAAGCTTCAGATTTCATTAATCTTTGTGGGAATCATATAATGTGCAACTCAGATCTACCTCTTCATGCAGTGACTGCCTGTAAATTTGCTAGAGCCTAATATAATATGGCCTTGTGCTTTCCGCTAACTCACCTTCATTTCATTTTCATTACATTTGCTTGGTAGTCAGATTTTGGTGTGTAGATATTTTAAAACAATCTAACTGACACTGGCAAAAAATTAAAAATAAAATTTAAAAAATAAATGCACAACAGCATCAATTGTATCAATTTTTATAGATAAGATACAGAAGAGCAGTTTTCCTTAGTTTTCTGTGCCTCTTTACTTTCTTACCCTCTCCCCTTGTGTGAGAAACTCTCAAAGTCAAAGATTTCTAGTTAGGCAAAGCTGGCAGCGATAGCAGCAGTGCTTATTCATTATTGCAATACTGCGTGTACATCCCCTATTGGCAAGGGAGAAACTGCACACCAGTCAGTGAAATCAATTCTGTTCTGTGCCCTAAACCCACTGCAGGTGATGCTCTCATGGCTCTCATTGGTTGAGCATCTCAGGCTCACAGACTCCTCGAGACTGTTGCTAGGATTCATTTCCATAGAAGGTCAATTACCAACCTCTTGTTTTTAGGTCTGCCTTGTACTTTTCTGCAGAGAGAGAAGGGCAATGTTTCCAAAAGTCAGTACATTCATTCTGTCCTGTGCTGGGCTCTACCCACCCTGTGTATTTATCTTGTGCTTGTCTCAATTCTCCCCATGTCAGAATGCCCCCAGTCTGAACTTAACTCTGTTCAGCAACTTTCTTGGTGGAAAAACTACTTATACAGCTGTTTTACAAGAGGGTTATACATTCAGTTAGGGCCTACACTATGTACTGAAAATACTGGAAACTTCCACTGCAAAAACACAATCTACCTCTCCCATCTGTGCAGCCTTGCAGACCCAGAGCATGCCAGGTTATTTCTGCTTTCATAGCATTTGCATGCTGTAGGGTGAGCAAAAGGTTCTGCTGCTTGATTCTTCTGCAAGAGCTGCCTACCGGCAAATGGTTGCAGGGATGGAGGATGTGACAGAAAGCATTTGTCTCCACAAGAGCAGAGTTACATTCAGTGCAGAGTGTGAGAGTCAGGTTGGTGTGGAAAAGCACTGACACACTGGGGATGATGCAGTGCTCACATGTCTAACACTCACAGACATTACTGTCAGAAGGATGGTGCTGTGTTGTGCTTCTACCTTTGGCAGCCCCTGGAGAAATGCTGTGGCACACAGAACACCTTTGTATTGCACTGACTGCTGCCATGCAGCATGGATTTAACACACCAAATCCAGAGGAGCATGACTGCATCTAACTGCCCTGAGAAAAACTACTGTAGCTGAAGAGATGAGGAGGCAGCTGCTCATCTGCAGAACAAGCAGCACTGCCAGACATTGGGCCAGGTGAGCACCTCCTGCTGCAGCGTGATGATGACAGGGCTGGAGATGATCTGCAAAGCCAGCTTAAAAGTGGGAGACGTGAGTCAACATGGCAGGAGGACAGAGGTGTTAGGGAGCAGCCAAGGCATCAAAGAGTATCAGAAGGCTTTGAAAAGTATCACAAAGTGACAGCCAGGAAGACTGGGATATATCATGAGCAGCAACCTGGATGCTAGAGATTATTTGCTCCCATACAAAATGGTAGAGATCTTGCTGCAGACATTCCAAAGCCAGGCAAAATGGGAACCCAGAGCTCTGCCTGCACGATAGCCATAGCATTGCAAGCTGAGCTGCCTTGCTGTTTGTTGCATTCATCCCAATCCCTGTGAATGAAGGCTCAGAATGCAGTCGAGGCGATGACTGAGCATGAGAGTGACTTTATTCAATAAAAGACAGGAGGGCTTGAGAGGTCAAGGGTGAAGATGGGACTCCTCTTGTCAAGATGAGAGTGGCTCAGAGCTTGTGCTGCTGCCTGGTGCCTGGGACTGGCAGCCTAACTCTAAGTCCCCATCTAAGATGCTCAGCTTCACCTCACTGGTGCTGACCTGCTCCTGCATGGTGGTGCTGCTGCTGGGACACTTGGGCTGTGCTTGGGATGGGCAGCACTGCAAAGGCGCTGGGTCACAATCCAGGCAGGTGACTGCTGTGTCTGGCAGGCTCAGGTCAGGAGCTTCAGCAGAGCCAGGAGATATGAGAGCATGAACGTGGATGAGCCCCTTGTGTCCATCACTGTTACCATGTGGAAGGCTCTCATCCGAATTGCAGCGATTCATGCTTAATAAGAACTCTCCATTGATGGAAAGACACTACTTGGTTTGGATCTTTGGGGTTGACAAGGGCTCGAATCACCTAGGAAGGCATAGAAACACAAGGGTTAGTGTCAAACGTTTGCAAGTTGAATCATGAAAGAGGTTGTTGATATTTGGTAATAGAGTGGCGGCAGGAAGAAGCAAATAGGCTTGAAGCAACAGAGCCACTGTCTTGAAAGTGATCCTCGTGCAGGTCCAGCTCGTGTGTTGTTTCACTGTAATCTGCTTCTTTGGGTCTACCTAGTGGGCAGCAGCACTCGAGCTGTTACTGATATCACTGAAAAGAACTGGAGACAATTGTTCTATTCCTAAGAGCTTCAAGGTGCCTAGAAGCACAAATAGAAACCAGCGGTATTTCATCACTTCACCAAAAGGAAGGTCAAACACCTGAGCTGTGAAGAGCAGTTACAGAACCTATGCATAAGATCACACCAGACATACTTTGTTCTAACAACAGTTATGGCACATAGTCCATTTCCTTCAATATTCCCAAAATGAAATGATGTGGAGCATTACAGGGAAAGAAACACTGCACACAGACACTATGACCCTGATTATACTCAAGCAGCAGACTTAAAACAAGTCAGAGTTTTTGATTCCAGGATATTTCAGGACCTATCGTGTGAAATTCAGTTACACAACAGTGCCTAGGTGCCTGCGTTTCAAGCAACTTTCAGATCACAGCCATGTAAAATAAAAACAAATTCAGTGCAGAAATAGCAAGCCTGTACCTTAATACTCATGAGATTATCCATTTTTTACAGCACTCTGACTAAGTTCTAAAACTTGCTCATCCCAGTTCACTTCAACAATTTCCACCAATTCAAGCAATGCAGTTCTGAGATCCTGTGTATGTCAGGCAGATAGAATTGAACAGTGCAGGAATAATCTCTGACAGCTTTAAGAGCTCTGTTCTGCTTACAAACTCTCAGTCCAAAACTATTCTCAGTTTTAAGGAAATGAACACCTGAAGCAGTTGGATCATCTGCCATTTGCCGCATTCTGCTTCTTGGCATCATGATTAGCACAAAGGGTTTTCTGCTGTCCTGCAGAGATGGACAAAGTCCTGCTTACAAATGGACCAAGTTTCAGTGTACAGCAGAGTTTGTACCAGACTAAAAAGCCACGTCATTCAATTCATGTGCTCAGGTTGTTATGCACTCCGAAAGGAAACAGAACTAACTGTTGGATTCTGAAGGCAATCTGTGGGGTCCTACATTACCTCCTGATTCTGGAAGAGGAAATTCTAATAGCAAATGCAGAACTTTGATCTTTGTAGACATGAGAAGAGCTGGCATTTAGGAACATTCATTTCAGGGAAATCAATGATGTGTCTATATTTTTACTACAGATAGTATAGGGAGCAGCCAGTTGAAGAACCAGATACAAAAAAATCCAGCCCATTGGCAGGAAAATACTTCTCCTTAAATTCTGTATGCTATCATGGTATAGAATCAGGCTACAGTGCCACATAGGCCAACCAAGTGTAGAACCAAATCCACAAAATACTGGTAGACAAAGCAGCAAAAACAGGGACAATATTCAGCAGACTGTGCTGTGGCCTTTCTACCCACAGCTCAGCATGTTCTGCCATCCGAAAAGCAAGGCCTCTTGTCAAGCTCAGCTATTTCCCTTCTCAGTGTATTCTAGCACCACTGATACCCACTGGTATCCTCCTGTAGAGTGCCATCATATTGTCATCATCCAAAGGAAAAACCCACACAGCAGAGCATACAGCACTACACCCATGCTCCAAATATCCGCCTGAAAAACTAAAAGACAAGCTTACAAACCTGAAGCACCTCAAATGGCTTCCTGACAGACTGGATTGTCTGTCCTTGCCAAAGCCCACATATAGCCCATGAAAAGCTGGCTCTTTCCCTCAGGAAAAAAAAACCTTATCGTCCCAGAGAAAGCATATAACCCTCATTCAATTGCCCTTCCACTCAGCTTAGAGCACTACTAAAACCAGCATCTTCACCTTAGCTCATCACACTGCTGCAGTTCCTTTTACAAGGATCTCACTGGCAAAAATGAAATCAAAGCCGTCACAAGGGATTTAGCACAGTTACGTGTTACTGGCTACGAGAGCTGTCAGCACAGTCACCTGTCTGGCTTTGCTGCTGTTCTATTTATGTAGAGGCACAACAAGGTTCAGACACCTCACAGTGCAATTCTCACTTTGACTGTAAAGAAAAAGGAGGCTTGAAAAGCAGCGTGTGGAAAACAAAGAAACAAGAATTAGAACAACAGTGGGGCCATGGCACTTGTAGGAATTGCTCCGCCTTTAACAGCAGAGCGATTCAAGAAGGATGAGGGCATCCCAAACCAGACCAGATTGGACAGATTAACAACTGCAAGTAGTGGGTTCCAAAATTCCAGACATGAAATCAAAGCTGGAAAAACTCTTCACATTTTCATCTCTCAATTTTTAGTACATTGTGCATTACAGTGCAAACAACTCTTCACATACAACTTGGAAGCTAAAGACAAGTCTGACAAAACAGACTGCACAGAAATGATGGATAATTAACAGAGCAAATTGCTCTTTCAAACACTTAGTAATAGAAAGAGATCTCTGAAGTTGCTGTTCTGTAGAGCCCCAAAGCAGTCGCTTGAGGCAGTTCAGGATTAGCCTGAGACAAACCAGCCAGCTGTGTGAACTGAGACCAATTGCACTTCTTCTATTTTACTTTCATTCTATGTGACCTCACTAAGCAAATATTGTCTAAGACCATGAGTATCACATAAATGTGCAGATCTCAAGCTGCTCACTTATCTAGTACCCTTCGCATGATGCTTTATTTTCCTCAGCTGATCATCTAGATTGTGCCTGTTGATTGTGCAACAACAGCCTGTTGGTCTCGATTACCTGTAAGAGGCTTTAAATTTGGCCAGGAAAAATCATTTGAGGATAAGTAATTATCTGGGACTCAGTAAGGCAGTCTTCCCATGCTTTCATAACAGCCGAGATACACACACACACAAACTCATGGAACCCCACTGCTTTGCACAATCCTGTGCACACTCACATGTGTCATGCACTGATTTCCCAGCCAGTCCTCATGGGGTCTATTACTTAGGACAGGAGTGCAGGAGAGCAGCCAGAAGCTGTTTGCATTCCCTGCTGTCTGCTGGGCAGCTTTGCTGGAGATGCTTGGGTTGCTTTGTTTTTCCTTGGGAGGTGGGAAGGAGCTTTGGGTTGGAGGCACATCCCGTGCCAGAGCATCCCAATGGCACGTGTGGGGCACTGATCTGCAGCAGATGAAGGGGAGGAGGTCCCAGCACAGCTCTGCACCATGCTCTGCCACACTGGGCAGCTTGTTCCTGGCTCAGCAGCGCCATCAGACAAGGAGCAGGGAAGGAAATCAAGGATGGGGGGTACCATCAAACGCAGTTAGTGCATGCCTGTGCAAGACAAACAGACCCAGAGCTTGCGGGTTGTTCCTGCTTTTGTAGCATTTGTGTGCTGTAGCTGAGCAAAAGGTTCTGCTGCTTGAATCTTCTTCTGCAAGAGCCGCCTACCGGTAAATGTCTGCGGGGATGGAGGATGTGACAGAAAGCATTTGTCTCCATGACAGCGTAGTTACACTTGGTCTAGAGAGTGAGAGAGGCAGGCAGCACTGCCTGATGTTGGTCAGGGCGAGCTCCTCCTGCCGCATCACGATGATGGCAGGGCTGGAGATGATCTGCAGGGACAGCTCACAGGTGAGAGCCAGGAATGGACACGGCGGGAGGACAGAGGTGTTAGGGAGCAGCCACGGCAACAAAGAGCATCAAAAGGCCCTGAAAAGCATCACAGAGCTACAGCCGGGAAGCTTGGGGTTTTCATGAGCAGCATCCAGGATGCTAGAGACTATTTGCTGCCATACACAACGGCAGCAGAGCTCTCGCTGCAGGCATCCCAAAGTCAGGCAAAATGGGAACACACCCAGAGCTCGGCCGCACAAACCCCACAGCCAGAGTGTTGTAAGCTGAGCTGCCTTGATGTTTCTTGCACTCATCCCAATCTCTGCGAATGAAAACTCGGAATTCAGTCAAGGCATTGATTGAGCACGAGCGTGCCTTTATTCAATAGGAGAAAGGAGGGGGTGTGAGGTCTGGAGGAAAGATGGGACTCATCCTCTCTTGTAATCATGAGAGCTGCTCAGAGCCTGTGCTGTTGCCCGGAGCCTGGGACTCGTGTCCTGATTCTGTGCCCCCCTGCGAGATGCTCAGCTTCTCCTCGGTGATGCTGACCTGAGCCTGCATGGTGGTGCTGCTGTCGGGGCACTCGGGCTGTGCTTGGGCTGGGCTGCACTGCAGAGACATTGAGTCCAGGCTGGTGCCTGAGGTGTCTGGTGGGCTCAGGTCAGCAGCTTCAGTAGGGATGGGATGAATGAAGGCTTCAACCTGGAATTTATCTCCAATCTACTTTTAATACCTTCATTCGATCAAAATCTACTGTCAATACCTTCAAAGGAAAATGATGCTTTGGGAAACAGAACTTGCAGGCTGAGAGATAAAGCCAAGGTCTTTAGATAAAAATGAGAAAAGATTTTGCTTGTTAATTCTGTAACTGTGATGAAATTCGTAATTTTTGTTTGAGCTACATTTTGATAGAATAATGTGGTCGTAATGTGCTTGACTACAAGCATGATTTCCACATAAAGCTGACTCTTAGCAGGAACTCTGTTTCCTTTAGAAGCAGTGAACCCTGGTAGCGAACAGCTTTTCTTACTTCTAAAGACCCTGTCAACCCAGCACAGGACATGCAGTTTGCTAGCATTAAAGAACAAGTTTGTATTTTCCTTGTAAGCAATGTCGGAAGAGAAAGACAACACACATTTCAGAACCATTTTGGCCCCAGTAAAAGTGATGCCACGGAAGAGCTCCATCAAAACTTATGCAAAAACATAAGTTCAAGTGGGCAAGGCCTTATGAAAATCTTCCACACAACTCAATGGAGATTGGGGTGGGTGGGTTTATGAATAAGAATCCTTAAGAATTTTCTTCTAAGAGACTTAAGAACTGTCAATATATATATATAAAGAATATAAACACTAATTCTGTTACTACAAATAAATATATCCAAAGGGTTAGGAGACCAACCCGATCATATCACAAGCTCTTTGATGACTGTAAACGCAGTCATCAATACGCAGAAAAAGATTTAAATAGATTAATATGAATGAGTACAAATGTACAGAAAGAACAACTAGGAATAAAGGTGGAGAAATGAAGGCACAAAGTGAGACGAGTCTGGCAAAAATATCACACAGAAAAGGATGCAATTCTTTCAATTTATTAGTAGCAAAAAGCTGCATAATAAGTCCTAGTTTGCTCCTCATCAGAGAAGCAAATCCTATTGATAAGGTTGTGAGGAGAGATTTTGCATCAGTTTTCATAAAAAGGTCAACTGTGATGAATTAAGGTTGTTAAGAACTAACAAAGAAGTAAAAAAAAAAAAAAAGGCCTAGAATACAAAAGTAATAGGGTAGAGAAGATACATAGCTTAGATCTCTCCGAATGAGCTGAATCTGCTATATTCCTACTGCATTTCTAAGGGACTGACTCAATCAATCTCAAAGCTGTTAACGATTATGTTTTTAGAACTTAGGAAAGCCTGGTGATGAACCAGATAACTGATACAATGTACAGACTTCTTTTGAAGAGAGGAAAAAAAAAAGGGGGGGAGATGATGAAAAATGATAGACCTGTCAGCTTAACTCCAGGTCCTCAGAAGAAAGAAACAGTTTAGAACAACTTAGAAGAGATAGGTATCATTCAACACACCTTTGTCAGGAACAAATTACTATTAATGATTCTAATTTACCCCTGTGAGAAGGTGTCAGAGCAACACAGAGTGGACGAGATGCCAAGAGAGTTTCCAAAACTTTACTAAATTCTCAGGCCAGATAAGCAGCATGGTTTAGATGAGCTATAGAAGGATGAACATCTGTAGGTTGCTCCAAAAATAATGCCTCCTATTTATTTCCACGGACATCACAGTAGATACAAAGAGCACAATAACACTGCTTGATAGAGTAAATTCTCAGCTACTAAACACTATTTCTCAACTCAGATGCTAGCATTAGCTATGCATTTTCACCAGCAGTGAACAAGAGCCTGCAGGTCGCACTTAAAAAATCTGCATGGCCATCTGGAACACAGCTTGTCTTTCACATCACTGTCACCAGTGCTGAAATGTACCATTCACTGCCTCACTGTACTCACATCCACTGATTGGTCACTGTACATGTCCAGCAAACGTCAATGGATGCCATTTTTTCTGCACAGAGAAATTCAGTTCCATTCCTTTGCTTCATGTGCACTTCCATGACAGACGCTATTTTGCCTCTGCTGCCACTTATCACACAGCAACAAAACAGAAGGGGATCCTGGTGGGAAGGTTCAAACTCTACTGCCATACCACCAACATCTGCCTCTGACATCCTCAACCAACATAATAAAATAGGAGGCTTTACTTTCAGAGCAGCTCTTATAAAAATTGCTTAGAAAAAGTACTCTGAAAGTAGCTCTCAGTCTCGCTGTCAAAATGCATAGCTGTTCTAAATGATCTTCTGCAGGACCTGGTCACAGAATTGGTACAATCCAATATTTTTATTAAAGATTTAGATGAAATAGAAAGTATGTTAATTTGATTTGTGGATGAAACCAATGTAAGACAAGTTTGCATTGGAATTCAAAATCATTTTGACAAACTGGAAAAGCAGCCTGAAGTAAACAACTGCAATTCAATAGGGTCAACTACAAGCTACTACAGTCAGGCAGGAATAATCAATGCTACAGACACATGAACGAGGAGCAATGACAAGGTAGCATTTCTACTGGAAAACGACAACATTCTGCACTGCTGAAGACTGCAAGCTGCATGTGAGCCAGCCACTCATGTACCAAAGTGCAGATACAATTCTGGCTGGGTATTAAAAAAAACCTGTACGCTGGCAGGACACACAAATTAATCTGTTCTCTCTGCACTGTTAATCTCTCTGTTAGAATTCTGTTTCCAGACTCAGGAAGCAATTCACAGGGAGACTTGGCACAACTGAAAAAGGTCCAGAGGACATCACTGAAAAGCAAATAAGCTTCTTCCTATGGCTAGTCTAGGTAAGACAAAGAATATATATGGCAAGGACTTCCTATGGCAAGATAGGACTTAAGACAGACAGACAGTTCTAAACATGAGAGTTGTATGAGCTGGAACAGATTACTTACAGAGTCTGGTAATCCCAATATTAGAGATCTCTACAGAAAACTTAGACTAACCTATCAGAAATGATGCAGCTAAGTTGAAGAAAAAAGATGGCTGGTGGAGGTCACCGCCAGCCATTAGCTTCATTAATTTTATGCAACCACAACTAATATGTAGGAACAATAATTCCAACATTAACTGGCAGAGAAAAGGCAAAGGAGTAACAGGACATTTAGAGGACACTTCTGCTAGAACAGCACAGGACAACTTTGATTGGGAATGAGATGTGTTGGTAAGATACCCAAGACTGGAAAATCAATCGCTATTGGACACAGCAGTATTTAAAACCAAATCACTGTAAGGTCAGAAAACAAAAAGATGAGAAAGTATAATCCTGTATCAATATGCACCAATGGAATCAGGCAGTATAAAATGAAAGCTTGAATAAAACTTGCCTATGGTACTGTTAAACCTAGGAGGATTACAGGTCACTCCTTGCAACCTCACTCCTCCTCACAGAAACTCCAGAGAAGATCAAAATGAACAGAATTAGAATGAGCTTTCATTGATGAGCCGTTAGGAACAAATAGATTACTGAAAGCTGTGTACATTTTATCAGCAGCAACCAGGTTTGGCAGGGCTGTTATCGCTGGGTCTTAGTTTATAGAGGTATAGATGAAGGGGAGAGGCCATCTGGGCAGAGCTGCCAAGTGAATCATAACAGATCAGGAGCACAGGGCTTCCCTTCAGAAGGCTGAGCTGGGAACATCGTATTGGGAATTCTTTCTCTTACCAATTTCATCTGATCTCTTCTCTCTAAATCCCTTTTCTATTCCAGGCTTTGTTTCTCTGGGGCCACTTATAACACTCCTTTGTTGTGACTGAAGGAAGGAAACCAAAGAAGCAGGAAAGCATTTTGCTGTATTAAAAGCACAAAGATGGAATGTTTTGTTGACTGAATGTGCACTCTGCATTCTTAACTGTTCTGATCCAAAGCACAGTAAAGTCTTCAGTTGCCTTGGGTCACATTCACAGTACAAGTCAATATTTCATCAGTCTGGTATGGATTACAGAGGACTGAATTATCTCAGCATAAATTCTGGATTGCATTTTATATAGTCCATGGACCTGATATCTCCTTTCACTTTCCTACCTGCATTTTAGCAAAGGCTGCAGGTAGGTGTCATTCAGTAGGGTTTCAATAGACACGTTTCCAGGTCTCATACTGATAGGAAGGTTAGACTCTACAATACAAAGAACAGATTACAGCCATAAACTATGCCTTCTCTTCCACCCTCATCTCCACTCCCCAGTATGATACCTTATTTAACTTATAATTGCAGTACGATTTTTCTTTTGGGGTTGGGATTCTTATCAACTCCACCATTAAGCAAGTGGAATAAACTATATCAGGGCAAACTACAGGCAGGTAAAAATAACGTCTGCAATCTCTTTTCTAGAAATGAATTAGCTCTGGTGCTATAAAATCTCTAACAAGTTGGATTAAAAGACAGACTCCTCTTACATCTTTATTCCCAACAGAAATAGCACTGCTACTGCTGGGAGATTTATTCATGTCACAACCAAAGCACTTCACATTCCCAAGAAGACCAAGTCCTTTGGCTTATACCTCTTGTGACATCCTCAATACATTACCCTTTCCATCCACAGACCAGGGTATATTAGAGATTAATACAGCTCAGCAACTCAAAACACACAGATTGTCAGTCTCAGTAATCAGCCTGAAGAATTTAGAGGACAGTTGTTATTTACTGAAAGTGATAAGAGACCCAGCAGAACACTTAACTCTAAATAAACAATGTGGAAACTTCACTACCCAGAAAGTCCTAAGTGGCAAATACACAGCTCAGATGTTCCTGAATATGGTTTGATTGCATCCATGCTGTGAGGCAGCAAAAGCAAAGGGAGGGAAAGCTTAAGTCAGAAGGCAGGGGGCCCTTCTCACATGGATCTGCTCTCGGTGTTTAGCACTGGTTTGTTAGTTCATTAAGAGTGTGTTAGAAATCAGTCTCTCCATGCTTCTCACCAGCTCCATCGTGCAACAGCGTGGCATTTATTACAATGCACTACTCAGTAATGGGGCCTTCTGGCATGTGAGCAGCAAGGGGTCATACAGAGCCTGAAGGGAGCTGGCAGGGGCTTTGTGCAGCACAGAAGTAACTGCAGAGACAGTTCTTTGCTTCTCTCATAAGTTTCCCTGTAGAGAAGTGTCCCATTAGAACAGTAAGAAGACGGCAACCAAACCCCATCTCCTTAGAAACATGCAATGATTTACCTATTCTACCCTACCACAATGAAGTGCTTTAGCACTTTACCTATCTTAAGCTTGTATTGGTTTCTGCTCACCCTAACGCTGGAAATAAACCCATTCTCCAACAAGCTGTTGCTGCTCACACAAGGACTTGTGATGGAGCTCTAAAAATAGCCAAGTGGCACAACAGAGAGAGCTCCTGCATTCACGCCAACACCAGGATCCAGAGCCCAGGGAGCTGAAAGGGCTGATAATAGCCTCCATCGCTGGGCACTAAGTGGTTAGGCTTTGCCAGCTGCTGAATTCCTGCCAGCCATATGTCTGATATCCTATAATAACCAGCCAGATGTTGGGCTAAGGTAAAGCCTGACAGAGTTCAGAAGGAAAACGGTGTGCCTGCCTCTCATGATCAGCCCTTGCTGATCTTTGAACTCGGCTGTTATCTTGAAGGAAAGCCTCTTCTGAACTTCGGCATGAATCTAATTAATGAGTTAATTCCCTGCTAATCTATTCTCCTCTTTGTGTCCGTTTCATGATTAATTTAGTTCCAGTGAATTTCCTTTACTGACTGCAGAGTAGAAACACACTTCCTACCCTATTAATCTCCACTTCTGACCCATCAGTAGGGGACTAAACAAGGGTAAATGGCTCCATGCTTTTATTTTCTGAGCCAAGTGATTTCTAGCAACGTAAGGTGGAAGGAAGTAGGGAAATTCTGCAGGCACATCATGCCACTACTGTAAGAAAAGGTGGAATAAAGGCTGTCGATTAATTGAAAATTCTGCCCAGTTACATCAACCACACATCTAACAGAGAGGAAAGAACAGCAAGGCTACACACTGCATAGGAATGTCATTCGGATGTAAAGGATCAGATAAATAGCCAAGCCCAAACACCAAGAAGATAAAATCTGTTGAGGGAAACATAGCAGGGATCTGGGTTTTGTTATTCCTGAAGTTCCAAGGCTCCCTCATATATTTCCAAAGATATTTTACTGGTGTGGAAGAGAAGATCTTAACTGGAGAATGCACAGACTTCTCTGTCTACCTCTGCCTCCAGCACTCTTGGGAAATAGAAGGAAATTTGGCCTGTTTACCTGTCTGCTGAGGTAACAGTTACTCTTTCAGCATCTAAGTCTTAGAATGAAGTCCTCTTTGCTGAAAAACGAACATAATCTGCTGTTTAAACTAATAAAAGAACAACAAACCAAAATCAACCTGCATTACTGTTAGCAGCGTACAGACATGACAGAAAGCAGCAGTAAGGCTGACATTTTCTTAGTTAAGCTAAACGACTAATAACTACCTGGAATAACACGGGGAGTGAGCACAAGGCTGCAGCTTTATACCTCTGGATCCCATTCAGGGCCAGGCTGTTTATTTCCTTTAATGCTTTACATCTGTTAGCATTAAACCACACTATCAGCTCTGATGGATTTACATGTATCTTGCTGTTGCATGCATCTCTTGAGAGGCTGAGGGATGGGAAAGGTTACCTTCCCGCAATTGCGTTCCTACCCCCATAGCTCTCATGCAGCCTTCAGGGAAGCATTAAAAAAAGAAAAAGAAAAGTAAAGAGAAGCAAAACCCAAAGAGCTTCCTTCTCCCATGAATTAAACAAAATGTTCTGAGGCTGTATAACATCCATAGGAGAAGAAACGCTGCCGGTGATCAGCATCGCAAACCTTCCTTCTGATGGCACAACGTGTCAAGGACATTTTTAATGAGGGATCAAGGACACTGCTTCTTGAGAGTCATCTTGTTTAAGCTGTGCTAACTGTGGCTTTCTTAGCATGCAAACCCAGCACCTCACAAGAGAGGCAGGAAAGCACCACAAGGCAAAGAAGTATCCTGCTTGCAAGGCTGTTCCTGTCATACCTGCAGGGGAAATAATCTCAGATGTTGCAGAGAGCATCTTTCTATTGATCCTTCCCCAACAGCCGTTAACTTAGAGCCACTCAGTAAGGAGATGGAAATGCCAGAAATGAGGAAAAATACACCAAAATAAGCAGAGACCTGTAGTGAGCCTATCCATTATCCACTTTCTGATAAACCCCAGTCCATATGACAGAAACTACACTTCTGAGAAGCCTAAGGAATCAGTGGATGCTGCATTACAGAAGAGTCTTTCAGATATCTGACACTGCTGGGAATAAACTCCTGATGGACCACGACCAAAAGAAGGACATGAGCTAGCAAAGAGAACAAAGATCAGAAGTTATGCAGGGATGCTGAGTACACTGCTCCCAGTTTCTCTCTATCTCCAGGTGCTGGGTCATGCATGACTAGATTTCCCAAGCAGTACCTGGTGTATGGCCAGCAGCAGCAGTATTAGAGGCTTAGCTTTCAGGCCTTGCTCTCCAGGGACTTCCTCCACTTGGAGCAGAGGCTTTGATCCTGAGTAGTACATTTGCACAAAAAGAACCTGGGTATGATTTTAAAGAGAGAGAGAGAGAAAAGTGAACACAAGCTTTGCTTCTGCATCTTATGTCTCCAATCTGCTCCTTGAAAATGGCAAAGACATCTCAGACATATTGTCAAAGGACCCAACTAATTTTTCAGCCTAATCCATTCTTTGTATCTCCATGAAAAAATAATATATATATATATGTATATACAGAAAATTCTTGAAATTAAGGCAGTTTTTCACTTCCATGAAAGCAGGGAGGGATCTTAGGTCCCAGCTTCTTATGGGGACCCTCTATCTTATTCACTGCTCCTGTGCTGCCCACAAGCTGCCAGCATGACATCCTCATCCACTCAACTCTCTCTTTTCCATTTCATCCTTTCTGGACTAATTAGGTGAGAACCGTCTTCAAGTCAGACATAATGCTGAAATCTAAAAGATCTAAATATAAAAAGTGACATCATTTCTTACGGGCATGCATTCCCACCTGAGAGACTCTGGTTTCCTTCACAACCCCTCTTTGTGGCCAGCAATCTTCCAAGATTATTACTTAAAGATAAAATGGTTTCTCCAACACATTCATCAAATCAGGTGATGATAAGGCTGATTAATCCAGGAACCTCCATCCTTCCTGAAAACAATAAACTGCAAGGCCTACAGACAACAGGATGGAAAATATTACAAAACTTATTTTAAGAAATGCTCTGCTTTCTCTATCGAAGCCATCCTGAATTCCTGTCTTCCTACATGTTAAAGGATAACACATAGAATCACAGAACAACCCAATTTGGAAGGGACCCATAGAGATTACTGAGTCCATACTGGACCACCCAAAAATCAGATTGTATGTCTGAGTAGATAAATAAGGACGGTTCCAGAGAAGGTGATTAAAGTCATTAGAGCAATAGGAAGGCTAAAAAATATGAGTGTCTTTCGTGACCAGATGCACAAGAGAGACAATCATTGTTTACAAAATAACTGGCAATTTGGGCGCTCCCAATTATTCTCTCTTACAGCAGAGGACAAAAATGCATTTGCAAAGGTGAAAGCGCAGCTGAAGAGAGGAAACATTTTCTGAGCAACACACAGCTGATCTATGAAACTCAACTGATAGACTCAAAAAGCATTAACCACTCGTACAGAAAATAAGAACATTGGAACATTTCATTAGAAAGGATTATTGTTATTATAATTACTTGGAAAGGCTATAATTTCTCACATTTCCAAGTATAAATAAATAACTGTCTGAAGATAGAAAGGCATTCCCCCATATGGTGGGAATAGTTTGTAATTGTCCACGATGGCAATTTCTTGCATCTCTCTGAAATCTCTAATGCTGGGCACTGTCAGGAAGGACTCCTGACTGGCTGAACATCGTACAATGGATCCTGTCTCATGATTCACATCTTCACAGATGAAAATACAGGTTGTGTGTTACAATGAAAAATAAGTATTAATGCGATGGAAAGCCTGACAAGACAAATCCAGGTAGCAATACCCAAATTCTTGGCTGCCCCCTGCAGTTCAAAGGAGATCAAACACTGTTTTGTTGTTTGATACTGGGAGTTTGCTTGCTATTTGAATACCTTGGACTTTTATCTTTTAATGAGATGCTGATGCTTTATGGAAGATACTGTAGAATGGCATCTTCAGAAACAATTCTGAAGTACACAGTGTAATGTAAAAACTTGTTGAGCAGCCCAGACAGAACAAACAGATTACACAGGAATAGACAGAATAGACAGGAATAGATGCTTTCTATTCCTCCCTTTATTCCTTATTTCTAATGATACTGCCCTGATAGCTCTTCTTGAATTTAGTTTCTTCCATTGCTTACTCTCCCTCCAAGCTCCAATTCCTCTAACTCATTTTTGAAAGAGGGATTTAAGGTAGTAACTAATTGTTAATGCTTAATAGGAAGCCATTATAGTTTAACAGGTAATAAGATACCATAAATAACACTGCTGGTAATGCACTTTTAAATGGTTAAGGATGTACTTGAAAGCGTAACCACACAAAGCCTGCTTCTGTTACTTTAAAAATGAAACTCATCCTTCCAGAAATTAGCTTCACATCCATCCGAAAAACACAAGTTTTACCAAGAAGAAATGGATGCAGGATTGAGAGACATATTCAGCAAGGGACTCCGACTGCATCAGGGGAGAAACATGGAAAGAACACGCTCTAATAGCTGGAAACAGCTGTTTTTTCTTCTATCCTCTTACAGTGTACAGACCCTGCTTCTCCTTCCTGCTCTGGTGGTGGCCAGTGCTTGGCATGTTGTCTTTGCTCAGCCTGAACTACTGTTATCTACAGACTGGCCGTGGCCAAAATGGCACAGGTCTTCATCTTGTGAGTGAACTCCCCCAGTATTCATGGGAATTGGATTTGAGATTTTAGGCTTTATTTTTGTGTGTGTGTGTTCTTCAGATGTTAAGTATTCACAGAACCATACTCAGGTTGAAAGGGACCTCAAGGATCATCAAGTTCCAACCCTCTGTGAAGATCCGTATGAAGTATTAACATCACATGATCTTATCATCACATCTTTGCAGGCCCAGCTCCAGCCAAATTCTCACAAATTCTTCCTGCTAATATCTCATTTAGCTTATACATCTTAATAAACCCCCACTGTTTCTGAGACGATATAATGAATCGCCACAGGCTACAGCAGCTGGCTTACATGTTTATGCCTCTATGCATATATGTCCATGTACATGTGTGTGCTGGGTCTAAAAACACCAACCTGCACGTATTTACCTCAGTCTCACACAATACTCCTGCCATGTCTGTCTCTCTAATATCTCATATGGCAGCAAGCAGCAGGGGCTGCGCATGAGTCACAGCCACAATACACTGCACAGCCAGAGCCTCTGACAGAATATACAATAGAGCTGAGATGTCAGTGGAGGTGGCTTTGGAGTACTTTAAAAATGCTGTTCAAGTGCCAACTTTCACCTCCAAATACGACACTTTGTTCGCCCACCCACTTTCGTTCCAAGTTAAATGTTCCTTTTACTGCAACTCGACAGCTTTAATTATGAATTTATCTGTCTTTTTCTATCCCTATAACTGTTCAGTCTCTCATTTGTCTTGCTAAGATTTTTGATATGCTCCTAGATAGCAGCTGTATACTGTCACCACAGTACAAGTGGCCTGGTCAGACTCTCATTTGCAGGCTGGGCATCAGACCAAAACCTGCAATAAGCTGTTTGCCTCGAAAGCACAAATCTCATGTGTTCCCTCTGCAGAGAAAGAACAGAGAGATGGGGACACAGTGTGCTGATGAGCATCACTGTATCAGAACCACAATGCTTTCCTTTGCTCTTATTGCCTGAGAAACTTAAATACATATAAAATTCTGACCTGAGGAAAACGTGGATCCCACTGATGGTTTCACTGAGGATGCAGCTCCTTCTATCATATTTTGCCCACGACAGAAGACATCCATTTTAAACACTAATGTTTTAAACAGTAGCAGCACACGTAACCCTGCCGCCATCAATGCTGTGCAGGACTGATGTGTGGTAAAGCCTTCACCACCTAGCTCTGCAATAATGTTATATGGAGTGTCCTAACACTGCCTCTTAAACACCTGATCCATGGTCAACCCAAAATTGTCGCATCTGGCTGCATTCAAAATAACTGTAAGTCTAAACATATCAATCCTCTCATTATCCTTTGTGACTTCTAGGAAAGACTCTATCCCGTTCCAGTGTCAGCACTATCCTGGTCTATAAAGATCACCTCAGACGGAAGTGCATATCCCTCATAATCCAGTCTTTTGGGAGATATTTCATAACTTCATAAATTAATGTTGATTGCTTTAGAAGTAAATTTTTATCCCAGCATGTGAAGGGACCCAATGACTTCCACATTTCAAGTACGATTTTAAGGGAAAAGGACTGTACCACAGAAATACAGATGCTCCTAATCAATACGAAAATGTCTAATACCAGGCAGTAGCAATGTGCCTCACAGAAAGGGCAATGCAGAGCCCATTTGTTCTGCTGGATATATACGAGTTCATTATCGGTACTCCAGTCAGATCTGTACGTGTACAGTAATTTGAATAACCTTCGATATGATAGCATGCAGTCCTTCTGTGATTCCTTTTTCTGCCATTTGCTCTTTTCATCTCATCCCTTCCTACTGCTGTTTAAATTGCTATTATTAGCTATTAAATGATAAATGAATTACCTCTGAAGTAAGCATGAATAATTGTTCCCAGCCTGAGATAGGCTTGGACTGGTATTTGGTAACAGTCAACAAGATCTGTGTGGCTCCCAAGGTTATTTCATAATAATAATAAAAATCAATAGGAAGAAAACAGGGACAGCTCCAGAAAGTGTTAATGAAAAGTTGCTGAATTACAGTGGCTCACCTGTGCACAGCTACATAAAAGCCTTCTGAATACCAAATACATTAATTATAGACTGCATTGCTCGGCTGAACCTCCACAGAATTCATTGGGCTTGTATTCTCACACTAACAAAGGAGAGACGCTGAAGAGTGCTGGATGAGAAGGATGAAGGGAGGGAGGGATGGAAGAAAGTTCATGTTCTTATTTACAAAACACAATTATCAATATATATGTACTGAGAGTAAAATCTGAATCCAGTAATAGATCTAAATCCAAAGTTGGAGGTGTTTCCTCTCATGAGCAGGCACATCAAGGTTTTACGTCAGACCCTGGACAGAAAGAAGATACTCCCCTTTTGCAGCATCTGTATGAAAGAGCACTGTAGAGTATATATGTATTTAAGCAATACCTCCTGGTAGTCATAAACTGATTCTGACTCCTTACAGTAATGTGAGTCTACCCCAGAACTCTGCAGCTGCTCTCATAGCTGACACACTCCTTTACTGTTAAAAGTTAGGCGGTGCCCTTGAAGAGTTATATGAAATACATTAGCAGCTCCTTTTGCTCCATGTTCTACACCACTAACATGACACAGTATGGCAAACACGAAACTTGGATTTACCTAATAAGCTATCACCATCACCATGCCCTTTTTGCTCAGGCATCCAAACACAGGAATATCACATTCATAGATGTTCACAAAGCAGTAGAAACTTCAAATTCCTCTAACAGCTACATAACCTGTGACCAAGCTAAAAAATGGAATCAATAAATAACCTCTCCTTCTGAAAGCTGCCCCAAGATATTTAATGTCTACAGATGATCAAGGTTAAAAATGTTCCAAATCTTTACTTAAAGAAAAATGAACGTTCAATCAAACAGAAATCTGAATCAAAACTACCAGATGATTCCTGCTGATGTTTTCCAGGGAATTAGATTCACAAAATGATGAAAGAGCCCTTTCATCTCCATGCATGTGTCAGAGGACTCCCCAGAGTCCAACCGTACAGACTGCCCCAGTGGATCAGGTACTCAGCCTGTTGGAACCATGAGGAGATGGGGCATTTGGGAGGGTGAAGCACTGTCTTGCACTCAAACACTTCAGCCAAAATTAGTTCCAGTTCATATAATTTAAACGAACAAACAAAAAACTGTAACAACAAATGAAACCCACATTCACCTGTAAGCAGAGGAAGACACAAACCAGGAAGCAAGGGAGCCATTTGCCATCACTGCACAGAACTATCATGTCGTAATTCTGCTGTTTAAATATGTGTTAAAGATGCATGAATTGAAACCAACACGCCTCGTTCCTTCTTTGTTCTTTTGCTCTTTGAACTTCCCACCTTTAGGTCTGCTTCACTCTATTTTGATCTGAATGGCATTTTGGCCACATAGCTTAAAAGATGAGCAGAATTGCTTGCACAGCCATAATCAGGCGAGGATGCATTACAGAGAAGAGATGGGAAATCCAACAGTTCAATACTATCTAGGATTGTGATGGTGCATCAATGAAGTATAGGAGAAGAGCAAGCACAGTTCCAAATGATCTACAAATCCTTCTTGTATATTATTGGATTTGCCATCCACTCACTGACCATTTTAACTGCTCACTGTATGGAAGATGAATAGATTGCACCTGGACAAAGGGCCATGGTAGTGATTAAACATTCTGCTTCTGATTAATATCACAGTAAGGTATATTTACCATCTGGGGAGGAGAGAAATTTATCTCTGTTCAAGAAACATAAGAAATGATAAAGAAACACAAGAGATGAATAATATCTGAGTCAGCAGAAAACACTTAATGACTTTGCAAGGGTCTGCCTCAGTATGTAAGAAACACCTCCCAAACAAAGGGCTACAACTGCTGCAGTGTTTGCAAAACACTCAAAGGCACAAATGCAAAAAGAGAATGAACAGAAGTGCCATCCGTTCAAAACATGAGGAAAAAGGGGAAAACACCCTTAACAAGGTAATGCTTTCTGAAACCTGCTCTTAGTGAGCAGTCACTTCTCATCCTCTTTGTGGTCATGAAAAATGTGAAGTTACCTGGGCAGCACTGACTTAAAACCCAATTGTTTCATAGCAAATGAGGCATGAAACTTATTATCAAAAAACATGATGTCTGAAGTACATGCTGTCATTTTGTTTTCCCAGAAGACAGCTTCCGAATGCCTGAACTGACTGCAAGACATGGCTGGAAATACAAGAATTAGTGGCTCTTCTTGAGCAAAAGCAGAGTTGTGAGGCCAACATCTACAGCACTGTATCTTTGTGAGATAAGAGAGTAAAATGCCTCTACAATCAACTGATACATTACCTTGTTTTTCAGAAGATGGCTGCAAAATGCAGTTAACCCTCCACATATTTGACATTTGACTTGGCAGAATGGTCCTTAAAACTGGCCTGCTGGTAGAGGAATAGCCTTTTGATGCAGAAAAACACCTATAAAAAGTTTCTGAAAAGAAAAACCCACAAACTACTAAGTTCTTTAGTAGGTCTTGTGCAATATGAGGGTGACGGCACCTAAACAAGTGTGAGAGTTAAGGAGAAATGCCCCAGGGGCACAGGATGCTAACTAAAAGCTGGCTGATACCTTGAACAATTTAACCACTAGACAGGCAGTTATGAGAATTGTATTAGGATGATCAAGAGTTTGTTCCATCCCCAGATGCATCTATGCTTCTGAAGTTTGCAGGATGTTCTCTGGATGATATTCTTTTTGGAAACATTTAAAGAATCACTTGTTTTTGTCTTCAACTAATAATCATGGGAAGCAATATATTAGGTACCAACAACCTTTGGAGTACTGGTTCCAGGACTCTGCTAGCACATCATTTACATACCATTTAAACAGAGCTAAAACAAAAGTCCCCTTACTAGACTTTCCCCAGTTTTAGAAAGGTACAGCATTGAGTAGAGCATTGAGTAGGAAGTAAATAGGAGGTTTTTGTGGAGAGAGAATATCTGAGTAAGGAACTTGCAGTGTACTGTAGAGATTTCAGAGTTAAACTATTTCCACACAGTCAAGCACTTTCAGGTAATCCAGAATCCTATGATCTCACTGCATCTCATGGCAATAATCTCAGTAGTTACCTGTTGGTCTTTAAGACAGCTGCCCTTAGAGAACCAGAGATGAAGAGTTGTTATGTGAATTTCATGTTCTCCAAGGATTTCCAGGTTCTGGGGGAAATACTCTACTGTTCTATTAGTAATGTAGCCCCAGAGACAAAAATTCAACTCCCTTTTTGCTTATTTTCAGATATAGCTACTTTGTTACCCTGCCTCTGCTGGGAACTTACTACACAGTTAATGCTCCTGAATGACTTCATATACTGTATGTGCTAGACTGAGGTCAAGAAGGAATTCTTGCCTGTGTTCCAAAATACATTTTGTTAGGACCACTAAAGGTTTAGCACACCTTTCTTCGGCTCACTGGAGACTGTACACTGAACACTATGAAATCAGGTGGGAGAAATCCCCCATTCACACAAGATGCCTCCATTAGACCAGTCATTTCCCCAGTAGCTATTACCTTGCTTCGATCTACCGCTCACTGACTCTAACAGAGCAAATAGTTTATTCTAGAGAAGTAGCCAGTGTCCAGCCTGCTCCTTCATCCTCCTCACAGCAGTAGCGGAAAAGTAAGGCTGCAAAATGCCCTGAGCAGAGAGAGCTCTAAGAGGAAAATTAAAAGACACATCCAGTTATAAACGTTGACAGGTGAAAATGTTCGCTGTTGGAGGGAGATGCTGAGATGCCAAGTCAATGCCACGCACACCAGACACCATGACAAAAAAAAAGACACAAACGCAGAACATGAACCGTAGGAGTTTCGTAACATAAAAGACCTCTGGCTTGTGATCTATGTACCTTTGCCATGAGACATATCACCTGGAAGTCAGATCTGTCCAGTACTGGATTAACTTCTCTTTCCATGGCTTGACCTGTCACCCGGAGTACTATAGAGACGGGCACTCAGAAATGCACATTTAGAAAATTAGATAGATGTATTGAACATAAGCACTGTGCAATTAATCTCACTGATCACAGCTGGAGTGGTCAGAGCAATTTCAGCATGTTTTCTGCAAAATAGAACCTTATCAACTAAATAAAGATCGTATTTTCATCAAGGTCGAGTGACAGTCATCGTTTTCTTCTGACACTGTTAATCCTGCTCTGATAGGAAACATCCATATGTGTATCTTTCTCTAGGTGAGAAAGTCAGTCAAGACAGTCTTCTGCAACACGCTCTACCAAAAACAAACTTAAGCTGCAGTCAGACCCATTGGCTCCCACTTAAACACCCACTATTCATTACACAGTACAGAGGTCTGGAAAAGGGATTGCCTGCAAGGTGTTTAAACCACCTCTGCTCACAGTGTAAAGCACACAAGAAAGACATCCCACAGTGTAACCATTTAGGTCGCTCCTGTGTAGCACCTGCAGGCCCCGAGTTCAACTCTGCTTTGGCAAAGGTACAAAAATAATTTGGGTTATTTCCATCCTCACAAGAGGAAAGCATAGAAAGTGTTCAAGTGTTTTTTGTGGTAACTACAGAAGACAACAGCACTGGTTCTAAGCTATAAACACTTCCTGCTCCTTAAACCATGAAAGACAGCTCTAGTCTTGGCAAAAGTAGACTATAATTACCATTGATGTAGTGACACACCACCAGTAAGCAGAAAGACTCTGCTGAGCTCCCTGTGCTACCTAAATGGAGAAAGACTGGATTTCATCTTTACAGAGTAAGATTAGACCGAGTGGAACCCCACACTGCAACCTCCAGTTCTGATGGATAATCAGTTTTTTATTTCATAGTCTATGCATTATTTTATTTCAAAGTCTGAGCTGGGGGAGAGGCCTGGATACAGCTGCTCTCCTGCCCATAGCAGTGTGCTCTCTTTATTCTGCATTCTTCCTTTGGTTGCTTTAGGCCTCTTATTCCCTCTAAAATCAAATTATGCAGTTCTCTTGGCGAGACTCAAAGAAACCCAGAAGCAAAATATTAATTTTCTGAATCAGAATCAATAAGCTGCACAATCCTTTTCAATGAATTATTTATCATAAAATAGAATACACTTACAAGCCAAGCCCCTTGGTCCCCACATCTCCCTTTTCCTGATCTTTTGCAAAAAGCTCCTGTAATATGGCAAATCTTTAGACAGGAGCAAACAATGTAATGTTTACAGAATCACAGAATCACAGAATTACCCGGGTTGGAAGGGACCTCGAGGATCATGTAGTTCCAACCCCCCTGCCTAGCAGGGCCACCAAACATACACATTTACTAGATCAGGTTGCCCAGGGCCCTGTCCAACCTGGTCTTGAACACCTCCAAGGATGGGGCATCCACAACCTCCCTGGGCAGCCTGTTCCAGGACCTAACCACCCTTCTAGTAAAGAACTTTCCCCTAACATCCAACCTAAATCTTCCCTCCTTCAACTTAAAACCATTTCCCCTAGTCCTGCTATTATCAGCCCTTTCGAAGAGTTTACTCCCCTCCTGGGAGTAAGTTCCCTTCAGGTATTGAAAGGCTGCAATGAGGTCACCCCGCAACCTTCTCTTCTCCAGGCTGAACA
Organism: Coturnix japonica; assembly: GCF_054131305.1. Lineage (NCBI taxonomy): Eukaryota > Metazoa > Chordata > Aves > Galliformes > Phasianidae > Coturnix > Coturnix japonica. The sequence goes on along the minus strand of NW_028188948.1, from coordinate 3,037,274 downwards.
AACCCAACTCCCTCAGCCTGTCCTCATAGGGGAGGTGCTCCAGCCCCCTGATCATCTTTGTGGCCCTCCTCTGGACCCTTTCCAAAATCTCCATATCTTTTTTGTACTGAGGGCTCCACACCTGGACACAGTACTCCAGATGGGGCCTCACAAGAGCAGAGTAGAGAGGGACAATCACCTCCCTATCCCTGCTGACCACCCCTCTCCTAATGGAGCCCAGGATCCCGTTTGCTTTCCGGGCTGCCAGAGCGCACTGCTGGCTCATGTTAAGTTTCTCATCTATCAGGACCCCTAGGTCTTTTTCAGCCGAGCTGCTCTCAAGGACAACTCCTCCCAGCCTGTACAGGTGCCTGGGGTTCTTCCGGCCCAAGTGCAAAACCTTGCACTTTGCCGTGTTGAACCTCATTAGGTTCACCCGAGCCCAGCTTTCCAGCCTGTCAAGGTCCCTCTGAATGGCATCCGTTCCCTCCACCGTATCGACTGCACCACTCAGCTTGGTGTCATCAGCAAACTTGCTGAGGGTGCACTCCATTCCCTCATCGATGTCATTAATAAAGATGTTAAAGAGCACCGGTCCCAAGACAGACCCTTGAGGGACGCCGCTCGTTACCAGCCTCCACCTGGACATAGAGCCATTGACCACCACCCTCTGTCTGCGGCCTTTCAACCAATTGCTTATCCATCTAGTTGTCCACCCATCAAATCCACCTCCCTCCAATTTGGAGATGAGGATGTGATGGGGGACCATGTCAAAGGCCTTGCTCAGGTCCAGGTAAATGACATCGGTCGCCTTCCCTTCATCCACCAACGCCGTCACTCCATCATAGAAGGCCACAAGATTAGTTAAGCATGACCTTCCCCTGGTGAAGCCATGCTGGCTGTCTCGGATCACATGCTTGTTCTTTATGTGATCAAGCATGTTGTCCAGGAGGATCTGTTCCATCATCTTCCCAGGCACAGAGGTGAGACTCACCGGCCTGTAGTTACCCGGGTCGTCCCTGCTCCCCTTCTTGTAAATGGGAGTGACGTGACCCTTCCTCCAATCATCCGGGACCTCACCTGACAGCCACGACTTCTCAAATATGATGGAGAGCGGCTCAGCAACCACCTCAGCCAGCTCCTTCAGGACCCTGGGATGCACGCCATCTGGCCCCATAGACTTATACTCATTCAGTCTAAGGAGGCACTCTCGGACTTGCTCTACCCTTACAGTGGGGAGGGATTTACCTCCTTGGTCCCCACATGGAGGTATGGGGGTGCAAGACTTAGGGACGTGAAAAAGACTAGAATCCTGGCCACCAGTGAAGACCGAGGTGAAGAACTCATTCAGCACCTCAGCTTTCTCTTCATCTGTTGAAGCCATTTCTCCTTTTAAATTTACCAGAGTAGGCACGTCCATTTTGGCCTGTCTCTTCTGGCCAATGTACCTGTAGAAGGTTTTCTTGTTGTTTTTCACATCCCTCGCCAAGTTCAGTTCTGCCTGAGCCTTGGCTTTCCTGATCCCACATCTGCAAGTTCGGACGGCATCCCTGTATTCTTCCCGGGTGACACAGCCTTGTTTCCAGAGCTTGTACACCCCTTTCTTCACCCTCAGTTCTCTTAGCAGGTCCTTGCTGAGCCATGCCGGTTTTCTACCTCTCCTGCCCACTTTCTTAATCAGGGGAATGGAGACCTCTTGTGCTGCCAGGAGGGCATCCTTGAACAGTAGCCAGCTCTCCTCAACGTCCTTATCTTTGAGGGCAGCACGCCAGGGGATCTTGGCCAGCATTCCATTGAGTAGCTTGAAGTCTGCTCTTCTAAAGTTGAGCATCCTGGTCCTGCTCTTTGCCAGGCCCACATCGCTTGAGATCACAAACTCAACCAGGGCATGATCGCTGGAGCCCAGGCAGCCTCCAACCTTGACGCCTTTGATGATCTCCTCAGCGTTGGTGAGCAGCAGGTCCAGCAACGCTTGACCTCTGGTCGGTCTGTCCAATACCTGAACCAGAAAGCTATCATCAATGGATTCCAAGAGCCTTCTGGAGCTCTTGCAGCTCGCCGTGTGGTTTTCCCAACAGATGTCAGGATGGTTGAAGTCCCCCACCAGGACAAGAGCCCGTGAGCCAGACGCCTCACGCATCTGGAGCAAGAAAGCCTCATCAGCAGCCTCCCCTTGATCAGGTGGCCTGTAGTATACTTCTAATACCAGCTGACCTTTATTAGTCCCATCTCTAATCCTAACCCACAGGCTCTCAACCTGTTCTTGACTGTTTCTCATGGGGAGCTCCTCACAGTACTTGTACTACAAATGCCAACTACAAGTTGTAGTACAAGTACAGTTTACTTGTACTACAAATGCCAACTAATTGCACCTAACCCATCAGAACTCCATAAATCTGCAATTCCACCCACTGGAGTGAAAATGAACAAGTAACCATCACACTGCCTTCAGCAGTGACATCCCATCCCCAGATGACACAGAACCTTGAAGGGACAGAGCGCTTTGCTTTTGACCACCACAAACAGATATGGAATGGCATGGGAGCTGTACAAGGTAAGGGATTTTTCTTTAATTCTTAACTTCTTTAAAAGTATTTGTCATTAGAGAGCTGCTATATTGGTAAAGGTTCATCGCCCACACAACATCAGGAAAAATGAAATGAATGCTCACTAACATGAAACCAACCAAAGAAAAAGGTAATGGAAAACCACACAAATGAGAGAAAGTGCTCATGGAGTTGGTATGACCAGATGGCTTATTTTCAGTGTCTGGGACAAGTCAGAGTTCAATATTTTCCTTCCCTGAAGTTACTTTCATGCAAAAACTCCTCCAGCTCTAATTCAGAATTGGAAAATCTGATTTATATCTCAAATTCATCCACCTGGCCAGGCTTCAGTAGCTCTCTCTAATGAGACACCAACGATTTCTCGGATGGCTGTCCCCAGTACTGAAACCATTTAGGATACATGTTAATTGCTTCATTTATGTGTTCATATGTACAAGTGAGCACAGCTATACAAAAGGAATGTCTCTATATTTTAGTTCTCTTTTTTTCATTGTTCCCCATAAACATTAAAAACCACGAACAAGCTTGTAAGAATGGTTTCAGGCATGAGGAACAGGTGGTGCGAATGTCAGTTAAGTATTCCTGCAGGGGGAAGACTGGAAGTTTGCTGTAAATTATGGGGGCATTTCTGCAACAGAAAAAATTGGCTTTTCATTGATGAAGCTGGAAGCACTCTTTGATAACAAACCCACTGGGAACTTCAAATCATATCACATCACTCAGTTATTTTTTCCTCCATTTGTCTTGGAAAAACAATATTGCAAGAGTAAGTGCTTGCATGTAGAACTAGGAATAGCATGGTTTAGAAAGAGCACATACATTTCTGCTTCATCACAGCTGAAGCATCCCATATTCTGACCTTTACCCAGGCCAAATTCCCCACATATGAGGCAACCTCACTTGCATACATCCCATTGAACACAGGAAGCTAAGAAATGAATTTTGCAATTAGGAAAAAACACCTCCCATATGGTTGTTTGGATAATGACTTCATCACACGCACCAAAAATCACAAACCTATGCTTCATATGTCTGTAGGATACAATGCTGTGAGGAAAAGAGGAATGACTGTGCGAATCCTTGCAGAATCAGGCATACTGTTTCTAAATCATACCATCAAAGTCCTTCACCTAGAGAACATCTTCCCTGTAGGAGATTGACTCCACAGAGGAGATCTGAGGTGGACAGAGTATCACCTGAAACTTCAGTTTCCTGTTGATGAATTCACTGAGACAGTGCCATCCATATGCTCAAGTAATATTTTGAGAGGAAAATGAAATTTGTAAGGAAACTGTCACTGACCTTTGTGCCCGGTCTGTTATTGTTATCTCTTCCTCCAGATCTAGGAGTAGCGCTGCCTGAGCCATCACCTTCTTGCTGCAGGGCAAGGATTTGAGGTGCAGAATGAGCAGAGCAAGGCAAAACTTGCTTCCCATCTCCTCCAGCTCTTGAGTTCCCAGCTGCAGGCCCTGGTGGAAAAAAGGAGGAAGTTTCATTGCTGAGTGTACAAAGCGCAGGTGTTGGGAGACTGTTTTTCAGAAGGACAGCTCTTAGTATTACAGTATCACCTCATTCAGGTTCCCATACAGTCAATCATGAATTCAATGATAGCATTTGTTCTACAGGATCTATTCTAAAATAGCTTCTATTTTACAGAGGCAACAGAGGCAAGTAGTGTAACTGCTCTGGTTACTTACACTGAAGTTGTCACTGTACAAATTAGACTCATACCCCAAGAGGATCTGACTAAATACACTCTTACAAATCATTAGGTCTCATCTTTTTTCTCTCTCTAGAAGCGTCATCTCCCTAAGCAATGGGAAACAAATAGGTTTTATGACTGTAAATACTGGACAGTGGCAGAGATTAGAGAAAAAACAGTGAAGAGGGGAAGGAGGGAACATCTTTAACAAGTTATGAATTGCTTTTTAAGAAAATCAATTACAAAGTAATTGCAAAATAACAAATAACTCTGAGGAATTTCTCAGTGTATTAAAAGCCTATGTCTCTAGTAGGGACGTGCAGGCAAAGAAATGCAAAAACAGGACTGGGATTATCAACATCACCTTTCCAAGAGGACTCCTTCAAGCTGTGGATCCTCACATGGAAGAGCCATGACTTTGAATTGTCTGTGCATGCTTTTTCACTACTTAAAAAAATAAAGACCCAACAAAAAAGTAACACATCAAGGGCCTACATAGGAGTAATCCGGTGTAATTACTGGTAGTTTCTCACAAGCAGTGAGATGGCAAGAGACCAAAAAAAACCTCCAAAACCACAAAAGAGTCACCGAAAATAACCCAAAGAAACTGCAAAATCCCTCATCTTTGGCATTTAGTGATCACATCATGTGTTACTCCTTAATGCTATCACACCAGGGGTTGAATCAATTGCTGAACAATTGCAGCCTTTGTCAGTATCAGCCCCGTGTGCTTTTGAAGCACAAACCATTTCTGCAGCCAACCTTCTGACAAGAACTCCAATCCCATTTCCAAGACTGTTTCCTTAGCAACTGCCATAAGTCCGTGCTCACAGCCCTGGCACCAGCCACAAGCACAGTGTGTGCTCCACACCAGCATGGCCTGCTCTTGACCCTTCACTCGGTGTTTGTTAGTGCACATCTTACAGGTAACAGAGCCCATATATTATATATATTATATATTATATATATATAATATACCAGTAACTGATAACAGGGGGCTGAGCTCCAGTCTCCTGTTTCTTAGTAGTTAGTTTTGTTTTGCCTTCTTTAATTTGTTTATGTTTCCTATGTAAGGTTGCACTTATAATTTCTCTAGGATCTTCTGCACAGCTGAGAGAAATTGGGAGCCAACAGCATGGAGGTGGATGGAAAAAAGAGGCTTCCCAAGTGACCATCTACAGCTCCCTTGTAATGCTTTTTTTTGGTTCATGTTTGTTAGAGGCCACAAAATGTCTTACAAGGCGAATGCCTTCACTTCAACTCCAGCAAGTCCAGCATGTACAAATAAAATCTAACATTAAAGCAGCCCTATCTGATAACAAACACATTTTCCTATAGTAACCACATTGAAATTCTGCTTGTTTTCTCAAACTATATGAATAAATATGAATAGGTAATTATAATAATGAATAATGAACAAATAATGCATTATTTTGAGCTTGTACATATACTGAGTGGTTGGACAGCTAGATAAGCAGAGGACGTGCCTAGAAGAGCACACAAACAATATGAGAAAACAGAGCCTCCCTGCCAGGCGTAGACAAAGGACTCTGGAGATCTGACTTCTGCTCTCAGAAAGTCTCTTAAATATCTTTAAAGCAGTCAGCAAATCTCTAACACCATTTCTTCTCCCATCCTAATCACTGCAAGCTTTGCTAAGTAAGAGCCAGGTGCAATGAACTATAGTAATTATTAATAATGGGAAGAAAATAGATGAAGAGGCTTAGAGGAACCAATGGTCATTAATACAAAACAACGAGGGCCTAGCAGCTCTACATAGATTCCTCACTTCCATTATTTTACTTCAGAAGACATTTTAGTGTGGCAGTTACAATTGGCAGGTGGAAATGGTGACATTTCTGAGCAAAAATAAGTCACTTCCACAGCAAAGGAATTATTCTCTCAGGGGTAAAAAATACAAGGAACATCTTGGGGCTTTCCCTGGGGTGTATCTTAGGGTCCTGTTTCCAGGATCCAGGCAGCACACTAAATACCTATCAATCCAGGAGATGCGAATAGTGACAGTGCTAAAACTCAGCCTGTGGGCTTACAATTCCCCAGGGTTTTATTCAGGATATGAAGAGGCCTTAGGAAACTATGAACAGAGAAATAATAATAATAAAAGTATAATACACCTGAGAAGCCTCAGACAGTAAGTGCTCATGCTCTGAAGTTAGCTGCTTTATGATGGACCCATATTGCTTCGAGAACAGACAGCTCGGGAATAACAGCTGGAAACCTCAGCTAGAACATTACAAGTTAACACATTTAATTCACTTCAAACACAGGCAGTCTTTTATTTTCCAACTCAGACAATGCTCTCCCTCTTCTTCCTCAGCTCTCAGCAGAGGCAGGAGCTGGAGCTGCATTGGTGACTACCATTAAAGTGAAGATGCTGACAGAACTGATGCATCAAACTAACAGCATTAATGATATCTGCCAGCAGTGCCAAGAGCTGGTGCTCTGGGTAGAAACCAGCCCCTCCTGCCTTGCTTGAAATTCTTGAAATTCTACAAGAGATAAAGAAAGAGAAGTGGTGAACTTTTGATTTTGGTTAAGAAGCTCCACAGCAGTCAAGCTGGATTGTTTCTACTCACAGTGACAATATATAACCCGTTTGCCACTACCATGCAGGAGGAAGCTGTTCTACCTGCCATCAGGTCCTCTGCAATGTCCTGAACTCTCAGAGACCCTATCTTTCCCCATCACAATCCTACATGGCTCCATCCTCCTCTGGAGGCATCTGTATGAGAAGCGGAGTGCAGTGCAGTCTTCCAAGCCAGCAAAATCTAAGCAAAGTCTGAATCAGAAAACTGTACCAGAAAGCTGCAGACAAGGTCATCAGTCTTAATTAGTTTAGCCTCATGGATATGCTAACAAAGGTATTCTTCTTTGATGATCAGCTCATATCTTTGCATAGTTTCTGCTCTTCATAACATGAAAGTGCCAGTCTGGATCAGCATTGGCTCAATACACACATTGCTGCGCAATACAAATATGCCCACTGGTCCCCTGGGCCCCCTCATGCATGTCTTTTGAAGACATAATGTTAAAGGATAACAGGTTTATAGTTTCCTGGCTGTTACAAAGAATAATGGAACTAGACATTATTTGCTAATCTCTTCTCATTTTTTCATACCACAGCAGACAGTATGGTAAGAGACATCACCATGCTCTAATATCTGGATGTATCTGTATATATGATTTGGTGGGAAGAAACATTCCAGAGGAACTCAACATGGCTAATCAGATGAATTAAATGAACACAACCTATTAGCTCTTGGTCTAGTTAAACCAGTACATTTGTTCTCTGCCCAAACTGTTTTTATCATAACAGGGCAGTGAGGTGTTCATCTGCATCTCCTAAATGACACTGTGTCACAGTAATAGGAAACACGGAAGGAGGGGGAAAAATAAGAAAGCTATTCCGTGATTTATCATTTGGCCAAGATAATGGCAATAAAAATTCTCCTAATGAAAGTTGATGAAATTATACCGGAAAAAGAGTTCATTCGCATTCAGCACTGATGCATCAACTATATATTCACAACTAAATGCTTCCAACGTCTCTCAATTTACCTAAAAACACATCACAGGCTAAGAGACAATGTAATGGGAAAACTTCGTTATTCATTACTCATATGCTTTAAACAACCCCACAAGCCAAAGGCAGCGATAGTTTCATAACACAGATATTGTTGAAGGTGGAAGGACTCCAGAAGTTAAATTAGAATTTTCTCTCTCCACCAGGGTAACAAGAGCTGCAGTTAAACTGGAGTTGAAAGATATTAATAAACACAAGTAGACAACAGATTTCAGAGCCATCATTTTTCTCTTGCGTTCAGAGAAAAGGGATCTTTGGCACACAGTACGGTCACTTTTGGGCACTGTTCAATCCTTGAGGCAATATTTTTCCCTGCAAACTTACTTCCAGTCAACACATACACACACACATGCAGAGTATACTCTGCATCTCAACAGCTTTACACATGCACAATGGTTATGCCCTAAGGCTGGGTATAAATAAATTGGCAGTCTGGTTTCCCACTAATTCCATCAGTGAGCTCTCCATTGGAATACTAATAGAAACTACTTCGAGGCTGCACAGGACAAACCACACAGCTGAATGAAACATTTGGTGCCTGCAGATGAAATTTTAGCCTGGGCCAGCCCCAAAAGATAGTGTCCTTTAAACCCCTGTGAAAGAAAACATGCTGATGCACAATGGGGAACCAGCTATTGAGATGAGGACAGTAGGGAACAAGCCAGTTTTTCTCATGGCCCAGAGATCCCTAAGCAGTAGGTATGACATTCTAAACAGACAAAGTTTAGGGGATAGAAATTTGGGCCAAAAGATTTCAAAGGGATTAAGCAAGCAGAAAAGGCTGAAGATGGAGAAAAAAAATTGGGTAGCTTGAATTTCTAGAAAGATGAGAGGGGTTGAGTTAAAGACAGAAGATAAAAGGACTGGAGAGATAAAAGGATGAGAAAGAGGGAGGGGTGGTTGAGGTCAGTGGATGCTGATGTGGAGGAATGATAACAAGAGGAAAACTAATGGAAACCTCAATCCCCATCTCACTGTTGGAGAGGTGTGCTTCGTTATGAATGCCCATCCTCGCTTTCCTCAGTACTTTGGCTACTAGGTGAGGAAACAAGGCCCAGCTTGCTGTCAACCCTCCCTGAAAATCTGCTGAATTTAGCTGATGCTCTGATTCAGCTGGGACTGAGCAAACTTCTTTGTTTCGTCACAAGATGGGTTATTGATTTGTCATTCAAACGGACTCTTTCCCTGGCTAAAGATGCTACAGGCTAGATTGTTCAAGGGATGGAGGAAAGCAGATCAGAGAGCAGAAAGAGGCCTGAAAGGCCTGTTTGTAAGAGAACTGAGGATTTAGCAAATGGTAAAACTGGTTGTCAAGTTCTACTTATTCAGATAGCATAGATAGCCAACCAAAGTAAGCATAAAGATGGGGATATATTCTCATCACCCTCCCCCAGAGACTGCACACTCACACAGAGCAGTAGTGGTTGGGTATGGAATGCTTCCATACTTGCTGGATGCTGGTGCACCTCTTTCGCATTGCTTCCTGAGATGGAAGGTAGTACATGGTACCAGAAGGTCCAGTTTTGCCAGATCACTTCTTGGGTATCACTGGGACCAATGCATACATTTATGTGGGGCATAACTGTGAAAAGTGGCTGAATCAGGAATAAAAGATGGACAAAAATAGAAAGCAAAACCAACGTAGATGAGCCATAAAGAAGGTCCAGAGGGCAAAGAACAAAAGTAGTGGGAATTGTCAGTATGTTTTTGTTGTTGTCATTGTTTGTTTGTCAGGAAAAACAACAACAACAACAAAACAGAAAATAAATAGAAAAAATAAGTGCTAATTCTTGAAAGAAAACAAATAGTGCTCCAGATAATTAACTCTCCTACTTGGCAGACAAGAAGAAGAAATGGGGAAACTGTTCAAGGTCATACAGTGATTCTGGGGCAGTGTAAGAAAAGAAAACTACTTTACACTGGTGACAACCAAGTGCTTTGTTCAAGAACATTTCTGTCTTTAATGCAGGTTCCAGTACTGGCAACAGGTTAACTGCTGTTACCCCATCTGACTGTGCCTTCAACATTCATCTGTAGTCTACCCACGGCTTTCTCTCACTCGTACACCTTCTGCTGTGTGAACTCTATGGAACCTGGAACAAGTCACAGCCAGGTTATAGCCTGAGGTGCCTGAAGATTAAATGTGAGGTGGAGCTCTAAGTACATCTGAGAGTCTGTGTCAAATGAATTAGCTCATAAAAGCAGTCTGGGAAAGCAAGAAGTTGAATTTTTGCAAGTCCTAAATTGGCAGTTTAATCCCTGGATCACTTTTCCTCCCTCTCTACTTCCACTTCTCTGCTTGTATGAATAACTTCAGCATACAGAAAAGTGAGCAGACTCCAGGCCCACCCAAGCATTTTCAGCTATGAGTTTAACTCATTTGGCCATATTTCACCGTGGGAGTTAAATAACTTCCTAATCCTGGCTGGTGATCACCACATGCTTGGCAACAAAAGGATTTATGATGTTTATTCTGGCTAACGTAAATACAGATGCTATTCAGAAAGCGTCTAACCTGTTTTGAACATTCTTAGTACAGTATTTGTCTCCATAATGTCATTCACTATCAGGTTCTCCTGGTTAATTATGTGTTATATAAAGAACCAATTGTATCTTTTCATGAAATGCCCTCCATATTGTTCTATGTTACACAACACCTTGTTATTTTTCTGTGTGGCTTTAAAGCAGAGCAAGTATTTATAGTTACTGGGAAATTACAAAGTAGATTTTATTTTGAAATTCACTATACTATAATCTGCAATATAGAAAGCTTTGAAGCCTTTCCCTCTTACTCTGATAAAACATATGCCATTCTGCCCATCCCAGAGGTGATGAAAATATGTATTGACCAAAATGACACAGCAACACTAGTACGCTTTTCTTCCCCATACAAAATAAGACCCCATGATGGATCATGGTATCACTTTTGCACCAACATAATGATTTAGGCACTAGAGTGCATTTAGAAAGAAGCCAGCACAGCATGACCCAGACATCACAGCATGCTCCAGCCTGATAGCTGTCTGCCCCACAGGATCTCTGGTGCTCTGTTCCCATGCTAGCACATTACAGACACAAGCAGACCGGCAAAGCTGCATGTTGGCCTGATAGCAACGTTACATGGAGTGGAATTTAATGGGGTGGCGAGTTTGCTTCCTGCTATGCTGCCACCAAATATCCACATCACTGTGAAGCCTCTCCCCAGCACAGTGCTGAGTGTTACTGCTGAGCTCTCTGCACTCTTTCCCTTTCTCTCTCAATAGCTCAAGTATCACTAATACTCTCCCATATCGAATCTGCCTTCCAGGCCACTGTGTGCTTCCTCTAGCCCCCCCTTTCATTATCTCTTTTGCCTTACAAAGAAAATAACTCATAACAGACAAAGCAGTCCAAAGGAGGTACTACCATTCACGTCTATAGGGATATTATAGCATCTTCCAAGCCTACATTTTCTCACATACACAAGCATCTTACTCACTTTCTTCTTTATTGTTGCTGCTGCACATGGCACAGATATCTTTATTGAGCTGTCTTTCTAATCGCTACTTATGTTTTCCTGAACAGTCAGAGCTAATTCAGAACCCAACCATGTGTTTGAATGCTTTAAACTATTCCTTCAAACATGCTTTACCCCGCCACCGTCTGTATTTTATCTTCCATTCCCGTAACCACAGTCTTGCTGTCCTCCTTCCTACTGTATAATTCATATCAGCTGCAAACAGTAAATCTTAGCATTTTACTGTTCTCCTCATTTCTCAGTCATTAAAGAAATACAGACCAAAACAGAGTGGTAGCTGGAGTCACCTTACTATCCATTTCTTCCCACCCCAGTGATGATTAATACATCCCACCTATTTTTCCAGACTTTTAAGTAGATTTTCACTATACAAATGACCCTTTTGTGCCTCACCCCAAAACTCCAATCCCTTTGGGATTTCTTTTGGGTGAGGGAAACTCTCTTCTCCTTAGTTCTGACTTAACTAGGATGTCCACCAATGCTGCTCACTTAAATATGAGTCTTAACAAATGACAAACTTTGTATACTGCATCTCCCTTCACTCATGCCATCAAGGCAATTAACTCAGTCACTGTGCTTCCCTGCCCTTGTGTTTCTCGTAGGTTTTTTCTTTTTTTGGTGGTTCTCAACCTCTGGAGTAAATTTTAAAACATAAGGAATCAGAATGAGCACATTGTTTAGCATGTTTGAGATGTCTGCTATCTACCCCACTGGCCATTATTAATGATTTTACCAGTTTGAATCTTCAGTTCCTTTGTTCCCTTATAACTCTTACAGCAATAAAACCTGAGGTTTACCTGATTCTGTGTGTTGTAGCCTTGGTTGAATATAAAATAACACCGACAGATAACGTGCAGACATTGTCTTCCTGCATAAAACAGCCAGAGTGGTCCCACAGCATTCTGCTCTGTGCCTGTCCTGGCTGCCTACCAGCTCTGCCAACATGCCTGTGGCCCCAGGACAGCATAAATAGCTCCAGCATGCATCCAAATCTCAGCCTTCACAATTCCTTATTATTCCAGTCCTGAGGGTCCACTGTTTCCTTCCAGAGCCTTTTGATTATGCCTTGGAGCATGCTTCTTTTTTCCAGATCTAAGTCTGTTCTATACTAAATCCCTCATTTCCTCTGACTCCTGCTTCCATTGGCACCAGAGCAAAACTTCTACCCGATGGCAGTCCCCTTGCCTGGGCCACGCCACACGCCAGCTCCTGCAGTTAAATTGCCATGCACATATTCACAGATCAGCCCAAGACCTTCTCTTTGTTGGTCTCCTTAAACATTTACTTTAAACACGTCTTCATAAAGAGACTCATGAGTGAGAGGTAAGGGCACAGAGCCATCTGCAGCTCTGAGACTTCCTTTCTCGTTTCTCAAATTTCACATATATTGTATGGCTGTCCCCTTACACTGCGCCTTTTCCCCTATATTATGAAGGATTCCTCATGTCAATTTTCTATCTTTTTTCATTTCACAAGTTCTCTTTGGTTATCTTCAGCCAGCTGCCAAAGCTGGTTTCCCCACCTAACACACTTCCAAGTGATCAGTGACAGTAAGCAACTACAATTCCAGAATTCATTGTATTAGCACTTCTAAAGCAACAAAGGAACCATTGATTTCCCAAGCCAAGGATACACAGGAAAGCACAAAAGGCATACGTGCCCAGTTCAGATCAGAGAGGAAAGAGACACACTGTTTGGTGAGGAATCCAGCCTGGTAACTGCTCCCTTTGAAGGTGAAGGATGGGAGTACAAAGAAGGGGCTTGTTGGCTGTGTTCTAATGGGTGTTAGCATAATTATTCTGATACAGGATGCTTCTTGCAGCTTGAATATGTCAGAAAGTTACCTTAACAGACGTATTTTACCAAAAGGCCCAGGGAGAAAGAATGATCTTTTTACAAGAAGGTTGGGTTAGGAGGGACATCCTGTGAAGGGTCTTGGGAATACAGACCACACAACCAGATGCCAGACATCAAGATAAGTTCCTCCAGGTGAAACAGTTGCCACCAGCTGCTAACCAGGATTTATAGGTCTGCGGAGTCCAAAGGCTCACTTTATTGCCAACCCAGATGTCCGCTGGTACAAGTAGTCTGATGGCTGATGGGGTTTTTTTAAACCACTCTTTTGGCTGAGAATACGATTAGTATCAAAAGAAAGGAACCAGCAAACAAAAACAACAGAGATCAAAACTGAATATTCTACATTATTACAGCAGATATGAGCCCCTGTTGCTTGCCCACAAGGAACCTACCAGCAGCATGAGCTCAGACGTTTGGACTTGTTTACCAAGGATGAGTGTCAATTAGACACAAACTTCTTCAAACCACCTATAAGCCTTTACTGCTCTTATAATCCCACCAGCAAAGGCTTACTTTAACTTCTCCACTTACTGTGCTTTTGGAAAGAAAGAGAAAAAGAAATCAGGTGTTTGAAGGCTGTAAGGAACAGACTGAAGAAAGGGAAACAAGATCAGAGAGACAGAAGTAGGGTGAGGGGGAGGCAACTATCTCTATCAAGTGGGATAACTGATGTGACTCACACAAAAGCAGCTTATATTTCCTCTTGTTCTGCAATGAATATTTCCACTTTGTCTTTTTCAGAGGAGACCAGCCAGAAGCAAATGCACAGCAGCTGAGTAATGCCTCAACCTCCAGAGCATCATGCAAAAAGAGAAAGACATGTAGGCCTCAGAAGAATAAACTAAGTTTCTCTGAGTCTTTGGAGACCTACTGACCGTTCACAGTGTGACGCAGGCAAACCTGTATTAACAGAGAAGATGCTGACTCCAGATTATAGGCTTTCAAGACTTCTTATCTTGCAGCTGTACTACCTGAGAAAATTTGCATAAGAACAAGCTGCCTCTTTCTTAGAAGTCTTTTTCAACCTGTTTTTATGATTTCCACTTAAAACGATAATCCTCTGTTTGTGACACTGCAATCATTTCTACTACAATCAAGTGTTCCATCCAGAAGGAGGATTACTGTCTCGGTTTGGGGAAGTAATATGGACCTCAGAAAGAACAAAGCAGCCAGTTTACAAGCAAATGACCTTGATAATAAAGAAAAAAAGAAAACAAGAGCGTGTATGATCAGATCTGCCTCTTCCAAGAGACATCTGATGCACTTCAGGCTCACAAGAACTGGTATTTCCTCAATATGTTCATACAATGGAGCTGGAAAAATTGGCAATGCCTACCTTCACTGTGCCAACCCAACATACACTCAGATTTTTCCTTAGACAACCTACCAACGTTTTAAATGTGAACACTGGAGACACGTATACAATAAACCTAGCACAGTACACAACGCCATGCATTTAGCACCATGTCTTTTGAGGAGGAGCATCGCCTCACATGGTGCCGAGTGTCAAACAACTGTTCTAAATCATTGCCACTGGCAGCTGCTCTGAAATCCAAAGAACAAACGGTTAAAATAAATGAAAGCAAAAGCCTTTTTCTTTCTCCCCCCAAGAAGATAATTTAGCATGACTTTCCACAGAACAATTTGCATGGGATTACCCACAATACACTGCATTATGGTAATACTCGACAATCTCTGATGCATATTAGACTGGCAGTGTTAAAAATCTGTCAAAGGAAAAATAAACGATACGGGAAAATGATGATGTAAGACAGGACAGTAAACACTCTGCACTTGTGTAATCTGCCAAAATTCACTCCAAAATTGGCCTGGGAAAGAGAATGAGAGAGTATTGCGCACTCGGAACAGCTTTAGGGAACATTCCCAACTCAAGCAGAAAACAATACCTGACTGAGACACGGACGTAATCACAGAGGAGTGGAAAATACAACAGATCCGAATGAGGAGCTGAATAGGAAACACGGAGTGATTTTCTTCATTTCTTTGATTTCCCACTGGGCAGTAACCTGGAGGGAATCTTCCCTCTTGTTCATCCAAAGCAGGTTCGGTTCACTACCCTTCACTACACACGTTCACTCAGTCTGCCTTCTGCTCCTCTCCAAGCCCCTCTGTATCTTCTTCTGATGCTGCTGGTGATCCTTAATGGACTCTGCACAGTCTCTGTGTTCAAAAGTGTTTGTCCCAAAACAATGAGCCCCAGAGCTGTATTAGTCGCAGAATCCAAACTACCAGCACCTCCTGCCCTCAGCCATGGTTGGCTGCTCAGCCCTTCAATACACTTCACCCAGAGAACAGGGACGCTAAGGATTTCTTGCACCGACCTCGTACTTTCCTACATAAAAAAAGCTGCAGGAAAATAGTATCAAATGAACTGATTTTGCCAGTTCCATGCATCATGTTCCTAGTAATTCAAGTAATTGTCTATCACTCCTCAAATCCCTAAGAATCGTGGAATTATAGATTCTTAGCTTAGGTTGGAAGGGTCCTTAAAGATCACAGAGTTCCAACTGTCTGCCATGGGCTGGTTGCCCCCACCAGCTAAGGCTGCCCAGGACACTAAGACACATTCCCCCAGGACACTAAGGGGGAATGAGGCATAGGTTTGGCCAAGAGGTGGGAAAGAGAGAAGTAGCATTTTCCATGTGGGTTTATTCAGTAATTCTCTCACCACTAAGTTGCAGAAAATGGAAGGAAAAAAAACCACAACAACCAACAAACAAGCAAGGGATGAGGCCAAATTATATTGCTGAAGAGGAGTTATAGAGATTAGTGTAGTAATTAATCAAGACAACCATGTCAGCAAGGGTCTGACCTTTATTCCTGCCCTAGTAACAGCTTTGTCCCCGATGACTTTTGGCTTGCATGCTAAAGCGATTTAGATACATCCCTCAATTAATCGCAGGATATCCTCTGGGAGATAGGAGAGCAGTACTGCAAGCTGCCAACAGGGATGCTGAATCAGAGGAGGAGTGACCTAGTGAAGGGCACCTAGTGAAGGACATCAGCAGAGATGGGGAGGTAACCCACAGTTCTCTTTACCTCCTACACTTCACCCCTCACTGCTGGAAGCAAAATTGTTTGAAGCATCTAATTCGAGATCCTGCCATATTTTAAAAGATTAAGATTTCCAAAAAATAAGAAAAATAATAAGAGTGTCTTAAAATAACTTGCGTCTTTTTCTGTAAAGAAGCAACAGCACCACATCAAACTCACTCAGGCAGGATGACAGGCAGCTGCAGAGATCACGGCAGCAGTTGCTTCCCTCTTCTCTCTTTTCTTGTGAGATAAAGACCTTCTATCAGGCAGATGTGCTGCCAATCCCACACTCGTAGAGAGTGTGGAGTCCCTTGCTCAGTGTTTTGGGTCACCTGCAGCTTCTAGAGTAACTAGCAAGCACTACTCTCTGACAAAGAACCTCAAAGCTCTGCAGATGCAGTTGTGCCCCTGAACATATGGGAGGGGAGTACCTTCTATCCTGCCCACTAGGGACAGACAAGTGGAATCTGAGCTCTCTCAGAAAGGCAGTGTACAACTACAGACCTTCAGTAAATAGAAGGACTAAAAAGCTACACATTCAGGAGAGTGGTGAAGCTCAAGATTGGCAAGAGATAGAAACAACACTAGGAGACGTCTGCTTCTATTAGAATAGCTATTATCACAGCAACTGAATACCTGAATCAGTTTTTGTCTCCTAAGAAAAATAACAAACGCATTTGCCCATCAAGTTTGTCCATTATGGCAGTTAGAAGCAGAGACTGTCAGAGCTTTATGCCTGTGAATTAAAGTCCCTGTCAGGATCTTAGCTAGTCAGAGTGAACAGAAGCCTTAAATTAATAGCTTAAGTTACAAAACTCAGAACAGCTAACACACATGTTGAGTACACCCAGCTGGTTGTGAGGTTTTCAGATACTTGTCTGAATGAACCCCAGATCTCCTGCTCAACACAGACAGGGTCTCGTATAAAGTCTGGAATAGATTTTCTAAGGTTTATTTTTAGCAGCTGTTCCACAGTTCTGATACAGAACAGAGACAACCCAGACATGATACTCTGATGGTGAAATGAATCATTCTTTCAGAGCTCTGAAAGCACTAACAGGCCATAAAGGTCCTCAGCCAGACCCGCCTGGGGCCTTTACCCATACCCTCTACCTATTCTAAGAGCCCCACTTCAGCTTAGGGCTCTGCTGTAAAACTGCAGGTCTGTAGCTCCTGTAGCAACGCTTACATGCTTTTACCTGAGCACACCCTATGGTGTGTATATGGTGTACCCTATGGTGAGACTCTGACTCACAGAACTGACTTCCCAGCATCACCTTGTCACTGTGGACCTGCCAAGTGGTTTCTGAGCTGTTTGATCCCACAAACATCACCCTGAATTACTAACGTGTGTTTTCACTTTGGATCTGCTACACTACCATGGACTTGCCTAATAATGTGGACTCGTGGCTGAATCCAAGTACTCTTCAGAAGCCTGGTCTGCTTACCTTGCTTGGAGACAGTGAGACTTGGCCTTGGCTGCCAAACAGAGACTATCTGGTATTATCTCAATTTCTCCTACTGCTAGCACTGACCCTAATTCTTTTCTCAGAAGAGGCACACATACTATTTTTCTCCCATATACCTCAATACAGAGATTACAACATCCTAAACCACAATTAGATTAGGCCACCAGAACTATCTCACACTACAATCCAGATACAAAAATAGATTCCCTTTCCTTAGCTATTGTTGGCAAACACGGGTTCTAGTGAGAGAAGTTATTTCTGGACTTTTACTGGCAAGCCTTCTTTTCAGAGACTAAAAGGAAGAGCTGGTGCTGGTGGAAAAATTGTTAGACATGACTTTGAAGAAATGGCAGTTTCTGCCAAGCTCTTATGTGTGTTTCTCTGTGGGGGGAAAAAGGCTTTATTAGCTTTTCTTTCCAGAGGTCACATCTGTGAGGGTAAGTGAAAGAAAAAGGCACGTATGGAAAGTCCTCCGTCTCAGATTGACAATCAGCTGCACAGTCAGTGCCACAAAAGCCCTTTTGCACTTGTGCCTCTTCTTTCATGAAGGAAAATCCCCATTTTCTTAGAACAAAATGATGGCTGAATGTGAATGCACTGGAGTTTCCCGCTGATTTTGGTACACTGTGTTATCTCCTACTTGGAAACCCTGAGCACTTCTCATCAGGCATTTATATAGATCTGTGCATACACACACATTTACATGATCACAGATGTACAGGGACACATTTCTAAGACTCTAGCATTACAACAAACAACAACCATCCATAAAGACACAATTAAAGTTACACGTTCATCAGACACACTGGTGCACACTTGAACATGCATTGGACTGTCTTCCACACCCACGTGTATCCACATTCATGTTTATATTGTAGTCTTCCACAGTCTGTAGTTTGCACCCACGAATACTAACTGCACAAACCCAGCCCAGCGGAACAAACACTCATTTAATGTGTAATTCAAAAACCATAGGCATGTACTCTCCATGCACTCTGCTGCTGGCTTTCCCCTCTAAACAGGATGCAAATCCTACACAGTCCTATAGGCTGAGTTCTCTCTATACAACAAGTAGCTGAGCTGTGGCACACAAAAGTGCCAACGTGCCATTGCAAGAATTAAAGGTTTTATGAGTCTTTTCTCCACTTCCACAGTCTCCCCCTTCCAGTTAATGTCAAGCGTGTATATATAAATGAGATGTATTTGGGGCTTGTGCCAAGTCTCTGTAACACGGACACAGAAATAATATGGGTAAAACATGATTTGTATTGGGACTGCTCTGGTTGTCTTAAAAAGAAGGTCTTCAGTGACTGATTTGGCCTTTCTGGAAGCTTCTTACTGTTTAAATTGTAGAGTTATGAGACCTCACATTCAGTTCAGCTTATCACAGCTGTACATCCTCATGTGAAATCAGGGGAACTGACTGAGAAGAGTAGGGTACTTGATGAAGCACCTTGGGGATTGAAATGTGTGTTATTAAATGTACATGAAATAAACAAAATTTCACTCCCATTTATTCCAACCAGTCAGAATCTCAAGCAAAGGCAACCTGGCCTTAAGTGGACTGCATTTATATATCTGGAGTGAGCCCAGAAGTGTCAGGTGCTACTCATTCTTATGATGCATGTCAGCATGTAACACACCAGATCTTATCAGTATGAAACCAACACCTCTTTGGGCTGTCCCTCATCTCTGAATGTTTTCACACAGACTCAGAAATCTAAGGTTTTCTCTTCCAGAGAGCATCACTAAAGATTATTCCAAAAAGACACAGAAAATTCTGCTAATATTCCTCCTCCTCTCTACCAATGAATTCACAGAAGACATCATTCATGCTACACCAACTAAGGGCAGACACTAAAACGTTACCTGAATACCCTGAGATCAAATGTCTGTCCAGAAGCAGTGAGTATCAAAAACATGACAAACAATTCACCATTTACACACTGTATCTCTGAATCAAGAGGTTGAAGGTATTTAAATGGAAGCTGACTTGACTTCTGTCTGTTATCTTTTCTGCTTTCTGTCAGCAGCTTCTCTAACACCCACTGCTGTGGCAAACCTTGCTTATCCTGTCTTCCTATGCCACAAAACGTAACCAGATTGGTTTAATTTCTGCAACACCTACGCTGAGAAAGATATTACTAAAAAGCTGTAGAAGAGTCAAGGAACATGTGCTGCGTTCCTTCCAACACCTTGATGAACACTGGATGAACAGAAGTGAAAATACTTTACAAGGAATAAGGCACTTCCCCTCACTTTACAATGCAGTAGGTCACACCAGCTTAGACAGCCTGTACTGACAGCAATTGCCTGCTTTGTTTTGCTTTCCACCACCTTAGCACCCTTTGTGTCAATACATATAAGAACTGAGCTGCGCAGTGTGAGGAGCCCACCTTACCCTTCTGCTCCAATCTCATCTAGAAGAGGAGATGCGAAACAGCCTTAGAAGACATCCATCTCCTCTGCACGTGGAAGCCCACAGGACAGCAAGGCACACACCCATAGACCCCAGCACTGCGAGTGTGCTGCCTGACATCAGGCTTCATTGCAATCCTATACACCACACTCCACACCTTTAATTAGTTACAAATGCAAAGGAACTGAAGGACAGATTTCCCACCTAGCTTTGCATTTATTAAAAGGTCACCAAGGAAACATGATTTTTTTCCTGTGAACAGACATCAAAAGCTAATGAAACCTGAACTTCATCATTGCTGTGTACCTTTTCTTTTCAGTTTTCATTTAGAAATGAACTTCCTTTCCCCTTCACGAGATAATCCAGGCTCCCACAAGTGCTTTGCAAGAATGGTTTGGCCAAAAGGGTGAGTTATGCATCCCTTCCTTTTTCTCTTTCCACTGACAGCCATGAAACAGTGTCATACGACAGAGGAATGACACACAGCACAACATAATTCTAGCTGTACGTAGAAAATATAGACCTTAAGGTAGCCACATGTGCTATGCATAGATGCACAAAATACAGACATGTATTTAAAGCAATAAATATGCATGTCAGTTGCACACCTTTTGTGTTCTGCCTAAAACCAGAAATAAATGCATGCATACAAACATCTTTGGGCACAACTTCTTCCAAGTGCAGCACACAAACACATCCTCTAGTGTGCATACAGATGTTCCCCTAGCTACTGCATTGAAAAGAACAATTATGCACATCCCATAACTCAGTGGCAGTAACATGCCATTGCCACTTGTGTGCTCGTGTCTGTATTCTAACACATACCCTACCTCTATGCATGCGAGAAGGCTGGGAATCAATAACCACTTACAGCCCTTCAATCCAACACTGTCAACTTTGTTCCCCTCTGTTTATAGTGACAGACAAGAAGAGTGAAGACAGGGGACACATCAGTATGCAGCGTAGGAGAAGTGGACACTATCAGCATAAGCAACAGACAGGAGCTACTGAATTCAGTAGTGGCTGCTCTTGCCTCCTGCAACAAGCAGAGCTGCCACTGTCCCAGAAATCTGGTTTATTCCCAGGAAATTGATGCAACCAGATAGAAGAAACCAGAGCAATAACCGAGGGCCATTTTCCTAAAACAACATAATTGTACAAAAAAAAAGATTCGGAAAAAAAATTCAATTCTTATTTGTTTCCTAGGTCTGAGCAATGATCTTGTCTACATAACGATGCACAACATGCTCGGTATAACACCAGAACAACTCGATATCATATCCTGCAGAGAAGACAGCATGAAACTAAATATACTTCAGACACAGCAGGCTACCTTTAAAAATTGTCAAGTTGCTTCGTTGACCTTTTAAAGGGAATGAACATACAAATGCATTACATTTAAGAGCAAGTCAATACCTCAATGAATTTCAACCAATCCTGCAGCATGTGGAATAACCAAAAAGCTGTTGGTCTGACACGAGCTCTAATCATGTACCTCCATCAAAGCTCACAGCCTCACCCACCCAAAATGCTGTCCAAGCATCTCAGAGCTACTCGGTCTCAGCCTACAACATGGCCTTGGTTTTACAGTCCTGAGTTTCTCACTGTATCTATATTCAGAGATCTTCTGCATTATGAACACGTCCCATTACGCCAGGCCTGAATCTCTCCTGGGCAGAGATTGGCATTAATATAAATATAATTATGGTCATTTAATAAATGTATGATGCATGTCACTCTATCTCATTAAATTAACAACAGGAGTGAATTTCGTATTAGTCGTGACAAGGCCCATTTTCAAAGCTGACATTTAATATCACTCCCCAGCATAATCATACATCAGGCTTCACAAATTAAAGGATTTGATGTGAGCGAGGGATGATCAAATACATGAAACCACAGAACCAGTGCTGTAGCTTGCTGCAGATATTCAGCCTATGTAATACATTTACCTACAACTGATGAACCAGCAGAAATTCCAGCCATTTCAGTGCACACGGGGGCTCATGAAAGCATTCCTGATTTAGAAAAACTTCAGCACTTTGACCTCTGGAAGCCCTTCCAATCACCAAAGACAATGGCTTGATCAGAAAAGCGACCTTTCGGTCACTATTTCAGAGCCAGTCTGAGCTGTTTTCAGACTCCATTTACTTCATTCTCCCTCACTAGAATAGACAAGAGGGCTGCTCGCAAAAGGTCACTGGGAAAATGGTGTCCAGCTGCCTGCTGCAAACTTCCTATGCGCCATCAGACTGCAGGGAACATAAAGCCCATCACATAGCTCATCCAGTGCTTTCATCTTTGGTGGAAAGCAGTAGTATTGGCCACGGTTTTGACTTTAGGTGCCTGTTCACCCAGGTGCAGGACATCTGAAGGTTGTGAGCAAGGTATTGTGTTGCTCAAGCGTGTTTATGCTGCGTTACAGAGCTGTCTCCCTTTTTCCCATCACTGCCAATTGGCGATGCATGCATGCATGCCCTGGGCCATCACAACATGGCTGTACAGCCCATTCTCCCCAACCCAGATGACAAGTCAGATCCAACTCTATTACTTCTCAATGCTGGGAAAAAGAACACAAGACAGACAATAATACAATGGAATTGAAGGCATAATATAACAGAAAAAGAAAGCGGCAGAGGAAATATCTTAACAAGTGCTGGTCCTCCATTGTTTTCACACAGAATTAGCATTTCAAATCAAATAAACTACTTAATTCAATTCTCAGCTCCCTCACAAGCTAACAGCATTTTATATTTATCTCCAAGTCAGAACAAGTCTTTCCACTTGTAGCCTGCTGGCCATCAGCTTTTAAAGGAATACTTCCCACTGAGATGCTAACCGTCCTTCTGATCATGTGGCAAAAACATACACATACTTAAAACCCTACTTAGTAAAAGAAGTCATCTCTACCAGGAATAAGCTACTGCAAAATGGACAGTGTTTCAGGGCTTTTTATTCCCATTGTATGTAGCTGTACTCCTCTCACAGACTCATTTGCAATATCGTTTTCAAACTCATTGAAAATCGCCTTTCTCATTTTGTTTCTGAGTGAATCTCTGATTCAATATTCTTGTGTAAGTTCACCTGCTACTTCCAGCACCACCAAAGGAAACTTTTCGCAATAGCCAAGAAGAGGTGGCACGCAGTAAGAGATTTGGTTAGGAATACTTTGGGAAAAACTTATTTAATCCAAGGCAGAACTTAATTGTGAAGTACACCAGGCTTCAGGCGGCTCTTCTCAGAAAGAACTCCTTGGGTTTTAGGTTACATTTCTGATCAGACGTCATAAGAAGAATAGCTTTTTCTTTTCCAGTCATTGCATTGAATTCTTTTTTACTGTCTTTAGTAGCAATTGCCATGAATTTTCAGTTACTTTCTTAGCTTCCCACATCTAATTCCTACATTACTTTGGCTGATACCCTTTTTCCCCTTTTTCTTTTGTTCACAGAGAATTAACCTATGCATTTTTCACCTCAGAATATCTTGATCATGATTAGGTAAATGGCCTCTACCACTGTTTACTCGTATCTGTCAGAATCTCTAGTAAACAATTAGTACTGGCAAAAAGGAAACAGACTAAAAGAAGTGAAATCCACCTCTTGACAATCCATCTATTGCATAGATTCTTCATCAGTGTTATGATTCACTGTCCTCTATGCTCTAATTATCACCTTCTCTTTACTATTATACCAAGATGGGTTTTAACTAAATGTGTTCTCAGTTCTTGATTAAGCTTTTTTTGGGATATGTAACAGAATCTATTTTAAAAACATTGGTTTTAAAATTTATAATACCTCCGTAATCTTTTTTTTCTTCCTCTTGTGGTCTGCTTTATTTATAATACATCCTCAGTCCTGGACTATTATCCCATATGTCATGGTTTTGTAATTTTGTAATTTTGCTATCAGTATTCCACATCATAACATCATGTCAAGTATGTATACTTCTGTTGAATGTGCAGTCCACAGAAGAAGACTACATATCCCAGAGAACAACAGGAGTAACAATAAGTCACGGGACCAGGACTCTATATAATCTCGTTCCCAGGCTGGAGTGCCCTCCTTCTTCTCTTGAACTTCTCGGAGAGTGGGAAGCGTTCCAGCCGTGTCGCCTAGAGTTCACAGTAGGCCTCTCGGTTTTCGGAGACTCTCTCTCTCTGTTTCGTTCGATTTTGTTAGCCTTAATTATATTATATTGTGTTATCTTGTATTTCGATATCATATTTAGTAAAATAAGTTTTTCCTCCTTAGATTGTCGCTGTTTTATCCCACTCCCCTTTTCCCCCTCCTTTCCAGGCCCCGGGGGGGGGGGCGTGGGGTGGCTTCCCCTGTCACGGGCATAGGTAAATCTAAGTAACCCGTGACAGATTTTTGGTGGAGAATGCGGGCATAGAGCTTTTTAGCTTTTAGAACAACTCTCTCTTTGCTCTTAAAGAGCTTAGTTACAGGAGTGTTGGGAGTGTTATCTTTCCGTAGCTGCTCACTGAGAACGTGACCTTGAAATACCAGACAAATTGTCAACATTAAGGGCTGCTGCACATTCTCAGCATTGCTATCTAACTTTTGTGTAGAAAACAAAGGGATTTCTTTCTCCCTTAGAGCAAAGCTAGCTAGCTCTGACTTTTACAGAGCCTGCCAGCTATGAATCCACTCTTCATCCCAGTTGCTCTGTTTAAGGGATTGAAAGCAATTATGATCTTCTTAAAGTATTGGTCAACTATTAACACCATAATTTGGTGTTGTGGAATTGTGCAGATATATAGCCTAATAAGGTGGATACTGATGGAGACACCTGCCTGGTACTTTTACGAGATGTGGTATGGTCAGAATTTTGGCATCTACACCTCAGATGGAATTGTGAATCTTACAAACACTTGCATCCCAGATGGAACAGGCAATTTTACAAATACTTGCATCCCAGATGGAACAGGCAATTTTACAAACACCACCATGTTTAATTCATTGTACAGGCTAAAAAAACCCTTTTTATTTAGGTTGTACTCTCAGATTTCCACACGCTTTTCAATAACTGAGATAGGGTTCATACTTGCATTCATGTTATCACTATCAATGCATGCATATATGTTCCTATGCATTCGTTCTATGCGGAAGTCTCCTCCAGAACCAGAGAATGATGACTGGCAGGGAATATGGAAAGGTTTAGGAAAAGTCTTAGAAGCATGGGGACCCGCAGTGTCATGGGATTTCACTCTTGAACACCTAAGGGACCCTAAGAAATTAAGTGAGTATTTGGGTCAGAGATCTAAGGAGGTAAACCTTATGTGGGGTTTGGCTTATGCATACCGTGCTTTGTATCATACTATTCTGGAGAGAGAGAGTTTCCGATCTGAGATTCAAGCCCAAGTTAATTCTGATCAGTCACAGGAGGCATCAGTAGCAATATCAGTTGCCCCTGTGGAAGGCAAGAAATGGAAACGGGTGTCCATGCGTCTAGAACGAAAAGAAGGAGAAGCACAGGGGGGGGCAGCAGAAGACCCAGGTGCCGGGCATGGAGCAGTACCGAAAAAAGCAAAGGCAAAAACCAAGAGGCATGAAGAAGAGACTGATGATGAGGAGGAAATCACCTATTGTCGACCTCTGAAGCTGACTGAAATCCAAGGCTCAAGAAAGGAGTTCACACGGCGTCAAGATGAAGGTATCCTTGCTTGGTTGCTTCGCTGCTGGGACAACGGGGCCAACAGCTTGTCTCTAGATGGTAATGAAGCTCGCCAACTAGGAAGCATTGCCCAAGATGCAGGTATCGACAGAGGGATTAGCAGATGTTCGGATGGAGCTGCCACTCTCTGGTTGCGGCTGTTAGAAGCCGTGAGAGAAAGGTACCCCTATAAGGATGCTTTGAAGCCTAAATTTGATAGTTGGAATACCGTCCAAAAAGGTATTCAGCACCTGAGGGAATTGGCCATGGCGAAAATGTTGTACAGCCCTGATCCAAGCGAACTTGACCCTGAGAGAGTGAGGGCCGATCCTGACATGTGGCAGAAAATCACAAGTACAGCACCAGAGAGAATTGCACAGTCATTGGTATCAGGATCTAAAGGATTCGTGGACAGATGGCCCCGAGTTGTTGAGCTGATTACAATGCTTCAAACCATCGATCAGCAGCTCCCCCAACTGCATGCCGCAGTTTCTGCCATCTCACGGCTAGAAAACCGAGTAGATGAAATGTGCAAGAAATTGTTTCCATCAACTAATTGTAATGATCCTGTAATAGTATCAGAAACAACTGATGAAGGTCAATCCTCGTACGGGCCACCAGGTCTAATGAAGGATCTGATCAAACTAGTCCAGTCCTACTCCCCACCTGCATCATCAAAAGTCTCAGCTGTTAAACGCACACGCTTCCCAGCTCGAGCAAAGAACAACAGTACGATTGCACCGCGTGTTTCCATGTGGCGCTACCTACGTGACCGTGGAGAAGACATGAGGAAGTGGCATGATCAGCCTACTTCTGCACTACGAGCACGGGTGAAAGAACTGCTAGACATACCAACCACCAGTGGAGTTGCTCCAGTCATCACAGGTAACCAATAGAGGGGCCCTGCCCTCAGTCAGGGGAGGGAAAGGGATAATAGAGTTTATTGGACTGTGTGGATTCGATGGCCTGGCACATCAGAACCACAGGAGTATAAGGCACTGGTGGATACCGGTGCACAGTGCACCCTAATGCCCTCCAGTCATGAAGGGACAGAATCAATCCATATTTCTGGAGTGACTGGGGGCTCTCAAGAATTGACTGTGCTGGAGGCTGAAATAAGCCTCACTGGCAAAGACTGGCAAAAACATCCTATTGTGACTGGCCCAGGGGCTCCATGTATACTGGGTATTGATTACCTCAGAAGGGGGCATTTCAAGGATCCTAAGGGGTATCGATGGGCCTTTGGGATAGCTGCTGTAGACATGGACAACATTAAGCAGCTGTCTGTTTTGCCTGGCCTGTCAGAGGACCCGTCTGTTGTGGGGCTGCTACGAGTAAAAGAGCAGCAGGTACCGATTGCTACAAAGACAGTGCACAGACGGCAGTATCGCACCAACAGGGATTCCTTGCTCCCCATTCATGATTTGATTCGCCAGTTGGAGAATCAGGGAGTGATCAGTAAAACTCACTCACCTTTTAACAGTCCCATATGGCCAGTGCGTAAAGCCAGTGGAGAATGGAGGCTGACAGTAGACTACCGTGGCCTGAATGAGGTCACACCCCCATTGAGCGCTGCTGTGCCGGACATGTTGGAACTCCAGTACGAGCTGGAGTCAAAAGCAGCCAAATGGTATGCCACCATTGACATTGCCAATGCCTTCTTTTCTATTCCTTTGGCCGCAGAATGCAAGCCACAGTTTGCCTTCACCTGGAGGGGCATTCAGTATACTTGGAACCGTTTGC
This sequence comes from Coturnix japonica, assembly GCF_054131305.1. NCBI lineage: Eukaryota > Metazoa > Chordata > Aves > Galliformes > Phasianidae > Coturnix > Coturnix japonica. The sequence continues at coordinate 3,009,705 of NW_028188948.1, read as the reverse complement.
CCCAGGGGTGGAAACACAGCCCAACCATTTGCCATGGGTTGGTCCAAACTGTACTGGAACAGGGTGGTGCTCCTGAACACCTGCAGTACATGATGACATTGTTGTGTGGGGCGATACAGCAGCAGAAGTTTTCACAAAAGGAGAGCAGATAATCCGGATTCTTCTACAAGCTGGCTTTGCTATTAAGCGAAGCAAAGTAAAAGGACCTGCCCAGGAAATTCAGTTCTTAGGTATAAAGTGGCAGGATGGACGTCGTCACATCCCAGCGGATGTGATCGACAAAATCACTGCCATGTCTCCACCAACTAGCAAGAAAGAGACACAATCTTTCCTGGGTGCAGTAGGCTTTTGGAGGATGCACATTCCAAACTACAGCCTCATTGTAAGCCCCCTTTATCAGGTAACGCGGAAGAAGAATGATTTTGCATGGGGCCCTGAGCAGCAGCAGGCTTTTGAACAGATTAAACAAGAGATAGCCCGTGCTGTAGCCCTGGGGCCAGTACGGACTGGACAGGATGTAAAGAACATCCTCTACACTGCTGCTGGAGAGAAAGGCCCCACTTGGAGTTTGTGGCAAAGAGCCTCAGGAGAGACCCGAGGCCGACCCCTGGGATTCTGGAGTCGATCATATAAGGGGTCTGAAGAGTGCTACACTCCAACTGAGAAGGAGATCTTAGCCGCGTATGAGGGGGTTCGGGCTGCTTCCGAAGTAGTCGGGACTGAAACACAGCTCCTTTTGGCACCTCGACTGCCAGTGCTGAACTGGATGTTCAAAGGACAGGTTCCCTCCACCCATCATGCTACCGATGTCACCTGGAGCAAGTGGATTACGCTGATTACACAGCGAGCGCAAATGGGAAACCTCAATCGTCCAGGAATCCTAGAGGTAATCATGGACTGGCCTGAAGATAAAAAGTTTGGAACATCACCAGCAGAAGAGGTATCACATGCTAAAGAGGCCCCACCATACAACGAATTACCAGAAAATGAAAAGAAATATGCCCTATTCACAGACGGATCATGTCACATTGTAGGGAAGCATTGCAAAAGGAAAGCTGCTGTGTGGAGCCCCACACGACAGGTTGCAGAGGCCACTGAAGGTAAGGGAGAATCAAGTCAGTTCGCAGAGGTAAAAGCTGTCCAGCTGGCCTTAGATGTTGCTGAACGGGAGAGGTGGCCAATGCTGTATCTTTATACTGACTCATGGATGGTGGCAAATGCCTTATGGGGGTGGTTACAGTGGTGGGAACAAAATAACTGGCAACGGAGGGGTAAATCTGTTTGGGCCGCTGAACTATGGAAGGACATTGCTGCCCGAACAAAGAATATGGTTGTAAAGGTGCGTCACGTGGATGCACATGTGCCCAAAAGTCGGGCTACTGAAGAACAACAAAACAACCATCAGGTAGATAAAGCTGCCAGAATTGAGGTGGCTCAAATCAACTTGAATTGGCAGAATAAGGGCAAATTATTTCTAGCTCGATGGGCTCATGAGACCTCAGGCCATCAAGGAAGAGACGCAACATATAAGTGGGCCAGAGACCGAGGGGTGGACTTAACCATGGACGCTATTGCGCAGATTATTCATGATTGTGAAACATGTGCCATAATTAAACAAGCCAGAAGGATGAAACCTCTCTGGGAGGAAGGGCGATGGCAAAAGTATAAATATGGGGAGGCGTGGCAGGTTGATTATATCACCTTGCCACGATCTCGCAGTGGTAAGTGTTATGTACTCACTATGGTAGAGGCAACCACTGGGTGGCTTGAAACATACGCAGTACCCCATGCAACTGCTCGAAACACCATATTAGGTCTTGAGAAACAAGTCCTGTGGCGACATGGCACCCCAGAAAGAATTGAATCTGATAATGGGACACATTTCAAAAATTCTCTTATAAATACTTGGGCCAAAGATCATGGCATTGAGTGGATTTATCATATTCCCTACCATGCACCAGCTTCTGGTAAAATTGAACGATATAATGGGTTGTTGAAAACTATGTTGAAAGCAATGGGTGGTGGAACATTTAAGCACTGGGAGAAGAATCTGGCAGAAGCCACTTGGTTGGTCAATACTAGAGGATCTGTCAATCGTGATGGTCCTAGTCAATCTAGCCCCCTACACACTATAGAAGGAGATAAGGTCCCTGTTGTACATGTAAAGAACATGTTGGGAAAAGCTGTTTGGGTCCTTCCAGCTTCTGGAAAGGGCAAACCTATCCGTGGAACTGTCTTTGCTCAGGGACCTGGGTGCACTTGGTGGGTAATGCAGAAGGATGGGGATGTTCAATGTGTGCCACAAGGGAATTTGATGCTGGGGGAGTGCATAATTTTTGTATCTATATATTTTATGTATCTATATATATTTTATGTATGTATTATGTATCTATCTATATATATATGTTTGCATGTGTAGTGTATTTTAGTTATTATAGTTGTACATTTAGTTATGTTACATGCAATTCTACTATTTAGCTATCACAATTTTACATACGTGTATATATATATGTATATATATTAACCATGATGTAATAATGTAGAATAAGGGGTGGAATGTCATGGTTTTGTAATTTTGTAATTTTGCTATCAGTATTCCACATCATAACATCATGTAAAGTATGGATACTTCTATTGAATGTGCAGTCCACAGAAGAAGACTACATATCCCAGAGAACAACAGGGGTAACAATAAGTCACGGGACCAGGACGCTGTATAATCTCGTTCCCAGGCTGGAGTGCCCTCCTTCTTCTCTCGAACTTCTCGGAGAGTGGGAAGCGTTCCAGCCGTGTCGCCTAAAGTTCACAGTAGGCCTCTCGGTTTTCGGAGACTCTCTCTCTCTCTGTTTCGTTCGATTTGTTAGCCTCAATTATATTATATTGTGTTATCTTGTATTTCGATATCATATTTAGTAAAATAAGTTTTTCCTCCTTAGACTGTCGCTGTTTTATCCCACTCCCCTTTTCCCCCTCCTTTCCGGGCCCCGAGGGGGTGGGGGCCCACGGGGTGGCTTCCCCTGTCACGGGCATAGGTAAATCTAAGTAACCCGTGACAGATACCCAGGGTACCAACTACTGTGGGCAATCAGCCAGCTCAGAACATCTGCCTGTAAACGAACAGACGCTTTGTACTTTGAAAGCATCAATGGAAAGCCAGTGCACCTACACCACTGTCCATTACCCATCAGCTCAGCACCCCACTGCTCCCAGCTCCCTTCTGCATCTGTCTTGTCAAAAGAAACCTTCCCCAGATATTAACTGGAAGAGGAACAAATTTTCTTCATCATCCCTCTGGAAGGAATACTTGTTTGTTATTTGTTTTGCCTACATGACTGAGATTCATTTCAGAATACAAATCCATTTGGATTTTTTTTCTCTGTTTTGTTTCCATTTTGCAGGAAACACACAGGGAGCTTGCAGCATCCTCAAGGGATGGCTGGATGGCTCTGCTCTGCATCCCAGCCTCCAAGTGATGGTCCATTACTACCTCTGAAGGGCAGTGACTATGATGTTAACAAAGCCAAAAAGCCAGCTTGGAGGAATGCAAGCCAAACAAAAGTTATATGAGTAACACAAACAGTAACAAGCTTAATTTTCAGAGCTAAACATAGCAGAGATCAAAACTTCCTATTTTTATCTTGTTTTCTTAAGAAAAATGTCTGTCTCCTGTTGTCCGTTTCTCTCATCTCAAACAATTTTTGACCTCACCAGCAATTTTAGCCAAACTTGGCTGCACAGAGGACTTGGTAACATTAAAGCCTTATGCATTTCATAAGAACGGATGGCTGCAGAATGCAAACATCTGGACAATGCCCCTATCAGGGAAAGGCGATCAAATCTCACCCCCTGTCCTCACCACATGGCTGGAGCTATTTGGCACTGGGCTGCAGGAAGGCACCAAACAGGAGGAGGGCTACAGCATAGAGGTGGGACATAGTCATTGAGTTCATACAGCATCGAGGTGGTAAGAGAGAGGAAGGATAAGAGGAGGCAGTGAGAAAATGGAGATAGGAGGGCAATGAGAAAGGAGTTGGGATGTAATTGTGGAAAGGGAGGGTTTGGGGACATTAATCTGCAGGAAAAAAAAAAAATCATTTGTTTCACTGCTCACAACAGGCCTAAAAAGGAAAAGAGATGAGATTTTTTTCTGCCATTTCCCCACCAGTCGTAAGGACAGATGATCGATGCCTTTTAACTTCTGCTCTGATCATGGTTTGTGCCTCACTTGCACAGCTGCAATCTGCAAAGCATTCTGGGACACAGTTTGCATGAAAAACGTTTCTGCAAAATAATGCTTTAATTGGGTCTGTGCAGAGAGCTCCCTGTGACCCTATGGGGCTCTGTGCTTCTGTCAGGCTCACCACAGTGATCTGAGGGCAGGACGAGCCTCTGAAGTTGTACTTTTTTGCTGCCTGTGCAAACAGCTCAGATGATGAACCAGAAAGACAAGCGTGGGTCAGGGGATGTAAAACAAGGGACAAAGGAGCCATTCTTACCTTATAGATCTTCCCCTCTTCAGTACCAACAAGAAACAAATAGTCTATCATTTTGTGAAAATCAAATGATGTCCCACAGCCTGTGAAAAAAAAGACAGGAGTCATACAGAAAATTTGTTCACCTGTGCAGCTCCCTGCCCATTATACATGCACACTGCCAAAGTTTCCAAAAGCGACTGATTAGCCAGAAGCTCCTCAAAAATGCTAGAGCCACCCCTTCTTAAAAGCCTTTCCAAGCTGCACCTTTCTCCAGGACCTTCCATATGACGAAACAACATACACAAAGGGGAAAGGGAATTGAAAGAAGGGTGAACAGACTTGGAGTAAAACACACAGTAGGTCAGTGGCAAATTTAGCTCTTGGAGCAGTTGCCCTGTGCTCTACCCACACTGGGTCTCCCCTAAGCTGGCCACAAAGATCGCTTGGTGAGGAGATCCAAAGCCTTGCATAACAACAACCCCTGGATGCCATTTGCTTTCTAAAGCAACAAATGCCTTAAGACTGCCTCTGAGAATTCTGTCTGTACAAAAAATAACTCTGTGATCCAAGAAGAACTGACACAGACCTGTGATTAGCAGTGCCTGCCAGATGGCCTCTAAAGGCAAGGGCACCCAAGGGAGTCTCCATTGTTCTCTTTGGGATCAACTTCAGCCCCCATCAGAGACTGCAGCTTCTGTTTCAGTCTCCTCTCTCAGATATAACTTCAAGGACATTGCCAGACACAGAACACAGATCAGCATTGCACTCTGCACTCAGTCACTGCTGCTCTTTGGTCCTACCAAGCCCATTATTGTGTCTAGTATCTGTCTTTGATTCCAAACATCTCTAAGGTGACCAAGACTCCAGTTACATCTGGACCTCCAGCAAATCAGTATCCTCTAGCACAATAGAGGGAGTAGCAAATAGTTTACAAATGTAAGAGTGGTGAGTACCTGGTCTGCCTCCTGTTAGAGAAAACAAATCTCTTCTGTTCAGTTGGTTTTGACAACCACATAAACGTTTTCTGAAGTGTTAAAGGGTCCGGAGAGGAAACACAATAATTCCTTGTACCCTATCTTGTCTTTGGCTCAGAAGCCACTTAGCAGGCTCACTTCAGTAAACCCAACAGTAAAGGATGTGATTTGAGAACAAATCTTTTGGCAGTCACACAAGGATTCTTCTTATTTCAAAAGCCCCAAATCAAGCAGCACTGTTACCCATAAATAAAACAAGCATCCATCACAACAGGATGTGGTTCCTTGATATCCTCTGGCTTCTGCTCCCCTAACAGATGCAACATCATCCAAGAAACTAAACTCTTGTGGTGGTGAAAGAAAATTTCAGTAAGGTTCTTGAGCAGAAGATGGGATGTCTGCTTAGTGCCAGAGCAATCTGGGTCTGCTGACCATCAGGGAAATGCACAGAAATCATCAGAGGAGGAATCAGAACAAGCAAAGAAGGTCCAGAAGTACATCATTACAGAGAACTTTCTGCAAAGGCAGCTGAAAATAGCTTTATGTCTTAAACGTTAAAAAAATGTAGACCTCAAAGGAATTGCTAAGGTTGTTTCAACCCTGTAATACTGTCAGCATTTTTTAACATTTAAATAGATTGTTAAATATTCAAGGCAAGCCTTAGAAAAATCCATTTCCCAGCAACACTAACAAATAATCCCAGTGCCTCTGGGAGTTCTGCAGTGTTCAGCTTTAGCTGGTCTCTTACAATCTGTGTGGCAATGCAAAACTTTCCACAAACACACATTCAGGAATTACTAGCCTAGAAACATTTCTAAATGCAGAGCAAGTGCCTTCTGCAAACCAAGACCACAGCTTCAAAGCAAGAAGCAGGTACAGTAGGATGATTAGTGGAATCCTCACGGCTCCCTGTGTAGTCTGGGACTTCCACAGCTGACTCATCTCATCCTATACCAAACACAGGATAGTGTAAGTATAGTAAGGATAAGGGGATTCAACCTAGAGAACTGCAGTCTCTACCTTGCATGGAGGGAGTCTAACACAGTAGCTCAGAATAGGCATTGTGCTTTTAGAGAGCCAAAGCCATACGCGGCACATCACACTGTAGGTTGGGTAAGCTGTGCACTCAGGAGAGGCTGCTTTTCATTTTGATTTGGCCAGTTCAGATCAGCATCTGGTAGGAGGAATACAATTGATTTAATCCTGTACTACAGGTAATTCCCTTGCCATGTCTGCACCGAGATGTCATAGAATCATAGAAACACCAAGGTTGGAAAAGACCTACAAGATCATCCATCCAACTGTCCACCTATCACCAATAGCTCCCACTAAAGCATATCCCTCAACAACAATCTCCAAACATTCCTTGAACACCTCTAGGGTCGGTGACTCCACCACTTCCCTGGGCAGCCTACCCCAACCCCTGACCACTCCTTCAGAGAAGAAGCATTTCCCAACATCCAGCCTGAATCTCCCCTGGTGCAAATTGAGGCCATTCCCTATAGTCCTATTTTTAGAATTAATATTTATCTTATTCTGCAAGTAGAGGCAAGCAGCAAACCTTGACTCAATCAGTGGCCATTGCTACAGACAGCCTTTATCCTACTACATGTTCAAAGCCAGGAGGAGTCACCCTTCTTTTGCTCTTCTCTTCCTCAATATCCCATTCCCAATTTAATTCCCCAGAATGCCTGATAAGAGGTTTTGAGTCAGTGGTTAATCAGCATGGCAAGGACTTGGGCTCCTACCAATTGTTTGCAGCTGCAGACCCTCTGGCCCCTGCGTCGTTGTTCTCTCTGCTGACAGCTTGATGACATCTGTATGAACCAGCTCATTCTGCAGGCAGAGGAGATTCCACATGAATAACAGGCTTTACAGCAACAGCAACAATACAGAGACATTCAGTACTTTCAAATGGCAAATTTTATGAAGGAATTTTAAAAAGCTTTCCAAAAATTGTTTAATGTTTCATGCCCACAGCTGGCAACTTGCTAACATGCTGCTTTACATAAGACCTCCAGGAAACTGATGCTTTGGTGCACTGGTGCTGAGAGCCACTTGTACATCTCACAGGCACAGGCATCTGACCTGGACAACTTTGGGTTTATAGGTCAGTACTTTCAAGTGTAGGGTGACACTGTCAGTGTGAATTGTGACAAGTGAAATTCCTCTACATAGTGGAAGATGGGTATTGTGTACAACAGCTAAAACCCACACTTGGGGTTAATAACAAACCACCTCACCAGGTTTCTCTTCTTACCATCTCCCTGTTGTCCCTAGAGCAGACTCAGGTTCTAACACTCACAGCTTCTCAGACTCTGAGATTCAGCCAACAAGAATATCCAGCAAACAGCTAGAGTGCACCATGTTGTTATCAACAGAGCTCTAAGGAGTGCATCGCAGGGCACAGCACTGCAGTGCAGGGTTTTGTGTGAACATAGGGCAAAAAGGCTCTGTCCCAAAGAGTTTACACTCAAGGTAGGAGGCAGAAGACAGATGAAAATAGACACCATGTGGGTGAGTCTGAGGAAACAAAGAGAGGCCAAAGATTCATCCTTAGATTAGCTCTGGGAATTAAAATACCTCTGCAGATTGGAGTTGGTTGTGAATATAAGAATACCCTGGGGCTAATAAAAAGAACAAAGAACTAAAGATTGAATTAGTGAGAAGTGTGGGCTGAGGACTGGATGTTTTCATGAATCTGCAGATTTCCCACTGGAGCACTGCGAGAACAAAACATAACTTCTTAGCTCACTGAATCAAGCTTTAGTTGGAGATTCTTAAACCCAGAGCAGGACTTGTGTGAAAAAAGAGATTTTGCCTGGAAAAGTCAGTCCCAGGGATTTGCGTTAGGAATGGGTGAGAAGGCCTTCAGAGTATTTATTCAGTACCATTCAGAGGAGACAGTTTTCTAAGACGTTTTAATCATATTTTAAGGGGACATATTGTCAGAAGGTCCAAGAAAGGTCAAAATCCGTAACATAATTAACTTTCTTCTCATTAGCTTGCACTGCTGACTAACCACATACCTTTGCCTACTGATGGGAGTAACTTTTATATGAGACTGCAGCAAGAAGTCTTCTGCAGCCTATGAAGTTAGTAACTCTTCTTGCAGCACATGGGATAAAACCAGACAGATTCAGTGGGTATAGGCAGAAATAATATTAAGAAAGAAGTCGTATATGCTGGTATGTGTGTGCAAGAACTGGAAAGAGAAAGCACAAGTTCTTTTGCAGCCTTTCTTTGAAGATGCCTCCCAGCACCTCCACCAGGCCAAGGCCCACACTGTAGGCAGCTTCTGTAGGCTTTTGCCTTCACAAAGGATCTTATATATGCTGTGATCCCCATTGTGCTGCTTTTTATTTATTTATTTATTTAGTACACAGCCTTGCAGTCTGTAAAATGCATCTGTTCCTGGGGCTGTTTACCGACAGAACCATTCACATATTCCTCTGAGTAAACAGACTGTTGACAGCCTGGCCTTCCAGGAATACTGAACAATAATATGCTACTTCTGCTGAACAACTGTAAAGCATTTTGAAAGCATTAGAGAATTAGGTCTTGCAGCTGCCCATTTCCCTTTAGTTGTTGTTACTAATCCCAAGTGGCAAAGGTGGCCCACCTGGACCTATTCAGCAATTCAGCTCCAGGTCACAAAAGAAAGGTGGGTTGTGGCTGCTAGTCAAACCCAGGAGCAATGAGGATCACCCCAAGAAGCAGTGCCAGACTGCATCCCAGCCAAAACATTCCTGCCATCATTCCAACAGCTCTCCTCAAAAGTCACTGCATGAATATAAGGAAGGAGAGCACAGCTTCCAAGCTGCAGAATTTCCACATTCTTCCTCAGTTTTACACCTTCCCAATGACCCAAAACCAAGCCAAGATGACAACACTGACACATGAACATTTCAGAAAGCTCATCCAAAATGATCGTGCCTGTTTTTAACAGAGATGAGAACTACAGCCAAGGCAGCTCAACCATCCTTAGCTAAAATTCGATTACTTTTACCCAATTTTTGAGTGGTGCTTGCCAGTTGTCCAGCTGGAAGTAAGAATTCATTTATTCACTTTGTGCTCTCAGCTTTGTTAGTGTCAAAGTTATCACTGTCTGAAGAAGCTTTACTTCTGGATAGTCCTGTCAAAAAGATTAATTGAGCTCCTTTCATTTATTCTATATTTGCACAGTGGATTTGCAAAACAGAAAATCTCTGCGGTGTCATTAATTATATTCTAAATAAAACTCAGAGATCAGTCTCTTGTAAGACTGGACTTCAAGCAAATCATTCATTCTTCCTTGCTGTGCATAAAGCCATGGATTGTTACAAAGCACCCTTTTTGTTCTATTTCTTGCTTGCTCTTTGGAATTTCTCTTGGAAGAAAGAAACAAGAATGTATGTAAAACTTGTATTTCACCCTGCCTGCTAAGCACATATCAGTTCTGGCAATTTCAGAGGTAACTTCAACTCAATTTCATGCAGGGGTGTAGCCAAGAAGTGCAAGTAGTAAGTAGAAATAACACTGTGCTAACCTGGTCTTAGAAGTCATACCAGGTGACTCTTAACTAGCTACACCAACACGTTCAAGGGACAGGAGAAAAAAACAGCCTTATGATGTGGGAACATAATTAAGCACTGCTGAATCACAGAAACATTGCATAAAGCCCTTCAGAGGGGAGTTGTCAGTAGAACCAATCTGCAGATTCTTAGTTATCCAAGCTGTAGCACTTCTCGGAAGTTTAAAGTAAAAGATTTAATCCAGCGTGTCCCACCTCCTGTGTGAAACTGGATCACTCAGTTATGTGACCACAGCCAGTCACTGGGACCCAGGCAATAGGTGTTAACATCCAAGTCACCTTACCTGGCTGTGTTCAGCTCTAAGAGGGTACTACCCAGCGTAAATCCCTTTGGCTTTTCTATACAGGGGATAAAACAGGAGTTGAATGCTGCAGCAGTATTCATCTGTCTCTATCTGGGGAGCTCTGAGCACTCTTTTCAGAAAAGGACTTGGGACACGCTTAGCGGAGGGATTTTTGTAACTAAAGCTGTGTGAATGAATCTGGAGGAGTTTATGAAAGAACCTAATTGTCAATGCCCTCTGCACATTCCTACTGTGTTCATTAGAAGGGGCTCCAAGTCCTGAGGTGAACATGAGACTTAAAAAATAAACATAATGTTAGATATGAAACCCTTCCCATGGCAGCAAGGCCTGAAACTCTCAGAACAGACAAGCTTTGAATGGCTTTGAAAGGTTAAAGAAATGAGTATCTAAGGATGTAAAGAAATTTCTTTGCTAGCTGGGAAATAATGGGACAGCTGCTTCAAACTCCCATTCAGTGTAATTTGATTATTTCCCAAGTATAAAAAATAAATAATAGTAATAGTAATTGAACTCTTCAAAGTGTAAAATCAAGTACCCAGTACAGAAAGCACGCGTTAAGACTGAGAGAATTAAATCTAAGGGTTGTTTACGAACATTTCTGCCAATGCATGTACTGCAAAAGAAAAAGTAATCAAAGGAGGGGAACACAAATGAGTTAACAGATTTTCTAGGGTGTAAGCAGGCAGTGTCTTGGCAATGGGAAACCCTCTGCCTGTCCAGTTGTGCATTGTTGTCCCACTGCAAACACAAGCTTTCTCCCTGCTCCATGGCCATAGTATTTCAACTTGATATTCCTTGTACCAGCTGCTCTGGGGAGCTGGGCAGCAGCTACCAGTTCCTGTCTTGCAACCCAAATTACTCTGTACCACTTTGGTCACCCACTTGATCAGTGTTTATGTATTCTCCTTTCCCTTTCTGAATTGCAGTCTGTAAGACAGCATTTTGGGAGCAGGAATTATGAAACTATAGATCAATGCAGATTATTCCACCTTGTCTCTGTATGATCCTCCCGGAACAAGGAAGGTTTCAGAGCAAGGATAAGACTTGAGTTTCAGCATCTGTGAAGCAGAAAAATGTTCTCTCATAATCAAGCCAATGGGATGCTGCAGGTGCACGTAGGATGGTTGGGCCCTGAGCAAGAAGTAGGCTAATTCTGCTCAGTTCAGAGTTTAACACAGTGCTCCACATTCAGCTGAAGGTTGATATCAGCAAGCTGTGATTGAACCAGAAATGTTCACTTCTTTTCAGATCTTGCTCATCATAAATAATACAATTAATACATCATTGAACTTTGGAAAAAAAAGTGGTTATAATTTGGACAGGAAAGAAAATTGCCACTTACTGTTTACCTTAACTAAAGTCCATGACACAATCCGTCCATCCGAGGAGACAGAGAAGAAATTCAAATTGTTGTCCATGTCATCTTTCTGCCACTTCACCTTCAAACAAGCAGATAACCCCAGTTAGTACGGAGCACTCTAAACTAGCAGCAGAGCCACTGGCCCTCAGCAGGGTTCTTTCCCACCCTTCGTAAAGAGCACCCGGTTTCCACCCTGGAGTCCTGATGCTGGCTCACAGTATGTATGAACACATTCCCCATTCCTCACAGGCAATTTCACAAGTGCCCCCACAACTCCCATCTCTCACAGTACCACAGGGAAGCTGCAGATGACATATCACTGCCCTGTGCAAATGAACCCCTTCCCATTTGGCTAATTACTGCAAATACAGCGTTATATGTCTACCCTTCAGCCAGCTCACCTCAAATTAGCTTTCTGTGCCTGTGTGGGACACAGATGAGCCCTTGCAAGCAAAGTGCGACATGGGTCTTTGGGGCACTTTGTTTTAGGGGGATCAAAAGGTCTCCATTAAAACTGAAATCCTCCCTACACCTTCAGAGCATCTGTGTGCCTAGTAAGGAGATTTGCCTTTTGACTGTGACAGCTCAGCAGGAGAGATTAGAACTCAGATAAATGGCTTACAGTTTAGAAGAGACATATCAGTTAGACGAAAAGCATTAAGAACGCTCGATTTTCAGATCTGGAATTCAATCAGACTGAAGGGAAAAGGATGACTTGCCACTGGGCCTGTCAGCATAAACTCCTGTGGGCATCTGTCAGTTCAGGAGAGGGACAAGCACTTCGGCAGGTTCTGCTTTGGTTTTCAAAGGCATATTTGTTCCTGTCCAAGCAGTGCAGCAGACACATTTCCCTGAACATCATCTATGATAAATGGGCACAAGAATCCCAGAGCTTATCAAATACTCAATCTGTGAACAGCTATTTATCTGGTACCTATTCCAGAATGCAAGCAAGCGTTCTCAATACTTTAATTACACAGGATTGGGTATCCTGATGTTACTTCCTTGGAAAAACTGTTAATTCTGTTTTACAAAATTGTTTGTACCGTGAAGTTCTCTGGAGCATGAAAATTCAGCAAGAGACTCACTAAAGAGTAATTAATTCTCTAGTGAACCTGTTTCCTACCTAGAACACACTGTTCTGCAGAAAGAAAAATAAAATGGAAGGGAATGCTCACACAATGACAGTTTCAAGGCCATAATATGTGACCAAAGAGTCTTGAGTAGTTTTGAGCATCCATCCTCACATTGCAGAAATCAAAAGACTCCAAGTGGAACCACTTCTGTTTGACATTAAGTAATGGCATAATCCAGTATTGCTCAGAATAAATGGCTAGTGATGAAAGAACAGGTCCAGTGTAACACACAGAGAACAGTGATTTCCAGTGGTGGCCACTGCACACATTTGTGCTGCATATATCTGTTCCAGGAACATCTCCCCAGTATCATGAGCTGCTGCTGATCATGGTGGCCATGAGCTGCTGCTTCAGATAATGAGGTTGGTGTAGTAAGGAATTTTAATTCAAATAGAAAAATGCAGGCTTCTGAGGAACTGGTTAACAAACATGTTGGCTTATTTGTCTCATGAAGGGCACAGGAAAAGAGATGTGCTTCAAATCAGAGCCTTTTAAAATGCCACTCTAAACTTGTCCAATAATAAGGTGCACTTATTTGTATGTCTAACTTGACTCTCCTCTAACTCAGGCACTTTCTACTTTCCAAAATATATGGAAAAATCAGTCACACTTCCCAATCTTCCTCTATGGCAAAGTTGCTTAGCTTGAGGTAGGTTTCTGTGGAAAAGAAAAAATCCATTTAAACCTGGAAGCAGTTAACACAAGCAACTTAAATATCTCCTATCAGGAAAGGGTCACAAGTCAAGAAAAGGGGTTCTCCAGAATCTGACATCTGCAGGTTGAACCCGGCAACACCTTGATTTGCACAGGGAAGGGAAATGCAAGAGACACCTCTGTGCTGAAGGCAGCATGGGTCTGAGATTAGGCTTGGAGTTTAAACACTGCACATGCTAAGAGCTGAACTGGTCCAGACTTCTCTAAGGGAACAGCCCAAGTCTGACTACTACCAGAGCACACATCCAGGTGCTCCCTAGTGAGCTTTGCTGGAGCTCTGCAGCTGAGTTCCCTGCTCTGCTCTGGCTAAGCACAGTGCAGATGTTTTGCACCCAAACTAGAGCCAAGCAACAGCCTGTTACATCAATGGAAAATGTGCAAATAAAACAGCTGGAGTCCACCTCTAATCACACTGCAGACAGCTCTAGAATCCTCACACAGTGTGTTGAAGAAACCTCATCTGGAGGCATCCAACAGGGCAAGCACTTCAACAACCTTATGGGATTATTACATAATCCAATTCCTTCCAGCATTTCCCAGCCGGAGAGCTTTACTCAGGGTTTGCTCACTCCAAATACAATCTCTCTGACTGTTATCTATGCAGGTTTTCTGTTTTCAGTTAAGCGTCACAACTATTTCTCTTCATCTGTTATATGGTGGAGTCAAAAGCAAGTAGGCTGATTCTCTTGGGTACTCTTGCTCCTAAACCTGAAACCATTAACAGCATCTGAGTTAGGCACATAATGTAGGTGGTTTGAACTCAGGCTCTCAGGGGCATCAAGATCTGCCCTTACGTGACTGTCAGCAGCTCTCCATGGCATTAGCCCGAATTTCAGGAAACAGAAATAGGCACTTGATACTTTTAATTTGCTGTCAACACCTCTGATGCCTTAATATTGTTTATGATATTTTTTCTCCTGATCACTGAATTCCACAAACACTTATTAAGGTAATTAGCCTTCATGATACTGCAATCAAATTAGGCATCTGCTTAGAACTGGCCTTTCTCCTGCTCCCAGAGGCCCACAAATGTGGCATGGCCTCCAACCATTAGCAGTATCCGTGCTCTGAGAAGTGGCACATTTGACAAGAAAAGAAGGCGACTGAAATAAGGTTTTCTTTTCTGAAGCATGTGAGAATGATCCCAGGATTTTGGCTGCCTGAGATGGCTTAAAGCAAAAGTTCAATTAGGATATAGTAAAAGCAAAGCATCACACAAGAAAGAAAAGTGTATGTCAACAGTGGAAAGGAGACAGGTAAAGACAGTACTGCAAATGACTGATCCTGATGGGTTCTATAAAATAAAAAATAATACCGTTATCTTTATAGTTATCTTCAGCCTGACTGCTCCTTCAGTACAAAGTCAATTTGTGAAACATTGCTGTGGGGTACCTGTGAGAAAAGCCTATCATTTCTTAAGTTTTATTTCGCAAAGCCTGGTTATTCATAGAGAAATGTAAGATATTCAAAACTACTATTTGTTCACAGAAAAATAAAGGTAAAACGCTGCATGTTCACTGCTACGTACAGCAGGTTAGCAGGGCAATAATCTATCAACTCTTAGCAAGAGAATAATATCATCTTTGTCTATAGCAGCCGGCAGTGGCTCCTGTCCAGCAGAAGATTAGACCATCTATCCAATCTGATTTGAAAACTCCCATGTTTCTAATGTCATTCCTAGAACAGAAATAGTGCTTGATCATTTTTTTCCTGGCATGGAGGCTGTTAGTCATTCATGCTGACAAATAAAATTGGTCAAAGCCACCCTGGCCATGAAGCTGACCTGAGCACTTCGCAGACAGCCACAGGCAGGATCTGCCTTCCTTTCTTCTAAGGGGACACACGCTACTGCAAGCACCAGCTCCTTTGGCTGGTTGCTGGCTTGCCAAGACTCAGCTGTGGGGTGCCATATGTGGCACATACACAGTAAACAACAAGCAATTCCTTTCCTTCCTATTAATTATACTCCATGAATCTTAGCCAACACTGGGATGTTGCGCCCTGCTGACTCCTGCACAAGGTGAAGCAAAGGAGTTTGGGTCATTCAAAGTTAAAAAATAGAATAAGGTCTGTCAGAGGTAGGAAGTGGGAATGACACAAGCCTTATGAAACCCTGAGGAGCTGAGTCATACACACACAGATCAGTGAGTGAGCCCCCAGGCTGCTGAAGAAAATCCCTGCCAATGTGACCCAGAGACAAAATCCTTCCTGCACCAACCTGGCAAGCAGTATAGTCCTAAGCAAAACTGTCGTGGCAGCAAAGGGTTTGGGGGAACAAAAGAGGACATCTCTTCTGAGGTGGGGTTGGATACACATGACCACTGGTGGTGGTTCACATTGCTGTTTTCTCCAGCCTCCAAAAACAGGCACTCAACAGCTGCCACCTACACAAGCATCAGGACTTAACTGGCCTTATAGAGGAAATCTCCTTTACCATAAACTCCTTCCAGTTCATGCTCTCTAAGCATTCCAGTTCTTCTCTTTCAGCCCTTCTATGCAGCTGGAAATATACAGTACAGGGCCTCCTCTCTTAGGCACAAGCAAGCAGGATTTACAATCTCCTCTACCTTGTATTCCTGCAAATAAATCAGAATTATGTGCCTCTGTGCAACAGGATGGCATTGCTGACCACTGATGATCCGCTATTACCCCTTCTGGCACCCAGCTGCCTAACTGCTCATTCCCTCGTTTCTATCTGTGCATTTAATTTTCCCTTTCTAAATGCAGTATTTACTCATGCCTTTATTGAATTTCATCACATTGATTTTTGGACCGTTCTTCCAATTATCAAGATGGTTTTGAACATAATCATGTTCTGCAAAGTCCCTGGGCCTCCCAAGAGGGCTTCCTTATTCTTAATCTGAGTTGTTAATGAAAGTATTGATCAAAAGAAGACCAGGGCTGATAGCTGGTGGGTCTCACTTGAAGCATCTTCAGGGTGTGACAGCAAGCCCTGGATACTGCTCTTGGAGCACATGGGCTGAGCCACCTAAACAAACTCTTTACAGAGATTTTATCCAATTCATATTTCTACACAGTGGTAATAAGAATGTCACTGTGGGAGCTTGGATCAAATGCTTTAGTCAAGTCAAGATGGATTGAGATGATAATGTTGACTGCCTTTCCCTTCTTCGTGATGTCCATTTCTCTGAGACAAAAGAAAAAAAGAAATTACAGTAGCTTAACAATTTATTCTGGACAAATCCATGTTGGCTTCTCTGAATTACCTTATTATCTAGACATTTACAAACCACTCTGCCATTTGTCTAAGTGTTTTTCCAGTGACTGAAATTGGTCTGCCTGGTCAATAATTTTCTTGGTCCAAACCTAACATTTTAACCTAGATTTTTTTAAATTCTTCCAGTCCATTGTGACCTCTCCTCCTTTTCATAGCCATGTTTGTCCTACAGGCCAAGCATTTTAGTGCAACTAATGCACTGCTATGTTATAATATACACTTTGCAAGTCACTACGGATGCCTGCAGCATGGGTAAATTGTTCAGATACTGGTTTCTGGTCTGTGGTACCTTGTCCATACCATGTCCCCTCTACATTCAAGAATACAACCTTCAAGAAAATCACATGCAGAAATGTCTTTTGCCAGACACTGGTTCTGTGGCATTGCTGAAAATCTGCTGATGACATTTATTGTTATTTTGGTCAGTTCACACTACAAATACATGAATGTGCCCCCATCCACAGAAAAAAGCAGGACAACACTTCCCTCTGTCCATGCCTCAGGAGTTCTGCCTTTGAGTAGAGGCTTGTATTCAATTAGATTGGAAGCTGCGTATGGGCTTGCACAAAAAATCACTAGTCTCTGCTTAAAATCAAGGATGTATATAGTACAAAGACTTCCTAAAATTCTCACTAATGGTCTAAAATTGCTCTGGCTAATTCTTCAAATACTGCAGGGTATATTTAAGCTGATCCTGATGATGAGCACATACCTGTCTCATCAAAACATTATTCAACTTGCACTTCCCTATTCTGAACTGTGCTTTCACTCCCTTTTTACATTAATCACATTAAACAGTCAGCCTTATACACTTATTTTAAGATTAAACAACATAGCATCAAATAGTGCATTCTTCTCTATACTACTCAGTATTAGCTGAAAGCTGGTTTTAGTAATGAACATATATTCTTCATTCCTCCAACTTCCAGTACACTTCCCAAATATCATCCTTTCCTTTTTATGACCCTGGGTAATTACAGCTCATTTTGTACCTTCATCTCCTTTAATTTTCTTTGTCTTCATGCCACATTTGGTCTGCATACAAGAGACTTCTTCCATTTTATTGCTATCCTATTTTCAGCCTTCCAAAGCAGCCTGCTGCAGGCTGATCTGCAATAAATTGCTCTGTAGGTCACACCTTCTGGAGCCAGGCTGATCTCTCTTGTGTTCTGGTGTGAATACTCCTTGGATTTCGCTACAGCAACCTTTAGTTTGAGCCAGGAAGCAGTTCTCATTTCTTTCCACCATCACAAGAAATGTGTTTCTTGTTGGTTCCTGGCATCCAGAAACACCAGCTCATTACCAGCAGAGAAGAAATCTTTCACAATCTCCTCCTGCTAATAACAAGCTGCCTTTATTTTTTATTTCTCTCCCTGTATCACTCTCCTCCAATGTCCTGGGATCTGCTGTGGTGGAAGTCTCTTCTGACCATCAGCTGACCAAGTATGTTGACTTCTGGTTTTCTTGGAGCGAATAGCTTGTCCCCCCCTTGCTGCTAAGACAAGGTAGCACCTCTATAACAACTTCCCCAAGTATCCTCCATCAAAGCACTGCCAGCTATTCTTCATTTACCGCTTACCAGACTTCCCAGCCTGGCCCCATTCATAGCCCTTGCTGCCTCACTGAGAATCTCTTGCTAGCTATTAAAAGTGAAGCCAAGGCCAGGCACCTGGAGGAAAGCATGCAAGAAACAAGGCTGCTCTCCTGAAACTGGTCACAAGAGACCCTCCAAAATGTCTGACCTAGAAAACACAGGTTACTTCACTCACATGCAAAGTAACTCCAGTGTTAGTCAAAACACAAAAGGACAAAAGGATTCCTTCCCACGGTTAGTTGGGATAAAGGCAAAGAGTGAGCTAAATCCAGATGACTCACCTCAACTTGCAACAAAAATGACAATTTTAATGAGCTGTGATAACGTCATGCAGACTGCTTACTCCATGATATAGGTCAAAGGAGCCCAGTCAATGTTTTTCACCAAGTCTTCATGCAAAAGCTGCTCCTGGGTCCAGAATGTACTTTGACTATATGATATCACTATGCTGGGAGAAGATCTGGCTGTGCCATAGCTTCTTGTGGGTCTAAGCTTCCTGCTTGATGTAAATACACCAGGCAGGAAGGAAGCAGCCATGGTCGGCTCCAGCCAGTCTCTAAGTGAAGAAGATCTGAACAATGAGGTGGCCAGCTTGCCCATCTTGGAGCCGAAGTGTCTGGGTACAGCATAATGAGCTCCTGCCCCAAGGTGCTCACTTGGCCAAAGGGATCACTGGGCTGTATCGAGGCTTTTTACCATTCTTGACTATTACACTGGGAACCCGACAGCATTTCTGCTGTGGTACATTGAGAAAGAATGTGACAAAATAATAGGTTTCGTCAACATTACCTCAAAATACATTAGCACTTGATTTTGTTCTCAAAAGACTTGCAGTAAAAACATCATCCCCATCCCTGATCTCTAGACATGGTACTGGTAAAAGCAGAGCAGATGGGTGAATCCAGGTGCAATTAAAGAGGAACAGCTGCTCCCAAGAGGAAGAATCATGTCTGCTGAATGGGGAAAGTTGGGCTGCCTCTTTCAGGCTGAAGAGTCTTTGCATACCCAGAAACCTCAAGAAGAAAGCAACTGTCAAGAGTGCAGTGCCACTAATAATACCTTTCTACTACTGCCTGAGATGTCTGTGTGGGGAAGAAGCTGGAGACTCTTTCACAAGGGATGTGACTTTCTGGGCCAGGAGACCGGTGCCTGCCAGGAGCCTGTATCAGATATCCCAGGAATATCCATCTGAGCCTCTAACTCTAAGACCATGTTTGTCATTTACAAAGATTAAGGCAGGTGCCACCAAGAGCCACAAATAAAGCCCTCCTTCTGTCACTGCCATACAAAAATATATTGTGACTAGATACTTAACAAAATGATCTTTAAGCAGCACAGCTGGAATGCGAAGACAGATATACCCAGCTGAGCAAGACCAGATGATATTCACCCTAAGGTGCTCAAGCAGCAGGTGAAACAATCTCTAAATCATACATAATTATCTATGGAAGCTAGGAGAGGTCCTGGAGGATAGGAACAAGGCAAAAATGTCCCCAGAAACCCCCAAACAAAAGCTAGCATGAAAGATTATGTTAAAAGACCGTGGACCTGTAAGCCTACCTCAGAACCTTGAGAGCTGGAACAAAGTATTAAGTCATCAGTATGCATCTATTGTCCAAGAAGATAGGGAGCAGTGAGTATGGGCTTGGCAAGGAAAGATCTTTTCAAACAAAATTGATTACCTTCTCTGACAGGGTAATGGGTCTACAGGATTAGAGGAAAGGAGCAGATGTGATTTACCTTTAATTTAGTAAGGCTTTTGGCATACTCCTTGCAATGTTTTAGAAGCAAGCTAAGAAAATTAAGTCTAGATGTAATTACAGTGAAGTGGATGAGTGATTGAAAAAATGAATCTGCAAGAGTAATGACCAGTGACTTCCTGACCAGTTGAGAACAACAGTAGATGGTTCCCACAAGGGACCATCCCAGGTCTTGTTCTATTCAATATTTTCATTAGTAAGTTGCATAATGGATGGCAAAATACACGAGACAAAGGTTTCTGTTATTATTATCAGAACTCAAAGATAACTTGACAAATTGGAGACTCAGTCTGAAAACAATAAGACTAAATTTGATAAAGACAAGTACGGAGGTACACAGGAAGAAGAAAGCACATAAGTAAGTGGAAATTAGGGAATTTCTAGCTAAGTGGCAGTAGTGCAGAAAAGGATCAGAGGATGGTGCAGGAATCAGCAAAGTGACACTGACAGGTCAGGGGGATTACAGAAATCTTTTTTAAAGGGATTAACAGGTATGTTACATCTAAGACTTTCCAGATAATGACTTCAGTCCATCAGTACTGGTGAAGACATCCAGACTAACTCATTTTGATGAAAGCACTTCAGGAATGATACTGTAGAATCCATGACACCATAAGCAGAAGAAGAGGACACTCTCAAGGGCTCTGCCAGTTCTCATTTCTGTGAATCAGGAACAGTCTCCTTTTTCCAGAAATGAAGGCTCACTCTGATTCTAAATTCAGTCTCACTTCTCACGAGTGTACTGCACGTCGAGTTCAACCATACTGTGACTGCTTCATCCACTGCAATAGATGAGACTGCTTTGTACAGCAGACAAGTCTTTTGAGTGTAAGAAAAAGTTGATGGAAAGATATAAATAAAAACTACTTTGATTTACATTCATATAAATAAACACTTAAAAATAAACCCAGTGAAGAATGTTCCTATTTGGAATCTGGATTTTCTTTTAAATGCAAATGTTTTGGCTATGACAGCAAACTAGAGATATGGGAGCTGCTAAGCAGAAGAGAGTCCTTGGCGCTCTTCCTTCCACTGTAGAAAAATATGTCAGTGCTTTGCTGTAAAATTATGCAACAGGGCAGAATGGATCAGATCAGAGAGCAGTGGAAGCAAACTTGTCCCCATGACATCAGCTGTTAAAGAGACAAGGTTTGTAATTAGTACCTATTCCTAAAGGTGAGTAATATTTAACATTTGGATGTACCAATTGTATTAGAGAGAAAATGGTTTAGACAGCTGATGAATGTAAAAATGTTCAGAGATCCCAATACCCTTCAGTCTAATTTGGGCTTCCTTCTTTTCTCTTGCATTTGTAGTGAGCAGTTCTGGTCTATGGTACTGCCCACTGGAAGCAGAACAGAGATTTAATTGGCTGCCTCCTAACTCTACCTACCATCATTTTGTGTAACACAGCTTTCCTGATAATAAATATGCCAATCACAATGGTTAGAGTGGCTCACAGGCTGGAAAACAGTAAGCAGGTACTGAAATGAAGGTAGCTTCTTCACCTACAAAGAAGTTGGGCATCACCTGAGCCAGTCTGGCAGGACTGCATTTCTCCAAGCAAAGAACTGGAAGGAAGAATTCCTCAGCATCTGGAAAGGAAAGCACAGCACAGGTGCATCTGGGTGCTCCCAAAGACCATCCGTCACCTGCACCATGAGTGTGAGGTTGGTGTAGGCTATTTCACAGGTACAAGCTAACAACAGGCTTATCTGATGAAACAGAACTTGCTGGAGGCAATAGCAAGAACCAAGCTTTTCTGAAAGCCTTTTTGTTGATGATGGTTGTTTTTGGGTTTTTTTGTCTTTTTAGTACTTGAAAGCTTATTGATAGCTGAGAGAAAACTTTCAGATATGTTTACCAACACTGAGGACTCCTTGTAAAACAAACTTCCACGTCTGATTTAACCCCATAAACGCTCCTCTTTGGAAAATCACTTCTCCCCCACAGCTGGACCAACTGCCTTCCACCTTTATGCCTTTATCTTGGAAATCGCTACATTTTGGAAGCCCACGAACCCAGGGGTGCAAGATCAGCTTACAGTAGTAAAGAATCAGACCCACTGTACCACAGTGCCTTCAAACACCACACATGAATCTGGGATGCAGAAAGAGGATAGAGAAAGCTCTAGCAAAGAGAGTACTTGGTGATAGAGGGACTCAGCACCAAGCTGAGCAGCAAGCATGGCATGGAAGTGACGCTGATACAGGGCAAAGGCCCAGCCTGGGGCTTGTGCATTGCTCATGCTTCACAGCCTCAGATTTATCTGGAGGAAGCAGAGTTCAGTTATAAATAGCACTGGATAAGGGCTGGCCCTACTTTCAGTTTGTTTTCCTCCTGCTGGGAGGCGGTTGCTCTGCTTTGTACCAGGGATCTGCTTGCTTATTCCCCTCACAGCACTCCTTGCTGCATTTATTAGGCTGGTACACCAGCAGCTGAGGAGCACGGACCCAGCCATCAGACTCTCTCCTGTTTGTCCTGTCAGTGGTAGTTTTCATGTCAAACAGAACACAGCTGAATGATGGGTGCCAGAGGCCAGAAAACTCAGGCATTTTGACCAATTGGAATTCACAGCTCCTGGTTTCAATTCTGACTCTGCTCACTGGGCAAGATATTCAATTTACAGACAAAATAAGAAGTTCCCCACGCCTTGCGCAGGGAGAGCACATGGCAGGCAGGCTCACATCCAAATCCCCAAGCTTTCTGACGCTGCTAAATCAGAGACAGCATCTGCAGTGTTACTGACAGAAGGTGCCCATCATTGCAGGGCTGGGGCCCTGTCCCCAAGCACACCAAGTTGAGATGCTCACTGCAGCATGAGAGGGGTGGGAGCTGTGGCATCCCCTGCCCCCTGCAGACCATGACTTTGACCTCACCATACCTGCTTAGCCTGCTCTACCATTACCCTGCCCTTACCTCTACATCATCTTCCTTGTTGTTTTGCAGGCTGTGTCACTGTTGTTAAGACCCACATGTGCTTTCTACACCTAGTTTGAAAATCCTGCTATCAGCAGTCATGTATTACAGGCCACGTTTTTTCCACAGAGACCCAACGGAGCTTCTCAGTTTCTTTTAAATATTTAGTTAACGTTTGTGATGGCCATAAAGCAGCAGAGGAAGATTCAGAGATCCATGTAACCAAACAAATGCATTACAACTTCTCCGGACTTTGAAGCCTCAGGCTAACATTTTACAACATCCCACGAACTGACTTTATGTTCCATGAGTGAAGATTTCTCTGTGAACTAGCACCAGTACAACCCATGCAGAAAGCAAATTACATACACTTTGCTTGCTGTTACTGAAAAGAAATAAGCAACTTGGCAATCCACGGTGAAGTGATCTGGTTCTTGAGTAAAATGGATGGGGAGAGAAAAGAACAACACAGCACTAAAGAATAATCTTTTTAGCAAGCAGCAGTCAGAGCAAAAGAAAGAAAATAAATTCAGCGTCTGTATGAAGTACAGAGGGAAAAGCAGCATCAAAGGGGAAAAAAAATTTCTTCTCAGACAAATGTTACATGATCTGCAATGCTTTACAAGAGAATTTCTAACCTGCAAGAATCCCCACTCAAGGTGCAGTTTAGAAGAATAGTTAAAGAAACGAAATCTCTTGCAGATACAGTCTGATATCATCCCAAAACATATAACATTGAAGTTAAAAAACAAAGGACTTGGTCTATTATTGTCAAAGATACTTAGAAAGAAGCATTTGGGCATTAACTTTTCTAACTTGAGAGTGCCTCACAAAGTGTCAAAAAGGATTTCAACAAGGTATAAACATGATGTAAAAGATTTTATCTAGCATTTCCACCACAGCGCTGCCTTGCAGTTTCTACCACCTTCACCATCACTCTAAATGAGTGTAAAACTTTGAGACAGACTCCTGTGGTTCAGCAGAGCATTCCCTGAAGGGCACTGAAAATTGTCAACATGGGGACAAGATTTCTTACAGCAAAACCATGACCGCAGTAAGTTCTCCCAGCTCTAACAATGACCACAAAACTGCCGTTCTTTACCATTTTCTACAGCAAGCAAATGGCAATCCCAGCCTGCCCCTGGTATTTGAGTTAACTGCTGGGAACAGAAGTGCAGTTAACAGCTGCCCCAGCAAGGAAGACTGTGACAGACGTGATCCTCAAAGCCCCCGTTTGCTCCATGGACACTCTTCTCAAACCTCTGTACTTCTGTGCATGCACTCAGTGACTGAAGTCAAGCTGCCATTCTCATGTGAGGATACAGGGGCCTCTTTAACTCTTGGGACATAAGAGGTTAGCAAAACATGTAGTGTTTGTGTTGGGCCAGGAATGCAAAGCAAGGCTAGCAGCAGAATAAAAGTAGGAGAAACATGCAGGTGAAGACACTGAACTGACCCAGTATGAGATGCAGTTTGCTTGTATTATCCTATAAGTTTTGTGTTAAATGACCCTTGCCATCAGGTTTCATCTCCCTTATCCCCTACACTCTCTCACTTGCCAGCTCACATGCCAAGCCATCCTGCTTCTCTTCATCCCTATTTCCAGCCCAGTCTTCTTGGTCTAAGGTCTATGATGCTCTTCCTTCTCCAAATTTCTGTTTCTCCACTGAACTTATCCCCTAACAGTATCTCCATGGAGCTGAATAATGCTTTCCCATGGCACTGCCCACAACAAACACATAGTTTGTGCTTCTTAGCAGTGAGAGTGACAGCAGAAGAATCGAGCTTTTTCTGAGACAAATGATCTTTATTCTGACCTTGATAACAACCTTCTGCCTCTTCTTTTTCTTTTATTTTCTTTGCAACAAACTCTTTGTTTGCCTGAAGCCAAAGAAACAAAATATTATGCAAAGCAGTAACATCTTAGAAGCAAAGCAAGCCACAAAAGTTGTTTGTCTGACTGCAGATGACAGATTTAGGAGACTGGCCATCAGAAATGTGCTGGTGTGACAGTGGGTTATGAACAAAATGATTTTGCTTCTAAGTAAGTGCAGCAAATACAATCTGCTTCCTAGAGGGGCCTTTTTTGTTTGCATGTGAAGCTGTGCCCAGCAGCCTGGAGAACAGCAAGCCATACTGGCTTTAAAGGAGCTCTGCAACTGATCTCATTTACTTTCTTCAGCAAGCCAAAACCTCACCAGGTGAGCCTGGGGTGGCTTCATGAACTGCTATGATTCACTGCAGTTATTTAAGGATTTATTACCACAGAAAGCAGAGATGGAGAAGAGATCAATCAATTACAGAATTACAGAGCAAGCTCCAGTGAGAGAGACTCAGAATCACTAAATATTCAGAGGGACCTGTAAGGCTCAACCACTCCAACTCCTGGCTCCACGCAGGACGACCCACATTCAAACTCTGTATCTGAAAGCACCGACAAAACACTCCTGGAGCCCTGGCTGTGCCCGCTGCCCTGTGCAGCCCATTCCATGCCCACCGCCCCCTGGTGCAGAGCCTTTCCCAAACCCCTGCCCTCCCCTGGCACAGCTCCATGCTGTTCCCTCAGCCCATCACTGTCATACAGAGCAGAGATCAGCGCTGCCCTCCGCTGTGAGGAGCTGCAACTCCATACATTCAACTGGTAAAGCAACGTGCAAGCTGGCATTCACTCAGGTTTCCTTCAGGAGTTCGCAGGCTCCTACTGTGCTGCCTTGCCCATTTTGTTCTAACCACGAGCATCACGTTTAACCTGAATGGCATTTGGCAAAGAGTTAGTAGGCAGCAGCCAGCCTTTTCTCCTCCCATGTACAAGCAGAACGCAGAAAACAATTCTTTCAGGATGCCATCTCAAGCTCCATGGCGCCAGCACCACGGCAGGCCAGATCAGATACAGTACATGCACAAAGAACCGGGTTGTTTTTCAGATTGGTGATCTCTCCATAGCAATCCCAAACCAAGCTGTGCTCGTGGGTTGGCCTGCCACTGCTAAGACTTGCTCCAAGCGCAGCCAAAATAAATATTCCCTTTACAGACCTTAGGGTCAGCGCTCTGCACTGAGAGTTTGGTCAGTACTGCTGACTGGAAAAAAAGGTGAAAAAGAATATGTCAGTCCTCTGCAGAAGTGCTGGCACTGTACAAATCCCAGAAGCAAGCAGAAATAAAGTCCTATGGGAAGGTGGACAAGAAGCACGTGGCAGAAACAGATCTGTTGAATAAGATGTGCTTTAAAAGGGAAAGTGAGCAGCAGAACTTTGACACAGCAAATACTTTATCACCCAATCCCTGTTTCTGAACTGTTCCAGCTTCCAAATGCTTCAAACCTAAAATATTTCAAATATTCAAATAATGAGGAGTAAGAAGAAAAGCACTCTTTTAAGCTGTGAAGAAAAAAACAAAAGGCCTTTCTTTTTTTTAAAAGTTGAGAAGTGAAATCAAAGCTCAAAGGCTGACAATGGGAGGGGATCTCAATGCTGAAAGTCTCTTCCCAGCAGGTTGATTCTTCTACCTGGAAGAGATTGCTCTTGTGGGTCCCGCATGCCAAAGTCTAGTCAAGTTGTGCCGCTTTGGCTACCCTAGTTAAGATCCAAAGCCAAGCTCTGTGACTGAAACACTGTCTGAATGATGGAGATATCCTGTCTAGGGGCACGCTTTATAGGAGTACTCAGTGATGGAGATGATGGGTTTGAGGTGCGTGCTGCTTGTTCAGTGCACTGTTTCGATTAAAATGGGGTTTAGTCTAGCCCTACAAAAACTCTTGCCCAGCAGAACATGGTATGTTTGGCACAGCATCCCAGGATATGACAGCTTTTAGCTCACTGATCTGCAAGATCATTTCCAATTTTATGTTCCCATAAAAGCTAAAGCTTTGGTGACTGTGATAGCCACACTGCGCTGTATGCATATACATTTGTATGCCTTTGTAATTGCTTATTCCTTTATTTTCTTTCTTCATAGTTCTGACTTTGGAACTTAATTGGTAGTGAAGAGTGAGAAATATCTTCTTTAAAACAAGCCAAAATTTTCCTCCTTTTATATTGCAGTACAGCTAAATATAAAGAAGACATTTGCCGAATCCAGAAGAAACCACTGTTAGGATCTTTAAAAATACAGGAGCCAGTATCAGATGTATGAACTCACTAATAGGTAACAGAATTATAAATTCTACATTAGATTATTTTTTATCTTAATAATGGGTTATTTCATTGGCTTTTTTTAATCCGAACTTTCTGATATACTACTAAATTACTGAAGATGAAATGGCTAAAGAAAAGAGCCGTCAGGCTGTTTTACTTCCTATTTCGCTTTCACTGCAAAAACAATACACTGTTTCAAAACAAAGGAGCCAGGCAGTCCAGAGAACAGAGGTTTTTAATTGTTCTGGAGAATTTTATTACTTTTCTAATTAGTCTTCGTAGGCATGGGCTTGCAGTCTCTATATCAGTGAGGATTGCAGAGGATAGTCTAGACATAGAATAGGCTTTAGACTGGTGGGGGTATTGGTGTGGGTAGAACAGAGCATCTTCTTTGAGCCAAATCTGAGAAACAAGACATCACTTTCTAGAACCATTAAATGTTAGATGAGGAAGAACAATACAGTGTCTCAACATGACAAATCATCCTCCAGGACTGATTTTCTCCCAACAAAAGGAGAGAAAACTCTCTATAATCCTTTTGCCTAATATTGACAAATAGCTACAGTTCAGATCATTCCAACAAGGTGTACAAGCTCTTTTCCTGATTGCCGTGCTATCTCCTTATTACTAACTTTGCACACTCATTTTACAGCAAGGTAAGCCAGACACTCCAAAGTTTACTAAAAATACAGGTACTTTACTGAAGAGAAAAAATAAGGATAATAATTCTCAGCACTCAACCTCCGGAAATAAAACAAACAAATGGGAACTTCAGGCTACTCATACCTACTTCTGTCCATATCCAATATGTGGTTTCTTTCCTTTGCAGAGATATCTCCCCGGAGTGCCTAATAGTTTTCTTCACCTCTGAGCTGTCAGGCAGTACACTACAACTTCTAAAAGCTCCTTACAGATTGCATCTACTGCTGCATGTAGCTGCTGCTTTTCTGTATGCATGAGGCCAACTTGAGAATGCTCTGTCTTTCCCCATTTTATCAAGGGCACAAATGATCTGTGATTCTGGCGTCTCTAAAGTGCAGTAGCAACCATGACCACCTCTAGCATGCTGCAGCAAGGTCATGGAAAGCTCCATGTAGGATCTACTACTTTGATTTTATTTATTTTGTACTGGAAGCCTGAATGGCAATTGGAGAAGCTTGGAGTTTTCTGCCTTTGGGGGTGTGCATGTGCAAAGATAGATTCTGTGTATGTGGAAGTACGACACACTGTACAGTGAGAACAATCCAATGTTGGGGTATCACATAAACCTGTAAGAAGAGCTGAAAATGTCTGCTGGAAGAAAAGCTTTGTCCAGATAGGCAGCAAATACAAAATTTAGATGTCCTCCAACATGTTACTTTTGCATCACTTATCTGTTTATCACAAACACCACTGTTGCTTCTGGCAGGTCCCACATTTACCTGCAAGCCCCATTGGGATGCCTTGATTTATTTATTTATTTTTTAATTGAAAGATGAAATGACAAGGACCTGTGATTAGGGGACAAATCATACATTATGTGACAAAGTACAGTGAATACTGACCGTGTGCATAGAGGTATGTCTACATTAGGCAGCAAAGCCTAAATCAGGTGCCAGCAAAACCTGTAGTCCAGACCACAATATGCACAACTGCACCTCAGCAGACCCATGCAGACTGTGCTAAAGTCTGTGCTGCCACACTTTCACTGCTATGAACAAGATCAGACCCATATATTCCTTTTAGTGCTCCAGTCCTAACTCAGATTATACTGTAGACATAACTACAAAGCTATCTGGATGTAGCAATATATTCACTCCAGTCCTTTACAATATCCTCTCTTTGGAGGACAGATGCTATGGAGGCATTTTAAAAGGCATTACTTTAAGAGCATTACCTGCACACTGCAATGCTTAGCTCACTAGAAAACTTCTCAGTCAACCACAGGGTGCTGTGTTTTGAATCTCAGTGACAGTCATTTCTGCAGACAGCTGTCCTTGGGTTTGTTGTGCTCAAAAGAAGTTGTTTTCAAGGCTGAGGTATGTGTTTTAGATGGTTCTCATTACTTATTGCCATTGGATTCTGTGTTTGGAGCACAGAAAGCACTGTATGCTGGTATATTCAGAGGTGTTCAGTTTCTCCCCAAATGTAAATAATTTGTAATAATGAAAACTAAGGAGAAATAATTCTGTAAGTACATTTTGTAAATGTGTTCAGTTTCTGTTGAGGACCAAGGATTCAAGCAATTTCCTTGCCTTCCTGTGCATTTCAAAACAAGCTTTAAATACAACTTAAGTATCATACACTAATGCATGAATTAAGCCAACACTTCTGCCCATACAGCGTATTTTCCTGCTGTGCCTGCACTCAGCTCAATTAAACGTTCAGTTTGGGGAAAGAACACTCACCTGCCACACTGGATCTGAGTGCTTTCCTGACTTAGCACTGCTCATGTAGCTCGGCTGGGAAGTTGCCTTCTTAAGGTTGTAGATGGCCACATTGCCATCATAGAAGCCCACTGCCATGAAGTGGGGGTGGTCATTATGGATATCCAGGCACATGATGCCACTCTCACTGCTGAAGACATACTCTGGGAAGGAAGGGTTCTTCATAGTGTAGAGCACAAGCATGCCACGACTTTGCTTCATGAAGTCATCTAAACAGAAAAGAGTTTTGCTGTTAAGTCCATTCCTAAGATTCTCTGCTATTGAGATATATGATCTGACAACACCTATGCCCCAAACCAACCTGCATGCAAGGTTATGAGAAACATGCTGGTGGTGGGACCAAATGATCATGTTGGGGTGCCTGCATCTGAACATCCTTTCCGCCACTGATATGTCAGAGATGTAGGGACAATGTGTGTATGAAGAGAAATTACTTGTTCTAGCAACTTTTCTTTCTAGGATGGAAATTTGAGAGGCCTTGGAGGAAAAGCACATTTCAATGTCCATGACAATTCTTTCTGTAGGTTTGGATTTCATTAACACTGCACACATTCAGGCAGAATCAAGGATAGATATATTTCCAGTTCTGCACTGCCAATATGTGATGTTAAAGCTCGCACTCTTTCTTAGAATCATAGTCTCATTTAAGTTGGAAGGGACTTTTAAAGGTCAGCTGGTCCAACTCCCCTGCAATAAGCAGGGGCACCCACGGCTCCATCAGGTCCTCAGAGCCCCTCCAGCCTGACCTTGGGTGACTCCATGGATAAGGCATCCATCACCTCTCTGGGCAATCTGTTCCAGTGCCTCACTGCCCTTTAGAAATCTAAATCTCCCCATTTTCATTAAGAGCATTTCACTGAAGTATGTGTAAAGCATCAAATCTACTGCCGATACAGAGAACTGTACAATGCACAAGTCACTGCACCTTTATGTTCAGCTTATGTCCTACACCTCTTTGTGTGGCACAGAAGTTCTTCCTAGATAAGACTTTCCATTTTTTTCCTTTCCTGCCTACTTTTACCTCTCCTCTGCGCTGCCTGAAATTCTCTCTTCTAAATAGGATGATCTTTCTTTTGTTTTCTTTTTCTATTCTGTCCTGACTGTCCTCTACAGGTTTTTCTGCTTGTCTAAAAACCAATTTCTAAATTCTTCTAACAGGGAAGAGAAGCTGATGATGTAGATAACCTCTCCAGAAGCAAAAGAGGAGCTTTCCTAATCTATCAGCAAAGTGCTCTCTCTCAGGGCATCCTAGCCATCTCTACAAACATTTTATTTTTATGGTCAAATGCCTTCTGAGAGACTGTATATAGGAAACAAATTCACTGTTCTCTGTACTGTAGGTACACTATACTCATCTTATTTCCAGAACAGAGCTTCTTGCCTTGCCTAACATTTTTACCACCCTGTAGGATAAGGACTGTGGTAAATGTGTGCCGTAGTGATAACACTAACTTCAGAGTACTCTCCTTGTCAGGAGGCTGAACCCAAATCAACATACAGGTAGGTACAGGCACTGCTGACCTCAAGTTTATCATGCCCACATAGAACATCCAAAGAGTTACTTTACTAACTCACACATCAGTAAAACTACTGTTTCTGCATTGTGTTTGGATGGTCGACTTTCCAAGTATGCTGCAATGCTTCTCATGGGTCCTTCTGTACACTACAGCCAGGCAGGGAAAAGGGTTTCCTTATTTTGCAGAAAGACAAGATTCCAAAACTAGCATCACTTCAAATGTATTTGACCACAAACAGCATTATTAGCATATTTTTTTTGGAAGAGGGAGAAACTTCCTAGAATTCTAGATGAAAAGGAAACAAACTTGCTTTCCCCTTCAGAGATTTTCCCTGTCCTCAGAATCCACAGACTTGACTTTGCCAAGTAATGTCACTGAACTGGGATTAGGTTGAGGTCCAGTCCTGACAAGTAGAATCCTTCCTCTCCTCAGAAGCAAAGACACCCAGGAGGCTGTAAAGATGTCCTACTAGCAGTGACTCACATTAAATGGACTAGAAAGTCACATCTGTTGGACAGCCTTTGAGCTCAAGCTGAATTGTGCTCTTACTTCTCCTGAGGTATGCTGAACAACCAGGCATATTTCCAACATCTCCATGATGCGTGTTCATTTCCAACCTGTTGGCACTGAGTTGAGGTGTTTTGGATGGCTGTTTCCTGTGTTCCTGTGTTTATGCAGAGAGCAGAGAGACACTGCTTCAGAGAGTGATTCAGCCCACCAAAGATTTGAATTAATCTTGTCCAGGCCACCACTGTGGATGCAGGCAGCTTACTGAGATAATGTTGTAAGAACACAGCGAAGCAAAGGGTGCAAACTCAAGAACTGGCAGTAGTTGCTGCACCCCAGATAGAGTCAAAAGCAGCAGCTTCAGATCAGAAGCAGCTGCACTGTGCTGCTCTGCACTGCATGGATACGCCATCACACACTGGAAGAGGTTAAAGCATCTGCCTTTTGCAGACCCATAAAGTGCAACTTGAAATGTGGCTCTTTTTCAGAGATATAAGGGCTGGAGACACTAGAGATACTGGACAGTTATTCTGACAAGCATGCCAGCAGGAGTTGTATTCCACTTTACAGGAAGACGCAAAGCAGTGCAGCAAAAAGAGAAAAGTGAACAGACTCTTGCTGTAATGAGGAAGAGCTGTATGTGATGAGGATCCTCAGTGTTCAACTGAGCAGAGGTTACATATCAGAGCCTGACACATAACAAGTCCTTTTTGGAAGAGAAGCTTTGCTAATGACAGATGCAAACGGCATTATTACTGGTCTAAACCGGGAGAACTGAGCCTGAAAGTATCACATGCAATCAGAAATAGGTTTCAAACCAACCATTAATGCAATCTAAAATATTAATCTGCATTTGCATATATAGTTGGGCAGATTCGACCCAAAGCCTTTTCAGAAAAATACTGATTTAGAGGGAGAACAGTACCTTGAAATATCACCCTGCTATCTGCCATCACCCCATGGCTCATGCATATAAATCCTTTGTTCTGAGGTTTACAAACCTCTGTTTATAAATCTGTCTGCATTAACAGATTTTTTTCATTTATAGTATTCCATAGCTGAACTTAAAATCATCATAACTATGTGTTCAGTATCAGATGAAGACATTATGTTCATTGGACAGAATCATTTTTTTTCATCTTTCCCTTTCGGATCACCAAAAAACTCATGAGCCATCCATGTTTCTCCTCCACTTCTTATTACATACTTGTTGGCCAAACCTGGAAGCTCAACACAACAGCCAGAGAGTAGTGCCAGTAACAATGCTTGGGGTAAATCCCGTATTCATCAAAATTTAATCTTCAATGGTCATGAGTTAAAGTAGAGATTTTTTACTACAGAAGAAGGCAATGCTACAGTTTCTTGTGTCTTAATCTTGCAAACTATTTCATCTCTGTAGGGCTTAAAACCCCAAACAGCACTGCCTTCTATCTTAAATCCTAAGATACATGTCTTTTTATAAACCAAGACCACCAGCTGACTCACAGATACAGCTTGTACCAAGAAATCACCACGCTAAAAGGAAACACCATTGCTTAAAACCTGCCCATCTATAAAAAGAAGCAAGACGGGGAAGAACGGCTGCGAACAGCTTCTTGTATCTGAGCATCGCAGCTGCAGAAGCACATCTACATTCCTTTCCTAGATATGCCCACACTGTGATGAGCTTGCTGGCTGGGGCTCTCTCATTTAGGGGTGGATTTTGGAGAAGCCAAGGGCCGTGGCTGGCTGTGCTTTTCACCCAGCTATGTGATATCCCCCAATGAGCAGAGATCAGTTTCAATGACAAAAGTTTTGGTACCCAAAGAAGCAGCTTAGCTGCTTACTTGCCTTTCAACTGTTTAAACAGTAGAGGACAAAAAAGGTTATCTGCAGTCCACTGAATGTCCCCAAGTAAATTATTATTATCACTCAGTGTTATAAAACCCTGTGCATAGTCTAAGCGTATCCCCATGCTACAACCTGCACAGCACAGATGACTGAGCAAGTCACAAATTAATGAATTCTCAATACATTTTTCTTCTATCAGTGAACAAAACCTGTGCACTGTGGCACTGAGCACAGGTTCATCTACCCTGCTGCAAAACACACTGGGTGAGCTTGTGCTGCTTCAGCAAGGCTCTCTCCTCACTCACTTAAATAGCTCTGGCAACTCCACACTTCCCTGCAGTTGCAGAATGGGCATGCTTGTAAGAAGTGAAACGGCTGGCAAGTCGAGCATTACTGTATGCCAAATCTTCAGAAAAATCAGGAAAGAGCACATTTTTCTGTGCAGCTCAGAGAATCTGAGTATGTGTTGAATGTGTTTTCAAAGGCTGACGAGGACTAACAATAATAACTGGAAATTTTATAGCACATCAGAGTTCTTTAAGCATCTGCAGCACTACTTCTCATAGCCAAGGGAAAGAGAAAGGTGAATGGAGGGACTGCCCAAGACATCACAGCAAGCTGGGAGTAGAACTGGGAGTAGAACCAGGACATCACAGGGCTCTGCTCAAGGTTGCCTCAGCCCAGGACCCCTGAGAGATTTCAACTGGAATCAGTGAAGCTCACTCTGCTTCTACTCCTTATAACAGCCACCAAGTATATTGCTGTTTTGACACAAACATTTATCTCTGTGGATGTGGCCATGAAATTCACTGTGGGCAGGGGAAATTCAACTTACACCAAACAACCCAAACAGTCCCTTCTCAGAAAAGAAAATGTTTTGAGAATTCCTTGATTTGTAGCTCGGGGTCAGAAAGCCTGGCCTTTTCTATTTCATAGCTCACTGGTGTTACAGGTATATCCTGTTTTGAACCCTATGACTTGTTTTTGTCTGCACATGCATTCTTCACTTGAAAATCTTGAGATACAGAGAAGCCAAATCATTTTATAGTTTGAATGCATAATAATGTGAAGTGATTAAGAAGTCACACCTAACTCCTTATTGGACTTGTCTGTCTTGCCACTATTAATTCTCACTCTCCTTATCTTGGTTGGATGGAGGAGTTCTTTCATACCTGGCATTTCTATTCATTAAGTTACTTAAAACTGAATGTAAGTCAGCGTTCAGTGCGTATTTGATAACTTTCTCAGTCTCAAGTTAAAAAAAGTTGATTTATTTTCACCAAATTGGCACAGAGATCAGCAAAGAGCTGGGTTTTGCCATACCAGTCAAAAGTGCTGCCTTCAGAGCTGCAAAGAGAAATCTGCTTCTCAGTTATGTGGGGAACTGTAGAATATTAAGGAATTTTCCAATGATGCGGAGTCGTTCAAGTGGGCAGGACTTGTGCTCAGGTCAGACAAAATTCACATTCAGCCTGGATTTCAACTGGATATATTGTTCTCTCTCCACCTTTATAGCAACTTCTCTACCTCTTGAAACAGCTTGGGGCTCTTTCTGAGCTATCTGCTGGTTTTTATGCATTCTTTGAAAAGCACTGGCTCCAGAACCAAATGTGGTATTCCAGTATCCGTCTCAGTAATGCTTAAGTAATCTCTCTGCTGCCACTCAGGCTTCACTGTTTGCGCTCCAAGATCATGTCCACCCTCCTTGTCAAAGTTTCACACTGGAAACTCAGATTTATTGCTTGTCCACAAAAGCCTACTTTTTATTTTTTCAGAGTTGCTGCCTTCCAAGACACAGCACTCCTCCTTGTTTAGAGAGGTATAATGTTATATTTGGATGCATTAAAATGCATTTGGTTTGAGTAACTCCCGTTGACCACAGAATTAATCACTGACAGCCCTGTTCCCAGCATTTGCAACTCCACCTGTCTTTTCATCAGTCACACATTCCTTCTGTTGTGACTTTTTATTTCCATCTTGAGGACCAACAAAAATAAAGCCTAGCTCCAGGGCCACCACTGAACTCAACAGCATCCCCTCCAAGATGCTGTCTGAGCTGATAACTCCACCAGTATTTGTTTTCTGCCATCTGTCAGTGGAAATTGAATCCCGCTGTTAAAACCACCTGTGCTGGGCTGAGCTCAGTGAGCATTTCCCAGCTCCAGGGATAAGCAGATGCCCTCTGGTCAGCAGCAAGCTCTGCAAGCTTGGGGCAATCCCCTCAGTCCAGCACTGGCAAATTGCAGACCACTTTGGTTTGTGCTGATTCAGATGTTGGAATGTCACATTTAGTATTCTGCCTGACACCTTCCACCAACTGCTGGACTAACTCCTGGTACTCCTGATCAAGTTAATGTTATTAGTTGTGGCTCTGTTTGGGAAGCACAGAACTTGCAGTTCCGATTGGAGAGAGACAAAAAATAGGATTTTAAAGTCTTTTGGAAATTTTAGAAAAGACAAAATTGACAGGCAACAAGGAAGGCTGTAATTTACACATGACCTGAGGCCATGCCACAGCCGTAATTACTGCTATGGGCTCCACACATGTCAGAATCAAGACTCAGACTCCAGAAACCCAGACTGATAGATTCAAACAGCTGGTATGGAAACAAGCTGACACGCATGTTTGCATCTTACTCTAAATCACAGTCCAGCAAAGAAATACTAGAGACACTGCAGTCAACTGGTACAACAAAAAATAGATTTGGAAACACCAGTGCAAACAAGTTCAAGTAAGGCAACATTTGTTGCTGCATGCTACTGGAGAGTCTCAGAGGCAGACAAGAACAACAGAAAACAGGATGAAAAGATACCGTGCCTTCCTGAAAGCAGCAGGAGTATTTGACTTGCAGCTCAGCACTCCTCTGGTTCACATGAAGGAGAGCAGGTGAGCAGTGGAAAGAAAAGAAGTACATAACTGAGCTGAATTCACAGAGCTATAAGTAGTGCCAGACTTTTCTCATACTGATGAGAAAAAGCTTTGCATTATAGGTTTAGCAGATTTGGTTTTGCAATGTAAACAGTGCAACCTATTGTTGTGAATACTAACATACACACTGAAGATACTCAAATAAAAGGGAGAAAGAGTCCACACAATGAAGAGCAGCAACTGGGAGATTTGTATTCCAGACCAGCTAATGTGGTCTAGGCTCTTTCTTCTCCATACTTCTCATAGACTCCTGAGGATATACACCTCAGAAGACAGAAGAAAAGGATGACTGATGGGGGCTATGTAATATCTATCAGTAATGTCAAGAGCAACACTCCTGCTGTTTACAGGAATATATTCACGAACCTCAGACAGACAAGTTACCAGTCTCACACAACACATAGCTCCTCAGAAACCAGGTGGTGAAGGACATTCCATACCCCAAAACTCAACAGGACACTCATCTCTGCAGAGCACTCCAGAGTTGGGAAGTCAGACTAGTGCTGAACCAGCTGGCACACAGCTGGCAGCCACTGAACAACCGACTCTACTCTTGCTCCTGCCTTTCTTGTTTTGGTCAGCTTAAGCTGCAGACTTTATAGTGTTTTATTATTTAATGCACGAGGCTCTACATCCTCTAACCCTGTTCTGAAAAAAAAAAAAAAAAAAAAAAAAAAAAAGGCATATTTTATGGCGTTTGCAACTCACTAAATATTTAAGAGTGCCATCAAGTGGCAAAGAGCTTGTTAGCGGCAGGAGGCTTTGAGGAGGTGCACATCATTCAGAAATCCCCTGGATCACACAACAATCAGACCCCTACAAATGTTCCGCTTTCCGATAATCACACCAGCCTGCTGTTACTGCAAACAAGCCAGGCTGCTGGCAGATCAGTACTCCTGGCCTGATGGGCAATGAGGGGGTGCACACGCTGCAGGAGATGCTGATGTGTTCTATAATTAAAGGACAGACACGTTAGAGTTTTATGACGGTGCTGCAGTCTCTTGAAAGCAGACAGATGCCTGATGAGACAGACGTGTGCAGCCTAGACCTCAGAGGTGGCAATTAGAAATGATACCACAGCTCAGAGAAATTTCCTGAAGGCATTTGGCAGAAGTCTTAGGTTTCACTGAGGAGCACCGAAGTGGCAGAGATGTCTGCACAGGTCAACCTGTGTTCTGTTTTGAACAGGCGTGCACTTTCAGTAACAGTGAATATGAGAGCAGCCATTAAGGCTCAGACACCTGTCCCTGTCCTATTTTCAGCAGCAGCTGACATCAGATACTTAGAAAAGTGTATAAAAACAAGGCATTGATGAAGTGATATTTTTTTCCGGAATCCTGTCTAAATCCTTATTAATTTGTCATTAGGCATCCCCCAGGTCCCCAAAGGTCCTCCTCCCACTGTCCTGTGCAGAAAAAGGCAACTGTTGATTAATTCTGGACAGCATCTTTCAGCATTCCTGTTTGTACGTGGATGGAATATAGGCCAGATATTCAGTTCTTCTCACATTAACTTATTTCTTTTTGGCTTGCTTTTATTTTTAGTGCATGAAATATGGTACATCTCAAGCAGATCTGTGAAGAATTTAATTGGTGATTAGTGTACACGTATGAGTGTTTTTTAAGAAGTACTAAATGTAGATCTCTCAGCAAAACAGTCCGTTTTCTGAAAAACTGAGTTAAAATAAAAGTAACTTTTAAAATAAAAGTAACTAACTTGTCAGTCTTGAATAAAGGCAGCCTGTGGTGTAAATGGCAACAAATCAACAGCTTTCAATCCTTTGATCAGGTAACTAAAGACAGGGAAAAATGAGAGTTACAGCAAGGGGAGGATCTTTCAGAGTGAAATTTCTGAACAGCAATCACTTGTTATAAGAGAATGGAACGGGCAGAAAGGCACATAAAGAAAGCATCCAACACCTGTGCAAACCGTGAGCCAACTTTTAGTTCACATTTAGATATGATGGGAATAAGGTAAGAAAAAAGGAAAGAAGCATATAACCACTGAATAGTTGAGGTTGGAAGGAAGCAACCAGTCAATGCTTAAAGCAGGGCCAACTACAGCCAACAACCCATGTGGCATCCACAGTTCTAGTACCTTGAGAATCTACTGTGCTATATTCTCTTTTATGTACTCATCAAACAGTAAGAACAGGTGATACTGTCACTCTACAGATATCTCCTATGTAGTGCTGCAAAACAGCTCATCAGGCACCGTGTGGTTAGAGGAGCTGACAAATGCTAATGAATCCCATTTGGAAGCAGATCTCCAGTCATTTCTCTTATAACCTTAGGAATCTGATGAATTGATGAATTCAGGGCTGAACAAGTTGGCAACAGCATGTTGAGCTATACCTGCAGCCTGTCTTTTATGGAAAGTAAGACTCCAACAGCAATTCATTCCTAAAATTTAACTATGACCTGAATCCAGTGTAATACTTTTAGAAAAAATAAGGATGCTCTGTGCACAAAGTAAACCTCCAGTTCTCCACACAGGAAATTCATGTTCTTCCTGTCTTGTAGCTGGCAAAACAGAAGTGCAAAGCAGTCATCGAAGAAACAACTGAAAACTGTTGACGTGTTTTGCAGATTAGATTTCTCCCTGATACAGAGCTGTAAACGTCTCTGAATAAATCTCATTCCTACCTTCTCTAGTTGACTTCATGTAACAATATCCTAACACTCATTTTATCATCTTTCATCTATATCACTGCAAAGTGATATCCTTGAGGACAAAACGTGGCACTCACTGAAATAGGGAAAAAACAAAAAGAAAGTGCAGAGATTTAGAAGAAGATTCTCTTCTAAAACCTCAGAATTTTGTCTGTACTTATTTTTCAGAGGCCATTTTTTTTTAAGTGTTCCTGATGGAATCACAGCATAAGGTGGTCTATGATACGAGTCAGTGGAGGTTAAAATCCAGATATTCCTGGGCATGTTCTGATGGTTTAGCAGCCTGCCAAACGCTATAAGGCAAGAAGTTAAGAATTAAAACTATGACTTAATTCCCTAACTTGCAGATCAGTACAGATAAAAGTTATACTGAATAATGCATATTTTTGTTGTGAGTGGCAAAACCAAAAGGCTGCTGAAAAACAGTTTTAATGTCTCTCAAGTTTCAGCTCTAATGAAAACATTACATTAGACAGATTTCCTTCAGGTTTTTACTGATCCCCACTATTGAAAAATGATAATCTTTCATCTCCAGAACAAAAGACAGAAAAGCTTTAG
Organism: Coturnix japonica; assembly: GCF_054131305.1. NCBI lineage: Eukaryota > Metazoa > Chordata > Aves > Galliformes > Phasianidae > Coturnix > Coturnix japonica. Next base: position 2,970,085 of record NW_028188948.1, on the reverse strand, counting down.
AAGAATAAGCCTTTATTGGAGTACTATGCAATTTCTTTGTACCATTCGGCCCTACAAATAATGACAAGCTATCTAAACTCAGGAGCTTACAAAGTAACTTACATATCACTAGAATTAATGATGGAACAAGCCCTATGCAGATGTGTAAATTCTAAGGCCAGAAGAGATGGTTGTGATGAAATAATTCAGCACATGTCCCTAAGCTTATTTACTTCCGCTATTAAAAAAATCAATTCATTTCCAGTTTTCTGATATCCCTGAATTCCATTTCAGAGTGTACATCAAGGCAGAAGAATATAGCCCCCACTGTAAGGGTAGAGCAAGTCCGAGAGTGCCTCCTTAGACTGAATGAGTATAAGTCTATGGGGCCAGATGGCATGAATCCCAGGGTCCTGAAGGAGCTGGCTGAGGTGGTTGCTGAGCCGCTCTCCATCATATTTGAAAAGTCATGGCTGTCAGGTGAGGTCCCGGATGATTGGAGGAAGGGTCACGTCACTCCCATTTACAAGAAGGGGAGCAGGGAGGACCCGGGTAACTACAGGCCGGTGAGTCTCACCTCTGTGCCTGGGAAGATGATGGAACAGATCCTCCTGGACAACATGCTTGATCGCATAAAGAACAAGCATGTGATCCGAGACAGCCAGCATGGCTTCACCAGGGGAAGGTCATGCTTAACTAATCTTGTAGCCTTCTATGATGGAGTGATGGCGTTGGTGGATGAAGGGAAGGCGATCGATGTCATTTACCTGGACCTGAGCAAGGCCTTTGACATGGTCCCCCATCACATCCTCATCTCCAAATTGGAGGGAGGTGGATTTGATGGGTGGACAACTAGATGGATAAGCAATTGGTTGAAAGGCCGCAGACACAGGGTGGTGGTCAATGGCTCTATGTCCAGGTGAAGGCCGGTAACGAGCAGCGTCCCTCAAGGGTCTGTCTTGGGACTGGTGCTCTTTAACATCTTTATTAATGACATCGATGAGGAAATGGAGTGCACCCTCAGCAAGTTTGCTGATGACACCAAGCTGAGTGGTGCAGTCGATACGGTGGAGGGAACAGATGCCATTCAGAGGGACCTTGACAGGCTGGAAAGCTGGGCTCGGGTGAACCTAATGAGGTTCAACACAGCAAAGTGCAAGGTTTTGCACTTGGGCCGGAAGAACCCCAGGCACCTGTACAGGCTGGGAGGAGTTGTCCTTGAGAGCAGCTCGGCTGAAAAAGACCTAGGGGTCCTGATAGATGAGAAACTTAACATGAGCCAGCAGTGCGCTCTGGCAGCCCGGAAAGCAAATGGGATCCTGGGCTCCATCAGGAGAGGGGTGGTCAGCAGGGATAGGGAGGTGATCGTCCCTCTCTACTCTGCTCTTGTGAGGCCCCATCTGGAGTACTGTGTCCAGGTGTGGAGCCCTCAGTACAAAAAAGATATGGAGATTTTGGAAAGGGTCCAGAGGAGGGCCACAAAGATGATCAGGGGGCTGGAGCACCTCCCCTATGAGGACAGGCTGAGGGAGTTGGGTTTGTTCAGCCTGGAGAAGAGAAGGTTGCGGGGTGACCTCATTGCAGCCTTTCAGTACCTGAAGGGAACTTACTCCCAGGAGGGGAGTAAACTCTTCGAAAGGGCTGATAATAGCAGGACTAGGGGAAATGGTTTTAAGTTGAAGGAGGGAAGATTTAGGTTGGATGTTAGGGGAAAGTTCTTTACTAGAAGGGTGGTTAGGTCCTGGAACAGGCTGCCCAGTGAGGTTGTGGATGCCCCGTCCTTGGAGGTGTTCAAGACCAGGTTGGACAGGGCCCTGGGCAACCTGATCTAGTAAATGTGTATGTTTGGTGGCCCTGCTAGGCAGGGGGGTTGGAACTACATGATCCTTGAGGTCCCTTCCAACCCGGGTAATTCTGTGATTCTGTGATTCTGTGATGTAATCAATGCTAGAATCTACCAGAATAGCTCTTTCAATGTTTTAGTACTGTTTGGTTATGATGTTATTAGCCTATTAATTAGCTTTTCTTAATTTGCAAAGACAAAACCTGGAAAGGAATCCCAGTCAAAGAGAAGACCCTGTATCATAGAATAGATACCTCTCTTACATCCAACTAATTGGGATTTTCAAAATATAACCATGCATCATTTTAGACAAAAGTGCACGCTAATAGAACTAAATTTGATAGTTTATTCTGTTTTCCAAGCAGGTGTTCCACTTGGGCTCTGTATCACACACTGGCCATGCGGATATGGTGTACAACTGGAAGAAATCCTTCAGACCCTGAATGCAGGAGAGAATCTGTGATGGGTGAGAGAGGAAATGTGCACCTTGAAGCAGGGGATGGCCTGCTGGCACTACCTGTCACATCCACCACCAACATGGCTTGCTGTTTCTTAAGGGTCAGTAAGTATTAATGCCCCTAGTGATACTCTAGTACATTTGTCCTCTAAAATTGGTTCTATTTGACATGCTATTCCATTAAATTGTGCGATCATTAATCAATTATTAGCCCAGATAACTCAGTTGGTAGAGCATGGTTATGAGCATCCTAAAAGCATTTATTGCACAAATTTTAGTGGTCATTAAAAATCAATGTATCAGAGTATATGAAAATTGAAGAATTTTCCAAATCAGTTACAGATTAACACAATGGGACCCTCACGGATTTATTTTCAGGTTGCAGAAACTTAGGTTGCAGTACAAACATATTTGTTCTTTTTAGTGGGTTTAACAGTAATGTTGTTATGTTGTATTTGACTTGTCTCTTTTTTCACTTTTAGAGTATTGTCAATCGAGGCTTTGATTGAGTTATAATACTTATGTTATTAATTTAAGTAGTGTTGTTACTCTATAGGCAGTATCTTGAAATTGTTGTAATACAAGAAGAATTCTACGGAGCAGCAGCCATGGATCGAGATGAGGAGTTCAAAGAGCAGCTACGGAGCAGGATAAAACTACATGAGAACTGATTGAACAAATGAACTGAACTGCTTGTTAAATATGATTAATCAGTCGTTAAATCAAACCCTTTTTCAGCCAGAAAGAAAACAGGGGAAATGTAGAGAGTGTTTTTTACAGCTAGTTAGCTGAGAAGGGTCGTAAACACGGTGCAGTTTATCAAGCAGCCATACCAACTGCAAGGACAGCGAGAACAACAAGATGCCCAGGGATGGTGAGGAACTAGCCATGGTTCTGGGAACTCAGCAAGGGAGTAGCTTTCAGTTGATAACAACAAGCTGTTAAGATACTCAGGGATGGTATGTAATTGGGAACCAATGATGAGCTCCACTTTTGCAATATGTATGAGCTAATTATCCGTATTATAAAGGTACATGCAGCCAAAGAATAAACGAGAATAGCTGATCATATGTCAATGACAGGTGTGGTCGTTTGCTTTTCTCCCGCCGTTCTGCAACAGTGGTGTCTCCGGTGGTCGGTACGGGGGCCCATATTGTTTAATATTTTTATTGATGATCTAGATGAGGAGATTGAGTGTACCCTCAGTAAGTTTGCAGATGACACCCAGTTGGAGGTGGTCTCAATCTGCCGGAGGGTAGGGAGGCCCTTCAGAGGGGTCTAGATAAGCTGGATCACTGGGCTGATGTGAATGGGATGAGGTTCAACAAGGCCAAGTGCTGGGTCTGGCACTTTGGCCACAATAACCCCATGCAGCGCTATAGGCTTGGAGCAGAGTAGCTGGATGGCTGTGAAGAGGAAAGGGACCTGGGGGTGTTGGTCGATGCTCAACTGAACATGAGCTGACAGTGTGCCCAGGTGGCCAAGAAGGCCAACAGCATCCTGGCCTGTATAAGAAATATTGTGGCCAGCAGGAGCAGAGAGGTGATCATCCCTCTGTCCTCAGCACTGGTCAGGCCACATCTTGAGTACTGTGTTCAGTTTTGGGCTCCTCACTACAAGAAAGACATTGATGCCCTGGAGCGTGTTCAGAGAAAGGCAACAAAACTGGTGAGGGGTCTGGAGCACAAGTCTTATAAGGAGAGGCAGAGGGAGCTGGAATTGTTCAGTCTGGAGAAGAGGAGGCTCAAGGGGAGACCTCATTGCACTCTACAACTTCCTGAAGGGAGGTTATGATAGGACGGGCCAGGCAACAAACAGGACAAGAGGAAATGGCCACAAGTTGTATCAGATGAGGTTTAGACTGGACATAAGAAGGAACTTTTTCTCTCAGAGAGCGGTCAGGCACTGGAATGGCTGCCCAGGGAGGTGGTGGAGTTGCCATCCTGGCAGTGTTCGAGAGACATCTGGATAGGGAGAAAGGAGATATGGTTTAGTGGTTTTCTGTAGGTATGATAAAGAGTGGTTGGACGGACTAGATGACGGTGTAGATTCTTTCCAACCTTGTGATTCTATGATTCTATTAATCTCAGCAGAAATAGTTGTGCTAAGAGTGTGAGATTAAGGAAACATCCCTATCAGGACAAAAGTCTTAGTATGGCAGGTTTAGTTATGGCACGCTGACTAGAAGAAGAGAAATGATTATTACCTTGAACTTTTGTCTTTCTGTCTCTCTCATCATGTAAATCTGAGGATGACCAAAGCCTGTTGCCCTGAGCTTTGCTGAAACCATCAAAATGGTTGCTCAGAGGTATTGCACCTGCACATAGCATAGGAGAACTCTGTAACCTAAGTGCCAAGGAAAAATGAAAGGGGAACTGTCAACATTCACTACCTCCTGTAAAGTGATGGTCATTGGCAAATGTGGGAGTATTGCCCATTGGACAACAGCCATGGTGCTTAAAGCCAAAGCCACAGACAGACGGGCTGAAAAAGGCCCTGGAGACTAAAGGCACAGCTTGAAAAGCTTGAAACAGTCCAGGGCCTTGAAGCCATGGCCACAGTTGAGAGAGGCCGGCACCAGCCTGAGAGCCTGAAGATGCAGACACAGCCGGGGAGGCCAGCACTGCCCTGGGACTTAAAGCCACAGTCTGAGAGGCCGATATCAGCCCTGGGGCTTAAAACCCCAACCAGAGATGGCTGCACTGGCCTTGGGTTTTGTTTCCTACAGGTTCCTCTGGAACTCCATTGACCACTATGAGGCCATATTGGCCTTTACTGGTTTTTATTGGGCTGCACTACACTCAGCTTCACTTCTCTGTTATTTTACTTAAAAACACCCCACTGGATGACCCTGGCATTGGTTTCCTACCATTTGGATCTAGAAGGAGTCCATTCCCTTCGCCTATGATGAAAGCACAGCAGTGATGCAGACACTCGCTGAGGTCACAACCGTTGCCGGGTGGGAGCATTTGTACCACAGCTGGTGAGCAGAGCTGGTGCTCTGGTGAGTGTCTGCACGCAGACTGAGCTCTGGGCCCTCCTTGGAGCTGATCACCCTGTGAGAGCCCATCTGAAGCAGCGCTGCGGCGTGTGCGTGATCTGGGCACAGCTTGGGCTGAGCAGGCCCAGCAGGTGAGCTGGGTTTGGTGCTGGGTGGTTGCCAGGAGGTGTCTCAGCAGAAAAGCTGTGCTGGGGAGGAGTTCCCAGCTCCAGCGGTGCCCCTCAGCATGGCTGCTTGCAGGGAAATGGGTTCTTGTTGAGATTCCATCCCATCTTACGGTGAGGATGATGAAATGTCATTCCTGCCCTGGAAAACTGCTGCCGGGTTCCCAGCTTCATGTCAGACATGACAAACGCGACCTTCACCAAGAGCAAATTGTGCTGCGCTGCCCCGCAGATGGCTGGGTGCATAAGAAAGCTGGGAAAATGCTTCTTCCTGACAGTTTTTCACTTGTCGCAACTTTCTGCAAGGTTCCTGTCCAAAAGGAGATTTCGGGGTTCGAGGCAGTCTTAGGAAGAGTGAAGCCAGCTCTTTCCAAGAGCGGGGCACGTTCCTGTGGAGAGAGCCCTGGGAGCTTCAGCTTCCTCTGAGACTTCACCAGCCATGTCTCAGCCAGGAGATGACTGCTATTCCTATTTCTGCTCTGTGAGTGGAAAGGTATGGCTGGGTTTCTTTGCTTGGTTCTTCTTCCTTTGTCTCATTTTTAAGGGAAGGGACGGAGCGGGAGGAGCCCTACTGGTCCTTTGTGCCCTCAATAAGTGGTCGGGTTCTGTGCTCACTGCTGACAGCCTGGGCTAATGGCAGGAATGTGGCTCAGGCTGTTTTCCCTTAGTGATAAATAGTGTCTCAGCACTCTGATATCCCATCTCTGGCACCATCTGGAATCTCTCTGCAAACCGTGGCTGCACGTTCTGTCATGGTTTAATAATTTTGTATTTTTTGCTATCAGTATTCCACATCATAACATCATATAAAGCATGAATAATTTTACTGAATCTGCAACTTACAGAAGAAGACTACATCTCCCAGGGAACAACACGATAGGTCACGGGACCTGGACTCTATATTAACTCTGTCGCAGAACAGACTGACGTCTTTCGAGTTCTGGCGTTCAGGGGAGTGTGTGGGAGCCTTCAGCCGTTCGCCTAGATTCACAGTAGGCCTCTCGGTTACGGGACTCATTCTCTCTCCTATTTTGCTTGATTCGTTAGCTCAATTTTCAATTATATTGTATTATATTGTGTTATCCTGTATTTCGATATAGTATTTAGTAAATAAGTGTGCCTCCTTAGATCGTTGCCGCTGTTTTCTTTTCCTAATTAACTTTTTCCTTTCGGCCTAGGGCCCCTCCGGGGCCTACGGCCCCCTGTCACGGACGCAGGTGGATTTTTAGTTCAAACCGTGACAGATTTTGGTGGAGAATGCGGGCAACTTGAGTTGCTGTTTTTTCTGTGTTTTCTTCTGTTGCTCTTTTAGCTTTTAACAGAGCTACGAGTTTTTTTCCCTGTTAAGGAGCTATCTCGTGTTTGCGATTCTGCACCTGCGAGCTTGACCTTGAAAGTCCAGGCAGACTGCCAATACTCCGGTATATTTTATAAACACTGCTGAGCTTTGTTTTCTTTTACTTTTTTTCTCTCTATTGGAGGAAAAAAAAAAAAAAAAAAAATGTTTTCTCTACTAAATTTGTTTTACCAGGGACTGTGTGCCATTGGTTCCTTTTTTGAGACGCTCCGAACATATTGGGTCATGTTTAAGCTAGCCACTTTTTCTTATGGAGCTATACAATTGTATAATGGATTGAAAGCATGGTTAGCAATGCTCACTTCGTATCTGTATACAGCTCCAGAGGGAGCAACTAATGCAACTAATTATACAGAAATGGTGATTTTTAAGCGTGCTCCTCTTTCTTTCTATGAATCCTTTATGCAGTTTTTGAATGATCAGTGGGCCACACTCTCAATCTCCCTGATCTTACTGTTGATTATTGTAATAATCTCACTCAGTATCTGGATTTATAACATCCGGAGGAAGTCTTCTCTAGAACCAGAGAATACTGAGTGGCAGGGAATTGAAGAGATTCTCAAAGGACAGACATCTTCAGTGTTATGGAGCTTCACTCCTGAACACTTGAAGAATCCTGAGAGTTTGATTGCATATTTGAGGCAGGAATGTTGTGGCTCAGGCAGATCTCAGGAGGCACAAATGATTTTGGGCCTAGCTAATGCTTATCGGGCCTTAGTCAATACCATTCCTGAGAGGGAAGTTTTTGAAGCTGAGAGAGAGAGTCTCAGGGCCGAGAAGGAGAGTCTTAGAGCTGAGGCAGAAAAACTTTGGACTGAGAAGGTAGAGAGAGAAAAAGTTTTTGAAGCTGAGAGAAAAGATCTCCTGTACCAACGAGACTCAATCTGGTACGAGAAAGAGAGTCTTAGAGCTGACGCAGAAAAACTTTGGGATGAGAAGGTAGAGAGAGAAAAAGTTTTTGAAGCTGAGAGAAAAGATCTCCTGTACCAACGAGACTCAATCTGGTACGAGAAAGAGAATCTTAGAGCTGACGCAGAAAAACTTTGGGATGAGAAAAGCTCCCTGCAATCCCAACTCAACACTCTCCAGTCCGAGCACAGCGCCCTCCGGTCCGAGCACGACACTCTCCAGTCCGAGCACGGCGCCCTCCAGTCCGAGCACGACACTCTCCAGTCCGAGCACGGCGCCCTCCGGTCCGAGCATGACACTCTCCAGACTGAGCGCGATGCCCTCCGGTCCGAGCACGACACTCTCCAGTCCGAGCACAGCGCCCTCCAGTCCGAGCACGACACTCTCCAGTCCGAGCACAGCGCCCTCCGGTCCGAGCACGACACTCTCCAGTCCGAGCACAGCGCCCTCCGGTCCGAGTACAACACTCTCCAGACTGAGCGCGATGCCCTCCGGACCGAGCACAATGCCCTCCAGACCGAGCACAACACTCTCCAGTCCAAGTATGACACCGTCCAGTCTGAGTGCGGCACCCTCCAGGCCAAGCATGATGCCTTCCAATCCAACTGCGACACCCTCCAGTCCAAGCACAACACTCTTCAGTCTGTGCATAATGCCCTCCGGTCCGAGCATAACGCTCTTCAGACTGAGCACAGTGCCCTCCGGACCGAGCACAACACTCTTCAGTCCGAGCATAATGCCCTCCAGTCCGAGCATAACGCTCTTCAGACCGAGCACAATGCCCTCCAGACCAAGCTCAACACTCTTCAGACTGAGCACACTGCCCTCCAGGCCGAGCATAACGTCCTCCGGTTCGGGTACAACACTCTCCAGTCCAACTACAACAGCCTCCAGACTGAGCTTGGTGCTGTCCAGTTTGAGCGGAACGCTCTCCGAGACCAGCTATGTGCCCTCCAGGGTGAGTTGAATGTATTTAACCAACTACCAGGGGCACATGTAGTCCAATTTGGCCAGCCATTGGGGGCACATGTAGTCCAATCTGACCAGCCACCGGGGGCACAGGTAGTCCAATTGGACCAACCATCTGGGACACCAGATACAATGTTGGTTGCCCCTGTAAGAGGGCGAAAGACAAAACAAGTTTCAACTCAGTTAGAGAAAATGCAGAAGGAGTTAGAAGAGCGGAGGGAGTTAGGAGAGCAGGACTCAGGAGACTCAGGGGAGCAGGGGGAGTCAGAAGACCAGAAGAAGTTGGAGGAGCAGAGGATGTTAGAGGGGTATAAGAAGATGATAGAGGAGCAGAAGATGATAGAGGAGCAGAAGATGATAGAGGAGCAGAAGAAGTTAGAGGAGCAGAGAAAGTTAGGAGAGAGGAAAAAGAAGGAGGGTTACCTGGAGGAAATAACACAAGCATCAGGGTCAGGGTCAGAGTCAGAAGAGGAGCCAAAAGCTCCTTTTTCTTTACGAGAATTTCTCAAGTCCAAACTCGTAGATGGGGCAGCCTCATCAACACAGTTGCCACTATCAACACCTGGGACTCTTGATAGAGCAAAAGGTGAGCAAAGTATTACGACCATTATTGATCGATCTTTTAAACTGAGTGAAATTCGAGATCTAAGAAAGGATTACACACGTCAGCCAAAAGAAAATATGGTCACTTGGTTACTTCGCTGCTGGGACAATGGTGCCAACAGTGCATGGCTCGATGGCAGTGAAGCTCGCCAACTGGGTAGCATTTCCAGGGACCCACGTGTGGACAGAGGTATTGGCACATGCCAAAATCGGTCCTACACCCTCTGGAAGCGGATGTTGATAGCAGTAAGAGATAGATTCCCCTTTAAACGGGACTTGGAGCCTGAGAGAAAGAAATGGACTGATATTGAGAAAGGTATCCAGTTTTTGAGAGAAAATGCTCTGGTGGAAATGCTATACAGCCGCGACTTCAATCGTAATGATCCAGACCAATTACATGATCCCGAAGCAGTCCGCGTTCCACGACAAATGTGGCGTGACTTTACAAAAGCAGCTCCAGAAAAGCATGCCAGTGCACTTGCATTAGTATATGGCAAAGGGGACAGGAAACCCTTTGTGAATGAACTAATTGGCAGACTTCAGGAACTTGAATTATTTATAAGCGCCACAGAAGTTAATCTGTATACTTCAGCCATTGTCAAAATTGTGGAAAGGTTAAACGAAGTGGAGGGAACACAAAATGATATTATTGACAAATTGGCTAATGTGCCTGAGGTAGATGAATCCACGGTGGTACAAGATGATGGAAACCAGGATTTCCACAATCGCCTCTTGAGGAAGCTGAACAACATGAGTTCCTCTCGACCTGTATCATCGAAAATCTCAACCATTAAAAAGAGACGTCCTCGTATTCAAGCAAATGACGATGATAAGTCACCTCGAATCAACAATGAGACTACACGTCTTGCCTTGTTGCTTTTCCTCTGTAGTCATGGGGAGGACATGAAGAAGTGGTGTAATTCATCCACTTCTGCACTTCAGGCACGAGTGAAAGAATTACAAGGTGAAACAACTACCAAGGTGAACTCTTCCAAGAAGGGGAGAGTTCCAGTTGCTGCAAGTCAACGAGGTAAACAATAGAGGGGCCCTGCCCCCAGCCAGGGGGGGGAAAGGGACAACAGAGTTTACTGGACTGTGTGGATTAAGTGGCCTGGCACATCTCAACCACAGAAATATAAAGCCTTGGTGGACACTGGTGCACAATGCACCCTAATGCCCTCAAGTCACCAAGGGACACAACCAATATATATCCATGGAGTGACTGGGGGTTCCCAAGAATTGACTATGTTGGAGGCCGAAATAAGCCTCACTGGTAAAAACTGGCGAAGGCACCCTATTGTGACTGGTCCAGAGGCTCCATGTATACTGGGAATCGATTACCTTAGGATGGGATATTTCAAGGATCCCAAGGGGTATCGATGGGCCTTTGGGATAGCTGCTGTAAACACAAATGGTGTTAAGCAGCTGTCAACTTTACCTGGTCTGTCAGATGATCCTTCTGCTGTGGGGTTGCTCCAGGTAAAAGACCAAGAGGTACCAATTGCCACCAGAGTGGTTCACAGACGGCAGTACCGCACCAATAGGGACTCATTGCTCCCCATTCACAAGCTAATTCGCCAATTAGAAAATCAGGGAGTGATTAGCAAAACGCACTCGCCTTTTAACAGCCCCATATGGCCAGTGCGTAAAACCAGTGGGGAATGGAGGCTGACGGTAGATTACCGTGGCCTGAATGAAGTTACACCTCCATTAAGTGCTGCTGTACCAGACATGCTAGAACTCCAGTATGAATTGGAGTCAAAAGAAGCTAGGTGGTATGCCACCATTGATATTGCTAATGCCTTCTTTTCCATCCCATTGGCTGCAAAATGTAGGCCACAGTTTGCTTTTACCTGGAGAGGTATTCAGTATACCTGGAACCGTTTACCCCAGGGGTGGAAGCACAGCCCAACAATTTGCCATGGATTGATCCAAGCTGTTTTGGAACAGGGTAATGCTCCTGAGCACTTGCAGTATATTGATGACATTGTGGTGTGGGGCCATACAGCAGCAGAGGTTTCCAAGAAAGGGAAACAGATAATCCAAATTCTTTTGAAAGCTGGTTTTGCCATTAAGCGCAGCAAGGTGAAGGGGCCTGCCCAGGAAATCCAGTTCTTAGGCATAAAATGGCAAGATGGACGTCGTCACATCCCAGCAGATGTGATTGACAAAATCACTGCTATGTCTCCGCCCACAAATAAAACAGAGACCCAATCTTTTCTGGGAGTAGTGGGCTTTTGGAGAATGCATGTCCCAAACTACAGCCACATAGTGAGCCCTCTCTATCAGGTAACATGGAAGAAGAATAATTTCCCATGGGGTCCTGAGCAGCAGCAGGCTTTTGAGCAGATAAAACAAGAAATAGCCCGTGCCGTGGCCTTGGGGCCAGTACGGACGGGACAGGATGTGAAGAACATCCTCTACACTGCTGCTGGAGAGAAAGGTCCCACCTGGAGTTTGTGGCAAAGAGCCTCAGGAGAGACCCGAGGCCGACCCCTAGGATTTTGGAGTCGAGCATATAAAGGGTCTGAGGAGCGCTACACTCCGACTGAGAAGGAGATCTTAGCCGTGTATGAGGGGGTTCGGGCTGCTTCTGAAGTAGTTGGGACAGAGGTTCAGCTTCTTCTAGCACCTCGCTTGCCAGTAATTAACTGGATGTTTAAAGGACAGGTTCCCTCCACCCATCATGCTACTGATGCCACTTGGAGTAAGTGGATTTCATTAATTACTCAACGAGCTCGAATGGGAAAACTCAGCCGTCCTGGAATTCTAGAAGTGATCATGGACTGGCCTGAGAGTAAAAAAATTGAAACACCACCTACAGAAGAGGTATCACGTGCTAAAGAGGCACCACCATACAATGAGCTACCAGAAAACGAAAAGAAATTTGCCCTATTCACAGACGGATCATGTCGTATTGTAGGGAAGCATCGCAGATGGAAAGCTGCTGTATGGAGCCCCACACGACAAGTTGCAGAGGCCACTGAAGGTAAAGGAGAATCAAGTCAATTTGCAGAGGTAAAGGCTGTTCAGCTGGCTTTAGATGTGGCTGAACGGGAGAGGTGGCCAATGCTTCATCTTTATACTGATTCATGGATGGTGGCAAATGCCTTATGGGGGTGGTTGCAACAGTGGGAAGATGATAATTGGCAACGAAAGGGTAAACCTATTTGGGCTGCTGAACTGTGGAAAGACATTGCTGCCCGAATAAGGAACATTGTTGTAAAGGTGCGCCATGTAGATGCTCATGTGCCTAAAAGTAAGGCTACTGAAGAACATAAAAATAACCATCAGGTTGATCGAGCTGCCAAAATTGAGGTGGCTCAAATAGACTTGGACTGGCAGAACAAGGGTGAATTATTCCTAGCTCGGTGGGCCCATGAGACTTCAGGTCATCAAGGAAGGGATGCAACATATAAGTGGGCCAGAGACCGAGGGGTGGACTTAACTATGGACGCTATTGCTCAAGTTATTCATGATTGTGAAACATGCGCCATAATTAAACAAGCCAAGAGGATGAAACCTCTTTGGGGGGAAGGGCGATGGCAAAAGTATAAATATGGAGAGGCATGGCAGGTTGATTATATCACCTTGCCACGATCTCGCAATGGTAAGCGTTATGTACTCACCATGGTGGAGGCAACCACTGGGTGGCTCGAAACATACGCAGTACCCCATGCTACCGCCCGAAACACCATATTAGGGTTGGAAAAGCAAATCCTGTGGCGGCATGGCACTCCAGAAAGAATTGAATCAGATAATGGGACCCATTTTAAAAATTCCCTTGTAACCACTTGGGCCAAAAATCATGGCATTGAGTGGATTTACCATATTCCCTATCATGCACCAGCTTCTGGTAAGATTGAACGATTCAATGGGTTGTTGAAAACTATGTTGAAAGCAATGGGTGGCGGAACGTATAAAAATTGGGAGAACCATTTAGCAGAAGCCACCTGGTTGGTCAACACTCGAGGATCTAGTAATCGTAATGGTCCTAACCAATCCAGCTCCCTACGTACCGTGGAGGGAGATAAGGTTCCTGTAGTACATATAAAGAGTGTGTTGGGAAAAACAGTTTGGGTCCTTCCAGCATCTGGAAAGGGCAAACCTCTCCGGGGTACTGTCTTTGCCCAGGGACCTGGGTGCACATGGTGGGTGATGGACAAAAATGGGAATGTTCAATGTGTACCACAAGGGAATTTGATGTTGGGGGAGTGCAGCCAATGATTTTCCTGTAAATATATAGGTAGAGTCTCAGAAAATATTTCAATTAGGTATAGGACTTAAGATAGAGTGGATTAATGTTAAGGAAACACTTTTTCTCTATATACCTTAATTAGGCATTCTGTAAGCAAGTTTTCCATCTGGACTCTATATCCTGCACTGGCCATGCATGTGTAGAGCACACATGGAAAGAAGTATAAATCAAAAGGAAATCTGCTGTGGTGGCTGGGAAAGGATGAGTGCACCTTGATGTGGGGGACGCCCTACTAGCGCTGCCTTTCCCCTCTACCGCTGACATGTTTTCCTTTTTCTGGCAGTTTTGCCATTTTCTCAAAATTAATAAATAGTAGGTTAGGTTATAGAGTTTTGTTCTCAACTTAGGGATATGTATGGAATAAATATAAATTGTTGAGAAAAAATAAGGTTGCTGATTATTCACAATTATACATATGAGTGTGTATGTATGTATAAACATAATGTAATGATGTAGAATAAGGGGTGGAATGTCATGGTTTAATAATTTTGTATTTTTTGCTATCAGTATTCCACATCATAACATCATATAAAGCATGAATAATTTTACTGAATCTGCAACTTACAGAAGAAGACTACATCTCCCAGGGAACAACACGATAGGTCACGGGACCTGGACTCTATATTAACTCTGTCGCAGAACAGACTGACGTCTTTCGAGTTCTGGCGTTCAGGGGAGTGTGTGGGAGCCTTCAGCCGTTCGCCTAGATTCACAGTAGGCCTCTCGGTTACGGGACTCATTCTCTCTCCTATTTTGCTTGATTCGTTAGCTCAATTTTCAATTATATTGTATTATATTGTGTTATCCTGTATTTCGATATAGTATTTAGTAAATAAGTGTGCCTCCTTAGATCGTTGCCGCTGTTTTCTTTTCCTAATTAACTTTTTCCTTTCGGCCTAGGGCCCCTCCGGGGCCTACGGCCCCCTGTCACGGACGCAGGTGGATTTTTAGTTCAAACCGTGACACGTTCCCTCCCATGTTTCTTCCTTTCTCTCTTCAGAAGCAGCCAGCAGGCTGCCAAGGATCCAGCGTCGCCTTTCAGCTCACAGAGGGACTCGATGGGGATGGCCTGTCCTTACTGCCAGGCAAAAGTGAGTGTCCTCAGCCCTCTGTCATGAAGTGTGGAGATATTTGACTGTTACTTCTGGGCGGGGGCAGTGCTGCAGGGAATGTCAAGAAACCTTAAGATTTGCAGGAAGGCGCAGCGAGAAGTGATCAAACAGATTGTGTTTGGGCTGTCAAAGTAGCATCCTTCTGTTCACTGGGGGAGCATGGGCTTACTGGACAGTATTTCAGCTTCTCGCTGGTATCTGTGAAATCAACACCTGATCTGTTGTTGTAGGGACGGAGACCGCAAATCCATGGAACGGTGCGGAACAAGAGGGGAAACGGAAAGCCTCCATGGGTAAGAAGCTCTTGTGAGCTGTGGTGTGGGTACCTGCCTCTAAATAGGGCTGCATGAAGGGCAGTGTGTGTGATGGAAGAGAGAAGAAAGGACTCTGCAGATCTCTGCTGACTGCAGAAAGGGCACAATGTTGTGGCAGCAGAAAGGCAAACTGAAGAAACTGCTGTTGAAGACCAGAAGCTTGTTGTTGGCTGTGCTCAAATCTTCCTCCATTGAGATGCTCTTCATGTCTTTCTTGTCTCCTTCGTGTCAGAAGCTGATGCAAGCAGCATTCTATCAAAGCGCAGCCTTGCCGAAAGCCAGGGGAGGAGCACAGAGTGTGGCCCAGCACTCAAGAGAGGTACAGACACACAGTGGACGTCTGGCTTTGGTGCACTGTCTTTCTACTTTGGCTTTCTGTCCATTCTTTCCTGGAACTGTTCTCATTGTCTCTTCCTGGGGTCTTAATCCCTGGGCTTGACACTTAACTTTGCCGTCCTGATCTGTAATGGGAACACAACGTCCACCAGAGATCCCTTGGTACGGGATGAACATGGTACTGGAGAGCTGGCATTGAACCTTGGGCATTTTCTTGCTTTTCCCAGCAGTGGCGACCAGCTCGGATGTGCCGGAGGACATCACGGGCATTCAGGGTTTGCTCTCTTGGATCAGTAGTGAGTTTGGGGGCTGCACAGCCCACAGGTGTGTGTTTGCACAGAGTGTGTGTGGGAAGTCCCCAAAACGGTGATCATCTTGCATTTTCAGATGTGTCAAGAGCTGCTGAGGTGCCTCACAAGAAGCCGAGAAGCCCTGCCCCAGGATGCTTCATCGCTGAGCTCCCTGACAACCCCTGGGAAAGCACAGAGCTCAGCACGGAGGCACAGGCTGCCAGCGGGACCCACAGCGACCCCTTCTGGGGGCTTCCACCATCCCCTGGGTTCCTGTCTGAGCTGCAGTATGAGATGACACGGCTGTGCCCTGTCGTGCCACCAGCGAGTGCCCGGCTCAGTCCGCTGCCAACCACGCTGGCTGTCACCACACCTCCCTCAGCCCAACCCGCACAGCTCATTGAGGAGGTGCAGCCAAAGCAGCCCCAGGTTCTTCATGCTCCCTTTCCACCGTCACTGGGCTCTACTATCTGCCGGGTGGCAGATAAGAAAAAGAGGGGCAGCACCAAGCGGGCCAAGCGCCCTGCGCCTGCTGACATGGCCCAGAAAGGGGAGAGTTCCCAGCAGGAGCAGCCCACCAGCAGCGCTCCAGCCAAGAAAAGGAAGCTGCTGCCAAGCAAGGAAGGAAAAGAAAGAAAAGGCTGCAAACGCCCACATCAAGTGAAGCAGCCTGGGGCCAACACAGGAGCCAGCAGCAGCGGGCAAAAGGGCACTGCCAGCGAGCTGCACGTGCACCTGTGTGAATCCATCCAGGCCGTGCACCCGCTGGGGCAGAGAGTGACTGCGGTGGGGCCGGTGCGCCAGCCACTCTCTGTGCAGCCCCAACCCACAGCCAGCGCCAGCCCTGCTGCCCTCCAGCCCCAAGGCAGAGGCTCAGCCAAGGCAGTGCCGGCACCTCCAGGCAGCACGGCGCGGAAGGAGAACGCTGCCAAGAAGACACCATGGAGGAGCTCCGTGCTGTGCAGGGACCCACTGCCACAGCTGCACCAGCAGCAGCCTCGGCCACAGCGCCCCATGGACTTTGTGCCCTGCGTGGGGCCCCGGGCAGGTGGCCGTGCGCTACCCAGAGTGCTGGAGGAATCGCTGCCCATCACAGCCGAGCAGCGGCTCGAGCGGGAGCGCATGAAGAGGCTGGCCCAGGAGGAGCGGCAGCGGGCGGCCCAGCAGATGAAGATCGGCCCCGTGCAGTTCCTGGTGCAGCGGGAGATAGAAATGGCCATAGCTGACATGTACGGCTACCTGTAACCCTGAGCTCCTCGCCGGCCCTGCAGCACCAGGCAGCAGCGGCAGCATTCCAGGGGCACCAGCAGCAGCCCCATCCCTCCCCTGCAGAACAGAGCCATCCTCCAAAGTCATCATTGCAGTGGGATGGGACACTGTCTGGACACTCAGTTGTTGTGGGATGGCAATTTTAGGAATATTGTTGTTTCTGTTACTCATTGTTTTCTATGATTTGTCATTAAATGCTTTGTGTTTCCTTTGACGTATCCCTCTGCCTGCATTCATTTGTGCTGTGTCACAGCCCCCCAGCTCCCATGGAGGGGAGAAGCAGGGGCAGCCGGGCCTGCTGTGCGATGTACAGACAGCCATAAAGATACCTCACATGGCATCGTGGCTCCTCTGCCTCGTTTGAGGCCAGGCAGTTTTGTCCTCACTCAGCCAAGCCTGGACACCCAGAGCAGCATTTGCTGGCTGGTGGCCAGCCACGAGTGGTGTCCCCCAGGGCTCAGCTCCTGTTGAACACCTTGATCAGGGATCTCATCCAGGGCATTGAGTGCGCCCTCCGTAAGTTCACAGACAGCACCGAGCTGGGAGGGAGTGCTGATCTGCTGGAGGGGAGAAAGGCGCTGCAGATGCAGCTGGAGAGATTGATTGCATTGATTCTACGGTTGGGCTGCAGTTGGATATCAGGACATTGAAGCTCTTTTCCAACCTGAGCCATTCTAGGATTCCGTGATCCCATATGCATCCCAAGTCCATCCCATATGCACAGCCCACCCCATATATATGCCAGTTCGCGATATCCCATCCCATATCCATCACATATCCATATCCCCACATCCCAATCCCAAATCTCACATCCCACATCCAACGCCCCAATCCCGCATTTCAGTCCCACGTCCTAAATCCCACATCCCAATCCCTATTCCAAATCTCGCTCCCAACCCCTCATCCCAAACCCATCTTTATGCTTGATCGCATAAAGAACAAGCATGTGATCCGAGACAGCCAGCATGGCTTCACCAGGGGAAGGTCATGCTTAACTAATCTTGTGGCCTTCTATGATGGAGTGATGGCGTTGGTGGATGAAGGGAAGGCGACCGATGTCATTTACCTGGACCTGAGCAAGGCCTTTGACATGGTCCCCCATCACATCCTCATCTCCAAATTGGAGGGAGGTGGATTTGATGGGTGGACAACTAGATGGATAAGCAATTGGTTGAAAGGCCGCAGACACAGGGTGGTGGTCAATGGCTCTATGTCCAGGTGGAGGCCGGTAACGAGCGGCGTCCCTCAAGGGTCTGTCTTGGGACTGGTGCTCTTTAACATCTTTATTAATGACATCGATGAGGAAATGGAGTGCACCCTCAGCAAGTTTGCTGATGACACCAAGCTGAGTGGTGCAGTCGATACGGTGGAGGGAACAGATGCCATTCAGAGGGACCTTGACAGGCTGGAAAGCTGGGCTCGGGTGAACCTAATGAGGTTCAACACGGCAAAGTGCAAGGTTTTGCACTTGGGCCGGAAGAACCCCAGGCACCTGTACAGGCTGGGAGGAGTTGTCCTTGAGAGCAGCTCGGCTGAAAAAGACCTAGGGGTCCTGATAGATGAGAAACTTAACATGAGCCAGCAGTGCGCTCTGGCAGCCCGGAAAGCAAATGGGATCCTGGGCTCCATCAGGAGAGGGGTGGTCAGCAGGGATAGGGAGGTGATCGTCCCTCTCTACTCTGCTCTTGTGAGGCCCCATCTGGAGTACTGTGTCCAGGTGTGGAGCCCTCAGTACAAAAAATGTACTTATGTTATTAATTTAAGTAGTGTTGTTACTCTATAGGCAGTATCTTGAAATTGTTGTAATACAAGAAGAATTCTACGGAGCAGCAGCCATGGATCGAGATGAGGAGTTCAAAGAGCAGCTACGGAGCAGGATAAAACTACATGAGAACTGATTGAACAAATGAACTGAACTGCTTGTTAAATATGATTAATCAGTCGTTAAATCAAACCCTTTTTCAGCCAGAAAGAAAACAGGGGAAATGTAGAGAGTGTTTTTTACAGCTAGTTAGCTGAGAAGGGTCGTAAACACGGTGCAGTTTATCAAGCAGCCATACCAACTGCAAGGACAGCGAGAACAACAAGATGCCCAGGGATGGTGAGGAACTAGCCATGGTTCTGGGAACTCAG
Organism: Coturnix japonica; assembly: GCF_054131305.1. Taxonomy (NCBI): domain Eukaryota; kingdom Metazoa; phylum Chordata; class Aves; order Galliformes; family Phasianidae; genus Coturnix; species Coturnix japonica. Next base: position 2,951,091 of record NW_028188948.1, on the reverse strand, counting down.
CAAGGGAGTAGCTTTCAGTTGATAACAACAAGCTGTTAAGATACTCAGGGATGGTATGTAATTGGGAACCAATGATGAGCTCCACTTTTGCAATATGTATGAGCTAATTATCCGTATTATAAAGGTACATGCAGCCAAAGAATAAACGAGAATAGCTGATCATATGTCAATGACAGGTGTGGTCGTTTGCTTTTCTCCCGCCGTTCTGCAACAGTGGTGTCTCCGGTGGTCGGTACGGGGGCCCATATTGTTTAATATTTTTATTGATGATCTAGATGAGGAGATTGAGTGTACCCTCAGTAAGTTTGCAGATGACACCCAGTTGGAGGTGGTCTCAATCTGCCGGAGGGTAGGGAGGCCCTTCAGAGGGGTCTAGATAAGCTGGATCACTGGGCTGATGTGAATGGGATGAGGTTCAACAAGGCCAAGTGCTGGGTCTGGCACTTTGGCCACAATAACCCCATGCAGCGCTATAGGCTTGGAGCAGAGTAGCTGGATGGCTGTGAAGAGGAAAGGGACCTGGGGGTGTTGGTCGATGCTCAACTGAACATGAGCTGACAGTGTGCCCAGGTGGCCAAGAAGGCCAACAGCATCCTGGCCTGTATAAGAAATATTGTGGCCAGCAGGAGCAGAGAGGTGATCATCCCTCTGTCCTCAGCACTGGTCAGGCCACATCTTGAGTACTGTGTTCAGTTTTGGGCTCCTCACTACAAGAAAGACATTGATGCCCTGGAGCGTGTTCAGAGAAAGGCAACAAAACTGGTGAGGGGTCTGGAGCACAAGTCTTATAAGGAGAGGCAGAGGGAGCTGGAATTGTTCAGTCTGGAGAAGAGGAGGCTCAAGGGGAGACCTCATTGCACTCTACAACTTCCTGAAGGGAGGTTATGATAGGACGGGCCAGGCAACAAACAGGACAAGAGGAAATGGCCACAAGTTGTATCAGATGAGGTTTAGACTGGACATAAGAAGGAACTTTTTCTCTCAGAGAGCGGTCAGGCACTGGAATGGCTGCCCAGGGAGGTGGTGGAGTTGCCATCCTGGCAGTGTTCGAGAGACATCTGGATAGGGAGAAAGGAGATATGGTTTAGTGGTTTTCTGTAGGTATGATAAAGAGTGGTTGGACGGACTAGATGACGGTGTAGATTCTTTCCAACCTTGTGATTCTATGATTCTATTAATCTCAGCAGAAATAGTTGTGCTAAGAGTGTGAGATTAAGGAAACATCCCTATCAGGACAAAAGTCTTAGTATGGCAGGTTTAGTTATGGCACGCTGACTAGAAGAAGAGAAATGATTATTACCTTGAACTTTTGTCTTTCTGTCTCTCTCATCATGTAAATCTGAGGATGACCAAAGCCTGTTGCCCTGAGCTTTGCTGAAACCATCAAAATGGTTGCTCAGAGGTATTGCACCTGCACATAGCATAGGAGAACTCTGTAACCTAAGTGCCAAGGAAAAATGAAAGGGGAACTGTCAACATTCACTACCTCCTGTAAAGTGATGGTCATTGGCAAATGTGGGAGTATTGCCCATTGGACAACAGCCATGGTGCTTAAAGCCAAAGCCACAGACAGACGGGCTGAAAAAGGCCCTGGAGACTAAAGGCACAGCTTGAAAAGCTTGAAACAGTCCAGGGCCTTGAAGCCATGGCCACAGTTGAGAGAGGCCGGCACCAGCCTGAGAGCCTGAAGATGCAGACACAGCCGGGGAGGCCAGCACTGCCCTGGGACTTAAAGCCACAGTCTGAGAGGCCGATATCAGCCCTGGGGCTTAAAACCCCAACCAGAGATGGCTGCACTGGCCTTGGGTTTTGTTTCCTACAGGTTCCTCTGGAACTCCATTGACCACTATGAGGCCATATTGGCCTTTACTGGTTTTTATTGGGCTGCACTACACTCAGCTTCACTTCTCTGTTATTTTACTTAAAAACACCCCACTGGATGACCCTGGCATTGGTTTCCTACCATTTGGATCTAGAAGGAGTCCATTCCCTTCGCCTATGATGAAAGCACAGCAGTGATGCAGACACTCGCTGAGGTCACAACCGTTGCCGGGTGGGAGCATTTGTACCACAGCTGGTGAGCAGAGCTGGTGCTCTGGTGAGTGTCTGCACGCAGACTGAGCTCTGGGCCCTCCTTGGAGCTGATCACCCTGTGAGAGCCCATCTGAAGCAGCGCTGCGGCGTGTGCGTGATCTGGGCACAGCTTGGGCTGAGCAGGCCCAGCAGGTGAGCTGGGTTTGGTGCTGGGTGGTTGCCAGGAGGTGTCTCAGCAGAAAAGCTGTGCTGGGGAGGAGTTCCCAGCTCCAGCGGTGCCCCTCAGCATGGCTGCTTGCAGGGAAATGGGTTCTTGTGGAAATTCCATCCCATCTTACGGTGAGGATGATGAAATGTCATTCCTGCCCTGGAAAACTGCTGCCGGGTTCCCAGCTTCATGTCAGACATGACAAACGCGACCTTCACCAAGAGCAAATTGTGCTGCGCTGCCCCGCAGATGGCTGGGTGCATAAGAAAGCTGGGAAAATGCTTCTTCCTGACAGTTTTTCACTTGTCGCAACTTTCTGCAAGGTTCCTGTCCAAAAGGAGATTTCGGGGTTCGAGGCAGTCTTAGGAAGAGTGAAGCCAGCTCTTTCCAAGAGCGGGGCACGTTCCTGTGGAGAGAGCCCTGGGAGCTTCAGCTTCCTCTGAGACTTCACCAGCCATGTCTCAGCCAGGAGATGACTGCTATTCCTATTTCTGCTCTGTGAGTGGAAAGGTATGGCTGGGTTTCTTTGCTTGGTTCTTCTTCCTTTGTCTCATTTTTAAGGGAAGGGACGGAGTGGGAGGAGCCCTACTGGTCCTTTGTGCCCTCAATAAGTGGTCGGGTTCTGTGCTCACTGCTGACAGCCTGGGCTAATGGCAGGAATGTGGCTCAGGCTGTTTTCCCTTAGTGATAAATAGTGTCTCAGCACTCTGATATCCCATCTCTGGCACCATCTGGAACCTCTCTGCAAACCGTGGCTGCACGTTCCCTCCCATGTTTCTTCCTTTCTCTCTTCAGAAGCAGCCAGCAGGCTGCCAAGGATCCAGCGTCGCCTTTCAGCTCACAGAGGGACTTGATGGGGATGGCCTGTCCTTACTGCCAGGCAAAAGTGAGTGTCCTCAGCCCTCTGTCATGAAGTGTGGAGATATTTGACTGTTACTTCTGGGCGGGGGCAGTGCTGCAGGGAATGTCAAGAAACCTTAAGATTTGCAGGAAGGCGCAGCGAGAAGTGATCAAACAGATTGTGTTTGGGCTGTCAAAGTAGCATCCTTCTGTTCTCTGGGGGAGCATGGGCTTACTGGACAGTATTTCAGCTTCTCGCTGGTATCTGTGAAATCAACACCTGATCTGTTGTTGTAGGGACGGAGACCGCAAATCCATGGAACGGTGCGGAACAAGAGGGGAAACGGAAAGCCTCCATGGGTAAGAAGCTCTTGTGAGCTGTGGTGTGGGTACCTGCCTCTAAATAGGGCTGCATGAAGGGCAGTGTGTGTGATGGAAGAGAGAAGAAAGGACTCTGCAGATCTCTGCTGACTGCAGAAAGGGCACAATGTTGTGGCAGCAGAAAGGCAAACTGAAGAAACTGCTGTTGAAGACCAGAAGCTTGTTGTTGGCTGTGCTCAAATCTTCCTCCATTGAGATGCTCTTCATGTCTTTCTTGTCTCCTTCGTGTCAGAAGCTGATGCAAGCAGCATTCTATCAAAGCGCAGCCTTGCCGAAAGCCAGGGGAGGAGCACAGAGTGTGGCCCAGCACCCAAGAGAGGTACAGACACACAGTGGACGTCTGGCTTTGGTGCACTGTCTTTCTACTTTGGCTTTCTGTCCATTCTTTCCTGGAACTGTTCTCATTGTCTGTTCCTGGGGTCTTAATCCCTGGCCTTGACACTTAACTTTGCCGTCCTGATCTGTAATGGGAACACAGCGTCCACCAGAGATCCCTTGGTACGGGATGAACATGGTACTGGAGAGCTGGCATTGAACCTTGGGCATTTTCTTGCTTTTCCCAGCAGTGGCGACCAGCTCGGATGTGCCGGAGAACATCACGGGCATTCAGGGTTTGCTCTCTTGGATCAGTGGTGAGTTTCGGGGCTGCACAGCCCACAGGTGTGTGTTTGCACAGAGTGTGTGTGGGAAGTCCCCAAAACGGTGATCATCTTGCATTTTCAGATGTGTCAAGAGCTGCTGAGGTGCCTCACAAGAAGCCGAGAAGCCCTGCCCCAGGATGCTTCATCGCTGAGCTCCCTGACAACCCCTGGGAAAGCACAGAGCTCAGCACGGAGGCACAGGCTGCCAGCGGGACCCACAGCGACCCCTTCTGGGGGCTTCCACCATCCCCTGGGTTCCTGTCTGAGCTGCAGTATGAGATGACACGGCTGTGCCCTGTCGTGCCACCAGCGAGTGCCCGGCTCAGTCCGCTGCCAACCACGCTGGCTGTCACCACACCTCCCTCAGCCCAACCCGCACAGCTCATTGAGGAGGTGCAGCCAAAGCAGCCCCAGGTTCTTCATGCTCCCTTTCCACCGTCACTGGGCTCTACTATCTGCCGGGTGGCAGATAAGAAAAAGAGGGGCAGCACCAAGCGGGCCAAGCGCCCTGCGCCTGCTGACATGGCCCAGAAAGGGGAGAGTTCCCAGCAGGAGCAGCCCACCAGCAGCGCTCCAGCCAAGAAAAGGAAGCTGCTGCCAAGCAAGGAAGGAAAAGAAAGAAAAGGCTGCAAACGCCCACATCAAGTGAAGCAGCCTGGGGCCAACACAGGAGCCAGCAGCAGCGGGCAAAAGGGCACTGCCAGCGAGCTGCACGTGCACCTGTGTGAATCCATCCAGGCCGTGCACCCGCTGGGGCAGAGAGTGACTGCGGTGGGGCCGGTGCGCCAGCCACTCTCTGTGCAGCCCCAACCCACAGCCAGCGCCAGCCCTGCTGCCCTCCAGCCCCAAGGCAGAGGCTCAGCCAAGGCAGTGCCGGCACCTCCAGGCAGCACGGCGCGGAAGGAGAACGCTGCCAAGAAGACACCATGGAGGAGCTCCGTGCTGTGCAGGGACCCACTGCCACAGCTGCACCAGCAGCAGCCTCGGCCACAGCGCCCCATGGACTTTGTGCCCTGCGTGGGGCCCCGGGCAGGTGGCCGTGCGCTACCCAGAGTGCTGGAGGAATCGCTGCCCATCACAGCCGAGCAGCGGCTCGAGCGGGAGCGCATGAAGAGGCTGGCCCAGGAGGAGCGGCAGCGGGCGGCCCAGCAGATGAAGATCGGCCCCGTGCAGTTCCTGGTGCAGCGGGAGATAGAAATGGCCATAGCTGACATGTACGGCTACCTGTAACCCTGAGCTCCTCGCCGGCCCTGCAGCACCAGGCAGCAGCGGCAGCATTCCAGGGGCACCAGCAGCAGCCCCATCCCTCCCCTGCAGAACAGAGCCATCCTCCAAAGTCATCATTGCAGTGGGATGGGACCCTGTCTGGACACTCAGTTGTTGTGGGATGGCAATTTTAGGAATATTGTTGTTTCTGTTACTCATTGTTTTCTATGATTTGTCATTAAATGCTTTGTGTTTCCTTTGACGTATCCCTCTGCCTGCATTCATTTGTGCTGTGTCACAGCCCCCCAGCTCCCATGGAGGGGAGAAGCAGGGGCAGCCGGGCCTGCTGTGCGATGTACAGACAGCCATAAAGATACCTCACATGGCATCGTGGCTCCTCTGCCTCGTTTGAGGCCAGGCAGTTTTGTCCTCACTCGGCCAAGCCTGGACACCCAGAGCAGCATTTGCTGGCTGGTGGCCAGCCACGAGTGGTGTCCCCCAGGGCTCAGCTCCTGTTGAACACCTTGATCAGGGATCTCATCCAGGGCATTGAGTGCGCCCTCCGTAAGTTCACAGACAGCACCGAGCTGGGAGGGAGTGCTGATCTGCTGGAGGGGAGAAAGGCGCTGCAGATGCAGCTGGAGAGATTGATTGCATTGATTCTACGGTTGGGCTGCAGTTGGATATCAGGACCTTGAAGCTCTTTTCCAACCTGAGCCATTCTAGGATTCCGTGATCCCATATGCATCCCAAGTCCATCCCATATGCACAGCCCACCCCATATATATCCCAGTTCCCGATATCCCATCCCATATCCATCACATATCCATATCCCCACATCCCAATCCCAAATCTCACATCCCATATCCAACGCCCCAATCCCGCATTTCAGTCCCACGTCCTAAATCCCACTTCCCAATCCCTATTCCAAATCTCGCTCCCAACCCCTCATCCCAAACCCATCTTTATGCTTGATCGCATAAAGAACAAGCATGTGATCCGAGACAGCCAGCATGGCTTCACCAGGGGAAGGTCATGCTTAACTAATCTTGTGGCCTTCTATGATGGAGTGATGGCGTTGGTGGATGAAGGGAAGGCGACCGATGTCATTTACCTGGACCTGAGCAAGGCCTTTGACATGGTCCCCCATCACATCCTCATCTCCAAATTGGAGGGAGGTGGATTTGATGGGTGGACAACTAGATGGATAAGCAATTGGTTGAAAGGCCGCAGACACAGGGTGGTGGTCAATGGCTCTATGTCCAGGTGGAGGCCGGTAACGAGCGGCGTCCCTCAAGGGTCTGTCTTGGGACCGGTGCTCTTTAACATCTTTATTAATGACATCGATGAGGGAATGGAGTGCACCCTCAGCAAGTTTGCTGATGACACCAAGCTGAGTGGTGCAGTCGATACGGTGGAGGGAACAGATGCCATTCAGAGGGACCTTGACAGGCTGGAAAGCTGGGCTCGGGTGAACCTAATGAGGTTCAACACGGCAAAGTGCAAGGTTTTGCACTTGGGCCGGAAGAACCCCAGGCACCTCTACAGGCTGGGAGGAGTTGTCCTTGAGAGCAGCTCGGCTGAAAAAGACCTAGGGGTCCTGATAGATGAGAAACTTAACATGAGCCAGCAGTGCGCTCTGGCAGCCCGGAAAGCAAATGGGATCCTGGGCTCCATCAGGAGAGGGGTGGTCAGCAGGGATAGGGAGGTGATCGTCCCTCTCTACTCTGCTCTTGTGAGGCCCCATCTGGAGTACTGTGTCCAGGTGTGGAGCCCTCAGTACAAAAAAGATATGGAGATTTTGGAAAGGGTCCAGAGGAGGGCCACAAAGATGATCAGGGGGCTGGAGCACCTCCCCTATGAGGACAGGCTGAGGGAGTTGGGTTTGTTCAGCCTGGAGAAGAGAAGGTTGCGGGGTGACCTCATTGCAGCCTTTCAGTACCTGAAGGGAACTTACTCCCAGGAGGGGAGTAAACTCTTCGAAAGGGCTGATAATAGCAGGACTAGGGGAAATGGTTTTAAGTTGAAGGAGGGAAGATTTAGGTTGGATGTTAGGGGAAAGTTCTTTACTAGAAGGGTGGTTAGGTCCTGGAACAGGCTGCCCAGTGAGGTTGTGGATGCCCCGTCCTTGGAGGTGTTCAAGACCAGGTTGGACAGGGCCCTGGGCAACCTGATCTAGTAAATGTGTATGTTTGGTGGCCCTGCTAGGCAGGGGGGTTGGAACTACATGATCCTTGAGGTCCCTTCCAACCCGGGTAATTCTGTGATTCTGTGATTCTGTGATTCTGTGATGTAATCAATGCTAGAATCTACCAGAATAGCTCTTTCAATGTTTTAGTACTGTTTGGTTATGATGTTATTAGCCTATTAATTAGCTTCTCTTAATTTGCAAAGACAAAACCTGGAAAGGAATCCCAGTCAAAGAGAAGACCCTGTATCATAGAATAGATACCTCTCTTACATCCAACTAATTGGGATTTTTAAAATATAACCACGCATCATTTTAGACAAAAGTGCATGCTAATAGAACTAAATTTGATAGTTTATTCTGTTTTCCAAGCAGGTGTTCCACTTGGGCTCTGTATCACACACTGGCCATGCGGATATGGTGTACAACTGGAAGAAATCCTTCAGACCCTGAATGCAGGAGAGAATCTGTGATGGGTGAGAGAGGAAATGTGCACCTTGAAGCAGGGGACGCCCTGCTGGCACTACCTGTCACATCCACCACCAACATGGCTTGCTGTTTCTTAAGGGTCAATAAGTAATAATGCCCCTAGTGATACTCTAGTACGTTTGTCCTCTAAAACTGGTTCTATTTGACAAGCTACTTCATAAAATTGCACGATCATTAATCAATTATTAGCCCAGATAACTCAGTCGGTAGAGCATGGTTATGAGCATCTTAAAAGCATTTATTGCACAAATTTTAGTGGTCATTAAAATCAATATATCAGAGTATATGAAAATTGAAGACTTTTCCTGATCAGTTACAGATTAACACAATGGGACCCTCATGGATTTATTTTCAGGTTACAGAAACTTAGGCTGCAGTACAAACATGATTGTTCTTTTTAGTGGGTTTAACAGTAATGTTGTTATGTTGTATTTGACTTGTCTCTTTTTTCACTTTTAGAGTATTGTCAATCGAGGCCTTGATTGAGTTATAATAGTTATGTTATTAATTTAAGTAGTGTTACTATTCTATAGGCAGTATTGTAAGAAGAATTCTACAGAGCGTCCGTCATGGATCCAGATGAGAAGTTCACAGAACAGCAGCTACGAAGCAGGATAAAAGTACATGAGAACTGATTGAACAAATGAACTGAACTGCTTGTTAAATATGATTAATCGGTCGTTAAATCAAACCCTTTTTCAGCCTAAAAGAAAACGGGGGAAATGTAGAGAGTGTTTTTTACAGCTAGTTAGCTGAGAAGGGTCGTAAACACGGTGCAGCTAAGCAAGCAGCCATAACACCTGCAAGGACAGCAAGAACAACAGGATGCCCTGGGATGGTGAGAAACTAGCCATGGTTCTGGGAACTCAGCAAGGGAGTAGCTTTCAGTTGATAACAACAAGCTGTTAAGATACTCGGGGATGGTATGTAATTGGGAACCAATGATGAGCTCCACTTTTGCAATATGTATGAGCTAATTATCCGTATTATAAAGGTACACACAGCCAAGGAATAAATGAGATTCGCTGATCATATGTCAATGACAGGTGTGGTCGTCTGCTTTTCTCCCGCCGTTCTGCAACAAACACTTATATACAAATTTAAGAACACAATGGAGTAACTGTTACTGATTATTAACAACCAGTTTTAATACTACGATAAAAGTATGTCCTGAGAAAGGGGAACAAACACGCTTCTTCAAGGTTTTTTAGCTGTTCTGGATCTCAGCCGTCGCTTGATGATCAGATGATCACTTTCCTTCTTTTGTTCCTCAGATTCCTGAAGAAAACATTTCAAAAGTTACTCATCTTTTCACACAAGACTGACAAGCTCTTCTTGACCCACGCAAACATATTTCTTCCCCTAAATGGATTTCAGAATGGAATTTGCTTATTATATTTTATTCAGAAAACTATGGGATACCGAGATCATTTTAATGCAGCTTAATCACAAGGAACAAATATGGAGAATGTACAAAATCCTGTTTATCTTAAAAAAGCACACACATCTGAGGAAAGCCTGAAGGCAGCTTTCATTTTGAAATACTTGTTTTCAAAAGAGTATTATAATACTTGTTTTGTGAAACGTGAAGCGTTCAGAAAACATTTTTAGCCTCAATCCCTGTAGCTATGACTTGCCCAGAATTTCAGTTCTTGGTTCAGTTCCATGTTCTCAGAACTACAGTGAGAGAAGAAATTATCTTCTTCATCCTCTAACAAAAAAAAATAACATTTTGGTTTCTGCCCCTATCATTCGTCAAATCATCAAAAAATTCAGAGGGATATTACAGTATGGGCAAATGATCACTTTGCTGAACAGAAAAAGGACTGTAATATAATTAAAAGATGCAGTTCCAACAGAGCAAGAATGTTCTTAGCACAATAGCTGCCGACAGAGTCATGAAACTGGCACATCAGATCCTTTGCAAGTTGGCTTAGACAGGAGATCATAGTTTAAGCATACCTAAAAAGCTGTCTAAGTTGTGCTCTAGAAAAGCGTGTAGTAGAATAATCCCACTCCAACACACTGAAATTATCTATGATTCCAAATTAGAAGACATCTCCGTGATTGCTACATCACCTACTTAGTAAACTGTAAGCCAGCCAAACACAGAGATCTTTGAGGACAAAATAAAACAGAACAGCAGGAAGACCAACAAGAATGACTTGGTAGAATAAAGAAATACCTCAGTACTTTCAACCTCCCCCTGCAAATAGATGAAACCTCCAGTCTGTTTGGACTCCTTAGTAGTTTATTTTAAGCCAAGACTACAGTATAATCGCTTACCGAAGAAGCAGGTATATCTAGAGGGCCAGAAATGACAGTTGAATACAGCTTCCTTTTGCATCGTTTTGGCTTGGTCTCTCCTTCTTCGAGACTTTCAGGTTCGTTTGATTTAGGAGAACTTACTGCTGACATCAGCTTCTTGGCTAGAAGAAATTTGTTTTGATACATAAACCAATCAACTTACTGGTTTTGTGAGTCTTTAAATCACTGAATGCAAAAAAAGCTTCGTAACAAACTTGGTTTATAAATGACACGTAAAATTTAAGTGAAAATACTCAGAAATTGTATTTGTTCATCGAGGTTCTTTATTGCTTCTATAGCTGAAACTGTTTATAGGTTCAGGTACGGCAGCTTAAAGCACACATTAAAATGGAGTATGAAAGACAATCATGGCTCAGAAGTCGCTGGAAGTCAGAAACCAGCAGGAGTTAAACAACAGGCCTAACTTTCGTGCTGACAGAAGCACAAGACAGAACCAACTTTCTCTGTATACTTGTAGGTTTTCACAAATGTAATAATGAATCTCTGAAGAGACGAATAAATGCATTTACTTCATAAATCAAAGGACAACTTAACATGGCAGACAAGTCTAAGAACACATACATTATCTGTCTGATTTCTGACTTTCAGGGGGATTACTGGAATTTGTTCCATCTCCCCAAATTCTGAGAATCAGTGAGAATGTGTTAACCCGTCTCAATGTGTGAAATACTCACAAGTCCTGTTCAGTTTTAAGTTGATACCTCTCAGCTACGTGGCTTATCTATCCCAGGGAGATTACTGGAATTTGCTCCATCTCCCAGAGTCTGATGGCCTCTGTTGTCAACTCCTTCACTGTGATTCAATCTATCCTATCCTACCTCAGTATAAATCATTTCTTTTAAAAGTATTCCATATGAAAGACAAACTTCAATAGATGCAGCTTGAACATGGCATGCAGTTGATCACTGTTTTACTGTTCATTCAATTGCATCACCTTTCCTTCCATTTGCTGGCCAGATAAAAAAGAGAAATCTTTCCTTTTCCATGTGTAGCTGGTTCTCTGAGGAAAGCCAGTGGGAGTTGGTGCAAAGCAGTTTTAACACTGAGCGGATGAATGCAGAGGAGAAGAGAGATGTGAAGAAAAGTGATGCAAGTCCCATAGGTCCATTGTGAGCAGAAATTGGGAAGGGAGGTTGAGAAGGACCTTTGTCAACACAGTAACAGTACAGAACTCATTGGGACATCCTGGATTGGTATCAGTTGCACAGTGCTGCTTTAAACCCAGCTATAAATAAAGAGACAATAAATTTATAATGGATTCTTTCTCTTTAAGCTCTCTCCAGATATCCCTCCTTTTTGCTGAACAAGTTCTGATAACCTGAAGAAGATAACAAGATGGCATAAGGCACAGGAGATTCTTTAGGTTATAATGGGCCACAGGGCACATTTGATGCTGAGTCGATCAACCTCCAGTGCAGAGAGAAGTTTGCACAGAGTGCTCAACAAGACAAAGTCAGAAGTAACAGTGAAGTTTCTTGGAGTATTAATGGGCCCAGTGAGGACCATTATCAGCTTTGGAATGGCATAAGCTCTGGAATTTTCACTAGACGTATAGAGAAAGATCTGTCTCTTCTTTTGGTGTATTCATCCATTTGGTCAGCTGAATAACTCTGCCCTCTCAGGTGCCTATTACTCACAGAATCACAGACTCACACAATCTTAGGGGTTGGAAGGGACCTCTAGAGATCATCAAGTCCAACCCCCCTGCCAAAGCAGGCTCCCTACACCATGTCACGCAGGTAGGCATCCAAGTGGGTCTTGAATATCTCCAGAGAAGGAGACTCCACCACCTCCCTGGGCAGCCTGTTCCAGTGCTCTGTCACTCTCACCATAAAGAAGTTCTTCTGCACATTCGTGCGGAACTTCCTATGCTGTACTTTCATCACATTACCCCTAGTCCTATCCCCACGCACTACTGAAAAGAGACCAGCCTCACCACTATGGCCCCCACACCTCAGGTATTTATAAACCTGGATCCAGTCCCCTCTCAGCCTTCTTTTCTCAAGGCTAAACAGACCCGGTTCCCTCAGTCTCTCCTCACAGGGGAGATGCTCCAGGCCCTTCACCATCTTTGTGGCCCTCTGCTGGACTCTGTCCAAGAGATCCCTGTCTTTTTTGTACTGGGGAGCCCAGAACTGGACACAGTATTCCAGATGAGGCCTCACCAGGGCAGAGTAGAGGGGGAGGATCACCTCCTTTGACCTGCTGGACATGCTCTTTTTAATACACCCCAGGATGCCATTGGCCTTTTTGGCTACAAGGGCACACTGCTGCCTCATGGCCAATCTGTCATCCACCAGGACGCCCAGGTCCCTCTCAGCAGAGCTCCTCTCCAGCAGCTCTTCCCCCAGCCTGTACTGGTGCATGCAATTATTTCTCCCTAGGTGCAAGACTCTACACTTGCTTTTGTTAAACCTCATTCAGTTTCTTACTGCCCAGCTCTCCAGCCTGTCCAGGTCTCGCTGAATGGCAGCACAGCCTTCAGGCATGTCAGCCAATCCTCCCAACTTCGTGTCATCAGCAAACTTGCTGAGGGTGGTCACTATCCCCTCATCAAGGTCGTTGATGAAGATGTTGAACAAGACCGGACCCAGTACAGACCCCTGGGGGACGCCGCTAGTTACAGGCCTTCAGCCAGACACCGCACCGCCAACGACAACCCTCTGCACTCTGCCAGTCAGCCAATTCTCGACCCACTTCACTGTCCACTCATCTATCCCATATTTCCTCAGCTTTGTTATAAGGATGTCATGGGGGACAGTATCAAAAGCCTTACTGAAATCAAGGTAGACTACATCTACCGCCTCCCCCCCCCCCCCGTCCACCCAGCTAGTGACATCTTCATAAAAGGCCACCAGGTTGGTCGAGCATGACCTCCCCTTGGTGAACCCATGCTGAGTACTTATGATAACCTCCTTATCACCCAGTTGTCTGGAGATGGCATCCAGAACAAGCTGTTCCATCACCTTCCCTGGGACAGAGGTGAGGCTGACCGGCCTATAATTACCCGGGTCTTCCTTCTTGCCCTTTTTGAAGACTGGACTGACACTGGCCATCCTCCAGTCTTCAGGCACCTCCCCAGTTCTCCAAGACCTCTGATAGATTACAGAGAGTGGCTCAGCAACGACCTCCGCCAGCTCTCTCAGCACCCGCGGATGCACCCCATCAGGTCCCATGGATTTATGGACCTTAATGTTTCCTAGGCACTCACAGACCTCCTCTTCCCCGACTAAAGGGAAATCTCCCATTCCCCGGACTCTCTCATCAACCTCCAGGGTCTGGGATTGCTGAGGGAGAGTCCTTTCACTAAAGACAGAAGCAGATGATCCTGCGGGGTAAAAGCCCACAAAAGGCAAACCACAATTAGTATCGAGACCCTGTTGCTTTTGTTGTAGAAAATACCGCAGTTTAAATGTGATAATGATCCAGATTAGAGAAACAATAGGGTTGTGTTGCCTCCGCTTTAACATGTTAACTTTACGAAATTTGTTTTTGAACCATTGCTCCCCCTCCTCGTGTGTTTAGGAACATAAGGGAAAGAGATACCTAAGAAAATCTCTTAGGATGTATATTGGCATATCAGAGGGATATTGCTGGGGAACCGGGAGGGACTCTAAGCAAGAACACCCTCATCAATTAATGTAATCATTGGTGGTTAGTATATAAGTTGGAGGACGGGTTAAAGTGATCCCAAAACCAGGAAAAAGGATTGGGAAAAGATGTTTAAATATTGTGTTAGATATGGCCTAGAGATCCACTACAGGGAAAATCAGTATTTGGCCAAAATACAGATCTGGTGAAGGTTGGGTTTGTCAGATCTCGAATTTACATGTAAAGAACAAAACCCCTTTTCAAAGGAGGAATCAGAATATGCTGCCTGTTGGATACAAGAAATCAGCCTGTTATTAGTAAAAAGAAAAAGGCCCGGACCAGGAAGGAGAGGAATTAGAAAAAGGAACTAATCAATGGGACCCTCCTGAGAATCTCCCCCCCATATAACCCCAATGTAGCACAAAGGGAGACAGGCACTGCCCCAGTAAGAGGAAATGGTAAAGCACACAGGGACATTTCACAGAAAAGAGGGGCATGCTGGGCTCAGGAGAGAATTAAAACAATGTAAAAGGGACATAAAAATTTCTCCTTTCCCAGACACTAGCTGTACCAGCACCTCAGTGTACCCCTTATGGGAGGTCCCATTGGGACAAGGACAAATATGCTATGTAAACTCCCCACTCACTAGTGGAGAAATTAGAAATTTTAAGAAGGAAATGAAACCTTTAATTGAAGATTCTATAAGAGTAGCAGAACAATTAGATCAATTTCTGGGGCTTTCAAAACTTTGGTCCCATCAGGACCCCCTGGTAAATATAAAAGTGGGACCTGAGGGGGAAGAAGTTGTGGATTTAGTTGATACTGGGACAGCTCGTTCATCACTGGCCCGTAAGGTGTCAGGACTCAAATTAACAAATGAGGCCTTAAAGATAACAGGGGTAGAGAGAACCGGGATGACAGTACCACTTTTTGAGAATACTGTATTAAAACTAGGGGATAAAGATGAAATTGGGAATCAAGAAAAACATGAAATAAGGCCATAAAGATAAGGGTGGAACAGCCCAAGGAACTGAATGATATGGATTGCTAAGGGAAAGTTATATGGTATTAAGGGTGTTTGTGGAAACTGAAAAATTGTACTGTTTGATCTGTGGGTTTTGAAGGGAATGGGACAAACTGCTTTGATGGTATAAGAAAGTGTAATTGCTATTGGTATACAGAAGTATAATTGAGGGTGTGTGGAAGTGTAACTGACGGTACAAATAGTGAAATCGTGTACAAAGGAAAAAGGGTTAAAGAGAAAGTGAGTTTATGTGTGCTGGTATGAGAGCAACCCCCTGTATTGTTTCCCCCCCCTTGCAAGAACTCTTGGAGTGAGAGAGAGCCGGGTACGGAGACTGTTGCTGTAAGCAGCAAAGGGGGGAGGTGGGGAGGAGGGGGCAATGGAAGTGAGAATAGCCTTCATGTGCAGAGATGTAGGAAACCTGAAATCCCAGTGTTAGCACTGGACACCTGGAGAGAAGGAGGTGAAACTGAAATAGGATGTTAGTAGTTTATGTAATGATGAGAGTTTGGAAAGTGAGAAAGTTTGGGACAGACACAGGCTGGAGGAGGAAGGACTGGCAAGGTATAACAGGGATGTCAGGACTGAAAAGAGGTGAACGATATGAAAACAAAACAAAACTGATTGACAAACAGATAGTAAGGGAATTGGTGATAATAACAGCTGTTACTGTTGTGGTGCCAGAATAGGGCCGTAGGACCCAGAGATCCCCTCAGGGAGAGGTGGGGGGAGTGGGGGCTTGAAGTGCCCAGGGAGGGCTCCGCCCCACTGAAAGGAAAGCAGTGTGCAAACTGCAACGGGAAATTGCATCTAGGGAAGCAGGATAAAGAGATTTATTTTCTGGTGGATATGGGTGCTTCTTACTACTCATAGATGGCTTTGTAACAGTAATAGAAGCTACTGCCCAACAAGAAAAGGTTTACGGTTTTTTTTGGATTAATTAAATATAAACTAAGTAGGAATACAGAAATTCTTGTACCTGCCAGGTTGCTCTGGCAAGAAATTTAATAAAACTGGAGCTAAGGGTCCAACAATATTGACTGTTTAAAAACTGTAAGTCTGGCATTAGCACAAATGGGGAAAAACAATGTTGTACCCCAGGAGTCACAGCAATATCAAACATGATGCACTTAGGGGTGTGGGCATCAGGGCCAAACATGAAGCCCTGAATAGAAGTTAAAAGCAAGAGATTGCCCAGTCAGGGTAAAGTGGTACCCTATAAGGATACATAACTGTAGAAGGATAGAAGACTTTCTGGAGTTTGGACTCCAATTTTGCAAAAATTTTTGATAGCAAGTGCTGTAGTTTGGTACAACACTTGAAGGCAAGTAATAGAATTGTTGAATGCATACACTCAGTGGTGGCAAATCCATGCACTTTATTAACCCAGTTAAGGAATGAATAGGTGGAGTTTACCTTCTGGATTTGAAGGATGTTTCTTCTGCCTGCTTTCTGTATCACGGCTTTACAAGTCGGTGTGCAGGTTTGGAGGAGCTATCCCCCTTGCACCCGGCGCTGCGCAATGCTGGAATAAACATACCTGCTTTACAACCCATCTCTGGATTATAGAGTTTGATTCCGCAAGTCAGCTAAACATTTGTGGTTGGTTTTTCTTTTCCCTAAACAAAGCAACCTGTTTTCTGCACTTGCTGTGCCTTACGAAAATGCACAGAAATTAGGCAAGCCTGAGACTCACCAAACACCACATGTGACATTTTGTAAAAGGTCAGTTTTGCAGCAGAGAACCACATATAATTATACCAAGTGTGCAACTACTTTTCCCATGCAGCAGCAGGCAGCAATGAGGCTGTTCTCATAATAAAAATACCATTTGAAAAGTAGTGTAATTAAGTGTATATCATGATGTACCCAGTAGCAACGAGAGCTCTATTAACAGCTTCTGGAACAAGTAGATCACTCCCATCCCCTGCAATGACTTTGCCTCCAATATCGCATGGCTGATAAATTGCAGTCTTCTGGATATGAAATATTTGCAAGTAATTTGCAAACTGCAGCTAATCAGAACCGTCTTCCATATTGTCACCAACCACTTCAGGCAGCATTGTTCCATTTTGACATCTGGCTATGAGGCATTCATGCACGGCATTCACATACATAGGTCAATAAATAGGAGGGAGGGTGATTTCAAGTACTTATGCTTCCATCAGTTTCTTCTGTGTACCTGTGCAGTAGCTGCCCATCTCACCTGGTAGGTATGAATGCTGTTTTCTACTCCAGGTCAATAAAAGCCTCCATGTTGACATCCACATGCAGATTTGTCCAGCTAACACCATGGAGAAAAGCTTCTAAAAGTCAGTTCAAGTTTTTAATGAGATTGCTGAGCATAAAACCACATGATTCCCATGATTTTTCACAGATTGTTTTCTGCAAACCTGGATCTCACAAGCCTACAAGCAAGGAGAAAGCTTATCGGCACAGCAACAAATAGTACGATTGTGGGTTTTTTAAATACAATCAGTATATTGTTCTATCACCAGCTGCTTTTAAGGCAATTCACTCCCATCAAACTCTCAAATATTCACCCAAGTCGGCTTTCATCCATGTTTTTACCTCCTGAGCAATTGAATCTATAGGAACTATTGGACTTGGAGTCAACACAAGGACATACTGCCAGCTGAGAACCTTTCAGCTAATTCATCCAACAGCATCTAAAGGTTCGAAGCTCACTGAGGGGGAGAACAGTATTTGGGATAATAGAATTCCCCCCAAATGTATTGGGTTTATTTTTCTAAGTTTATTCATTTAAAGCTGAATTTGCACAAGTGAGGGAAAGCACCTTTCTTCCACACTGAGGAATTGGCACCATCTTCTCTCCAAAGAAAATTCTTTAAAAAGGCCCAAAAATTAAGTATACATAAATATTAATGTGTATTCATGCTCTTCTCTCTGCCAGAGTTCTGCTAAGTACACCAGTCACGTGAAAAAAGCAAGCCAGGCCATCCTGAACAAGTACAGTTATTACTGCACAATGGGTAAATAGCAATCAGTCCTAGAGATACTGTTCCTATACAGGGGAGGCAAGACAAAAATAAATAAACCCTCAACCACAATAAAATCCAAACCCAGTTTAAGAAAGCTTGTATTTATTTCAGCCTCAATGGAGTCAGTTTGAAACTGTCAGAGAGACACTGTACACCTATATACAAATTTAAGAACACAACGGAGTAACTGTTACTGTTTATTAACAACCAGTTTTAATAATACGATAAAAGTATGTCCTGAGAAAGGGGAACAAACATGCTTCTTCAAGGTTTTTTAGCTGTTCTGGATCTCAGCCGTCGCTTGATGATCAGATGATCACTTTCCTTCTTTTGTTCCTCAGATTCCTGAAGAAAACATTTCAAAAGTTACTCATCTTTTCACACAAGACTGACAAGCTCTTCTTGACCCACGCAAACATATTTCTTCCCCTAAATGGATTTCAGAATGGAATTTGCTTATTATATTTTATTCAGAAAACTATGGGATACCGAGATCATTTTAATGCAGCTTAATCACAAGGAACAAATATGGAGAATGTACAAAATCCTGTTTATCTTAAAAAAGCACACACATCTGAGGAAAGCCTGAAGGCAGCTTTCATTTTGAAATACTTGTTTTCAAAAGAGTATTATAATACTTGTTTTGTGAAACATGAAGCGTTCAGAAAACATTTTTAGCCTCAATCCCTGTAGCTATGACTTGCCCAGAATTTCAGTTCTCGGTTCAGTTCCATGTTCTCAGAACTACAGTGAGAAAAGAAATTGTCTCATCTTCTTCATCCTCTAACAAAAAAAATATAACATTTTGGTTTCTGCCCCTATCATTCGTCAAATCATCAAAGAATTCAGAAGGATATTACAGTATGGGCAAATGATCACTTTGCTGAACAGAAAAAGGACTCTAATATAATTAAAAGATGCAGTTCCAACAGAGCAAGAATGTTCTTAGCACAATAGCTGCCGACAGAGTCATGAAACTGGCACATCAGATCCTTTGCAAGTTGGCTTAGACAGGAGATCATAGTTTAAGCATACCTAAAAAGCTGTCTAAGTTGTGCTCTAGAAAAGCGTGTAGTAGAATAATCCCACTCCGACACACTGAAATTATCTATGATTCCAAATTAGAAGACATATCCATGATTGCTACATCACCTACTTAGTAAACTGTAAGCCAGCCAAACACAGAGATCTTTGAGGACAAAATAAAACAGAACAGCAGGAAGACCAACAAGAATGACTTGGTAGAATAAAGAAATACCTCAGTACTTTCAACCTCCCCCTGCAAATAGATGAAACCTCCAGTCTGTTTGGACTCCTTAGTAGTTTATTTTAAGCCAAGACTACAGTATAATCGCTTACCGAAGAAGCAGGTATATCTAGAGGGCCAGAAACGACAGTGGAATACAGCTTCCTTTTGGATCGTTTTGGCTTGGTCTCTCCTTCTTCGAGACTTTCAGGTTCATTTGATTTAGGAGAACTTACTGCTGACATCAGCTTCTTGGCTAGAAGAAATTTGTTTTGATACATAAACCAATCAACTTACTGGTTTTGTGAGTCTTTAAATCGCTGAATGCAAAAAAAGCTTCGTAACAAACTTGGTTTATAAATGACACGTAAAATTTAAGTGAAAATACTCAGAAATTGTATTTGTTCATCGAGGTTCTTTATTGCTTCTATAGCTGAAACTGTTTATAGGTTCAGGTACGGCAGATTAAAGCACGCATTAAAATGGAGTATGAAAGACAATCATGGCTCAGAAGTCGCTGGAAGTCAGAAACTTCAGCAGGAGTTAAACAACAGGCCTAACTTTCGTGCTGACAGAAGCACAAGACAGAACCAACTTTCTCTGTATACTTGTAGGTTTTCACAAATGTAATAATGAATCTCTGAAGAGACGAATAAATGCATTTACTTCATAAATCAAAGGACAACTTAACATGGCAGACAAGTCTAAGAACACATACATTAATAGCCTACAGCAGAAACAAGCCATTCTACAATGTCTAGAAAACATGGAATAAAACTTATTCTACACCAACCTTTAGAGTGTATAATAGAAGGAGAGCTTTGAATAAAATCTCCAACTTTTTGCAGTGTTTCATCCTTCTTTTTAGTCAGTCTTGAAGCATGTACTCGCTTTCTCAGGAAGTAGTCTTTTCCGGATTTCTGTTCAACAGAGATGTGAACATGTGAAACAAGAGCATTGTTTAAACTTCATTTTAGTTCAACGTTATTTTAAGTTGACATTTTGAGCTTTACTACTGACACCTCTGTTCATTATGCTGATGATACCACAACGGCAAGTAATGCAGACAATTTTATACCCTTTAGGGAGTTGTCAAAATCTCAGCTATTTCAAGGCATACGTTTCTTACAGTTTCTTAATAAGGCAGTAGTTTCTTTAAAAGTAGCTCCCAAGCTGTGGAGTTGTTTCTTACATAAGCTGTTCTAATTACATAAAATAAACAAACATACAAAACAGAAGACAACAGATGGGAAAAATCTACTACTCATACTCTGACCATGCCAAGGATACTGCTATCACATGTGAACATCTGTTTTTAATAACTGCCATGCATATTAATGATATGAACCTTAGTTTAATACAAGGGCTTCACTTACAAAAGCACACGATAATACACTAAAGCTTCTCTTCCCAACTATTCAGTGTGCAATATCCTTCCCTCCAAATCATTACACAGTACAGCCATTACACGCTTTGGGGACAGACTGACTTGCCCTTTGGTTAGCTTATGGAATTTAATAGGAAGAGCTCATAAGCATGTAAGATTCCCATTCAGGTATACACATAAGGATAAGACACTGCTTCTTTCGTGTGACCACACAATTACAGGAAGTCCCAAGCTAGCTTCAAAACTAGAACAAAAAACAACCATTTTCTCGTCACTTGCAGAGGGTGAATTAAAAGCCATGACAGATTTTGTATTTTTCATGTTCTCATTTTTCACAAAATCCTGGGAAAATAAGACAAGTTTCAGCCATGATTCTTTTGGAAAGAACAATTGATGTCACAAAAGTGAACACTTTAAAAACTTTTGCTAATAGTAGGGAAGTATCTGCTAGTGGTAACTATTCCACTGTAAATCAAATAATAAATAAGCATTCAATTATAAAAACAGGACATTAAGATATCAGTATTAGACATCTCACAATGTCTAAAAAGCTGATTTATGTCTACAGGTTTCAAAGAAAATACACAATGGAGTTAAGAGAAATTCCCTTCTCTTAAACCATTATCACTGAGCTTGGCTATTAGTTTTGTTCATTAAAGCAGTTCATTGATTAAATTCTTCAACTACTTTACTGAGGTAGAAATAGCATTTTTTTAATGCTTAAATGAGAATGGTAAAAAGGCATCAGATATTTTGTTTTCTGTTGGGTCTAGGTCATACCTCATCCATGTCATCACTTCTTTTCTTTTTTGCCTTAGGCATTTTCACTCCTAAAGGTATCATGCTGCCGTGCTGCTTTATCTCCATCTTATCAGGTTGCAGAGGTGTCAGTGGGATTTCCAGCTCCGGTTTTGGGAACCGACTAGTTTTGCCATTTTCTGCGGACACTCCAGAAGAGTCGAGGACAGTTTCCAAATGCTCCTGATAGCACAGAAGAATTTTAAGTGCAAGTGTTAAGGTAGCCATGAGATTAAAAAGTTATAAAGCATCTGGAAAAGGATATGTAAGCATTCGATTTTCCTGCTGTAAGAACACTTGTAGGAAGACACAGAAGGAGTCTATTTCAGTTACAGCAGAGTTTTACCCCTCTTTCCTAGAACTTGTTACATTTAAAATTATTTCCAATCTATGATCACAAAAAAAGTTCTCCATGTTAAACTGAGCCTGATACTTTACAAGTCATTTTTTCTCAAGGGCACAGACAACTACACTTTTTTTTTAATAGAGAATGGTGGTAGAACTGACACGATTTTCTTCATCTCAACTCTGCTGTGTCAGAACTGGGCAGGAACAGGAGCATTTGATTCAAGTGTTCAATTAACTTCCAGCTTAATCTTAGGGAATTTGCCCTTCCTCTTCTACACTAGAGATGTTATTTACATAAGTAAGGTCCAGCTGGCAAGGTGCAAGCCCAGTACAAGTCATTAAAGAACTCCATTGCTATCTTTTCCCTGGAGAGAATACAGGCATTCAAGCAATGACACCGTACTTAAGCTGAAGGCTATCATGTACCTGCTCATGGTCAAATGGCAGCAAATGCACAGCTAAGTGACAGGGAAATGTCAGTATGCATTTCCCCAGCAGCACTTACTGTCCACAATCCACCCAATCCTGTTTTTCTCAACAGGAACAACAAAGTCAGAACTGAGATCACCTGGACTCCTCCTTCTCTATGGCAGGAATTCAGCTAGCATATCAAAAATGAGTTCAGATGCTGGTTGAACACATGGAAGACAGGCTGCTGGGGGCATCAGAAAATGGTAGATGGCTGCTTCTACTGCTGCTAGTAACTAGCAAACTCCAGTGTCCCAAACACAGACTAGCAGCTTTTACTACTTACACTGTTCCGACCCCCTGAGGGGAGTCTTCTTCCTCTCAAAAAGTTACCAAAGATTGTAGAAAGACAAAAAGTAGTCAGAGCCACTTTATCAGGCTCTGCTAAGAATCTGAATGGAGTATCACCACCCACTGTATTTCCAAGAATTAAGTTGGTTAATAAATACTTTGTTTTTAAAATATATGTAACTGCTATTTTATGAAAGTTAGCAATTAAAAACTTATATAGGAATGATTAACATCATCTGCTAACAAAACAATATCCAGAAATCCTGCAGAGGAAGAAAATAAGTTCAATTTGCTGTGCCCGTTTCAGTGGCTCCATGAATTTTTTCCAAGTAACTTATCTAATCATGAGCCACTTCATAAGCATTAACATGAGGAGAGTTTTCAACAGCACCTGACAAAAATTCATCACACAATTGTTTCAACAGCTTTTATTCCTATCAAAGGCTATAAAAACAGGTGATCTGATCACCTTGAAAGGGATAAATAAATTAAAACTTGGGAATTGTTTAGAGAACATGAGATCTTTTCCTACTCATTCCTTATCAAAAGCAATACAATCACAACATTTTCAGATCTGAAGTTTCATACTAACCTCAGATTCATTTAATGAAGTGAGGCTCCTAGTACATCGACGTGACAAATAATTGTCTTCAGCTTTGCATCTTAATGGAATACTTTCTCCAGTTTTAGTTTTGCTTTGTTGTTTCCTAGGCTGTAAATATTTAAAAGGAGTAAAGATTAGGCTATGCATTAGACCTCCAAAATATCTCGAGTTTTCTGAAGTTACAGTGTAAAACCTCAAGCTCAGACGCCACATGAACACGTAAGCTGAAACACAGCACAAGTGTGGGAAGGTAGTAACATCTATTCATTGTGTGATCTTCAGATACACCCTACTGGGTCTCACTAACAGTCTCAGGCAGTATTCTGCCTCCAAAAGAGAGAAAGCGAGACATTATTTAGGGACAAAATCTGTAACGCTGGTCGTTTTGTCATCCATTCCCCCCATACTCTGCACGCTCACAGCTGCTATGTTAGAACACCAAAGGCTAAACCTCTGCCTAATCTTCAGCATCCACATATGAATACATGGAAAACTGCATGGAAAAGTTCCATAATGTACACAGAGAGATGGTGTTCTAGTAAATAAAATATTTTTGAGAAGATGAGAGCTCATGTTTGAGTGGAAGACAAAAAGAACCAACAAGTACTCATCACTGAATATGTAGTTAAAGGACTATATGCTAAGAAAAATGATTCCAGCTCCAGTATCTCCTAGGAAAACAGAAGAACAAAAAGGGGTTAACAAGATGTTAAGTACTGACTTTCTCTAAATATAATCATACCTTTTCATTTACAGAGTCATTCCTTCTACTTTGTCTTTCTTCAAGTAAAGGTATTTCTGGCAAACACTGAGGGCTACTGTGGTCAATGCGTTGTTTTAATTCCTTTATAAAGTCATCTTTGTCAGCCAGTTCTTTTCTTAACTCTTCTATCACAGTTGCATTATCCTAATAAACAGTAAAAACTGCTGAGTTGTGGGATTGGCAAAAGGAATTAACACACACAAGCAGTATTGCAATTACTTAGTAGCATCAGTTTTAGAATTGCAGGCTAGAACACTTAACTACTCAAGAACAGTAACATTTCACGGATTTGTACGGTCACTGTTACAAGTGCAGTAGTCACAGAATTGCCTGGGAAGTTGTAATACAATATATTTTGATTCTTCTATTTTACTTATGTGCTTCAGCCTTCATCTCTCTTAAGATATAATAACCCGAGCTTTTATTTGTTCCCAAATCTTCGGTACTGTGAGAAAGTCGGCAGTTGTAGGGGAAGTTTTGCTATGAGAACATCTTTCTTCTCAGAGAAAGTGAATCCAAACATTCTCAAAAGAGCACAACTCATTTAGTCTTCTGTTTAGCTTCTGAAATTCTATGCTACGGCTTAGATTGGCTATCCTGATTAAAAGCTGGATGTTGAAATAAGAAATGCAACTTCCAGAGATCATCCCCCCTCTGCTTTTTGATGCTTCCCTTAATCTCTCTCCACGTCCCCTTCTGTCTTTTCATGCCATTGTAGATACTACCTCAGAGAAAGCAAAGAAAGTAAGAAACCTGAAACAGAACTACTGTCTGAGTATTGAGCCTAGCTTGGGATCCGGAAATGCTGTGAATTATCAGAAAAAGCTACAGATGTCCAGTATGATTGTAGGATCATAAGCATCAAACTGACATCTGCTTATCTGAACTACTGAAAAAATTGAAATTTTAGTAATTAACAGAAATTCTGTTTCTGAAGAACAAAAATAAAAGCTGGTGCTTTTTTTGGTTAGTTGCACATGATGTCAATACGACAGTGTTCAAGAACAGAAGCACACCCAGAATACAAAGAGCAGGTACAGGAGTCTTACAGAATTTATGGGTAGCTAATCAGGTAGGAGGAAAGGAGAGCTGACCTTGCTTGAATCCTTTAAGGCAGATTGTCTCAGTTCTGCTATTTCTGTCTCTTTTTGTATGGCATTAGAAGCCAAAGTTTTGAGCTGTTCTTCCAAATCTTCTACTAACTGATCTCTCTCCTCACGCCACTTTTGAAGATTATGGTCCTTTTCCTCCAGCTCCTATATTTCATGTTGAAAGAAAAGCATACACAGTAGAAACAAGCAGAATCTTTAAGACAGACTAGAATTAATAAGTTTTTCATATAGCGTAAATAAGGATTCAAGCTGATAAAAAGAGTTTATGGTAAGACATTTCAATTAACATATCGTGATGTCACTCAACAAGATCAGGTTATATGCATGTATTATATATGTATTTACTATGCAGATTATTGTATTTAAAGCAATCTGCCAGTGCTCTGTAGTGACT
Organism: Coturnix japonica; assembly: GCF_054131305.1. Taxonomy (NCBI): domain Eukaryota; kingdom Metazoa; phylum Chordata; class Aves; order Galliformes; family Phasianidae; genus Coturnix; species Coturnix japonica. The sequence goes on along the minus strand of NW_028188948.1, from coordinate 2,925,748 downwards.
AATTATTTGAATATCTTTCATGGTCTACCACTAATTTCAGTTGGCCACTTTCATTTTGCTCCAATTTTTTTTTTTTTTGACCTTCTTCCTGTTGCTTGGAAAAGGTGCTCTTAATTTTTATTAAATGAATGATGCAAGAAAAATACCTGGTTAAGTTGTTGGATAGTATAGTCTTTATAATCCAGCTCATCCTTAAACTGGTTATTAATCCTTTCAAGTTCATCCATCCTGTTCCTGAGGTATTCCTCCACAGAACGCATCGTGGACACCTGTAATGTAAGCACAGCTCACGGTTCATTAAAAGACTTCTGTAATCCAACCTGGCCAAATACTTCTTTGTTAAATAAAGAGGAATTCACAAACAAGTGCTGAGTAGGAAAACGACAGCAAGTGCAAGGTTACCAAGGAAGACATGAATTCATTTTTAAGCTTCAATTTTCCACCCCAAGCACACCCAATAAACTTTCAGACTAAGATCCTGCAAAATGGGTTTTAAAATATCTACTTGTTTAATAATTAAATTTTAACTATTAACATCACTGAAGCTGAAATTGAAGAAAAAAAATATACATGCTTATATTAAAGAGCCTCTGGAAATTAGTCTATTTCTCTTCAAGTAAATAGCATTCTTCTTCCCAGTTATCAGCGTTTTTTCACAAGACTTAGGTTTTAGGCTTTGGAGTTACCACGGATACCAATGGCAAGTCACCAGTAACTTAGAGATAATAACAAGTCCCCTCCAGAGGCAGATTAGCTATTCTCTTCACAAACCTTATTCCAGACTACTAACCAACTTTACTTTCCTCTGTTCATTATCTATGCGAAACCATGTTTTAACTTCTGGTCCCCTCTAGAGCTTCAATGGCAACTTTACCTAAGATTTGCTGCTAGCCACACTAGTGTGAAATTTCCAGCTTCATAGTTAAAGTTTGAGAAGTTTTAACAGCAGAAAACCAAGCATAATCTTACAGAAAAAAATAGCTCAGTTGACTACAAACCTCGCTTTGTACTTGCTGAATTTGTTTCTCGGCATCAGAATGTTTGTCTTTTAGATCTGCATACTCTTCTTCTTTCCTCTGCAAATCTTTTTTCAAATTCAGTACAAGGGCAGAACTCTCAGAAAGAATATTTTCTAGCCTTATGTTAAAAATAAAGAGACAAAGAACATTACTGTTACACATCTCATGGAAACAGCAATTACAGCTTAATCCATGCCCTGCCTGTTGGTTTCTATTTGTAAATAGACTCTTAAATCTATCTAGACCAGTGACAAGATTTAAACAATTACTTTTGAATTTCAGCTTGCTTCTCATAATCAGATTCTGAAGCAATAAATTATTCAGATGCTATTCTGAGGGATGGACAACAAAACCACCAGAAATCCCCATATTATTCTTTATTTCCTTGCACACTCCTGTTTTCCCTTGGAACTCAAGTAGCATACCAAAGCATCCTAAAGTAGTAGTTTGGCCATTGATAAGCATGCAGATGCATTAAGTCAAAGGGATGTTCCCATTAACTATTTTTAACTCTAGTTCATTCTCAAAGGGCTCTAAGTTAACTCAGTGGTTACTTACAATTCTATACGTTGCACTTTCTCCATTTCACTCTTTTCCTTTTCCCAAAGAGAATGTTTCATCTGCTCCAAGCTGTTTTTCAGCTGTAGAACTTCTTGAATCAGATTTGCTTTTTTGCTACTTAACTCTTCAACCTTTTTGTCTGCATTTGCAGACTTCTCCTGCAGAGTTGCTGTAACTGTCTCCAGATTAACAATAATAGATTCTTTTTCTTTAAGTAATTCATTGAGTTTTGACACATTGTCTTCCATTGTCTTGGAAACCTCCAGGAGATATTCAAGCTCTCTTATTTTTACCTCACAGTTGGCAACTTCCTCCTGAAATTGTGCAATCACTCTCTGATCTTCTGCAGTCCTTTCTTCAAAGTCCTGAGTTTTCTTTTCTATTTGCTCATGTAACTGATTCACAAGATCATCTTCCTGACTAGTGTGAGTTGTAATCTCACATAGCTTCGTTACAAGTTGACGATTATGATTTTCAGCAGTATTCAGTCCCGCCTTTAGGTTTTCATTGTCTTGAAGCAGTGCTTTGATGTGCTGACTTTTTTGTGAGGAAACATCAACAATACTTCTGCATACTTCCCAAATCCTTTCAAGACTATAGTTAAAGGAGAGGTCCTGCACAAGATCTGAGATGGAAGAAGTCTGTGACTGAATGCATGCAGAACTAATTTGAGATGTCCCTGGCTCATCTTTTTCAGAGTCTGAGGAATCCTTTACACTGACAAAGTCAGTACCGATGGCGTGAAACTCTAAGTGACATTTGTATAATTCATCTAATTTGGTCCGCATTTCTTTTACTTGTGACACTTTATCAATTATATATTCTTTGGCAACTTCTATGTTGTTAGTTAGTTGGGCATTTTTGTCTTCTAGTGACATATTTATAGATTTCTGTTCATCCAGTTCAGAAGCAATTTCCCGATAGTCAGCTTGACCCTGCAGAATTTGTTCACGGAGGGCATCAGCTGTTTCTTCAGAAAAAGAAAGCTGAATACGCAGGCTTGTTACCTGCTTACTGAAATCTTCTTTTTTATTTTTTTCTCTTCTGCATTGTTCTTCAAGCACAGTTAAATGATGTTCCAAAATTTCAGTTCTTTCCCTCAGTGCAAGTACTTCCTTTCAGTACGTGGAGCACTTTTGTTTCATGTGTTCAATTGTCCTTTGCTCTACAGTGTTCTTTTTCTTTCTCTCATTTACAACTACTGTAAAACAAACAAACAAACAAACCAAAAAAAAAAGGGAAAAGGAATGTAGCTCAGATTGATTAAAATAATTATTACATAGCAGTTCACAACACCAAGTAGCAACTTCTAAGTGAAACACTGTCGTAATATGCAAGCCATACCCTCACATCACATAGTATTTGATACTAGTGAAGGAATTAAAGTCCTCTGAACACGTAATCAGGTGCCTCAGATTTCTATACAGAATTAACAGCAAAAGGTTTTCAGTCTGGAAGAACACTTTTACCATGGCACTACTCAAACCTTCCACTCCACACCAGTAGAAAATCTAATTAGATTTAAGGAACATGGGAATGAGATAGATAATTCACAGCTATATTCTTTCTATCTTCCGTGCTTCAGCAATCCCTATAAGGCAGCCAGGAATCACTCCATCTACATCTAAATGGTAGATAAACAGTTCTCTAAGAAATTTCATTCCAACTCACAGTCCTCTTATTTTCAAAAGAAAGATAAAACCCTGGACAAGTTGATCACTTAAGTGTTGATATCTGTCTCTCTTATTCAGTTCATCTCTAAACAAAATATGAGGATTCCTACTTCTGTCCACACTTACTCTTTTGCATATAAAGTTCACTCATAAAGTTGTACAAATTTGCAGATTCAAGTTTCCATAAATATTCCATTAGCTTGGGGCTGTTTTTTCTTTAACTGGTGAGCAATTAGCTAAAATCACATGCATTTTCTTTCTATCAAAAGCAACTTCTGCTGTATTTCATCATTGCTTTAGAATCCAGTTATGTCCATTCATAATATGCATACTTTAAGTATTAAAAAAATAAATATAAGTCAAGACTTACTAGGGATTGGGTCACCACAACAATATATTCCATGGTGATTCTTGTACAGTCCTTTTATTACTACAACTACAGAAATGCAGAATTTTATAGCACCCACGTGCAGCCTGCATTACATACAGATTCACATGTACTGCATGGAAACAGCCTCTTAACTCATCTAAGGAGTTTTATATACAGCCCTCAACTGATTTAAAAGTCATACTGAAGAAACAGCAGTGGCATATTCCACCCCAAACCAGGTTTTGGGTTTTGACTGCTGCTCCCAGCAACACTAGTGAGGGGAATATGATTTATAAGTAATCTAAACACTTTATGCTGAAAACAACAAGCAAGCACTAAAGCAAGATAAATAAGACTAGGGAGAAGATGTGTAATGTTCAGTCTAGAAGCTCCTTACAGAGGAAGTAGGGAAAAAGCATTATTACAGAGCATAGGAAACAAGACCTAAAAGCTCAGAGAATGGTGTAAATACCCTGAACTTGAAGCTGAGATAACCTAGCATCTCCTAAAACACTTTTGCTCGTGCTACTTATATAACTAATTCTACAAAAGAACCAGCACAACATACCTGTGCTCATTGTTCTACTGTGTATATTTAACATAGCTAAAGAATATATATTAAGCGGTTTTTGAAATTGGACGCTATTAATACTCACAAATAGAAGAAAATTTTAACATGATTGAATACTCAGTACTTCTTAACAGAAAACTTCGTGCTGACATTGTGACTATCAGCTACCCATTTTAATTCCTATGTGGAGCATTGCTGTCATTAATTTTTAAATGAGAGCTTTGGTCATATGATTAGAACAAACCCACTACTATTTGGAGTATGGAGGAGTCCACATCCCTCCCTCAGTCTCTGGTAAGATGCTTATATGTGATGCCATTCAGTGGTCACATTAGGATTCAATATTTATGCCAAATAAAGGCAGCAGGGACAAATCATCCAAGAACAGTATCTCATCCAAAGAAGGCCTTGACTTTCTCCCTTGCACATATTTTGCAAGAGGAATACAAGAAAGGAAGGGACTACAGCTAAGTTTTAGATTTTCCCTTCTACATTGTATATGCCTTCCGTAATTCTAGGAACACTGATGCTCAGCTGTGCCCAGAAGTGAAGTTAAATGCATTAGAGCTTATCCAAACCATTTTGCTCAAATATTGCCCATGAGCGAGCAATTAGCAGGTCGTCAACAATTTTGATAGTTGCTTCAGGAAAAACAAAACAAACAAACAAAAAAAAGCACTTGAGCAGCTGATGCTACTCAGAAGATCAGCAACAGCAGTTGAAACAATCCTAAAGAAACTGCTTTAAAACTATTACCAAATCTGCAAGTGCATCAACAGATGAGGAAAAAGCAGCAAAAAGGAAAAAAATAGTGCAAAAAACTTTTAATTGAATAACATTCAAAAATGAACAGCATAGGACCTTCTGAAAAAGGGATATTTACATAACAGTTACTTCTATTTACAGTTTAACACAGTGGCTTTTCTCCTTATACCATAAGGTACGTGCTTCACAGCCTTTTGCTTCCTATCCGGAATAGGAAGCAATTTATTGTTTTGGAAGACACCCTGTTCAACGATGGAAGAAACTGTACCTTTCTTTGGAGGTGGCTCTTCCACAGTAGGCTTATCCTCGTCAGTACTGCGCTTTCTTCCCACTTCCAACTCAGTTTTCTCTTGTTTCAGTGCTTTAACTGAAAGCACTGAAAATTGGCTGCTTTCAGTTCCTTTATTAGTGTTCTCTTCTGCCGGTTCTGCTTTAATGGTAGTTAAATGGTAGGTAGTCTTTTCCTGTATTGATATAAGATCAGTTACATTGAAGCTTAACAAAAGGAGCACTTAAGTCTCAGTAATCTTCTGTAGGCAAATATTTACACAAAACCATACAGCTAAAATATTTACCCAGTGACTCTATAGACATCAGTTACAAATTTCAATAGCAGACAGAACAAGTACACCTTCAGATAATGACAAGTGCAATACTTGGTAGAGTATACAAGGGAAAGCAAGAGCCTAGCAGGTTACAAAGTAAAAGACTTGCACACAATCAAGAGTTTACCAGTTTATCAAAGAATTTCCTGTTTCCAAGAAGTCAACAAAATTACAAACATGGTCAAAGAGCAAATGGTCAGCTCTCATACAAGTTCATCACATCACACTTCTGCTAAGCTGCTAAAATCACTTTCATCGTGACAGATATAATCCAACCTTAAAGCTTAGTCAGCTCTGTCACGCATATTTTAGATTGTGTCCTTGACCACAAGCGAAGCTTCCTTACTTACAAGATGAGGATTGTTAAGCCATGCTGGCACTGCCAAGGACTGATTATTCATCTTTAGTAACTTATGAAAAGAAAAGCCTCAGAAGTGTTCAGGCCACACAATCTCACAGATAGAGTTGGAGCCTTGTTCTTGGAAGAAGTAATAGGTGAGGACATGACTAGTCATCACAGTCAGCTTTAATACCATGGAAATACTAAGTTGCAGTGATGCAGACAGTCAAAGACTAAGAAGGGTCAAGTTGCTAAGCTTACAAGGTTAGAGATCTGAGTGACAGAATTAACTATAAATGTTTTCAGAGCTACTTCAGGCTACCAAACATCAAAAAATGAACAAAAGCCACCAGAAGTGGTACGCACACATACTTAATCAAGCTAGTCTTCACATATTCAGTAGCTCGCGGTACGTTAGTCAGGATAAAGTTTTATGGACTGCATAGAACGTGGAGATATCCTGACCATTCATACTCATACTTCCAACTCTACTCAACATACTTTTACTGTTGCTCTTCCTCTGATGTAAGAGTGTGAGGCAGGAGTTAGTGGAACACACTGATATTTTTGTTGTTTGTGTTAACAACAACTACCTTCAGATAAATTTGAATTGTTTACAATTTCAAGCGAGTACCAGCTACATACAGAAAATCAGTTTTCCAAAAATGTGTTGATTACAAGCATAGAATTAGTGTTTTTCTTTTTTTGTATAAGGATACGGAGATGTGTAAAACTCACATAATCTTTTCCTTTTTCTTCTAAATGAGATTTTAAGTCTTGTAGCTCTGTAATAATGTCATCTTTCTGCACCACGATGTCCATTAGCTCTCGAATCCTTTCATTTTGTGCATTCATTTTCTTGGAAATAAAAAATAAAAAAAATTCAGTCATCAGTTTCTAATGGAGTGTTGAGTAGCTGAATTACACAATGCATTAAAGGCAAATTCAGTTAAGCTAAGCTCGGTAAGAAATCTATTAATGGAGCCTACTGGAATAGTATTTTAAGCTACCACAAGTTGGTATTAAAACAATTTTACACAACATCTTCTTGATAAAGTTACCTCAGTTGCTTCTTTAAGTTGCTCAACAGACTCATCCAATTTAATCATCTGCATTTCAAAGTCTGTAACACACAGAAAAGGTTGTATTACATAAGTAGCCAATAGATAGTTTATTAAGTAATCAATTTTTCCAGATATTCTAATGTTTAGGTAGCTTTTGAACAGATTAATTAATTTGCATGTGGTCTTCACTTATTGGGAGTGATTCAAAAGTTTTCTATATTTCTTGGAACGAAAACATTGCATCAACAAGACATAAAGAAGAGTAGAGATTACAATATAAAAGTAAAAATCAAGATATAGACATTTAACCCCATACTTACGAAAGCGTAAAGCTGCTAGTTGCAGTTTAAAGGAGAGGGGGAAAAAAAGAAAAGAAATAACCAAAAACCGTGGAATTGCTGAACCTGAATATACACAAGGAACAAACTATCACTATGTTCGAAAGGTAGAACATCTCCTCTAATTCCTACTCAAACTGGTTATTTCTCTTTTAGATTAATGAACTATTTCTGTCTTCTACCTTTCACATTGCATAACTCACCTTTGCTCTTCTGCATCAGCTCTTCTTCAGTTTTAAGTAGTTTGGTGTTTTTCTCTGTTAGCTCTTCTTTGGTCTCCATCAGTTCAAAGTTAGTTTTCTCCAGCTGCTTTTCAAACCAGCCAGTATCTTCCTTCAGGTCCCCCAGGGATACAATGGAACTATGTGCTGCCTCAGTTTGCTCTTTAATATCCATGACATCATAATGCACAGAATCAAGAATGCCCTCAGGATCAACACAGGTGTCAGGCACTATGCTATGTTCTCCACCCTGAAACGTAATTTATAATCAGTTAAAACTGGTGAATAGCTGACTACATAGTAGCTGTTATTTCTACAGATAGTCTGGATAGCCACTATGAAGACAGCCATACAAGAAGTTTTTAATTTCAGCTTCAAAACTCACCTCACAAATTCACATACAACATGACAGTGATTCGTATGGGGGGAAGATAAGTGGCATTCTAGTAACAGCTAATATATTTTATAGTATTTGATGACCACGCTCCCTTTTTTTTTTTTTTTTTTTTTTTTAAATATTACCCCAGATTGATCTCCTTCAAATTTAACGTACAAGTTCGGACTCCCCTTTTCTTTGTATACAGCGTAAATTTTCATTTTGTGTTGCAGAAACAAGGAAAATGCCCAAATTCCCTAAGCTTTCTGAAACTGTTCTTAAGGCTCAGCAACTATTCCTGCTAGATGAAGAATAGATGTATCTTGCTCATCATACAGCAACACAGCATGCACTTCTTTGTAAACAGCCTTGTGTTTCTATAAGATGTGCCCATAACATTTAAATAGTAAAAAGGAAAATATTTAAGAAAAAAAAAAGGAAAATATTTAAGAAAAAAAAAAAGAAAAATACCAGGGTGTCATGGTTTAATAATTTTGTAATTTTGCTATCAGTATTCCACATCATAACATCATATAAAGCATGAATAATTTTACTGAATCTGCAACTTACAGAAGAACCAATTACATGATCCTGAAGCAGTCCGCGTTCCACGACAAATGTGGCGTGACTTTACAAAAGCAGCTCCAGAAAAGCATGCCAGTGCACTTGCATTAGTATATGGCAAAGGGGAAAGGAAACCCTTTGTGAATGAACTAATTGGCAGACTTCAGGAACCTGAATTATTTATAAGCGCTACAGAAGTTAATCTGTATACTTCAGCCATTGTCAAAATTGTGGAAAGATTAAACAAAATCGAGGGAACACAAAATGATATTATTGACAAATTGGCTAATGTGCCTGATGTAGATGAATCCACGGTGGTACAAGATGATGGAAACCAGGATTTCCACAATCGCCTATTGAGGAAGCTGAACAACATGAGTTCCTCTCGACCTGTATCATCGAAAATCTCAACCATTAAAAAGAGACGTCCTCGTATTCAAGCAAATGACAATGATAAGTCACCTCGAATCAACGATGAGACTACACGTCTTGCCTTGTTGCTTTTCCTCTGTAGTCATGGGGAGGACATGAAGAAGTGGTGTAATTCATCCACTTCTGCACTTCAGGCACGAGTGAAAGAATTACAAGGTGAAACAACTACCAAGGTGAACTCTTCCAAGAAGGGGAGAGTTCCAGTTGCTGCAAGCCACCAAGGTAAACAATAGAGGGGCCCTGCCCCCAGACAGGGGGGGGAAAGGGACAATAGAGTATACTGGACTGTGTGGATTAAGTGGCCTGGCACATCTCAACCACAGAAATATAAAGCCTTGGTGGACACTGGTGCACAATGCACCCTAATGCCCTCAAGTCACCAAGGTACACAACCAATATATATCCATGGAGTGACTGGGGGTTCACAAGAATTGACTATGTTGGAGGCCGAAATAAGCCTCACTGGTAAAAACTGGCAAAGGCACCCTATTGTGACTGGTCCAGAGGCTCCATGTATACTGGGAATCGATTACCCTAGGATGGGATATTTTAAGGATCCCAAGGGGTATCGATGGGCCTTTGGGATAGCTGCTGTTAACACAAATGGTGTTTATCTGCTGTTAGCTTTACCTGGTCTGTCAGATGATCCTTCTGCTGTGAGGTTGCTCCAGGTAAAAGACCAAGAGGTACCAATTGCTACCAGAGTGGTTCACAGACGGCAGTACCGCACCAATAGGGATTCATTGCTCCCCATTCACAAGCTAATTCACCAATTAGAGAATCAGGGAGCGATTAGCAAAACTCACTTGCCTTTTAACAGCCCCATATGGCCAGTGCATAAAGTCAGTGAAGAATGGAGGTTGACGGTGGATTACCGTGGCCTAAATGAAATCACACCTCACAGAATCACAGAATCACAGAATTACCCGGGTTGGAAGGGACCTCAAGGATCATGTAGTTCCAACCCCCCTGCCTAGCAGGGCCACCAAACATACACATTTACTAGATCAGGTTGCCCAGGGCCCCGTCCAACCTGGTCTTGAACACCTCCAAGGACGGGGCATCCACAACCTCACTGGGCAGCCTGTTCCAGGACCTAACCACCCTTCTAGTAAAGAACTTTCCCCTAACATCCAACCTAAATCTTCCCTCCTTCAACTTAAAACCATTTCCCCTAGTCCTGCTATTATCAGCCCTTTCGAAGAGTTTACTCCCCTCCTGGGAGTAAGTTCCCTTCAGGTACTGAAAGGCTGCAATGAGGTCACCCCGCAACCTTCTCTTCTCCAGGCTGAACAAACCCAACTCCCTCAGCCTGTCCTTATAGGGGAGGTGCTCCAGCCCCCTGATCATCTTTGTGGCCCTCCTCTGGACCCTTTCCAAAATCTCCATATCTTTTTTGTACTGAGGGCTCCACACCTGGACACAGTACTCCAGATGGGGCCTCACAAGAGCAGAGTAGAGAGGGACGATCACCTCCCTATCCCTGCTGACCACCCCTCTCCTGATGGAGCCCAGGATCCCATTTGCTTTCCGGGCTGCCAGAGCGCACTGCTGGCTCATGTTAAGTTTCTCATCTATCAGGACCCCTAGGTCTTTTTCAGCCGAGCTGCTCTCAAGGACAACTCCTCCCAGCCTGTACAGGTGCCTGGGGTTCTTCCGGCCCAAGTGCAAAAGCCTGCACTTCGCCGTGTTGAACCTCATTAGGTTCACCCGAGCCCAGCTTTCCAGCCTGTCAAGGTCACTCTGAATGGCATCCGTTCCCTCCACCGTATCAACTGCACCACTCAGCTTGGTGTCATCAGCAAACTTGCTGAGGGTGCACTCCATTCCCTCATCGATGTCATTAATAAAGATGTTAAAGAGCACCGGTCCCAAGACAGACCCTTGAGGGACGCCGCTCGTTACCGGCCTCCACCTGGACATAGAGCCATTGACCACCACCCTCTGTCTGCGGCCTTTCAACCAATTGCTTATCCATCTAGTTGTCCACCCATCAAATCCACCTCCCTCCAATTTGGAGATGAGGATGTGATGGGGGACCATGTCAAAGGCCTTGCTCAGGTCCAGGTAAATGACATCGGTCGCCTTCCCTTCATCCACCAACGCCGTCACTCCATCATAGAAGGCCACAAGATTAGTTAAGCATGACCTTCCCCTGGTGAAGCCGTGCTGGCTGTCTCGGATCACATGCTTGTTCTTTATGTGATCAAGCATGTTGTCCAGGAGGATCTGTTCCATAATCTTCCCAGGCACAGAGGTGAGACTCACCGGCCTGTAGTTACCCGGGTCGTCCCTGCTCCCCTTCTTGTAAATGGGAGTGACGTGACCCTTCCTCCAATCATCCGGGACCTCACCTGACAGCCACAACTTCTCAAATATGATGGAGAGCGGCTCAGCAACCACCTCAGCCAGCTCCTTCAGGACCCTGGGATGCACGCCATCTGGCCCCATAGACTTATACTCATTCAGTCTAAGGAGGCACTCTCGGACTTGCTCTACCCTTACAGTGGGGAGGGATTTACCTCCTTGGTCCCCACATGGAGGTATGGGGGTGCAAGACTTAGGGACGTGAAAAAGACTAGAATCCTGGCCACCAGTGAAGACCGAGGTGAAGAACTCATTCAGCACCTCAGCTTTCTCTTCATCTGTTGAAGCCATTTCTCCTTTTAAATTTACCAGAGTAGGCACGTCCATTTTGGCCTGTCTCTTCTGGCCAATGTACCTGTAGAAGGTTTTCTTGTTGTTTTTCACATCCCTCGCCAAGTTCAGTTCTGCCTGAGCCTTGGCTTTCCTGATCCCACATCTGCAAGTTCGGACGGCATCCCTGTATTCTTCCCAGGTGACACAGCCTTGTTTCCAGAGCTTGTACACCCCTTTCTTCACCCTCAGTTCTCTTAGCAGGTCCTTGCTGAGCCATGCCGGTTTTCTACCTCTCCTGCCCACTTTCTTAATCAGGGGAATGGAGACCTCTTGTGCTGCCAGGAGGAGCAGCACCTCCATTGAGTGCTGCTGTACCAGACATGACAGAACTCCAGTATGAACTGGAGTCAAAAGAAGCTAGGTGGTATGCCACCATTGACATTGCTAATGCCTTCTTTTCCATCCCATTGGCTGCAAAATGAAGGCCACAGTTTGCTTTTTCCTGTAGAGCTGTTCAGTATACCTGGAACCGTTTAACTCAAGGGTAGAAGCACAGCCCAACAATTTGCCATGGGTTGATCCAAGCTGTCTTGGAACAGGGTAATGCTCCCGAACACTTGCAGTATATTGATGATATTGTCGTGTGGGGCCATACAGCAGCAGAGATTTTCAAGAAAAGAAAACAGATAATCCTAATTCTTTTGCAAGCTGGTTTTGCCATTAAGCGCATCAAGGTGAAGAGGCCTGCCCAGGAAATCCAGTTCTTAGGTGTAAAATGGCAAGATGGGCATCGACACATCCCAGCAGATGTGATTGAAAAAATCACTGCTATGTCTCCTCCCACCAACAAGACAGAGACCCAATCTTTTCTGGGAGTAGTGGGCTTTTGGAGAATGCATGTCCCAAACTACAGCCACATAGTGAGCCCCCTCTATCAGGTAACACGGAAGAAGAATAATTTCTCATGGGGTCCTGAGCAGCAGCAGGCTTTTGAGCAGAGAAAACAAGAGATAGCCCATTCCGTGGCCTTGGGGCCAGTACGGACAGGACAGGATGTAAAGAACATCCTCTACACTGCTGCTGGAGAGAAAGGTCCCACTTGGAGTTTGTGGCAAAGAGCTTTAGGAGAAACCCAAGGCCAACCCCCGGGACTTTGGAGTCGAGCATATAAAGGGTCTGAGGACTGCTACACTCCAACTGAGAAGGAGATCTTAGCCATGTACGAGGGGGTTTGGGCTGCTTCTGAAGTAGTTGGGACAGAGGTTCAGCTCCTTCTAGCACCTCGCTTGCCTGTGGCCCCCCTGTCACGGACACAGGTAGATTTTTGTTTAAACCGTGACAACTAACCAGAATGCAGCATAAGGGAATTTTTAAGGACTATTTTTAACTCAGAAAGGTCAGAGATAGAAAGTTCACACTGATTTCTGGGTCACCAGCCTCACCGTACATCAGCATTTTTGGTTTTTAAATGATACATAAAGTTCTCAATGGCACTGCTCTGGTCGGTAGTTCTTTCCCTTTCCGTGCAGCTTGCTCTGTGCATGGCTTGTGAACCGCTATTCAGGCCAGACAGCTGCAGCCCCAAAGACCTGCCATAAATGTACAAATTCTACCAGGATAATGTCTTGGTAGTGGAGAAACAGGATGCGCAGTCATATGGCTCTCACACATACCTTGTACAACCAGCTTGGCTCTGGACTGGGCATCACCAGTGTCACAGGTGTACACGTCACTGTCACTTTTCTCCAGATTTTTTATGCTCAGCTGCAGGTCTCGTCCTTTCTGTGCCCTCTTGTATTTCCTGCCAGGCCTGAGCACAGCAATGCCTTTCCTCCATATGACGAAGGATGCGGCTTTCTCGCTCTGACATGTAAAAAGTGCACTTCCACTTTCTTCAGTTTTCACATCTGAAAGTTCCTTGATAAAGTAATTAGGTTTTTCTGGAAGGAAAAAAAAAAAAGGATGAGGGTGTAGGACAAAGGGATTTGTTACCCCAACAAGTCCCAAGCAGACAGAGGTGTCCTGAATCTCCTTTGCCCTCATTTCAGAATATCACATAGAGATGCAAAGAGTCTAAGAAGACCACAGAGTCCACCCATTTACATAGGTTTGATAATTCCAGTAGATATCTGGAAAGTTCAATACCATTATACATGCGCTGGTAGGATCTCATCTGATCAACTGCATATAGTTTTGATTACACATATTCAATATAGACTAATTCAGATTGCCATCTTTTCTTGGCTCACTAACACCCAAGATCATAGAATCATAGAATGATCACAGAATCATAGAGTGGCCTGAGTAGAAAAGGACCTCAAAGATCATCTAGTTTCAAACCCCCTCCAAGGGGTCAGCAACCACCAGACCAGGCTGCCCAGATCCACATCACACTGGAGAATCATTCAGTTTCCAGATTATTTTAAGGAAAAGATTTTAATCCATCATATTTTCTGAAAACTAAGAATTGATCCTGCTCAAGGAAACAGAAGAGAAAAACATCACCCACAGGCTGCAGATATTTACCTCGACTTCTCTACATGCCATCCCCAGTGTGCTTTTCAACTCACCTTGCACAGTGACCCTGGCTTTTGTTATGGAGTCCTCTGTCTCACAGGGGTACTCCCCACTGTCCTTGGCAGTAGAGTCATGGATGATCAGAATGGCCCCACTTCCCTCCTGCTGCAAGTCGTACTTATGGCTTTTTCTGATTGCTTTGCCATCCTTGTACCACCTGATGTTCAAATCCGGTTTTGACAGCTCACAGCTCAGGCTGATGTCCTGCCCTGCTGCTGCTGTCTTATCCTCCAGCTGTTTTGAAACCTCAGTAGGTTTTCCTGGAAGAAAACATTGCTTTTTGAGTAACATACACTTAGGGTAGGATGCCTCTCTCAAAATACATGCATCTACATGCTGGAGATAAGTTAGAGAGGCACTTGCAACAGACGCCATCCTACAGCCAGCAGTAATCTGCAAAGTACAGACAATAGAATTCCAGGCAGCATTTATTCTCTCTTAAATCTACCCAATTGAGGATGATGAACCATGTCTGAAAACTGCCTCTTTCTTCTCTCCACTCATCACACTGGGAGCCTCGGATGATGCTCTCAGATGCACATGCTCTAGATAGGAATTTGTTGTACAGCTAGATGATGTGAAGGCCATCCCTTCAGCTTATACTTAGAGGATATTTGCTCCCACAGTTCCCTCAACAGAGCATTCCTGATTTACTGTTAATGGAACAAGCTGTAGTGAGATGCCCATTTCCAACACTACCCCAGTGCTTTGGGTAGTTCTCACATTTGTGTCAAATGGTTCCTCCTTTTACTTATTTTTAAGAGAAATTCTCAGTGCTTCAAGGTTCAAGTAGAAGGTTGCTATTCACTTTAACCATATTATGAGTTAGCTCTCACGACAATCTTATCAGAAGACAGTTGAAGGAATCAGACCCCAGAATCTCTCCCATCTCATTGCCTTTCACAGAGAGGCTTTGGAGGTTAGACCACGGGCAGTAAAAACGACTTCCCCAGCGTCAGTAGGAGTCACACTTTTGATAATGAGAGTATATTTCCGACTCACGTTAGAAGCTTTAAATCGCCCACCATTTTCCACTCTGCTTCCATTCAGTGTCCAGTTGAACTCATCAATGCTTTCATGGGACAGAATGCATTCAAAAGTACAATCTTCTCCCTCCTGGATTTCAGTGGTTTTCAGCCGTTTGGTAATGCCACTATTCAGCTCTGGAAGGTAAGAGATACGTTAGTATGAGGTTTATATGTAGAAAAGGCATTTGTGACTGACATGAGTAGCAGCACTGGTGTTTTAACTCAGGATTTGCAGAACATGGCTGTGTTCCTTACTGATGTATTCTCTAAGACATTCTCCACTCAGAATTACCAGAAAGCTATTAAAAAAAAGAGACGTGAATCTCTTGTCTTTGCTCTGGAAGAACTACAATTAGAGCAGCTCAGTCCATGGAGCAGAATGAAGATTCAATGAGCCACAGAGGGAACAACCTAACAGAGAGGACAACTCTAGGATGCTGCGTGAGAAAAAGGGTTTTGCCTATGACAAGAAATTAAATGTTTCTATTAGCTAATTTGTTACCATCCTACCCTACTGGTGTTCAAACCATTTCTCCATTTTAGGGAAATTTAGAAAGGAAACATTTCCAGGACATTCTTGACGTGTTTGGTGATTTTCATGGCAAAATGAGATACATTTACATCAAAAGCAATGGGAATTTTCCAGACATCACTGCGCTAAATTGCAGTAATACACTTCTATTGTAGAAACTATTAAGGCTCGTGGGGGAATATGTGTAAGACATAGTGACCACACTGAATGTGCTTTCAGCACTCCTTTACTTTCCACAGTACTTACCCTGAATGCCGACCTTTGACTTGGCATCATCAGTGCCAATATCACAGGTATAGAAACCTGCATCTGACTTCTCGAGGTCATGGATAAGGGGACATAGGGTCTTCCCAGACTGTACCAGCTCATACTTGTTGCCAGAAGCGAGCACAACACCGTCCTTTTTCCACACTGGTTTGACCTTCTCTTTAGAGACTTCGCATTCCAATTTAATCACACCCCGCTCCTCATCAAAAACATCATCCAAGGACTTCATGAAGACAGCAGGCTTCTCTGCAATTAAACAGGCAAAACAGAACAACGTGATAGAGAAGTTGAGACATTTCCAGTTGCTTTCAGATTTTTAAATAGGGATCAATAAATCTTTACCAGTACTGACGACACCAAGATAGAACCTAAAGCGATTTCATGTCCGTTGACTGAATGCGCTTTATGGTATTCTGAACTAATCAGGAGGAGAATACAGGGAACAGGAGGGACAGCCTGCATTGCCGGTGGGTGGGACTGATATCATATGAAGTAATTGGGATGCAGCTCTTCTAAAGCTGGAGAGCCGGCATTGCCCTCACGTACAGCAGAGCTCATACAGCAGGCCTCAGGATTAAGAGGATGAGCTGCTGAACAATTTTGATTTTCCTGTTTTATTGACTCCTTTTATCTATCTTCTATTTCACACATCAGATGTTTATAATGGGGAAAAAACACCCACCAAATGCAAAAGAAAGGAGAAAAATGAAATCCTTCAAACTCTGGAGTGCATAGAGTAAAAGAGCTTAATTGCTGGGGAGATCAGATTAGAATCATAGTATCCTTAGAATTGGAAGAGACCCTTAAAGGCCATCTAGCCCAGCTCCCCTGCAATAAACAGGGACATTCACAGCTAGATCAGGTTACTCACAGCCTGGTCATTAGTCATCCCAGAGGCAAAACACACACTGAATGAGCTCTCCCTGCAGTCATAAATACTTGGAGACAACAGCATTGACACTGCATGGCACTGAAGCAGTAAAAGAAACTGCTCTTGTAACTCTTCTTGTGTTAAGGAAAATGATGATAAAAAGCAATGGAATGCTATGGCAGGACACCAAAACCATCCTCCTTCGTTGATATCTGCTGCAATGGAACCTTCCACTGGAAGAAAGCCCCTGATGTCTTGTCACCCCAGAGAGGTGAGCTTTAGAAGCAGGACTGCTGCACAATAGAATGAACTGGGGCTCCTTAGCATCTCTTATATCCAGGAGGGGTGTGATCAGACCCACCTATCACCTTCAGGCACGTGCTTTCTGACACCTTGTCTGACTTCACTGTCACTGTGCCAGCATCCTCAGGCTTAACCTGCTTCATTGTCAGTTTGCAGCAATTGCCAACGTTCTTGATGTCCTTGTAATTGTTGGTGTAAATGAGGTTGCCATTCAGGAACCATTCCACGTCCTCGTCATTATGGGACAGCTCGCAGGAGAAGACAGCAGAGCTCTCTTCTTCAATTTCTACATCCTGCAAGTGCTTCGTTACTTCTACATTGCGGGCTGTGGGGAAACAAGGTGAACTGTTACCACTGTTACTATAAATCATACTGGGATGTGGTAGAATGGTTGGACTAGACGATCTTTGTGTAGTATTCTCAGTGAAGATTATACATTTATAAAGTTAGCAGGAGAGAACGGCAGAAATCAACCTCAAGAAAAGAAATCTGAGGTGAAATAGGACATGTAAGAGACCACCCCCCCTGCTCTTACCTTCAGCTGTCAGCGTGGTTTCAGTCTCTGCAATTCCTGCCTTGCACTTGTACACACCAGCATCATCGGGCTTCAGCTTCAGAATCTGGAGCTCTGCTGAATGCTTATCCCTCTTGATCTTGTACTTCTCAGAGGGCACGATGGGTGTGTGGCCCTTGAACCATTTCACAACCTTTGGAGAAGGCCTGAAGTCACAGGACAGGATGACAGAATGACGTTCCAAAGCTGTCTTGTCCTCCAGCTTCCTGGTGATTTGTATATGGTAATCTGCAAAGCAGGGATGGAAGAGAAGAAAGGATGAGGACAATTGGAAGAAGAGGAAAGTCTCTTGCGTCTGCTCCATTTCAATTAATCTCATGTTCACAATGGTTTTTTGAACTATTATTGAATATTGAACTATTTGAACTAAAGATAAAAAAAACGATTGTCTATAGGGAATGCCATTGATTACATTTCTATAAAGTAATACTGTATATTATCTACCAAATGCAAGGTCCAGCTCTTGTTCTGTGCTTATTAAATTGCTCCAAATTGTTGAGGCTTTTATTCAAATAAGAGAGAGTTAAAAATATAACAAGTACTTTAGGATGTGAATGGATAATCTTACGCTGGGGACAACAGCGGACAAAAAGCCTGGAAGTTTCTTTCAGATGAAATCAATGAGAAATGGCATCAAACTTATGTCCTACCAAACTTCAACTTGTCTAGTTCTGAAATACAATTAATTTCACCTGATTTGACCTCTTTGGTATAGCCAAGGACAAAACCTCAGCTCTGTAGATCTGAATAGTAAGCACATCACAGCTATTCAAACAGATCTTTTACTGAGATGCAGCTGTCTCATTTAGTGTCCAACGACTTTGAACTGGAAATGGAGCAGACCCTCCAGACACACACACAATATTTCAAAGACCCCAGTGAAGGAAGGCTGTACGTTAATTAATTCTTCATCTTCATGATGTAAACCAAGCCAGGATATGTTACCTCTGACGAGCAGAGTTGCTGTGGATTTTGATTTGCCAATTGAGAACTGAATGGTGCCTGTCATATCAGTGGTGGTTTTCGGTATGGTCAGCTGGAGGATGGTGCCTTCTTGCTGCATAATCAAGTTTCTGCCAGCCTGTAAGACTTCCCCACGTAGATACCACTTGGGAGGTTTCACAGAAGGAATGGATATCTCGCATTCAAATTTGGCTTCTTCAGGCTCAGTCACATCCTCATCACACAGCTCCTTTACTAGATTAATGGATTGCTCTTTAAGAAGGATGGAACAAGAGAAAGCAGAGATTTAGAAGGAATGTAAAATACCCTTACATTATCACCCTACTTACTCACGTCAGCATTACTGCAAAAGAACACTACACCTATCAGCACAAAATGCCTTAAAACGTCATTAAAAATAATAGAAAGAAAGGAATGTTGTTAAGAAGTCAGACAATAAGACTGACAACCTGAAGAGAGCCCAGATCTTCTGATTCCCAGTCCAACATCCAAATCAAACCATGACCTTCCCATACCGCTATCAAAATCCTCGCATTACGAAATGGAAAAGAGGTTCAATGAAACACGGACGTTGATAATTATTTTGGATAAATACAGCAACTTAGCTCTGAACAACAAGTTTTCTCCTAGTAAAGGTCTCTGTAGGTCCAATGTAATAACTCTACTTAGGAGAAATTCATTTTCCAGGATTTTCTTGCCCTTATAATTGTAACAGTGGCAAAGGTGGGGACTGAACTCTTGAGTAGTGTGCTAACTCAAATGTCTCCCTTTTCTTTATCACACTTAACATCATATATATACCTAGCATTGTATATATTAAAAAAAAAAACAAACCCTGTGCTCTTTTCAAACATACAGAGAAAATGAAGAAAAAGTCAAGCTATGTTTTTATCCCTCAACGTTCAAACACAAATCTGAAGTCTAGAGGTAGAAAATCCACCACCTAAGAAAATAATCTGTTTTACTTAGCAAAAGTAAATTCCAAAAGAGAAGCTGCATATTTTGTGGGCAGAAAGGTAGGTAGGTAGGAGTTTTAATTTCTGTGAAAGGTTCTGGTGGTGTTTACCCTCCTTGACATTAAAGCAAAAGTTGTTGGCTGGTTTATAACATAAGATAATTTAAGCAAAATCGTCATCAGAAGCATAAGTACCTTTCACTGTAAGATGGGCACTTTTTCTGCTACAGATTTCATTTCTGCTGCATCCTTGACTTGGACACGTGTATAAGTCAGCGAGTAGGTCTTTCCTGAAGCAGAGAACCACAGAGTCACTAAGGCTGGAAAAGACCACTAAGGTCATCTAGTCCAACCTCCAACTCATCCCTACCAAACTGTGCTCTTGAGAGCAAACCCACAACTACACTTGGCTTCCTTGAGCAAAGAGCTCTGAGGCACATGGCCAGGCTGAGCATCATCCATCTGGTTTCACAGCATCACTGCCTGTTCTCTCATGTCAATGAAACCACCCATTCCCCCACATCCACATCCCCACCAAAGCGGAATCTAAACATGGCTTCTACAAGGACTGACCGAATGCGGCCACCGTCACCATTAAAGTACCTGAGACAGAAGGATCACACTCACTGTCAGACAAAACCTCTTTGGAGAGGTGAACTGACTGCCCTGTTCACCCCCACTTTGGAAATAACTGCACTCATTTCCTACCTGCTCCTGGCAGTGTGGGATGGTGGGATAGCATCACACTTCCCACACTAAGCTTCCCACCTGTCACTTGTTCCACCCTAACCTCAGTCCCAAAACAAAAGGGGAACTCCCTTCTGAACAATCTTCACTTCATTTCAGATGTCTTATATGCTTGATCTCCAACCCACCCCCCACTCAGGAGAAAAATCCCCCTCTTACACCCTACCATCTTGCCGCATTCTGATGTTGTCATCAGCCTTCAGCTTGTCCTCTTTGTACCACTGGCTCTGAACCTCATCGAGTGAAATCTCACAGACAAAAGATGCACTCCCATATTCATTCACTTCCACATCTTCCAGTGCTTTAACAATCTTGATATCTCCAGCTGTGAAGCACTAGAGATATATTTGTCAGGGTATTTCCAGAACTGAGTGCAGCATCTTTTCCTTACACATATTTGCATAGAAAATAAGTAGGATTTTGTTTTATTCTAAACCATCATCCATTCCTGAGTCTTTTCTGTCTTCAACACAGTCAATGCATTATTGCCCTTGAACTTAAAGACAGACTTACTAGCTACAACGGAGCTCCCTGCAAACAGTCTTCATGGAAACCAGAATCTAATTTATTCTAAAACCTTCCAAGCAAAATTAAGGGTAGAAAAACAATAGAACTGACTGAATCTTTAAGGTCATTTAGTTCCAATCCCCCTGCTATAGGCAGGGACACCTCCCTCCAGACCAACTCTTCTCCTCAGGGTCAAGGCTTCTCTCAAATCATTCTCCTCTAAGCCTGTGCCTGTGCTTGGGATTGCCCTGACCCAGGTGCAGGGCCTTGTACTTGGCCACACTCAAGTTCATGAGGCTGCCAAGGGCCCACCTCTCCAGCCTGTCCAGGTCCCTCTGGGTAGCATCCCTTCCCTCTAGCACATCAACAGCACCGCTCAGCTTGGTGTTATCTGCAAACTTGCTGAGGCTGCATTTGATTCCACTGGCCATGTTGCCTACAAAAATGTTAAATAACACTGGTCCCAACACCACCCTCCACCTGGACACTCAGCTACTCACTGCAACTCTCTGAGTGTGACCATCCAGACAGTTCCCTATCCTGCAACTGGTCCATCCATCAAAACCATTTTTCTCCACTTTGGTGACCAGGATGTCATGCAGGACGGGATCAAATGCTCTGCACAAGTCCAAGTAGATGATGTCAGTTGCTCTCCCATTATCCACTGATGCTGTTACTCCATCATGAAAGGCCACCAAGTTTGTCAGGCATGGCTTGAATTTGAGGAAGCCATATTGGTTACCACCAATCACCTCATCTTTATTTTCCAAACTATGCCAAGGAGAACTAGACAGAACTCTACAATGTCGTGTCACTACAAACCTGTCTGAACCATTGGCTTCTCTGCATGCTCATCACTAGTCTCTCCTTAGCTTGTGTGCCCACAATGTATGGGGAATGTCAGCCACAAATCTTACCTAGGGGACATCTTTGCTTCAAAATCCCTTGAACATCACACAATCCCTTTTTAACTGTCCAGGTCTGCACTTATTTATGTCAGAATCAGAACTTATTTCTGTTCTACTATTTCCCTTTCCTTCTGAAGGGCCTGGATACAACTTGGATTAACCTCAGGAGCAGAGTTCCTGCATAAAACAGCCAGGACTGAAACAGCAAACCAACCTGGTTGCAGACTGAGAGAGAAAATGAGAGTTCACCACTTGTGAATAATGAGACTTCTCTTATTTCCCTGGGAAGTAATGCTCACTTTTTTACTTTGACGGAGCTCCTTCCCATCCTAGAAGGGAAAATATCAAAGTCAGATCTCCATTAGTCCTTCCATCTCTGCACTGAGCAAATGCAGCCTTCAGATCAATGCTTAATTCACCCACTCCCCTAGAATTAATGGAACTGTGCTTACTGGAACATATGCTGAAGCTTAAGCACAGTGCAGTGTTTTCAACATGTAGGAATGGCTATAGAACATGCAGAAATTCTGGCTGACCTATGACAGCTTAAAGCACTGCGGAGGACTGTTAACAAGCCCGTTTGGACATCACCTTGAATAAATGACGTTATCCTCAAGTAAGGGAAGGAACAGCTGAGCACCGGGGAGGTACACAAAGTGCCAGAGCAAATTCTCACACTGTCAGGTGCAAAGAAAACTGAGATTTCACCCAAAAACCCAGTTCACAACAAGGCTACAAAATCCTGGCTGAGAATTTCTGTGTTAGAGTTGAAGCTCAAGACTGTACTCCAACCAACAATATTTTGTGCAGCAAGACCTCAGGAGTTCACAAGAAACCCAAAACAAACTTCCATTTCAACTTGATAAATGAACTCAGGACATAATAACAAAGAGTGCTGATCTGGGCAAGTAAAAGAGCATAAAGAGAAGAGGGCAGTGCAAAAGCTATCAAGCAAAAGCTCAGACTCGCATCCCTTGGAAGTGAAATTAAAGCCTCTCATTCATTTCCAGAGAAGTCAGAAAGGAAAATACCATTACATGCCATACCTTGAACCACTTGACGTCCACGTTGAGCCTGGACAGCTGACACTCACCTCTTTCAGCACCTGCTACTGGTTTATAAACACAGGTTTTGGCTCTGAGGGAAAAAAAGAAAAAGTATTGACTGAGGGACTGAAATGAGACCAACTTGCAGGTTTGTATGCACAGGTTGGAACAGGTTTAGGTTACCACTTGTGCCCAAACTAATAGCCTTCACTAGAGAATATCAGCTATTCTGTTGAAACAAAGTGTCAAATCTAGGCAAGAAAGAACCTAGGAACTGAAGGAACCAAGAGGGTCCTTGAACACCAGTCCCATGGTTGCAAGTCACTATGCAAACATATTGAACCCAAAAGAACATCTGACCTGCAGGCAACCAAAACCTGAGTTCCTTTTACTTAAGACCCACTGTGAAACATCAAAACACATAAACATGTGATAGTTACCCCTGGGCAGCCTGTGCCAGTTAATTCTGGGGGCAGACCTGCCATTATGAAATATTATGCTAACATGACAAAGAGAGAGAAGAAAAGCAAAATTAAGACTAGCTGACAAGCCTTGGCAGGAAGTTCTTTTCTCCATAAATTTAGTCCCATTATTCAATTCTGTTTGGAGCTGTCTCCATGCCTCTCTGGAGTTTGGTCTTTGAGAAGAAGCAATTAAGTAAGCTCTCCAGTGTCAAAGTGCATACACTACTCTAGGGATTTGTTTTTTCTCCATGGATCAACAAGTGTGACAAGCAAGGAGAATATGATGAAGAGCCTCATGCATACTCAGTGTAAAAAAGAAAAAGGCAATTGTTGCTGGGAAGAAGGTTCATTTGCATTTGTGTCATCTGCAGAGGGTACTGCAGAAATGGAAAGTCTTCCACTGGAGCAAACAAAGGGCTCTCATTTATTGCAATCAAGGCCAAGCGTGTGGATCTCAGAGATCAGACCTACACCCTGAAGCAAAACAGACTTTCCCTGCGTGGGAAAGTTCAGTTTCTCTCTACATCTGTGTAAGAAAAAGCCCACCATGGAATGACAGCTAAGTAAACATCCCTGTGACTCTTCACAGGTCTCTTCTACGTTTGGGATCACTGCTACAAAAAGAGCTGTTGACATCATCTCTCATGGCCACCCTGACAGAAGAGCAGGAAGGCTGGGATGTTCTTTTTCCTATCTTTCCCTTGACTTCCTCTATATCTTAGGGACGAATCACAGGACAGAACACAGAAATCAAATGGCTCTACAAAGCAGATTGGCCAGTTCAAGTCAAAACAGCCACTGAAAACACCCCAGATGCTGTCTGACAACAGCTGGACTGTTGGGGAGTCAGGTGAATGCAGTCTGCTGGCCCTGGGCTGGAAGAGGACAGCCCAGACTGTCACATACCTTTCACTGAAAGCTGATAGAGCATTTTATCCCCCTCACAGATGCACTGACAACTTCCAGCATCATCCATTGAGTCGTTGTGAATTTTCAGGGTGTGTCTCTTCCCCACAATGTGCAGTTCATATTTTTCACTGGCCTTGAGCTCCTTCCCATCCTTCATCCACTCCACAGTAGCACCTGTGTCTGAAAGCTCAGCCTGCAGTTTGGCTTCCTCACGCAGCTGAGCGGAGATCTTTTCTACATCTTTGCCCTTATTGGTAAATCTCACTGCAGCACCTGTCAGGAGCAAAGGCCTCGTTATTTCAATTGATATCAGGCTAACGTGGTCAATGTTTGCTGCAACATCTCTGAAAAAGTATCACCTTTTGTTCCTGCACTCATCATTGTGTCAGTGCTGAGCAATTCAAGATATTTCATTTGGTCTTCTTGCAGGATTTAGTAAGTAAAAATCAACCAAACATCTCCTTCTACTGATTAAGAATGCTCTAAACATGCTTCTGCAGAGGTTTCCACCCAATGACAAACAGCTCCTCCCATCATGAATGTTTATTTGTTCTATTTGGTCACGCAAATCTGATTGAAAGAGTTATTATTGGAATGATTGCTCCCCTACTTCTAAACTATTCCAGTGCAATCAGAAAGGCTGTCTGAACCTGGAGCTGAAAGTACTGCTCCATGGTGATGCAGTGGTAAACCTGCTGACTGAATGCACTGGCCAAGAGCTGTGAACTGCAGACATTCATCAGCTGGCATGAAGCAATCTGGTTCAGATACCAAGCAGCTGGGTAGACTGGCTTACCCTACACTCAGTGCTATCATGTTTAGGTCATTACCAGGACTCACGTCAGTCCATGGGATGCAATTTCAGGTATTTGGTACAGTCAGTGAATGCCTGCAGCCCCAGTTCTAATCATCAGATCACAGCAACTATGCATTGACTGTAAGAGGAAAGGAGAAGGATCAAAGCAAATACCTCTCACTCTCATCTTGGTGCTGACATCAACATTTTTGGCAACAAATTTCACTTCTGCTCCATCATCGTTCTTGGTGACGTTCTTTATCATTAGGCTGTGAGTAGTTTGGGTTCTCTTGATGATGCAGGTCTCACTTTCCTGTAAGACTTTACCATTGAGGTACCAAGTGCCGCAACACGTTGTTGTAAGGTCAATAGTAAACATGGCATCCCCTCCAGGTACAGCTTCACCAGTTGTTAGGGGGGATTTCACAGCCAGGACTGGGTCTGAGGAAGAACAACATGTTTGTCTTAATGCTCTTTAGATGCAAGTCTGGTATCTCATTTAGAGATGGAAGATTAAATCATAGGGACATTTCTACTTCTCCCTTTGCATGAGTGCTGGAAGAAGCACTTCTGTGCTTAAGGTCTGTTACAGAAAGTTCTGCCTCTTGCACATGTGAGATATCAAAAGATAAGGATATTCATCTCTCTGTCACAGAAACATAACTTGTATCACTTTAGTGGTAGCTGGAGGTTGATATGAGATAGGAGAACTAGGAATAAAGGAAAGCCTTTGGTGTGTTAATGCACTACTATCCTTAAAGTCAAAGGAAACATCTTTAGGGAGCCAACACAGCTGCTCAGCACACACTGACCCATTTCCATTGGGGTTTTTGTGCTTACCAAGGTGCACGCTCCCTGGGAATTCCAGAGACGGGCTCTGTCCATGCGCATTGACTGCAGACACTCGGAACTGATCATCAGCCTCTTCAGACAGATTGCTCACCGTGAACTCTGGGACGGGGACATGAGACTCGTGGCACCTCACCCACGTGAAGCCAGTTAGTTTATTGGGTTCCACATGTAGCCATGGATTGGAATGGGGAGGTGCATCTTCGGAGGGGACCATGCCAGCGTCACTGAGGTTTCTGTTTTATTTTTCACCACGGGGTCAACTGGGGGCTGGGTGGGAGGTTTTCTGGGAGCTGAACAGAAATAAATACAGAAATATTAGCAGAAGGTCATGTAGGCTGGAAAAGACCTTCAAGATCAGCAGACTCAACTTTCAGCATGACCTACTGAGTCCCACCATTAACTACTGTGCTTCCTGAGGACATACATGACAAGCTTATCCCTGTAGGTATTTGCATAGTGAATATATTCACCCTCTGGTTGCTTTGGAACATTTTACAGGTTAAAATCCCATCAGACTTTTTCACTGTGTGCAGCCACTGATACAGGCAGGAGGCTGGGAATTACCTGATGGGCTCTAGTTACAGACTACTGACACAGTAAAGGATTGATTTCATTTCATTTTGGCCATCAGAAAGTTTGGTGTCTGGTTTCAGTCACCCATCTAGACTCCAATTATAATCATATGGAGAACAGCACATTTAGGAGAACTCATCTCATCTTAATAAACCTGAATGAAATCACAGAATCATAGGATCCTGGGAGGGCTTGGGTTGGAAGAAACCTTCAAGATCATTAAGTG
This sequence comes from Coturnix japonica, assembly GCF_054131305.1. NCBI lineage: Eukaryota > Metazoa > Chordata > Aves > Galliformes > Phasianidae > Coturnix > Coturnix japonica. Next base: position 2,899,111 of record NW_028188948.1, on the reverse strand, counting down.
CTAGATGCCAAAGGTCCCACTAACATAGCATGAAGCCGAAAGCTAGACGCTGGTATCAGATCTCCTGACCTTACCATCAGAAACTGAGATGTCATATTTTGCTCAGAGGTGCCTGCTTGTAGGAGGGACAGCTTCCGAGCTTTTTCTGCTCCAGGAACCAGCTCGAGCTTCAGAATTTAAACAGCAGTCAGAAATTAAACTGAGCTTTGTCACCTCCATCAAATAGATGTGGTTGGGTGGTACAGCTTTCCAAATAACTTAGAAACTGTCACAACAATCAGATGCCTACCTTTAATTTTTAACTTGTTAATACATAGAGCTTAATAGTATCAGAATGCCCCAAGCACTTCAGATAACAGGACAGCTGTAAACCCTTCTTTAAGGATTCCTTTGTTTAACCACTGAGTAACTGTAATTCAGTGGTGCTGGTGGGAGAAGGGAAGTCCTAATCTTCCCAGATGGTGAATAGAGTTGATGTTCACATGCAGACTGGTGCTGAAGCAGAGCCAGAAACCACTCATTTGGGAAACACAGCACCAAGAAAATAATGTGAATAGCTTCATAAAATCAGGCAGCTTCACCCAAATTTCATGGCAGGTCCATTATTCTTCCTATTTTCAGGAAGAAATGTTTTCCCTTATTCTTGTAGTTTTATTTTCTTTTCCTTTCCAGCAAGCAGCTTTGTAGCTTACAAATTGTTTTCTAATCACCTCCTGGTGTGGACAAATCACACAGGTTTGACTCCATGTTTTACATAGTTAGCATTTTATATTTGTTCCAGTATGGAACTGTACAGTCATAGAATGGCCTGGGTTGAAAAGGATCTCAAAGATCATCCAGAATCACACAGAATCACAGAATCCTTCTGCAAAAGAAAACACAAAAGCTACAGGGACTTGGAACTTCTTTGTATATCGAGATCAGAAAGAACTGAGAAGTTTTCAAGTACAAAGAACTTACTTTTCCAGATTGCCTTTTCCAGACTGCTGTTCCAGCAGTGACAACAAGCGCAGGCAGCCCGGAGGACATCGCAGACATTGATGATCGGCTGGCATGGATCAGCGAGGATGAGTTTGGGCACAGCACAGCTGGCAAGGGATGCTGGGGTGGCTGCAGCAAGACAAGAGCTCCTCCAGCCTGAAGATCTCCATCACCAGAAGAAAAAGGACAGGATGAAAGTAAGGAAGACGCGCAGACGAGAAGAGCAGAAAGGGAGATGAGGAAGGAACTTGGTGCGGTGGCAATTCTGGGGGAGAAATTGTACTCTGATAATGTTACACTCTGAAATTCAGTGTTGCAATTTGGAGGAAGGAATTATTGGGGTGGGAATCTGGGGGGCCATTGTAATACCAGAAGAATTTTACAGAGCAGCAGCCATGCATCAAGAGAAGGGCTTCACAGAGCAGCAGCTGTGGAGGGAGAAACAGCATGAGAACCAAGGACACCTCTAGGAAAAGAATGAGTAGCTTGTGGCTTTCAAGGGGGATCTTTGACCAGGGGTTGTTATTGCGGTAGCTTTCCTCCAATTGGTGTCTGTGGTTTTTAAACACCCTCGTCTGTCTGCTATAAAAGCATGGCTTTTCGGGCAGTCAATGGACGCAGCCATATTTAACCATACTGCTGTCTGGCTGTTTGTCCTAGCACGCTGACCTTTTGCCTTCAGGTTTGCCAACTACTGTCTCAGGAACCAGAGTTATTAGGCATTATCCAGGTTATCTTGTGCTTCTACTATGTTAATAGATTGGATGTGAATCCAATGGGGTCTGATGTTACAAATGGTGCTGGAATCTGCGGCAATAATCATTGAATGTATTAGTAATGCTCGGTTATGATGCTATTACCTCTCTTATATCCAACTAATTTGGATTTTTCAAATATGACCACGCATCACTTGAGAGGAAGGCGCACGCTCATAGAACTGAATGGGAGAGTTGATTTCATTTTCCAAGCAGGTGTTCCACTTGGGCTCTGTATCACGCACTGGCCATGCGGATATGGAGTAAAACTGGAAGAAATCCCTCAGACCCTGAATGCAGGAGAGAATGTGTGGTGGGTGAAAGAGGAAAGGTGCACTTTGAAGCAGGGGACGCCCTGCTGGCACTGCCTGTCGCATCCACCACCAACACGGTTTGCTCTTTATCCTGCTCCACAGCTGCTGCTCTGTCAAGTCCTTCTCTTGATCCATGGCTGCTGCCATTCTTCTTGGATTACAACAGGGGGCTGGGAGGTTTTTGGCAGAGGGAGGGAAGTTGATTGGGGGTGGGAGTTTTAGAGGGTGGGATCAGAAAGGATTGTTAGGGTGGGAAATGGTTGGGAATACTGTCATTTCTTGACTGTTTGCTACGTTCAATGATTACATGTCTTTGCCATATTTCTGCCTGCCTGCGGCCGTTCCTTCAGTTACAAAGCCCACCTCCCCAGGCCCCCGGGCCCACCTTCAGGGCAATGTGAAAGGGCAGCAGAAAGGGCAGTGTCCCAGATCTGCCACCACCATTGGACCCATCCCTCCCCTCCTCAGTCAGTTCTGCGTGGGAATGGAGGGATGAGAAAGGGGGATGGACGGGAATTCTGGGAGAGCTGAGTGGCTCAGCCTGGAGTGGAGGAGGCTCAGTGCCATCCCAGACACAGCCATCAGTCCCCAGGTGCCGAGAGGACTGAGCCAGGCTGCACCCTGCAGCACCCAGCAGCAGGATCCCAGTCTGAGGCCTGCCTAGGTCGTGTGGCTGCGCTGCAGGCTGAGCTATGGAGAAAGCCCCACTTGGAGATTTCTTCGCTCCCTGAATGTTCCCCCCTTTCTCCATCTTGCTCTGCTCCATCCCCAGCCGCAGCCCGGCGTCCCCGACATGTTGCTGTGCTTGCAGAGCTGGACTTGGCCCTTGACCTGTACAGGCCCCTGTCCCCACCTGTCGGATATCCACCTTGCCTTCTCACCCCTCTCTCTAGATCCAGTTCATGCCCCATCTATCTCACCTCCATGTCCCACCTACGTCCTCTCTACGTCTTTTGGTCTCCCCCAAACCACCCTCACGGTGCCTTACCTCCTGGCAGGCTCAGGGAAGGAGCACCCGGTGCCCTGAGCCCACAGGCCCAGCCCTGCACAGCACTGCACACAGCACTGTCATGGCGGCGCCCGGTGCTGCCGCACAGCATCCTGGGAGTGGTAGTTCCTGCGGGGCCTGCAGCTCCCAGCAGGCCCTGCAGCTCCCAGCAGGCCCGGGCGAGGGCAGAGGGGAGCAGTGCTGTCAGCCGGGAGCTCGCCCAGAGAGCCCGATGTTCGGAGCACTTCACACCAGGAACTTTGGACTCGGCTGCTTCTGTCCACAACGTCCCTGAGCTGCTCAGGAAGCACAACTGTCTCACCCTCTGAGAGCTGGGCTGTGCAAAGGAGGCTGCAGTTGCAGGCTCAGCTCTGCCCTGTTCCAGCAATGCACTTCCTTACAACTGGAGCACTGTCACGCTTGCTTCTTGCTTCAACGGAGCAATCGCCCACCGCTTTGCACACCTCTGTGCTCGTGCAAATGGCCACCACCCCATCCCTGCACACACACACACACACACACACACACACACGTTCCACCCCATCCCTGCACACACACACACACACACACACACACACACACACGTACCACCCCATCCCTGCACACACACACACACACACACACACACACACACACACGTACCACCCCATCCCTGCACACACACACACACACACACACACATACCACACCATCCCTGCACTCACACACACACACACACATGTACCACCCCATCCCTGCACACACACACACACACACACACGTTCCACCCCATCCCTGCACACACACACACACACACACACACACGTACCACCCCATCCTTGCACACACACACACACACACACACACGGACCACCACATCCCTGCACACACACACACACACACACATACCACCCCATCCTTGCACACACACACACACACACACACACACGTACCACCCCATCCCTGCACACACACACACATACACACACAAGTACCACCCCTTCCTTGCACACACACACACACACACACACACACGTACCACCCCATCCCTGCACACACACACACACACACGTACCACCCCATCCCTGCACTCACACACACACACACACACATGTACCACCCCATCCCTGCACACACATACACACACACACACGTACCACCCCATCCCTGCACACATACACACACACACACACATACCACCCCATCCTTGCACACACACACACACACACATACCACCCCATCCTTGCACACACACACACACACACACATACACACGTACCACCCCATCCCTGCACTCACACACACACACGTACCACCCCATCCTTGCACACACACACACACACATGTATCACCCCATCCCTGCACACACACACACACACACACATATCAACCCATCCCTGTGCGCACACACACACACACACACACACACACATACCACCCTCTCCCTGCACTCACACACACACACACACACACACACACATACCACTCTCTCCCTGCACTCACACACACACACACACACACGTACCACCCCATCCCTGCACACACACACACACACACATGTACCACCCCTTCCTTGCACACACACACACACACACACACACGTACCACCCCATCCCTGCACACACACACACATACACACACACGTACCACCCCATCCCTGCACACACACACACACACACACACACACACGTACCACCCCATCCCTGCACACACACACACACACACACACACACACGTACCACCCCATCCCTGCACACACACACACACACACACACACACACGTACCACCCCATCCCTGCACACACACACACACACACACATACCACCCCATCCCTGCACTCACACACACACACATGTACCACCCCATCCCTGCACACACACACACACACACACACACACGTACCACCCCATCCCTGCACACATACACACACACACACACACACGTACCACCCCATCCTTGCACACACACACACACACGTACCACCTCATCCTTGCACACCCTCCCACATGCGTGCACTAATGGACTCACCCATGCACACTCACATGTGTGCAACCCCAGCACTGTCCACGGCTCCGTGCACGCTCATTTGTGCATGAAGATGTGCACAGCCTTGCTCACAGCCATGTGCATACACACAAGTGGGCAAGAACAAACAGTCCACTGGCGTCCCTCTGTCTGTGTCTCACCGGCTGTGTCACCAGAAGAGAATTCAACTCTCAAGAATGAAGAACTCACATCTGGCTCCAAGGAATGTAACTGTCCTATCTCCCAGAGATCTCCACTGTCTCACCTGGTTGTGAGCGTCCCTCACAGCCAGCCAGAAAAGCAAGCAGAGGCTGAGACCAAGAAACCCCTCCCTGATGTGCAGCTCTCTGACAGTTTCTCTTTACACAGAGTGCTGGCGGCAGCCGCGTGCATTATCACACGCACTTGTATGGGCAGTTGGTGTCTAGACGTGAAGGAGACTTGCTAATTGCCCTGCTGACATATAGGGACAGACAGAAAATTTCAAGTAGGAGCTAGAGCATGTATATAAAGGATGTACGGACCTACAGTTAAGGATGTGGATTTGCATCTGAGTCTGTGCCTGCAGACGATGCAAGCACTATGCATTGTCACCCAATGGAAATGATCAAACAGCTGCTTTGGGACAGACTGTCTGTAGGGCTCAGGAAGTGTGGCCTTCCAAGGTACTTCAGGTGTCCCAAAGAACAGAGGCAAGCAGTGATGATTCCTTTCTCTCTTGATTCTAATACTTGTAGGTAGAGCGCTTGAGAAAGACTTTGGAGGCTTTCCTCAGCCTCTACCTTTCCTTGTACGTTTACAAAAGCAGACTGTCTAAAAACAAGAAGACTGGACACACTTTTTGGGTTTGGTTATTTTTATTAGAATTTTTTTAATATTATAATATATATAATATATATTATATAATTTATTATTGTGTTTATTATATTATATATATTATGTATATAATGTATATTATGTATATTATAATATATATATTATATAATCATATATTATAATATATAATATATATAAATAATATACAATATACAAATTTTTTAAAGTTGTTTTGGCGTTTTTGTTGTTTTTTGTTGTTTTATTCCAGTCCAGTGTAATAAATTCTCAGTCTTACAAGGGATGAATTTTTAAGGCCTTCCTGCTGATGGACCACACTCCACTTGAACGTCAAGTGGAGCATGAGGTAGCCTTCATCCAGAAAGGTGGAATCTTGATGGGATGTTGCTGTCTTATGGAGAGGAATCTCGGCGTCCCCCAGGCTGAGCCAACACACGGACACAGATTTCTGGATGGTGACCATCGCTTTCTGCCCCTGCTCCTGCTGCCTGGTCTCTCTTCGTCATTGGTATCCAGCAGGAGATCACGAAGCCCTGGAGGCACGGTGATATCCAGGTCATCGTCTGAAACTTCTTCCACCAGATTGGAAGGGACCAGTCCTCTTGTGCCATCCGTCAGCTCTCCCAGAAACCAGCCATCCTCATCCATGTCTCCACAGATGTAAACGTATTGTCCAGGTGTCAGTGGAAGCTCGTTTTCTGGGTCCTCATTAGGGCCCTCATAAGGATTTTGTAGCTGTGACGAGCTAAGAATCTTCGTTTTGGAGGTGATGGTCTGCGAAAATGTAGATGCAGACTGCCACTGGCCACTCTTTTGACTCCCCCGGCTTTTCCTGGGGATTGGGGCATTCCTGTTTGGGATTTCTGTGTGGCCTCAGCTTTTTCCCCATCTCCTGGAGCTGTGTGCATTTTTCCTCCAGACTCTTGCTGAGCACTCCAAGCTTGATGTCAGCCTGCTGGAGGTCTCTCAGCAGGTGGTTCTGGGCCTTCAGGGCCTGGCAGTGACTCTCCAGGTTGCTCAGGGCTTGTTGGAGGTAGCTGCACTGCTCCAGCAGCTTGCTGCTTGTGCTGCCTGGGAACCCCGGGTCTTCCTTGGCCGTCTCATTCTCCTTTTCCAGATGCTGTCCCTGCAGCTGGTTGATGTCCTCTGCCTTCTCTGTGGCCTCTTTGGATGTGGAAGAGGCCTCCTTGAGGTGCTGGACTATTTCCAGCAGCTGCTGGGTACGGAGGCAGAGCGTACGCATCTTGTCCTTGAGCCGCTCGACCTCCTCCCACATCTGCTGAGAGCTTCTGCTCCTCAGCAGGCAGCACTTCTCTCCAAGGAGGCTGCACTGTCTATGCAGCTCCTTTAGCTTCCTCAGCAGATGGGTGTTCTGCTCCTGCTGCTCTCTGTGCTCAGGTGGGCAGGCCTCTTGTTGCTCTGCAGCCTCCTTTTCCAAATGCTGTCCCTGCAGCTGGTTGACCTCCTCTGCCTTCTCTGTGGTGTCTTTGGATGCGGAAGAGGCCTCCTTGAGCTGCCAGACTATTTCCAGCAGCTGCTGGGTACGGAGGCAGAGCGTACGCGTCTTGTCCTTGAGCCACTCCACCTCCTCCCATATCTGCTGAGAGCTTCTGCTCTTCTCTTCAAGGAGGCTGCACCGTCTCTGCAGCTCCTTCAGCTTACTCAGCAGATGGGTGTTCTGCTCCTGCTGCTCCCTGCGCTCAGGTGGGCAGGCCTCTTGTTGTTCTGTAGCCTGAACACCCACCTCTGCTACAGCCCGATGGCAGGCCCTGGCCCTGTTGAAGAAGACGCGTGGCTGCCCCTCCACGTGCTCCAGGATGTACTGCAGGAAGCGTCTTCTCTGCTCCTGCAGCTCACACTGGAGGCGCTTGCTCTCCACGGCCTGCTCTGCACGGGACTTCCAGCAGAGCTGCCGCTGGACTTCCTGCTGCATTCTGTGGTCTGCTCTGCTGCTGTCGCTCCTCAGCAGCGCCTCCGCCAGCTGCCGCTGCAGATGCCATGCCTGGCGGATGGTGTCGTTGCGCCGCTTCTGCAGCAGCTCCTGCATCTGGTGCAGCTGGGCCTCCTTCTCCTGCAGCAGTTGGCAGATCTCTGCTTGCCACTGCCTCAGGTTCTGCTCCCGCAGGCGCTGCAGCTTTGACACCCGCACCCGCTCCCACTTGGAGCGCAGTTTGTCGGCCAGCAGCTGCCGCTCCCGCTCTGCCGCCTCCTGCCGCTCACGTCTCTCAGCAGCGCAGCGGCGCTGCAGCTCCTGGGAGCGGAGCCGCTCGCCCTCCAGCTGGGCCTGCAGTGCCTTCAGCTCCTGCCTCTTCTCCTCCCGCTGCGCAGGGCAGGCGGGGGGCTGTGCCGGGCCCCGGCGGGGAGAGGGCCGGCTGCCCGGGATCCCCAGGTCTTCCTTGGCTGTCTCTGGCACCTAGAACCAGAAAATCATAGAATAACAGAATGGTTTGTGTAGGAAGGGGCCTTCAAGACTCTCCCGTTCCAAGCCCATGCCAAGGGCAGGGACAACTTCCACTAGGTCAGGTTGCCCAAAGGTGCGTCCAGCCTGGCCTGGGGCATTGCCAGGCGTGTGGCAACCACAGCCTCTCTGGGCAGCCTGTGCCAGCGCCTCTGCCCCCTCATGGTGTCCTGTCTTCTTATATCTCATCCAGATCTCCCCTCTTCTACTTTCAGGGCACTGTCCTTTGTTGTATCACTACCCTCCCTTACAACCAGTACATCTCCAGCTTTCCCCAGTTCTCCTTCAGGCACTGGAGGGCCGCTCTGTGGTTTCTCCAGAGCCTCCCCTCCCCAGGCTGAACAATCCCCACTCTCTCAGTGTGTCATCTTACCTGGACGTGAGCGTCCTTCACGGCAAGTCGACTGGAGCCCTGCTCTGCACGGTGGCGGCGCAGAGCTCCCTCTTTTTCCTGGGAGCAGGACATTGCGTTACGGAGCACATCTGCCCAGCTCCCCACGATGTAATAGGTGAAGAGCCTCCTCTCCAGCTCCAGCTGACGCTGGAGGTGGCGGATGCAGGCGGGCTGCTCACCATTCGTCTCCCAGCGCAGCTTGCTGAGGACGTCCTGCAGCTGGGCATGGGCCGCCTCGCTGCTGGGGGGGTTCCTCAGCACCTTGGCCAGCTGCTGCTGCAGCTCCCGAGCCTGGCGCAGGGCTGCATCGCAATCACGCTGCAGCAGCTCCTTTGTCGCGCGCAGCTCGGCCTCCTTCCAGAGCAGCAGCTGACGGGTCCCCGTCACCCGCTGCCGCTGCTCCCACTCCTTCAGCTGCTGCTCTTCCTGGGCCTGCTGCTTCTCCCAGGCACAGCGCAGTTGGTCGGTCAGCAGCTGCCGCTCCCGCTCTGCCGCCTTCTGCAGTTCACATCTCTCGGCAGCCCAGCGGCGCTGCAGCTCCTGGCAGTGGAGCCGCTCGCCCTCCAGCTGGGCCTGCAGCACCTCCAGCTTCCAGCTGTTCTTCTCCTGCTGCACAGGATGAGCTCACATAGTGGTGCAGATGAAGAGGTATTGTACAAGCCATTCACTGTGCGGGCTATATTCATCTCTATAGCCGAACCATGCCAAGTCAGTGAAAGAAGTAACTTGCTGGATTCTAAAATAGTTTTGCTTGAGAACGGCGCTGTTGCCAACTCTACTTGTTACAAAATGAACTACACCAGAGAGAGAAGGAAAGGGCAGCAAAGTTTTATATTTCTTTATGTTAGGAAAAATGGTAAATTTCTCAACCAATATGCTACTCAAGTATCCCCTGTATAGCCCTGAACCATGACCCATGTAGGGGTGTTAGAGTATTGTGAAGTTATGAAACAGCAGAGGTAGACAATAATAGTGCTGACATTGCTATTTAGTAGTTAATCAGTTAAAATGTATAGTTTAACCATAAGACAGATGGAATGGACTGGTCTAGCCCGGATGGCTCGGATGAAAGAAGATAATGAATTTCTGGACAAGTTCAAAAGAAGAGTAACACGTGAAGCATGAAGCCTGGGCCTAGGATGAAACACGAGAAAGAAGGACTGAAGATGTATTGATTAATCACGAGAAATGAATAACATAAATGATGTAATGTTTACCTAATCATATAAATATAGGACGTTTGTAAAGCTTAAGGGTCATTCACTAGGAGTGACCCAAGCTCTGTATGCATGTTTCACCTGAGCACTGAGCTTGTTAATAAAATCAACCCTGGAGTACCCACGAGTTCGAGTCTCGACCTGGTTCCTTTCTGCAACAGTTTGGCACCCCAGATGGGACTCTAGGCGTTGATTGGGGTAAGTGCCTAAATTTTTTATTATATCCAGGGGGAAGTGCATCCACTCTTTTAAGGGTTCGAGTCCTATTTTTGGGGTTCGAGTCCCCGAGGCTTCTTATTTTTGGGGGGTTTGGGGTTCTATTTTTCTGAGGTTTATTTTCCTCATTACAGAGTGGCTGCAATTCTCACTGGACCTTGGATTTCTATTTGGAGAATAGTTATGGGGGGATCGCCGTCTATAATTAAGGGTTCACCCTTAGAGGAAATTTTGTGTAACTGGAGTAAGATTGAAGGTGTTGTGGGGTTAAAAAAGAAGCGAGTGATCACTCTGTGTCAGGATGACTGGCCATTCTTAACCCGGGTTCGTGGGGCTGGTCCCGACGAAGTATGGCCACCTGAGGGGACGTTTGATGATAAACGTCTTGCTACCATGCGGCGAATACTCCAAGATAGAAATCCTTATCAAATGGATTATTTATATGTGTGGATAAATTGGGCTGATAAAAGAAATCAAATTAAGTTGGGGAAGGCTACTAGCAAAACTGAATTATTAGCATATTTTGATGAATTACATCAGGGTGGGTATAATTCTGATCGGGAAAAAGATGGAAATAATAAAGAAGTGGGGCAGTATCCGATGACTATTGAATTTCATTCTAATCCGAGGGTTGGTCCTGATACCGGCCCTGATGTACCACCTCTATTAGCAGCAGCAGTACATCAGCCTTGGAAACCGGGAGATTTGATGCTATGGCAAGAGAAAATGCCGCGTTTATGGGAGGATGCGGAAAAATGTGCTAAGATGTTGTCTAGTATTTTCAGAGATTATAAACCTAATTGGGAGGACATACAGACTCTGTTACAGGAATTATTTACTGTAGAAGAGAGAGAGAAGATCATGGCTAAGGATAGAGAGTTATCAAATACTAATCCAGGAAGACCTGTATGGCCCATAGCTGATCCGAAATGGAATATTGTTAGACAGGATGAGCTTCAGGCTTGGAGAACGGCTACACAGGGTTTGCTAGAGGCTGTACGCCAGTGTGTCGAGCGGGTTACTAATTGGTCCAAAGTACAGGAATGTCAGCAACGGTTGGATGAACATCCCAGTGATTATTGGCATAGACTTCGTTCTGTTTTACTTAAGTATGGGGGTATGACAGAGCAGACTTTTCAAGAGCCGCTTGCAATTAGTGTGTTTGTAAATCAGGCTGCACCCGATATTAATAAGTATTTTAAGAAACATATGCCGGGATGGCAGGCAGAGGGGTTGCAAAAAATATTATCTGTTGCTACGTTTGTATACAATGGGCGAGATCAGGAGAGACAGGAGAAAATGCAAAAAGAGAAGGATGAGGAGCGAAAGCGACAGGAACGAGAGAGAGAGACCGAGAGGAAACGTGAGAGGCAGGAAAAACGAGAAGATATGGCTTTTTTGGCAGCTGCGATTACTCAGTCAGCTCAACAGAATAGGTGGCAAAATGCTAGAGGCAGAGGTAGAGGAAATCGGGGAAGGAGACGAGGATTTCCACCCCAGATTGGTGGAGAAATTGTATGTTATTGGTGTGGAGATTTTGGACATATGCAGCGAGAATGCCCCCTCAGACCTCGACCTTTTCTAACCCCCCAGGGTTATCCGGTGACAGACGCATCTGGGCCTCATATAGATTCAGGAGTGGGAGGCTTGCGACGAACTCACTCGCAATAACAGGAGGATGGCTGTTACTCTGAGTCCAGAAGGTCATGTAATCGCAGAAGTAGATGGGCTAGAAGTTACATTCTTAGTAGATACAGGAGCAACTTTAAGTTTGTTAAATTTTGATTTGCCTGAAAAATCACTAGAAACTGTTACTGTCAAGGGAGTTTTAGGGGTAGAAGAGAAATACTTGAGTAAACCACTGCCTGTAACCTTGTCAGGACGGATGACATGGGCACAGTTTGTTATTTCACCCACTTCTCCAATATCCCTATTAGGAAGAGATGTCCTCCGAGAACTAGGCACTAAATTAGATTTGAATTCAAAAGGGATGAAACTTTACTTTTTGGGGAATGTACTAGCTGTAGAAAGAGAACAGAAACAGAAAATTGAAATTCCAGATGACTTAAAAGACATACCCTCCGGTTTGTGGAGTCATAGTAGTAAGGATATAGGATTTTTGAAATCTGCAAAACCAGTGGTAATCAAGACAAAAGCTGGACCACCGCCCTCAATTAAACAGTACCCGATTGCGACAGAAGCATTACCTAGTTTAAAGAAACAAATTCAGTATTTTATTGATGAAGGGATATTGAGACCCATTATTAGTCCATATAATACTCCTATTCTGCCTGTTTCTAAAAATAGAAAGGATGAGGACGGGAACCCTGAATATCGTTTTGTACAAGATTTAAGAGCAATTAATGAACATGTTGAAGCCCTGCACCCTGTAGTTCCTGACCCTTCACTAATATTAACTGAAATACCAGAATGGTCCAGGTGGTATACTGTAATGGATCTGACGGGAGCTTTCTTTAGTATACCTATTGCTGAGGAAAGCCAAGAGATCTTTGCTTTCACATGGGAAGGGAAACAGTTAACGTGGACTCGGTTACCTCAGGGGTTTACGAGTTCACCAACTTTGTTCTCACAGATTTTGAAAAATGATTTAAAGGATGTTATTTTACCTCAAAAATCGGTGTTGGTTCAATATGTTGATGATTTACTTATTGCTAGTGCAACAAAAGAAGCTTGCATAGAAGACACAAAGTATTTATGTAATAAATTGTATGAAAAAGGACATAAAGTCTCCCTTTCCAAATTGCAGTTTTGTAAGCCTGAGGTAAAGTATTTAGGGTATGTATTAGCTTCAGGGGTAAGGAAAATTGATCCAGAACGAATTAATGCTGTACAAGCAGTACCTAGGCCAATCACAAAGAAACAGATGAGGGCATTTTTAGGACAGGCTGGATTTTGCCGACCATGGATTATAGGGTATAGTGAAATTGTTAAACCTTTACAAGAAGCTACTAAGGACCAGGCCATCGAACCGATACCATGGACTGATGAAATGCAGCAAGCTTTCCAGGCTATTAAACAGGCGCTGGTATCCGCACCGGCTTTGGGACTGCCCGACTATGGTAAGCCGTTTACCTTATATGTTACCGAATCAAGAGGAATTGCAAAAGGAGTTTTAGTTCAAAAATTTGGACCTTACGAGCGGCCTGTCGCCTATTACTCACAGTCATTAGATCCTGTTGTGAGGGGAACTCCCTATTGCATTCGAGCTGTGGCTGCAGCGGCAGAACTCACCGAGAAAGTCCGGACCATTGTCTTGGGACATCCCCTGGTTGTAAAGGTTCCGCATGAAGTAGAAATCTTGCTTAAAAGGTATGCAGAAAAATCCCTTTCTCCACAGCGCGCTCACCGCTACGAAGTCATTTTGCTCCTAGCTGATAATATCACCTTAGAGCGATCAAAACCTTTGAATCCAGCCACCTTACTCCCTGATTCAACTGGAGAACAAAATAAACACGATTGTGTGCAGGTGATTCACTCAGTCTCACGACCGAGGGAAGACTTAAAGGATGAGCCATTAACAGAGCCTGAGTTAAACTTGTTTACTGACGGTTCTAGTTATTACATTGCAGGAAAGCGATACACCGGATTTGCTGTGACAACTGAGACAACTGTTCTACTAGCAGAATCTCTCCCAAGCGGGTTGGGAGCACAAGGAGCAGAACTTATTGCGCTCTGTAGAGCGGCACGATTAGCACGCGGCAAGAAGGTAAATATATACACGGACTCAAAGTATGCTTTTGGAATTTGCCATGCTATCGGCATGCTCTGGAGAGAGCGAGGCTTTCTGACCTCTGCAGGGAGAACAATAGCTCACGGTGAGCTAATAAATGACCTATTACTGGCTATACAAGAACCACGAGAGATTGCTGTAGTTTACATACCTGCACACAGCTCTAAAAAACATGCGTTAGCAAAAGGAAACCAACTTGCAGATGCGGCAGCTAGAGCAGCTGCTGTGCACCCTAATTATAGTGTTCCTATTATGACTGTACAAACTATACCACTGCTATCGGACCCTAAGACACTTTATACAGAAATGAATAAAGAGGAACTGGAGGTGTGGATGCGTATGGGAGCTGTTCAAAAGGATGGGATTTGGATGATTGGTGATAAACCTATGTTACCACATAAATATTTGCTAACTTTAGTAAGGTGGTATCATGATAGAAGCCATGGCGGTCCAGGAAATATTGCAAATCAGATTGATCGTTTGTGGATAGCACCGGGAGTATATGCAGCAGCTAGACGAATTGCTGCAGGATGTGAAATATGTCAAAAGTACGGGATAACCAGACCCAGGATGGAAGAAGGGAAGAGACCTCCAGCTGAATATCCTTTTCAGAAACTTCAAATTGACTTTGCTGAAATGCCACCAGTATTGGGATTTAAATATATGTTAGTTATTGTGGATCATTTGTCTGGCTGGGTGGAAGCATTTCCTACACGAAAGAATGATACAAAAACTGTGATTAAAATTCTGTTACGAGACTTAATTCCAAGGTACGGAGTCCCAGAAGAAATAGACTCAGACAGGGGAACACATTTTGTTTCCTCAATGATGGCCGAATTGTCAAAGACACTGGGAATTACTATGGCGGCACATACACCGTATCATCCACAGTCATCCGGAAAGGTAGAGAGAATGAATAGGACTATTAAAGATAGATTAGGCAAAGTAATGTCACAAACAGGACTCAAATGGCCAGATGCATTACCTTTAGTCTTATGGGATTTGAGAACATCCCCTAGGGAGCCTTTAAAAATTAGTCCAGCTGAGGTTTTATTTGGGAGAGTAGTGGCAGTACCAGGAACATATGTCTCAGCAAAAACTGCACTTTTGGAAGGGGAAGAGAATATTACTCAATATTTGTTGTATTTACAAGATTCTTTTAAGAGAATTCAGCAATATGCTTATTGTTATCAAGGATTACCAAGAGATGTTAAAGTACATGATATTATTCCAGGAGATATGGTAATGGTGAAAGTGTTTAAACGGAAACATAAAATGGAGCCCAAATGGGAAGGGCCCTATTGTGTGTTGTTAACTTCTCTTTATGCTATCAAGGTCAAGGGTAAAGAGGCATGGATCCATCATACTCATGTGAAAAAGGTCTCTGCATCCTTTTCTTCCTCGTCTGCATAGCTTCAGGACATCGGTACCAGTATGAATTCTCCTATCGGGACATTTTGACTGGACATCAGGTAACTTTGAAAACGAAAGAGGTTTCTACGACTCAGCGTGAATTCATCATAGAAGGAGAAAGAAATACTGACTTATTACAACTCAACAATGTCCGAACCCCTTTTGGCACATTTCGATGGTATATCCCCGGTAGTACTCGAGCTAATTTTAGTTTTTGCATTAGAGCACGATTTTCTTATCCTTCATACCCCAGAGTACCTCCTCCTCGGCTCCGAGCGGTATGGGTTAACCATAATATTAATTTTAGAGAACCAAGCAGTGGTACTGGAATCTGGTGTGTGGGTATGCTCCCCGGCTTCAACAATTCGTGCTGTCATAAATTCTCCATTGCGTACCCTCGGGACGGGTTTAAATTAGTTCATACACATTGGCAAGAGGTAAAATGGGGACCTATGTCCTGGCATGACACAAGTAGCCATACTCAGCAGATGAGACACCGAAGGTCTTTACAGCCACATGTCTCTTATGAATTAGGCCACTATCGTTATTGGACAGATAATTCTCATGTATCAATAATGCAATCGTTTGCCCAGAATCTAAATGTCAGTGATTGTTGGATTTGTTCAGCCTTACCTAGATCAGTAGCACATGGAGTAAATTTGATTGGTATCCCTATTCATGTTAATACTACTATTGGTCATATTTGGAATACAACAATATTAAGAAGTAATTTTACCACTCATGCTTTATCATTGGCTCATACACGATTGGAGAACAATACTTATATTCATTGTGTTGAAAATCGTGATTCTACTGGAACCTATTTGGGAAATTGGACTTTACGATGTGATAATCTCACTGCTATTAAAAACAGAAATCAATTGATTTTGAGTCTCCCAGGAGCCTATTGGCTGTGTGGAGAACATGCGTACAAAATTTTACCCAAAAAGTGGCGAGGAAGATGCACTTTAGGCCTAGTTGTACCCGATATGGAGATCATTCCCAGAGAAATAAATGGAACGTTATGGCATAGGTCTTTCTATGGACGTACTAAAAGAACTATTTTAAATCCTTTAATTGAACGACCAACAGGATTCCATGCATTTGTGCGTTGGTTTATACCTGGTTTAGGTGTTAGTGAATTGGAAAAAGCAATACTGAATGTGTCAGGGGAGGTGGAGAAGTTAGCTAATGCAACGGCTTATGGCTTATTAACTATACAAGGCGAGCTTACAAACTTATCTAAAGTAGTTTTGCAAAATAGAATGGCACTAGATATGCTTTTAGCTTCGCAAGGGGGAGTGTGTACTGTATTGAATGCTAGTTGCTGTATGTATGTTGATCAAACTGGAGAATTATTAACTGATGTTGGGAAAATATGGGAAGTAAGTAAGACAATGCAAGAAATACAGAAGGATGATACTCGATGGGGTTTTTCTGAAACATGGCATTGGCTGACATCCTGGTTGCCAAATCTTTCTGCTATTGCTAAGAAAATTATCTTGATTATAATTGTTGTGATTGTTCTGATTGTTATTGTTTATGTACTAATACAATGCTGTATGCGAATGGGGTCTGCTTTAACTGTAAAGGCACCACCGCCACCTAAGATAGTTTTTGGTGGATATCAGTAGAATACTTGGGAAAGTAGCTATTAGAAAAGGGGGGACTGTTAGGAAAAATGGTAAATTTCTCAACCAATATGCTACTCAAGTATCCCCTGTATAGCCCTGAACCATGACCCATGTAGGGGTGTTAGAGTATTGTGAAGTTATGAAACAGCAGAGGTAGACAATAATAGTGCTGACATTGCTATTTAGTAGTTAATCAGTTAAAATATATAGTTTAACCATAAGACAGATGGAATGGACTGGTCTAGCCCGGATGGCTCGGATGAAAGAAGATAATGAATTTCTGGACAAGTTCAAAAGAAGAGTAACACGTGAAGCATGAAGCCTGGGCCTAGGATGAAACACGAGAAAGAAGGACTGAAGATGTATTGATTAATCACGAGAAATGAATAACATAAATGATGTAATGTTTACCTAATCATATAAATATAGGACGTTTGTAAAGCTTAAGGGTCATTCACTAGGAGTGACCCAAGCTCTGTATGCATGTTTCACCTGAGCACTGAGCTTGTTAATAAAATCAACCCTGGAGTACCCACGAGTTCGAGTCTCGACCTGGTTCCTTTCTGCAACACTTTAGGCAGATCTGACTTCAGCTAACCCAGCACGAGGTACGATCCCAACAACTGAACAATGCAGGGCAGCAGCTGCTTTGAAAGTTGCTTTACCAATCTGCCGATTACTTTTTACGTCTAATTGCAGTCTTTATCTTCTGACCGGGAACTGAAGATCCGGAGGCAGAGAAAATATTTTTTCCATTAGTCCTATGAATAGAAACCGGTAGCACAGAGTTAGGACAACGCAGAGTTAGCGCAACGACACATCATCAGTAGGGTAAAACTAACCTGTCTCACGACGGTCTAAACCCAGCTGACGTTCCCTACTGTTAGCTGACAGTTCAGTAGCAGCACTGAGCAGATATTCCAGAACAACTGTTTTATCATCTGGCTGCTCACTACTCAGCAGCTGGCAACAGACAACGTATGATGAATGGGAAGAGAGTTCCAGAAACCAAAAGCAATGAAATCTCTCTCATTCAGCAGGTAAGCAGCAGCGTAACAGCTCAATTCAGATCTTATTTTTCAAGAACACTTCTCATGGCTGCATGATATTTCTGAGAGCTGTGCTGCTATAAAGCCATCGTTGCCTACTTAGCCAGTCACACTAACAGAGCGAGGAGAGATGCTGTCCTTAGACATAAATTCCGAAGTACATCTGAGCACCTCGCAATTTAACATCAGTAGAGGCTGCCTGCGCTCCACAGATAGTACCAAAAGCTCAAGTGAAAATCTGATTTGGTCTCTTACCCCACTGTAAACGTTGCAGGTTGGCTGAATGAAAATCCTGAAGAGCCGGAAGGTAGTACCGATGCTGCCGGTGCAGGAGGATTTGCACCAAAAGTAAATACCTCTGGGTTACTCGTGAAGTTGAAATTAGAAGTACTACTCCCAAACTGGAATACGGGACCTGAGAAAGACGGGGTAGAAGGAGAAGGGAATAAGAAAGTTGAAATTTGAGTTTGTTCTTTCCAGGAAAGTCCTCCCCTCCTTCCTCCCACCACCTCTAACATACATTGCTTAGACCTTGCTCAAGGCGGCACAGCTTGGGGTGGGAGGGAGGTTTACCAGAAATGCTAAGTTACAACAGGAACAACACCTAGACAACGTCATTTGTTTCAGTAGAGCATCATAAAGAGATTTTTAGACTGCTGGCAAATTGCTAAGGAACTGTCTGCTGCTACCTGTACTGCCATTAGTCTATGGCTGCATGCACCACAATATACAACAATGTACAACCTATTGGTGAAGGTAGTGTACCTCTCCGGCAGTAAGGAATCAGATGCAAAATACTTAACCCTGTGTCTACTCCCTCTATGGAGGGCAATTCTTACAGTAGAGTATGTACAAAAGGCAGAAGTAATTTCATTCACTAAACTTCAGCTGCACTTCATGGAAACCAACTCACTGACTAACCAAGCTCTCTTTGAGACCTGAAACGAAAAGGATGGTCAACACTCACCAGCATTGGAGGCACCAGAGCCAAAACCTGGCTGTTGGCTCAATTGCTGTCCAAACACAGTACTGCTTGTCACAGAGCCGAAGGCAGGAGGCGCAGGCTGAGAGCCAGATGAAAACAGTGATGTCGACAAAGATCCAAAGCTGGGAGCATTTGGCTGGCCAGGGCCCTGGCTCTGGCCAAATGCTGGTAGCTGACTGGCACCAAATGCTGGTCCAGCAGCAGGCGCTGAAGACCCAGACCCAAAGACAAATGTAGAGGATGACCCTAAAGGAAAAGAAGAGAAATTTCAGTATGTGCTGAGTTGTTTTGTTTGTTACAGAGCTTTATGTTTGAAGCCAAGTAGGTAAAACAACAAACAGCACCTCATTCATGATAGGAATCCTACCTTTTCTTGTAAGTTACATGAAAAACAGCATACTTAAAGGAGTCAGACAACGCACACCTCAAACACGGGTTGTCTAGACTCAAATTACTGTTAGCCATTCATGCTCTAGAAGCAGGCTCCCACAAAGAGCACAAGCTGATTTGTATTACTAAGACTTATTTATACCACGGGTAAAGAACACTCACTCACTTATTTGTATTATTTTAAGCGTTCAAAACACAGCTCCTGATCTATTAGAATGAGGAGAACGCCAATCTTTCCTCTCATAAGCAACTGCTCCCCTTCCTCATCCAAATGTTTACAATTATCAATTTCTGGAGACCACATCAGGCTTGCAGGGACCTAACTGAGCTACCAGAATAATTCTGTCTCTCCATATAATAGCAAACAAGCTCATTCAATTAGCTGCTTTGGTTCTGCATGGCCAGCAGAAATAATGAGAAAAAAATACAGGACTGAGCTGTGACTTCAAACATACACACTTCTGCTGAGCAAAAAGAGACCTTCTAAATAGCGCTATTAATCTAAATGCAATTTAAGCAGACGTCACGCAACATAAAAATACCAACTGCTGCAATGTAACTTGGAATGGCTGATTGTTTTTCCAGGAAGGAAAACAGAAGTTAAGACGGACTAAAAGGCATTCCAGTACTTTTATGAAGATTTGAAGATTATGAAGACCAAGAAAATGAAGGACTGGCTATCGTGCTCATTAGAAGTCACGCTTTACAAAGCAGCAGCTGCATATATCAATACTGTGTTTGTAATATACACTTGTGAAGGGTGGATAGTACAAATCTTGATGTTATTTACAACGCTCGAAGAGTTTTAGGTATGGGAGAGAAAAATTCAAGTTAAAACTAACTTTTAACCTTCAGCACTGGATTGATACTGAGAAGAGGGAAATTCATTCTCACAATGACAAGTTCCTATGCAAATGAAAGCCAGTAAAGGATTATCCAATGCACAAAATATCACCACAGCCAGTTGATCCCTAAACTGTATTTCCCAGACTGCCTCAAAACTTGACCTGAGCCCCAAGCATTAGCACTGTTTATATATTGTTGGATGTAAATATTCACTACTTTTCTCAATTTCCATGCATTTTCCCTACCTGTTCTCCAGGAAACACTCTTTCCCTGCTCCACTTTTGTGATCTAAGAGCAAAAACAAAAGCACCTGCTTAAATGTACCTGTTGAACTCGATGTGGCCGTGGCTCCAAAGGTAAAGCCAGAACTTGCTGCATTGCTACTGTTGGCTCCTGAACCAAAGACAAATGGATTAACTGCTGCACCAGTGGTGGAAGATGTGGTGGTGGGTTTGTTTTCTTGAGAGAAGCCAAATGACTGAGATGCTGTAGATTCTGCAGAATTGCCAAAAGCGGTGCTGCTCACAGTGTTGCTGGCTTGCCCAAACACAAAGGGAGTGGGAACTGGTGCAGGGTTGGAGGAAGAAGTGACGCTGCCAAACAGGCTGCTGCTGTTGGCTGAAGTGGCAGGTACGGCTGCGCTGGAGGAACTAGAGCTCAAGAAGCTGAAGGATGGCTTTGCTGCTCCTTGATCTGAGAGGGAGAACAGAACATAAAACACTGCAAGACGGCAAACCAAGCGCAACAGAGAGACCCTGTTCCAGCCACTGTACAAGGAGAAATGCTGGACGATGTCTCAACTATTATCCAGCTACTGTGGATTACATAAAATCCAGGTTTAATACACTGAACGCTGCCATGTGCAATTAAAGGAATGGGAGAATTGTGAAGAATGATGACACCACCACAGTTCTAGGCTTTAGTAGTTACGGACACCAAGCACTGGCTATAACAACTGGAACCAGAATGAACCAGTACATCTCAGCTTTTCAAACAAAACTATTCTTCAGATGCTCTGAGAAGAACAACATGCATTACCTGCAACACTTCTGTAGTTTGCTAAATAACACAGCAAAAAAAAAAAACCCCACAGTGGTACAGCTGCTTTTGTAGCCTCTCCTGAAATTACAGCCCTGTGCCTACAGCCCTAAAGCTGGCTAAGCCCATCATCCTGCAGCATCACTCTTTTGGCTTAAGCTCACTGTAATTCAGTACTTTCAAGACCTGCTTTTGGGAGCCACGGAGAACAGCCCCCTGTTACAGAACTGTCACAAAGTACTGAGTGCAATTTTACATTTAAAGTTATCTTTTAAAGTATGCAGTTCTTCAGCTTTCCCTAAGCTTCTGCTCTCTCATTATTACACCTGACCCTGTTCTTGATTTCCCACTGCTGTTTTTCCAGAAGTTACGGACCCTTTTCATCTATGCCACTTTTAAGGGACTCTCTACTGTGCTGAAGAAGGCTCGTTAAAATCTCATTTTTACACAAGGTGTTTCATCAAATTTCCATGGTTAAATCAAACTCCAGAACTTCAACTCAATCATAAGAACCATAACCCCATGCGTTGCTTTTATTCTCTCTGTTCCTTCCCTTATAACTTCCAAAGTTAGTAGAAGTGAGTAATGAACGCTGTTCTGCAAACCATGGCTGATAAGTCATGAAATCAGAATCAGAATTCTTCCACATGGCAATTGTTACTAAAATCTTTCAGCCCGCTCTTTCAGAAGGTTAAAGATGCACAAAACTGTGTAGTACCTATTAAGCAATTTCCACACCTTCATGGCAGTAAATTGCAGCAGCACAGCTGCAAGAACACATGAATGAGACACCTCCTCACATCCCCTTTCACTATGAAAACCATCGCATGAGGCCTCTGTCACCACGCTAAAGACTGTACCACCAACTATGCTGCTAGCACAGAAACCATACAAACCATCCATGCTCATGTGGGATGCAATACAGGTTCTTTAATGTGTGACAATATGTATATATTTTTTGTCTAAACCTAGTCTTAAAACTCACTGAAATCAAAACAGGAATTCTACTAATTGTCTATACGTCAACAACTGGAACACAAATCACACTGCACAGAGTAATTAAGCTTTTTCTAAAGCTCCAGTACATGAACCCAGCAACTCCTACAGATTCTGTAACTTATGACTTCAGAGGTACCATCTGAGGGACTTAGACAACTGAAGACAAAAGATATTCTGCTTACCTGAAGTATTGGCTTGGGCCCCAAATGAAAAAGTTGGCTTTGCCTGCTCAGTTTCTTTCTCCGATGGTTTAACAAAGCTGAAGTTGAACATAGGTTTTGCTGTGCTTTCTTCTTTGGTACATTCAGGCTGCCCAACGGAAAAGACAGGTTGTGCCTTTGACTCTTCATTCTCAACTTTCTTCCCAAACAGTAACGGAGGAGCAGAACTGACAGAATCCTGTTTCTCTTCTGTCCTTCCCAAAACAAACTGCGAGGCAGGAGCCGACTCCACGTTACCAAAAGAGAAGCCTCTCTTTGATGCAGGAGTTTCATCCTTTTTCTCATCTGATTTCTTAAATGCAAAAGAAGCTGATGCAACTTCATTTTCTGCCACAGTTCCAAAACCAAACCAGACATTTGCAAGTCTAAGACTGACAATCAAAAAACTGCATTTTTCTCTCCAAACTGCAATACAGCTCTGACTTACTCAACTCAGTATGAACTAACACCAGTTAATTTCATGAGCACCACAGAAGTTAACTTGCAAAAGAGCAGATACAGACTCATACAGGAAAGCATTTATAGCATACAACATAGATTCACCTTGTTCATCACTGATGTTGAAACAGTGCTTGGTGACGATGACACAGTACTGCTAGTCAGAAAACTAAAGTTGAATGGTGCCAGAGATGCAGTACTGATGGGTAGGGATATTTTTGGGAGTACCGGTTCCTCCACTTCCTAGAGTTGTAAAGTAAAATTTTTCTCTTTTACAAAACATGCTACTTTCTCATCCTGCTCCGCTCTGATTCGCTACAACAGCGAATTTGGAACAAATATAACATTTAAAGTATTGTGTACTGAACCCACACAACAAAACACAAAATACCTACAAAGAAAACTACAGATGAAAGAACATTTACTCTGGTAAATCCAGCCTATACCACATGTAAGGATGCAAATCATATATCAGTACATCTTAAAAACAACAGCGTTTGTTCTTGCCTTTTAAGCTATTTGATAACCAAGACTGAATGAGTTAGGGTTTAAATGAGAACTGCCAATCTAATCACAGGCTGCACAGAAGCACCAAGATCTAAATAGAAATGAATGACTAAGCAGAGGGATAAATTGGTACTACAGACATTCAAGCGTATCCTACGACTTACAAGTGTTTCACTATTATGGTCTGAAAAGTTAATGGAACTTAGCTATTTTTATCTGCATCACTATTTTATTTGAATTACATAAACATACTCCATTGTTTATGATTTCTTTATATTGCATCAGCTAAAAGACCAACATAAAGACTGACACTAAAGATACAGTCATAGGCAGCTCAGATAACATCCAATCAGAAAAATAATCTTGAATATTTGTGGCTACAGTTTGATAAAATAGATCTTTTCCCCTTAAAACAGGAAAAAAAACCTTTCACTACAAGTTCAGTAAGTATCAGCAATCCTAAGTCATCATTAGCAGACATGCAGAACACCATTTTCTAATTCTCTTTTGGACTCCTGGCCCGTACAAGACTTAAACAGCAAAGAATAAATTCAATAAACTTTGTTTACATACTTGACACTTGTTTCAAGAATCGCTGCATTATAGAAACCATACAAACCTCCACCAAAACATTCCTACTCTTTGGATACCTTGAAAATTGTAATACCAGGCAGAGGAGAGACATGGTTAAGCAGATAAATCAGCATATTCTTTCATATAATTTAAACTATAGAAATGAAATTGCAGTGAAATTCATGGCTTCCATAGCAGTTGTTACAAGATTTCCTCTTCTTGTATGGTATTCATGGGAAAAAGAAAGAAAGAAAAAAAAATAAATAGTGTGTTATTAAAAGCAATGGGAGATTTAGTTGAGCAGTGAAAATATTTAGTTCAGCATCTTGTTATGCTACACACTATTTTTGAGTTCCCTCTAATCATTTCCTATGGTGGAACATGATGAAGAACTGGGCCCCCTACTTAACATATTTCCCATTGCTACCAAGGTAAAAGGTCACCAATACACAGGAATGTTCACCTAACAACATGAGTCATGCAAATATCATCCTTTACCTGAAGGCAAATTCCTGCCCCTTAATATTTAAATCCCATCTAGCTTTCACTGATTTCTAAACATCACATCCTTCAAATATTCAGAACACACTGAGGGACAAAAAGTCCCTCTCTTTTTTCCTTCCCCTGTCTAATAGGATTTTTCACTTATTTTACCAAAGCAAAATGTTGGCAGAGAAAAAAAAGTCAATTAAAACAAGTTCCCTCCTTTGGCAAAGATGTTCACACTAAAGACAGAGCTGAAGACAGCCACTACTATATCTGACTTTAGAGACCTCAACTCTACTGAGACATCTTGTCTAGTACATGGTGCATTTAATGCATAATAGCAGTATATAATGCACTCAAGCTCACTAACCAAGGGACCATGTAAAATCCACTCTCCTCCACCCTTATCTAACAACTATTCAGTAAGGATAGAGTAATTCTTAAATCTGCATTCTCCTCCAACTTTGTCATGGCCGTAGTTGATGCCACTGTCTCCTTGGAATTCACAGCTCAAAAATTTCTCTTTAAGACTGGTGCCCTTTCTCTCTCTTCTGAAGAAATGAGACAAGTAGGTTTGATTATTTGTTTTTAAATCGCTGCCAAGTGGTACAACTTTTCAGATGACCTTCTTGGAACAAGACCAATATGGGAAGTTGGTTCAGAGCCTTGTCAGGGTAGTCTGCTCTTAGACAGGTGAGGGAGAGCAACGAATGAGTTGAATTCCAAAGAAATATTCCATTTACCTATATTTGTCCCCAGAAGCTCTGTTCTTGTTCTGACACTGTTAGAAACAAACAATAATACAGCCACAGAAGCCTGCTGGCATAAACACATCAGATGGAGAGCAGAATCAAGCCCACTGAATCTTTTATTGCAGTCACTGAGATGATACAGCTACATGGCAGTGCTATAGCTATCAGCTGCAACAAAGCTACCTGGAACATAGTCATTTTTCATAAAACATTCTCTATCCAAACAGTGGAAGAAAATAGGAACAAAGAACCATTTCTTCCAGATCAGCAGAACTTCGCTTCTACCAGGTCTGAACCACAGTGCAAGTCTGCTTTCACAGACACAAAGGTTAGTCCACAAAATACTAGTCCAGTTTCTAAGGCAGAGACAAAGCTTGCAGTGGTGATAGAGTGTTTAACTTGGGTTTCCAGTATGGTAGCACCACAAAGGTCCAAAGGCTTTTGGCCCTGAAGACCTTTTACTCCATTTTGAGTATAACATACAGAAATCCTTCCTTTAGACTTAACACCAAAACTTTGGAGAGCTCCAAATAGTTCGGGGAATAACAAAACCCAGCAAAGAAAAGTCAGGCCAATTACAAGCATGCCTTGCTCACTGTAGATTCAACCAAGTGCTTGGATCAGATCAAGAAAAAGCAGAACGATACACTTTTCCCCGATACTTCTGTCTGCTCATTCCCTCTCTGCCCTGGAGCAGTCAATTACGCATTAAGAGAGCACAGCAAAGACACCACTCTCAGCTGTAACTGCTTTTGCAAGGCCACATCTTCTGTCTCAGAAATCCCAGGCCACAGTCTGCTAATTGCTAACAGGCTGAAGAGAGCTTTGCAACCCCTTAATGATAATAACCCTGACAAGCCAAAGAACAAGGCCGACAGTGAAAGGAAAGAGACCTAAGTGTCACTCGTTTCCTTGCAGAGGCATTGCCAAGGAGAAAGTGTTTAAGAATTTGCAAATGCAACTGAGCAGTACAGCTTGCAGAGGTGTTGGAGAGTGTTCACAGTCAGCCTAAGGCATGGTGGCAGCACCCAGGCAGGCATGGAGGACATGGGGACAGCACCACTGTGCTACGTGGGGCTCTTACACCTCATCCTGAGATTGCTCTAAGGGTCAGCACCACTCATTCCTGCCTTATCCCTGTTTCTGACCACATTTTGCTTTGGTTGTGATGGCTTTGGGATCCTTTGACTGACTTCCAATTGTTTTTCGGCCACTCCATATCTGACATTTTGACTCCTCAGATGTTTGATTTTGGCTTGTATGTTCTGCAATGCCCTATTCCTACATCCACCCTCACTGTGCTTTCCTGTGTTTCTTTGAGTCCTAATCAGGAGGCTGTCTGAACTGATAAATGCCCCCCAAGGCATGGTCCCAGCTGCAGGAATACAGTTCTGCAACCTTTTACTTTTATGTTTCAGCTGCATCCTATTCTGTCTCAACTCAATTTATAAGCCAGTGTTCATGGAACACCGGTGGAATTTCTGAAGTGCATTTACATGTGATTGTTGGCTTGTACTTCAGGCAACAGAAGCAAATAAAAACTGAAATTCATTGCAATGACCTAGAGGTACAGGAAAGCAGACCTTGAGTCTTAATCACTTGAACACGCCATGAATGACTTAACAAATTAATATTAAAAACTGTAGGAAATACAAATCCTTCTCAAAATAATGTTCTAAACAGCAGAGAGTGGTAAAGAAGAGTATTTATGCTTCTGTTCTACACAATTAATATTATTTACTACTTCAAAAGAAAAATACTGACAAAGCTGGCTACAACATAAACATAATCTAAATTTGTTGTCAGCTAATAGAGGCCATGTGCGCCATCACCTGGATGTGAGAAAATGATCAATTTTCCTGTTACTTCTGATACAATGTCTCAGCAAGATACAGAAAATAAGAAGTTTTCCTGCCTTGTCCTTCTCCTTCAGAGCATTTTCATTTAGTTCATATTCACATTGTTTAAAAACAGAGCAAACTCACGCTGGTCATGCTGGAACCACTTAACCACTCTAGTGTTTTACTGGAGCCTATTCTCCCTCTGCATTGGAGACTTCTGAGCTATAGGGAAGCTGGAAGAAGATTCAAAACACTGAACAAAAACAGATGGTTGAGAATGGTGTGCTAGAATAACTCCCAAACACAAACACATAGGAGAAAAGTCATGTTAGGTTTAAAAAGAGAGAATACTAACCAGGTCCCAGAAAAGTCTGAAAAGCTGTATTATGTTTTTAAGTATAAGAAACAATAATTCACCAAACTTTCCAGACATAATTTGATGATGCTTCTGTCTCAGGTGCAGAGAGAAGAAGAATTTGTTTAAAGTGTGCCAAATAATTCACCATGATATTAAGTTATGCCATCTGGAAATGGGATATAGAACTCAGATTTCTCTCAAGATCAGATTTAGAGAAAGCATCTCATACTTTGATAGGCCATTTAAAAGCAAACATCTTACAGCCGACCCCAGATGCTTTCTCTATTTGTATCAAGTGCTTATTAAAGCTCCTCATCATAAGTAGGTTTTTGTTTTCCAGTCTTTTTATTTCCAAGGGCAAACACAGATGGTGCACAGCAGCATAATGCAGGAAGGACTCAGGCTGAGAATGAGCAGCAGTGTGGCAGAGGGCTGTCCCACGTGGGGTGAAGCTCAGGCCTTGCAAGCAGGAAGATTTCTGGTCATGCAGCATTTGCTAATAAGCAAATGTCCTGTAAGCACAGTCTCGTGGCTTCAAGGTACTGCAGTTTTTCCTCAGAGTCCAATAAAGACCCATCAGGGATAAGCAGCATCAAAGAAAATTCTAGTTAAATAATAGTGAAAAATGTGGATCAGAACTGAAACTGGGGCCCATAAAGGGTATGGAATACTCATCCTTGGAGATTTTTAAAACTTGATTAGACAAGAATTCCAGTAACCTGGTTTAGCTTTGAAGCGTACCCTCCTTTGAGCAAGGCATTGGACCAGAGGACCCAAAGGTCCCTTCCAACCTGAATTATTCAATACAGCTAAACGGCACTAGCTGTACTGATGCAGAGCATTGGGAAAAGACAGGCAGGTAAGATTTGCAAAATCTGTCAGCCTCAAGATATCAAACT
Source organism: Coturnix japonica (assembly GCF_054131305.1). Classification (NCBI taxonomy): domain Eukaryota; kingdom Metazoa; phylum Chordata; class Aves; order Galliformes; family Phasianidae; genus Coturnix; species Coturnix japonica. The sequence continues at coordinate 2,870,769 of NW_028188948.1, read as the reverse complement.
TACACTTGCAGGGCAAAGCAACAATGGAAGTAAGTTTCATCATCCTTCCCCACCAACAGCAGTATCACAGGTATCCCACTGATCCTTCTCCCCAGCCTCTGACTCATCCATAGCATGCTCTTTATGGCAGGGCTGAAGTAAGAAAATCCATTTCCCTATACCCTTTCTCTGCTCTTTCCTCCAGTACCTCCCCAGCAAAATTTTCACATTCCCACTGCGTTCACCTGAGCTCTGAATACCTAACAAGAAATGCAAAAGCATCTAGCAATCATAATAGGTGTTAAAATCCTGCACGTTGTTTTTACCTGGTGTAACAAGCAACCATGAGGCATTATGCAACTGACCCAATTTGAGGCATTTAACATACCAAGGCTTAGCAAAGAGTGCGTGCTACAATCTACAGATTCTGTTCCCAATGAAAATCAGTAACCCTGTTACTGGAGGCAGAGCCAGACCCGACACGTCAGTGCCGCCTATCCATATTTCTAAATAAGTTGTGCAGGAAACATATTAGTTTCTAATCTTGCTGCTTCAGTGCCTAAATGAGCCTCATCACCATAGCAACAGATGGCTTCACAATCTTTAATGCCTTTATTTTCACAAGTCCTCTGAGAAATAGAGGAGGACAGCTGTCCCCATTTCACAACTGTGTAACTGCCAGGCAAAGAGGCAAAGTAATTTGCCCCAAATCCTGCAGGAAATGTATGGAGAGCAGGATGTCAGGGCATCAGGTTTCCCAGCCTTCCTACACATGCTCCAACCTACCCCATCCTTACTGCTAAAAGTACTTCCTACATCTATGGATACAGGAGCATGGCCTTTAAAAAAATGGCTTTTCTATTTGAAAGCTTGGGTCTCCTAAAAGGCTGGCCTGTCTCTGCAGGGAGATGACCTACAGAGGAGGTCCAAAGGGCAGTGGAAAATGGACTTGGCCAATTCATTAAGCCGGAAAGCAGTGATGCCATGTGTAAATCTCACAAGTTTCATAGCGTTTTAAGAGGCTGCTAAGGGTTCTAATTCTGTAATTCCTTTCTGTTGTATTTGGCAAGCATCTGGCTTTTACTCTGTCCACAGTGTGCACTCCAGGGAACAAAACATTAAGGAAGCCAGCAAAACCAATACTTGTCCAGTTGTTCTGGATGTGTCAGATCACAGCAGATTTTCCCAGGCAGGCGCAAACTCTGCAGAAAGCCATATCTCCCCTTCCAATGTCATCTGAACTTGTATTTTGTTTTAATTCAGTCTATTCTCCTTCCCAGGCATAAAACTTAAATTTCCAAATTTGGGATATTCTGATCATGTCCTTCTATGTTGAGCTGTTTCAGCACAATTCATTGCCCAATCAAGATAGGTTTCTAAACCCATTTTATGTTGTTCTGTTTCCTCTCAAAGTTCAGACATTCTCTTGATTCTCTTATTTATAATGGCTTATAGGTAAAACAAATTTAACTCATGCAATTTGTACCTCTATTTTATGAGGGGAAAAAAAAAAAAAAGAAGAAGAAGAAGAAGAAGAAGAAAAAGAAGAAGAAGAAGAAGAAGAAGAAGAAGAAGAAGAAGAAGAAGAAGAAGAAGAAGAAGAAGAAGAAAAGAAGTAAGACAAGGTTCATTTATCAATATAATCTTTTTCGTTTACAATTAGCATCGGAGTTGTATACAAAACATCTCAGCCCTAAAATGCCTCTACTTATCACAGCAGTCTACACTGTTTATATTTATGAGGCAATTTGCATAAATGCCTTCAGATTGATGCGGCATTTATATTTATTTCATTTTTCTATTTCTGGTATTTTGTGTTCCTCTTCCCTTTATATTGCCTTTTTGAGAAACCTGCTTCATTCATCTCTCAGGAAGAACTGCTTTAAGAGAGGCAGATGGGAGCACCTATAAAGTGAAATATCGAAACTGTCTCAACATGACATAAGCGTCCTCCTGGTACTGCTGAATATTACAGCTTTTAAAAGTCATGTTTTACTTTGGAAATAGAAGCAATTACTTTTAATTGTAGTTCTCAGCATGAAAAACTTGGAAAAGGGATGTTTTTCTCCTCTTCAAGTCAGATCCTTATATTAAAAACAGAAACACTTCAGCACACACTGAGAAACAGGCCATAGTTACCCTAGGAATATACAGCAGCAGCACCGTTAAGCATGACTGCATTAAAAAGATATGTTAAGTGTGAAGTTGCCTTAGGTTTATCTTGGCTGTCTTAACTCTGATGAGATTAGAGTTGCAGAAGCAAATGCAAACTGCCTGTCCCTGTTTTACTACAATAAACTTGGAGCTTCTTTAAACTACCAAAACATGTCAGTGCTTCACTGTATTGCCCTGTTCTGAATGTTATAACTTGGTTCTTCAGTTATGGAGAAGGAGTTGAAAACCACGACAGATGCTTTAAACTAAAGATGAATTGCAGAGCTACACCACTCAAGACAACTGATGCTAGGAACAGAGTTCAGCTCAGGCTACGCAATTGACCTCTTCAGTTCAAATATGCTGTGATGAAGTCTATCAAGCAGTCTGCTACCAAAGAAAAAAAGTCAAGGCAGCACAGAGGACAACACGAGGATGCTGTGGCAAAAATAGACATAGAAACCAAAGGATTCATGTCTATGGTGTGGAACAGTTAAACAAATGGACTTCTTGATGGATGTCCCAGCAATGGGGATTAGTGTTGCTTTTGTAACACTAAACTGAAGGTTTAGTTCAAAGGTTGAACGTCCACATGCTCATATACAGAAAGTGTAAAAATGACCTGTCTCCCTTCATAGGGGTGGAAATTAAACAGCATTAACTAGTAACTACTTACTGTGGCATCACACACCATCGAAGAGAGAAAATAGAAGTACTTTAAAACATATGAGGCGCATAACAATTTGATGAACAGGCAAATTCAGCAGTCTTTGCCTGAAGTTGAACAAAACAGGTTTCACGTGTCAGTTTGCATTTATGGTTACTAACAACAGCTATTGGCAAGGATTAGGTCACCAAAAGTAATTTAGATGATAGAGCACGGCTGGAGTGGCATACTCCCAATCCATTTTCATTCCGTGTATTAAAACAAACTTCCCTTAGATTTCTACTTGCATTTCTCTGAAACAGTCTCACTAGAAGATAGCACAATTGAATTAACAACTGCTTATATCAAATGCATTTTTCTTGCATGTTCTACCTGCCCAGAGGTATGTCTGAAAGTGGACCAGAGTTTAATGGAGATGAATTTAAAGAGCACCTGGAGACAAGCAACCACTAGTCACCATTATCCTTCATTTAAATAGGTATTGGAAAACAGTATCAAAATAAATTGCTTATTTGAAAGACCTTGGAATCAGTTTCCTATCCGTATTCCGTACTATTTAATTAAGGAACAATACCATTTAAGTGTGGGTTGTCACCCTCCGACACTGTGTTCAACAGAAAATTGAAAACCAGAATGCCTGCCTACGCTGTTGAAACCCAGTGTCAAACACATTAGAGATTTGCTGATTTATAAAGCAACAGACAGAGAAAAACAAAAAATAATACAATTAGAAGCCTTAGAAACTATCCTATTTCATGAAAATAGTTCTGTGTATCTCAATAAAGAGAAACAATGGTTGTAAAAAGAGATAGTGTCTCAAGAGGTTGCCCTCATTTATATGAGATTGTCATCACAGACGCATTTTATGAAGGAGTAGACAACTTATTCTCACAAACACACAAAGAAAGGATATACGTGGCACTCAGTCTGCCCTCTTGCCTGAATGGGACTGGGAGAAAACAGCTGGTGCAGACTGAGACTATGAACATGGAACAGCCAAAACAGATGCATCTGTCAATTCCTGACAGTCTAAATGCTATTGAGAATATCTCACACGTTGGAAGGAGCAGTGCAGAGCATCTCAAACATAAGTCAAGCACTTTGAGCAGAGCTGCCTACTAAGTTGAGCATAGTGGCTTTGGTTAGAAGGTGACAATGAGCAGCACACTGAAGGTCACCTCTCGATACATTTTCTCAAAAGAGACACATCTCAAAAGATTTACATGTATGGTTGGTGTTAGGAACAACGGAAATTTAGAGCTGGTACAGTAGAAAAGCCTGTTCAGGTAAAGGTTCAGATGCTGTACTCCCTAGTATTAATTCAGAATCTCTGTTTTATTCTGTGGCCTAAATTCACACTCATACTGATGAAAGCAGTAGAAAACTTCTTGATTTACTTATTTTTCAATCTTGCTCCTCACAACAAAAAGCAAACTTAGCAGCTTCTGACCAAAGCAAATTGGAGGTTCTGAAGTTAATATTGCCTTCACATTAGTGCACATACATAAAATGCCCCTTGCTCTTCCCACTGCTCATGCAGTCACATTTTGCAGTCTATTCAGCAGGTGATGCAGTAACAACTGAACACTGATAAAACCTTGACACTAGCTTACCAAGAAGGCTTGGGCGCAAAGCTAAGCAGCAGCACGTATCCTTACTTTCAGCAGATGGACAGAACTACTTCCAGAGAGCTCCCTGGGGAGCCCTTGGCCAAGAAAAGCTGCAGATTTCTAAATGGGCTTTACCAGTTACTCTGCTCTTGCTGTCACAAAGGTCCTTCTCTCAGTTGCTTTCCTCTTTAAGCCAGCAGTAAGGCACCTCAGCAAACGTCCAACCACGTGAGATGGCAAAAATTCTGCAAACGTCTATGAAGATTACAGGCATATCATGGGGAGGTGCTACAGAGGAGAAACTTCTTCACTAGTTTAGTTGGTTGGGATGAAGTAGGTAATGAAGTAGATAATACTCATAACAAGCTTTCCTGGTATCCTGCAGGCATAGACATAACTGACTTCAGAGATGAGCTGAAAATAGTGACATAACTGAGCATACTTCCAGTATAAGTGATACAAATATTTCAGCTTTATTACATCTGCTGCTTAGCAATCGGGGAGGTAAAAATCCATGCTTCTTTGGCTTCAGAGTGACTTCGCATGCTGAACTGCCTTCAGTTCTAGTTAGTAGATAGCAAATTTTGCTTTATGTTAATAAAATGGACAGAGTTTTAAGACAAGTAAGACACATGAAGTAAAGGAACTCATCTATAAGGGAGAATTAAGAGCCTCCATAACCTGTCCAAACCACTGGATGACACACTTTTGCTTCATCTGCACTTCCATGCCAGAAACCACTTTGTTAGTCTGCCCTTCTGCTTCTATCTGTCACACAGCAACAAAATGCAATGGAATATTGGTGGGAATTTTCATTCTCTACTGCCGTACCACCACCATCTGCCTCTAATGTTGTAGGCCAACAAAGTAGGAAGCATTATTTTTGAAGCAGACCTCATATTTCACCAATGTGGATGAATTATCATTAGTTTTGTTCAAAATTAATTTTAGGTGGAATATATGCAGCAAAATAAGAAACCTTTTCCTCTGATGAGAACCTTCCTGTGAACTCCAGAAGCATGAAGCTCAGACTGAGCTTCCCTGTGTCGATGGATCAGCACGAGTTCCATACAGAGCAATTTCATACACTGCTGCATCAGATCTCTTAGAAACAGTACACTTGATATCTTAAGTATTTCTTGATAGTGATTCGTATTAGGCAGTAGAACATCCTCCTGAGAAAAGATAAGGCAGCCTTATTGTTGAGAGCATATCAAACCAGGAGAGCACAATACTAGAAACCATAGTCCAGAGAATAAAACCTGTAACAGCCTTGTTGATGACTGAATAAGGCTATTCCATCTTTAATATCTCCAGCGATGCACAAGCCCTTAGGAAAGCAAAACGGATTCATATCTAACAAGTCACAATATTAAATTCATATTTTGGAGGAAAGAAAAAAAAAAAAAAAAAGGGAATTCTTCTTGCTATCCTAAAGATAAAATGAGGTCTATCTAACTACTAGCACTACTGTGGGACTTTAGGACTAAATTTTAAACAATCTGCCATTCTAATATAAAATATGAACAAAACTACTGAATGCTAATTTTTTCTGAACTAATACTTGACATATTTCTCCTTCCTTTATTCACATTTTTCTTCTCCTTCTTTTCCACTGTAAGTGGACTCACATAAATACTGTTCCATTACCTAAATTCCCAGTCCAAATTACAGCAGTTATTCCTCTAAGGAATTGCTGAGTTCTGAATAATAAGATCTTAGTGAGCTTTCAGCAAGAAACCAGAGAACAAGGTGCTCCTCTAAAGCAATATCAGAATTGATTTCTTTACATTTGTCAGAAACAACTGGAAAGAAAATGTATTAAGTACAGCACTGTCAGCCACAATCGACTGAAAGCCTGAAAGACTGGGGGAAAGAAATTGCTAATCCAGGACCCTCAGAGTCTTCTTGACGCCTACTTTTCACAGAAGATCCAGCTGTTCTAGAATTCAAGCTGACCAAAGCTTTCAGAAAGAAGACTGCGAAAAACTGTGGCCAACCCAATATTCAGAAATATGGAACAAACAGATGCCAAGAACCCAATCTACCCTTTTCAGAAAACATGCCAAATATCGTTCTCTACTTTCCTGTATTCCCTCCTGTATAAACTTGCTTTTTTTATTTTTATTTTTTTTTAAGAAGGATAAAGAAATGGTTATATAAAAGCACACAGAAAATGGTTTAATTTAAAGAAAAGCTGTGCTCTAAAAGACCAGGAATACTTCACTTATGCTTGTAGAAAAGCATCATAAGCTACTCAAGTAACTCCCAGACCATTTAATTTCAGTAAAAATCACCTGAAGGAAAAACCTGTGAATGAATATCATGATTCCTAGCAGAAACAGCTGGCTTTACACCAGAGCTAAGCCCTCCATCTCCATCCACTACATAGAGTGAAGCAAGACCAAGAAATGCAGATCATGCCCAGAAAACAACCTCAAAATACAAGCGTGAAATAACCACAGCCTATGCCATTTCCTCCCCTTACTTCAATCTTTTACCAACTTCTGATAAATTAAATTAATTTTAAAAAGCAAGAGAAGTTAAAGCATCGGAATGAACATACTGAGTTGATCTCTCTCTTCCCAGATGTACTGGTTGCTACCAATTTCCCGTGAACTTATCTATGTTAGCCAAATAGGCACCTGAATAGCAACAGGTTCTCCTTATGCCACAGAAAATGAGAGTGCAGAGTGCATAAAACTGTTATTAAATGGAGCCAGAATCTGTCAAACAGTCCTTAGATAAGTGACTCAAGAGGAAAAATGATCTGGGACAAAGGCTATGCCTTTTTTGTTACTGTTGTTCCAAAACACTTTCCTTGTGGGTATTAACAGTTCAACGTGAGTGTGGAGAGTGTTTATGCAGAATGGCTTCATGAGAAAGGACATGAAGAGATTCCACTAGTTAAATTGTAAAAGAATGAACGTGACTAAAGACAAAGACGGTCTATTCTAGGGCCGATCACGGGCTAGGCAGCTGAGAAGAAATCAGTATGTGAAAAGACAGGGTATGTAGCTAAAGATGAAATATGTATCTAGAAGCAAGGACGGCCTAAGGGAAAAGCAAGACGTGTAGCAAGGTGTAGACAAAGCTGCAAAGAAAAAGTATCCATAAGACTAACCACAAAGGTCAGATGAAGTAATGTCTAATTCACCAATCCTGAGCTTAACTTTTGCAATATGCATGAACTTATTACTGATTGTATAAATGAGATGCTGTAACACCTAATAAACGAGGCTTGTTGACCATGATAGCATGAGACTTGTCTCCCGCGGTTACTTCCAACAAATGGTGACCCCGACGTGATAAGGAAAAAAGGGTGCCACGGGTGAAGAACTGCGTTGGGTTCGGGTCCGGATTTCACAGCCCGACGGACGACGAAAGAGCTAAAATTGGAGCTCCGCGTCTCGAGTGACCACACAGGTGGGCTCGACCGACACGTGCTGCCGAAGCCTGGAGGGCTGCAACGGTACCGACGTGAGTAAAAATGGACAGGCAAGCAGCATATAATTTATTTTCCGCTTTTCTTAGGCGGAGACAGTTTAAGGGGGTAGACTTGGAAAAGGAACTCCCTAAGTTATTAGTGTATGGGTATACTAAAGGGTTATTTCAGAATCCGCATTTAGTGCATGATCTTGCTGAGTGGCGTAAATTTGGGGATGCAATTTTTCAGGGAATGATAGATGGAGAGAAAACGGCTAAAAAATGCGGGAAGTGGTGGCGTGTGGTTTATAATGATTTGTTGCAATATCAGGCAGAAAAGGAAGCGGTAGAGAAAGCTAGTGCTGTGCAGGGGAGGAATAAGAATTATAATGAATGGTCAGATTGCCCGGGGCCCCCTGCAGTGTCCACCGTAAAGTTGCCGCCGGCCGCCGAGCCTGAGTTGCCAGTGGCTGTGGAGCCGAGTGCCCCGTCTCCGTCTCCCTGCACGTCTGTATCAGACGAGCCGCCTGCATCGACCATGGCGCTACAGCCGGCCCCCTCGACCCCCCTTTGCAATGAGCCGCTCCCTGGGGCACAGAGTGACCTGGCGGAGGCCGTCGCGCGGGAGCGGGGGGGGGCTTGGGCTGCGCTGGCGCGGGCTTGTTTAGAGGCGGGAGACGGTGAGGCGTTGGAAGCGGTGCCACAGATGGTGCTGTCGGTGGGGTATTCGCCTAATGCTGCAGGTGGGACACAGGCTGCTATCAGTGCTTTAGATTGGAAGTTGTTGTTACAATTGCGGTCTACGGTCAGTCAGTTTTGGAGTAAAAAGTGAGCCAGCGAGACAGATACTGGATTATATCTGGAGTACTCAGGTTTTGTTGCCATCTGATTGTCAGGCTATAGCTAGGTTGATTTTTTCGCAGCACGAACAACTGCTATTTAATGCTTATTGGGAAGAGATGTGCCAACAGAGAGTTGCGATAGTTAGGCAGCCCGGAGATCCCTTGTATAATGTCACCGTTGAAGAACTTTTAGGGGTGTGTCCTTTCATCCGGACGGAGGCCCAGGCTTTATTAGGACCAGTTAAATGTAGGGAGTCAATGTATCTAGTCATGCAGGCTATGGATAAGATCAAGGCACCAGGTGGGTTGTCGTCTTATATGGGAATCCAGCAAGGAAGAAATGAGGATTTTGGAGCGTTTCTAGATAAGGTAGCTGGAGCCATAGAGAAGGCTGGAGTACCAGAGTACATGAGGGAAATAATGCTAAAACATTGTGCACTTCAGAATTGTAATGCTACAGCTCGTGGCATTCTAAGTACTTTGAGGAGTAACTGGACAATAGAGGAGGCGTTAGACAGACTATCGAGCGTGCCCACGGGGGCTCAGGCTTTCATAGTTGAGGCTATTAAAGAGCTAGGGGCAGGATTAAAGGCACAGGCTGAGGCTTCTCAGAATCAAGTGTTAGCAGCCCTTGCACCCCTCCAAGCTGCAGTCGCTACAAGCCCACGCTCGCAGATCAGCTCCCTCATGAAATGTTTCCGTTGTGAAAAAACTGGCCACATCCGTCACGAGTGCCAAGCCACTGGGATTTGGTGCAGCAAGTGTCAATCCAACACCCACAACGCTGCTGTATGCTATAGGAAGTCGGGAAACGTGAGAAGCAGCGCACGAAAGAACAGCGGCCGCGCTCCGATACAAGCTGCCGTTCCCAGCCAGCGGCCGCCTGCCCCCCCGCACACGTCGCTCGTCGCGTTGTCGGTCTCTACAGCACCCCCGCCCTCTGCTTCGCCCACGTCGTTCTCTGCGCCTCTCCATGCCGCCCCTCCTTCGTCCTGCGCGGCTGTGTCTCTGCAGCCCGTGTGTAACGTGGTTAAAGACACGGATGGACTGAAACCAGGGGATTGTTATGACCCAGGTCCAGTAGATCCAGAAAGAGAATCGGACGCATTTCCTCCTGATGATACTTTGAAGGAAGCAGGAATGACAATTTTCCCTACAGCGTACTGTGATGTCTTAGAGCATTGCAGAGAAGAAACAATATTAAGGGGTGATGCTGACACGTTGCAAAGCTTTCCTAATCAGGTCCCCCATTTGGAATCCCTGCCTTATGAGGCAGTGAAGGAGCTAAGGGAGTCAGTGAGAACATACAGAGTTCAGTCAGCCTTTACATACAATCTTTTGGTTACAAACAGTGACACTTACGCTATGACCCCTCACGATTGGAAAACTGTGTTAAGAATGATCCTCTCTCCTATGCAATACACCGTGTTTATGACTGAATATCAGCTACATAATTTGACTGATAGCTCTTTGCCTCAGACTCGGACAAATCCATGTGGCACAGCACCTCTTCAACTGTGTCAGACAAATGTCACTCACATTCCTGAATTTGGCCGTCTAAAATATGCACATGTAACAATAGATACTCATTCTTCTTACATATTTGCCACAGCACATACAGGTGAACTCAGTCATGACACCCGTAAACACTGGTTATCTGCTTATGCTGCTATGGGAATCCTACATACTACAAAAACAGATAATGGGCCTGCATATACCTCTAAGGCCACTCAAACTTTCCTCCAAGAAGGGTGTGTTAAACATACTACAGCCATTGCTCATTCTCCCACTGGACAAGCTATTACTGATCACATTTCTCAAACATTGAAATCCATTCTTATTATTAAACAAAAAAGGGGGAATATGGGAGACACACTACAAGAAGTATTATGCAAGGTTTTGCTTGTGCTTGTGATGAAGTTTTTGAATCGTGTTCATAGAGATACAGCTTATGTGGATCGTCATTTTGAGGCTTCCCCGGTGCTAAAGGAACAGCCTATGGTTAATGTTTGGAATATGGCCACAGGACTTTGGGACTGTCCTCTACCACTGACAACTTGGGGTTGTGAATATGCTCTTATTTCCACAGGGACTGGCCCTGTGTGGGTTCCAGCATGATATGTTCGATCTCATCTGAAGGCAGAAAATAGCATCCAGCCTTTATAGTAATTGTGATTGTGTGTTTCTTACTTAGTGGTATTGCTTTGTAACTTGCTGTGTTATAGATAATATTAGTAATAGTTTGACATAGTGTGTGATTTTCTGTTTTACCAATGCAGTCTCAAGATTTAGAGTTTAAGGCATTAGCTAGGATGTTGTGTGCTTCTTCTATTTTAGTAATAGATCAGATGTGTATTAAACAGGATTTGATGTAATCAATGCTAGAATCTACAGGAATAGATCTTTTAATGTTTTAGTACTGTTTGGTTATGATGTTATTAGCCTATTAATTAGCTTTTCTTAATTTGCAAAGACAAAACCTGGAAAGGAATCCCAGGCAAAGAGATGACGCTGTATCATATAACGGATACCTATTTTACATCCAATTAATTGGGATCTGAAAATATAACCATGCATCATTTTAGACAAAAGTGCACGCTAATAGAACTAAATTTGATAGTTTATTTTGTTTTCCAAGCAGGTGTTTCCACTTGGGCTCTATATCACGCACTGGCCATGCGGATATGGTGTACAACTGGAAGAAATCCTTCAGACCCTGAATGCAGGAGAGAATCTGTGATGGGTGAGAGAGGAAATGTGCACCTTGAAGCAGGGGACGCCCTGCTGGCACTACCTGTCACATCCACCACCAACATGGCTTGCTGTTTCTCAAGGGTCAATAAGTATTAATGCCCCTAGTGATACTCTAGTACATTTGTCCTCTAAAATTGGTTCTATTTGACATGCTACTTCATAAAATTGCACAATCATTAATCAATTATTAGCCCGGATAACTCAGTTGGCAGAGCATGGTTATGAGCATTTTAAAAGCATTTATTGCACAAATTTTAGTGGTCATTAAAATCAATATATCAGAGTATATGAAAATTGAAGACTTTTCCTGATCAGTTACAGATTAACACAATGGGACCCTCACGGATTTATTTTTAGGTTGCAGAAACTTAGGTTGCAGTACAAACATGTTTGTTCTTTTTAGTAGGTTTAACAGTAATGTTGTTGTGTTGTATTTGACTTGTCTCTTTTTTCACTTTTAGAGTATTGTCAATCGAGGTCTTGATCGAGTTATAATAGTTATGTTATTAATTTAAGTAGTGTTGTTACTCTATAGGCAGAATCTTGGAATTGTTGTAATACAAGAAGAATTTTATGGAGCAGCAGCCATGGATCGAGATGAGAAGTTCACAGAGCAGCAGCTATGGAGCAGGATAAAACTACATGAGAACTAATTGAACAATTGAACTGAATTGCTTGTTAAATATGATTAATCGGTCGTTAAACTGAGCCTTTTCATTTTAAAAGAAAACGGGGGAAATGTGGAGAGTGTTTATGCAGAATGGCTTCATGAGAAAGGACATGAAGAGATTCCACTAGTTAAATTGTAAAAGAATGAACGTGACTAAAGACAAAGACGGTCTATTCTAGGGCCGATCACGGGCTAGGCAGCTGAGAAGAAATCAGTATGTGAAAAGACAGGGTATGTAGCTAAAGATGAAATATGTATCTAGAAGCAAGGACGGCCTAAGGGAAAAGCAAGACGTGTAGCAAGGTGTAGACAAAGCTGCAAAGAAAAAGTATCCATAAGACTAACCACAAAGGTCAGATGAAGTAATGTCTAATTCACCAATCCTGAGCTTAACTTTTGCAATATGCATGAACTTATTACTGATTGTATAAATGAGATGCTGTAACACCTAATAAACGAGGCTTGTTGACCATGATAGCATGAGACTTGTCTCCCGCGGTTACTTCCAACACGTGAGTTCCTCCTGTTTCAATCCTTAGCTGCTTTTTTCTTCCTTTTGAAGTTTTGCCCAATCACTTATAATAATAATGAATAATTTACTAAAAGAAAATCAAAGAAAACATAAGTCTGTCTTAATATTGGCATGTCAAATGATGTTTAACAGTTGCTTAGCACCACGGATTTCAGTAGAGCATTTCCTCATCCTCATTAGTGTAAGTCAGAGAAGCAGCAGCAACACAATGAAACATTTGCAGAATTTTCTAAGTGGCTTACTTCATCTAAGAGGAACAGCACTCACTATAATAGGAATGATTATATGTGGATTTAGCTCAATTAAGCATCACCTTGGTAATGCTCTCTCTTTTGTTATCCAAACATCCTTGTGTATGTTTATCAGGACGACTGAAGTTTGCCCAGGAAGCCAAGTTAAATTTCTAGCTTTATAGTTAAAGGAGCCAAGTTTAAAGAAACATTTCAAACACGTACTGGCTGTATTCCCTGACAAATCCCTTCCACCTTTTTTCTGAACCTTACCCACGAAATTAAATATATTAGGTTGCATGATCAGAGAAAGAGTGGCTGGTCATGCATTCCCACTAAGCATACAAGGTACCTATAGAAACTAAGAAAGACTTCTCCCAGGCAGCTGCACAGATAAACTCATTTTTCAGAGTTGTTCTGGACTCTATGCTTCTGTAAAAGATAATACACATTTCCAGATAAAAATCTCATTTCCCATCTGTGCTGCATCCGATGCATCATGACAAACATCTTGAATAAAAAGAAATATAAGGGACTCCTAGAAATAAAGTATAAACTCAAAGGGCATTTGATGGAAACTTCAAGAACAACTTGTGAGTGGTTTTTTCATGTTTTGTATTTGCACCTATGTGGCATATTAACTTGGTACCAGCCTGCACATGCAGACCCCAGAAAATTATGCATGAATGCTCTGTGTCCTATCATTTATAGGGAGCAAGTTCCAAACACACTGCCTACTTTTTCCTTGTCAAATGGCATACACAAGAGGCAGTGTTTACCATATTTATAACACAATGTTCAGGTTTGTAAGGCTTAAATCCTACCTATGGCAGCAAAATTATTCTGTGCTCAAGTTACTCATGTCCCCTCGTTAACTCTTTACTACAATTGGTGCCTCATGGCAGACAAGCAAAAATCTAAATTCCTGCATTAAGGTGTCATAAATCACAGTGTGGCAGACTCAGATTACACCAGGATTCATGCAGGCTTTTAAAAAATTGCATAGTCAGAATGAGCAAGCTAACTGCTGGGAGGTTAAAAACCATGGCATGTCTTTGCGGCAGCTTTTCCTCTTCTGGTCTGTGTCCGGACAGTTTCTTAAAGCTGATCACACATTCATGTGTTCAAAACTAATAGTGACAAAAGCAAAAAGATAAACAAAGAGACATAGCAAGTTCTCTTAAAGCATTCTGAATTCATAAAAAATTAAGGTGATAAACAAGAAGTACAAAGATCATGCTCCTTTAAAATAAGAAGGCTCATCACGAAAGAAAACTCAAACGACAGTCACCTCACAACAGAAATATCCTGGTTTTCAATGTTTCTTTAACTATTCAAGCGCTCCAACAGCCAATAAGATCAAAACACAATGTATTTTTAGTAAGGTACCCAAATTTGACGTATTTCATAACAAAAACTCTCAGAGAGCATTCTTGTTCTTCTATGTCAGCTACTGCATTTGCATCAGTTTAAGGGCAAAGTTCTTCTAGTTCAGAAGAGAGCAAGCAGTGCGTCATAGAATGGCTCAGGTTGGAAAGGACCTTAAAGAAAATCCAGTTCTAATTCTCCTTAATATTCTTAATATTTTTTTCCCCACTGAAAAGGACCGTGCTTAGTAGAAAAAGGTTTAGATACCAGTCCCATGAGGTCCTTCGACAGTGCTAGTACTTATTTTTCTCCTTCACAAGGTCATTTAAATTTCAAACATTAATTGACGTGGTCCTTCATGTCAAAAGAAAACAAACTTGTTGTCACTCAGTCCATAGGTTTCAGATTACTTCTCAATGAAACATCTTCTTAGACATTTTATATACATTCACCCAAAATGGTACATGAAAAGAGGTAGATGTTCCTATCTTCAAGGAGCTTAATTCATCTTGCATTTTATACCCCTCTGGACAGGAATTAAATAAAAAATACCCAAAAAGAAGCATAGAACTTTCATATGACACGGGAGGAAGAAGGCCCAAAATGAAATTATACTCCAAATAGAACAGAAATACAAGCAAGCACTAGCGAGGGGACAGTTCATCTTTTTGCAGTAGAATTTTCACCTTCAGCCAGGAATTGCTGCCCCTGAGCCTTCAAAGCTAGCTGAAAGAGAGAAGCCTCAAAACCACTTGCTGGGAGACAGCATCAATTCAGCCACAACTCAAATAGGACAGTCCTTATGCAAGTCACAAGGCAAGTCTGATACTCAGTAGCACTTTGAAAGCAGTAACAAAACATCCATTCACTTATGTGGGTGCCATTTTCTACATAGTGCCAGTACAGCATTCAATTGGGCGATATTCTGTGACAGTAGATATGCTCTCCATACAAGTGAAGGTGTAAGAATCATAAAGTACCTTTGTCTGGAGATCAGCTAGAGCTGAACTGTTGTTGGTAATGCACTACATTTTCTCCACTGAGTGCTAATAACTTGATGTATGTGCATTTGACTTCTGTTTTGTATCTCTTCCAAAACAGAAAAACAAGACACTGGATGTAAGAAGTAACTTTTTTACTCTAAGATAAATCTACTCCAAGATGGCTTATGAAAATGGCTAAAGCACAGTGTTATGTACAGGAATAAAATTTATATACTTACTAATAAAAACATCACTTTACTAAAAAACAGAAAAAAAAAATATTTTTAATCTTCCATAATAAAAAACCATGTAACTTTCCTTTACACCAGCAGCATATGTCCAACTAAATACTTGGATAGAAAATTGTTTCTTATTTTACCTTCTTCAAACTACTTGATATAAAAATCTTAAAACAGATTCCATACACTGGCAGTGAAAATTCATTAACAAAGGTTTCCCTCAGCATCTAAATCAGAGTGATCTTGGGTAACACAAAATCATAGATTCATGAAGGCCGAAAAAGATCTCCAAGATCACCAACTTCAAGAGACAGAGGGAAGCAGGAAATTTTATTGAATAATAAAACGTGCAGCACGTGAGGCTGGCGCATAGTGATGAGCAAGCAGTGGATGACGGCGTCGCTGTGGGACGGGTGGTGATGTCCCCCAGTGAAGGCGAGGCCCAGCAACACGGCCAAGCCCTGGTCTGTGACATCTCCGTGCGATGGATTGTGACTGCTTGGCCCACGCTGCTCCAATGCGGGCGCAGCAGCCCAGCCCAGCAGTTCGTGCCTGGCCTCCAACCGAGCGAGTGTGCGAGGACTGGAGTGTGGACAGGGCGAGTTTTGGAGCTGGAACGTGATCTGGGTGTTGCTTGCGCAGCACTCAGCCGCCGTCCCAGAGCCTCTTGAGCTGTACCCCGACCCTGCTGGTTGCAGGCGTCTGGGACATCTAGGAGAGGAGCGTGCAGCAGCGCAGGTGGGCAGCGTGGCAATGCCTGACGCCAGAAGCTGGGGGTGCTTCTTGAGGGCCCCTCCCCAGGCCGGCCTATGCCCGTGGGGACATGGCCTCCGCAGTGGCAGGAGGGGAACAGGGACCGGGAGGGTTTGCTGATGAGAGACTGGGACAGTGAGTGACCGTGGCCTCTCTCTGTCTTTTGCAGTTGGTGACACCGTCTTTCTGCCTGCTGCAGCACCTGTGAGGGGAGCAGCTTCCCGACCTCAGCTCTCCCCAGCCCACCGAACAGCCCGGGCCATGGATGCAACATCCGACTGGACCTGCCCCATCTGTGGGCAAGTACGGGAGGATGTGGCTTACGTGACCCCCTGCCAGCACCAGCTGTGCTACGGCTGTGCCGTCTGGTGGGCACAGAAGAAACCGAGTTGTGCCGTATGCGGGCACAAAGTCGCCACCATCCGATACTCGGTGAGGTCGGACGAGGATTACCTGGAGTGTGCTGTCCCGCAGCCCGCAGCGCACTCAGGTGACGGCCTGCAGGACGAGCAGGGGCCTGCAGAGCCGGTGCTCATCCCAGCTGAGCACAACTTCCCAGCCGAGGTCTGGGCTGCCTTCTTCCAGCAACATCCGGAAGACCTCGGACCCCTGCTCCGATGGCTGCAGGGAGAGATCCATGAGGTGTCCAGCGACGACTGGTGGGAAGTCTACGTGGCACAGTGCACCACCGTGAACTTCCTGTGCCAGCACGGGCTGGACCAGGAGGCCTTGGTGCAGGCGCTGCAGATGACCACCAGTGGTGACGTGGTGCCCTTCGTCAGAAGGCTCATCGGCATCGCTGCAGCCCTGTACGGCCCCACCATCCGCCACCAGCTGGACCACCAGGACACCCGTGCTGCTGGAGGGAGGGAGGACAGTCCTGCAGCCAGCACCATCACCAGCACCTCCCATCAGGAGCCTCCTGCCTCGGGCCCAGGCCGCTCCACCAGCACCGCAGGGCCCAGCACGGAGCCAGGGCAGGCGGCCACAGCGGGTCCCTCTTCCCAGGGCAGGGACCGCTCGTCTGGGGGGCCCCGGCGCCCCCCGAAGAGGAAGGCCCGCAGCAGCCCCCAGGACTCTGCGCCGCCCTGCAAGAGGCGGCCCCGGCGGCGGCACTAGGCCGGCACCGCAATGCCGTCACAGCACGGCTCCGGCGGGCCGGGAGCCCAACATCTGCCTCTCGGCCTGCTGCTTATAATACCTAATAAACATCCCTTAAAACTTAGAACAAAAAGTCTCTGTGTTTTTGACAAGACTGCTGGCGTTGCTGTTCCTACCCATGCTGCCCATGCTGCTTTCTCCATATTTCTGTCCTTATAGATAGAGGGTGTTAAATTTCATCTTTGAAATTTAGGACCGTAAATCAGCACTCCTGATATTACTAATAAAAGAGACAAAGACCCTAATAAGCAGAAGATGGACCGATTATGATTGCATGTGATGACACTGCGTGATGACATCACAAAATCAGACCCCGTCCCAAACCATCCCACTGTGAGTAATGCAGGAACTCATCAGAGGAAGGAAAACACATGGAACACTAAAGAATCAAACTCCAATCCAATAGCAGCACATAGCCTTGAGTGATACCCTTGATTTTTGAAACATTTAAGTTACATCATGATCTTTTTTTACTTGAATCCCCCGATTTTTTTAAAATGGAGAACAGCTTCATATGTGATACCTCAATTTGCTTTTAAAAAAACTCCAAATAGCACGAGGCTCCTGTGGCTGTTCAAGGGAACACAGGAAAAATGAGAATTAATCTCGTATTATTCAATGAAGTGAAACACCGTAGCAAGCACACCTGTAATATACTTTCTGCCCAGTTCAGCAGCCCAACCAGCTTCAACAGGGATGAGGTGCCAACCATGGCAGAAGAGCTGCATCTATTCCACCTTCATTGTGGATCATGCATCATCTGGTGAGGAACTGGCAGAGCCTACGGCAGGGCCCTGTGGCATCAGCCCATCTGGGGGGGACCCAGTGAGCCTCCCACAGGAAGGCCAGTAACTACTAGGATCTGCCATCACCAAGGAAGACTCCACCCCGCCAGCAGCAGCAATACAACAGTGGTGGAGCTGGCAAGACTGGGGCTGTGTGGCAGCTGGGACACAAATCAGCTCCCATGGACTCCTGTCATTGCTGTCCACTTCCACCATGGAAATCAAGCAGAAACAGAGATGCAGAATCGTGTTGGTGCTGCCAACAGCATAGTGGTCATTGCCTCCCTACCCCAAATGCTTTCTCCCCTTTTTCCTGCTGCTGTGCCACTGTTACATTTCAGGCAGGATCCCCGTGGGTCTCAGTGAAGGGAAGAGCAAATTTCTGCAACTGAGGAGAAAAATCACCAGGCTCTTTCATAGATGGTGCCAACCATCTGGACAGTAAGTCAGAGTTCTGCTGGACACTAGGCAGAACCAGCAGGGAGCCCTGGCCACTAAGGTGAATGGTGTCCTGGGCTACATGAGGGCAAGTGCTGCCAGCAAGTGAAAGGTGGTGATCCTGCCCCTCTGCTCAGCTCCCAAATGCTGCACCTAGAGTTAGGCAGCCTAGCACATGATGGGATAAAGATGCCAAATTCTGTGATGTCTCTTTGTGGATCTAGTTCAGCTTTACAGAAAGAAAAGGCCACAAGCGTAAAAACGAATCAAGTTGGCCTAATTTTATTATGAACTTGCATCAAGAGTGGGAGCAAGACAAGAAAAAGCCACCAAGAAAATGTAAGGAAATAGATTCTGGTAAAATACACTTTTCTTTTTGATATCTGCAACATATGCATGTAGTGCAGAGCCAACAAAATCCATCAAATTCAGCAATGGCTGCATACATGACCATGCATATGTTGATTCACAAAATAAATAAGAAATCCTAGTTCAATTCTGCATCTGATGACGGTACTCATATTAGCAAACAACTCTCTGGATACCGAAAATAGATTATTTCCTTCCTCACATAGCCACCTTGGATATTTGAAAAACATTACCACATCCCACCCTGTCACCTTCCCTCTATGCTGAGAAATTGCTTCATTCAGGTGTGTCTTTCCCACTTTGATTATTCTCTTCTGTGAGCTCTCTATAGTTTGTTCACATCTTTCTTTAGCGTGATATCCAAAACTGAGTAAACCACACCAGGTGAAGAGTTTGGCAGTATCTCAGGTACTCAGCAAAGCAATTACTTCCTATTTCTGCATCCTAGAATTATCTTCTTTTGTTTGTTTGCTTTGTGTGGGGAGGTGACTTTACAAGCTTCCCCTTCCTATTGGTCTGTTTTCCAAAATGCTTATCAGTCTTATCAGTTTGCATAGATCAGCAACTGCAAAGTGCACAGCTGTAAAGAGTATTTTTCCTACTTTCTCTTGAAACTTTGAGACATTTACTTTAACTGTACAGCTACATGATCTTTCAATGTATTCTCATGCACATTTCTCCCTTTCATTCTCAACATGCAATATGTGGATTACTTTATTATTTCACAGATTTCAGCTGACCAATACCACTTGCAGTAAAAGAATCTCCTTACATGTACATACATAGATACTTATACCTATGTACACTCCACATATATGACGCATACAAGTTTTCACATTTATGTATACACGCACTTAGATATTGTGAATGCAACCCTATTCCATACCTTGTATTTGCTTATTATATTATTGCACTGCTGACAGCTCAAATGCAATATTCTTTCCAAAAATTTGCTCGCAATGGCAATTACACAAGACATTATTTGGAGTCCTGAAGGAGGAAAGGAATAGAGTTAAATACGCTTGAGAAATACATCCATGAAAATAATCAAGCCTGGATTTTTCCATGACAGAAGGCATGCTTAACACAAGGAAGAGTGCAGAGGCTGACATAAATTCGCCCCTAAAGGCCACTTTAAACTCCTTGCTCACTTTCAGACTAGGACTCCTGTGGAAGTTACGTTTCCTCTGGGCTCAGTGATGGCCCTCTGTACGAAGGGAAGTTCAGCCACCTAGGATGACCCCTGTACCACTGCAATCACACCATGCTGTAGAAGCAGCCCAAAGGAGAAAGTCCAAGATATGCATCAGTGGGATTGTTGGGAAAGCAGACCTAACTTAATGTCACTTTGTATAAGAATGAAAATAAAAGGTCTTTCTTATACGTGGTAGCAAAAAGAGAATACAAAAGGGTCCTGTACACTTCAGACACTCATCAGCAGCATGGGGTAAGTGGTTCGGGGCTGCTCTTCCTGGTTTAGAACTGAGGCTCCCTCTCCAGGCATATTTACAGCCAGAGAGAAGAGCTGTAAAGAAACCACCAAATCACTTCTGTTTTGACAAAAATAAACTACCAGAAACTTTCAAACAGCTTTGTTGTATCTTTTCCTTCAATTGCTGCATGCGTCAACAGGAAGACTTATCTCCTCAACTGGGTATTGGATTAAGCTCATATAAGCAGAAATAAAAGAGGAAATCATAATCATGTGAGGCCTAAAATACTTGGCCTCCTGGTCTCTGGAAAGACAAGTCCCATTTATCAACAGGAGGCAGTTTTATAACCCGGAACAAACTTAGGTCAGTGGTAATATTTGTAGGCATGTACCCACACAGCAATAAAAAGGTTAAAATACTTCAGTGGTGCGGCTATAAGAACTCCAACAATTTTCATTTCCCTGGCCTTTCCTTAGAAAGATTCTGGGAGATGTACCCCCTGGAGTATAAATTAAGGAATAAAATCTCTAAGCTTGTACAAGCACTCTCTGGATATTATTGGTACAAGATAGAAGAGGAAACAAGTAATGTTCAAGAGTAAAAACAATGCTGTGGTTAATCAAACTGGGGTGGGGAGGGGAAGAATCCTTCTTGTCTTCAGTATAACTGTGGCATTTACTTTTTTTTTAATGTGAAATATGTCTTCCCCACAAGAGACTTAGGACTGACAATTATAAGAGGAAAAAGAATGTTTTAACACTTTATATTCTTATAAATCAGTGTTTGTCTGTGATGTTAAACCCCTCCTGCCTTATGAATCACCAGCCTTACAGGTAGAGCAGAGCATTCCAGAAGAACCCCAGACTCATCTTAAATTGGACCATAAACCCATTCATGCATCAACTGTATGGAAAATGTCCTCACATAAAGCAAATGAATGGAATAACACTCATTCAGCCATCACAAAGAGGAACTTGATGCATTTAAAATGACAAGCTAACAGAGCCATCAGCAGCCAAAACTAAGAAGCTTAGTTTCTACAAAGTTTTGATCCAAAGCACAGCTCTGCACTCTGTGTGCATTTTCCAAGGATTTTCGCTTTGTGGGAGCACGCACAAGACCCATCTTCTTCAATGAGACACCTCTGCTCAAGAAACTAATGTGAACTCATTCTTTTTTATTATTCTACCTCTCCATCAGTTAATTGGGTCAGGAGGTAGTTAGGAGGGAGAGAGGAAGAAAAAGACATAGCAGCAAGTGCAGCACAAGCGCACGGTTTTCATTTAGTTTTCAGTGATCTTCTACAGGAAAAAGAAGAATTGTAATCACTGTCCTTACTTAGCAAACCACAGAAAACTGAGGAACCATGGTCTGAGCTAACATTATACATTCAGTTCACCAGGTTCACTTAGGAAGACCAGAAAAAGTCTCCTGTACGCTGAAAATAGTAAACAGCTGAGCCCACACGATTACTTTCCCTCTTTCTTGCCTTTCTATGCCTTTCATATCATTCATGGAATATCATTTCCATTCCTGCAAAACCAGCTGGGCTTTGTGCAGCATCAGCAGCAGCTCAAGCAGACAGAGGAAAATCAGCCTTGTTAACAGCACAGGACCAAGGCAAATCTTGGTTTTCATTTGCTCATAAAACACCTGAGATTCACTCTGCAAAGAGAGGCGGAAATCTCAGGGAGCAAACTGTGGGGTCCTATCACCAGGGGAAAATGTATCCTTTTACAATTCATGGGATCTGAACAGATGTCCAGAAAATTAACTTACTAATGTTGTTGGACCCATAGCTGGTTCTTTCACCTCCCTGCAGTCCTACTTTTGCCGTGCCTCTGTGTTTGCCTGGGTAAGGCACTTTGCTTTCCATCTGCAAAGCATCAGTCCCATGCAGTCCCTGCCAGGCTGAAGCCCTTGCTGTTGTTTCTCGCTACATGAAAAGAGTGGCTGGATCCAGAAGACAGAAAATGGAGCAAAAACACCTGCGTGTGCTGTGTGCCAAACCAAACTGCAACAGAACTTCATTAAAAGTTTTCAGCCTGAAAGGTAACTCCCATTTTACCACAGTGTCAAGAAACATTTTTTCAGTAGGACCACAGTCACAGTACCAGGCACATGGCTCAGTGAAACAACAAAATCCCATTGGATTTTGCTGCTTCCCTTGCTTTTTCATTTTTTTAACCACTTTTATGTTCAATGTGTCTACTCTAAAGGGCAGAGATTTGAAACAGTTGGTTCTATGTCCTACTTATTAGAGTCCTTTAAGTTACACAGTATGCACAGTGAGCTTAATTATGAGACAATGATAGGAAATTAAATTTTTCCAAAGAGCAGTAGATGTTAAAAATGAAAATGTGATGTTTAATTTGCAAATGGACTAAAAATGTGAATTATTAATGGAAGAAGTAACTCAACTTATAGTGGTCTCAAAGATAATGGCTCTATTATTTTTTAAAACCGATATACTATTAGTCCTGCATTGGCTAATAAATAAAAATAAGCAGCAAGACCAGCAAAACCACTAACAACCTCCCATTACAGGAAGGAATGCTGCAAAAATAAGATGCATAGGCAAGGATGATTAATACCAGCGTAAGGGAGCATGCACTTTGTGTAGACCTCCACGTTTAGAAGAAACTCTGAACAGTATGGACACCTGTGATATTCTCACCCCAGACAATTAATCAGACCAATGTACTTCAAGAGAAAAATTGACCAGATGTGAAGGGGTCTGGAGCACCAGCCAAAACTGAGAGATTCTACGTACCCAGCAACAGTGTTTGTGCTCACTGGGTCATTCTTGCCAAAAGTTGGAGTGCAAAAGAGCTTCTAATACTAGCAAATAAAAGTTGGTTCACCATAGAGTAAAAAAATATATATATAACAATGACTGGGGAATCTTTGTTGAAGCTGAACATCCTGGCCTCCTTCCCTGTGTTCCACAGGAAAAAGATTGTTTGTTATCAGAATGCCTTTATAAGAAGAGTCATAAATTCATTACAACCATGCAAGAAATATCTCTATCACATCACTGTCTGTAAGCTAATTGTACAAGACTCCATTCATGTTAAACACAAGGAAGACAAACCAAGAAAACACTGAAATAGCTTCAAAAAAGAAACAGAAACCCAGACACGCCGCTATGCGGTAGAAATTCCTTCAAATCTGATAAGGTACTAAAATCTCTGATAAAAACAGTAATGGCCAGAAGGGTGACAGAATTTCTGATGCACCTGTCACAGTGCACTGAGACATGAGCAAACTACAACCCTGCTCAGTTTAAGACTCTTGGGAAGCAGATCACAGGATAAAAATCCAAGTACATAACGTCTTTTTGTTACTGTTGTCAATCAGACTGCATCTTTTAAAAAGTACATGTAGCTGGTCACAGAACAATTATATCCAATTTTATTAAAATAAAGAGAAAATGCTCCTCAGAATAACACTATCTATAAGCTCTTCAAAAAGTAGTAACATAATTCAAGGAAATACGACTTTTACTATCTTCCCTTCAGAGAAAACCAATGTAGATGTTACTGCTTACTTTGTCCTCGATAAGGAAAACTATGAAAGCACAGAATCATTAAATGCCTTGTGTTAGAAGGGACATCAAGGATCACCAACTTCCAACGCCCCACTGCAGGCAGGGTTGCCAGCCACTAGATGCTGGTAAACGCTTCAGCATCACCGAATAGGTTTCACACATAAAATTCTTTCCAAAAATTTCCCAGAATTTCCAAGGGGAAAGCACTGGAAGTGTCTGCACCAATACTGGCAGAGTTTGATTTCAGTAAATTAAAATGTTTCTCCTCCCTCTGTGCTCACACTCTAATAAAACACATCTGGAAAATAGTGAAAATATTCAGAGAAGCAAAATTTTCTTTGATTATGATGATTCATTGAAAGCGAAATCAAATCTGTTATTAGCCATTAGAGTCTAAACGCTATGATGAATGTCTGGGATTTACATGGCACTTTGCATCTTCAGAGTACTGTAATTAATTACTCTTACACTGTGAGGCATTGTTTTCACACAAGGCTCTCTCCAAGACCAACTAGATGTTAATTATAAGGGCCCCTCTCCTCAGATGGCATAATACAGTAAGACTCTGTTCATGTACCTAACACTGATATCAAACAGTGCTCTACTGAACCCTGCAATGACATAGCAGCACTTCTGATGCTTTTTATTAAAATCTCCCTCTAAATATGTTTTAAAGGGTTTTCTTTCTTTTTTTAATAAGAGAAAGCTCCAGAGGGAGCCCATGCGCAAAGAATATATACATAAAATGGCTTCCAGACTAATAGTAAAACTGTGTGCAGAAAGTTCTTCAAATCTATTGTTGAGGTTTCAAGGCAATCTATATAGGGAACTATAAATTCCAATATATGGAATAATGCTCCAAAGAACTTTTACAAAACAGGGCTTAACATTGTTTTATTTAGTGCACGTATGTCAATAAACAGAAAGAAAAAACACTACAGAGTTGTAATGGAAAGAATCTCTAATATCAAAGATATTAAATCTCAGATAGAGAAGAGCTCAGGATAGCCTGTGGTTAGTTACTCATGGGAGATGAGAGACATCTAAAAGAAATATTAAAATAACAGTAAGAGATTGGGGGCTGAAGAGGAATGGCTATATTGCAGCACCCCAGGACAAGTATCCAGAAAGCCATCCAGCCAGAAAGCCATCCAACAACAGCCTGCCACAGAATACATCAAGGTAATCAGGTGCACAATGGACTGCTTTTCCACCTCGCCTCTGTCAAGAACTGTTCCATGAAATATATCTTACATTCTGTTCTCACATATACACAATTCATCAGCTTTCTCTGGAACTCCTCTTTCTTCTCTAGCCCTTTCTGACACTGCAGATTAGGCCCTCTCCTAAGGCCTCTTCCTCTCTGTTTCAGTCCCCATGGAATTAAAGAACCAAACCCCTCTACTAGCATTTCACTTTAAGTCTACAGAGAATTTGAGCCAGTTTGGAGACTTAATAAAAAGGTTAACCCAAAGGAGAAAGTGCAAGAAGAGTAAAACAGTGAAGACGAAGATATTTCAGACAATGCCACAATGACATTCCTCTAAGGACTGGTGTTGAGAAGGAGCATCTCATTCCCTTCTCCTCCAGCACTTGCATAACATTTCTCATCTTAATCATTGTGAACCTTCACATCTTCATTTTACAGCCAGGAAAACCCAAAGCTAGAGGTTCAGTAAATGAGTTGTCCCAGATTAGAACACACGTCAGGGAACAAATCAGAAGAACTCCACAGTTACTCTCTCTAGATCCCAGCCTGAGCATTGTTGATCTTAGTGAAATTTGGGCTCTTTCTCTTCAAAATATCCACTATTGCTTTGCTTTGGCTAGAAACTACAAATCCTCCAGCAACTAGTCTTAAGACAATTTACCATATGGGTTCCCTTCTGATATTAAGCGTTCTTCTAACCCCAAACTCTCCAGTGGACTTCAGTTTACAGTTACTGTGGAGTATCAGGCAGCAAGGGCAATAGCAACAGTTCCTCAATGGACATCGATTTTAGCATGCTCTTTGCTAAGAGCAGAGATGCACAAACATACAGATGAACTAAAATAATGCTATTGCTTTGTCTCGTTTGGAAGGGCTACAGGGAAAAAGAAAAAACTACCCGAGTGAAGAATGGAAATATTTGCTATGTTTGACAGGGGAAGCATGATTAAAAAGCACTGACGCTGAAATAATGACTAAACTCTATCAAGACTAACACACACACCAGCTCATACCACAAGTACGTACCACAATTTGTAATGTGGGTAAGAATATATAAAAGCCATCCTGTCTCAAGGCACACCTTATAACTTGTGGCTATTACCATTAAAAAGACATTTCCCAGAATATCTCACAAGACTCAAAGAGGTAGAGTTGCCTATCAATGCATCTCTGGAAATGGGCAGGAATTTAGCCCTGCCAGCAGACGCCCCTACATAACCATCACTTCTCTGCTTGCTTGCTCAGTACTCTCTTGAAATTCCCACCCTACACGAACTTCATTAAGAGTACTTCAACCAGGTGTAGCTTGGGTCAGAACATATTGGGATCCTCCCTTGTGCCTAATTCAGTGGCAGATGAGAGCACTGTCCCTGTAACTCAGGCCTGAAAGGGTCTTGTGGTCTTTCTGTCAGGTTTCAGAAACACACTGCAGAAAATGAACTTAACAGCCCCATTCAAACATGTGAGGTCCCAGGCAGATCAGCAGCAGTGAGGTGAGTCTGGCCCTCCTGGGATCGTTTCGTATTAACAGTTCAACGTGAGTTCCTCCTGTTTCAATCCTTAGCTGCTTTTTTCTTCCTTTTGAAGTTTTGCCCAATCACTTATAATAATAATGAATAATTTACTAAAAGAAAATCAAAGAAAACATAAGTCTGTCTTAATATTGGCATGTCAAATGATGTTTAACAGTTGCTTAGCACCACGGATTTCAGTAGAGCATTTCCTCATCCTCATTAGTGTAAGTCAGAGAAGCAGCAGCAACACAATGAAACATTTGCAGAATTTTCTAAGTGGCTTACTTCATCTAAGAGGAACAGCACTTCACTATAATAGGAATGATTATATGTGGATTTAGCTCAATTAAGCATCACCTTGGTAATGCTCTCTCTTTTGTTATCCAAACATCCTTGTGTATGTTTATCAGGACGACTGAAGTTTGCCCAGGAAGCCAAGTTAAATTTCTAGCTTTATAGTTAAAGGAGCCAAGTTTAAAGAAACATTTCAAACACGTACTGGCTGTATTCCCTGACAAATCCCTTCCACCTTTTTTCTGAACCTTACCCACGAAATTAAATATATTAGGTTGCATGATCAGAGAAAGAGTGGCTGGTCATGCATTCCCACTAAGCATACAAGGTACCTATAGAAACTAAGAAAGACTTCTCCCAGGCAGCTGCACAGATAAACTCATTTTTCAGAGTTGTTCTGGACTCTATGCTTCTGTAAAAGATAATACACATTTCCAGATAAAAATCTCATTTCCCATCTGTGCTGCATCCGATGCATCATGACAAACATCTTGAATAAAAAGAAATATAAGGGACTCCTAGAAATAAAGTATAAACTCAAAGGGCATTTGATGGAAACTTCAAGAACAACTTGTGAGTGGTTTTTTCATGTTTTGTATTTGCACCTATGTGGCATATTAACTTGGTACCAGCCTGCACATGCAGACCCCAGAAAATTATGCATGAATGCTCTGTGTCCTATCATTTATAGGGAGCAAGTTCCAAACACACTGCCTACTTTTTCCTTGTCAAATGGCATACACAAGAGGCAGTGTTTACCATATTTATAACACAATGTTCAGGTTTGTAAGGCTTAAATCCTACCTATGGCAGCAAAATTATTCTGTGCTCAAGTTACTCATGTCCCCTCGTTAACTCTTTACTACAATTGGTGCCTCATGGCAGACAAGCAAAAATCTAAATTCCTGCATTAAGGTGTCATAAATCACAGTGTGGCAGACTCAGATTACACCAGGATTCATGCAGGCTTTTAAAAAATTGCATAGTCAGAATGAGCAAGCTAACTGCTGGGAGGTTAAAAACCATGGCATGTCTTTGCGGCAGCTTTTCCTCTTCTGGTCTGTGTCCGGACAGTTTCTTAAAGCTGATCACACATTCATGTGTTCAAAACTAATAGTGACAAAAGCAAAAAGATAAACAAAGAGACATAGCAAGTTCTCTTAAAGCATTCTGAATTCATAAAAAATTAAGGTGATAAACAAGAAGTACAAAGATCATGCTCCTTTAAAATAAGAAGGCTCATCACGAAAGAAAACTCAAACGACAGTCACCTCACAACAGAAATATCCTGGTTTTCAATGTTTCTTTAACTATTCAAGCGCTCCAACAGCCAATAAGATCAAAACACAATGTATTTTTAGTAAGGTACCCAAATTTGACGTATTTCATAACAAAAACTCTCAGAGAGCATTCTTGTTCTTCTATGTCAGCTACTGCATTTGCATCAGTTTAAGGGCAAAGTTCTTCTAGTTCAGAAGAGAGCAAGCAGTGCGTCATAGAATGGCTCAGGTTGGAAAGGACCTTAAAGAAAATCCAGTTCTAATTCTCCTTAATATTCTTAATATTTTTTTCCCCACTGAAAAGGACCGTGCTTAGTAGAAAAAGGTTTAGATACCAGTCCCATGAGGTCCTTCGACAGTGCTAGTACTTATTTTTCTCCTTCACAAGGTCATTTAAATTTCAAACATTAATTGACGTGGTCCTTCATGTCAAAAGAAAACAAACTTGTTGTCACTCAGTCCATAGGTTTCAGATTACTTCTCAATGAAACATCTTCTTAGACATTTTATATACATTCACCCAAAATGGTACATGAAAAGAGGTAGATGTTCCTATCTTCAAGGAGCTTAATTCATCTTGCATTTTATACCCCTCTGGACAGGAATTAAATAAAAAATACCCAAAAAGAAGCATAGAACTTTCATATGACACGGGAGGAAGAAGGCCCAAAATGAAATTATACTCCAAATAGAACAGAAATACAAGCAAGCACTAGCGAGGGGACAGTTCATCTTTTTGCAGTAGAATTTTCACCTTCAGCCAGGAATTGCTGCCCCTGAGCCTTCAAAGCTAGCTGAAAGAGAGAAGCCTCAAAACCACTTGCTGGGAGACAGCATCAATTCAGCCACAACTCAAATAGGACAGTCCTTATGCAAGTCACAAGGCAAGTCTGATACTCAGTAGCACTTTGAAAGCAGTAACAAAACATCCATTCACTTATGTGGGTGCCATTTTCTACATAGTGCCAGTACAGCATTCAATTGGGCGATATTCTGTGACAGTAGATATGCTCTCCATACAAGTGAAGGTGTAAGAATCATAAAGTACCTTTGTCTGGAGATCAGCTAGAGCTGAACTGTTGTTGGTAATGCACTACATTTTCTCCACTGAGTGCTAATAACTTGATGTATGTGCATTTGACTTCTGTTTTGTATCTCTTCCAAAACAGAAAAACAAGACACTGGATGTAAGAAGTAACTTTTTTACTCTAAGATAAATCTACTCCAAGATGGCTTATGAAAATGGCTAAAGCACAGTGTTATGTACAGGAATAAAATTTATATACTTACTAATAAAAACATCACTTTACTAAAAAACAGAAAAAAAAAATATTTTTAATCTTCCATAATAAAAAACCATGTAACTTTCCTTTACACCAGCAGCATATGTCCAACTAAATACTTGGATAGAAAATTGTTTCTTATTTTACCTTCTTCAAACTACTTGATATAAAAATCTTAAAACAGATTCCATACACTGGCAGTGAAAATTCATTAACAAAGGTTTCCCTCAGCATCTAAATCAGAGTGATCTTGGGTAACACAAAATCATAGATTCATGAAGGCCGAAAAAGATCTCCAAGATCACCAACTTCAAGAGACAGAGGGAAGCAGGAAATTTTATTGAATAATAAAACGTGCAGCACGTGAGGCTGGCGCATAGTGATGAGCAAGCAGTGGATGACGGCGTCGCTGTGGGACGGGTGGTGATGTCCCCCAGTGAAGGCGAGGCCCAGCAACACGGCCAAGCCCTGGTCTGTGACATCTCCGTGCGATGGATTGTGACTGCTTGGCCCACGCTGCTCCAATGCGGGCGCAGCAGCCCAGCCCAGCAGTTCGTGCCTGGCCTCCAACCGAGCGAGTGTGCGAGGACTGGAGTGTGGACAGGGCGAGTTTTGGAGCTGGAACGTGATCTGGGTGTTGCTTGCGCAGCACTCAGCCGCCGTCCCAGAGCCTCTTGAGCTGTACCCCGACCCTGCTGGTTGCAGGCGTCTGGGACATCTAGGAGAGGAGCGTGCAGCAGCGCAGGTGGGCAGCGTGGCAATGCCTGACGCCAGAAGCTGGGGGTGCTTCTTGAGGGCCCCTCCCCAGGCCGGCCTATGCCCGTGGGGACATGGCCTCCGCAGTGGCAGGAGGGGAACAGGGACCGGGAGGGTTTGCTGATGAGAGACTGGGACAGTGAGTGACCGTGGCCTCTCTCTGTCTTTTGCAGTTGGTGACACCGTCTTTCTGCCTGCTGCAGCACCTGTGAGGGGAGCAGCTTCCCGACCTCAGCTCTCCCCAGCCCACCGAACAGCCCGGGCCATGGATGCAACATCCGACTGGACCTGCCCCATCTGTGGGCAAGTACGGGAGGATGTGGCTTACGTGACCCCCTGCCAGCACCAGCTGTGCTACGGCTGTGCCGTCTGGTGGGCACAGAAGAAACCGAGTTGTGCCGTATGCGGGCACAAAGTCGCCACCATCCGATACTCGGTGAGGTCGGACGAGGATTACCTGGAGTGTGCTGTCCCGCAGCCCGCAGCGCACTCAGGTGACGGCCTGCAGGACGAGCAGGGGCCTGCAGAGCCGGTGCTCATCCCAGCTGAGCACAACTTCCCAGCCGAGGTCTGGGCTGCCTTCTTCCAGCAACATCCGGAAGACCTCGGACCCCTGCTCCGATGGCTGCAGGGAGAGATCCATGAGGTGTCCAGCGACGACTGGTGGGAAGTCTACGTGGCACAGTGCACCACCGTGAACTTCCTGTGCCAGCACGGGCTGGACCAGGAGGCCTTGGTGCAGGCGCTGCAGATGACCACCAGTGGTGACGTGGTGCCCTTCGTCAGAAGGCTCATCGGCATCGCTGCAGCCCTGTACGGCCCCACCATCCGCCACCAGCTGGACCACCAGGACACCCGTGCTGCTGGAGGGAGGGAGGACAGTCCTGCAGCCAGCACCATCACCAGCACCTCCCATCAGGAGCCTCCTGCCTCGGGCCCAGGCCGCTCCACCAGCACCGCAGGGCCCAGCACGGAGCCAGGGCAGGCGGCCACAGCGGGTCCCTCTTCCCAGGGCAGGGACCGCTCGTCTGGGGGGCCCCGGCGCCCCCCGAAGAGGAAGGCCCGCAGCAGCCCCCAGGACTCTGCGCCGCCCTGCAAGAGGCGGCCCCGGCGGCGGCACTAGGCCGGCACCGCAATGCCGTCACAGCACGGCTCCGGCGGGCCGGGAGCCCAACATCTGCCTCTCGGCCTGCTGCTTATAATACCTAATAAACATCCCTTAAAACTTAGAACAAAAAGTCTCTGTGTTTTTGACAAGACTGCTGGCGTTGCTGTTCCTACCCATGCTGCCCATGCTGCTTTCTCCATATTTCTGTCCTTATAGATAGAGGGTGTTAAATTTCATCTTTGAAATTTAGGACCGTAAATCAGCACTCCTGATATTACTAATAAAAGAGACAAAGACCCTAATAAGCAGAAGATGGACCGATTATGATTGCATGTGATGACACTGCGTGATGACATCACAAAATCAGACCCCGTCCCAAACCATCCCACTGTGAGTAATGCAGGAACTCATCAGAGGAAGGAAAACACATGGAACACTAAAGAATCAAACTCCAATCCAATAGCAGCACATAGCCTTGAGTGATACCCTTGATTTTTGAAACATTTAAGTTACATCATGATCTTTTTTTACTTGAATCCCCCGATTTTTTTAAAATGGAGAACAGCTTCATATGTGATACCTCAATTTGCTTTTAAAAAAACTCCAAATAGCACGAGGCTCCTGTGGCTGTTCAAGGGAACACAGGAAAAATGAGAATTAATCTCGTATTATTCAATGAAGTGAAACACCGTAGCAAGCACACCTGTAATATACTTTCTGCCCAGTTCAGCAGCCCAACCAGCTTCAACAGGGATGAGGTGCCAACCATGGCAGAAGAGCTGCATCTATTCCACCTTCATTGTGGATCATGCATCATCTGGTGAGGAACTGGCAGAGCCTACGGCAGGGCCCTGTGGCATCAGCCCATCTGGGGGGGACCCAGTGAGCCTCCCACAGGAAGGCCAGTAACTACTAGGATCTGCCATCACCAAGGAAGACTCCACCCCGCCAGCAGCAGCAATACAACAGTGGTGGAGCTGGCAAGACTGGGGCTGTGTGGCAGCTGGGACACAAATCAGCTCCCATGGACTCCTGTCATTGCTGTCCACTTCCACCATGGAAATCAAGCAGAAACAGAGATGCAGAATCGTGTTGGTGCTGCCAACAGCATAGTGGTCATTGCCTCCCTACCCCAAATGCTTTCTCCCCTTTTTCCTGCTGCTGTGCCACTGTTACATTTCAGGCAGGATCCCCGTGGGTCTCAGTGAAGGGAAGAGCAAATTTCTGCAACTGAGGAGAAAAATCACCAGGCTCTTTCATAGATGGTGCCAACCATCTGGACAGTAAGTCAGAGTTCTGCTGGACACTAGGCAGAACCAGCAGGGAGCCCTGGCCACTAAGGTGAATGGTGTCCTGGGCTACATGAGGGCAAGTGCTGCCAGCAAGTGAAAGGTGGTGATCCTGCCCCTCTGCTCAGCTCCCAAATGCTGCACCTAGAGTTAGGCAGCCTAGCACATGATGGGATAAAGATGCCAAATTCTGTGATGTCTCTTTGTGGATCTAGTTCAGCTTTACAGAAAGAAAAGGCCACAAGCGTAAAAACGAATCAAGTTGGCCTAATTTTATTATGAACTTGCATCAAGAGTGGGAGCAAGACAAGAAAAAGCCACCAAGAAAATGTAAGGAAATAGATTCTGGTAAAATACACTTTTCTTTTTGATATCTGCAACATATGCATGTAGTGCAGAGCCAACAAAATCCATCAAATTCAGCAATGGCTGCATACGTGACCATGCATATGTTGATTCACAAAATAAATAAGAAATCCTAGTTCAATTCTGCATCTGATGACGGTACTCATATTAGCAAACAACTCTCTGGATACCGAAAATAGATTATTTCCTTCCTCACATAGCCACCTTGGATATTTGAAAAACATTACCACATCCCACCCTGTCACCTTCCCTCTATGCTGAGAAATTGCTTCATTCAGGTGTGTCTTTCCCACTTTGATTATTCTCTTCTGTGAGCTCTCTATAGTTTGTTCACATCTTTCTTTAGCGTGATATCCAAAACTGAGTAAACCACACCAGGTGAAGAGTTTGGCAGTATCTCAGGTACTCAGCAAAGCAATTACTTCCCATTTCTGCATCCTAGAATTATCTTCTTTTGTTTGTTTGCTTTGTGTGGGGAGGTGACTTTACAAGCTTCCCCTTCCTATTGGTCTGTTTTCCAAAATGCTTATCAGTCTTATCAGTTTGCATAGATCAGCAACTGCAAAGTGCACAGCTGTAAAGAGTATTTTTCCTACTTTCTCTTGAAACTTTGAGACATTTACTTTAACTGTACAGCTACATGATCTTTCAATGTATTCTCATGCACATTTCTCCCTTTCATTCTCAACATGCAATATGTGGATTACTTTATTATTTCACAGATTTCAGCTGACCAATACCACTTGCAGTAAAAGAATCTCCTTACATGTACATACATAGATACTTATACCTATGTACACTCCACATATATGACGCATACAAGTTTTCACATTTATGTATACACGCACTTAGATATTGTGAATGCAACCCTATTCCATACCTTGTATTTGCTTATTATATTATTGCATTGCTGACAGCTCAAATGCAATATTCTTTCCAAAAATTTGCTCGCAATGGCAATTACACAAGACATTATTTGGAGTCCTGAAGGAGGAAAGGAATAGAGTTAAATACGCTTGAGAAATACATCCATGAAAATAATCAAGCCTGGATTTTTCCATGACAGAAGGCATGCTTAACACAAGGAAGAGTGCAGAGGCTGACATAAATTCGCCCCTAAAGGCCACTTTAAACTCCTTGCTCACTTTCAGACTAGGACTCCTGTGGAAGTTACGTTTCCTCTGGGCTCAGTGATGGCCCTCTGTACGAAGGGAAGTTCAGCCACCTAGGATGACCCCTGTACCACTGCAATCACACCATGCTGTAGAAGCAGCCCAAAGGAGAAAGTCCAAGATATGCATCAGTGGGATTGTTGGGAAAGCAGACCTAACTTAATGTCACTTTGTATAAGAATGAAAATAAAAGGTCTTTCTTATACGTGGTAGCAAAAAGAGAATACAAAAGGGTCCTGTACACTTCAGACACTCATCAGCAGCATGGGGTAAGTGGTTCGGGGCTGCTCTTCCTGGTTTAGAACTGAGGCTCCCTCTCCAGGCATATTTACAGCCAGAGAGAAGAGCTGTAAAGAAACCACCAAATCACTTCTGTTTTGACAAAAATAAACTACCAGAAACTTTCAAACAGCTTTGTTGTATCTTTTCCTTCAATTGCTGCATGCGTCAACAGGAAGACTTATCTCCTCAACTGGGTATTGGATTAAGCTCATATAAGCAGAAATAAAAGAGGAAATCATAATCATGTGAGGCCTAAAATACTTGGCCTCCTGGTCTCTGGAAAGACAAGTCCCATTTATCAACAGGAGGCAGTTTTATAACCCGGAACAAACTTAGGTCAGTGGTAATATTTGTAGGCATGTACCCACACAGCAATAAAAAGGTTAAAATACTTCAGTGGTGCGGCTATAAGAACTCCAACAATTTTCATTTCCCTGGCCTTTCCTTAGAAAGATTCTGGGAGATGTACCCCCTGGAGTATAAATTAAGGAATAAAATCTCTAAGCTTGTACAAGCACTCTCTGGATATTATTGGTACAAGATAGAAGAGGAAACAAGTAATGTTCAAGAGTAAAAACAATGCTGTGGTTAATCAAACTGGGGTGGGGAGGGGAAGAATCCTTCTTGTCTTCAGTATAACTGTGGCATTTACTTTTTTTTTAATGTGAAATATGTCTTCCCCACAAGAGACTTAGGACTGACAATTATAAGAGGAAAAAGAATGTTTTAACACTTTATATTCTTATAAATCAGTGTTTGTCTGTGATGTTAAACCCCTCCTGCCTTATGAATCACCAGCCTTACAGGTAGAGCAGAGCATTCCAGAAGAACCCCAGACTCATCTTAAATTGGACCATAAACCCATTCATGCATCAACTGTATGGAAAATGTCCTCACATAAAGCAAATGAATGGAATAACACTCATTCAGCCATCACAAAGAGGAACTTGATGCATTTAAAATGACAAGCTAACAGAGCCATCAGCAGCCAAAACTAAGAAGCTTAGTTTCTACAAAGTTTTGATCCAAAGCACAGCTCTGCACTCTGTGTGCATTTTCCAAGGATTTTCGCTTTGTGGGAGCACGCACAAGACCCATCTTCTTCAATGAGACACCTCTGCTCAAGAAACTAATGTGAACTCATTCTTTTTTATTATTCTACCTCTCCATCAGTTAATTGGGTCAGGAGGTAGTTAGGAGGGAGAGAGGAAGAAAAAGACATAGCAGCAAGTGCAGCACAAGCGCACGGTTTTCATTTAGTTTTCAGTGATCTTCTACAGGAAAAAGAAGAATTGTAATCACTGTCCTTACTTAGCAAACCACAGAAAACTGAGGAACCATGGTCTGAGCTAACATTATACATTCAGTTCACCAGGTTCACTTAGGAAGACCAGAAAAAGTCTCCTGTACGCTGAAAATAGTAAACAGCTGAGCCCACACGATTACTTTCCCTCTTTCTTGCCTTTCTATGCCTTTCATATCATTCATGGAATATCATTTCCATTCCTGCAAAACCAGCTGGGCTTTGTGCAGCATCAGCAGCAGCTCAAGCAGACAGAGGAAAATCAGCCTTGTTAACAGCACAGGACCAAGGCAAATCTTGGTTTTCATTTGCTCATAAAACACCTGAGATTCACTCTGCAAAGAGAGGCGGAAATCTCAGGGAGCAAACTGTGGGGTCCTATCACCAGGGGAAAATGTATCCTTTTACAATTCATGGGATCTGAACAGATGTCCAGAAAATTAACTTACTAATGTTGTTGGACCCATAGCTGGTTCTTTCACCTCCCTGCAGTCCTACTTTTGCCGTGCCTCTGTGTTTGCCTGGGTAAGGCACTTTGCTTTCCATCTGCAAAGCATCAGTCCCATGCAGTCCCTGCCAGGCTGAAGCCCTTGCTGTTGTTTCTCGCTACATGAAAAGAGTGGCTGGATCCAGAAGACAGAAAATGGAGCAAAAACACCTGCGTGTGCTGTGTGCCAAACCAAACTGCAACAGAACTTCATTAAAAGTTTTCAGCCTGAAAGGTAACTCCCATTTTACCACAGTGTCAAGAAACATTTTTTCAGTAGGACCACAGTCACAGTACCAGGCACATGGCTCAGTGAAACAACAAAATCCCATTGGATTTTGCTGCTTCCCTTGCTTTTTCATTTTTTTAACCACTTTTATGTTCAATGTGTCTACTCTAAAGGGCAGAGATTTGAAACAGTTGGTTCTATGTCCTACTTATTAGAGTCCTTTAAGTTACACAGTATGCACAGTGAGCTTAATTATGAGACAATGATAGGAAATTAAATTTTTCCAAAGAGCAGTAGATGTTAAAAATGAAAATGTGATGTTTAATTTGCAAATGGACTAAAAATGTGAATTATTAATGGAAGAAGTAACTCAACTTATAGTGGTCTCAAAGATAATGGCTCTATTATTTTTTAAAACCGATATACTATTAGTCCTGCATTGGCTAATAAATAAAAATAAGCAGCAAGACCAGCAAAACCACTAACAACCTCCCATTACAGGAAGGAATGCTGCAAAAATAAGATGCATAGGCAAGGATGATTAATACCAGCGTAAGGGAGCATGCACTTTGTGTAGACCTCCACGTTTAGAAGAAACTCTGAACAGTATGGACACCTGTGATATTCTCACCCCAGACAATTAATCAGACCAATGTACTTCAAGAGAAAAATTGACCAGATGTGAAGGGGTCTGGAGCACCAGCCAAAACTGAGAGATTCTACGTACCCAGCAACAGTGTTTGTGCTCACTGGGTCATTCTTGCCAAAAGTTGGAGTGCAAAAGAGCTTCTAATACTAGCAAATAAAAGTTGGTTCACCATAGAGTAAAAAAATATATATATAACAATGACTGGGGAATCTTTGTTGAAGCTGAACATCCTGGCCTCCTTCCCTGTGTTCCACAGGAAAAAGATTGTTTGTTATCAGAATGCCTTTATAAGAAGAGTCATAAATTCATTACAACCATGCAAGAAATATCTCTATCACATCACTGTCTGTAAGCTAATTGTACAAGACTCCATTCATGTTAAACACAAGGAAGACAAACCAAGAAAACACTGAAATAGCTTCAAAAAAGAAACAGAAACCCAGTCGCGCCGCTATGCGGTAGAAATTCCTTCAAATCTGATAAGGTACTAAAATCTCTGATAAAAACAGTAATGGCCAGAAGGGTGACAGAATTTCTGATACACCTGTCACAGTGCACTGAGACATGAGCAAACTACAACCCTGCTCAGTTTAAGACTCTTGGGAAGCAGATCACAGGATAAAAATCCAAGTACATAACGTCTTTTTGTTACTGTTGTCAATCAGACTGCATCTTTTAAAAAGTACATGTAGCT
The DNA here is from genome assembly GCF_054131305.1 of Coturnix japonica. Classification (NCBI taxonomy): domain Eukaryota; kingdom Metazoa; phylum Chordata; class Aves; order Galliformes; family Phasianidae; genus Coturnix; species Coturnix japonica. The sequence goes on along the minus strand of NW_028188948.1, from coordinate 2,832,910 downwards.
GGTCACAGAACAATTATATCCAATTTTATTAAAATAAAGAGAAAATGCTCCTCAGAATAACACTATCTATAAGCTCTTCAAAAAGTAGTAACATAATTCAAGGAAATACGACTTTTACTATCTTCCCTTCAGAGAAAACCAATGTAGATGTTACTGCTTACTTTGTCCTCGATAAGGAAAACTATGAAAGCACAGAATCATTAAATGCCTTGTGTTAGAAGGGACATCAAGGATCACCAACTTCCAACGCCCCACTGCAGGCAGGGTTGCCAGCCACTAGATGCTGGTAAACGCTTCAGCATCACCGAATAGGTTTCACACATAAAATTCTTTCCAAAAATTTCCCAGAATTTCCAAGGGGAAAGCACTGGAAGTGTCTGCACCAATACTGGCAGAGTTTGATTTCAGTAAATTAAAATGTTTCTCCTCCCTCTGTGCTCACACTCTAATAAAACACATCTGGAAAATAGTGAAAATATTCAGAGAAGCAAAATTTTCTTTGATTATGATGATTCATTGAAAGCGAAATCAAATCTGTTATTAGCCATTAGAGTCTAAACGCTATGATGAATGTCTGGGATTTACATGGCACTTTGCATCTTCAGAGTACTGTAATTAATTACTCTTACACTGTGAGGCATTGTTTTCACACAAGGCTCTCTCCAAGACCAACTAGATGTTAATTATAAGGGCCCCTCTCCTCAGATGGCATAATACAGTAAGACTCTGTTCATGTACCTAACACTGATATCAAACAGTGCTCTACTGAACCCTGCAATGACATAGCAGCACTTCTGATGCTTTTTATTAAAATCTCCCTCTAAATATGTTTTAAAGGGTTTTCTTTCTTTTTTTAATAAGAGAAAGCTCCAGAGGGAGCCCATGCGCAAAGAATATATACATAAAATGGCTTCCAGACTAATAGTAAAACTGTGTGCAGAAAGTTCTTCAAATCTATTGTTGAGGTTTCAAGGCAATCTATATAGGGAACTATAAATTCCAATATATGGAATAATGCTCCAAAGAACTTTTACAAAACAGGGCTTAACATTGTTTTATTTAGTGCACGTATGTCAATAAACAGAAAGAAAAAACACTACAGAGTTGTAATGGAAAGAATCTCTAATATCAAAGATATTAAATCTCAGATAGAGAAGAGCTCAGGATAGCCTGTGGTTAGTTACTCATGGGAGATGAGAGACATCTAAAAGAAATATTAAAATAACAGTAAGAGATTGGGGGCTGAAGAGGAATGGCTATATTGCAGCACCCCAGGACAAGTATCCAGAAAGCCATCCAGCCAGAAAGCCATCCAACAACAGCCTGCCACAGAATACATCAAGGTAATCAGGTGCACAATGGACTGCTTTTCCACCTCGCCTCTGTCAAGAACTGTTCCATGAAATATATCTTACATTCTGTTCTCACATATACACAATTCATCAGCTTTCTCTGGAACTCCTCTTTCTTCTCTAGCCCTTTCTGACACTGCAGATTAGGCCCTCTCCTAAGGCCTCTTCCTCTCTGTTTCAGTCCCCATGGAATTAAAGAACCAAACCCCTCTACTAGCATTTCACTTTAAGTCTACAGAGAATTTGAGCCAGTTTGGAGACTTAATAAAAAGGTTAACCCAAAGGAGAAAGTGCAAGAAGAGTAAAACAGTGAAGACGAAGATATTTCAGACAATGCCACAATGACATTCCTCTAAGGACTGGTGTTGAGAAGGAGCATCTCATTCCCTTCTCCTCCAGCACTTGCATAACATTTCTCATCTTAATCATTGTGAACCTTCACATCTTCATTTTACAGCCAGGAAAACCCAAAGCTAGAGGTTCAGTAAATGAGTTGTCCCAGATTAGAACACACGTCAGGGAACAAATCAGAAGAACTCCACAGTTACTCTCTCTAGATCCCAGCCTGAGCATTGTTGATCTTAGTGAAATTTGGGCTCTTTCTCTTCAAAATATCCACTATTGCTTTGCTTTGGCTAGAAACTACAAATCCTCCAGCAACTAGTCTTAAGACAATTTACCATATGGGTTCCCTTCTGATATTAAGCGTTCTTCTAACCCCAAACTCTCCAGTGGACTTCAGTTTACAGTTACTGTGGAGTATCAGGCAGCAAGGGCAATAGCAACAGTTCCTCAATGGACATCGATTTTAGCATGCTCTTTGCTAAGAGCAGAGATGCACAAACATACAGATGAACTAAAATAATGCTATTGCTTTGTCTCGTTTGGAAGGGCTACAGGGAAAAAGAAAAAACTACCCGAGTGAAGAATGGAAATATTTGCTATGTTTGACAGGGGAAGCATGATTAAAAAGCACTGACGCTGAAATAATGACTAAACTCTATCAAGACTAACACACACACCGGCTCATACCACAAGTACGTACCACAATTTGTAATGTGGGTAAGAATATATAAAAGCCATCCTGTCTCAAGGCACACCTTATAACTTGTGGCTATTACCATTAAAAAGACATTTCCCAGAATATCTCACAAGACTCAAAGAGGTAGAGTTGCCTATCAATGCATCTCTGGAAATGGGCAGGAATTTAGCCCTGCCAGCAGACGCCCCTACATAACCATCACTTCTCTGCTTGCTTGCTCAGTACTCTCTTGAAATTCCCACCCTACACGAACTTCATTAAGAGTACTTCAACCAGGTGTAGCTTGGGTCAGAACATATTGGGATCCTCCCTTGTGCCTAATTCAGTGGCAGATGAGAGCACTGTCCCTGTAACTCAGGCCTGAAAGGGTCTTGTGGTCTTTCTGTCAGGTTTCAGAAACACACTGCAGAAAATGAACTTAACAGCCCCATTCAAACATGTGAGGTCCCAGGCAGATCAGCAGCAGTGAGGTGAGTCTGGCCCTCCTGGGATCGTTTCGTATTAACAGTTCAACGTGAGTTCCTCCTGTTTCAATCCTTAGCTGCTTTTTTCTTCCTTTTGAAGTTTTGCCCAATCACTTATAATAATAATGAATAATTTACTAAAAGAAAATCAAAGAAAACATAAGTCTGTCTTAATATTGGCATGTCAAATGATGTTTAACAGTTGCTTAGCACCACGGATTTCAGTAGAGCATTTCCTCATCCTCATTAGTGTAAGTCAGAGAAGCAGCAGCAACACAATGAAACATTTGCAGAATTTTCTAAGTGGCTTACTTCATCTAAGAGGAACAGCACTTCACTATAATAGGAATGATTATATGTGGATTTAGCTCAATTAAGCATCACCTTGGTAATGCTCTCTCTTTTGTTATCCAAACATCCTTGTGTATGTTTATCAGGACGACTGAAGTTTGCCCAGGAAGCCAAGTTAAATTTCTAGCTTTATAGTTAAAGGAGCCAAGTTTAAAGAAACATTTCAAACACGTACTGGCTGTATTCCCTGACAAATCCCTTCCACCTTTTTTCTGAACCTTACCCACGAAATTAAATATATTAGGTTGCATGATCAGAGAAAGAGTGGCTGGTCATGCATTCCCACTAAGCATACAAGGTACCTATAGAAACTAAGAAAGACTTCTCCCAGGCAGCTGCACAGATAAACTCATTTTTCAGAGTTGTTCTGGACTCTATGCTTCTGTAAAAGATAATACACATTTCCAGATAAAAATCTCATTTCCCATCTGTGCTGCATCCGATGCATCATGACAAACATCTTGAATAAAAAGAAATATAAGGGACTCCTAGAAATAAAGTATAAACTCAAAGGGCATTTGATGGAAACTTCAAGAACAACTTGTGAGTGGTTTTTTCATGTTTTGTATTTGCACCTATGTGGCATATTAACTTGGTACCAGCCTGCACATGCAGACCCCAGAAAATTATGCATGAATGCTCTGTGTCCTATCATTTATAGGGAGCAAGTTCCAAACACACTGCCTACTTTTTCCTTGTCAAATGGCATACACAAGAGGCAGTGTTTACCATATTTATAACACAATGTTCAGGTTTGTAAGGCTTAAATCCTACCTATGGCAGCAAAATTATTCTGTGCTCAAGTTACTCATGTCCCCTCGTTAACTCTTTACTACAATTGGTGCCTCATGGCAGACAAGCAAAAATCTAAATTCCTGCATTAAGGTGTCATAAATCACAGTGTGGCAGACTCAGATTACACCAGGATTCATGCAGGCTTTTAAAAAATTGCATAGTCAGAATGAGCAAGCTAACTGCTGGGAGGTTAAAAACCATGGCATGTCTTTGCGGCAGCTTTTCCTCTTCTGGTCTGTGTCCGGACAGTTTCTTAAAGCTGATCACACATTCATGTGTTCAAAACTAATAGTGACAAAAGCAAAAAGATAAACAAAGAGACATAGCAAGTTCTCTTAAAGCATTCTGAATTCATAAAAAATTAAGGTGATAAACAAGAAGTACAAAGATCATGCTCCTTTAAAATAAGAAGGCTCATCACGAAAGAAAACTCAAACGACAGTCACCTCACAACAGAAATATCCTGGTTTTCAATGTTTCTTTAACTATTCAAGCGCTCCAACAGCCAATAAGATCAAAACACAATGTATTTTTAGTAAGGTACCCAAATTTGACGTATTTCATAACAAAAACTCTCAGAGAGCATTCTTGTTCTTCTATGTCAGCTACTGCATTTGCATCAGTTTAAGGGCAAAGTTCTTCTAGTTCAGAAGAGAGCAAGCAGTGCGTCATAGAATGGCTCAGGTTGGAAAGGACCTTAAAGAAAATCCAGTTCTAATTCTCCTTAATATTCTTAATATTTTTTTCCCCACTGAAAAGGACCGTGCTTAGTAGAAAAAGGTTTAGATACCAGTCCCATGAGGTCCTTCGACAGTGCTAGTACTTATTTTTCTCCTTCACAAGGTCATTTAAATTTCAAACATTAATTGACGTGGTCCTTCATGTCAAAAGAAAACAAACTTGTTGTCACTCAGTCCATAGGTTTCAGATTACTTCTCAATGAAACATCTTCTTAGACATTTTATATACATTCACCCAAAATGGTACATGAAAAGAGGTAGACGTTCCTATCTTCAAGGAGCTTAATTCATCTTGCATTTTATACCCCTCTGGACAGGAATTAAATAAAAAATACCCAAAAAGAAGCATAGAACTTTCATATGACACGGGAGGAAGAAGGCCCAAAATGAAATTATACTCCAAATAGAACAGAAATACAAGCAAGCACTAGCGAGGGGACAGTTCATCTTTTTGCAGTAGAATTTTCACCTTCAGCCAGGAATTGCTGCCCCTGAGCCTTCAAAGCTAGCTGAAAGAGAGAAGCCTCAAAACCACTTGCTGGGAGACAGCATCAATTCAGCCACAACTCAAATAGGACAGTCCTTATGCAAGTCACAAGGCAAGTCTGATACTCAGTAGCACTTTGAAAGCAGTAACAAAACATCCATTCACTTATGTGGGTGCCATTTTCTACATAGTGCCAGTACAGCATTCAATTGGGCGATATTCTGTGACAGTAGATATGCTCTCCATACAAGTGAAGGTGTAAGAATCATAAAGTACCTTTGTCTGGAGATCAGCTAGAGCTGAACTGTTGTTGGTAATGCACTACATTTTCTCCACTGAGTGCTAATAACTTGATGTATGTGCATTTGACTTCTGTTTTGTATCTCTTCCAAAACAGAAAAACAAGACACTGGATGTAAGAAGTAACTTTTTTACTCTAAGATAAATCTACTCCAAGATGGCTTATGAAAATGGCTAAAGCACAGTGTTATGTACAGGAATAAAATTTATATACTTACTAATAAAAACATCACTTTACTAAAAACAGAAAAAAAAAATATTTTTAATCTTCCATAATAAAAAACCATGTAACTTTCCTTTACACCAGCAGCATATGTCCAACTAAATACTTGGATAGAAAATTGTTTCTTATTTTACCTTCTTCAAACTACTTGATATAAAAATCTTAAAACAGATTCCATACACTGGCAGTGAAAATTCATTAACAAAGGTTTCCCTCAGCATCTAAATCAGAGTGATCTTGGGTAACACAAAATCATAGATTCATGAAGGCCGAAAAAGATCTCCAAGATCACCAACTTCAAGAGACAGAGGGAAGCAGGAAATTTTATTGAATAATAAAACGTGCAGCACGTGAGGCTGGCGCATAGTGATGAGCAAGCAGTGGATGACGGCGTCGCTGTGGGACGGGTGGTGATGTCCCCCAGTGAAGGCGAGGCCCAGCAACACGGCCAAGCCCTGGTCTGTGACATCTCCGTGCGATGGATTGTGACTGCTTGGCCCACACTGCTCCAATGCGGGCGCAGCAGCCCAGCCCAGCAGTTCGTGCCTGGCCTCCAACCGAGCGAGTGTGCGAGGACTGGAGTGTGGACAGGGCGAGTTTTGGAGCTGGAACGTGATCTGGGTGTTGCTTGCGCAGCACTCAGCCGCCGTCCCAGAGCCTCTTGAGCTGTACCCCGACCCTGCTGGTTGCAGGCGTCTGGGACATCTAGGAGAGGAGCGTGCAGCAGCGCAGGTGGGCAGCGTGGCAATGCCTGACGCCAGAAGCTGGGGGTGCTTCTTGAGGGCCCCTCCCCAGGCCGGCCTATGCCCGTGGGGACATGGCCTCCGCAGTGGCAGGAGGGGAACAGGGACCGGGAGGGTTTGCTGATGAGAGACTGGGACAGTGAGTGACCGTGGCCTCTCTCTGTCTTTTGCAGTTGGTGACACCGTCTTTCTGCCTGCTGCAGCACCTGTGAGGGGAGCAGCTTCCCGACCTCAGCTCTCCCCAGCCCACTGAACAGCCCGGGCCATGGATGCAACATCCGACTGGACCTGCCCCATCTGTGGGCAAGTACGGGAGGATGTGGCTTACGTGACCCCCTGCCAGCACCAGCTGTGCTACGGCTGTGCCGTCTGGTGGGCACAGAAGAAACCGAGTTGTGCCGTATGCGGGCACAAAGTCGCCACCATCCGATACTCGGTGAGGTCGGACGAGGATTACCTGGAGTGTGCTGTCCCGCAGCCCGCAGCGCACTCAGGTGACGGCCTGCAGGACGAGCAGGGGCCTGCAGAGCCGGTGCTCATCCCAGCTGAGCACAACTTCCCAGCCGAGGTCTGGGCTGCCTTCTTCCAGCAACATCCGGAAGACCTCGGACCCCTGCTCCGATGGCTGCAGGGAGAGATCCATGAGGTGTCCAGCGACGACTGGTGGGAAGTCTACGTGGCACAGTGCACCACCGTGAACTTCCTGTGCCAGCACGGGCTGGACCAGGAGGCCTTGGTGCAGGCGCTGCAGATGACCACCAGTGGTGACGTGGTGCCCTTCGTCAGAAGGCTCATCGGCATCGCTGCAGCCCTGTACGGCCCCACCATCCGCCACCAGCTGGACCACCAGGACACCCGTGCTGCTGGAGGGAGGGAGGACAGTCCTGCAGCCAGCACCATCACCAGCACCTCCCATCAGGAGCCTCCTGCCTCGGGCCCAGGCCGCTCCACCAGCACCGCAGGGCCCAGCACGGAGCCAGGGCAGGCGGCCACAGCGGGTCCCTCTTCCCAGGGCAGCGACCGCTCGTCTGGGGGGCCCCGGCGCCCCCCGAAGAGGAAGGCCCGCAGCAGCCCCCAGGACTCTGCGCCGCCCTGCAAGAGGCGGCCCCGGCGGCGGCACTAGGCCGGCACCGCAATGCCGTCACAGCACGGCTCCGGCGGGCCGGGAGCCCAACATCTGCCTCTCGGCCTGCTGCTTATAATACCTAATAAACATCCCTTAAAACTTAGAACAAAAAGTCTCTGTGTTTTTGACAAGACTGCTGGCGTTGCTGTTCCTACCCATGCTGCCCATGCTGCTTTCTCCATATTTCTGTCCTTATAGATAGAGGGTGTTAAATTTCATCTTTGAAATTTATGACCGTAAATCAGCACTCCTGATATTACTAATAAAAGAGACAAAGACCCTAATAAGCAGAAGATGGACCGATTATGATTGCATGTGATGACACTGCGTGATGACATCACAAAATCAGACCCCATCCCAAACCATCCCACTGTGAGTAATGCAGGAACTCATCAGAGGAAGGAAAACACATGGAACACTAAAGAATCAAACTCCAATCCAATAGCAGCACATAGCCTTGAGTGATACCCTTGATTTTTGAAACATTTAAGTTACATCATGATCTTTTTTTACTTGAATCCCCCGATTTTTTTAAAATGGAGAACAGCTTCATATGTGATACCTCAATTTGCTTTTAAAAAAACTCCAAATAGCACGAGGCTCCTGTGGCTGTTCAAGGGAACACAGGAAAAATGAGAATTAATCTCGTATTATTCAATGAAGTGAAACACCGTAGCAAGCACACCTGTAATATACTTTCTGCCCAGTTCAGCAGCCCAACCAGCTTCAACAGGGATGAGGTGCCAACCATGGCAGAAGAGCTGCATCTATTCCACCTTCATTGTGGATCATGCATCATCTGGTGAGGAACTGGCAGAGCCTACGGCAGGGCCCTGTGGCATCAGCCCATCTGGGGGGGACCCAGTGAGCCTCCCACAGGAAGGCCAGTAACTACTAGGATCTGCCATCACCAAGGAAGACTCCACCCCACCAGCAGCAGCAATACAACAGTGGTGGAGCTGGCAAGACTGGGGCTGTGTGGCAGCTGGGACACAAATCAGCTCCCATGGACTCCTGTCATTGCTGTCCACTTCCACCATGGAAATCAAGCAGAAACAGAGATGCAGAATCGTGTTGGTGCTGCCAACAGCATAGTGGTCATTGCCTCCCTACCCCAAATGCTTTCTCCCCTTTTTCCTGCTGCTGTGCCACTGTTACATTTCAGGCAGGATCCCCGTGGGTCTCAGTGAAGGGAAGAGCAAATTTCTGCAACTGAGGAGAAAAATCACCAGGCTCTTTCATAGATGGTGCCAACCATCTGGACAGTAAGTCAGAGTTCTGCTGGACACTAGGCAGAACCAGCAGGGAGCCCTGGCCACTAAGGTGAATGGTGTCCTGGGCTACATGAGGGCAAGTGCTGCCAGCAAGTGAAAGGTGGTGATCCTGCCCCTCTGCTCAGCTCCCAAATGCTGCACCTAGAGTTAGGCAGCCTAGCACATGATGGGATAAAGATGCCAAATTCTGTGATGTCTCTTTGTGGATCTAGTTCAGCTTTACAGAAAGAAAAGGCCACAAGCGTAAAAACGAATCAAGTTGGCCTAATTTTATTATGAACTTGCATCAAGAGTGGGAGCAAGACAAGAAAAAGCCACCAAGAAAATGTAAGGAAATAGATTCTGGTAAAATACACTTTTCTTTTTGATATCTGCAACATATGCATGTAGTGCAGAGCCAACAAAATCCATCAAATTCAGCAATGGCTGCATACATGACCATGCATATGTTGATTCACAAAATAAATAAGAAATCCTAGTTCAATTCTGCATCTGATGACGGTACTCATATTAGCAAACAACTCTCTGGATACCGAAAATAGATTATTTCCTTCCTCACATAGCCACCTTGGATATTTGAAAAACATTACCACATCCCACCCTGTCACCTTCCCTCTATGCTGAGAAATTGCTTCATTCAGGTGTGTCTTTCCCACTTTGATTATTCTCTTCTGTGAGCTCTCTATAGTTTGTTCACATCTTTCTTTAGCGTGATATCCAAAACTGAGTAAACCACACCAGGTGAAGAGTTTGGCAGTATCTCAGGTACTCAGCAAAGCAATTACTTCCCATTTCTGCATCCTAGAATTATCTTCTTTTGTTTGTTTGCTTTGTGTGGGGAGGTGACTTTACAAGCTTCCCCTTCCTATTGGTCTGTTTTCCAAAATGCTTATCAGTCTTATCAGTTTGCATAGATCAGCAACTGCAAAGTGCACAGCTGTAAAGAGTATTTTTCCTACTTTCTCTTGAAACTTTGAGACATTTACTTTAACTGTACAGCTACATGATCTTTCAATGTATTCTCATGCACATTTCTCCCTTTCATTCTCAACATGCAATATGTGGATTACTTTATTATTTCACAGATTTCAGCTGACCAATACCACTTGCAGTAAAAGAATCTCCTTACATGTACATACATAGATACTTATACCTATGTACACTCCACATATATGACGCATACAAGTTTTCACATTTATGTATACACGCACTTAGATATTGTGAATGCAACCCTATTCCATACCTTGTATTTGCTTATTATATTATTGCATTGCTGACAGCTCAAATGCAATATTCTTTCCAAAAATTTGCTCGCAATGGCAATTACACAAGACATTATTTGGAGTCCTGAAGGAGGAAAGGAATAGAGTTAAATACGCTTGAGAAATACATCCATGAAAATAATCAAGCCTGGATTTTTCCATGACAGAAGGCATGCTTAACACAAGGAAGAGTGCAGAGGCTGACATAAATTCGCCCCTAAAGGCCACTTTAAACTCCTTGCTCACTTTCAGACTAGGACTCCTGTGGAAGTTACGTTTCCTCTGGGCTCAGTGATGGCCCTCTGCACGAAGGGAAGTTCAGCCACCTAGGATGACCCCTGTACCACTGCAATCACACCATGCTGTAGAAGCAGCCCAAAGGAGAAAGTCCAAGATATGCATCAGTGGGATTGTTGGGAAAGCAGACCTAACTTAATGTCACTTTGTATAAGAATGAAAATAAAAGGTCTTTCTTATACGTGGTAGCAAAAAGAGAATACAAAAGGGTCCTGTACACTTCAGACACTCATCAGCAGCATGGGGTAAGTGGTTCAGGGCTGCTCTTCCTGGTTTAGAACTGAGGCTCCCTCTCCAGGCATATTTACAGCCAGAGAGAAGAGCTGTAAAGAAACCACCAAATCACTTCTGTTTTGACAAAAATAAACTACCAGAAACTTTCAAACAGCTTTGTTGTATCTTTTCCTTCAATTGCTGCATGCGTCAACAGGAAGACTTATCTCCTCAACTGGGTATTGGATTAAGCTCATATAAGCAGAAATAAAAGAGGAAATCATAATCATGTGAGGCCTAAAATACTTGGCCTCCTGGTCTCTGGAAAGACAAGTCCCATTTATCAACAGGAGGCAGTTTTATAACCCGGAACAAACTTAGGTCAGTGGTAATATTTGTAGGCATGTACCCACACAGCAATAAAAAGGTTAAAATACTTCAGTGGTGCGGCTATAAGAACTCCAACAATTTTCATTTCCCTGGCCTTTCCTTAGAAAGATTCTGGGAGATGTACCCCCTGGAGTATAAATTAAGGAATAAAATCTCTAAGCTTGTACAAGCACTCTCTGGATATTATTGGTACAAGATAGAAGAGGAAACAAGTAATGTTCAAGAGTAAAAACAATGCTGTGGTTAATCAAACTGGGGTGGGGAGGGGAAGAATCCTTCTTGTCTTCAGTATAACTGTGGCATTTACTTTTTTTTTAATGTGAAATATGTCTTCCCCACAAGAGACTTAGGATTGACAATTATAAGAGGAAAAAGAATGTTTTAACACTTTATATTCTTATAAATCAGTGTTTGTCTGTGATGTTAAACCCCTCCTGCCTTATGAATCACCAGCCTTACAGGTAGAGCAGAGCATTCCAGAAGAACCCCAGACTCATCTTAAATTGGACCATAAACCCATTCATGCATCAACTGTATGGAAAATGTCCTCACATAAAGCAAATGAATGGAATAACACTCATTCAGCCATCACAAAGAGGAACTTGATGCATTTAAAATGACAAGCTAACAGAGCCATCAGCAGCCAAAACTAAGAAGCTTAGTTTCTACAAAGTTTTGATCCAAAGCACAGCTCTGCACTCTGTGTGCATTTTCCAAGGATTTTCGCTTTGTGGGAGCACGCACAAGACCCATCTTCTTCAATGAGACACCTCTGCTCAAGAAACTAATGTGAACTCATTCTTTTTTATTATTCTACCTCTCCATCAGTTAATTGGGTCAGGAGGTAGTTAGGAGGGAGAGAGGAAGAAAAAGACATAGCAGCAAGTGCAGCACAAGCGCACGGTTTTCATTTAGTTTTCAGTGATCTTCTACAGGAAAAAGAAGAATTGTAATCACTGTCCTTACTTAGCAAACCACAGAAAACTGAGGAACCATGGTCTGAGCTAACATTATACATTCAGTTCCTGTACGCTGAAAATAGTAAACAGCTGAGCCCACACGATTACTTTCCCTCTTTCTTGCCTTTCTATGCCTTTCATATCATTCATGGAATATCATTTCCATTCCTGCAAAACCAGCTGGGCTTTGTGCAGCATCAGCAGCAGCTCAAGCAGACAGAGGAAAATCAGCCTTGTTAACAGCACAGGACCAAGGCAAATCTTGGTTTTCATTTGCTCATAAAACACCTGAGATTCACTCTGCAAAGAGAGGCGGAAATCTCAGGGAGCAAACTGTGGGGTCCTATCACCAGGGGAAAATGTATCCTTTTACAATTCATGGGATCTGAACAGATGTCCAGAAAATTAACTTACTAATGTTGTTGGACCCATAGCTGGTTCTTTCACCTCCCTGCAGTCCTACTTTTGCCGTGCCTCTGTGTTTGCCTGGGTAAGGCACTTTGCTTTCCATCTGCAAAGCATCAGTCCCATGCAGTCCCTGCCAGGCTGAAGCCCTTGCTGTTGTTTCTCGCTACATGAAAAGAGTGGCTGGATCCAGAAGACAGAAAATGGAGCAAAAACACCTGCGTGTGCTGTGTGCCAAACCAAACTGCAACAGAACTTCATTTTTTCAGTTTTCAGTTTGTTTTCAGCCTGAAGTTTTCAGCCTGAAAGGTAACTCCCATTTTACCACAGTGTCAAGAAACATTTTTTCAGTAGGACCACAGTCACAGTACCAGGCACATGGCTCAGTGAAACAACAAAATCCCATTGGATTTTGCTGCTTCCCTTGCTTTTTCATTTTTTTAACCACTTTTATGTTCAATGTGTCTACTCTAAAGGGCAGAGATTTGAAACAGTTGGTTCTATGTCCTACTTATTAGAGTCCTTTAAGTTACACAGTATGCACAGTGAGCTTAATTATGAGACAATGATAGGAAATTAAATTTTTCCAAAGAGCAGTAGATGTTAAAAATGAAAATGTGATGTTTAATTTGCAAATGGACTAAAAATGTGAATTATTAATGGAAGAAGTAACTCAACTTATAGTGGTCTCAAAGATAATGGCTCTATTATTTTTTAAAACCGATATACTATTAGTCCTGCATTGGCTAATAAATAAAAATAAGCAGCAAGACCAGCAAAACCACTAACAACCTCCCATTACAGGAAGGAATGCTGCAAAAATAAGATGCATAGGCAAGGATGATTAATACCAGCGTAAGGGAGCATGCACTTTGTGTAGACCTCCACGTTTAGAAGAAACTCTGAACAGTATGGACACCTGTGATATTCTCACCCCAGACAATTAATCAGACCAATGTACTTCAAGAGAAAAATTGACCAGATGTGAAGGGGTCTGGAGCACCAGCCAAAACTGAGAGATTCTACGTACCCAGCAACAGTGTTTGTGCTCACTGGGTCATTCTTGCCAAAAGTTGGAGTGCAAAAGAGCTTCTAATACTAGCAAATAAAAGTTGGTTCACCATAGAGTAAAAAAATATATATATAACAATGACTGGGGAATCTTTGTTGAAGCTGAACATCCTGGCCTCCTTCCCTGTGTTCCACAGGAAAAAGATTGTTTGTTATCAGAATGCCTTTATAAGAAGAGTCATAAATTCATTACAACCATGCAAGAAATATCTCTATCACATCACTGTCTGTAAGCTAATTGTACAAGACTCCATTCATGTTAAACACAAGGAAGACAAACCAAGAAAACACTGAAATAGCTTCAAAAAAGAAACAGAAACCCAGACACGCCGCTATGCGGTAGAAATTCCTTCAAATCTGATAAGGTACTAAAATCTCTGATAAAAACAGTAATGGCCAGAAGGGTGACAGAATTTCTGATGCACCTGTCACAGTGCACTGAGACATGAGCAAACTACAACCCTGCTCAGTTTAAGACTCTTGGGAAGCAGATCACAGGATAAAAATCCAAGTACATAACGTCTTTTTGTTACTGTTGTCAATCAGACTGCATCTTTTAAAAAGTACATGTAGCTGGTCACAGAACAATTATATCCAATTTTATTAAAATAAAGAGAAAATGCTCCTCAGAATAACACTATCTATAAGCTCTTCAAAAAGTAGTAACATAATTCAAGGAAATACGACTTTTACTATCTTCCCTTCAGAGAAAACCAATGTAGATGTTACTGCTTACTTTGTCCTCGATAAGGAAAACTATGAAAGCACAGAATCATTAAATGCCTTGTGTTAGAAGGGACATCAAGGATCACCAACTTCCAACGCCCCACTGCAGGCAGGGTTGCCAGCCACTAGATGCTGGTAAACGCTTCAGCATCACCGAATAGGTTTCACACATAAAATTCTTTCCAAAAATTTCCCAGAATTTCCAAGGGGAAAGCACTGGAAGTGTCTGCACCAATACTGGCAGAGTTTGATTTCAGTAAATTAAAATGTTTCTCCTCCCTCTGTGCTCACACTCTAATAAAACACATCTGGAAAATAGTGAAAATATTCAGAGAAGCAAAATTTTCTTTGATTATGATGATTCATTGAAAGCGAAATCAAATCTGTTATTAGCCATTAGAGTCTAAACGCTATGATGAATGTCTGGGATTTACATGGCACTTTGCATCTTCAGAGTACTGTAATTAATTACTCTTACACTGTGAGGCATTGTTTTCACACAAGGCTCTCTCCAAGACCAACTAGATGTTAATTATAAGGGCCCCTCTCCTCAGATGGCATAATACAGTAAGACTCTGTTCATGTACCTAACACTGATATCAAACAGTGCTCTACTGAACCCTGCAATGACATAGCAGCACTTCTGATGCTTTTTATTAAAATCTCCCTCTAAATATGTTTTAAAGGGTTTTCTTTCTTTTTTTAATAAGAGAAAGCTCCAGAGGGAGCCCATGCGCAAAGAATATATACATAAAATGGCTTCCAGACTAATAGTAAAACTGTGTGCAGAAAGTTCTTCAAATCTATTGTTGAGGTTTCAAGGCAATCTATATAGGGAACTATAAATTCCAATATATGGAATAATGCTCCAAAGAACTTTTACAAAACAGGGCTTAACATTGTTTTATTTAGTGCACGTATGTCAATAAACAGAAAGAAAAAACACTACAGAGTTGTAATGGAAAGAATCTCTAATATCAAAGATATTAAATCTCAGATAGAGAAGAGCTCAGGATAGCCTGTGGTTAGTTACTCATGGGAGATGAGAGACATCTAAAAGAAATATTAAAATAACAGTAAGAGATTGGGGGCTGAAGAGGAATGGCTATATTGCAGCACCCCAGGACAAGTATCCAGAAAGCCATCCAGCCAGAAAGCCATCCAACAACAGCCTGCCACAGAATACATCAAGGTAATCAGGTGCACAATGGACTGCTTTTCCACCTCGCCTCTGTCAAGAACTGTTCCATGAAATATATCTTACATTCTGTTCTCACATATACACAATTCATCAGCTTTCTCTGGAACTCCTCTTTCTTCTCTAGCCCTTTCTGACACTGCAGATTAGGCCCTCTCCTAAGGCCTCTTCCTCTCTGTTTCAGTCCCCATGGAATTAAAGAACCAAACCCCTCTACTAGCATTTCACTTTAAGTCTACAGAGAATTTGAGCCAGTTTGGAGACTTAATAAAAAGGTTAACCCAAAGGAGAAAGTGCAAGAAGAGTAAAACAGTGAAGACGAAGATATTTCAGACAATGCCACAATGACATTCCTCTAAGGACTGGTGTTGAGAAGGAGCATCTCATTCCCTTCTCCTCCAGCACTTGCATAACATTTCTCATCTTAATCATTGTGAACCTTCACATCTTCATTTTACAGCCAGGAAAACCCAAAGCTAGAGGTTCAGTAAATGAGTTGTCCCAGATTAGAACACACGTCAGGGAACAAATCAGAAGAACTCCACAGTTACTCTCTCTAGATCCCAGCCTGAGCATTGTTGATCTTAGTGAAATTTGGGCTCTTTCTCTTCAAAATATCCACTATTGCTTTGCTTTGGCTAGAAACTACAAATCCTCCAGCAACTAGTCTTAAGACAATTTACCATATGGGTTCCCTTCTGATATTAAGCGTTCTTCTAACCCCAAACTCTCCAGTGGACTTCAGTTTACAGTTACTGTGGAGTATCAGGCAGCAAGGGCAATAGCAACAGTTCCTCAATGGACATCGATTTTAGCATGCTCTTTGCTAAGAGCAGAGATGCACAAACATACAGATGAACTAAAATAATGCTATTGCTTTGTCTCGTTTGGAAGGGCTACAGGGAAAAAGAAAAAACTACCCGAGTGAAGAATGGAAATATTTGCTATGTTTGACAGGGGAAGCATGATTAAAAAGCACTGACGCTGAAATAATGACTAAACTCTATCAAGACTAACACACACACCAGCTCATACCACAAGTACGTACCACAATTTGTAATGTGGGTAAGAATATATAAAAGCCATCCTGTCTCAAGGCACACCTTATAACTTGTGGCTATTACCATTAAAAAGACATTTCCCAGAATATCTCACAAGACTCAAAGAGGTAGAGTTGCCTATCAATGCATCTCTGGAAATGGGCAGGAATTTAGCCCTGCCAGCAGACGCCCCTACATAACCATCACTTCTCTGCTTGCTTGCTCAGTACTCTCTTGAAATTCCCACCCTACACGAACTTCATTAAGAGTACTTCAACCAGGTGTAGCTTGGGTCAGAACATATTGGGATCCTCCCTTGTGCCTAATTCAGTGGCAGATGAGAGCACTGTCCCTGTAACTCAGGCCTGAAAGGGTCTTGTGGTCTTTCTGTCAGGTTTCAGAAACACACTGCAGAAAATGAACTTAACAGCCCCATTCAAACATGTGAGGTCCCAGGCAGATCAGCAGCAGTGAGGTGAGTCTGGCCCTCCTGGGATCGTTTCGTATTAACAGTTCAACGTGAGTTCCTCCTGTTTCAATCCTTAGCTGCTTTTTTCTTCCTTTTGAAGTTTTGCCCAATCACTTATAATAATAATGAATAATTTACTAAAAGAAAATCAAAGAAAACATAAGTCTGTCTTAATATTGGCATGTCAAATGATGTTTAACAGTTGCTTAGCACCACGGATTTCAGTAGAGCATTTCCTCATCCTCATTAGTGTAAGTCAGAGAAGCAGCAGCAACACAATGAAACATTTGCAGAATTTTCTAAGTGGCTTACTTCATCTAAGAGGAACAGCACTTCACTATAATAGGAATGATTATATGTGGATTTAGCTCAATTAAGCATCACCTTGGTAATGCTCTCTCTTTTGTTATCCAAACATCCTTGTGTATGTTTATCAGGACGACTGAAGTTTGCCCAGGAAGCCAAGTTAAATTTCTAGCTTTATAGTTAAAGGAGCCAAGTTTAAAGAAACATTTCAAACACGTACTGGCTGTATTCCCTGACAAATCCCTTCCACCTTTTTTCTGAACCTTACCCACGAAATTAAATATATTAGGTTGCATGATCAGAGAAAGAGTGGCTGGTCATGCATTCCCACTAAGCATACAAGGTACCTATAGAAACTAAGAAAGACTTCTCCCAGGCAGCTGCACAGATAAACTCATTTTTCAGAGTTGTTCTGGACTCTATGCTTCTGTAAAAGATAATACACATTTCCAGATAAAAATCTCATTTCCCATCTGTGCTGCATCCGATGCATCATGACAAACATCTTGAATAAAAAGAAATATAAGGGACTCCTAGAAATAAAGTATAAACTCAAAGGGCATTTGATGGAAACTTCAAGAACAACTTGTGAGTGGTTTTTTCATGTTTTGTATTTGCACCTATGTGGCATATTAACTTGGTACCAGCCTGCACATGCAGACCCCAGAAAATTATGCATGAATGCTCTGTGTCCTATCATTTATAGGGAGCAAGTTCCAAACACACTGCCTACTTTTTCCTTGTCAAATGGCATACACAAGAGGCAGTGTTTACCATATTTATAACACAATGTTCAGGTTTGTAAGGCTTAAATCCTACCTATGGCAGCAAAATTATTCTGTGCTCAAGTTACTCATGTCCCCTCGTTAACTCTTTACTACAATTGGTGCCTCATGGCAGACAAGCAAAAATCTAAATTCCTGCATTAAGGTGTCATAAATCACAGTGTGGCAGACTCAGATTACACCAGGATTCATGCAGGCTTTTAAAAAATTGCATAGTCAGAATGAGCAAGCTAACTGCTGGGAGGTTAAAAACCATGGCATGTCTTTGCGGCAGCTTTTCCTCTTCTGGTCTGTGTCCGGACAGTTTCTTAAAGCTGATCACACATTCATGTGTTCAAAACTAATAGTGACAAAAGCAAAAAGATAAACAAAGAGACATAGCAAGTTCTCTTAAAGCATTCTGAATTCATAAAAAATTAAGGTGATAAACAAGAAGTACAAAGATCATGCTCCTTTAAAATAAGAAGGCTCATCACGAAAGAAAACTCAAACGACAGTCACCTCACAACAGAAATATCCTGGTTTTCAATGTTTCTTTAACTATTCAAGCGCTCCAACAGCCAATAAGATCAAAACACAATGTATTTTTAGTAAGGTACCCAAATTTGACGTATTTCATAACAAAAACTCTCAGAGAGCATTCTTGTTCTTCTATGTCAGCTACTGCATTTGCATCAGTTTAAGGGCAAAGTTCTTCTAGTTCAGAAGAGAGCAAGCAGTGCGTCATAGAATGGCTCAGGTTGGAAAGGACCTTAAAGAAAATCCAGTTCTAATTCTCCTTAATATTCTTAATATTTTTTTCCCCACTGAAAAGGACCGTGCTTAGTAGAAAAAGGTTTAGATACCAGTCCCATGAGGTCCTTCGACAGTGCTAGTACTTATTTTTCTCCTTCACAAGGTCATTTAAATTTCAAACATTAATTGACGTGGTCCTTCATGTCAAAAGAAAACAAACTTGTTGTCACTCAGTCCATAGGTTTCAGATTACTTCTCAATGAAACATCTTCTTAGACATTTTATATACATTCACCCAAAATGGTACATGAAAAGAGGTAGATGTTCCTATCTTCAAGGAGCTTAATTCATCTTGCATTTTATACCCCTCTGGACAGGAATTAAATAAAAAATACCCAAAAAGAAGCATAGAACTTTCATATGACACGGGAGGAAGAAGGCCCAAAATGAAATTATACTCCAAATAGAACAGAAATACAAGCAAGCACTAGCGAGGGGACAGTTCATCTTTTTGCAGTAGAATTTTCACCTTCAGCCAGGAATTGCTGCCCCTGAGCCTTCAAAGCTAGCTGAAAGAGAGAAGCCTCAAAACCACTTGCTGGGAGACAGCATCAATTCAGCCACAACTCAAATAGGACAGTCCTTATGCAAGTCACAAGGCAAGTCTGATACTCAGTAGCACTTTGAAAGCAGTAACAAAACATCCATTCACTTATGTGGGTGCCATTTTCTACATAGTGCCAGTACAGCATTCAATTGGGCGATATTCTGTGACAGTAGATATGCTCTCCATACAAGTGAAGGTGTAAGAATCATAAAGTACCTTTGTCTGGAGATCAGCTAGAGCTGAACTGTTGTTGGTAATGCACTACATTTTCTCCACTGAGTGCTAATAACTTGATGTATGTGCATTTGACTTCTGTTTTGTATCTCTTCCAAAACAGAAAAACAAGACACTGGATGTAAGAAGTAACTTTTTTACTCTAAGATAAATCTACTCCAAGATGGCTTATGAAAATGGCTAAAGCACAGTGTTATGTACAGGAATAAAATTTATATACTTACTAATAAAAACATCACTTTACTAAAAAACAGAAAAAAAAAATATTTTTAATCTTCCATAATAAAAAACCATGTAACTTTCCTTTACACCAGCAGCATATGTCCAACTAAATACTTGGATAGAAAATTGTTTCTTATTTTACCTTCTTCAAACTACTTGATATAAAAATCTTAAAACAGATTCCATACACTGGCAGTGAAAATTCATTAACAAAGGTTTCCCTCAGCATCTAAATCAGAGTGATCTTGGGTAACACAAAATCATAGATTCATGAAGGCCGAAAAAGATCTCCAAGATCACCAACTTCAAGAGACAGAGGGAAGCAGGAAATTTTATTGAATAATAAAACGTGCAGCACGTGAGGCTGGCGCATAGTGATGAGCAAGCAGTGGATGACGGCGTCGCTGTGGGACGGGTGGTGATGTCCCCCAGTGAAGGCGAGGCCCAGCAACACGGCCAAGCCCTGGTCTGTGACATCTCCGTGCGATGGATTGTGACTGCTTGGCCCACACTGCTCCAATGCGGGCGCAGCAGCCCAGCCCAGCAGTTCGTGCCTGGCCTCCAACCGAGCGAGTGTGCGAGGACTGGAGTGTGGACAGGGCGAGTTTTGGAGCTGGAACGTGATCTGGGTGTTGCTTGCGCAGCACTCAGCCGCCGTCCCAGAGCCTCTTGAGCTGTACCCCGACCCTGCTGGTTGCAGGCGTCTGGGACATCTAGGAGAGGAGCGTGCAGCAGCGCAGGTGGGCAGCGTGGCAATGCCTGACGCCAGAAGCTGGGGGTGCTTCTTGAGGGCCCCTCCCCAGGCCGGCCTATGCCCGTGGGGACATGGCCTCCGCAGTGGCAGGAGGGGAACAGGGACCGGGAGGGTTTGCTGATGAGAGACTGGGACAGTGAGTGACCGTGGCCTCTCTCTGTCTTTTGCAGTTGGTGACACCGTCTTTCTGCCTGCTGCAGCACCTGTGAGGGGAGCAGCTTCCCGACCTCAGCTCTCCCCAGCCCACTGAACAGCCCGGGCCATGGATGCAACATCCGACTGGACCTGCCCCATCTGTGGGCAAGTACGGGAGGATGTGGCTTACGTGACCCCCTGCCAGCACCAGCTGTGCTACGGCTGTGCCGTCTGGTGGGCACAGAAGAAACCGAGTTGTGCCGTATGCGGGCACAAAGTCGCCACCATCCGATACTCGGTGAGGTCGGACGAGGATTACCTGGAGTGTGCTGTCCCGCAGCCCGCAGCGCACTCAGGTGACGGCCTGCAGGACGAGCAGGGGCCTGCAGAGCCGGTGCTCATCCCAGCTGAGCACAACTTCCCAGCCGAGGTCTGGGCTGCCTTCTTCCAGCAACATCCGGAAGACCTCGGACCCCTGCTCCGATGGCTGCAGGGAGAGATCCATCAGGTGTCCAGCGACGACTGGTGGGAAGTCTACGTGGCACAGTGCACCACCGTGAACTTCCTGTGCCAGCACGGGCTGGACCAGGAGGCCTTGGTGCAGGCGCTGCAGATGACCACCAGTGGTGACGTGGTGCCCTTCGTCAGAAGGCTCATCGGCATCGCTGCAGCCCTGTACGGCCCCACCATCCGCCACCAGCTGGACCACCAGGACACCCGTGCTGCTGGAGGGAGGGAGGACAGTCCTGCAGCCAGCACCATCACCAGCACCTCCCATCAGGAGCCTCCTGCCTCGGGCCCAGGCCGCTCCACCAGCACCGCAGGGCCCAGCACGGAGCCAGGGCAGGCGGCCACAGCGGGTCCCTCTTCCCAGGGCAGCGACCGCTCGTCTGGGGGGCCCCGGCGCCCCCCGAAGAGGAAGGCCCGCAGCAGCCCCCAGGACTCTGCGCCGCCCTGCAAGAGGCGGCCCCGGCGGCGGCACTAGGCCGGCACCGCAATGCCGTCACAGCACGGCTCCGGCGGGCCGGGAGCCCAACATCTGCCTCTCGGCCTGCTGCTTATAATACCTAATAAACATCCCTTAAAACTTAGAACAAAAAGTCTCTGTGTTTTTGACAAGACTGCTGGCGTTGCTGTTCCTACCCATGCTGCCCATGCTGCTTTCTCCATATTTCTGTCCTTATAGATAGAGGGTGTTAAATTTCATCTTTGAAATTTAGGACCGTAAATCAGCACTCCTGATATTACTAATAAAAGAGACAAAGACCCTAATAAGCAGAAGATGGACCGATTATGATTGCATGTGATGACACTGCGTGATGACATCACAAAATCAGACCCCATCCCAAACCATCCCACTGTGAGTAATGCAGGAACTCATCAGAGGAAGGAAAACACATGGAACACTAAAGAATCAAACTCCAATCCAATAGCAGCACATAGCCTTGAGTGATACCCTTGATTTTTGAAACATTTAAGTTACATCATGATCTTTTTTTACTTGAATCCCCCGATTTTTTTAAAATGGAGAACAGCTTCATATGTGATACCTCAATTTGCTTTTAAAAAAACTCCAAATAGCACGAGGCTCCTGTGGCTGTTCAAGGGAACACAGGAAAAATGAGAATTAATCTCGTATTATTCAATGAAGTGAAACACCGTAGCAAGCACACCTGTAATATACTTTCTGCCCAGTTCAGCAGCCCAACCAGCTTCAACAGGGATGAGGTGCCAACCATGGCAGAAGAGCTGCATCTATTCCACCTTCATTGTGGATCATGCATCATCTGGTGAGGAACTGGCAGAGCCTACGGCAGGGCCCTGTGGCATCAGCCCATCTGGGGGGGACCCAGTGAGCCTCCCACAGGAAGGCCAGTAACTACTAGGATCTGCCATCACCAAGGAAGACTCCACCCCACCAGCAGCAGCAATACAACAGTGGTGGAGCTGGCAAGACTGGGGCTGTGTGGCAGCTGGGACACAAATCAGCTCCCATGGACTCCTGTCATTGCTGTCCACTTCCACCATGGAAATCAAGCAGAAACAGAGATGCAGAATCGTGTTGGTGCTGCCAACAGCATAGTGGTCATTGCCTCCCTACCCCAAATGCTTTCTCCCCTTTTTCCTGCTGCTGTGCCACTGTTACATTTCAGGCAGGATCCCCGTGGGTCTCAGTGAAGGGAAGAGCAAATTTCTGCAACTGAGGAGAAAAATCACCAGGCTCTTTCATAGATGGTGCCAACCATCTGGACAGTAAGTCAGAGTTCTGCTGGACACTAGGCAGAACCAGCAGGGAGCCCTGGCCACTAAGGTGAATGGTGTCCTGGGCTACATGAGGGCAAGTGCTGCCAGCAAGTGAAAGGTGGTGATCCTGCCCCTCTGCTCAGCTCCCAAATGCTGCACCTAGAGTTAGGCAGCCTAGCACATGATGGGATAAAGATGCCAAATTCTGTGATGTCTCTTTGTGGATCTAGTTCAGCTTTACAGAAAGAAAAGGCCACAAGCGTAAAAACGAATCAAGTTGGCCTAATTTTATTATGAACTTGCATCAAGA
Source organism: Coturnix japonica (assembly GCF_054131305.1). Taxonomy (NCBI): domain Eukaryota; kingdom Metazoa; phylum Chordata; class Aves; order Galliformes; family Phasianidae; genus Coturnix; species Coturnix japonica. The sequence goes on along the minus strand of NW_028188948.1, from coordinate 2,809,651 downwards.
GTGGGAGCAAGACAAGAAAAAGCCACCAAGAAAATGTAAGGAAATAGATTCTGGTAAAATACACTTTTCTTTTTGATATCTGCAACATATGCATGTAGTGCAGAGCCAACAAAATCCATCAAATTCAGCAATGGCTGCATACATGACCATGCATATGTTGATTCACAAAATAAATAAGAAATCCTAGTTCAATTCTGCATCTGATGACGGTACTCATATTAGCAAACAACTCTCTGGATACCGAAAATAGATTATTTCCTTCCTCACATAGCCACCTTGGATATTTGAAAAACATTACCACATCCCACCCTGTCACCTTCCCTCTATGCTGAGAAATTGCTTCATTCAGGTGTGTCTTTCCCACTTTGATTATTCTCTTCTGTGAGCTCTCTATAGTTTGTTCACATCTTTCTTTAGCGTGATATCCAAAACTGAGTAAACCACACCAGGTGAAGAGTTTGGCAGTATCTCAGGTACTCAGCAAAGCAATTACTTCCCATTTCTGCATCCTAGAATTATCTTCTTTTGTTTGTTTGCTTTGTGTGGGGAGGTGACTTTACAAGCTTCCCCTTCCTATTGGTCTGTTTTCCAAAATGCTTATCAGTCTTATCAGTTTGCATAGATCAGCAACTGCAAAGTGCACAGCTGTAAAGAGTATTTTTCCTACTTTCTCTTGAAACTTTGAGACATTTACTTTAACTGTACAGCTACATGATCTTTCAATGTATTCTCATGCACATTTCTCCCTTTCATTCTCAACATGCAATATGTGGATTACTTTATTATTTCACAGATTTCAGCTGACCAATACCACTTGCAGTAAAAGAATCTCCTTACATGTACATACATAGATACTTATACCTATGTACACTCCACATATATGACGCATACAAGTTTTCACATTTATGTATACACGCACTTAGATATTGTGAATGCAACCCTATTCCATACCTTGTATTTGCTTATTATATTATTGCATTGCTGACAGCTCAAATGCAATATTCTTTCCAAAAATTTGCTCGCAATGGCAATTACACAAGACATTATTTGGAGTCCTGAAGGAGGAAAGGAATAGAGTTAAATACGCTTGAGAAATACATCCATGAAAATAATCAAGCCTGGATTTTTCCATGACAGAAGGCATGCTTAACACAAGGAAGAGTGCAGAGGCTGACATAAATTCGCCCCTAAAGGCCACTTTAAACTCCTTGCTCACTTTCAGACTAGGACTCCTGTGGAAGTTACGTTTCCTCTGGGCTCAGTGATGGCCCTCTGTACGAAGGGAAGTTCAGCCACCTAGGATGACCCCTGTACCACTGCAATCACACCATGCTGTAGAAGCAGCCCAAAGGAGAAAGTCCAAGATATGCATCAGTGGGATTGTTGGGAAAGCAGACCTAACTTAATGTCACTTTGTATAAGAATGAAAATAAAAGGTCTTTCTTATACGTGGTAGCAAAAAGAGAATACAAAAGGGTCCTGTACACTTCAGACACTCATCAGCAGCATGGGGTAAGTGGTTCAGGGCTGCTCTTCCTGGTTTAGAACTGAGGCTCCCTCTCCAGGCATATTTACAGCCAGAGAGAAGAGCTGTAAAGAAACCACCAAATCACTTCTGTTTTGACAAAAATAAACTACCAGAAACTTTCAAACAGCTTTGTTGTATCTTTTCCTTCAATTGCTGCATGCGTCAACAGGAAGACTTATCTCCTCAACTGGGTATTGGATTAAGCTCATATAAGCAGAAATAAAAGAGGAAATCATAATCATGTGAGGCCTAAAATACTTGGCCTCCTGGTCTCTGGAAAGACAAGTCCCATTTATCAACAGGAGGCAGTTTTATAACCCGGAACAAACTTAGGTCAGTGGTAATATTTGTAGGCATGTACCCACACAGCAATAAAAAGGTTAAAATACTTCAGTGGTGCGGCTATAAGAACTCCAACAATTTTCATTTCCCTGGCCTTTCCTTAGAAAGATTCTGGGAGATGTACCCCCTGGAGTATAAATTAAGGAATAAAATCTCTAAGCTTGTACAAGCACTCTCTGGATATTATTGGTACAAGATAGAAGAGGAAACAAGTAATGTTCAAGAGTAAAAACAATGCTGTGGTTAATCAAACTGGGGTGGGGAGGGGAAGAATCCTTCTTGTCTTCAGTATAACTGTGGCATTTACTTTTTTTTTAATGTGAAATATGTCTTCCCCACAAGAGACTTAGGACTGACAATTATAAGAGGAAAAAGAATGTTTTAACACTTTATATTCTTATAAATCAGTGTTTGTCTGTGATGTTAAACCCCTCCTGCCTTATGAATCACCAGCCTTACAGGTAGAGCAGAGCATTCCAGAAGAACCCCAGACTCATCTTAAATTGGACCATAAACCCATTCATGCATCAACTGTATGGAAAATGTCCTCACATAAAGCAAATGAATGGAATAACACTCATTCAGCCATCACAAAGAGGAACTTGATGCATTTAAAATGACAAGCTAACAGAGCCATCAGCAGCCAAAACTAAGAAGCTTAGTTTCTACAAAGTTTTGATCCAAAGCACAGCTCTGCACTCTGTGTGCATTTTCCAAGGATTTTCGCTTTGTGGGAGCACGCACAAGACCCATCTTCTTCAATGAGACACCTCTGCTCAAGAAACTAATGTGAACTCATTCTTTTTTATTATTCTACCTCTCCATCAGTTAATTGGGTCAGGAGGTAGTTAGGAGGGAGAGAGGAAGAAAAAGACATAGCAGCAAGTGCAGCACAAGCGCACGGTTTTCATTTAGTTTTCAGTGATCTTCTACAGGAAAAAGAAGAATTGTAATCACTGTCCTTACTTAGCAAACCACAGAAAACTGAGGAACCATGGTCTGAGCTAACATTATACATTCAGTTCACCAGGTTCACTTAGGAAGACCAGAAAAAGTCTCCTGTACGCTGAAAATAGTAAACAGCTGAGCCCACACGATTACTTTCCCTCTTTCTTGCCTTTCTATGCCTTTCATATCATTCATGGAATATCATTTCCATTCCTGCAAAACCAGCTGGGCTTTGTGCAGCATCAGCAGCAGCTCAAGCAGACAGAGGAAAATCAGCCTTGTTAACAGCACAGGACCAAGGCAAATCTTGGTTTTCATTTGCTCATAAAACACCTGAGATTCACTCTGCAAAGAGAGGCGGAAATCTCAGGGAGCAAACTGTGGGGTCCTATCACCAGGGGAAAATGTATCCTTTTACAATTCATGGGATCTGAACAGATGTCCAGAAAATTAACTTACTAATGTTGTTGGACCCATAGCTGGTTCTTTCACCTCCCTGCAGTCCTACTTTTGCCGTGCCTCTGTGTTTGCCTGGGTAAGGCACTTTGCTTTCCATCTGCAAAGCATCAGTCCCATGCAGTCCCTGCCAGGCTGAAGCCCTTGCTGTTGTTTCTCGCTACATGAAAAGAGTGGCTGGATCCAGAAGACAGAAAATGGAGCAAAAACACCTGCGTGTGCTGTGTGCCAAACCAAACTGCAACAGAACTTCATTAAAAGTTTTCAGCCTGAAAGGTAACTCCCATTTTACCACAGTGTCAAGAAACATTTTTTCAGTAGGACCACAGTCACAGTACCAGGCACATGGCTCAGTGAAACAACAAAATCCCATTGGATTTTGCTGCTTCCCTTGCTTTTTCATTTTTTTAACCACTTTTATGTTCAATGTGTCTACTCTAAAGGGCAGAGATTTGAAACAGTTGGTTCTATGTCCTACTTATTAGAGTCCTTTAAGTTACACAGTATGCACAGTGAGCTTAATTATGAGACAATGATAGGAAATTAAATTTTTCCAAAGAGCAGTAGATGTTAAAAATGAAAATGTGATGTTTAATTTGCAAATGGACTAAAAATGTGAATTATTAATGGAAGAAGTAACTCAACTTATAGTGGTCTCAAAGATAATGGCTCTATTATTTTTTAAAACCGATATACTATTAGTCCTGCATTGGCTAATAAATAAAAATAAGCAGCAAGACCAGCAAAACCACTAACAACCTCCCATTACAGGAAGGAATGCTGCAAAAATAAGATGCATAGGCAAGGATGATTAATACCAGCGTAAGGGAGCATGCACTTTGTGTAGACCTCCACGTTTAGAAGAAACTCTGAACAGTATGGACACCTGTGATATTCTCACCCCAGACAATTAATCAGACCAATGTACTTCAAGAGAAAAATTGACCAGATGTGAAGGGGTCTGGAGCACCAGCCAAAACTGAGAGATTCTACGTACCCAGCAACAGTGTTTGTGCTCACTGGGTCATTCTTGCCAAAAGTTGGAGTGCAAAAGAGCTTCTAATACTAGCAAATAAAAGTTGGTTCACCATAGAGTAAAAAAATATATATATAACAATGACTGGGGAATCTTTGTTGAAGCTGAACATCCTGGCCTCCTTCCCTGTGTTCCACAGGAAAAAGATTGTTTGTTATCAGAATGCCTTTATAAGAAGAGTCATAAATTCATTACAACCATGCAAGAAATATCTCTATCACATCACTGTCTGTAAGCTAATTGTACAAGACTCCATTCATGTTAAACACAAGGAAGACAAACCAAGAAAACACTGAAATAGCTTCAAAAAAGAAACAGAAACCCAGTCGCGCCGCTATGCGGTAGAAATTCCTTCAAATCTGATAAGGTACTAAAATCTCTGATAAAAACAGTAATGGCCAGAAGGGTGACAGAATTTCTGATACACCTGTCACAGTGCACTGAGACATGAGCAAACTACAACCCTGCTCAGTTTAAGACTCTTGGGAAGCAGATCACAGGATAAAAATCCAAGTACATAACGTCTTTTTGTTACTGTTGTCAATCAGACTGCATCTTTTAAAAAGTACATGTAGCTGGTCACAGAACAATTATATCCAATTTTATTAAAATAAAGAGAAAATGCTCCTCAGAATAACACTATCTATAAGCTCTTCAAAAAGTAGTAACATAATTCAAGGAAATACGACTTTTACTATCTTCCCTTCAGAGAAAACCAATGTAGATGTTACTGCTTACTTTGTCCTCGATAAGGAAAACTATGAAAGCACAGAATCATTAAATGCCTTGTGTTAGAAGGGACATCAAGGATCACCAACTTCCAACGCCCCACTGCAGGCAGGGTTGCCAGCCACTAGATGCTGGTAAACGCTTCAGCATCACCGAATAGGTTTCACACATAAAATTCTTTCCAAAAATTTCCCAGAATTTCCAAGGGGAAAGCACTGGAAGTGTCTGCACCAATACTGGCAGAGTTTGATTTCAGTAAATTAAAATGTTTCTCCTCCCTCTGTGCTCACACTCTAATAAAACACATCTGGAAAATAGTGAAAATATTCAGAGAAGCAAAATTTTCTTTGATTATGATGATTCATTGAAAGCGAAATCAAATCTGTTATTAGCCATTAGAGTCTAAACGCTATGATGAATGTCTGGGATTTACATGGCACTTTGCATCTTCAGAGTACTGTAATTAATTACTCTTACACTGTGAGGCATTGTTTTCACACAAGGCTCTCTCCAAGACCAACTAGATGTTAATTATAAGGGCCCCTCTCCTCAGATGGCATAATACAGTAAGACTCTGTTCATGTACCTAACACTGATATCAAACAGTGCTCTACTGAACCCTGCAATGACATAGCAGCACTTCTGATGCTTTTTATTAAAATCTCCCTCTAAATATGTTTTAAAGGGTTTTCTTTCTTTTTTTAATAAGAGAAAGCTCCAGAGGGAGCCCATGCGCAAAGAATATATACATAAAATGGCTTCCAGACTAATAGTAAAACTGTGTGCAGAAAGTTCTTCAAATCTATTGTTGAGGTTTCAAGGCAATCTATATAGGGAACTATAAATTCCAATATATGGAATAATGCTCCAAAGAACTTTTACAAAACAGGGCTTAACATTGTTTTATTTAGTGCACGTATGTCAATAAACAGAAAGAAAAAACACTACAGAGTTGTAATGGAAAGAATCTCTAATATCAAAGATATTAAATCTCAGATAGAGAAGAGCTCAGGATAGCCTGTGGTTAGTTACTCATGGGAGATGAGAGACATCTAAAAGAAATATTAAAATAACAGTAAGAGATTGGGGGCTGAAGAGGAATGGCTATATTGCAGCACCCCAGGACAAGTATCCAGAAAGCCATCCAGCCAGAAAGCCATCCAACAACAGCCTGCCACAGAATACATCAAGGTAATCAGGTGCACAATGGACTGCTTTTCCACCTCGCCTCTGTCAAGAACTGTTCCATGAAATATATCTTACATTCTGTTCTCACATATACACAATTCATCAGCTTTCTCTGGAACTCCTCTTTCTTCTCTAGCCCTTTCTGACACTGCAGATTAGGCCCTCTCCTAAGGCCTCTTCCTCTCTGTTTCAGTCCCCATGGAATTAAAGAACCAAACCCCTCTACTAGCATTTCACTTTAAGTCTACAGAGAATTTGAGCCAGTTTGGAGACTTAATAAAAAGGTTAACCCAAAGGAGAAAGTGCAAGAAGAGTAAAACAGTGAAGACGAAGATATTTCAGACAATGCCACAATGACATTCCTCTAAGGACTGGTGTTGAGAAGGAGCATCTCATTCCCTTCTCCTCCAGCACTTGCATAACATTTCTCATCTTAATCATTGTGAACCTTCACATCTTCATTTTACAGCCAGGAAAACCCAAAGCTAGAGGTTCAGTAAATGAGTTGTCCCAGATTAGAACACACGTCAGGGAACAAATCAGAAGAACTCCACAGTTACTCTCTCTAGATCCCAGCCTGAGCATTGTTGATCTTAGTGAAATTTGGGCTCTTTCTCTTCAAAATATCCACTATTGCTTTGCTTTGGCTAGAAACTACAAATCCTCCAGCAACTAGTCTTAAGACAATTTACCATATGGGTTCCCTTCTGATATTAAGCGTTCTTCTAACCCCAAACTCTCCAGTGGACTTCAGTTTACAGTTACTGTGGAGTATCAGGCAGCAAGGGCAATAGCAACAGTTCCTCAATGGACATCGATTTTAGCATGCTCTTTGCTAAGAGCAGAGATGCACAAACATACAGATGAACTAAAATAATGCTATTGCTTTGTCTCGTTTGGAAGGGCTACAGGGAAAAAGAAAAAACTACCCGAGTGAAGAATGGAAATATTTGCTATGTTTGACAGGGGAAGTATGATTAAAAAGCACTGACGCTGAAATAATGACTAAACTCTATCAAGACTAACACACACACCAGCTCATACCACAAGTACGTACCACAATTTGTAATGTGGGTAAGAATATATAAAAGCCATCCTGTCTCAAGGCACACCTTATAACTTGTGGCTATTACCATTAAAAAGACATTTCCCAGAATATCTCACAAGACTCAAAGAGGTAGAGTTGCCTATCAATGCATCTCTGGAAATGGGCAGGAATTTAGCCCTGCCAGCAGACGCCCCTACATAACCATCACTTCTCTGCTTGCTTGCTCAGTACTCTCTTGAAATTCCCACCCTACACGAACTTCATTAAGAGTACTTCAACCAGGTGTAGCTTGGGTCAGAACATATTGGGATCCTCCCTTGTGCCTAATTCAGTGGCAGATGAGAGCACTGTCCCTGTAACTCAGGCCTGAAAGGGTCTTGTGGTCTTTCTGTCAGGTTTCAGAAACACACTGCAGAAAATGAACTTAACAGCCCCATTCAAACATGTGAGGTCCCAGGCAGATCAGCAGCAGTGAGGTGAGTCTGGCCCTCCTGGGATCGTTTCAGTGCCCCTCACCTCAAGGCAGCACCTACTGCATTATCCATGAGGTGCCAGCATGAACATCAGAAACAATGTAATACAACTTTCTGATCATAGAATCACAATGTTGGGAAGGACCTACAAGATCATCTAGTCCAACTGTCCTCCCATTACCATTGCTACCACAAGCTACTAAACCATATCTCATAGCTCCTCATCCAGACGCCTCTTGAACACTGCCAGGGACGGCGACTCCATCACCTCCCTGAGCAGCCATTCCAGTGCCTGACCACTCTTTCAGATAAAAAGTTCCGTCTTATGTCCAGTCTAAACCTCCTCTGGTACAACTTATGGCCATTTCCTTGGGTCCTGTTTGTTGCCTGGGAGAAGAGGCCAAGCCCCTCCTCATCACAACCTCCCTTCACAATGAAACCTTCAGGCTGGAATCAGATAACCCCCCTCTCAGAGACAGGCTCCCAGGTCTGCATATAAGAGAAGAGATGCTCTGCAATTTGATATTCCCCCAATCAATGACATTTACATGCCTTTATTCACAGACTCCTTCTGATTGTTTTTTTATAGCCCGCACCAGTACCCATAAAACCCCCAGCCGAACGCTGATCATCATTTATCTTCCCTTTCGCTCTGCCAAACACCAGAGGTAATTTCTTAGTCAAAAGATAACCTGCTTCTCTTTTTTTAATTTTTTCCCTTCATTTCTACATTGTTTCTGAACACCTGTGCTTTATGTTGTACTGCAAAACATCAGGCAATTAAAAACTTAGAGAACAAGTGAAAACAAAGCTGTCTGTATACAGAGAATTATACATTAGACAGTAATGGCTACACTGCAGCCATGAGCTAAGACATTAATTTACACGTGTATTCAGCGCTAAAAATTGTTGGGATTTTTTATGTTTAGACTTTAAATTCCAAAGTAAAGAAATTCAAAAGTGAAGTACCCATGGCAACCTTAATTCTATTCATCTTACCCTCGGATGCAGCATTTGTTCAGCAATTACATACTCCTGAGTAAAGCTGTGCCTCCCAGATGATGGTAAAGCAAGGTTAAAGAATTCTCAAAATTAATAAAGTCCTCCCATACACTTGTAAGATTTACAGCTAGGGGCATTCTAAACATTAAAAAGGAAGAAGAACTTTCTTAGTCTTGTGTAGGAAAAACATGTTAATTGCCATCAAATAATTTTCATCTCCACTACACTTTTACTTTTCTTATTCCTTTTCACATTGCCCTCGGTCTCTCAGTGTGAGAAAGAAGCAGCATCTTAGTCATCACAGCACTGGACGCTGGGTTTCTGCGTCTTGGTATGTGCTCCAGTGAGAGCTGAAAAGCAGCATTTGCCATGATCGTTAGGGGATTTTTCCTAACTTCCCCCACTGAATGTTTTTATAATGATTTGTTTAAGTGAGTCAAGTATCATGAGGATGTTTAAGATACAGAGAACCACATCATAAATTCACAGGAATTTTACTATTTATTTCTAGCCTAGTTTTCTAATAGTAGTGTGCTGATATATTCATGCTGTCTGTCCAGCAAATGTGCAAACTGCAAGTCCTCCCCTATCATTTGAGTTCAGTAGCTAACTTCACCCGAATTTGAAAGGGGAGGGTATAGCCTCTAACATAACTGAGTTCTTACAAGTTTAGTGGATGCGTAGGCAGAGTAGAGAAGACAGAAATCAGCACAGCCAGCAACACTCCAGAAGAGAGACAAGCAGAGCAGAGCCGTCTCCCATTCTGCTTTACAGCAGCCAGGTGGCATTAACATACTGACAATGCAAGGCTGCAGGTCAGCCATGGGGTTACTGCAGTAGTGCGGGCAGGAGGGACAAATCACGGGTTTTCCTATTGGCAACATTCTCCAACGCTGCCAATAAGCAAGATTTTTCAGCCATACTGTTTCCTCAGAAAAGTCTAATGCCTCAGCGGATTGAGGTGTTCTCAGCTAAGGGGCACCGTGCTTGATGGAAAGATTTATGTAGCCACACAACAAAGGGCAGCAGAATGAGAATGTTAGGGCAGCTGGTACACTTCGAGAAGGGGCTACAGATTACAGAGTTACTGCAGCATTCATCCCAGCAGACACACAAGGCAGCAAGAGAAGACCACTACTCCAAATACACTGCTAAGGCTGAACAAAGAGTTGTATTACTCAAAAAAAAAGTGCATTACTAATATCACAATCATATTAGATAAAAAATAAAATAACAGGATTTTCACTTCTCCCTGCTGGGAAAAAAAGAAAAAAAAAGAAAAAAAAAGAAAAAAAAAAAAAAAGAAAGAATAATATTCAGCATTAACTCTGACAATGACAAAATGCATTGGTAATAATTAACATAGTCCTCATTGTAACTTTAGTGACAGTGTGGGAAGTTGCAACTGAAAAATACTCCTCAGCCACCCAATATTCCACAGGACTCTGATCACAGTTTGGGGCACATAGCAGCACTGCTCCAGAGTCTCAAGGAGCTCTTAGATGGCCCAGTTCCTTGAGAAAGAGCATCTGATACTGAGAAGTATTTTGTGGAGATCTTACACATGTAAAGAAATTTCAGTCGTGCTCAGAATCTAGATAGGTCACATCTACATCTGTCTTCTACAGTCAAAGCTACAAGCCCTTTCTGTGGGCGGAAAGAGCTATGAGCAGCCCTCACTATACACCAAAGAGTAAATGAGACCAAGGAGTACACAGAGAGAAACCCATCTCCCTTGCTTCAGCCCAGTGCCACTCAACAATTCTGAGCAAAGGTGTCTTCCAAGAGGACTGCAGGTAGGAAGCAAAGCAAATGAAGTTCTGTATACTCGGACACATTTCTCTCCTAATAACAAATATTTGAGGCCACAAATGCCCATCTCTTCCCCATCCCTTTATCCTCATGATGGGTTCCCACCTAGTGGGACCAGGCTGTGCTACTCTAAATTCTGCTTCAGCCCCCTCAGGCCCAAGAATTGTTCCTCTTGGATGAGAGGGACATTTCCCTCCTGAGCCTTCCCCAGCCTCCTCTCAGCAGCAGCTAAATCCTACTATTGGCCCAAGGTCAAGAAGGACCTGCTGGGGATCTGTTGTGCTAACAGGAGGCTGCTGGACCATTATCCTTGTGATGTGAGGGACTTCCTTGCCTTTAAAAGCCATGCAGAGCCCGGAGACTGCTCGCAGCCTCAATAAGATGGGTAGTTGTGTGGGCTGTTTCACTGGAGTAACCAAGGAGAGGCACCGGAAACCTGATGCAGGAGAGTAAACCAAAAAGCATGGAGATCCTTCTGAAGGTAGACAGGTCAGCTAGGAAGGGCATACAGCAGAGGAGGGTGGAAGGCAGCAGCAGGGAGAAACTTAGAGGGCCAAAGCCAGGATAGGATGCAGAGCATTAAATGTACAATGGAGTTTCAATTTGAAACCCCCACTTCCCATTGTGGTTTCTTCAGCCATGCCCAGAGGTTGTCCATCAGTTGCTTCTCAGGACAGGGTACATAAGCACTCTCCAGGCACACAAGAAAATGAGTTTCTCTCACAAAACACAGAGTCCATTACTCTCCAGCAAACGCATAAGACTCAGAAAACGCTACCTTGGCTCTGTTAGCAAGTTTATCAGTTTCAGCTCTCACAGAAGCCACACCATTCACATGAGCAGCAGTGCCATTCTCAGACATTTTGTTCTCATTTGAAAAGGGTGATGCTACAGGCAGCTCCAGCTGATGACAGTTGCCAAGCTCTGCGTGCATCACACCTGTGTTCTGAAAGAAGCAGCACTTTCCCCAAACAGGTGAAGAGAGGGAAGCTCACACATCTTCTCTGCTAGCCATCTAGCTGTTAGTGTAGCTGCAGCCCATTCCTCTAAAGTTCCAGTAAAGAAAGCATGTTGAGAGATGTCCTACAGATGAGGCAGCACCAAAGGGGGCTGCCTTGATTAAACCAGGTTGTTCTGCTGAGAGTCCTCAACGCACGCTCTTGGTTATGGCTGTTAGAGCTGCAGCAGGGTGACATGAATTGCCTTTTATCTAATTGGAAAACTCCCACAGAGTTTAGAAGTACTCATTTAGACAGGCAAATCAATAAAGGAAATGGTAAGTGTGAGAATATAGTGAGACTATAGAGTCTATGTGGGTCCTGTATGCTTCTGCTTTAAAAAGGTTAACTCTTGCCTTCAAGAGTTTACTGCAATGCCAGCACTTGGAAAACAGCAAAATGGGTAGGTTCTACCCAAAATTTCAGTGAGTAAGTTGGTGGCTGTATATAAGGGCAAGACAACAAGTTTTCTGTTAGAGACCAGAAATTCAAGAAGAGTCACAGAAATTCAGAAGACACTGCAGAGAAGGAGGGAGAGAGGGAAAACTAATCTTAAATGTTACAGCTCTGAGGCTGGCAATGAGATCAGAAGTTTTATTAAAAGGAAAAGGGAGCAAAACCTGATTTGCAAAATAGTAAGGGCTAGAGCTGCATTTCTACGGAGTTCTGCTGTCACAAGGAACATTGGGATAAGGGAAATGAGCAGAGAAATTACTCCTGCTTTCTCACCTAAGAGCTTTCCTTGTCCTTTCACATCCACCTTCATCAGGGGCTCTGCAAATCCCCACCCACAGAGCCGCTCCAAGACTTCAAAACCATTAAGAATAGTTATTTAGTTGCTTAAAAACTCTAGGTTTCAAGGAAAATCACAAGAAAAAGCCCACAGTTCTTACAGTTGCTTGGTTTAGAATTAGTTTTGTTTTTCTTATTTCTCTCTGGCATTCCTTCTCCTAAATCTCCAATCACTTTCACAACAGGCTTATGCTGAGTAGCTTCAGGCAGCTGAGGAAAAAAAAACAAACAACCTGTTTAGCAATGTAAGTTATCTCTTCTCCCACCAATGCTAATAGGAGTTTTGTGCATAAATCAGGCACACACTGATGGGAGGAGAGATCGTGAAATCTATGTCTGTTTTTTTATCCACTGCAGTGAGGGTTTTATTCTCCTCTAATTTACACCAAAATATTGGTCTCAGGAGGAATACTTCTGACACACCTGGTATAAGACAGAGGAGAACTAGGCCCATGGGGTGATAGCAGATAATTCAACATCTTCATCCAGTGACAAAAGGCAAGTATATTAGAGTACCACAGACTGACTCATAGTGGCTTCTTAGAAGCCAACAGCATGGGATAGGCTGGGATTCATGGTCCAGCCTCATCCATCCTTGCCTTACCATCCCTCTTCTCCACTACAGTCTGGCAACCACACGTTCAGCCCTTCCACACATCACAGACATACAGATAGCCTGGTACTGCCTCACTGGAGGACAACTGGTTAGAAAAAAGGTCTGAGAGGGAGTAGACAGGACTGACAACCACTTCAGACTGAGTATGAAACCTCTGCTAATAACCACTGCATGAGGCACGATTCCACAGAGCTCACTGTGTATTTTTCAGTATGGGACTACTAAAACAGGACATCCCTTGCTTCCTTCTTGCTCCTACTTAGAAACATCAAGAAAGTCTTCATGCAGTGACCTCTCCAAGCCAGTTCTAGGGAAAGAGAGTGCACAAAACAAATGTAACACTGACCATTTTTATCTGGCAAAATTCTGATGCCTCTGGACTGCCAATAGCATCTTTTAACATTGGCTTTCATGATGCCCTCCAAAATATCTGGTAGGTCAGAAGGCAGTCACCTCTGCCAAACACATATCAGGGTTTGCAGCATAGGTCACTGAGGCCAGTATTTCTTTTTCCCTAATGTGGGTAACTGGAGGCAGAACAAATGTCTTAAGAGAGAAATATCATGACCAAGAGAGCCTAATGGAATACAACTACAGCTGGGATGATCAGGAGCTTCCTAATTGGCATATAAGTGCACAAAAGTAATCTTTTTGGGAGAAGGTCTACTTTCATAACAGTAGACCTACTAAAGATTGTGAGAAAACACTCTGTTTTTTAAATATATATGTATATTATCAGGATTTTATGTAAGGTTTTATATATGTATACGATATATGATAGCTTGAATTCCTTTGTTCATGTTTTCTTTAAAGCCAAAGTTTTATTGATCAGCATTAACAAGCAAAAATAAACAGCCTCTTTAAACAAAAAAAAAGGTACTTTTTATTGTACTTATGTTCAGTTGGAGAAGGAAACACATAATAAAATTAATTGATTTTTCATGAGTTTCGTTTCTTACTGACAAAGTGCGTATTTTAATAAGGACTTTATCTCCCCTTCCTTGATCCTACACTGAAGTCATGATCCCGTACTTTGGACATCAGTCTGTTGCCATGGAAATGATCATAATATCGCTCAAAAAAATGAAGTATTATGATTTCACTGCAGGATCAAGGAGAGATAAAATGATAGGCTGCAAGGGATCAAGTCTTCAAGCTGCAAAAGCCTTAGTTACTAACAAAAAGAACATTTACCGAAAACGTCCAATGTAAATTCCCTTACATCTTGCAATGTTCAAAAATTATTTTTCCCCCTATTTATTTTTTAAATCACTAATTTCAGAGATCATAAGCACTCCGTTTCTCTTCTTTTGATCTGCGGTCCCACCCTCAATTTGAAATGCACCTTTTCTATGAATGGATCCTGGTCATCTTTCATTCCATTCCTATTCAGTGCCCACATAGAACCTTCCCACCCAATGTGTTGTACCACATTATTACTTAAAGGACTGACATTTTATTCAGAAAAATTAATGCAATTGAAAACAATCATTTAGTTCGGGTGATGTGTGTGATGGGAAAGGTTGGCACGTGCCAGATCTTACTTCAAAATGGAAACAGTACACGGCTAGCGTAACACAGATATCATTAAGTTCCCTCTAAACCTCAAAGCACATACTTTTAGACACCAAGTATTCCCAGTACTGTAATTTACCTCTAAAGATGTAAAATGAACCCTCCTGTTCATTTTCACCATCTGCCACAGCACTTCTTCGTACTTGTTAAGAACAATGTTAGATCTTTTCCGAGAAGTTCAGGGAGCCAACCCGAGAACACACTCTTCAGAGATGTCCAGGCCACTTTCAGATGTCACACAAATCCAAAGGTCCAGACTTTGAGGCCTTCTCTTGTATCAAACACTTACTGAAACCTGAAGCTTCGTCCCCAAAGGCCTGCACAGATGAATTAAAAACTCAGAATAAGTTTTCAAAGTCTCAAATTTTAATGGCTCACAAGGGGACCTGCAGGAAGGTAGGTTCTACTGTACTTCACTGATGTCATTCCCGATAGGAGCAACAACATCACAAGGGCAACAAACACACTTTGAAAGACTCCAGAAGAGAGTTGTGACCTTAATAATTTGCTTTCAGGCCTTATCTGTTTTGACGAGCTCTATTCTAGTGACCACTTTGAAGGGTTGCCAAGAGCCAGAGAAGGGAAGAGAACAGGTGCTGCTAACAGAATTCAACTTTAGACTTTGAGCTTTAACAAGCATGACTTTCTCCCAAAATCTGTCAGCTTTGGCAGCTCTCTTAAGAGCTCCTTTCCACATATCCCACATCAAACAGTTTCCCCTACAACCCTGTCACAAGAAGAAAATAGGATTTGTAGTGGTAACAGACAATACAAAAGGTGCTGGAAGAAAGATTAGGGAGAAAGGAGGAAAAGAAATGGTTGAGATAAGAGTGTTCTCCTTCATGTGTTCTCTCATTTTCTTTGGGATGGAAAAAAAAGTCTTTATTTTGAACCCCAACATAAACACTTAAACATAAGCATAAACAAGCTTATGAGCTTGTGATTGCTTCTGAATTCACACGAATACAGCTTGAGTTTCTCAACATTACTAAATCTTCCAAGTGAGAAAGCCTAGAGCATCTGTATTACATACCAAAAGACTATTCACTCCCATTAAGAAATCACTGATTTTTTCTGCCTCCAGATGTGTTTTAAGCTGCTGGGAAGCCTCAGAATTGAGCAGATTAATGCATTCTAAATGTCATTTGACAAAGGGCACTGCCGCCAATGGTTCATTCACACTGTACGGATTTAATTATCTAAATGAAGTACACTCCAAGAAGTGCACGTTGGGCTTTTTTTGTTCTTTGCAGTTGTGTTTTATTGTTGTTTTTTCTGTTATCTTTAAAAACAAAAAAACACTCCACTTCAGTTTGTATTTTTCCATTCTAATTGAAATTAATTTCCCTGGCTGTTTTATTTTTGAAAACACCTGGAACAGGGCTATTATTTCAAAGAGGTAATTATGAAATTAGAAAGATAACTACGATACTTACTTCTTTAATTACGGATATAAATAGGGACTTTAATGCAGAAATTGCTTACAGACATCTTCCTGGATTGCGCTGGAAGAAAACTGCAGAATCTGCTGCTCATCTAATTCCAAGGAGATACGAACCAAGATGAAATGAAGAGGTTGCTATATCTGCTGGAGTTCTGTCTGAAACTCTGACAAGGCCCTTGCCTCTCATCGTTCTGCTTTGGCAACCAGAGCAAAAATTGCTGGTTTTGGTTTTGCCACACAGGAGTGTGCTAAAGGAAGGTGACACTGGTGGTGTTTAAGAGCAGGTGAGATAAGCCCACCCCAGGCACAAAATGGCCACAGTTGGTGTGGGGCTGCCCAAGGCCTTTGGGTCTTCTCCCAGGCCCACAGCACTGTGCATTTGGGTCTCCAGACCAGGAACACCCAGCATAGACCTGAGAGACAGCAGCAACACAGCCAACAATCAGAGCTAAGTGCAGTTATTCACCAGTCCTGTTCAAAGCCCTCTGTTATTTTAGCCGGCCGTAGCAACAGCGATAATTAGGCACTCTTAACACAGCACAGTGCTTTTCAGAAATCAAGGCCCTTTCCTCCTCCACAAGAGCCGTGTCAAGGGGCAGCTTCCACTAGTGCTGGCTGCTGACCCCTCTCTGACATGACTTGATCGTTTGCAGTTATTGATCTCAGCTCTTTTTTCTCCCAAGCCACCTGCCAGGTAATAAAAATCTGCATCAGAATGCAAGGCACACAGGGTGCTGAGAGCCAGCAGCAACATTTGTCTTACAGACCTGGAAACCTGGCAGTGTCGATAGGGGCCAGTTATCACAGCGCTGTGTGATCTTTCTGCTGAGGCTGTAAATAACTTCCATCAGCATCCGAATAGGGACAGAGAGAATCTGCCACATTAACTACAGAAGCGAAGTGCTGCTTTGTCAATGGCAGAAGACACTGTTAAGCAACATAAACAGCGTTGACAAGATCTCTAAAGACTCCCTGAGTTTAAAAGGGAAGGTTTAGGATGCTGAACTTTTGATGCACCATCATTAATCGAGCCTTGCCTTTCTTCTGAATGTGTTTGTATGCATGCCCAATGCAAGCATTTCAAAATGTTTTAATTGAGTCCTATAAGGGTACATGACATTTCACTCCTAGTCTCACTCAGATGGCAAAATTCTGGATCCTTTTGCTCTCCAAAGCACCTCCATATGCCAGTGGAAACAAACAGATCCACTGTTTGAGATAAAAGCATGTGGGCGCTACAGGGATCTGCCTCTTTTCCTACTTACTCTTTCCTCCAGTGTGCAACCCCAGCAAGTGCTTTACATGGCTTTGTACCTGCATTAAACCCCACCTTCCAAAAGCCCACACTGTGCCAATTTTACACTGAAAAGTCAGTGTAGTAAGCCAGCATAATGATGTAATAAAAGTGATGAAGAACTAGAGTTAGTGCCAATGCTTTTGCCAAAGAAGTAAGGCTTACAGATCTGACTGACTGCTTTTCCTATTCCCATTCCAGATCTCTAGCCCTGAATGAGCTAAAGTAAGCTGCAAGAGAAGACAGATTCAGTAAAAATTAGGCAGAAAAATAAGGGGGGGGGGGAGAAATAAAGGCAAATTCACAACAGCTGTTCTTCAGCGTGGCACACAGATTTACACAGATCCAAAGTGTGGAAACCAAAGCAAAACAAAGCGAAGGTCCATGCTTACAGAAGAAACTAGTTAGTCTGGGTCTTTGAGGGACAAACTAGACCATACATTTTACAAGGAAAACCCAAACTCCAAATGCATTTTGCTAATCCTCAGACCTTCAAAGATCTTTCCTGCAGTTCTGCCTGTCTCATCACCTGGAGTCTATTAAACATTGTTCACTGAAGAAACTATTCGTCATGAGGGTGAAATTTGCTGAATTTACTAGTGTTTTATGAATCTACAAGAACCACAATCTAGAAGACACATCAGGACACCTTTGATCCCATTTTGCTACCTTACATAAATCAGCTGTAAGCTCAAAGGTGGAATGGTTTTGTACAGTCTCTTCATTTTCAGCAAGATACATTGAAAGTAAGCCTGGAATATGAACGTATTTTTATGCCAAGTGTATTGGCTAGCTTTGGGAACTGATAACACACGTACCAGACTTCCATTTCATCTCAATTTCTTTTATAGATAGTGATTAAAGCCTGTTGTAGTTAAAGGGGTTTCTGAACGCACATATAGAATGATTCAGTGGTTTCGCTCAAGTTTTTGGATGACAGTGGTCCATTCTAATACCACTAAGCTCAGGAGGGATGGGGCAGGGGAAGAGGGAAGTAAACTTATATTTAATCTCCATGAGTAACTATCTCTCAGTAATTGTCACTGAAGCATCCCTGGTGGTGTAGACACAGAAGTTGACAAGACAGTGGGCTTTTTCCTTATTAATACATTCAGATCTAGAGGACCTTTTCTTGCTATCCCAATCTAGTCCCTTTAATAAACAGTAAATTATCTGTTTAGAAATAATCTTTGCTTCAGTCTAGTTGTTTAAAGCATTGCATCAGGAGACATTTTACTCATCTTCTTACTTCAGATAGATCTACGATGCACAGATAAATGGATGGTCATATATTTAAGGAAGATTTTAAATGCATTTTTTAGTAGATGTCAAAAAGGATAGCATTTTATAACCAAAAAATGAACACTGGAAAAAAACAGAAGCAGACATGCTGAGAAAAGTCCAGTCTGCTGTTTTTGTAGATCACAGAATAATTTGACATAGGTTAGGAAATTTCTTTTAACCACTGTCTGTGCTGCCCTTAAACCTTAATGGAGTACAAAGATTACCTTCCAAAACTTAGGACTGCATATTACTTAAGCTTTTCTGGCCAAGTTTTTTCCCCTTTTCTTCAACGTGATTAGAAATATGAAAAGATTTGAACCACTGGAGCTAAGGACTGAGTTCTCCTTTACACAAAAGTAAAATGAGGCAGAACTCCAAAGAGAACACATCTCCAAAACTGAATAGATTGCACCAAACAATCCTTATCTTGAGGTTATGTTTTCCTACTGAAAAACAATAAAAAAACTCACTTATCTAACAATTTCAAATGGGTAGCTTATGAGATCCAGCACTTTGGGGCCACAATACATATATTTTTTAAATGAACTGAATTTATGAAAGTACTTACATTGCATCATTACTCTCAGAGCTAAAATCCTTAACTTAGAATAGAGACTTGAAGCTAGATTTGCTCCTAAAAGCAAGATTTTTCTGGGGAATGTAGTTATTAGTTATCTCCCTGGAAAGTTGCAACTCAGAAAACTTCACTCAATTGCAGCCCTTTCCTGGAAGAAATTAAGCTCCTTATTCATTTTCTTATTTGACTGGAAATTGTCATATCTGAAATTCTTCTTCAGAGCCTGCCCAGGAAGGCCACAATGGTAATGGTGCAAAGCCAGGCTGGAATGAGCGCAGCTAAGGCTGCACCCCAGCTCTTCTTTCCATTGTCTCTCTTTAGGGAGATTCAAAACTAATTCTCCAAAATGAGCGTTGCAGACACCTGCTTAAATGGAAGGCACCCAAAGCTCTGCCTCTTGAAGCTGTGATACAATGCAGGAAGGAACCCTCAAGACATCAAGGACTCAAGTCCCTGCCCTGTCCTCCACAGAACCTAAGAGGGGTATCTTTTCTGTATTCTGTTACAGAGGCATGCAATGCCAGTTTTTTTAGTCAAGAATCCTCCCACCATCATCCCCATTGGGAAAAATAAAATAAATAAAATAAAATAAAATAAAATATTAAAAAATCACATATAGCATTAGTGGAGGCCTCTCCACCAAGTACCCAATCCAGAACCAGTAGAAGCAAAAAAAGCACCTTCTCTCCTAGACTTTTTACTCAGATGTAGCAAAGGAGTTTCCTACAGCCTGTCACCTAATGCAGAACTCAGCAATGATGAAGTAACACAAATCAGTATCACCCAAGGATTCTACCTTGTTTATCATACAAGATCTACAAATTCTGCAAATTTAGACCGATTTCAGTAACTGCATCTTCAAAAGCCAAGATGGTACACATACTACACTGTCACATTGTTGCATGACCTCTAACACCCATTGTATTTCAAATTATTTTCCAGCATTACTAATGCTGAAGAGCACATATTTTCAAGTTCTCATTCCCTTTTTCTTTTGAGATACTTTGATGACTCATATTACGAAGTTTTATTACAACACAAGTATGATTCTGCTCTATCAACACTTGCATTCAAACTGGATCCCCAGTGAATTAAAAGTCATATACTTCACATACAGCTGCAGAGCCTGATACAGCTCCTCTACTGAAAACTGAGTCACTTCCAGATGAGACTTGAAGCCAAGACAGTGTTCTGTGCACACACACACAACCAGACACAAAGCTCTCCCAGTTTCAGCACTATTCTTTTTATAGGCATTTTATAAAATCATTGAGCTTTGGTTTTTTTTAAGTGACATTTCTGACACCAGCAGCCAAGAAAAAAAAATACAACTGAAGTTAAAGCTGTTGTTCTACATTTAATGTGCTGCATTGTGAGGCAACACGGGTCACACATCTGCATCTGTCACTTTGAAATGCGTCTGGCAGGTCTTGACAAAAAACAAAGATCAATAAGGTAAAAGGCATAGCTGGACATTACAAGCAGTGCTGGCCATCACCGCCTGGTCCCCAGGCTGACAACACTTGTGCACTCTGTGAAATGTCCTAAGTTGCAACAAAGCCTCCTATGCAAGCATGGTTTTTGTTTTAGTTTGGTTTTCTGTCTTTGTTCACTTTTCAAAGCTCATTCTAACATGGTTTCATAACCAAAAAAATAAAAAAGATAAAGTTTCTTGTTTTGTATAATTTGGCTTCCTCAGATTTGCTAATTCTGCTGAATTCTCCTAGTAACTGCCTCACTATGTAGCACGCAGCAGAGGTCTGATACCTTCCCTACTGAGACAAGTAGCATTGCCTTCTCCTTTGGGCTCTCCATACTCTTCCAAATTATTCTGATTGATATAGACCTCGATCCATGCTAATTATGCAGAGCTTCCCTTATAAAGTGTAGTTGCCATAGGAACAGTACCGGGTGAACAGGTGCGTGGAAAGCTGTGATATATTAAATGACAGCTACCCTCTGCCACTGCGATGCAGATTGCCATTCTCAGGGTTTATTTATAGCAGGTAGTAATTAATCTGTATGAATCTCATTTCATTGAGAAGGAAAAAACAAAAACGCACAGAATCATTAGCAAGATTCCTAATTACATCCATACCTTTGATTCTCAGAATTTTGTTGCCATCAGACAACCCTAACACAGAACTACTGGATTATTATTTGTGTGGAGCTGTCATTATGAGAAACTCTAAGCTGTCGCCTGTAACAAATACCTTCTTACAGCTACCACATTAAAACTTGCATTAGCGTTGCTGCAGTGGAGCAACAAAATAGTTTTTACCCTTTAAAAAAGTAAAGAAACAAAAAGGAGATATAAGCTTTAGTTGGCTTTTAAATGGAGGCTCCTAATTCTGGAATGGGAATCAAGTGTACAGAAACCTGAATTTAGCCCAGACACCAACTGTTTCTGTGCCTGAAGCAAGCCCCTTAACCTCCGTTTCTCAGTCACTGTCTCTCAGGTGTTAGGTGAACTAAGAGCAAACAGTCTGAAAGCACTTCAAAGATGAAAAAACGACTCGTTATGCTATGAAAGGGATAAGCACTGTAATTTAAATGACTGCATGAAGTAGACTTATCTACCAGGCATACCAGGCATGACTCAGCCTGGTGTCTTAGAGCTGCTTGCGTAAAGTAGATAAGCTTGAGAAGACAAAACTAAACTACATTTTCTGTGGCTGATGAGAACAATGATTCTCATAGCGAGGCAATACTAGCACCAGGTAGAGTACGTGGATCTTGCCTGTGTCTCAGTTTTCATCCTCTTGCTTTCTTATTATTATGTTTATGATCACAGCAAACACTCCAAGAAAATAGAAGTGATAGAAAATGATCACATTCTCAAAACACTCTTCTAAAAGTTTTGTCAGTACACATCTCAGATGAAAACATACAGTGATTCCCAGTCGCTGTTAGGGATGCCGTTGGAAACATTCTTACAGGCAAGTGTTAGAATCACAGCAGTGTTATGGGATACCCTGCAGAACATTATTCTAGAAATCATGCAAAGGATCCACATCAAGATTTAATTTCAGCTACATTCCAAAACAGCATTTCGTTCGTGGTTCACCAGGTTCATATTAGAACCCTGTAGGCAACAGGTAAACTTGCAGTTCTAAGATAAAGCAAAAAATCACAATGATGTAGCAATTACTCATTTCTTGAATAGACCCAGTTAAATCACAGCATGAAAAATGAAGGCTACATTGGTATATGCCTAACCTGCTGGGAAATCCTCCCATGATAAAATCCTTCTTGAGAATATAAATATTTCACAGAAATGGGTTACACATGGTCTGAACCCTGATATTAATCACTGCCTACTCAGACCATGACCTAGTTTTTAAGCTAAGCACATTCCACCTTTGCAACAGGCTCTACCAAGCTTAGTTCTGATGCTGGATAATACAGGGCAATAGAGAGAACATAACTCCTGCTATTGAGAAACTAAATCCCCTTTTACTGAGTCTTATACTAGACCTGCCTATATTTGATCAAATCCAAGAGATCTGATGAACATGAATTGAAATTCATTAGCAGTGTTTCCACATCATTATAGAAAATGAGGTCTCAGAACAATGGAAATGAGTTACTCTTGCAGACGAGACTGTTTCCACATCCAGGCTTGCGTGCTAAAGCTTTCTTCCAACTGGCCAGGAAGACCCACACCATTCTTAGTCTCAAGCAGATATTGCCCTGTTAGACCAGGCATAGCTGGAGAATGGGATGCTGTAACTTTAACTGCTGCTTGTATCCAGCATGAGTCAGGGACACTGAGCAGCCTGCAGACAGTTTATATGTGCTTTGTACCAGTTAAAATGTTGCTAAACTGGGCAAACCCAAACAGATTTCATCCTACTTCACGCAGCAAGAGAGGCCTGAGTATTAATGCAAAACTTTAGTTGGCAGGATATCAAACCTGAACCTCTCAAATCAGCTCATTGCTCAAAAATCCCCATTCAGGCCAATTTTTTTCCTAAGTGTTCCCTGCCTAATTAAAGATCCCAGCCTAATTCACAGGTCAGAATTCCTCATGTTTTCCTACATCTGCCACAGGCCTCAAAAAATGAAAGAACACAGAGGCCAGCTTGGCAATTGGGAGCTCACATCTACTGGATGTTAACATGTAACCTCACAAGTTTCATCAGTTCCTTCAAAATCACTTCTTTTATCCCCAGTACCTGAATTGTCAGCTAGGAGAAGCTGCTGATAGCTTCTGAAGCTTACTGCATTACGTACTTGGTCTTCAAAACCAAAACCACATGGAGAACTGACCTTTGTAAACATGCTTTTTTCACTGTCTCTTCCTGATGCTGCTCCTTTGCTTACTGCACCTCACCATGGAGTCTAGTCCCAGTCAGACTGCAGCTTCCCCCAATAGGACCTCTCTCATTTTTAATCACACAACCACAGAACAGCAATAGTTCATAATGTAGTATATAACAGAGTTATGGTCAATCAAGGACATGGGCAAGAAAAGCACTGAATGGAAAGAGAAAATACTTCATTCTCCCCACCTCTTGCTAAGAGATGTTGGGGGGAAAAAAAAAAAAAAGACAAATTCTTTTACACCCAGGAGCTTGTCTTCTTTTTCCTTCCAACTCTACCCATTAGTTTAATAAAAGACAGTACTTGCTTTGCCTAATAATTATTAGGTCTAATGTCAAGAGAGTTAAGGTCTTAGTTAAACTCTATTTAAGCAGGATTTTAAATTTAAGCATGCAAACTTAGCACTCTTTACTGTGAGAGATCCCTTGTGTGCCTGTGTAAAAGAAGAAGGTGGACTGTATGGGTCACTGCTAGAACTCATTTAGAAATAGCAACCTGGATTATTTTTTTCTCCTCTCCCTTAGCAAAACCAGAAATATTAAAATGCAACACATGATTTCCACTAAGGCATTGGTTTTTACATGAAGCATATCAAGTACTCCATTTTGAACGCCTCTTCAGGGTCTCCCTTCTAAAGAAGCATCATGCAGTTCTAAGCTAAGGACCATACAACAGCCCTCTTCTGCAAATTCACATTCAGCTTGTGATTACTGTGTCACTTTTTCTAGGTGACACGACGTTTCTGCATCCAGAGGACAAGAGGAAAAGTTTTTCTGTTCTGCTAACGCAGGTTCCAAAGGTCTGATTCCTTATGAATCCATAAAAACAATCTCACAAGAGTTAACGCAGAATCAAAACTTATCACAGACTGATTACACCGCTGGGAAAATTGTCAGTAAAGGAAAAAGGGACCCACTATAATAACCCACATTCAAATTCCACTGCATGGCTGAAAAAGAGTCAGCTAGAATGACATCCAAACTAAACTTAGATTTGTGTAATCTGTGGAAAATACGTAATAACCATCAAGGTTTGGGTCCAGCAAACTTCTGGACAATTAAGGAAACCTTTTGTTGTTGTTTTGTTTTTAAATCAACAGGATTAACAACACACAGGAAATGGTCTTTATGAAGAAATCCAAGGCCTGCCTATCCAACTGTCTGTACAATTCATTGTCCGGTTTACTTCATGCTAACTTTGTCTTTCAGCCAAGCCAGCAAAGAGTTTCTCTATAATATTTACAAGAAAGCTTCATTTCATTTCAGTCCTTTCCCCCAATCCCAAAAGGAAACTTCTCTTTTCTTCATTGAACACACTCCCCTTTTACATTGCTTTGATAATTCCCACTTCATTGGCCTTTGTCAGAACTGTCATCTTTTCACTTCTGGAAAACCTTACTGGGATGTATCTCGGGACATGGCATCAGTGACACTTTAGTGACCACAGAGTTTGCTGTTGAATGAGCCCAACCTGCTGACCCTCAGATTAGAAGTTAGGTACCACAGCAGGTCTCTGCTAGAGCTTCAGAGCAAGCAGCAAAACAGTAAAACATTTGGTAGGGAAAGGAGAGGCATCATGAAATAGCACAAACTTTCAATATATGCAGAGACAGGAGGAAAGCTATCCATTGCAAATATTATATCATTTCGGTTTATTTTCCAATCAGCCTCATCTTTCTCTTGCTTACCAGATTACTGCAAGGCACGGCTGCAGTTGTCCCAGGGCTCCCAGGCTCTGAAGGCAGCTTTCACTGAAGAGAATGGATTTTCCTCATAAGGATCCTCACCCTGCCTGGAAACTCTCAGTCAAGCATGCTCTGTGTGCCATGCACCCTGAACCAACTAGTTTAGACCATGCTTGTTTAGACAAAGTAAAAGGAAAGATCAGATCAAATTTCACTGGGATGTTTGAAGCCACTGAGGACTGCCAGTCCCACAGATGGCAAGCCTAGAAGAAACAACCAGCAGAAAAAATTAAGGGCACAATTATCTCAGAAGATACAATTGTTACAAGGTACGAGTGCACTGTATCCTAAAAATTTATGAAGAAACTTAAATTTATATTTATATACATGTATATATATATATACATACATACATGTATGTATACATATATATATACATACATACATGTATGTATGTATATATATATATATACATGTATATAAATATAAATTTAAGTTTCTTCATAAATATACATACATGTATATAAATATAAATTTAAGTTTCTTCATAAATACATAAAATAGATATTCAAAGAAAAGAGATGAGAATTCAGAGCCATCAGCTGCTATGGGACATCGATAGTCCATTGTGATGCAATTCCTGATCATTTTAGCTAATAAGCCAATAGACTGATCTACCCATGCAATCCCTGCAAACCCAGCTCTGTGCTCAGCAGGCATTTTGCAGAGGATATTGCATCTTTTTTACTGCAGCTTGAAGTAGATCAAAATTCAACCTCAGCAGAGGCACAACCAACAGCTGCTGCTCCCTAGAACAGAAAAAAGCCATTGGAGTGCTTTTCAAAGCTAACCTTCTCAAGCTTGTGCCTGTGACCTGCTCCCCTCTCCATTCTGACCTCACCCAGGAAGCTTGCCTTCCTTGTAGCACATTCATTTTGTCTCTTTTGCATGGGTTGTACAGGCTGCTGTGTTTTCTTTTCCATCCACATCTTCACCCTCATCCTTCCCCCTACCTTTTTTTTTACTTCTTTTTTTATACTGTGCAGGCAAGCTGCCAGCATTAACACTTTGGTTAAGGACTAAGCTCAATCACTGGCCTGTTTCAATACAAATCCCTGAGCTGCTCTCCTGGGGGAAACAGGTTCTTCACTCCCCACTCCTCATTCAGTTTTCCCTCAGGAAACACCCGGCAGGGAACAGGCAGGGACTGGCACTGTACCCTGGAAGGACAGAGGAATAACTGGCTCAGACACTGCCCTCAGACCCAATGCACCTTCGTTCAGTGAGAAAGGTAAGCAAATAAAAAAGCAGGGGAGAAGTTTCTCACCGCTTGCCCTACTCTGCTTTTGGGACATGCATCCAAATAGCTCAGAACTGTTCATACAAACACCTCATAGTGTGCACATCTCCATTAAATCAACACAGAAGCTTTTCCAGATAAATCTTCTCTGGAGAACAAACTTGGAAAACACGTGATTCTATTTCTTTCCTCACCTCATTAATTAATGTGGGAGCGTTGTCTGACTCCCACATCCAGATCTGCTGCTGAACTGGTCTCTCTGGGCTGCTCTGCACATTGAGGCTCTTCTCACACATTACCACATGCCTCCTGCTCATCGAGATTCAAGTGCAAAACTCACACATCTATTTTTTTGTCTGTTTACCGATCAAGACGAAGGTATCCTAAATTGACCTTTTCAGGAATTGCTGTCTTTAATACAGTTACTCCTCTAAGAAGCCCAGCCCTACACAACCCTATCAGAGTAGAGAAACAAAACAAAAAAGGGAGAGTGGTGCCCAAGGTTCATGTTCTCCTCCACCTGCATACAAACCATTCTCACTGGATTCTGTCCTTGAAGCAGCTTTTACGCCAGCCTGCAGCCCGCTGTCTCTTGGGCAGAGTGCTTGTACTTCCAAACACAAACACCTTCCAGCAGGAGAGCAACTCTCAGCAGTTCTCCTCTACTCTTGTTGTCTCAAGCATAGCAACCTTGTTTAGTACGACTGAATATTAAGACAGTCTTAAAAACATGTTCTTATCTTCCTCCTTGCCCCACAATTGCTTCTAACTAATGTCTTCACTGATGTAGCAAAGTTATAAGCAATTAGTAAGTTCTAAATAAGGTGATTTGGCTTGCTGCAGGTTTTTGTTCTGAATTTAAAACTTAAGCATTTTTTCAGTGCCAGCCCGTTGCCTCCAACAGTCAAGACAAACAACCAAGGAGCGAGTTTTAGGACTGAGTCTCCCCTCACCTTAAGAATTCTAATCCACACCTTTTCACAGCACCCAGGTATACCTTACCAGTGCCTGATTATTCCAGGTCACTCAAACCCTAGCTAGTGTGCGCACAACTCACCAAGGCAGACTGCTGGCTTCTTGCCCCCTCAAATCATCTTCCCAGCTCCAAGGCAGTCACAGGACACACTCAAGATGTGTTTCATGAATAAACTTGTTTGGAGTCACAATGCCCAAACAGGTCACAGAATTAGTCCAAGAAATAAACTGATGTGGGGCAGAGGGAGTGACGTCTTCTTTTTCACCCAGGTCATCTCAAGAGTCAGCTTTCCAGCACAGACCTGCAAACTGCAGCACAAGGCACCTGAACCACATGCCAGCTTTCTCCCTGAGGAAAATAGATAGCAGAGCCAATCCGACTCCTTCAGAGAAGAGCAGCTAGTCAGACAGAAGGACAGAAGGGACTACTAAAAGCTGAGCCAATCCAGCAATAGGAAGCCAAGTCAAATCCATAAAGATATGTCCTTGGTTTTGGATTTTGGCTTGTTTTAAGGATTTTTCTCGGTGGTGTTCATGTTTGGTGAACTTTTTGTTGCTGTTGTTCTTGTGTTTTGTTTTTTAAAGATAGTGTTCTTGAAGAGTTAAACTCACTCAAGTTCATTTTACAATGAAATCGGAATGTTTTAGATGGAAACAACCTCTTATAAGTGTAATCCTATATTCCTAATAAGCAGAATTAACAGTTCTAGGACCATTGTTCTCTCACACACTGTAATGGAGAGCATTATACCAGCAATGGACCATCTGGAACAACAGGCAGGGAGAGCCTTGGAGGATCAGAATGGATAACCATTTGCAGACTACATGGTTTTGGGGGAGTGAGACTTTAATAGCAGAGTGCAAGCATCTGTTTTCCCAGATACATGATCTGATTTGAACCATGACTCTTTGATACTGGTACCTACTGTTTTACTAGAGCCAAGTGGCTCTAAACAATGTCTATTCAGTTACTGCTAGAGAGAAATAAACAAATTAACAAGCTTATTTTCAATAAAGTTTAGAATTGGAAGAAGAATTTACTTATGTTGTGTAAATCTCCAGCTAGAAATTAAAATATCTGGACTTGGTTTAATTACATTTTGAATGTGGCCCCCAATAGGACTCTGTAACCTTTAGGGTTTAATAACTTCAGCTCATTTAATGTCCTTTCATTACATTACTGTAGCAATCCAAGAGTAAGGTTTGAAAACTAAAACTCTGTGCTTCCTCCTGGGCTTTCCCATATGTTCACCATCTTTAGCTTAGACTCCCAGGATACTCACGCCAAGTCTTACAAAATTGCCTTAGCAGAACAGAAAAATATCTTCTTTCACTTTATTCTATATACTTATTCTTTATAGAGGAAGGAAAGGGGAAAAAAAGTTTGCCAAGCAATGCTCTGCTGAGTACCTACAGAAGATCCTGCCTAACTTCATGGAGAAAATCCAGGCAGCTCTCCTCATCCAGCCCCAGGATTAGGTCAGATAGCAAGGTACAGCCCAAGACTGGCTGCTATGTTATGACCTGTTAAAAGACAGACTGCCCGACTTAAAACCTGCCACTAATAACCATGAATTTGAAAAACTCTGGATGAAGAGTCATAGGATTAACCAGACTGGAAGAGGCTTTTGGAGGTTGCATAATCCAACCATGCTCAAAACAGGGCTAACTTGCCCTAGTTGTAACAGCAAAGGACCCATTTGACAAAGTCTCCTACAGCACCTCCACTTCTCCCTATGCATTATGTCAAATGAAGTGTTTTAGAATGTGGTTCTTGTGCTGACAGGCAGAATTAAAACATCTGGAGACTACATTTTCACATCTATGAACTCTAATGTCAAGGCAAAAATCATACTGGTGTGCAGGAAAGCAGAACCACAGAAATGCAGAGCGGGAGGCCAGTAGATGGGAAGCACCTCACTGCAGGAACCACTCTGTGCTGACACCACAGGTGGGATGCACATCACTGAGCTTCAGAGCTGATGACTGTGATACAAACATCTACTCTCCCTCCATAATCAGTGGAAAGAAATAAACCTCTCAGGCACAATTAATCTGACCTATTTAAGTGTTGCTTTAAGATAGCAGGAATTGCACTCGAGAATCTACTGACTGTCCTGATGTGATCTCCACTGACTCTAAAGAGACATAGTTGTAAGGAGATGAATCCTACCCAGTGATTGCTTTTACTCACAGCAAACCTTAAAATAGAAATAATGTGCATATGTGAACAAAGCAGGGGTGGAATATACCTTTCAAAGCCAATACCACTCAATGGAGACTGTAAAAGGATAGCGTTTCTCTTACAGTGAATAGATACAAATCTGTACAAAAGACTATCTAAAAATACATAGACATACACTTATAAGTTTCTCAGAGTTCCTTTCAACTACAATTTCTGCATCTCCAGGCAGCTGTCCCCCTTCATTAACAAGTGCGAATACATATCGAGATGCCTCTGACTCCACAAACAAACTGAATTCATGCTTTTACTTTACAGGGTGCTTTAAGAAAAAATATATGTGTGTATATATATATATATATATATTTTTAATGACACTTCATTAATTTTTTTTCCTAAATCCTGTTCATAATAAACTAATTTCTCATGGCCCAATAACAGTGTGGATAGGAGGATGTTCTCTCCATGGATTAACATCAGGACTGTAAGTCCCAGTGCCACAATTTGGCCATGCCCACACAGACAAGTACTCTTCCCTCATTTGCCACTAAGGAAAGATTAGGACATCGTTTAATTTCTAGACTGTTCTAAATCCAGAACTGCTAGAAACAGAAAAGACCAAGATTCTTTTGATTCAGAGCTACTAGATATTGGAAAACACTGTGAAATTAATGCAACAGCCCAGAAAGGGAATGCAGTACATGGAGTGCTAACGCACAGATATAGAGTCTGCTGGCATATTTTTTCTTGTCTAAAAGCAGCCATAAGGAAGAGGAGCTCTTCAAAGCTCAAAGCCCAAGAGGACATAGCAGTTGCAATGCTCCACTACGAAATGAGAAATGCATGCAGGACGTTTCAGCCCTATTGTGAACCTATTTCCTAAGAGAAGGTCAACTCAGAGAGGCACGAAGGGTATTCAAAAGGCAAAAGCTTTTGACCCACAGGAGCTGTTGCTATGCCTGATATGGCTCTGAACAAAGACAACTGTTAAATCCAGGTATTATACACATATAGAGCACTTATACTTGAGTGCATAAAATAGCCACTAGGGCAATTACCATTTAAAACCATAAAGGCAATGTTATAACAGAAGTCTAGTGTTGAGCATCCTCTAAATATTATGGATATAAGTTAAGGTTTTAAGCCTGATACCTACTCCACTACAAAATGAACGTGAAAACTGCAGCACCAGACTATAATCCGACGTAGGTTTAATCAAGACTGAAATTTGTCACTACAGACCTACATTTAATTTAACAAATACATAGGTGAGACATCTGTGAATCTACCACGGCAAGTTTCAACTTGATGTTATGCGCCCCATGTTTAACACAGGCCAAAAAGACAAAGCTCTGATGATGGAAAGCCTCAAATCAGGAACAAACAGCTCCAGATTTGTATGGCTTTGTACTGCTGCCATAGCACCCATATATGTCATTTATGTATACAAATCCACTCATACACACTGCTGAGCTATTACCAAATCTTGAAAGGAATTTCCCAGCTGCACAAAAATGAACTACCACTTGGGCTAGCAAATGAATTTGTATGTGCACCAATAACATCTGATTGATGTCACTGTCACATTCTCTTTAGTTTCAGAGAATTTGATAACCCCATCAGATACTGCTGCTGTGAGGAGAATCCCTATTTGTTAATCCAAATGGCATCTGTTACTGGAAAAAAGTAGAGACATCATTCCTCAAAGATGCAGTTCATATCCTGTTGTTCATATATTCCCAGCTAGACATGATTTCAAGTACTCTGAATAAAGAGGAGCTGTTTTGTGTTTCAATTAAGAAACAATTTGAATCAAACAATCAGCTTGCCTGCTCCTAAGGAATTATATTCTCGGTACATATATTTATGCCTACACAAATTACCTTTTGTGCATTCTCCTGAGTGTGTGTGGCATGTAGCTGTGTGTTGAGCTGCCCAGTGGGTGCTGGCAGACACCACACCTCTGTACTCATATTTGGGAGGAAGACGTACCAGCAACTGCCCCTAAGAAGTGTATTTATTGATGCTTGTACGCAAGTATGTCATGATGACCCATCGCTTCAGTTTTTCCTTCTGATCTCTTCCCCTCCCCTGCAAATCTCTGCTGAAGGCATAACAGTCCTTGAAGTATAGTTTTAAAGCAGATAAATGATTTCATTTAGGACTCGCCATAGATCCCTTTTTGTACCCAAGCTATCAAGACCAGACACTATCCTCTTCAATTCTGCTAAAAGAGCAGAATGATACAAGTACAAGAACAGAGGTAAAAGTTGAATATGACAAGATTCATGTTATAGTCAGACATCAATTATATTACAAAAGCATTTTCATTTGTGTCTCTAACAGCTCTAGAAATAAACAAAAGGAAGGCACATATGATTTAAAAGTTACATCCGATTTTTAAAAGCCTGCTTTAAAAGTTCTGATTCCTATAACATATGTAAGAGCATTGAAAGTGGAAGAAGCACATGACTCTAAATAAGTACATGAAGATTTAATGCAATACAGGGTAGGCAGTGTAACTGCCATTAGTGAAGTTGCAAGAGCAATTGACCTTATAGGACAATGATATTTTAAGTGTCTATAAACTGGTAGTAAAGATGTTTCAACATTAAGTGCCCATATAAGACTTCAATAATGTTTGCGGGGTTTTTTTTGAGTACTTCATGTTTTACTACACTGCATTTCTGGTAATAACAGAGCAAGTAAAACACAGCTTAAGATTTATAGCTTAAGATGGTCAAGAAATAAAGTCAAAGTTTTCTTTAAACGTAAATTATTTCTGCTCTCAAAAAATAACCTTAAATATCCATTGTTCACTATGCTCTCAATAAAGCAGTCTTTAATGAGACACTAAAATTTGTTTGTGGAGACTTGTTTTGTAACAGCACTGAGGACAAATCTATTCTAGCGTCATGTACAACCGTAACAGTGTTCCCTTTAACTTATCATCTTACACTACATTTTTAAATTAGAAAGACCAGATTATCTTTAACTAGCTAGTCAGCTGCAGCTGATGCGCTGAGGACCCCACAACTTCAGGTTTCTCACTCATATTGTGAGAATGGCTCTTCCTTACAGTTTCAAGCACCCAGGACTGATGAATGAAAACCTAACATGATGCACTCTGCCACAGCTACTGAATGAAATCTTTAGTGTGCAAAGCATCTGACCCAAAGCCCAGATGTAGACATGAGAGGCACGCAAAGCGTTTCCATTCAGAAATGAGCATAACAAAGCAACTTTGATTTCCCATGAATCTGACGTCCAGGATGATCAGAAGGGTGAGCGAGCACAGTGATTTTCAACCTGAGATCCATCATCCAGAGACACTGAGCCTGTTGGCCCAAGCCCCATCATCAACTAATGCAATGTGGGACTCTTAGAGATGCCATGAATTCTGCAGGTTTCATTAAATGCCAGCAACTGACCAAAACATTCATAGGACTGCTCGTAAGTGTGGAATTTTGAAAGGCACAAGTTTCCCAGCCAATCAGACTAGTTTTCATATCTCCTGAGCATTATGTACCAGCATTTCCTATTTCCCTCTGATATTTTTATAATAGAAATTTATTACAAGAATTTAAATTAGCATCAACAAGATTAGTTAAGAGGTTTGTGACTTTACTAGTTTCTAGAGCATCCCCCTCATGTGATTTGACACGTGGCTGAAATTGGTTAAATTAAGTCAATGAAAAAGGGCTTGCATTACATATTTTGTTCAATTGCATCTATGCAGATTCACAAATTCTTCTTGCTTATAAAATGAAAGAGTCTGAAGTTAAATTGGATTTTATGTCATTTCCTTTAGGTTCTGCCCATAGGTTAGTACAGTGAGGTTACAAGAGCGTTCATGAAGAGCAAAACTGCTTTCCAGTTATGATTCTATGAGACTGGGCTCTTCCTACCTCCTCTCTTCACAGCAACAATGTGAAATTTAATTTAATCTATTTCAGAACTGCAAAGACAAGTACTTTTTTAGCAAAGCATAAGAGGGTTATCACTTTGAAGAACCACATTAGGCACTATAGTTCAGTCTTACACAAGAGATTAATTGACATGTGCTGTAGATTAATCAGAATAAGGCTTTTCATTATGAGTGGCCAAACATAACCAAATCACTTTGGAAGCAAATTACTGACTTGCCTAGAAATATATATGCAACAATTGCAAGTTTATTATTGCTGCTTGATCAAATGAAACAGCCTTTCAAAAACATTTACCTTGATTCTACATGAACCTCCTCTCACCTGCAGAATGCCTACATTAAAACTAAAACTAATCAAAAGCTACTCCACACTCAACAGAGTACTAAGTTGTCAAGCACAACTGGCATTCTCCTCTCAACAGCAGTGCTTGAGTCAAATTTCTGGCTGAAAAGGCTGCATCCTTTCATATACATCCAGTTGATAAACTATGTTCTACAAAGAGAAGTTTAATGAACAGGAAGAAAAGAAATGGAAATAGGAAAAAGAAACCACAGTTCTCCTTTTGTAGTATAGCCTTGTAACAAATAGTGCAGCGAAGAATATAGAAATTCTGATCTTTTGTCACCTGTCAAGGAATCCAAAGGAGGCAATACATGTTGTTGACACTGTGAAACCCAAACTTTTTCGTCTGACTCTCACACCCACTTTGCCCATTTTCCATTTGTTTTTAAATAAGGTCTGGAAAAAGCCCATAGAGCTACCACAGACTAAGAGCACAATTTAGGGCTGTAACACAACAGAAAGCACAACTACAACAGCAGAGGAGCAAGATCACAGGCTGCAACAAGTGAGGATTTGCTCAAACACAGCAGACACAGAAATAAAGAAAAGTAGCTACTTACTTTGAGAAGGCCTCAGGTATACAGGAATCTCCAACAAGATATCCTCACCTTCACCAACCCTCAAATGAGGTGTTGGAAAGGGTAGATCTTGGCTCCAGCCCTTCCAATCACTCAGACACATTACATGCACTTAAGCTCCCCTGGGTAGGCCCTGCCTTCCCACCAGGAGCTCCGTCACTGGTGCAGGCTGTGACTCAGCAGTTCTGCTTCAAGAGTATCTATGGGGAATGAAATAGAGAGAAACTTACCAACCACTGCACCGTGAAATTCCACAACATGAAGAGTATTTTCCTGAGTGCCACACCACAAAAGAAAAACCTTCATACACGTGTCCCATTTTTTCATAGGCTATTACTTTTGTTACATGCTTCACCCACCAGAAGGCAAGTTCTAGTTCAAATTCATTTTGATTCAAGTTTAATTAGCATCCTTTTCATGGAAAATTATCCTGTGTAACTGCTGACATGTCAGTGCATCACATACTTGTTGATCTTTGTTTGGAAGCGGAGAAAATACATTTTTATGGCATTTCAAAAGAAAAGTACATCCACGTGGAAAAAAAAAAAATCACACACTTGACTATAAAACACAAAAGAACTTCACGTGTACCAAAGCAGCAGCATCTGTACACTCAGCCCAGAAAATAATGTTTCTTTCCTGTGTTAAGTGCAAGTTTCTAGCACAAATTTACTTGGTGCAATTTTGTTCTGGGAAAAAAAAAAAAAAAAAAAAAAGTTAAAAACTGTTTGGATACACAGTGAAATCAGATGCAGTACATCTTTATTTTTAATGGAATAATAATTGTACCCAAATTTCATATTCAGCCTTTGAAACATTTACCAGGGAAAAAAAAACAAAAACAAAGGTGTGCTGTGAAGGTTTTTTCAGCATGACTCATATTGCTGTCATAAGAGTAAAAAAGTTTGAATTGATTTTGGTTGTATTGTTTCTTTATCTATAGCAATTGTCTGTCCTCTACTATCTATCTGGCCACCTATGAAGAGATCATCTAGCAAGTGACCCCTGACTTTGATTAGGACACTGATTGCACTATTACCTGATTGCATATTTGTATTCCTTGTAAAAGAGTCTGAACTACAAGAAGAAAGTATCTAAGCTCAATTTTGAATGAAATATTTTTGTTTTGTTTTGCAATAGATTCACCTCTCCTAGCACCTATATCACACCATCTTCTAGAAGTAAACAAGTGTAAGCCTTAAGTGAGATCTGATTTTGTCACTTATCATCTAGACACAAATGGACACAGAGCAGTCTTGTAAATAAACTTACAGATAAACAGGTAAAGGGCAAAGACCAAAGATTTCAAAACAAGGTTTATATGAATAACGTGTCCTCTCTATGAACTCTGTTTGACAGTGGATTGTGCCCATATGGGTTTTCCAGGGCATAGG
This sequence comes from Coturnix japonica, assembly GCF_054131305.1. Lineage (NCBI taxonomy): Eukaryota > Metazoa > Chordata > Aves > Galliformes > Phasianidae > Coturnix > Coturnix japonica. The sequence continues at coordinate 2,773,799 of NW_028188948.1, read as the reverse complement.
ACAGGATATGTCAGTCAGAATAAGGTCATGAGCCCAAATGCTGACAACTACATTGCATGTGGAACACAGAGCTCAAATGCCAAGACTGGGACTCACCTTCTGGCATAAACCACCCACGAATCCCAGAGCCAGCAACTACCAGCAACTCATGAGAAATGAAGCTTGCCAGCACGGGTACAACCTGGAAAACAAATCAAGGACTGATTGGCCAGAAATTTATTCCCACGTAAGGAGTATGTTATTTGATTTCCATGCCATTGTTCTTCTTTTCAGAGGAGAAGCTGAGTTATTCAAGCTCAGTTTCTCTTTGTACTTATTCAGTTCATTAGTTAATGAAGGCTTCCTTATATTAGTTAAATTCAGCCACCATTCATCTACCTGTTCCAGAGTTCACAACAGATGCCCTCTGGCACTTCACAAAGACCAGAATCTGCCTCAAAACAGGAATAATATATCTTATGAAAATGGAGATGCTATTGTTCATATGCTTTACCCCTGACCTATTTCCTCTGCACTCACAGGGCTGACCTGTTCTCTATAATTTTATACTGACTAAAGCAGTAAAAGGCTGAAGTTTATTGTAATATTCCATCAGTCTTTGTTTAGCCAGAAAGGAGGAAACTGCATTCAATCTGTTTGGGTTCTTACTGAATAGTGAAGAGCTCTGTACTCATCCAAAAGCTGCAGGTTCCTCTTCCTCACTAGCAAACACTGATAGTCAGTTCCCTTCCTCAGGTCTTTTAATCCCTATTCTGCTACTACACACACCAGCTTCATTTATACCCCTACAGGTCACCTTCAGCTCTTCTCTTTCAGTCTTAATTAAAGCAAGTGGGTGCTGCCTACCTGTAAATCTTTCCCAGACTCAAAGCTGCTTCTTCTTCTCTTATTTCAGAGATGCTGATGCACACATTTTCATACTCCCAAACTGACTATCCTTGCTGGCAATCCTAACTCATTGTTTAACAGTTTGTACGGAGCAAACTCTGAATAACGCACTGATGTGTCAATTATGTGGGGTGGCCACAAACTGCTTGCTGACATTCTTGGCAGTGCCAACACACTGCCTGCCTCTTAGCTAACTTAAGTGCTGCTGATTGTTAAAAACTCCACATTGACACCATGAAATGTGGGAAAAGGTACAGAGCTGTGGACACCACCTCACTGTGGGAGCAAAGGGGAGCCCTGCTGGTGGAGTCTTACTGATATTCAATCCCCACAAAAAAACAGAGCTTATTCCTACTCAGAATGTAACTGATCCAAGGCTTTGCAAACTTCCTACTTAAAGATTAGAGACTGCCTGACCCTAACATGGGCCATCCCAACCGTCTCAGTGAATAATGGTGCTGATTATGGATCAAAGTCTGGTAACTCAGCTTTTCCATCAGCAAACCCACAGAGGGCTGCTTTCAGTCACCTTTCTGACCAGGGTGTAGGATTGCGCACCAGAAAGTTACCACGTCACTCACTTTCCGTGCTTGAATGTGAACTTCAGGATTCTGCCTTAAATATCCCCAGCTTAGGCATAACCCACTGCTCACTTGTTTTGAGAGCTTCTCTCCTGATTTGCTCAACACAGCAGACATAGTTATTTCCTAATTGCAGACAAGCTCCAGATGTAGGTCAGGGAGTATTTAGCTAGAGGAGGCTAATAAAACAAGTCCCCAAGTGATGGGCTTGTCTTTGTTTCCCTGACATTGCTTACTTTTGAACATCAGAGACTACGAGACTGTTTTGGTACAGGAAGTATGTTATGGCTGATGTAGCATAACAAATACTAGCTCTACATCCTTCTATTTAGGCTTCAATAATGTCAGAGGGCAGAAGTGACAATCAATGTATTTTGCATTCAGCAGAGATGACAGGCAGCTAAGAGCAATGGACAGACACAACATGGCAGAACAGAAGGTACTTGCCTGGAATAAATATCGTCTTTGCTCCAGGCCTTCAAGAAATAACATTTCCGGTTTAGATTAATTCGTAATGCACAATGTATGATTGCAGACCTTGCTTTTGTACACAGACCTGGCCTTAAACATTGTTTGAACTGGTGTTGTCAGTCCTTTCTTGATCATTAAATTTATTTCCTAAAACTTAAGAAGCGTAAATGAAAGGCAGCTTCTGAAAAACAGTATTCAACATTTTTATGGAAAGTAGGTTTCTGGCTCTGCTTTTACTAATGCACCCTTCAATCATAAATAATAAAACTGGTGAGTTCTATCTCTTTTTCAGAAAAGTTAGACGGAACTATCACCCAGTGTATACAAAATAGGGCTTCAAAGACACCTGCTCTGCAACATAATAGAAGAAATGGTGCTGAATGATGGATGGGAATCAGTTAAACTGATTTCTGGGACACGTTGTGCATTAATAAATCAGAGGCTGTGTGTTCACTGAAAGAAGCGTAGGAGGCACATTAAGAACTTTTACGGGAGTAAAGAAAAAAAAAGTTAACACTGTATTTCAAAGGAACCTACAGGAGGATTAGTACTAAAATCTTTTTATGAGCACTAGTTCTGAGCACTTGCATGAAGATCAAGAAAATAGTCAGCTCCACAGGAAATCCTGGAAGTTAATTTTTTTAGAAGACACTGCCGCATTTCACTGCATTTAATGACAACCACGCGCTATTTCTGAAGCGCTCTTGCCCAGCTCACAGCAAAGGTATTAGTTCCAACACTGATTGCTAATTCTAACACTACAAAAACACCTTCCTGCTTAGCAAGAACACAGCTTCAGAAACCAAGAGAAAAGCACTGAAACTAGAATCAAATATACACCATCATGGATCCCAAGAAGTGCCCGCTGCAACACTATATTGTGAGCAGAGAGAGAAGCCTACAAGTCCTCGTGACTTGAGTCTGCAGACAACCTCAGTGCTATCTTATCTTCACCTTCCAAGTGGCTGGCTGAACTACATTTAAAAAGGAGGAAGAAAAAAAAAGAAATAAAACTCCTCCCAACCTGAACCAAAGATTGACTCCTTGCAGCTCCCAGGGACACAGAACTTGTGTAGGCAGAGAAATTTCACCGGAAAAAGGAAAAAAAACAGATATTTTGTCTTATTCATTTACAGAACGACCCTGCTGCTAATAGCACATTGAGGGTGCTGTTAGAGGCTACAGAGCCAAATGATTAAGACAACCATAGAACAGCTATATGCTAGGGAAACAACATTTCAGTTAATAAGACAAGATGGTGCAGAAGTCTGTGAACACAGAACCACTCTTCTGTCAATAAACTCTTACCCTGTTTTCCTACTTTATTCAATTACAGACTCTTAGAATAGATGTACCACCATATAGTGGGCTTATATACCATTCAGTTAAGGTAACCTAACCATAAATACTTCCATGATTTCAGTAAATTGGAAAAAAAAACACGGTAAGTGAATACAAAATATGTCCTTCATTTACTGTCATTGTAATATAGTCGAGCTACAACACAATCTTCATTTAGGCAGCTCTAGGTGCTAGACCACTTTCAGCAATGGACATGTTATAGCACAAAGAAACACGGGTTTCTTGAAAGCACTCCTGCATCAAAAGCTTAGCATTGTTATGGTGTGTGCATTTTAATGGAGTGGATTGTGTTGTGTATTCATCCTACAGCTCATAGAAAGCTAGAGGTTAGACAGCATTCTTAAGATGAAGAGCAGGCTGTTATGAGAAAACATAAAAACATGATTTGAGACAACTAAACTAGAAATTTAGAAATATATTGTAAGGCTTATAAATAATTGAAAAGAGAATGTTCCAAAGTTTTGATGTGTCATAAAAGCTTAGTTTAGAAGGTGATGAAATTATTTCAATTAAACAGAACAAATGTCAGCCGTGAATGCCTAAGCATTTTAATGTATTCATCCTGTAAAAGTACGGTGCATGCTGAGGCATGGAGGTGGTAGGGGCTCGCACAAAGGCAAGTTATTTGTGAATATAATTTGGACTGTACAAGAAATACGTTCCCAGACTGAGGAAGAGTTTCTCAATACAAAATCTGTAAAAGCTCCAGTGTTGCAGTAGAAACACTGACTTCAGAATGACAATATACAAAGATGAGGATGCAAATGGTCCAAAGCTACTGAAACAGTTTGGTCATAGCAACAGAAAAAAAACTTCTTTAACTTGATCCTAATGCATATAAAACAGTTTTGGAACAGACTGATTCCATCGTCTTAAATGGTAGCACTCCCCACCCTGTAAAGGATACAATATTTCGTCTAACATAGGAGAAATATCTAAGTACCTAGTCAGTCCAAAGACAACATTCCCCTCAAGCAAAAACATGAACAAGGCAAAGAAGCTACGCACAAACAAATACAGTGGGTAAACCTGGTACTCAGATTATTTCCCTTTAAGAAAAAGTGACCAGAGAAAGAAAATAATCAGAAGGCAACAAGCTTTAAAGTAAAAAAAAACAACCTGCTGCTTGGGCACTTCAGAAACTATCAACTGTAGGACCCCAAAAGCACTTCAGAATTACAGGTGGTTTTGATACCATTTCTTCTTCTTTGAGCCTGATTCCCTCAACCAACCATATCATTGAACTTGATACCAGATTTATCATATTTGCTAAATAGTGAGCATACATTACATACAGGTGAGTAAACAACCTGTGATGGTGCCCAATACTCCAACCTGTGGAATCCAGAGATCCCAAGCTACAGACTGTGTCATATGCATGTATTCAGTATGCTGATGTACAATGTGCATTGTTAGTTATGATACATTTTCAATTTGGCTGCATCTAACAGCAGCACCATGGACTCAGCTGATGTTATATTACCTGTAGATGAAGGTCTTAGGAAGGTGGCTTTGTCACATTGTAGAGTGAGAACCAAAATCAGTACTTCAGGAAAGGTCTCTTTCAGGCAACTTCGTATTCTTACGCATCTTCCTGTAGGAGAGCAAATAAATGGATGATACTTGTAGCTGCTCACAGCAGTTCCTAAACACCTAAGAACAAATGGATTTGAGTTATGACAATCATATCAAACAGACAAACATACAGAAAAATATAATACAAGCTCGAAGCACTAAAGAAGAGTGTTTATTACTGGTATTTAGCTTCTCCCAGTATCTTCCAGTCATTCTATCCAGCCAAAAACCAAAGCTTCCAGATCATACAAATAAAACCTGATTCCTTTGCTCCACAGTAATAATAATGTACTGGACTATATTTCATAGAACTTATTTGTGTCCTGCAAAACAGACTTTTCCATGACTGCCTGTTGTTAATAACCTCTCATGGGCTCACGGGAAACCTCAGTTTATGGCACAGCGGGAGAAATGTCTCCAAATAATAGTTTCATTTTAAACTTCTTTGGCAATCCAGCCAGGTGCACCAACCTCACTAAGGAACAGGGATAGAGTTCCATCTAAGAGACTGTCAGATGAGTGGTAACTCACAAAGCCAAGGAAAATGGGTATTTGGTAGGTAAAATCAGGCCTGTTGGAGACTTCACATGGGACAACTGGAAATATCAAAGGCTTGTTGAAGTGCAAGACTGAGCACAGCAAACTGAGAACAGACTACAGTAATAGCACTTAGGGAATGGTGGAAGCTGTTACACAATCATTACAAACAGAAAGAAGGCAAAACACTGCAGGTATTCAGCAATTTGTAAGAAACAGCAGCCTCTGACAGGGTGTGAGCTATGTAGAAAAAGAATGATTATGGATCTTCAGGCTACAAATGAAATTCATTCCTAGGATTCAAGTGGAGAGCAAGCCAAACTTTTGTGAAGAAAACTAGGAGGAGGTCTCTTCATCACACAGAGAGAGGAACAAATTGTGATACTTAAAAAAAAACCAAAAAAGTCATGAGAAGCATAGAAAAGGGGGGAAAAAATCTTTCAATAATAATAGATGAGTCCAGAATAATCAAATGAAACACTTGGAAAATTTAGATATATGCAGCCATAAGCATAAAGCATAAGCATAAAACTACTTAAATCTGCTTTTAATTTCTATTGTAATTTTTATCTGCCCAAAATGGCTATTAGAGTTTGCTGAACAGCACAGTCATTGATATGTTGATACATGATTACACAAGGCACAATGTCATATTTGGCAATCCAAATCCTAATTAATGAACAGTCCTTGAAATAATACTAACTCGAATGATCAAAATTTAAAGTGATGAGCTTGCAGAAGGAAGCAGCATCCCATGATTTCTTTTCCACTGAACCATGAGATCTACAGGAACAAAATAGAAAATGAAAAATAAGGTTTTATGCAATCAAATTAAAGACAAAAGCAGAGAAGAAGAAAAACAATAACAGTTTCTTTATCATCCCGAGCACTGGTAGTAAGAATAACTTATTCCTCATAGCCTGGAATGTCATGGCTGAAGCTGGAATCGAGAAATCAACAAGTCACAATCAGCATCTGGTTGATGGCCAGAAGGATGCTCAACATGTATTCCGGTATTAAAGACAATCTACAAGCAGATAATAACGTTGCAGCTTGCCTTGCCTAATGGTGTCCAATGAATCCATATTTCACATCCCAGCCACACTTCTTGCACAGCCATCCTTTACATGAGGATTTCATACATTACAGAGGTAGTTAATCCGATACCAGCAGAAAGCACTTCCAGGCCTCCCATACATGCAGCAACCTATAGTAGCAGTAGCTGCATTCAACTTATAAAACTAAAACCAAGAGCCTCCTATTTCTAGGAATATATTATATGGCGAGGTACAGAGTAAATGAACAATAACTTGTATCTTTTCCTATGTATCATGGATTTAAGTTTTAACGAGAGCGGAAAAAAAAAACCAACCACTTTTATAGAGGATTTTACTAAGATGAGTGACACTGTTCTAATTACATTGAATAATCTTGAACCAAAGAATTTTTTCCATTTCATGCCTTTAATGGATTTAAAGAAAATAAAAAATAAAAAAGAAAGAAAAAAAGAAACCCACAAATTACCTTAAGAACTGAATAGTTCTGACGATTAACAATATTTAACCAGAAAAATACTTCAAAGACATTAAGCATCTTTCCAAAATCCCATTCACCCAGCCAACAGGAACAAACAGGTTGGTTCTGCAGAACAACTAGCAAGGATATGGCCTGATGTATTAGGCGGCACGAACTCACGGGATGTAACGCGATAGGCCTCCCCGTGCTCGGTAATGTATATGTATGAGGCTGAAATTGGAGCCCTATATAAGGGTCTCACACGGTTCATTAAACGCCATTTTACAGCTCACCATATTGGTGTGATCAGCGTGTAACTTGGTCATGGGGCCGTCAGATGCACATTCTCAATGATGGACGTAGTTCTTTAGGTTACCTTACACAAGGCAACAATTGGTGCCCCGTGTGAGGACGTCCTGAGAGTGAGTGTGCGACGGCTAACCGCGAGACGGACGCGAATCCTACGGTTAGATCCCGTGGAAGCGCCGGAGGGGCGATATATTGACTGCAGCTACTGATTATCCTGCGGTAAGACCGTGGAAGACCGTGGGACTTTGGGCCCGGGTATATATACAAAGGGTGCGAGGACATACGGTGTCGAGCACCAGAAAAAACATGGATTCCGTCACAAAGGTACTATTACGGGTTTGTAAAACCCACTGCGGTAGGAATGCTCCTTCTAAGAAGGAGATTGTTGCCGTTATTACTTTTTTGCAGGAAGCGGAGCTTTCACCCTCCCCTTGTAATTTGCTCGATTCGGAGCGGTGGGAATCTTTCACCGCTGCCCTGCTCCTAAGAGCAACAAACGATTATAAGGCGGAGGAGTTAAAAACCTGGGTTTTGGTCCTGGGTGCGCTTAAAGCGGCTAAGGAGGAGAAAAAGATCCAGGCAGTCGCGAATGGGGTTTTTGGGGTGGGTTCCGGGACGTCTGGGGTCCCGGAGGGTGCGGAGGAACCGCTCCCTTGCGGCGACTCCGTACCCAAGATGGCGCCGACCACGCCGGCCGTTTTCACAATGGCCATGGCGGCGCCCGAAACAACTCCGGAAGGGATGGCGGAAGTTGCCTCATCTGGGGAGGCGCCGCCATATTATCCCCGCCTATACCCCTGTTTGCAGAGCTTTCGTTCACCTGAGGGGGGTGGGTCCTGTCCAAGGGAGGGAGAGTCATGGGGGGAGGCGCGCCGTGGAGGCGTTAAGCCACCCCTAGACCCGTCCCCGGAGGAGGGACCTCATTCCCCGAAAGGGGAGGAACGAAAGGTACTGCCTGCCCCTACCCCTTTGGTTTCGCCTCCCGAGGAGGGGGAGGAGAAAGGGGAGGAACAAAAGGTACTGTCTGCCTTCACCCCGTCGGTTTCGTCTCCCGCGAAGGGGGAGGAGAAAGGGGAGGAACGGAAGGAATTGCCTGTCCCCACCCAGTCGGTCGTGGTTCCCCGGAGGAGGGGGGAGAAGTGGGAGGAGCGAGAGATATCGCGTAAGCCCACTGATTGGACTGACATTTGCGATACAATGCGAGAGGTGGGGCTCAAGGAGCGGGACTGGGCGGTGTTCCCAATTGTAGTCAAACAGGAGGGACCGGTTTGGGTACCTTTGGAAGCAAAAGCAGTTGCTCGGTTTATAGAGGCGATTGACAAAAAGGGATTGAGATCCCCGATGACAGATGTGCCTTTGAGGCTCTCGTAGCCCCAGGTCCCCTACTCCCATATGATATTGAAAGCCTTATGAGAGTAGCCCTCGAACCAGTACAGTTTACTGTGTGGAAGGAGGAGTGGATAATACAACTCAAAGCTGTTTTAGCACAGGCTGCGCGCGATCCACAGCATCCAGCAAATGGGAAGGAGGGAGATCCAAAAACTGATTTAATGAGGCTTTCAGGTTCATCTGCGGATTTGGCTGGATCTGCAGAGAGGCAGCTTAGGGACCTCCGCCCAGGAGAGCTGCTTGCCACCACGGGGGCAGCTACCTCTGCTTTTATACACTTTATAAGAAAAGCAGAGCCTGTAGCCCCGTGGTCAGAGATTATGCAGGGTCCCTCAGAGTCATTCTCTGAGTTTGCCAATCGATTGATATGGGCAGTAGAAGGATCGGAACTGCCTAAGGAAGCGCTGACTTCTGTTATAAAGGATTGCCTGAAGCAAAAGGCTCATAAAAGTGACTCTTCAGAAAAAGGAAAAAGAACAGATAAAGAACTGCTGCTAGTACCAACGAGAAGGACATCTGTTGTATCACTTGCTGTGTGTCTTTGTGTAATTGCATTCATTACCGGGGGAGAGGGTACTCACTTAACATCACAACCAGAAAATATTTGGGTTACATGGTCTAATCGAACTGGGCAGAAAGATTTCTGCCTTAGCCTGCAGTCAGCCACATCACCGTTTAGAACATGCCTTATAGGTGTACCCAGGTGGGACCCAAAGGAGTTTAACGGATATGTGCATAAGAACAACTGCAAGAGAGATGCAGTGGACAAAGTTTTCTTTATGAAAGCATTTGAGTCTAAATTCACTGACTGGGCCAGAATGTCTGCATGTTTTATTAGATCCTTGAACACCTCCTTGCCCTGGGATCCACCAGAGTTGCAGCTTCTTGGATCCCAATCGGTTGGTAACGTAACATGGAATAAGAACTCTCAAAAGTGGGAACGCCCGGTTAGATGTTTGTATTTTTCGGGTTTTAGGACACCGGGTCAACTGTCCAATCGCAGGGTATGGGAAGGCCTACTCGGGAATGGGGCACCATTCTCGGGAACAACTGGGTCGGAACCCTTTACTTTACTTAACCCCATTCAATTTGACATATATAGCTTGTCAGGGGCATATTGTGGTTTCTCAGCTGAAAGGGTGGAGGGATTCTCCCATCCCTGCTCCGGGGATGGCTCCAAGAATGGATTTGCAGACCAATGCATAAAGCAGGGTGGGAGGTGGCTCTCTTACAATCAGAAGTATGTGGTACGTCATCCTAACGGGTCCACCTATAATCTCTCATGCTACTGGGGCCCTGACGATCTGGCATGTTCTGGTTGTTGTTCTCGAAAAGAACCTTTAGCTGGGGAAGGAATAAACTGCAATGGTACAGCCAAGGCCCTTCCTAAGGACATATTTTTGATATGTGGGGATAGAGCTTGGCAAGGGATACCAAAGAATCCAGTTGGGGGGCCGTGTTATTTGGGAAAGCTGACCTTGTTGGCTCCCAATCACACTGCAATGATAAGTGTTATGAAAAAGATCGATCGAGCTCGACGCCAGAAAAGGTCAATAAAAACATTGGACCAGGATTGTAGTGATGAGGTTCAGCTGTGGGGTCCCACAGCTAGAATCTTTGCATCCGTCTTAGCTCCGGGAGTAGCTTCAGCCCAGGCCCTAAGAGAAATTGAGAGATTGGCATGCTGGTCCGTGAAGCAAGCTAATGTCACCACAGCAGTCCTGTCGGAACTCCTGATGGACGTTAACAACATCAGACACGCTGTTCTTCAAAATAGAGCTGCAATTGACTTTCTGCTGCTTGCTCGAGGGCACGGGTGCAAGGACTTTGAAGGGATGTGTTGTTTCAATCTGAGCAACCACAGCGATTCGATACATAGGAAGTTGGAATGGATGCAAGAACACACGAAGAAGATCGCAATAGATGATGCATTCGGAAGCTGGTTGGAGGGACTGTTTGGTAATCTGGGCCCATGGCTTAAGCAGTTTCTCAAAGTATTAATCATAGGTATTTTATTCTTTTTAGCTTTAATGATTTGCTTACCTTGTTTGTTTCAATGTGTCCAGGGTTGTTTACAGCGTATGATAGAAAGAATGTTTAACGAAAAAATGGAGTACCAACGGGTATATGATAAACTTTGAGAAGAAGGAACTGTATAAACCCAAGATGCCTTGGATATAATCATTAGAAAACTACTGATGTTATTAGATATTGCACTACCTACCTCTGTAGCTTGTCTACCTCACTTTTTAGATAACTTATTAAGTTTAAATTATAGAGACTAACATTTTTATATTAGGATTAAGGATTAGCGTTCGGGATGTAACGGGGCATACTTTATCGAGTATGGAGAGGGGGAAATGATGTATTAGGCGGCACGAACTCACGGGATGTAACGCGATAGGCCTCCCCGTGCTCGGTAATGTATATGTATGAGGCTGAAATTGGAGCCCTATATAAGGGTCTCACACGGTTCATTAAACGCCATTTTACAGCTCACCATATTGGTGTGATCAGCGTGTAACTTGGTCATGGGGCCGTCAGATGCACATTCTCAATGATGGACGTAGTTCTTTAGGTTACCTTACACAAGGCAACAATGGCCTGCCTCACTGATTTCCACAGCAAAGCTGACTTATCCCAAGGAAGACAGTGAAATGGCATCTGAACTCCTTACAGAAATGTGAAGGAGAACTCTACGGGTGATTTTAAGGAACTCATCTGAGTTCAGACTCCTTCCACAGCATCCTGCTGAAGACCAAGGAGATTTTTTTGCCTAAGGCCCTGAAGCCAGCTGCTGTGACAGCCTGTGCAATGGGGCAAAGACATATCTGATTGCTCTGGATCTGGATCTTCAGGATGTTAGGTCTCACAAAAACTGCTCAGTTGCCTTTTTCAAGGGGCAGGAAAACCCATAGGAATGATACCAAAGCTTTGGTCAGTTACCTTGACATTTCCTATAATACAAGCAAGGTTAAAAAAAAAAATAACAGGAAAAAAAAAAATTTACAGAAATCTAACATTTGCCTTGTTTCTAATGTTGAAGGACAAATGAACAAAAATAGAAGTGTGGTTTTCTCTTTAATCTTCTCATTTGAGGACCAGACCTAAGAGGTTTCTCACTCTATTCTGCAGTTTTAGACGAGACAACCCTGTGATGAAGGCTCTGCTCTTTGAAGAATCCTTCAGACCTCACATTCTCAGAGGAGAATACAGACAGAGGGACACATTTGCTACAAAATCCTCCCCCTTCTGCATGGCACTCCAGCTACTTTCAGATCTTGGTCCTTTTCTCAACCTTTGGGAATGCCCTATTTAGCTTCAATAAGGATGCAGTTTGGGTAGTATTTCCTCACTACCATCTTCTCCCCTCCTCTACTGAGTGCCCCAATTTCACTGAACATGCTTGAAGTATAGATGTCTCTGTGAGAAAGTTATTAAAAAAAAACCAAACCAAATCACATTATATCCACAGTCAGGTCACAGACTGAAGAGGTAAGATCTGGACTAGAAGCACTGCTGACTTCCTAAATCAGTTTCACAAACCACACCAAGCATTCCACTGCTCTGCGCCAGCCACCCAAAAAATAAACTGAGGAGGGAAAAGAGAAATAAAGATAAGGCGTGATCACCACGAAGAGGAGAACTGTACACTCAGACAGAGAGCGCCTCTACAGTGACACAGGTTCATGCAGATAAATGCATTTCCTCAGCACTTCAATAGAGATCAATAGCAATCCCTTGAGATAAACACCGCAAACAATATGCCACCACGGGAATAAATCAGAAGATTAGAAGCAGAAAGGATTATTTATGTAAAAGAGCTGCATTGCGTTTATTCCTTGGTTTGTGCAGCAGGTTTCTGAACGTCTCTGAGGAATTCTAAACTGTTCACTTAAGGACTGCTCATTACTTATAGCACTGAAAGGCAGCCACCCCAGGCCCGCTCTCTAGCCTCCACTAGCAATAGAGCCAGCATTGTTATCGTACATTGTGCTTTCCTTGAAGATGTGGCCATGGTTTTCAGATTATACAAAGAAAAGTCTCAGTCCTTTATTGCATAAGGAGAAACATGAATGCACCCTTATGCCAAAAAACTTGATAGCTACAGGACTGACAGCTGGTGTGAGAGCATGATGACACCACTCACTCACCACCTCCCCTCCAGTTGTTTCACCAAATACGACAGTCTTAGCAGACCCTGGCCTGTAGCCTTGGTAGAGGCAGATTTGTCCAGGACAGGTTTATGCAAGATCAGGTATTTCCACTGGATGTAAGACACTTTCAAGCTGGCATCTAAGAAACGCATCCTATGGAGAGAGTTTATCAGGGCTCCTAAAAGCAGTTTACAGTAATGGAAAACCAGTTCCTTAAAAGACAATAAAATAAAATAAAATAAAATAAAATAAAATAAAATAAAATAAAATAAAATAAAATAAAATAAAATAAAATAAAATAAAATAAAATAAAAATAGAAATAGGAAGAAATCACACACAGCACAAGTGTTCCTCATGAAAGGTGCTAAGCCTTTGCAGTGCTGCAAGGAGTGCTGTTTCGTACAGTCCTGTTTTTAATTCAATTATCTCAAGCTCTGCTGGAGGTAAGGAAATGCTGTTTTGACACAAAGGCTTTGACTTCATATGGCATACAAGGCTAGAGATGGTAATGTTGGGCCTTCAGAAAGCTTCAACTAAAGTCACAAAATTCAATGAAAAATAGTATGGATTTTCCTTTTTGATAGGCGCAAGGATTATCTTCCATCACTAGAAAAAGCTATAAAGTTATATTCTGTGAGAATACCTTGAATTGATATTTCAAAGGGCTTCTTTTGAAAGAATGATTTATAGATCACAAAGATCAATTGGTCTTTTATCAAAGAAAATGGATTCCTTTTCTGAACCACAAAGAAAAGAATAATGGCATCCTAGACCATATTTTTGAAAGTTGTGTACAGCCAAGAAGACAATAGCTACAGCAGGTTACCACTTTACAGCAATGCGAACAACTCACTAATTACAGATGAAGTCCTTACGGTGCTTTGTGGAAGCCAGAAAGCAAAAGTTATAGTGCAGGAAAATTCACACTGAGAGTTATCTTACTCACTCAGCACATATTAAAAATTACATGGAGGTTTTCACTAATAAGTGCATATGACATAATAGAAAAATGGATACAAGTGTGCCAGTGTGCACACTTCATATCTTACCAGAACTCAAAACATGCATTTATGTTAAAGCATGCTCCCTGTATGAATTTTAAGTTACCTACTTCTTGACCACATCCCCTCCTCAGCTCAGCAATGAAATTCCTATCAAGTTTTTATTTGGATAGCCTGGATAGACAGGCTTTCCAAAATTATTTTCAGTGCTCAATGTGGTGGTACAGTTGATCTATTTCCATCATTTCATGCGCATCTGCTAAAGCATTACTCATCACAGCAGACATGAGATTCCCCCATTAGTTTCCTATAGAATGTTCCTCCAACCCACCAAGCCCCAACCTTTTTCTGAAGCTCATGAGCTCACAGAACAGTCTAACCTGACTTGCGGAATCAAACTCTATAATTCAGAGATGGGTTCTAAAGCAGGTATGTTTATTCCAGCGTTGCGCAGCGCCGGGTGCAAGGGGGATAGCTCCACCAAACTTGCACACCGTAAGGAGAAAAGTGTGTTGCAGATATAGGTTAAGCTAATACATAATCAATAGTCTCCTCCTCAGTTTGATTACATATTCATTACATTCCCTATGGCCCCGTTCCCCGTAACCCCATTCCCTCATTCCCCCCGACCCCATTCCCTGCGACCCTTGCCGTTGTTTTGGGGTGAAATTCTTCTTCTGTTTTCTTCTTGGTGTTATCTGCTGGTACCATTCTCCCACGTAAGCATCGTCTTGCCCGGGGGTATCTAATCCTTCTTCTTGTCAGAGGTCTCTGGACAGTTTCTTCTTATCTTTATTGCCCTCTTCTCTGGTTTCCTTTTGACTAAGTGTCTGTAATTCCCCTTTTCCCTGCCCTTTTAAATGTAAACTATCTACAGTTACCCTTTGTCTTGGTTTCTGTTAAGTTCCCCTTTCCCTTTCTATAGCAAAGTGTTACCTTACCACTATTTTGAGGCTTTGCTCATTCTTCAATTCCCCCCTTTTCTTTAATCTAGCAGGCTTTTACCTGCTAGATTCTTAATGGGTCTCAAAATAGGCTCCGCTCTCTACCTTTTGTCTCATCTCATATCTCTTCCAAACCTCGTATTCCCTTCCGGTACCTTGGTACAAGCACATAGAGCACTTTACTACTATACAGGTATAACTTATTAACAGCACCAAGATGGCTATAATGATTCCGACCAAAAAGAGCTGCTTTACCCATCCTAAATTTGGTAACCAGCTAGTGAGTGTATCCCACAATCCTTTTTCCCAGCCTATGTTATCCTGACTTGCCTTGTGCAACACCTTTGTTTGTTCCCAAATTTTCCTCAAGTCGGTTTCAATTCTTAGGTCTTTGTTTAGGTACACACAGCAGCTCTGATTTATTATTGTGCATACCCCCCCTTCTTTGGCTGTTAATATATCCAGTGCCATCCTGTTTTGAATCACCACCTTGGATAAGGAGGATACCTCTTCTTGGATTGCTCGTAATGCATCTGTTGTGGCATTTTCTACTATTTCTAAAGTAGCTGAGATATTCACAATTGCCTGTTCTAGTTGTGTCACCCCTAGAGATGGAATGAGAATTCTTAAGAAGCTATGAAAGCCTGTGCTGTGCACTAAGGGATTGTATGTGCGCCTAGTTCGAATCCAGGGAGTTCTTAAAAGTCCTCGTGGGGTGTCTTCGTGTACTGTAGTTTGAGGTACCAAATATCCTACAGTACATGTCCCTGTCCAATTTATAGGTAATGCTTTTCAAGCATGCCCATCCCCACACAGCTACCAATACCCATTTGGTAATTTACATGGCTTGGGCATCTTTTCTTGGTAGGCAAATGATGTAGCCATCCTTGCAATTCCGAGAATATTCTTATCTGAGACCCAGTATGATGCCTCATCTGTTCTAGGGTCGCATCCCGTGCCTTGTGCCCATTTCCCAATTCTAACAATCCCTGTTACTATTCCTGAATTCCCATATTCCCAACTACACCCTATGCCCGTTAAGTTTTGCCATCCCACCCCCACCCCCTTATCAAATTTTCTATCTACAAAGATTGACCTAGTAGAATCTAAGATTAGCAACTCAAACCTAGGACCTTTCTGTGGTTTGTCTTGTTTGTCTTCTAGACCAAACTTACATTTCCCATATTCCACCCAGCTTGCAATTGTCCAGTTTAGTGTTGCCACCCCATACATAGGCACTCTTCCCTCTCCTCTAGGGAGGGCCGTGCATATCCAGCAAGATTTATTGAAAGCCTGGCCAATTTTCTCAGTCATTTTCAGGTAGCTGTTCCCATGCCAGGCTACGACTGTTGTCACGGTCATGCTAAAAATTACCAAGCTGTTATACATGTTTTTGGATTTTGATCTTCTGTTACCTCGATCTGGTAACCTGGAAAGTCAAGTCCCTTTGTGAATGTGTATCGACGGCCCCGACCAAGTCACAGCTATTTGTTACACCATTATGGTGAGCGGTAAAATGGCCTTTATTGGAATGTGAGGGTCCCTTATATAGGTATCCAGTTTCATCCTTACCTTTTTTACATATGCATGACCCAGCAGGGGAGGGCCTATCACGTTACATCCCGAGGGTCCGATTTCGCCTAATACAACATCTCCCTCTCCCCATGCTTAACAAAACCATGCCCCGTTACAACGCAAGCTCCAATCCTAATCCTAGTATATAAAAGTGTTAGTACTTATATAAATTTTTGTGGTGAGTTATTTAAAAAGTGACGTAAACATGCAGAGGTATGTGGTGCAGTGTGTAATAATGTTAGTGGTTCTGTATTTAGTATTTTCAAGGCATCTTGGGCTATATTATACAGTTCATCCTTCTGCTCAAAGCTTCTCATATATCTGCTGGAACTCCATTTTCTCATTCAAAGTCCTTGCACCTGTGCCTCTTGAGCCAGCAGCAGGAAATCTATTGCAGCTCTATTCTCTGTGACCTTCCCGCTCCCCAAGGACACGTATCTTGTCATTCAGGAGACGGTTGGCCCTTTCCACAATGCTTGTCCCTGGGAATTCCCAGGGATGCCTGTCGAGTGAGATATTCCCCAATGCTCCTTGAGTAGATCTCGAGATGAAGCACGTGCCATTGTCTGTCTCGATGTGTCGCAGCACACCAAGGACCACGATGGCAGTGGCCCAGTGTCGCTGAGCTGCAGGGGACTTAAATGTTAACATAATCATCATCCAATCAAAACCTTCACTGATAATACACTAAACAGAAGATTACATGTAACGTCATAATTTTTTGAGTTGACATATACACACTCATTCAAGCATTCATTTTAGACAATTCTATAAATGAAAATTTCTAAGCTAATGTATTATTACTTATCGATAACTATGAGGTGGCAAACCACCAAAAGGAGAGAGAAAAGGAACACAGTAGTGATGGATGCGATAGGCAGTGCCTGCAGGGCGTCCCCTGCTTCAAAATGCACTTTGCCTTTCTCACCCATCACAGACTCTCTCCTGTGCAGGGCTTTTTTCACATGTGCTCCATACATGCATGGCCAGTGCATGATACAGAGCCCAGATGAAACACCTGTTCTTAAAAGATAACAAACCACTATATTAGATCTCTCTACAATACAAACTACTCAGAAAAGTTATTGACAGCTATAGTCACTTATTTCTATTGTTACAAAAATCATCTATGGGTAGTATAGTAATTCTTGATGCAGTATAGAGTGAGATGCACCTGAAACTGTCAGAAAACAAATATCTTTGCACTGCTGTGTGCACATTGCATTCAGCCCACTACGGGCAAAACTCATCCTGGGATCTTCAGATCCTGCTCTAGTACGGCTGCCACCATTCCATCCAGCTCCACCACCACAATTCCCCCTCCATACAATTTCCAAGCTCCATCAACAAATTTGTCCAAGTTCCCTAAATGTGTATATTATTGGGAGAAAATGAAGGCATTCTTGCTCCGACTAGCAAGAGATCTTCAGAGGTTAAACAGCACTGCAGACAAAGAGGGAGAAAACTTTGTCTGTAATACGGATCCCAGAAGGGGAAGTGATTAACACTGAACCAGGGGCACGAGCACTCAGAATGCTTTGCTTTTGTCCCCATTCAGAAGTAACGATTTGTTTACTTTCACAAGCGGCGGAGCCGAGGGGCGGGGGGTAAGCAGTGAGGGGGGGGGCAGCGCGGGGGTTTGCATTCTCTTGCTGGCACTTAAACTTCTCTGGCTAGAGCAGGTCACATTCAATATTTTAACTCACTGTTCTTCTGTAACCTTTTTCCCGTTTTTTTTTTTTTTTTTTTTTTTTTTTTTCACAATTCCACTACTCGAACCCTCAATTACACTTCCATGTAACATTAATAATTCCACTTCCATATAGCATTCATGTTTACACATCCCTATAACATTAACAGTTCCATACACCATTTGCATTTATACTTTCACATACCATAAACATTTAACAATCACAAAGACAGTGACAATAATCAATACAGTTTATCCTAAGCATTCTTCCTCTCCTCCAAGTTGTCAGCAGGAGTTTAACCGACTCCAACTCGGGCTGCCGTGGCTTGCTCGTCAGCTGGTCTTGTTTCTGCTTCAGAGGCTCCACTCGAGCCCGGGGCCCCCTGACCGGGCCCCCAATTAACGATAAAAAGGAATGCCTCCCTTATCTTTGACCAATCCGAGATTTGGTCGCTCTTGTTCTCCCCTCTCCCTCCCCCCAGGTAGAGCTGGACCAGCAGGGTTATGATGACTAGGAACGCCTCCGCCTCCGCCCCCGTTGATGAGGATTGGCTTCCATCTTGGTTAGTCCTATCCACCCCGCCCCACGGGGCGGAGCCACACCCACAACCCATCCCATCTCGAGGAAAGGACCCATCCTCCCGCCCCTGCTCACTCCCCTTCCCCACCCCCAAGGATGGGCGAAGGAGTGCAGAAGATACCGGTTGCTTTGGATACCGATATGGGGCCTCAGAGGAAGGCTTCTCCTGGTCAAGAGATAAGGATGTGGAATGTGTGGAATGCTGCTGGACGGGGCCGTCTGCTTGTTGTTCAGCCGGAGTGATGGGTGCGGTCTGGATGGCTCCCGCCACCTTGTCTTTGTCTTTCAAATCCTCACATCTGCAAGAGAAAAAGCCTCCCGACCCACATTCCGCCGTCCCAACCTGAGTTTCAGTCTTCCCCTCTTTCCGAGCCGTTTTCAATGCCCGTAGCACCAATGCCCACGTTTTGAGCTCAAAAGCTTTTTGCTCATTCATTGCGCGCTCAAAGAGCGAAAAAGTTAAAGAGTCCCACTTATTGTGATCCAAAATCACCCGAGGAGAGGAAAGCTCCCTCTCCTTTTCAAGACAACTGATGACGACTGCAATGTCCTTCTTAGAAGGCGTAGCTTTCCTACCATAGTAGGTTTTACAAAGTTGCAATACTACTCTAATGACGGAATACATTTACCCAGAGACCTGAAGTCTTCCTGGTCTTCTACGAACTATCGGCCGTAGGATAGGCGCAGCGCTGCATTCCCCTTTGCACCCCACCGAGAGTGCTTCCACGGGCTCGAACCGTGGATACCGCGTCCGTCAGCGCGGTTTTAGCCGTCGCACACTCACCTCCAGGACTTTGCCTCACACGGGGCACCATTTGTTACCTCGATCTGGTAACCTGGAAAGTCAAGTCCCTTTGTGAATGTGTATCGACGGCCCCGACCAAGTCACAGCTATTTGTTACACCATTATGGTGAGCGGTAAAATGGCCTTTATTGGAATGTGAGGGTCCCTTATATAGGTATCCAGTTTCATCCTTACCTTTTTTACATATGCATGACCCAGCAGGGGAGGGCCTATCACGTTACATCCCGAGGGTCCGATTTCGCCTAATACAACAATCTTCAGTGGTCCTTCCTCTTTCACCGTCCACTGTTGTCTGGGAGCTTTCTTCAGGCGGGTGTGGTGTATCCAAGGCGTCAGTCCTTTCACCTTTGCTGCCGTGTGGGTGGTCAGGAGCACTTGGTAGGGCCCACTCCACTTTGGTTCCAGAGGTGAATCGTCTGGAATTAAAGAATGCATTTCCACCGGGTCTTCCCTTGCTGCTCGTTTTGCCTCTCGATCTGCAAAAGCATTTCCTACTTCTTCCGGCATCTTTCCTTTCTGGTGTGCTCTGCAATGCATAATAGCCACCTTTCTTGATCTATGAACTGCTTCCAGGAGCTTTAAAATTTCCTCGGCATGCTTAATGCCCTTTCCTTGTGTTGATAATAGTCCTCTCTCCTTCCATATTGCTCCATGGGCATGTACCACACTAAAAGCATACTTTGAATCTGTCCATATGTTGATTCTCTTTCCCTCTGCCAGCTCTGATGCTTGAGTTAGAGCTATGATTTCTGCCTTTTGTGCAGAGGTATTTGGGGTCAAGGCTTTTGATTCTATTACCTTGTTTGTAGTTGTCACAGCATAGCCTGCTTTGCGTACCCCCTGCAGCACAAAGCTGCTACCGTCAGTATACCAAGAGTCCTCAGCATCTTCTAGTGGTTCTTCTTTCAGGTCTGGTCGGCTGCAACACACCGCATCAATGGTTTCCAGGCAATCATGCAGTACTGGTTCTCCCGAGGTTCCACAGAAGTCCATAGTTATGGATCCAGAGTCGACACCAGCCTGTCATTCCCAGGAATGTGCGCAGCTCCTTTGCAGTCCGGGGCTCGGGGGTCTGACAAATGGCTTCCTTCCTCGCTGTTCCCAGCATCCTTAGTCCTGCTGTGATTTCGTAGCCCAAATAGACTACTTGTCGTTTCGCCACCTGGGCCTTCTGTGGGGAGACTCGATACCCATTAAGCCCCAGAAAATTCAGTAGACTGATAGTCCATGTTACACACTCTTCTTCCGTTTCAGTAGCTATTAATAGATCATCTACATACTGTAACAGAACTCCTTTCTAAGAGGCGTTCCCATTGTTCCAAATCCTTGGCTAGCTGATTCCCAAAAATAGTTGGGCTATTCTTGAACCCTTGGGGAAGCACTGTCCATGTCAGTTGTGTTTTTCTGCCGGATTTAGGGTTCTCCCACTCAAATGCAAATAATAGCTGACTCTCTGGACTTAGGGGTAAGCAGAAGAATGCATCCTTTAGATCCAGTACTGTAAACCAAGCCAATTCACTAGATAGTTTTGTAAGCAGTGTATATGGGTTTGCTACCAGGGGATATAAATCTTCTACTATTTTATTGATTGCTCTCAGATCCTGTACTATACGGTAGTTCCCGTCTGGTTTCCTAATTGGGAGTATCGGGGTATTGTATTTAGATTCACATTCCACTAATAACCCATGTCTCATGAATTTATCAATTAATGGTTGTGCTCCCTCTCTATCTTCTATCCTTAGGGGGTATTGTTTAATTCGTGGGGGTTGAGCTCCTTGCTTTATATTAATTACCACAGGAGGGGCGTTTTTTGCACGCCCTGGGGTTTCTGTTGCCCATACCCCTGGATAGACCTGATTACTGATTTCTTCGGGCATCCCTGTGTTTTCAGGAGTTGAGTTCGTTGTAATCAGTGCTAGTCTCAGTACCTCAATTAAAGAATCATCCCTTACTTTAAACCGCATCTTTCCTGCCTCAAATTTTATTTCTGCCCCTAATAATTCTAAGAGATCCCGTCCTAAGAGGTGATGTGGTGAGTCAAGTAGGTATAAAAATCGATGTATCCCTACCTGCTTCCCCAATTTATATTTCAGAGGTTTAAGGAAGTAAGCCTTTTCGGGTTGACCAGTGGCCCCTTTTACAGTCATAAATTCTTTACTTAATCGAGTTAATTCTTCATTTAGTACTGAACAAGCCGCACCAGTATCTATTAAAAATTCTACACTCTTTTGTTTCTTCCCTAGCTTTATCTTAACCAGTGAATCCGCCAGGGTAGACTCGCCCAGTTCCAGTCAATCCTCCTTTACGGGGGCTTGGAACTTAGTCCATGCCCCCCTTTTCTGTTTTCTCAGTGGGCATTCATTTTTCCAATGTCCTTTTTTCCGGCAGATGGCACATTGGTCCTTTTCCAGGGGCTTTCTTGTTCTGCACATTTCACCCCTCCCTGTCCCTTGCAAAGCTGCAATCAGTATCTGTCTGTCCTTTTTCCTATCTTCCTCCTCCCGATTGCTAAACACTCTCCAAGCTACTTCTAGCAAACTTTCCAAATTTCTATTGGCCGTTGCTGGTAATTTTTGTAGCTTCTTTCTTATATCCCCTGCAGACTGCCCTGTGAATAGTGACACCAACTGATGAATACCTTCCTCTGAATTTGGATCCAGGGAGGTATGTTTTCTCATTACATTCCTCAGCCTTTCAAGGAATTCTGAGGGAGTTTCCTGGGGACCCTGTTTCATTTCAAATAATTTAGACCAGTTCACTGTTCTGGGGATAGCTCTTTCTACTCCCTTTATTACCCATTCTTGGTATCTCTCCAAAAGCTCCCTCCCATGATCTGTATTTGGGTCCCAGCAAGGGTTTCGTAATGGGAAATAGTCTTCAATATCTTCATCTGTTCCTCGCAAACTATCCTCAAGCAGGGTTTGTGCTGTTCTTAGAACCAGT
Organism: Coturnix japonica; assembly: GCF_054131305.1. NCBI lineage: Eukaryota > Metazoa > Chordata > Aves > Galliformes > Phasianidae > Coturnix > Coturnix japonica. The sequence continues at coordinate 2,751,476 of NW_028188948.1, read as the reverse complement.
TGTTTTTCTGTTTCAGTCAGTTGATCTAACAGCAACTGAATATCATTCCAGTCTGGTTCAGATTGTCTAACTAAAAACTGCATTTGTCTTGCTACCTTTGATGGGTCATCTCGGTAGTTTTTACAAACCTCCTTTCAAGATTCTAAGTCAAATGAAGAGAACGGAACTTTAACATTGTACCCCCCTCTGGACGTACCACTTCCCTCAACGGAGCTATTGTTAACGGCTGCTGGCTTCGGGTACGTGAGGCTACTGGGGAGGCAGGAGGCTCAGGGGGAGAAGGGAGGGCCGGGGGTGAAGGGGGTGAAGGAGGATTAGAATCCTCAAGAGAAGGCATTTCTTGATCTAGTGGGATTTCCTCATTTCTCACCCTTATTGCCCACTGAACCTGGAGATATTCCGACAATTCTTCAGGCTCCCTAACCTTGCCTGTCTTTGTGCACTGCTGTCCGATACTACAGGATGAGCAGCAGCGTTTTATTTTACTTTCTTTTGCCTTCCGCCGTACTTTTTCTATAGTTAGTACAAAAGGATCTTGTGGCGGTCCCATTCCACACTCTTTCTGCCATTCCGGGTGGTTGCGGAGGGTGAAGAACATATCTGCATATGCTACCTCCTCCCACTTATTTTCTCTCCTCAGAAACAACATAAGCTGCAAGATTGTATTATATTTTACTGTTCCATTTAGAGGCCATTTCTCCCCTTCCTCCAGCTTATACACCAACCACCATTGATTATAATATTTAATCAAGTTTTTCCGACTCAGGGTTCCTCTTGATTTCCCAGCAATATCTCGCCAGTGTGCCAGTATACAACCCAGGGGTGTGCACTCAGGGACCTCTTTGCTCTGTGATTTCCCCATCGTAACTTAATATAAACAACCGTATTCTTTTATAAGTAAAACCACTTCTGACACAACAGTATCGTTATGACTTATGACCACGTACTTTACAACAACCGGTAACTAATAATACAAAATAAACACGTATTAAAACAAAGACAAACAAGTATTGGTGACAGCTTTCGCTTCATCCGTCCCCGGCCGTTTCCCTCGCGGGAGGACGGAACCGCGGGTCGGGACTCCGCACTTGCCTCGCAGCTGTGCTGCGTCTCACTCACACCACACTCACACGACAATTCAGAATTACAGAATTTAAAAAAACAGAATTACAATATATCATTTGTTAAGCTTAACCAAAGATGTTAAGAACACTGGTGCTAGTTGTTGACTTAGGTCACCTATATAGACAGCGCTGTACGATACCAATTATCCCAGGATTACCCAAATCACCCTGTACAAGAGAGCAGACAAGCTCTGCCCTATTAGCAATCACCTGAGGGTGACCAATAGCTCTTTTACCATGAGTACGACTTACTGACCCCTTTGTAGGCACTCCCTAGGGAGGCCTCATAACCAAGCCGGCAACCTAACCTAACCCGTGAGCTCACGTCCCTTGGGGGGGAGCACGCTGACTCCTCTCTGCCCTGTGTAGGATGTCTCCTCATGACTTACGGGTGCCCCGTTTCCCAGTTTCACATACCTGGTCCACCGATAGATGGTTCTTGTCTGCTCCTGCAGTAATCAGAAGAGGGAGGGGAGTCCTTCCGAGAAATCTCGGGGCACTTCAAAGGCGTTCCCCTTCTCAGCCGGTCCTGCAGCCGAGCAGAGGAGGTCCCATCTGGGGTGCCAAATTGACTTGCAGAATCAAACTCCATAACCATGAAGTAGTTACAAAGCAGGTATGTTTAATGAGTGATGCGCACACACCCTGGTGCAAGGGGGAGAGCTGGTCCAAACTTGCACACCGTCAGGAGAAAGCATGCAACAGATATAGGCTGAACTAATACATCATCAATAGTTTGCAGGAATTGGGATACATATTCATTACATTCCTGAGACCCCATTAGCATGCAGTCCCTCCCCCCTTGCACATGCGCAGTGAGTTGTGGTGGTGGTTGTGGGATGAAGGCTCATCATCTTCCTCACTGTAAACTTTCGACCCTTCAGGAAGGGCACCCCCCAAACTGGTTCCAGTTGCTCTGTGGACATCTAATCACCACACTGTTCTTGGGCTGTTCCACCCTGATCTTCATGGCCTTCATCCCCTTGTTTTCTCAAGCTTAGTGTCTGCAATTCCCCCTCTCTCTGCTCCCCCTTAACATAAACTATCTGTAACTACCCTTTGCCTTAGTGAGGCCCCCTTTCCCTTTCTGTAGCAAAGTGTTCCCTTTTCATCTACTATGGGGTCCCTTTTCACTATTCACTGACACTTCATGATGGATGGGCAAGGAAGATGAGGAAAGGCTGCTGCCCCTCTTGAGAGTGCACTGAGCTCTGCCTAGGAATGGCAGAGGAGCCAGCTGAGAACTGAAGAAAAGATTTCAAAGAGGAGAGCGGCAGATTTTGTTCCTTGCTTCCTGATTAGGAAGAACAAGAGGAGGGGGACAGGCAGGAATCTGAGTTATAGCTCAGATGGAATTGTTTTCTTCAGACTGCCTGCACTGTTTTGGTTCTAGAAGAAAACCATTGATAACACTCTGATGTTTTCAGTTGCTGCTAAGCAGTGTTGTATGGAGCCAAGGCCATGGTCAGTGGAGGGCACATGCAGCTGGGAGGGAACAGAGTGAGGACAGCTGACTGAAAGTGGCCAAAGGGACGTACTCTATCAGCTGACAGCAAGCAGAAATTGTATTGAAAGGGGTGGGAGTTCATCCCAGTCTCTTCTCTTCCCAGGGCCCAGCTGAGCATCAGTCTGATGGTGCTGAGCAAGTGCTTGTGCATCAGTTGTTACATACAATTCCATATCCACAGATATATAGTGATAACTATTACTCCTCTCCTTTTATCTCTCCTAGTAAATTACTTTGTTACAACCCACAAGTTGTACTTTTTTTTCCCAGCTCTCTTCAACATCCCACAGTGAATGGGGCAGTGCACAAAGCACTGTGTGCTGCTGAGCCACATGTTGGGTTCAACAACCACTTGTTGTTCCCGATGTGAGTCTCCAAGGGTTGAGATAACAGCACATCTGTCCAGATCGAGTTAACACAGGGCTTTGTGGGAGTTGGAGAACTGCTGGCCATGATGCTGATAGTTTCCCTATGTGTGGAGCTTGCTGAGTCTTCTCATGAAGCTGCATTGCACAGCTCCTTGCTTGCTGCTTGTTTTCCCTGCTGCATTATTTGTCAACTCTGGATTCTGGATTAGGGTATTTATTTTGCTATGCTGTTTGACCTTGGTTTGTATCATGATAAAATTGGCAGCTGACAAAGTGAAGTTTTGTGCACATTCATCTCTGTGGTCATCTTTGGGTTTTGGAAGTAATATTGTTGGTATGATTAGAAATTACACATTTTACATTGTCTTCTCTGGGAGCCCAGGGGTGTTCAAGGAGTGACTGGATGTTGTGTTGAGGGACATGGTTTAGTGGGAGCTATTGGTAATAGGTGAACGGTTGGACTGGATGATCTTTTAGGCCTTTTCCAACATTGGTGATTCTATGAATCTATGATTGAGGTTAAACAATTATTCAGGAATATCAGTGAGAGATCTGTTTCAAGGAGAGAAGGCTCTGCATGGCAGGGGGTGTGGGATGGTCTGGGCAGCTGCCTGGAGCGGTACGCACCCCAGGGGCTTTGGAACTTCATCTCTGAGCAACTGCAGGATTTTGAGAAACTGGTAGAATATTGGGGGCAGGTCTGCTGTGGCTCTGGTAGCCCCCAAGAAACACACATGACTGCAGTGTGCCAGATCCAGAGAGCTGGAAATGCTGACAGTGCTGCAGCCTCTGCAACTCCTGGCACAGACCCTGCAGCAGCTCCAAGGTTTTGCCACATGTCCTGCGTTTGCTCCATGCTCTGGACAGATCCTGCTGTCACTCATCCCCTCATAATGAGCTCTGCATTCACTCCTGCAACAGGTCCTGTAGCTGTTCCAAGTATTGCTATAAGAAAATGAAACAAATTCCTCCCAAGCGAGGTGCACTGTGCCAGGAGGTACAGCACTGTGGTCACTCCAACCCCTCCAATGAGCACAGTGGCTGCTCCAACTTCAGTCACAGGTCCTGCGGTGATTTCAGCTCTGGCAATGAGCTCTGCAGTTGCTCCAACTCCTGCAATAGGAAAAGAGCCTCTCCAGTTCCTACAGTGAACCTTGGGGCTGTTAAAAACCCTGCAACAGGTCCTGGACTTGCAAACAGATATGCATATAAACAATTATCATCTATGTATCATATGTATATGTACTAGTACATGCACATGTTAGCCACTGCCTATATTATACATATGTGAAAATATACTATATATATATGTATATATGCATTTATCATATTTATAATCGTTTTCTTTTTATCTTGACATTAGACCACAGATTCTAATCCTCAGCACTGCCTTGAGTCCCTTACAGATCTCCTTGGGACTTCTGAAACTATCCCTGCCAGTCAGTGAAATGCACCAGAATATCTTGAAGTCTTCTCAGGGAGCAGCTCCTGAGGTACATTCCTTTAACCAGATTTGGAAGAGGCCTCCAGTTCTCTGGACCTGCTCCGAAGGGGCCCTCTTGTTATGGCAGTGACAGCAAGGAGACCAGCACTGATGCAGTCGTTCTTATTGCTGGCTACTGACTGCTGTCCCGGAGTGCTGCTGTAGAGACAACAGGACTGTCATGAGACACAGAAGACATTCAGCCTGCACAAATGAGAGGACTTGAGAGCACTGTGGCAGTGTAAAGAGATCAGAAATGAAAATCACAGAATCACAGAATCACAGAATTGTAGGGGTTGGAAGGGACCTCCAGAGATCATCGAGTCCAACCCCCCTGCCAAAGCAGGCTCCCTACACCATGTCACACAAGAAGGCGTCCAGGCGGGTCTTAAATATCTCCAGAGAAGGAGACTCCACCACCTCCCTGGGCAGCCTGTTCCAGTGCTCCGTCACCCTCACTGTAAAGAAGTTCTTCCGCACATTCGTGTGGAACTTCCTATGCTGTACATTGAGCTGCTGTCTGTGGCTGCACCTCCCCAAATCCAGACAAAGTAGGAAGAAAGAAAAGCTAAGCAAATGTCTTTTTTGAAACCTTTTTAGGTATCTTATAACGTAATCAGGGAATCTGGTTACATGTTTACACCAGCTCCTAAAGTGACAAAATGAAATTAGGTAGGAAAGAATTTAAATTCATTTTTATTTATAAGTTCAATAACATTATTTTCTTTTGCACATTCTTATATCTCACATAATCAAACAACCAAAGATACATAAAACATGAAGAACCACCACTGGGAATCCTATGAGGAAGTTGTGCATTTTATGGAAGCTGGAATAGTGCTTATTGCAACACCTTCCTGAGAGCGTGCTTGATCTCCCTGTTCCTCATGCTGTAGATAATAGGGCTCAGGGTTGGAGGAACCACTGCGTACACAAGTGCCACTGTCAGATCCAGGAGTGGGGAGGAGATGGAGGGGGGCTTCAGGTAGGCAAAAAAGCCAGTGCTGAGAAATAGGGAGACCACAGCCAGGTGAGGGAGGCACGTGGAGAAGGCTTTGTGCCGTCCTTGCTCAGAGGGCATCCTCAGCACAGCCACAAAGATCTGCACATAAGACACCACTATGAAAACAAAGCATCCAAAGAATAAACTTGCACTAAAAATTATAAACACAATTTCCCTGAGATTTGATTCTGAGCAGGAGAGTTTGAGGATCTGGGGGATTTCACAGAAAAACAGGTTGACAACATTGCCTTGGCAGAGAGGCAGTGAAAACGTACTGGCAGTGTGCAGCAGGGAATTGAGAACCCCAGCGCCCCAGGCAGCTGCTGCCATGGTGGCACAAGCTCTGCTGTCCATCAAGGTCCCGTAGTGCAGGGGCTTGCAGATGGCAACGTAGCGGTCATAGCACATGATGGTGAGAAGGGAAAACTCTGCTGAGATGAAGAAGGTAAAGAAAAAGAGCTGTGCAGCACATCCTGTGTAGGAGATGGCCCTGTTGTCCCAGAGGGTGTTGGCCATGGCTTTGGGGAGAGTGGTGGAGATGCAGCCCAGGTCGAGGAGGGCCAGGTTGAGGAGGAAGAAGTACATGGGGGTGTGCAGGCGGCAGTCGCAGGCTACGGCTGTGCTGATGAGGCCGTTGCCCAGGAGGGCAGCCAGGTAGATGCCCAGGAAGAGCCAGAAGTGCAGGAGCTGCAGCTGCCGCGTGTCTGCCAACGGCAGCAGGAGGAACTCGCTGATGGAGCTGCTGTTGGGCATTTGCTGTTGTTGGGCTTGGAGTCCTGCTCAGAGTGCAGAAGGTAATGACAAGTCCAGACCATTCTCAGACACACTCCTCCTGCTATAATAAGAAATGTTTTAATTCTCCTACAACAGTGTACATTTAGCACCATTACTTGCATTTAATTTCATGTATTTTAGCATTCCTAAAGCAGAAGCAGCATATGGAGCTCTGACCTTCCTCTTCTTTTCTTATCCCTTCTCCCTGGATATTTCCTTCTGTTTCTTGTCTTATCTTTACCCCAAGTGCTCTTAGAGCCCCCTACCCCAGCTTCAGTGACATACAGTTTCAGTTAGATAATGCTGCCTGTTTTTATGATAAGCAAATTATTCATGCCTGCAGAAACTGAAGATAATTACAATTGGTTCCATTCTTAGAGAAGGCGTAGACTGAGAGCACATCATGTGTGACTGTTCACAAAACAAGCAAATGACTGAAAAAAATTCTCAGATCTCTGACAGCCCCTTTTAGGTTTCTGACTCCAATCCTTTTTGCCCCAGAATAGGAAATGGAAACCTCCTGCCTTTGTTCTCCTCTTGCCAAGGGCCTTCACAAACATGCTATTGTGCAGTGGAGCTGTGATCCCCCTGCCCCAGGCAGCAGCTGTGGCAGCACAAGACATGCCGGGGGCTCCTTCCCCCCACACGTCTCCCCGCAGCGCCCTGGGCAGCTCCCCGGGCAGGCTGAGTGCTGAGCCTGGCAGGCGGCAGAGTCCCATACCCGGCACACAGCCCCTGGGGCACAGCAGGGACCCTGCTCTGCAGGACAGCCCTGGGCACCCGCCTGCAGCCCCGGCTGCACAGCCTGCAGCCGTGCTGAGACACGCAGCCCTCAGGGCTGTGCTCTGGTGCTGCAGCACCGAAGCCCTCAGCTGTAGCAGAAGGCTTTTAACATAGTAAAGGAATATGCAGTGCCTGCAGCCAGATCTGCTACGGGATGTCACAGATTAAGTTAACTGTCATGGTTTAATAATTTTGTATTTTTTTGCTATCAGTATTCCACATCATAACATCATATAAAGCATGAATAATTTTACTGAATCTGCAACTTACAGAAGAAGAATACATCTCCCAGGGAACAACACGATAGGTCACGGGACCTGGACTCTATATTAACTCTGTCGCAGAACAGACTGACGTCTTTCGAGTTCTGGCGTTCAGGGGAGTGTGTGGGAGCCTTCAGCCGTTCGCCTAGATTCACAGTAGGCCTCTCGGTTACGGGACTCATTCTCTCTCCTATTTTGCTTGATTCGTTAGCTCAATTTTCAATTATATTGTATTATATTGTGTTATCCTGTATTTCGATATAGTATTTAGTAAATAAGTGTGCCTCCTTAGATCGTTGCCGCTGTTTTCTTTTCCTAATTAACTTTTTCCTTTCGGCCTAGGGCCCCTCCGGGGCCCACGGCCCCCTGTCACGGACGCAGGTGGATTTTTAGTTCAAACCGTGACAGATTTTGGTGGAGGATGCGGGCAAATTGAGTTGCTGTTTTTTTCTGTGTTTTCTTCTGTTGCTCTTTTAGCTTTTAACAGAGCTACGAGTTTTTTTTCCCTGTTAAGGAGCTATCTCGTGTTTGCGATTCTGCACCTGCGAGCTTGACCTTGAAAGTCCAGGCGGACTGCCAATACTCCGGTATATTTTATAAACACTGCTGAGTTTTGTTTTCTTTTACTTTTTTCTCTCTATTGGAGGAAAAAAAATGTTTTCTCTACTAAATTTGTTTTACCAGGGACTGTGTGCCATTGGTTCCTTTTTTGAGACGCTCCGAACATATTGGGCCATGTTTAAGCTAGCCACTTTTTCTTATGGAGCTATACAATTGTATAATGGATTGAAAGCATGGTTAGCAATGCTCACTTCGTATCTGTATACAGCTCCAGAGGGAGCAACTAATGCAACTAATTATACAGAAATGGTGATTTTTAAGCGTGCTCCTCTTTCTTTCTATGAATCCTTTATGCAGTTTTTGAATGATCAGTGGGCCACACTCTTAATCTCCCTGATTTTACTGTTGATTATTGTAATAATCTCACTCAGTATTTGGATTTATAACATCCGGAGGAAGTCTTCTCTAGAACCAGAGAATACTGAGTGGCAGGGAGTGTGGAGAGGCTTTGAAGAGATTCTCAAAGGACAGACATCTTCAGTGTTATGGAGCTTCACTCCTGAACACTTGAAGAATCCTGAGAGTTTGATTGCATATTTGAGGCAGGAATGTTGTGGCTCAGGCAGATCTCAGGAGGCACAAATGATTTTGGGCCTAGCTAATGCTTATCGGGCCTTAGTCAATACCATTCCTGAGAGGGAAGTTTTTGAAGCTGAGAGAGAGAGTCTCAGGGCCGAGAAGGAGAGTCTTAGAGCTGAGGCAGAAAAACTTTGGACTGAGAAGGTAGAGAGAGAAAAAGCTTTTGAAGCTGAGAGAAAAGATCTCCTGTACCAACGAGACTCAATCTGGCACGAGAAAGAGAGTCTTAGAGCTGACGCAGAAAAACTTTGGGATGAGAAGGTAGAGAGAGAAAAAGTTTTTGAAGCTGAGAGAAAAGATCTCCTGTACCAACGAGACTCAATCTGGTACGAGAAAGAGAATCATAGAGCTGACGCAGAAAAACTTTGGGATGAGAAAAGCTCCCTGCAATCCCAACTCAACACTCTCCAGTCCGAGCACAGCGCCCTCCGGTCCGAGCACGACACTCTCCAGTCCGAGCACGGCGCCCTCCAGTCCGAGCACGACACTCTCCAGTCCGAGCACGGCGCCCTCCGGTCCGAGCATGACACTCTCCAGACTGAGCGCGATGCCCTCCAGTCCGAGCACGACACTCTCCAGACCGAGCACAGCGCCCTCCGGTCCGAGCATGACACTCTCCAGACCGAGCACAGCGCCCTCCGGTCCGAGCACGACACTCTCCAGTCCAAGCACAGCGCCCTCCGGTCCGAGTACAACACTCTCCAGATTGAGCGCGATGCCCTCCGGACCGAGCACAATGCCCTCCAGACCGAGCACAACACTCTCCAGTCCAAGTATGACACCGTCCAGTCTGAGTGCGGCACCCTCCAGGCCAAGCATGATGCCTTCCAAACCAACTGTGACACCCTCCAGTCCGAGCACAACACTCTTCAGTCTGTGCATAATGCCCTCCGGTCCGAGCATAACGCTCTTCAGACTGAGCACAATGCCCTTCGGACCGAGCACAACACTCTTCAGTCCAAGCATAATGCCCTCCAGTCCGAGCATAACGCTCTTCAGACCGAGCACAATGCCCTCCAGACCAAGCTCAACACTCTCCAGACTGAGCACACTGCCCTCCAGGCCGAGCATAACGTCCTCCGGTTCGGGTACAACACTATCCAATCCAACTACAACAGCCTCCAGACTGAGCTTGGTGCTGTCCAGTTTGAGCGGAACGCTCTCCGAGACCAGCTATGTGCCCTCCAGGATGAGTTGAATGTATTTAACCAACTGCCAGGGGCACATGTAGTCCAATTTGGCCAGCCATTGGGGGCACATGTAGTCCAATCTGACCAGCCACCGGGGGCACAGGTAGTCCAATTGGACCAACCATCTGGGACACCAGATACAATGTTGGTTGCCCCTGTAAGAGGGCGAAAGACAAAACAAGTTTCAACTCAGTTAGAGAAAATGCAGAAGGAGTTAGAAGAGCGGAGGGAGTTAGGAGAGCAGGACTCAGGAGACTCAGGGGAGCAGGGGGAGTCAGAAGACCAGAAGAAGTTGGAGGAGCAGAGGATGTTAGAGGGGTATAAGAAGATGATAGAGGAGCAGAAGATGATAGAGGAGCAGAAGATGATAGAGGAGCAGAAGAAGTTAGAGGAGCAGAGAAAGTTAGGAGAGAGGAAAAAGAAGGAGGGTTACCTGGAGGAAATAACACAAGCATCAGCGTCAGGGTCAGAGTCAGAAGAGGAGCCAAAAGCTACTTTTTCTTTACGAGAATTTCTCAAGTCCAAACTTGTAGATGGGGCAGCCTCATCAACACAGTTGCCACCATCAACACCTGGGACTCTTGATAGAGCAAAAGGTGAGCAAAGTATTACGACCATTATTGATCGATCTTTTAAACTGAGTGAAATTCGAGATCTAAGAAAGGATTACACACGTCAGCCAAAAGAAAATATGGTCACTTGGTTACTTCGCTGCTGGGACAATGGTGCCAACAGTGCATGGCTCGATGGCAGTGAAGCTCGCCAACTGGGTAGCATTTCCAGGGACCCACGTGTGGACAGAGGTATTGGCACATGCCAAAATCGGTCCTACACCCTCTGGAAGCGGATGTTGATAGCAGTAAGAGATAGATTCCCCTTTAAACGGGACTTGGAGCCTGAGAGAAAGAAATGGACTGATATTGAGAAAGGTATCCAGTTTTTGAGAGAAAATGCTCTGGTGGAAATGCTATACAGCCGCGAGTTCAATCGTAATGATCCAGACCAATTACATGATCCCGAAGCAGTCCGCGTTCCACGACAAATGTGGCGTGACTTTACAAAAGCAGCTCCAGAAAAGCATGCCAGTGCACTTGCATTAGTATATGGCAAAGGGGACAGGAAACCCTTTGTGAATGAACTAATTGGCAGACTTCAGGAACTTGAATTATTTATAAGCGCCACAGAAGTTAATCTGTATACTTCAGCCATTGTCAAAATTGTGGAAAGGTTAAACGAAGTGGAGGGAACACAAAATGATATTATTGACAAATTGGCTAATGTGCCTGATGTAGATGAATCCACGGTGGTACAAGATGATGGAAACCAGGATTTCCACAATCGCCTATTGAGGAAGCTAAACAACATGAGTTCCTCTCGACCTGTATCATCGAAAATCTCAACCATTAAAAAGAGACGTCCTCGTATTCAAGCAAATGACGATGATAAGTCACCTCGAATCAACAATGAGACTACACGTCTTGCCTTGTTGCTTTTCCTCTGTAGTCATGGGGAGGACATGAAGAAGTGGTGTAATTCATCCACTTCTGCACTTCAGGCACGAGTGAAAGAATTACAAGGTGAAACAACTACCAAGGTGAACTCTTCCAAGAAGGGGAGAGTTCCAGTTGCTGCAAGTCAACGAGGTAAACAATAGAGGGGCCCTGCCCCCAGCCAGGGGGGGGAAAGGGACAACAGAGTATACTGGACTGTGTGGATTAAGTGGCCTGGCACATCTCAACCACAGAAATATAAAGCCTTGGTGGACACTGGTGCACAATGCACCCTAATGCCCTCAAGTCACCAAGGGACACAACCAATATATATCCATGGAGTGACTGGGGGTTCCCAAGAATTGACTATGTTGGAGGCCGAAATAAGCCTCACTGGTAAAAACTGGCGAAGGCACCCTATTGTGACTGGTCCAGAGGCTCCATGTATACTGGGAATCGATTACCTTAGGATGGGATATTTCAAGGATCCCAAGGGGTATCGATGGGCCTTTGGGATAGCTGCTGTAAACACAAATGGTGTTAAGCAGCTGTCAACTTTACCTGGTCTGTCAGATGATCCTTCTGCTGTGGGGTTGCTCCAGGTAAAAGACCAAGAGGTACCAATTGCCACCAAAGTGGTTCACAGACGGCAGTACCGCACCAATAGGGACTCATTGCTCCCCATTCACAAGCTGATTCGCCAATTAGAAAATCAGGGAGTGATTAGCAAAACGCACTCGCCTTTTAACAGCCCCATATGGCCAGTGCGTAAAACCAGTGGGGAATGGAGGCTGACGGTAGATTACCGTGGCCTGAATGAAGTCACACCTCCATTAAGTGCTGCTGTACCAGACATGCTAGAACTCCAGTATGAATTGGAGTCAAAAGAAGCTAGGTGGTATGCCACCATTGATATTGCTAATGCCTTCTTTTCCATCCCATTGGCTGCAAAATGTAGGCCACAGTTTGCTTTTACCTGGAGAGGTATTCAGTATACCTGGAACCGTTTACCCCAGGGGTGGAAGCACAGCCCAACAATTTGCCATGGATTGATCCAAGCTGTTTTGGAACAGGGTAATGCTCCTGAGCACTTGCAGTATATTGATGACATTGTGGTGTGGGGCCATACAGCAGCAGAGGTTTCCAAGAAAGGGAAACAGATAATCCAAATTCTTTTGAAAGCTGGTTTTGCCATTAAGCGCAGCAAGGTGAAGGGGCCTGCCCAGGAAATCCAGTTCTTAGGCATAAAATGGCAAGATGGACGTCGTCACATCCCAGCAGATGTGATTGACAAAATCACTGCTATGTCTCCGCCCACAAATAAAACAGAGACCCAATCTTTTCTGGGAGTAGTGGGCTTTTGGAGAATGCATGTCCCAAACTACAGCCACATAGTGAGCCCTCTCTATCAGGTAACACGGAAGAAGAATAATTTCTCATGGGGTCCTGAGCAGCAGCAGGCTTTTGAGCAGATAAAACAAGAAATAGCCCGTGCCGTGGCCTTGGGGCCAGTACGGACGGGGCAGGATGTGAAGAACATCCTCTACACTGCTGCTGGAGAGAAAGGTCCCACCTGGAGTTTGTGGCAAAGAGCCTCAGGAGAGACCCGAGGCCGACCCCTAGGATTTTGGAGTCGAGCATATAAAGGGTCTGAGGAGCGCTACACTCCAACTGAGAAGGAGATCTTAGCCGTGTATGAGGGGGTTCGGGCTGCTTCTGAAGTAGTTGGGACAGAGGTTCAGCTTCTTCTAGCACCTCGCTTGCCAGTAATAAACTGGATGTTTAAAGGACAGGTTCCCTCCACCCATCATGCTACTGATGCCACTTGGAGTAAGTGGATTTCATTAATTACTCAACGAGCTCGAATGGGAAAACTCAGCCGTCCTGGAATTCTAGAAGTGATCATGGACTGGCCTGAGAGTAAAAAAATTGAAATACCACCTACAGAAGAGGTATCACGTGCTAAAGAGGCACCACCATACAATGAGCTACCAGAAAACGAAAAGAAATTTGCCCTATTCACAGACGGATCATGTCGTATTGTAGGGAAGCATCGCAGATGGAAAGCTGCTGTATGGAGCCCCACACGACAAGTTGCAGAGGCCACTGAAGGTAAAGGAGAATCAAGTCAATTTGCAGAGGTAAAGGCTGTTCAGCTGGCTTTAGATGTGGCTGAACGGGAGAGGTGGCCAATGCTTCATCTTTATACTGATTCATGGATGGTGGCAAATGCCTTATGGGGGTGGTTGCAACAGTGGGAAGATGATAATTGGCAACGAAAGGGTAAACCTGTTTGGGCTGCTGAACTGTGGAAAGACATTGCTGCCCGAATAAGGAACATTGTTGTAAAGGTGCGGCATGTAGATGCTCATGTGCCTAAAAGTAAGGCTACTGAAGAACATAAAAATAACCATCAGGTTGATCGAGCTGCCAAAATTGAGGTGGCTCAAATAGACTTGGACTGGCAGAACAAGGGTGAATTATTCCTAGCTCGGTGGGCCCATGAGACTTCAGGTCATCAAAAAAGGGATGCAACATATAAGTGGGCCAGAGACCGAGGGGTGGACTTAACTATGGACGCTATTGCTCAAGTTATTCATGATTGTGAAACATGCGCCATAATTAAACAAGCCAAGAGGATGAAACCTCTTTGGGGGGAAGGGCGATGGCAAAAGTATAAATATGGAGAGGCATGGCAGGTTGATTATATCACCTTGCCACGATCTCGCAATGGTAAGCGTTATGTACTCACCATGGTGGAGGCAACCACTGGGTGGCTCGAAACATACGCAGTACCCCATGCTACCGCCCGAAACACCATATTAGGGTTGGAAAAGCAAATCCTGTGGCGGCATGGCACTCCAGAAAGAATTGAATCAGATAATGGGACCCATTTTAAAAATTCCCTTGTAACCACTTGGGCCAAAAATCATGGCATTGAGTGGATTTACCATATTCCCTATCATGCACCAGCTTCTGGTAAGATTGAACGATTCAATGGGTTGTTGAAAACTATGTTGAAAGCAATGGGTGGCGTAACGTATAAAAATTGGGAGAACCATTTAGCAGAAGCCACCTGGTTGGTCAACACTCGAGGATCTAGTAATCGCAATGGTCCTAACCAATCCAGCTCCCTACGTACCGTGGAGGGAGATAAGGTTCCTGTAGTACACATAAAGAGCGTGTTGGGAAAGACGGTTTGGGTCCTTCCAGCATCTGGAAAGGGCAAACCTCTCCGGGGTACTGTCTTTGCCCAGGGACCTGGGTGCACATGGTGGGTGATGGACAAAAATGGGAATGTTCAATGTGTACCACAAGGGAATTTGATGTTGGGGGAGTGCAGCCAATGATTTTCCTGTAAATATATAGGTAGAATCTCAGAAAATATTTCAATTAGGTACAGAATAGTTCAATTAGGTATAGGACTTAAGATAGAGTGGATTAATGTTAAGGAAACACTTTTTCTCTATATACCTTAATTAGGCATTCTGTAAGCAAGTTTTCCATCTGGACTCTATATCCTGCACTGGCCATGCATGTGTAGAGCACACATGGAAAGAAGTATAAGTCAAAAGGAAATCTGCTGTGGTGGCTGGGAAAGGATGAGTGCACCTTGATGTGGGGGATGCCCTACTAGCGCTGCCTTTCCCCTCTACCGCTGACATGTTTTCCTTTTTCTGGCAGTTTTGCCATTTTCTCAAAATTAATAAATAGTAGGTTAGGTTATAGAGTTTTGTTCTCAACTTAGGGATTTTTATGGAATAAATATAAATTGTTGAGAAAAATAAGGTTGCTGATTATTCACAATTATACATATGAGTGTGTATGTATGTATAAACATAATGTAATGATGTAGAATAAGGGGTGGAATGTCATGGTTTAATAATTTTGTATTTTTTGCTATCAGTATTCCACATCATAACATCATATAAAGCATGAATAATTTTACTGAATCTACAACTTACAGAAGAAGACTACATCTCCCAGGGAACAACACGATAGGTCACGGGACCTGGACTCTATATTAACTCTGTCGCAGAACAGACTGACGTCTTTCGAGTTCTGGCGTTCAGGGGAGTGTGTGGGAGCCTTCAGCCGTTCGCCTAGATTCACAGTAGGCCTCTCGGTTACGGGACTCATTCTCTCTCCTATTTTGCTTGATTCGTTAGCTCAATTTTCAATTATATTTTATTATATTGTGTTATCCTGTATTTCGATATAGTATTTAGTAAATAAGTGTGCCTCCTTAGATCGTTGCCGCTGTTTTCTTTTCCTAATTAACTTTTTCCTTTCGGCCTAGGGCCCCTCCGGGGCCCACGGCCCCTGTCACGGGTGCAGGTGGATTTTTAGTTCAAACCGTGACAACCTAACACCTGAGAGACAGTGACTGAGAAACGGAGGTTAAGGGGCTTGCTTCAGGCACAGAAACAGTTGGTGTCTGGGCTAAATTCAGGTTTCTGTACACTTGATTCCCATTCCAGAATTAGGAGCCTCCATTTAAAAGCCAACTAAAGCTTATATCTCCTTTTTGTTTCTTTACTTTTTTAAAGGGTAAAAACTATTTTGTTGCTCCACTGCAGCAACGCTAATGCAAGTTTTAATGTGGTAGCTGTAAGAAGGTATTTGTTACAGGCGACAGCTTAGAGTTTCTCATAATGACAGCTCCACACAAATAATAATCCAGTAGTTCTGTGTTAGGGTTGTCCGATGGCAACAAAATTCTGAGAATCAAAGGTATGGATGTAATTAGGAATCTTGCTAATGATTCTGTGCGTTTTTGTTTTTTCCTTCTCAATGAAATGAGATTCACACAGATTAATTACTACCTGCTATAAATAAACCCTGAGAATGGCAATCTGCATCGCAGTGGCAGAGGGTAGCTGTCATTTAATATATCACAGCTTTCCACGCACCTGTTCACCCGGTACTGTTCCTATGGCAACTACACTTTATAAGGGAAGCTCTGCATAATTAGCATGGATCGAGGTCTATATCAATCAGAATAATTTGGAAGAGTATGGAGAGCCCAAAGGAGAAGGCAATGCTACTTGTCTCAGTAGGGAAGGTATCAGACCTCTGCTGCGTGCTACATAGTGAGGCAGTTACTAGGAGAATTCAGCAGAATTAGCAAATCTGAGGAAGCCAAATTATACAAAACAAGAAACTTTATCTTTTTTATTTTTTTGGTTATGAAACCATGTTAGAATGAGCTTTGAAAAGTGAACAAAGACAGAAAACCAAACTAAAACAAAAACCATGCTTGCATAGGAGGCTTTGTTGCAACTTAGGACATTTCACAGAGTGCACAAGTGTTGTCAGCCTGGGGACCAGGCGGTGATGGCCAGCACTGCTTGTAATGTCCAGCTATGCCTTTTACCTTATTGATCTTTGTTTTTTGTCAAGACCTGCCAGACGCATTTCAAAGTGACAGATGCAGATGTGTGACCCGTGTTGCCTCACAATGCAGCACATTAAATGTAGAACAACAGCTTTAACTTCAGTTTTATTTTTTTTTCTTGGCTGCTGGTGTCAGAAATGTCACTTAAAAAAAAACAAAGCTCAATGATTTTATAAAATGCCTATAAAAAGAATAGTGCTGAAACTGGGAGAGCTTTGTGTCTGGTTGTGTGTGTGTGCACAGAACACTGTCTTGGCTTCAAGTCTCATCTGGAAGTGACTCAGTTTTCAGTAGAGGAGCTGTATCAGGCTCTGCAGCTGTATGTGAAGTATATGACTTTTAATTCACTGGGGATCCAGTTTGAACGCAAGTGAACGCAAGCAGAATCATACTTGTGTTGTAATAAAACTTCGTAATATGAGTCATCAAAGTATCTCAAAAGAAAAAGGGAATGAGAACTTGAAAATAAGTGCTCTTCAGCGTTAGTAATGCTGGAAAATAATTTGAAATACAATGGGTGTTAGAGGTCATGCAACAATGTGACAGTGTAGTATGTGTACCATCTTGGCTTTTGAAGATGCAGTTACTGAAATCGGTCTAAATTTGCAGAATTTGTAGATCTTGTATGATAAACAAGGTAGAATCCTTGGGTGATACTGATTTGTGTTACTTCATCATTGCTGAGTTCTGCATTAGGTGACAGGCTGTAGGAAACTCCTTTGCTACATCTGAGTAAAAAGTCTAGGAGAGAAGGTGCTTTTTTTGCTTCTACTGGTTCTGGATTGGGTACTTGGTGGAGAGGCCTCCACTAATGCTATATGTGATTTTTTTATATTTTATTTTATTTTATTTTATTTTATTTTATTTTATTTTATTTTATTTTATTTTATTTTATTTTATTTTATTTTATTTTATTTTATTTTTCCCAATGGGGATGATGGTGGGAGGATTCTTGACTAAAAAAACTGGCATTGCATGCCTCTGTAACAGAATACAGAAAAGATACCCCTCTTAGGTTCTGTGGAGGACAGGGCAGGGACTTGAGTCCTTGATGTCTTGAGGGTTCCTTCCTGCATGGTATCACAGCTTCAAGAGGCAGAGCTTTGGGTGCCTTCCATTTAAGCAGGTGTCTGCAACACTCATTTTGGAGAATTAGTTTTGAATCTCCCTAAAGAGAGACAATGGAAAGAAGAGCTGGGGTGCAGCCTTAGCTGCGCTCATTCCAGCCTGGCTTTGCACCATTACCATTGTGGCCTTCCTGGGCAGTCTCTGAAGAATAATTTCAGATATGACAATTTCCAGTCAAATAAGAAAATGAATAAGGAGCTTAATTTCTTCCAGGAAAAGGCTGCAATTGAGTGAAGTTTTCTGAGTTGCAACTTTCCAGGGAGATAACTAATAACTACATTCCCCAGAAAAATCTTGCTTTTAGGAGCAAATCTGGCTTCAAGTCTCTATTCTAAGTTAAGGATTTTAGCTCTGAGAGTAATGATGCAATGTAAGTACTTTCATAAATTCAGTTCATTTAAAAAATATATATATTGTGGCCCCAAAGTGCTGGATCTCATAAGCTACCCATTTGAAATTGTTAGATAAGTGAGTTTTTTTATTGTTTTTCAGTAGGAAAACATAACCTCAAGATAAGGATTGTTTGGTGCAATCTATTCAGTTTTGGAGATGTGTTCTCTTTGGAGTTCTGCCTCATTTTACTTTTGTGTAAAGGAGAACTCAGTCCTTAGCTCCAGTGGTTCAAATCTTTTCATATTTCTAATCACGTTGAAGAAAAGGGGAAAAAACTTGGCCAGAAAAGCTTAAGTAATATGCGGTCCTAAGTTTTGGAAGGTAATCTTTGTACTCCATTAAGGTTTAAGGGCGGCACAGACAGTGGTTAAAAGAAATTTCCTAACCTATGTCAAATTATTCTGTGATCTACAAAAACAGCAGACTGGACTTTTCTCAGCATGTCTGCTTCTGTTTTTTTCCAGTGTTCATTTTTTGGTTATAAAATGCTATCCTTTTTGACATCTACTAAAAAATGCATTTAAAATCTTCCTTAAATATATGACCATCCATTTATCTGTGCATCGTAGATCTATCTGAAGTAAGAAGATGAGTAAAATGTCTCCTGATGCAATGCTTTAAACAACTAGACTGAAGCAAAGATTATTTCTAAACAGATAATTTACTGTTTATTAAAGGGACTAGATTGGGATAGCAAGAAAAGGTCCTCTAGATCTGAATGTATTAATAAGGAAAAAGCCCACTGTCTTGTCAACTTCTGTGTCTACACCACCAGGGATACTTCAGTGACAATTACTGAGAGATAGTTACTCATGGAGATTAAATATAAGTTTACTTCCCTCTTCCCCTGCCCCATCCTTCCTGAGCTTAGTGGTATTAGAATGGACCACTGTCATCCAAAAACTTGAGCGAAACCACTGAATCATTCTATATGTGCATTCAGAAACCCCTTTAACTACAACAGGCTTTAATCACTATCTATAAAAGAAATTGAGATGAAATGGAAGTCTGGTACGTGTGTTATCAGTTCCCAAAGCTAGCCAATACGCTTGGCATAAAAATACGTTCATATTCCAGGCTTACTTTCAATGTATCTTGCTGAAAATGAAGAGACTGTACAAAACCATTCCACCTTTGAGCTTACAGCTGATTTATGTAAGGTAGCAAAATGGGATCAAAGGTGTCCTGATGTGTCTTCTAGATTGTGGTTCTTGTAGATTCATAAAACACTAGTAAATTCAGCAAATTTCACCCTCATGACGAATAGTTTCTTCAGTGAACAATGTTTAATAGACTCCAGGTGATGAGACAGGCAGAACTGCAGGAAAGATCTTTGAAGGTCTGAGGATTAGCAAAATGCATTTGGAGTTTGGGTTTTCCTTGTAAAATGTATGGTCTAGTTTGTCCCTCAAAGACCCAGACTAACTAGTTTCTTCTGTAAGCATGGACCTTCGCTTTGTTTTGCTTTGGTTTCCACACTTTGGATCTGTGTAAATCTGTGTGCCACGCTGAAGAACAGCTGTTGTGAGTTTGCCTTTATTTCTCTCCTTCCCCCCCCCTTATTTTTCTGCCTAATTTTTACTGAATCTGTCTTCTCTTGCAGCTTACTTTAGCTCATTCAGGGCTAGAGATCTGGAATGGGAATAGGAAAAGCAGTCAGTCAGATCTGTAAGCCTTACTTCTTCGGCAAAAGCATTGGCACTAACTCTAGTTCTTCATCACTTTTATTACATCATTATGCTGGCTTACTACACTGACTTTTCAGTGTAAAATTGGCACAGTGTGGGCTTTTGGAAGGTGGGGTTTAATGCAGGTACAAAGCCATGTAAAGCACTTGCTGGGGTAGCACACTGGAGGAAAGAGTAAGTAGGAAAAGAGGCAGATCCCTGTAGCGCCCACATGCTTTTATCTCAAACAGTGGATCTGTTTGTTTCCACTGGCATATGGAGGTGCTTTGGAGAGCAAAAGGATCCAGAATTTTGCCATCTGAGTGAGACTAGGAGTGAAATGTCATGTACCCTTATAGGACTCAATTAAAACATTTTGAAATGCTTGCATTGGGCATGCATACAAACACATTCAGAAGAAAGGCAAGGCTCGATTAATGATGGTGCATCAAAAGTTCAGCATCCTAAACCTTCCCTTTTAAACTCAGGGAGTCTTTAGAGATCTTGTCAACGCTGTTTATGTTGCTTAACAGTGTCTTCTGCCATTGACAAAGCAGCACTTCGCTTCTGTAGTTAATGTGGCAGATTCTCTCTGTCCCTATTCGGATGCTGATGGAAGTTATTTACAGCCTCAGCAGAAAGATCACACAGCGCTGTGATAACTGGCCCCTATCGACACTGCCAGGTTTCCAGGTCTGTAAGACAAATGTTGCTGCTGGCTCTCAGCACCCTGTGTGCCTTGCATTCTGATGCAGATTTTTATTACCTGGCAGGTGGCTTGGGAGAAAAAAGAGCTGAGATCAATAACTGCAAACGATCAAGTCATGTCAGAGAGGGGTCAGCAGCCAGCACTTGTGGAAGCTGCCCCTTGACACGGCTCTTGTGGAGGAGGAAAGGGCCTTGATTTTTGAGAAGCACTGTGCTGTGTTAAGAGTGCCTAATTATAGCTGTTGCTACGGCCGGCTAAAATAACAGAGGGCTTTGAACAGGACTGGTGAATAACTGCACTTAGCTCTGATTGTTGGCTGTGTTGCTGCTGTCTCTCAGGTCTATGCTGGGTGTTCCTGGTCTGGAGACCCAAATGCACAGTGCTGTGGGCCTGGGAGAAGACCCAAAGGCCTTGGGCAGCCCCACACCAACTGTGGCCATTTTGTGCCTGGGGTGGGCTTATCTCACCTGCTCTTAAACACCACCAGTGTCACCTTCCTTTAGCACACTCCTGTGTGGCAAAACCAAAACCAGCAATTTTTGCTCTGGTTGCCAAAGCAGAACAATGAGAGGCAAGGGCCTTGTCAGAGTTTCAGACAGAACTCCAGCAGATATAGCAACCTCTTCATTTCATCTTGGTTCGTATCTCCTTGGAATTAGATGAGCAGCAGATTCTGCAGTTTTCTTCCAGCGCAATCCAGGAAGATGTCTGTAAGCAATTTCTGCATTAAAGTCCCTATTTATATCCGTAATTAAAGAAGTAAGTATCGTAGTTATCTTTCTAATTTCATAATTACCTCTTTGAAATAATAGCCCTGTTCCAGGTGTTTTCAAAAATAAAACAGCCAGGTGTCACGGGTTACTTAGATTTACCTATGCCCGTGACAGGGGAAGCCACCCCGTGGGCCCCCCTCCCGGGGCCCGGAAAGGAGGGGAAAAAGGGAGTGGGATAAAACAGCGACAATCTAAGGAGGAAAAACTTATTTTACTAAATATGATACCGAAATACAAGATAACACAATATAATATAATTGAGGCTAATGAATTGAACGAAACAGAGAGAGAGAGTCCCCGAAAACCGAGAGGCCTACTGTGAACTCTAGGCGACACGGCTGGAACGCTTCCCACTCTCCGAGAAGTTCGAGAGAAGAAGGAGGGCACTCCAGCCTGGGAACGAGATTATACAGCGTCCTGGTCCCGTGACTTATCATTAACCCTGTTGTTCTCTGGGATATGTAGTCTTCTTCTGTGGACTGCACATTCAATAGAAGTATCCATACTTTACATGATGTTATGATGTGGAATACTGATACTGATAGCAAAATTACAAAACCATGACATTCCACCCCTTATTCTACATTATTACATCATGGTAAATATATATATACATATATATACACGTATGTAAAATTATGATAGCTAAACAGTAGAATTACATGTAACATAACTAAATGTACAACTATAATAACTAAAATACACTACACATGCAAACATATATACATATAAATACATAAAATTATTGACTGCACTCCCCCAGCATCAAATTCCCTTGTGGCACACATTGAACATCCCCATCCTTCTGCATTACCCACCAAGTGCACCCAGGTCCCTGGGCAAAGACAGTTCCACGGATAGGTTTGCCCTTTCCAGAAGCTGGAAGGACCCAAACAGCTTTTCCCAACATGTTCTTTACATGTACAACAGGGACCTTATCTCCTTCTACAGTGTGTAGGGGGCTAGATTGACTAGGACCATCACAATTGACAGATCCTCTAGTATTCACCAACCAAGTGGCTTCTGCCAGATTCTTCTCCCAGTGCTTAAATGTTCCGCCACCCATTGCTTTCAACATAGTTTTCAACAACCCATTATATCGCTCAATTTTACCAGAAGCTGGTGCATGGTAGGGGATATGATAAATCCACTCAATGCCATGATCTTTGGCCCAAGTATTTATAAGGGAATTTTTAAAATGTGTCCCATTATCAGATTCAATTCTTTCTGGGGTACCATGTCGCCACAGGACTTGTTTCTCAAGACCTAATATGGTGTTTCGAGCAGTTGCATGGGGTACTGCGTATGTTTCAAGCCACCCAGTGGTTGCCTCTACCATGGTGAGTACATAACACTTACCACTGCGAGATCGTGGCAAGGTGATATAATCAACCTGCCACGCCTCCCCATATTTATACTTTTGCCACCGCCCTTCCTCCCAGAGAGGTTTCATCCTTTTGGCTTGTTTAATTATGGCACATGTTTCACAATCATGAATAATCTGCGCAATAGCGTCCATGGTTAAGTCCACCCCTCGGTCTCTGGCCCACTTATATGTCGCGTCTCTTCCTTGATGACCTGAGGTCTCATGAGCCCATCGAGCTAGAAATAATTCACCCTTATTCTGCCAGTCCAAGTCAATTTGAGCCACCTCAATTTTGGCAGCTTTATCTACCTGATGGTTGTTTTGTTGTTCTTCAGTAGCCCGACTTTTGGGCACATGTGCATCCACATGACGCACCTTTACAACCATATTCTTTGTTCGGGCAGCAATGTCCTTCCATAATTCAGCGGCCCAAACAGATTTACCCTTCCGTTGCCAGTTGTTTTGTTTCCACCTCTGTAACCACCCCCATAAGGCATTTGCCACCATCCATGAGTCAGTATAAAGATACAGCATTGGCCACCTCTCCCGTTCAGCAACATCTAAGGCCAGCTGGACAGCTTTTACCTCTGCAAACTGACTTGATTCTCCCTTACCTTCGGTGGCCTCTGCAACCTGTCGTGTGGGGCTCCACACAGCAGCTTTCCATTTGCGATGCTTCCCTACAATGCGACATGATCCGTCTGTGAATAGGGCATATTTCTTTTCATTTTCTGGTAATTCGTTGTATGGTGGGGCCTCTTTAGCACGTGATACCTCTTCTGCTGGTGATGTTCCAAACTTTTTATCTTCAGGCCAGTCCATGATTACCTCTAGGATTCCTGGACGATTGAGGTTTCCCATTCGCGCTCGCTGTGTAATCAGCGTAATCCACTTGCTCCAGGTGACATCGGTAGCATGATGGGTGGAGGGAACCTGTCCTTTGAACATCCAGTTCAGCACTGGCAGTCGAGGTGCCAAAAGGAGCTGTGTTTCAGTCCCGACTACTTCGGAAGCAGCCCGAACCCCCTCATACGCGGCTAAGATCTCCTTCTCAGTTGGAGTGTAGCACTCTTCAGACCCCTTATATGATCGACTCCAGAATCCCAGGGGTCGGCCTCGGGTCTCTCCTGAGGCTCTTTGCCACAAACTCCAAGTGGGGCCTTTCTCTCCAGCAGCAGTATAGAGGATGTTCTTTACATCCTGTCCAGTCCGTACTGGCCCCAGAGCTACAGCTCGGGCTATCTCTTGTTTAATCTGTTCAAAAGCCTGCTGCTGCTCAGGGCCCCATGCAAAATCGTTCTTCTTCCGCGTCACCTGATAAAGGGGGCTTACAATGAGGCTGTAGTTTGGAATGTGCATCCTCCAAAAGCCTACTGCACCCAGGAAAGATTGTGTCTCTTTCTTGCTAGTTGGTGGAGACATGGCAGTGATTTTGTCGATCACATCTGTTGGGATGTGACGACGTCCATCCTGCCACTTTATACCTAAGAACTGAATTTCCTGGGCAGGTCCTTTTACTTTGCTTCGCTTAATAGCAAAGCCGGCTTGTAGAAGAATTTGGATGATCTGCTCTCCTTTTGTGAAAACCTCTTCTGCTGTATCACCCCACACAACAATGTCATCAATGTACTGCAGGTGTTCAGGAGCACCACCTTGCTCCAGTACAGTTTGGACCAACCCATGGCAAATGGTTGGGCTGTGTTTCCACCCCTGGGGCAAACGGTTCCAAGTATACTGAATGCCCCTCCAGGTGAAGGCAAACTGTGGCTTACATTCTGCAGCCAAAGGAATAGAGAAGAAGGCATTGGCAATGTCAATGGTGGCATACCATTTGGCTGCTTTTGACTCCAGCTCGTACTGGAGTTCCAACATGTCCGGCACAGCAGCGCTCAATGGGGGTGTGACCTCATTCAGGCCACGGTAGTCTACTGTCAGCCTCCATTCTCCACTGGCTTTACGCACTGGCCATATGGGACTGTTAAAAGGTGAGTGAGTTTTACTGATCACTCCCTGATTCTCCAACTGGCGAATCAAATCATGAATGGGGAGCAAGGAATCCCTGTTGGTGCGATACTGCCGTCTGTGCACTGTCTTTGTAGCAATCGGTACCTGCTGCTCTTTTACTCGTAGCAGCCCCACAACAGACGGGTCCTCTGACAGGCCAGGCAAAACAGACAGCTGCTTAATGTTGTCCATATCTACAGCAGCTATCCCAAAGGCCCATCGATACCCCTTAGGATCCTTGAAATGCCCCCTTCTGAGGTAATCAATACCCAGTATACATGGAGCCCCTGGGCCAGTCACAATAGGATGTTTTTGCCAGTCTTTGCCAGTGAGGCTTATTTCAGCCTCCAGCACAGTCAATTCTTGAGAGCCCCCAGTCACTCCAGAAATATGGATTGATTCTGTCCCTTCATGACTGGAGGGCATTAGGGTGCACTGTGCACCGGTATCCACCAGCGCCTTATATTCCTGTGGTTCTGATGTGCCAGGCCATCGAATCCACACAGTCCAATAAACTCTATTATCCCTTTCCCTCCCCTGACTGAGGGCAGGGCCCCTCTATTGGTTACCTGTGATGACTGGAGCAACTCCACTGGTGGTTGGTATGTCTAGTAGTTCTTTCACCCGTGCTCGTAGTGCAGAAGTGGGCTGATCATGCCACTTCCTCATGTCTTCTCCACGGTCACGTAGGTAGCGCCACATGGAAACACGCGGTGCAATCGTACTGTTGTTCTTTGCTCGAGCTGGGAAGCGTGTGCGTTTAACAGCTGAGACTTTTGGTGATGCAGGTGAGGAGTAGGACTGGAATACTTTGATCAGATCCTTCATTAGACCTGGTGGCCCGTACGAGGATTGACCTTCATCAGTTGTTTCTGATACTATTACGGGATCATCATTACGATTAGTTGATGGAAACAATTTCTTGCACATTTCATCTACTCGGTTTTCTAGCCGTGAGATGGCAGAAACTGCGGCATGCAGTTGAGGGAGCTGCTGATCGGTGGTTTGAAGCATTATAATCAGCTCAACAACTCGGGGCCATCTGTCCACGAACCCTTTAGAACCTGTTACCAATGACTGTGCCATTCTCTCTGGTGCTGTACTTGTGATTTTCTGCCACATGTCAGGATCGGCCCTCACTCTCTCAGGGTCAAGTTCGCTTGGATCAGGGCTGTACAACATTTTCGCCATGGCCAATTCCCTCAGGCGCTGAATACCTTTTTGGACGGTATTCCAACTATCAAATTTAGGCTTCAAAGCATCCTTATAGGGGTACCTTTCTCTCACGGCTTCTAACAGCCGCAACCAGAGAGTGGCAGCTCCATCCGAACATCTGCTAATCCCTCTGTCGATACCTGCATCTTGGGCAATGCTTCCTAGTTGGCGAGCTTCATTACCATCTAGAGACAAGCTGTTGGCCCCGTTGTCCCAGCAGCGAAGCAACCAAGCAAGGATACCTTCATCTTGACGCCGTGTGAACTCCTTTCTTGAGCCTTGGATTTCAGTAAGCTTCAGAGCTCGACAATAGGTGATTTCCTCCTCCTCATCAGTCTCTTCTTCATGCCTCTTGGTTTTTGCCTTTGCTTTTTTCGGTACTGCTCCATGCCCGGCACCTGGGTCTTCTGCAGCCCCCCCCTGTGCTTCTCCTTCTTTTCGTTCTAGACGCGTGGACACCCGTTTCCATTTCTTGCCTTCCACAGGGGCAACTGATATTGCTACTGATGCCTCCTGTGACTGATCAGAATTAACTTGGGCTTGAATCTCAGATCGGAAACTCTCTCTCTCCAGAATAGTATGATACAAAGCACGGTATGCATAAGCCAAACCCCACATAAGGTTTACCTCCTTAGATCTCTGACCCAAATACTCAATTTCTTAGGGTCCCTTAGGTGTTCAAGAGTGAAATCCCATGACACTGCGGGTCCCCATGCTTCTAAGACTTTTCCTAATCCTTTCCATATTCCCTGCCAGTCATCATTCTCTGGTTCTGGAGGAGACTTCCGCATAGAACGAATGCATAGGAACATATATGCATTCATTAATAGTGATAACATGGATGCAAGTATGAACCCTATCTCAGTTATTGAAAGGCGTGTGGAAATCTGAGAGTACAACCTAAATAAAAAGGGTTTTTTTAGCCTGTACAATGAATTAAACATGGTGGTGTTTGTAAAATTGCCTGTTCCATCTGGGATGCAAGTACTTGTAAGATTCGCAATTCCATCTGGGATGCAAGTGTTTGTAAGATTCACAATTCCATCTGGGATGTAGGTGCCAAAATTCTGACCGTACCACATCTCATAAAAGTACCAGGCAGGTGTCTCCATCAGTATCCACCTTATTAGGCTATATACCTGCACAATTCCACAACACCAAATTATGGTGTTAATAGTTGACCAATACTTTAAGAAGATCATAATTGCTTTCAATCCCTTAAACAGAGCAACTGGGATGAAGAGTGGATTCATATCTGGCAGGCTCTGTAAAAATCAGAGCTAGCTAGCTTTGCTCTAAGGGAGAAAGAAATCCCTTTGTTTTCTACACAAAAGTTAGATAGCAGTGCTGAGAATGTACAGCAGCCCTTAATGTTGACAATTTGTCTGGTATTTCAAGGTCACGTTCTCAGTGAGCAGCTACGAAAAGATAACACTCCCGTAACGAAGCTCTTTAAGAGTAAAGAGAGAGTTGTTCTAAAAGCTAAAAAGCTCTATGCCCGCATTCTCCACCAAAAATCTGTCACGGGTTACTTAGATTTACCTATGCCCGTGACAGGGGAAGCCACCCCGTGGGCCCCCCTCCCGGGGCCCGGAAAGGAGGGGAAAAAGGGAGTGGGATAAAACAGCGACAATCTAAGGAGGAAAAACTTATTTTACTAAATATGATACCGAAATACAAGATAACACAATATAATATAATTGAGGCTAATGAATTGAACGAAACAGAGAGAGAGAGTCCCCGAAAACCGAGAGGCCTACTGTGAACTCTAGGCGACACGGCTGGAACGCTTCCCACTCTCCGAGAAGTTCGAGAGAAGAAGGAGGGCACTCCAGCCTGGGAACGAGATTATACAGCGTCCTGGTCCCGTGACTTATCATTAACCCTGTTGTTCTCTGGGATATGTAGTCTTCTTCTGTGGACTGCACATTCAATAGAAGTATCCATACTTTACATGATGTTATGATGTGGAATACTGATACTGATAGCAAAATTACAAAACCATGACACCAGGGAAATTAATTTCAATTAGAATGGAAAAATACAAACTGAAGTGGAGTGTTTTTTTGTTTTTAAAGATAACAGAAAAAACAACAATAAAACACAACTGCAAAGAACAAAAACAGCCCAACGTGCACTTCTTGGAGTGTACTTCATTTAGATAATTAAATCCGTACAGTGTGAATGAACCATTGGCAGCAGTGCCCTTTGTCAAATGACATTTAGAATGCATTAATCTGCTCAATTCTGAGGCTTCTCAGCAGCTTAAAACACATCTGGAGGCAGAAAAAATCAGTGATTTCTTAATGGGAGTGAATAGTCTTTTGGTATGTAATACAGATGCTCTAGGCTTTCTCACTTGGAAGATTTAGTAATGTTGAGAAACTCAAGCTGTATTCGTGTGAATTCAGAAGCAATCACAAGCTCATAAGCTTGTTTATGCTTATGTTTAAGTGTTTATGTTGGGGTTCAAAATAAAGACTTTTTTTTCCATCCCAAAGAAAATGAGAGAACCCATGAAGGAGAACACTCTTATCTCAACCATTTCTTTTCCTCCTTTCTCCCTAATCTTTCTTCCAGCACCTTTTGTATTGTCTGTTACCACTACAAATCCTATTTTCTTCCTGTGACAGGGTTGTAGGGGAAACTGTTTGATGTGGGATATGTGGAAAGGAGCTCTTAAGAGAGCTGCCAAAGCTGACAGATTTTGGGAGAAAGTCATGCTTGTTAAAGCTCAAAGTCTAAAGTTGAATTCTGTTAGCAGCACCTGTTCTCTTCCCTTCTCTGGCTCTTGGCAACCCTTCAAAGTGGTCACTAGAACAGAGCTCGTCAAAACAGATAAGGCCTGAAAGCAAATTATTAAGGTCACAACTCTCTTCTGGAGTCTTTCAAAGTGTGTTTGTTGCCCTTGTGATGTTGTTGCTCCTATCGGGAATGACATCAGTGAAGTACAGTAGAACCTACCTTCCTGCAGGTCCCCTTGTGAGCCATTAAAATTTGAGACTTTGAAAACTTATTCTGAGTTTTTAATTCATCTGTGCAGGCCTTTGGGGATGAAGCTTCAGGTTTCAGTAAGTGTTTGATACAAGAGAAGGCCTCAAAGTCTGGACCTTTGGATTTGTGTGACGTCTGAAAGTGGCCTGGACATCTCTGAAGAGTGTGTTCTCGGGTTGGCTCCCTGAACTTCTCGGAAAAGATCTAACATTGTTCTTAACAAGTACGAAGAAGTGCTGTGGCAGATGGTGAAAATGAACAGGAGGGTTCATT
Organism: Coturnix japonica; assembly: GCF_054131305.1. Classification (NCBI taxonomy): domain Eukaryota; kingdom Metazoa; phylum Chordata; class Aves; order Galliformes; family Phasianidae; genus Coturnix; species Coturnix japonica. The sequence goes on along the minus strand of NW_028188948.1, from coordinate 2,722,371 downwards.
TTACATCTTTAGAGGTAAATTACAGTACTGGGAATACTTGGTGTCTAAAAGTATGTGCTTTGAGGTTTAGAGGGAACTTAATGATATCTGTGTTATGCTAGCCGTGTACTGTTTCCATTTCGAAGTAAGATCTGGCACGTGCCAACCTTTCCCATCACACACATCACCCGAACTAAATGATTGTTTTCAATTGCATTAATTTTTCTGAATAAAATGTTAGTCCTTTAAGTAATAATGTGGTACAACACATTGGGTGGGAAGGTTCTATGTGGGCACTGAATAGGAATGGAATGAAAGATGACCAGGATCCATTCATAGAAAAGGTGCATTTCAAATTGAGGGTGGGACCGCAGATCAAAAGAAGAGAAACGGAGTGCTTATGATCTCTGAAATTAGTGCTTTAAAAAATAAATAGGGGGAAAAATAATTTTTGAACATTGCAAGATGTAAGGGAATTTACATTGGATGTTTTCGGTAAATGTTCTTTTTGTTAGTAACTAAGGCTTTTGCAGCTTGAAGACTTGATCCCTTGCAGCCTATCATTTTATCTCTCCTTGATCCTGCAGTGAAATCATAATACTTCATTTTTTTGAGCGATATTATGATCATTTCCATGGCAACAGACTGATGTCCAAAGTACAGGATCATGACTTCAGTGTAGGATCAAGGAAGGGGAGATAAAGTCCTTATTAAAATACGCACTTTGTCAGTAAGAAACGAAACTCATGAAAAATCAATTAATTTTATTATGTGTTTCCTTCTCCAACTGAACATAAGTACAATAAAAAGTACCTTTTTTTTTTTTTTAAAGAGGCTGTTTATTTTTGCTTGTTAATGCTGATCAATAAAACTTTGGCTTTAAAGAAAACATGAACAAAGGAATTCAAGCTATCATATATCGTATACATATATAAAACCTTACATAAAATCCTGATAATATACATATATATTTAAAAAACAGAGTGTTTTCTCACAATCTTTAGTAGGTCTACTGTTATGAAAGTAGACCTTCTCCCCAAAAGATTACTTTTGTGCACTTATATGCCAATTAGGAAGCTCCTGATCATCCCAGCTATAGCTGTATTCCATTAGGCTCTCTTGGTCATGATATTTCTCTCTTAAGACATTTGTTCTGCCTCCAGTTACCCACATTAGGGAAAAAGAAATACTGGCCTCAGTGACCTATGCTGCAAACCCTGATATGTGTTTGGCAGAGGTGACTGCCTTCTGACCTACCAGATATTTTGGAGGGCATCATGAAAGCCAATGTTAAAAGATGCTATTGGCAGTCCAGAGGCATCAGAATTTTGCCAGATAAAAATGGTCAGTGTTACATTTGTTTTGTGCACTCTCTTTCCCTAGAACTGGCTTGGAGAGGTCACTGCATGAAGACTTTCTTGATGTTTCTAAGTAGGAGCAAGAAGGAAGCAAGGGATGTCCTGTTTTAGTAGTCCTATACTGAAAAATACACAGTGAGCTCTGTGGAATCGTGCCTCATGCAGTGGTTATTAGCAGAGGTTTCATACTCAGTCTGAAGTGGTTGTCAGTCCTGTATACTCCCTCTCAGACCTTTTTTCTAACCAGTTGTCCTCCAGTGAGGCAGTACCAGGCTATCTGTATGTCTGTGATGTGTGGAAGGGCTGAACGTGTGGTTGCCAGCCTGTAGTGGAGAAGAGGGATGGTAAGGCAAGGATGGATGAGGCTGGACCATGAATCCCAGCCTATCCCATGCTGTTGGCTTCTAAGAAGCCACTATGAGTCAGTCTGTGGTACTCTAATATACTTGCCTTTTGTCACTGGATGAAGATGTTGAATTATCTGCTATCACCCCATGGGCCTAGTTCTCCTCTGTCTTATACCAGGTGTGTCAGAAGTATTCCTCCTGAGACCAATATTTTGGTGTAAATTAGAGGAGAATAAAACCCTCACTGCAGTGGATAAAAAAACGGACATAGATTTCACGATCTCTCCTCCCATCAGTGTGTGCCTGATTTATGCACAAAACTCCTATTAGCATTGGTGGGAGAAGCGATAACTTACATTGCTAAACAGGTTGTTTTTTTTTTTTTCCTCAGCTGCCTGAAGCTACTCAGCATAAGCCTGTTGTGAAAGTGATTGGAGATTTAGGAGAAGGAATGCCAGAGAGAAATAAGAAAAACAAAACTAATTCTAAACCAAGCAACTGTAAGAACTGTGGGCTTTTTCTTGTGATTTTCCTTGAAACCTAGAGTTTTTAAGCAACTAAATAACTATTCTTAATGGTTTTGAAGTCTTGGAGCGGCTCTGTGGGTGGGGATTTGCAGAGCCCCTGATGAAGGTGGATGTGAAAGGACAAGGAAAGCTCTTAGGTGAGAAAGCAGGAGTAATTTCTCTGCTCATTTCCCTTATCCCAATGTTCCTTGTGACAGCAGAACTCCGTAGAAATGCAGCTCTAGCCCTTACTATTTTGCAAATCAGGTTTTGCTCCCTTTTCCTTTTAATAAAACTTCTGATCTCATTGCCAGCCTCAGAGCTGTAACATTTAAGATTAGTTTTCCCTCTCTCCCTCCTTCTCTGCAATGTCTTCTGAATTTCTATGACTCTTCTTGAATTTCTGGTCTCTAACAGAAAACTTGTTGTCTTGCCCTTATATACAGCCACCAACTTACTCACTGAAATTTTGGGTAGAACCTACCCATTTTGCTGTTTTCCAAGTGCTGGCATTGCAGTAAACTCTTGAAGGCAAGAGTTAACCTTTTTAAAGCAGAAGCATACAGGACCCACATAGACTCTATAGTCTCACTATATTCTCACACTTACCATTTCCTTTATTGATTTGCCTGTCTAAATGAGTACTTCTAAACTCTGGGAGTTTTCCAATTAGATAAAAGGCAATTCATGTCACCCTGCTGCAGCTCTAACAGCCATAACCAAGAGCGTGCGTTGAGGACTCTCAGCAGAACAACCTGGTTTAATCAAGGCAGCCCCCTTCGGTGCTCCCTCATCTGTAGGACGTCTCTCAACATGCTTTCTTTACTGGAACTTTAGAGGAATGGGCTGCAGCTACACTAACAGCTAGATGGCTAGCAGAGAAGATGTGTGAGCTTCCCTCTCTTCACCTGTTTGGGGAAAGTGCTGCTTCTTTCAGAACACAGGTGTGATGCACGCAGAGCTTGGCAACTGTCATCAGCTGGAGCTGCCTGTAGCATCACCCTTTTCAAATGAGAACAGAATGTCTGAGAATGGCACTGCTGCTCATGTGAATGGTGTGGCTTCTGTGAGAGTTGAAACTGATAAACTTGCTAACAGAGCCAAGGTAGCGTTTTCTGAGTCTTATGCGTTTGCTGGAGAGTAATGGACTCTGTGTTCTGTGAGAGAAACTCATTTTCTTGTATGCCTGGAGAGTGCTTACGTACCCTGTCCTGAGAAGCAACTGATGGACAACCTCTGGGCATGGCTGAAGAAACCACAATGGGAAGTGGGGGTTTCAAATTGAAACTCCATTGAACATTTAATGCTCTGCATCCTATCCTGGCTTTGGCCCTCTAAGTTTCTCCCTGCTGCTGCCTTCCACCCTCCTCTGCTGTATGCCCTTCCTAGCTGACCTGTCTACCTTCAGAAGGATCTCCATGCTTTTTGGTTTACTCTCCTGCATCAGGTTTCCGGTGCCTCTCCTTGGTTACTCCAGTGAAACAGCCCACACAACTACCCATCTTTTTGAGGCTGCGAGCAGTCTCCGGGCTCTGCATGGCTTTTAAAGGCAAGGAAGTCCCTCACATCACAAGGATAATGGTCCAGCAGCCTCCTGTTAGCACAACAGATCCCCAGCAGGTCCTTCTTGACCTTGGGCCAATAGTAGGATTTAGCTGCTGCTGAGAGGAGGCTGGGGAAGGCTCAGGAGGGAAATGTCCCTCTCATCCAAGAGGAACAATTCTTGGGCCTGAGGGGGCTGAAGCAGAATTTAGAGTAGCACAGCCTGGTCCCACTAGGTGGGAACCCATCATGAGGATAAAGGGATGGGGAAGAGATGGGCATTTGTGGCCTCAAATATTTGTTATTAGGAGAGAAATGTGTCCGAGTATACAGAACTTCATTTGCTTTGCTTCCTACCTGCAGTCCTCTTGGAAGACACCTTTGCTCAGAATTGAGTGGCACTGGGCTGAAGCAAGGGAGATGGGTTTCTCTCTGTGTACTCCTTGGTCTCATTTACTCTTTGGTGTATAGTGAGGGCTGCTCATAGCTCTTTCCGCCCACAGAAAGAGCTTGTAGCTTTGACTGTAGAAGACAGATGTAGATGTGACCTATCTAGATTCTGAGCACGACTGAAATTTCTTTACATGTGTAAGATCTCCACAAAATACTTCTCAGTATCAGATGCTCTTTCTCAAGGAACTGGGCCATCTAAGAGCTCCTTGAGACTCTGGAGCAGTGCTGCTATGTGCCCCAAACTGCGATCAGAGTCCTGTGGAATATTGGGTGGCTGAGGAGTATTTTTCAGTTGCAACTTCCCACACTGTCACTAAAGTTACAATGAGGACTATGTTAATTATTACCAATGCATTTTGTCATTGTCAGAGTTAATGCTGAATATTATTCTTTCTTTTTTTTTTTTTCTTTTCTTTTTTTTTTTTTTCCCAGCAGGGAGAAGTGAAAATCCTGTTATTTTATTTTTTATCTAATATGATTGTGATATTAGTAATGCACTTTTTTTTTTGAGTAATACAACTCTTTGTTCAGCCTTAGCAGTGTATTTGGAGTAGTGGTCTCCTCTTGCTGCCTTGTGTGTCTGCTGGGATGAATGCTGCAGTAACTCTGTAATCTGTAGCCCCTTCTCGAAGTGTATCAATTGCCCTAACATTCTCATTCTGCTGCCCTTTGTTGTGTGGCTACATAAATCTTTCCATCAAGCACGGTGCCCCTTAGCTGAGAACACCTCAATCCACTGAGGCATTAGACTTTTCTGAGGAAACAGTATGGCTGAAAAATCTTGCTTATTGGCAGCGTTGGAGAATGTTGCCAATAGGAAAACCCGTGATTTGTCCCTCCTGCCCGCACTACTGCAGTAACCCCATGGCTGACCTGCAGCCTTGCATTGTCAGTATGTTAATGCCACCTGGCTGCTGTAAAGCAGAATGGGAGACGGCTCTGCTCTGCTTGTCTCTCTTCTGGAGTGTTGCTGGCTGTGCTGATTTCTGTCTTCTCTACTCTGCCTACGCATCCACTAAACTTGTAAGAACTCAGTTATGTTAGAGGCTATACCCTCCCCTTTCAAATTCGGGTGAAGTTAGCTACTGAACTCAAATGATAGGGGAGGACTTGCAGTTTGCACATTTGCTGGACAGACAGCATGAATATATCAGCACACTACTATTAGAAAACTAGGCTAAAAATAAATAGTAAAATTCCTGTGAATTTATGATGTGGTTCTCTGTATCTTAAACATCCTCATGATACTTGACTCACTTAAACAAATCATTATAAAAACATTCAGTGGGGGAAGTTAGGAAAAATCCCCTAACGATCATGGCAAATGCTGCTTTTCAGCTCTCACTGGAGCACATACCAAGACGCAGAAACCCAGCGTCCAGTGCTGTGATGACTAAGATGCTGCTTCTTTCTCACACTGAGAGACCGAGGGCAATGTGAAAAGGAATAAGAAAAGTAAAAGTGTAGTGGAGATGAAAATTATTTGATGGCAATTAACATGTTTTTCCTACACAAGACTAAGAAAGTTCTTCTTCCTTTTTAATGTTTAGAATGCCCCTAGCTGTAAATCTTACAAGTGTATGGGAGGACTTTATTAATTTTGAGAATTCTTTAACCTTGCTTTACCATCATCTGGGAGGCACAGCTTTACTCAGGAGTATGTAATTGCTGAACAAATGCTGCATCCGAGGGTAAGATGAATAGAATTAAGGTTGCCATGGGTACTTCACTTTTGAATTTCTTTACTTTGGAATTTAAAGTCTAAACATAAAAAATCCCAACAATTTTTAGCGCTGAATACACGTGTAAATTAATGTCTTAACTCATGGCTGCAGTGTAGCCATTACTGTCTAATGTATAATTCTCTGTATACAGACAAGCTTTGTTTTCACTTGTTCTCTAAGTTTTTAATTGCCTGATGTTTTGCAGTACAACATAAAGCACAGGTGTTCAGAAACTATGTAGAAATGAAGGGAAAAAATTAAAAAAAGAGAAGCAGGTTATCTTTTGACTAAGAAATTACCTCTGGTGTTTGGCAGAGCGAAAGGGAAGATAAATGATGATCAGCGTTCGGCTGGGGGTTTTATGGGTACTGGTGCGGGCTATAAAAAAACAATCAGAAGGAGTCTGTGAATAAAGGCATGTAAATGTCATTGATTGGGGGAATATCAAATTGCAGAGCATCTCTTCTCTTATATGCAGACCTGGGAGCCTGTCTCTGAGAGGGGGGTTATCTGATTCCAGCCTGAAGGTTTCATTGTGAAGGGAGGTTGTGATGAGGAGGGGCTTGGCCTCTTCTCCCAGGCAACAAACAGGACCCAAGGAAATGGCCATAAGTTGTACCAGAGGAGGTTTAGACTGGACATAAGACGGAACTTTTTATCTGAAAGAGTGGTCAGGCACTGGAATGGCTGCTCAGGGAGGTGATGGAGTCGCCGTCCCTGGCAGTGTTCAAGAGGCGTCTGGATGAGGAGCTATGAGATATGGTTTAGTAGCTTGTGGTAGCAATGGTAATGGGAGGACAGTTGGACTAGATGATCTTGTAGGTCCTTCCCAACATTGTGATTCTATGATCAGAAAGTTGTATTACATTGTTTCTGATGTTCATGCTGGCACCTCATGGATAATGCAGTAGGTGCTGCCTTGAGGTGAGGGGCACTGAAACGATCCCAGGAGGGCCAGACTCACCTCACTGCTGCTGATCTGCCTGGGACCTCACATGTTTGAATGGGGCTGTTAAGTTCATTTTCTGCAGTGTGTTTCTGAAACCTGACAGAAAGACCACAAGACCCTTTCAGGCCTGAGTTACAGGGACAGTGCTCTCATCTGCCACTGAATTAGGCACAAGGGAGGATCCCAATATGTTCTGACCCAAGCTACACCTGGTTGAAGTACTCTTAATGAAGTTCGTGTAGGGTGGGAATTTCAAGAGAGTACTGAGCAAGCAAGCAGAGAAGTGATGGTTATGTAGGGGCGTCTGCTGGCAGGGCTAAATTCCTGCCCATTTCCAGAGATGCATTGATAGGCAACTCTACCTCTTTGAGTCTTGTGAGATATTCTGGGAAATGTCTTTTTAATGGTAATAGCCACAAGTTATAAGGTGTGCCTTGAGACAGGATGGCTTTTATATGTTCTTACCCACATTACAAATTGTGGTACGTACTTGTGGTATGAGCTGGTGTGTGTGTTAGTCTTGATAGAGTTTAGTCATTATTTCAGCGTCAGTGCTTTTTAATCATGCTTCCCCTGTCAAACATAGCAAATATTTCCATTCTTCACTCTGGTAGTTTTTTCTTTTTCCCTGTAGCCCTTCCAAACGAGACAAAGCAATAGCATTATTTTAGTTCATCTGTATGTTTGTGCATCTCTGCTCTTAGCAAAGAGCATGCTAAAATCGATGTCCATTGAGGAACTGTTGCTATTGCCCTTGCTGCCTGATACTCCACAGTAACTGTAAACTGAAGTCCACTGGAGAGTTTGGGGTTAGAAGAACGCTTAATATCAGAAGGGAACCCATATGGTAAATTGTCTTAAGACTAGTTGCTGGAGGATTTGTAGTTTCTAGCCAAAGCAAAGCAGTAGTGGATATTTTGAAGAGAAAGAGCCCAAATTTCACTAAGATCAACAATGCTCAGGCTGGGATCTAGAGAGAGTAACTGTGGAGTTCTTCTGATTTGTTCCCTGACGTGTGTTCTAATCTGGGACAACTCATTTACTGAACCTCTAGCTTTGGGTTTTCCTGGCTGTAAAATGAAGATGTGAAGGTTCACAATGATTAAGATGAGAAATGTTATGCAAGTGCTGGAGGAGAAGGGAATGAGATGCTCCTTCTCAACACCAGTCCTTAGAGGAATGTCATTGTGGCATTGTCTGAAATATCTTCGTCTTCACTGTTTTACTCTTCTTGCACTTTCTCCTTTGGGTTAACCTTTTTATTAAGTCTCCAAACTGGCTCAAATTCTCTGTAGACTTAAAGTGAAATGCTAGTAGAGGGGTTTGGTTCTTTAATTCCATGGGGACTGAAACAGAGAGGAAGAGGCCTTAGGAGAGGGCCTAATCTGCAGTGTCAGAAAGGGCTAGAGAAGAAAGAGGAGTTCCAGAGAAAGCTGATGAATTGTGTATATGTGAGAACAGAATGTAAGATATATTTCATGGAACAGTTCTTGACAGAGGCGAGGTGGAAAAGCAGTCCATTGTGCACCTGATTACCTTGATGTATTCTGTGGCAGGCTGTTGTTGGATGGCTTTCTGGCTGGATGGCTTTCTGGATACTTGTCCTGGGGTGCTGCAATATAGCCATTCCTCTTCAGCCCCCAATCTCTTACTGTTATTTTAATATTTCTTTTAGATGTCTCTCATCTCCCATGAGTAACTAACCACAGGCTATCCTGAGCTCTTCTCTATCTGAGATTTAATATCTTTGATATTAGAGATTCTTTCCATTACAACTCTGTAGTGTTTTTTCTTTCTGTTTATTGACATACGTGCACTAAATAAAACAATGTTAAGCCCTGTTTTGTAAAAGTTCTTTGGAGCATTATTCCATATATTGGAATTTATAGTTCCCTATATAGATTGCCTTGAAACCTCGACAATAGATTTGAAGAACTTTCTGCACACAGTTTTACTATTAGTCTGGAAGCTATTTTATGTATATATTCTTTGTGCATGGGCTCCCTCTGGAGCTTTCTCTTATTAAAAAAAGAAAGAAAACCCTTTAAAACATATTTAGAGGGAGATTTTAATAAAAAGCTTCAGAAGTGCTGCTATGTCATTGCAGGGTTCAGTAGAGCACTGTTTGATATCAGTGTTAGGTACATGAACAGAGTCTTACTGTATTATGCCATCTGAGGAGAGGGGCCCTTATAATTAACATCTAGTTGGTCTTGGAGAGAGCCTTGTGTGAAAACAATGCCTCACAGTGTAAGAGTAATTAATTACAGTACTGTGAAGATGCAAAGTGCCATGTAAATCCCAGACATTCATCATAGCGTTTAGACTCTAATGGCTAATAACAGATTTGATTTCGCTTTCAATGAATCATCATAATCAAAGAAAATTTTGCTTCTCTGAATATTTTCACTATTTTCCAGATGTGTTTTATTAGAGTGTGAGCACAGAGGGAGGAGAAACATTTTAATTTACTGAAATCAAACTCTGCCAGTATTGGTGCAGACACTTCCAGTGCTTTCCCCTTGGAAATTCTGGGAAATTTTTGGAAAGAATTTTATGTGTGAAACCTATTCGGTGATGCTGAAGCGTTTACCAGCATCTAGTGGCTGGCAACCCTGCCTGCAGTGGGGCGTTGGAAGTTGGTGATCCTTGATGTCCCTTCTAACACAAGGCATTTAATGATTCTGTGCTTTCATAGTTTTCCTTATCGAGGACAAAGTAAGCAGTAACATCTACATTGGTTTTCTCTGAAGGGAAGATAGTAAAAGTCGTATTTCCTTGAATTATGTTACTACTTTTTGAAGAGCTTATAGATAGTGTTATTCTGAGGAGCATTTTCTCTTTATTTTAATAAAATTGGATATAATTGTTCTGTGACCAGCTACATGTACTTTTTAAAAGATGCAGTCTGATTGACAACAGTAACAAAAAGACGTTATGTACTTGGATTTTTATCCTGTGATCTGCTTCCCAAGAGTCTTAAACTGAGCAGGGTTGTAGTTTGCTCATGTCTCAGTGCACTGTGACAGGTGCATCAGAAATTCTGTCACCCTTCTGGCCATTACTGTTTTTATCAGAGATTTTAGTACCTTATCAGATTTGAAGGAATTTCTACCGCATAGCGGCGCGACTGGGTTTCTGTTTCTTTTTTGAAGCTATTTCAGTGTTTTCTTGGTTTGTCTTCCTTGTGTTTAACATGAATGGAGTCTTGTACAATTAGCTTACAGACAGTGATGTGATAGAGATATTTCTTGCATGGTTGTAATGAATTTATGACTCTTCTTATAAAGGCATTCTGATAACAAACAATCTTTTTCCTGTGGAACACAGGGAAGGAGGCCAGGATGTTCAGCTTCAACAAAGATTCCCCAGTCATTGTTATATATATATTTTTTTACTCTATGGTGAACCAACTTTTATTTGCTAGTATTAGAAGCTCTTTTGCACTCCAACTTTTGGCAAGAATGACCCAGTGAGCACAAACACTGTTGCTGGGTACGTAGAATCTCTCAGTTTTGGCTGGTGCTCCAGACCCCTTCACATCTGGTCAATTTTTCTCTTGAAGTACATTGGTCTGATTAATTGTCTGGGGTGAGAATATCACAGGTGTCCATACTGTTCAGAGTTTCTTCTAAACGTGGAGGTCTACACAAAGTGCATGCTCCCTTACGCTGGTATTAATCATCCTTGCCTATGCATCTTATTTTTGCAGCATTCCTTCCTGTAATGGGAGGTTGTTAGTGGTTTTGCTGGTCTTGCTGCTTATTTTTATTTATTAGCCAATGCAGGACTAATAGTATATCGGTTTTAAAAAATAATAGAGCCATTATCTTTGAGACCACTATAAGTTGAGTTACTTCTTCCATTAATAATTCACATTTTTAGTCCATTTGCAAATTAAACATCACATTTTCATTTTTAACATCTACTGCTCTTTGGAAAAATTTAATTTCCTATCATTGTCTCATAATTAAGCTCACTGTGCATACTGTGTAACTTAAAGGACTCTAATAAGTAGGACATAGAACCAACTGTTTCAAATCTCTGCCCTTTAGAGTAGACACATTGAACATAAAAGTGGTTAAAAAAATGAAAAAGCAAGGGAAGCAGCAAAATCCAATGGGATTTTGTTGTTTCACTGAGCCATGTGCCTGGTACTGTGACTGTGGTCCTACTGAAAAAATGTTTCTTGACACTGTGGTAAAATGGGAGTTACCTTTCAGGCTGAAAACTTTTAATGAAGTTCTGTTGCAGTTTGGTTTGGCACACAGCACACGCAGGTGTTTTTGCTCCATTTTCTGTCTTCTGGATCCAGCCACTCTTTTCATGTGGCGAGAAACAACAGCAAGGGCTTCAGCCTGGCAGGGACTGCATGGGACTGATGCTTTGCAGATGGAAAGCAAAGTGCCTTACCCAGGCAAACACAGAGGCACGGCAAAAGTAGGACTGCAGGGAGGTGAAAGAACCAGCTATGGGTCCAACAACATTAGTAAGTTAATTTTCTGGACATCTGTTCAGATCCCATGAATTGTAAAAGGATACATTTTCCCCTGGTGATAGGACCCCACAGTCCTATCACCCTGAGATTTCCGCCTCTCTTTGCAGAGTGAATCTCAGGTGTTTTATGAGCAAATGAAAACCAAGATTTGCCTTGGTCCTGTGCTGTTAACAAGGCTGATTTTCCTCTGTCTGCTTGAGCTGCTGCTGATGCTGCACAAAGCCCAGCTGGTTTTGCAGGAATGGAAATGATATTCCATGAATGATATGAAAGGCATAGAAAGGCAAGAAAGAGGGAAAGTAATCGTGTGGGCTCAGCTGTTTACTATTTTCAGCGTACAGGAGACTTTTTCTGGTCTTCCTAAGTGAACCTGGTGAACTGAATGTATAATGTTAGCTCAGACCATGGTTCCTCAGTTTTCTGTGGTTTGCTAAGTAAGGACAGTGATTACAATTCTTCTTTTTCCTGTAGAAGATCACTGAAAACTAAATGAAAACCGTGCGCTTGTGCTGCACTTGCTGCTATGTCTTTTTCTTCCTCTCTCCCTCCTAACTACCTCCTGACCCAATTAACTGATGGAGAGGTAGAATAATAAAAAAGAATGAGTTGACATTAGTTTCTTGAGCAGAGGTGTCTCATTGAAGAAGATGGGTCTTGTGCGTGCTCCCACAAAGCGAAAATCCTTGGAAAATGCACACAGAGTGCAGAGCTGTGCTTTGGATCAAAACTTTGTAGAAACTAAGCTTCTTAGTTTTGGCTGCTGATGGCTCTGTTAGCTTGTCATTTTAAATGCATCAAGTTCCTCTTTGTGATGGCTGAATGAGTGTTATTCCATTCATTTGCTTTATGTGAGGACATTTTCCATACAGTTGATGCATGAATGGGTTTATGGTCCAATTTAAGATGAGTCTGGGGTTCTTCTGGAATGCTCTGCTCTACCTGTAAGGCTGGTGATTCATAAGGCAGGAGGGGTTTAACATCACAGACAAACACTGATTTATAAGAATATAAAGTGTTAAAACATTCTTTTTCCTCTTATAATTGTCAATCCTAAGTCTCTTGTGGGGAAGACATATTTCACATTAAAAAAAAAGTAAATGCCACAGTTATACTGAAGACAAGAAGGATTCTTCCCCTCCCCACCCCAGTTTGATTAACCACAGCATTGTTTTTACTCTTGAACATTACTTGTTTCCTCTTCTATCTTGTACCAATAATATCCAGAGAGTGCTTGTACAAGCTTAGAGATTTTATTCCTTAATTTATACTCCAGGGGGTACATCTCCCAGAATCTTTCTAAGGAAAGGCCAGGGAAATGAAAATTGTTGGAGTTCTTATAGCCGCACCACTGAAGTATTTTAACCTTTTTATTGCTGTGTGGGTACATGCCTACAAATATTACCACTGACCTAAGTTTGTTCCGGGTTATAAAACTGCCTCCTGTTGATAAATGGGACTTGTCTTTCCAGAGACCAGGAGGCCAAGTATTTTAGGCCTCACATGATTATGATTTCCTCTTTTATTTCTGCTTATATGAGCTTAATCCAATACCCAGTTGAGGAGATAAGTCTTCCTGTTGACGCATGCAGCAATTGAAGGAAAAGATACAACAAAGCTGTTTGAAAGTTTCTGGTAGTTTATTTTTGTCAAAACAGAAGTGATTTGGTGGTTTCTTTACAGCTCTTCTCTCTGGCTGTAAATATGCCTGGAGAGGGAGCCTCAGTTCTAAACCAGGAAGAGCAGCCCTGAACCACTTACCCCATGCTGCTGATGAGTGTCTGAAGTGTACAGGACCCTTTTGTATTCCCTTTTTGCTACCACGTATAAGAAAGACCTTTTATTTTCATTCTTATACAAAGTGACATTAAGTTAGGTCTGCTTTCCCAACAATCCCACTGATGCATATCTTGGACTTTCTCCTTTGGGCTGCTTCTACAGCATGGTGTGATTGCAGTGGTACAGGGGTCATCCTAGGTGGCTGAACTTCCCTTCGTGCAGAGGGCCATCACTGAGCCCATAGGAAACGTAACTTCCACAGGAGTCCTAGTCTGAAAGTGAGCAAGGACTTTAAAGTGGCCTTTAGGGGCGAATTTATGTCAGCCTCTGCACTCTTCCTTGTGTTAAGCATGCCTTCTGTCATGGAAAAATCCAGGCTTGATTATTTTCATGGATGTATTTCTCAAGCGTATTTAACTCTATTCCTTTCCTCCTTCAGGACTCCAAATAATGTCTTGTGTAATTGCCATTGCGAGCAAATTTTTGGAAAGAATATTGCATTTGAGCTGTCAGCAATGCAATAATATAATAAGCAAATACAAGGTATGGAATAGGGTTGCATTCACAATATCTAAGTGCGTGTATACATAAATGTGAAAACTTGTATGCGTCATATATGTGGAGTGTACATAGGTATAAGTATCTATGTATGTACATGTAAGGAGATTCTTTTACTGCAAGTGGTATTGGTCAGCTGAAATCTGTGAAATAATAAAGTAATCCACATATTGCATGTTGAGAATGAAAGGGAGAAATGTGCATGAGAATACATTGAAAGATCATGTAGCTGTACAGTTAAAGTAAATGTCTCAAAGTTTCAAGAGAAAGTAGGAAAAATACTCTTTACAGCTGTGCACTTTGCAGTTGCTGATCTATGCAAACTGATAAGACTGATAAGCATTTTGGAAAACAGACCAATAGGAAGGGGAAGCTTGTAAAGTCACCTCCCCACACAAAGCAAACAAACAAAAGAAGATAATTCTAGGATGCAGAAATGGGAAGTAATTGCTTTGCTGAGTACCTGAGATACTGCCAAACTCTTCACCTGGTGTGGTTTACTCAGTTTTGGATATCACGCTAAAGAAAGATGTGAACAAACTATAGAGAGCTCACAGAAGAGAATAATCAAAGTGGGAAAGACACACCTGAATGAAGCAATTTCTCAGCATAGAGGGAAGGTGACAGGGTGGGATGTGGTAATGTTTTTCAAATATCCAAGGTGGCTATGTGAGGAAGGAAATAATCTATTTTCGGTATCCAGAGAGTTGTTTGCTAATATGAGTACCGTCATCAGATGCAGAATTGAACTAGGATTTCTTATTTATTTTGTGAATCAACATATGCATGGTCATGTATGCAGCCATTGCTGAATTTGATGGATTTTGTTGGCTCTGCACTACATGCATATGTTGCAGATATCAAAAAGAAAAGTGTATTTTACCAGAATCTATTTCCTTACATTTTCTTGGTGGCTTTTTCTTGTCTTGCTCCCACTCTTGATGCAAGTTCATAATAAAATTAGGCCAACTTGATTCGTTTTTACGCTTGTGGCCTTTTCTTTCTGTAAAGCTGAACTAGATCCACAAAGAGACATCACAGAATTTGGCATCTTTATCCCATCATGTGCTAGGCTGCCTAACTCTAGGTGCAGCATTTGGGAGCTGAGCAGAGGGGCAGGATCACCACCTTTCACTTGCTGGCAGCACTTGCCCTCATGTAGCCCAGGACACCATTCACCTTAGTGGCCAGGGCTCCCTGCTGGTTCTGCCTAGTGTCCAGCAGAACTCTGACTTACTGTCCAGATGGTTGGCACCATCTATGAAAGAGCCTGGTGATTTTTCTCCTCAGTTGCAGAAATTTGCTCTTCCCTTCACTGAGACCCACGGGGATCCTGCCTGAAATGTAACAGTGGCACAGCAGCAGGAAAAAGGGGAGAAAGCATTTGGGGTAGGGAGGCAATGACCACTATGCTGTTGGCAGCACCAACACGATTCTGCATCTCTGTTTCTGCTTGATTTCCATGGTGGAAGTGGACAGCAATGACAGGAGTCCATGGGAGCTGATTTGTGTCCCAGCTGCCACACAGCCACAGTCTTGCCAGCTCCACCACTGTTGTATTGCTGCTGCTGGTGGGGTGGAGTCTTCCTTGGTGATGGCAGATCCTAGTAGTTACTGGCCTTCCTGTGGGAGGCTCACTGGGTCCCCCCCAGATGGGCTGATGCCACAGGGCCCTGCCGTAGGCTCTGCCAGTTCCTCACCAGATGATGCATGATCCACAATGAAGGTGGAATAGATGCAGCTCTTCTGCCATGGTTGGCACCTCATCCCTGTTGAAGCTGGTTGGGCTGCTGAACTGGGCAGAAAGTATATTACAGGTGTGCTTGCTACGGTGTTTCACTTCATTGAATAATACGAGATTAATTCTCATTTTTCCTGTGTTCCCTTGAACAGCCACAGGAGCCTCGTGCTATTTGGAGTTTTTTTAAAAGCAAATTGAGGTATCACATATGAAGCTGTTCTCCATTTTAAAAAAATCGGGGGATTCAAGTAAAAAAAGATCATGATGTAACTTAAATGTTTCAAAAATCAAGGGTATCACTCAAGGCTATGTGCTGCTATTGGATTGGAGTTTGATTCTTTAGTGTTCCATGTGTTTTCCTTCCTCTGATGAGTTCCTGCATTACTCACAGTGGGATGGTTTGGGATGGGGTCTGATTTTGTGATGTCATCACGCAGTGTCATCACATGCAATCATAATCGGTCCATCTTCTGCTTATTAGGGTCTTTGTCTCTTTTATTAGTAATATCAGGAGTGCTGATTTACGGTCATAAATTTCAAAGATGAAATTTAACACCCTCTATCTATAAGGACAGAAATATGGAGAAAGCAGCATGGGCAGCATGGGTAGGAACAGCAACGCCAGCAGTCTTGTCAAAAACACAGAGACTTTTTGTTCTAAGTTTTAAGGGATGTTTATTAGGTATTATAAGCAGCAGGCCGAGAGGCAGATGTTGGGCTCCCGGCCCGCCGGAGCCGTGCTGTGACAGCATTGCGGTGCCGGCCTAGTGCCGCCGCCGGGGCCGCCTCTTGCAGGGCGGCGCAGAGTCCTGGGGGCTGCTGCGGGCCTTCCTCTTCGGGGGGCGCCGGGGCCCCCCAGACGAGCGGTCGCTGCCCTGGGAAGAGGGACCCGCTGTGGCCGCCTGCCCTGGCTCCGTGCTGGGCCCTGCAGTGCTGGTGGAGCGGCCTGGGCCCGAGGCAGGAGGCTCCTGATGGGAGGTGCTGGTGCTGGTGCTGGCTGCAGGACTGTCCTCCCTCCCTCCAGCAGCACGGGTGTCCTGGTGGTCCAGCTGGTGGCGGATGGTGGGGCCGTACAGGGCTGCAGCGATGCCGATGAGCCTTCTGACGAAGGGCACCACGTCACCACTGGTGGTCATCTGCAGCGCCTGCACCAAGGCCTCCTGGTCCAGCCCGTGCTGGCACAGGAAGCTCACGGTGGTGCACTGTGCCACGTAGACTTCCCACCAGTCGTCGCTGGACACCTGATGGATCTCTCCCTGCAGCCATCGGAGCAGGGGTCCGAGGTCTTCCGGATGTTGCTGGAAGAAGGCAGCCCAGACCTCGGCTGGGAAGTTGTGCTCAGCTGGGATGAGCACCGGCTCTGCAGGCCCCTGCTCGTCCTGCAGGCCGTCACCTGAGTGCGCTGCGGGCTGCGGGACAGCACACTCCAGGTAATCCTCGTCCGACCTCACCGAGTATCGGATGGTGGCGACTTTGTGCCCGCATACGGCACAACTCGGTTTCTTCTGTGCCCACCAGACGGCACAGCCGTAGCACAGCTGGTGCTGGCAGGGGGTCACGTAAGCCACATCCTCCCGTACTTGCCCACAGATGGGGCAGGTCCAGTCGGATGTTGCATCCATGGCCCGGGCTGTTCGGTGGGCTGGGGAGAGCTGAGGTCGGGAAGCTGCTCCCCTCACAGGTGCTGCAGCAGGCAGAAAGACGGTGTCACCAACTGCAAAAGACAGAGAGAGGCCACGGTCACTCACTGTCCCAGTCTCTCATCAGCAAACCCTCCTGGTCCCTGTTCCCCTCCTGCCACTGCGGAGGCCATGTCCCCACGGGCATAGGCCGGCCTGGGGAGGGGCCCTCAAGAAGCACCCCCAGCTTCTGGCGTCAGGCATTGCCACGCTGCCCACCTGCGCTGCTGCACGCTCCTCTCCTAGATGTCCCAGACGCCTGCAACCAGCAGGGTCGGGGTACAGCTCAAGAGGCTCTGGGACGGCGGCTGAGTGCTGCGCAAGCAACACCCAGATCACGTTCCAGCTCCAAAACTCGCCCTGTCCACACTCCAGTCCTCGCACACTCGCTCGGTTGGAGGCCAGGCACGAACTGCTGGGCTGGGCTGCTGCGCCCGCATTGGAGCAGTGTGGGCCAAGCAGTCACAATCCATCGCACGGAGATGTCACAGACCAGGGCTTGGCCGTGTTGCTGGGCCTCGCCTTCACTGGGGGACATCACCACCCGTCCCACAGCGACGCCGTCATCCACTGCTTGGTCATCACTATGCGCCAGCCTCACGTGCTGCACGTTTTATTATTCAATAAAATTTCCTGCTTCCCTCTGTCTCTTGAAGTTGGTGATCTTGGAGATCTTTTTCGGCCTTCATGAATCTATGATTTTGTGTTACCCAAGATCACTCTGATTTAGATGCTGAGGGAAACCTTTGTTAATGAATTTTCACTGCCAGTGTATGGAATCTGTTTTAAGATTTTTATATCAAGTAGTTTGAAGAAGGTAAAATAAGAAACAATTTTCTATCCAAGTATTTAGTTGGACATATGCTGCTGGTGTAAAGGAAAGTTACATGGTTTTTTATTATGGAAGATTAAAAATATTTTTTTTTTCTGTTTTTTAGTAAAGTGATGTTTTTATTAGTAAGTATATAAATTTTATTCCTGTACATAACACTGTGCTTTAGCCATTTTCATAAGCCATCTTGGAGTAGATTTATCTTAGAGTAAAAAAGTTACTTCTTACATCCAGTGTCTTGTTTTTCTGTTTTGGAAGAGATACAAAACAGAAGTCAAATGCACATACATCAAGTTATTAGCACTCAGTGGAGAAAATGTAGTGCATTACCAACAACAGTTCAGCTCTAGCTGATCTCCAGACAAAGGTACTTTATGATTCTTACACCTTCACTTGTATGGAGAGCATATCTACTGTCACAGAATATCGCCCAATTGAATGCTGTACTGGCACTATGTAGAAAATGGCACCCACATAAGTGAATGGATGTTTTGTTACTGCTTTCAAAGTGCTACTGAGTATCAGACTTGCCTTGTGACTTGCATAAGGACTGTCCTATTTGAGTTGTGGCTGAATTGATGCTGTCTCCCAGCAAGTGGTTTTGAGGCTTCTCTCTTTCAGCTAGCTTTGAAGGCTCAGGGGCAGCAATTCCTGGCTGAAGGTGAAAATTCTACTGCAAAAAGATGAACTGTCCCCTCGCTAGTGCTTGCTTGTATTTCTGTTCTATTTGGAGTATAATTTCATTTTGGGCCTTCTTCCTCCCGTGTCATATGAAAGTTCTATGCTTCTTTTTGGGTATTTTTTATTTAATTCCTGTCCAGAGGGGTATAAAATGCAAGATGAATTAAGCTCCTTGAAGATAGGAACATCTACCTCTTTTCATGTACCATTTTGGGTGAATGTATATAAAATGTCTAAGAAGATGTTTCATTGAGAAGTAATCTGAAACCTATGGACTGAGTGACAACAAGTTTGTTTTCTTTTGACATGAAGGACCACGTCAATTAATGTTTGAAATTTAAATGACCTTGTGAAGGAGAAAAATAAGTACTAGCACTGTCGAAGGACCTCATGGGACTGGTATCTAAACCTTTTTCTACTAAGCACGGTCCTTTTCAGTGGGGAAAAAAATATTAAGAATATTAAGGAGAATTAGAACTGGATTTTCTTTAAGGTCCTTTCCAACCTGAGCCATTCTATGACGCACTGCTTGCTCTCTTCTGAACTAGAAGAACTTTGCCCTTAAACTGATGCAAATGCAGTAGCTGACATAGAAGAACAAGAATGCTCTCTGAGAGTTTTTGTTATGAAATACGTCAAATTTGGGTACCTTACTAAAAATACATTGTGTTTTGATCTTATTGGCTGTTGGAGCGCTTGAATAGTTAAAGAAACATTGAAAACCAGGATATTTCTGTTGTGAGGTGACTGTCGTTTGAGTTTTCTTTCGTGATGAGCCTTCTTATTTTAAAGGAGCATGATCTTTGTACTTCTTGTTTATCACCTTAATTTTTTATGAATTCAGAATGCTTTAAGAGAACTTGCTATGTCTCTTTGTTTATCTTTTTGCTTTTGTCACTATTAGTTTTGAACACATGAATGTGTGATCAGCTTTAAGAAACTGTCCGGACACAGACCAGAAGAGGAAAAGCTGCCGCAAAGAGATGCCATGGTTTTTAACCTCCCAGCAGTTAGCTTGCTCATTCTGACTATGCAATTTTTTAAAAGCCTGCATGAATCCTGGTGTAATCTGAGTCTGCCACACTGTGATTTATGACACCTTAATGCAGGAATTTAGATTTTTGCTTGTCTGCCATGAGGCACCAATTGTAGTAAAGAGTTAACGAGGGGACATGAGTAACTTGAGCACAGAATAATTTTGCTGCCATAGGTAGGATTTAAGCCTTACAAACCTGAACATTGTGTTATAAATATGGTAAACACTGCCTCTTGTGTATGCCATTTGACAAGGAAAAAGTAGGCAGTGTGTTTGGAACTTGCTCCCTATAAATGATAGGACACAGAGCATTCATGCATAATTTTCTGGGGTCTGCATGTGCAGGCTGGTACCAAGTTAATATGCCACATAGGTGCAAATACAAAACATGAAAAAACCACTCACAAGTTGTTCTTGAAGTTTCCATCAAATGCCCTTTGAGTTTATACTTTATTTCTAGGAGTCCCTTATATTTCTTTTTATTCAAGATGTTTGTCATGATGCATCGGATGCAGCACAGATGGGAAATGAGATTTTTATCTGGAAATGTGTATTATCTTTTACAGAAGCATAGAGTCCAGAACAACTCTGAAAAATGAGTTTATCTGTGCAGCTGCCTGGGAGAAGTCTTTCTTAGTTTCTATAGGTACCTTGTATGCTTAGTGGGAATGCATGACCAGCCACTCTTTCTCTGATCATGCAACCTAATATATTTAATTTCGTGGGTAAGGTTCAGAAAAAAGGTGGAAGGGATTTGTCAGGGAATACAGCCAGTACGTGTTTGAAATGTTTCTTTAAACTTGGCTCCTTTAACTATAAAGCTAGAAATTTAACTTGGCTTCCTGGGCAAACTTCAGTCGTCCTGATAAACATACACAAGGATGTTTGGATAACAAAAGAGAGAGCATTACCAAGGTGATGCTTAATTGAGCTAAATCCACATATAATCATTCCTATTATAGTGAAGTGCTGTTCCTCTTAGATGAAGTAAGCCACTTAGAAAATTCTGCAAATGTTTCATTGTGTTGCTGCTGCTTCTCTGACTTACACTAATGAGGATGAGGAAATGCTCTACTGAAATCCGTGGTGCTAAGCAACTGTTAAACATCATTTGACATGCCAATATTAAGACAGACTTATGTTTTCTTTGATTTTCTTTTAGTAAATTATTCATTATTATTATAAGTGATTGGGCAAAACTTCAAAAGGAAGAAAAAAGCAGCTAAGGATTGAAACAGGAGGAACTCACGTTGAACTGTTAATACCCACAAGGAAAGTGTTTTGGAACAACAGTAACAAAAAAGGCATAGCCTTTGTCCCAAATCATTTTTCCTCTTGAGTCACTTATCTAAGGACTGTTTGACAGATTCTGGCTCCATTTAATAACAGTTTTATGCACTCTGCACTCTCATTTTCTGTGGCATAAGGAGAACCTGTTGCTATTCAGGTGCCTATTTGGCTAACATAGATAAGTTCACGGGAAATTGGTAGCAACCAGTACATCTGGGAAGAGAGAGATCAACTCAGTATGTTCATTCCGATGCTTTAACTTCTCTTGCTTTTTAAAATTAATTTAATTTATCAGAAGTTGGTAAAAGATTGAAGTAAGGGGAGGAAATGGCATAGGCTGTGGTTATTTCACGCTTGTATTTTGAGGTTGTTTTCTGGGCATGATCTGCATTTCTTGGTCTTGCTTCACTCTATGTAGTGGATGGAGATGGAGGGCTTAGCTCTGGTGTAAAGCCAGCTGTTTCTGCTAGGAATCATGATATTCATTCACAGGTTTTTCCTTCAGGTGATTTTTACTGAAATTAAATGGTCTGGGAGTTACTTGAGTAGCTTATGATGCTTTTCTACAAGCATAAGTGAAGTATTCCTGGTCTTTTAGAGCACAGCTTTTCTTTAAATTAAACCATTTTCTGTGTGCTTTTATATAACCATTTCTTTATCCTTCTTAAAAAAAAATAAAAATAAAAAAAGCAAGTTTATACAGGAGGGAATACAGGAAAGTAGAGAACGATATTTGGCATGTTTTCTGAAAAGGGTAGATTGGGTTCTTGGCATCTGTTTGTTCCATATTTCTGAATATTGGGTTGGCCACAGTTTTTCGCAGTCTTCTTTCTGAAAGCTTTGGTCAGCTTGAATTCTAGAACAGCTGGATCTTCTGTGAAAAGTAGGCGTCAAGAAGACTCTGAGGGTCCTGGATTAGCAATTTCTTTCCCCCAGGCTTTCAGTCGATTGTGGCTGACAGTGCTGTACTTAATACATTTTCTTTCCAGTTGTTTCTGACAAATGTAAAGAAATCAATTCTGATATTGCTTTAGAGGAGCACCTTGTTCTCTGGTTTCTTGCTGAAAGCTCACTAAGATCTTATTATTCAGAACTCAGCAATTCCTTAGAGGAATAACTGCTGTAATTTGGACTGGGAATTTAGGTAATGGAACAGTATTTATGTGAGTCCACTTACAGTGGAAAAGAAGGAGAAGAAAAATGTGAATAAAGGAAGGAGAAATATGTCAAGTATTAGTTCAGAAAAAATTAGCATTCAGTAGTTTTGTTCATATTTTATATTAGAATGGCAGATTGTTTAAAATTTAGTCCTAAAGTCCCACAGTAGTGCTAGTAGTTAGATAGACCTCATTTTATCTTTAGGATAGCAAGAAGAATTCCCTTTTTTTTTTTTTTTCTTTCCTCCAAAATATGAATTTAATATTGTGACTTGTTAGATATGAATCCGTTTTGCTTTCCTAAGGGCTTGTGCATCGCTGGAGATATTAAAGATGGAATAGCCTTATTCAGTCATCAACAAGGCCGTTACAGGTTTTATTCTCTGGACTATGGTTTCTAGTATTGTGCTCTCCTGGTTTGATATGCTCTCAACAATAAGGCTGCCTTATCTTTTCTCAGGAGGATGTTCTACTGCCTAATACGAATCACTATCAAGAAATACTTAAGATATCAAGTGTACTGTTTCTAAGAGATCTGATGCAGCAGTGTATGAAATTGCTCTGTATGGAACTCGTGCTGATCCATCGACACAGGGAAGCTCAGTCTGAGCTTCATGCTTCTGGAGTTCACAGGAAGGTTCTCATCAGAGGAAAAGGTTTCTTATTTTGCTGCATATATTCCACCTAAAATTAATTTTGAACAAAACTAATGATAATTCATCCACATTGGTGAAATATGAGGTCTGCTTCAAAAATAATGCTTCCTACTTTGTTGGCCTACAACATTAGAGGCAGATGGTGGTGGTACGGCAGTAGAGAATGAAAATTCCCACCAATATTCCATTGGATTTTGTTGCTGTGTGACAGATAGAAGCAGAAGGGCAGACTAACAAAGTGGTTTCTGGCATGGAAGTGCAGATGAAGCAAAAGTGTGTCATCCAGTGGTTTGGACAGGTTATGGAGACTCTTAATTCTCCCTTATAGATGAGTTCCTTTACTTCATGTGTCTTACTTGTCTTAAAACTCTGTCCATTTTATTAACATAAAGCAAAATTTGCTATCTACTAACTAGAACTGAAGGCAGTTCAGCATGCGAAGTCACTCTGAAGCCAAAGAAGCATGGATTTTTACCTCCCCGATTGCTAAGCAGCAGATGTAATAAAGCTGAAATATTTGTATCACTTATACTGGAAGTATGCTCAGTTATGTCACTATTTTCAGCTCATCTCTGAAGTCAGTTATGTCTATGCCTGCAGAATACCAGGAAAGCTTGTTATGAGTATTATCTACTTCATTACCTACTTCATCCAAACCAACTAAACTAGTGAAGAAATTTCTCCTCTGTAGCACCTCCCCATGACATGCCTGTAATCTTCATAGATGTTTGCAGAATTTTTGCCATCTCACGTGGTTGGACGTTTGCTGAGGTGCCTTACTGCTGGCTTAAAGAGGAAAGCAACTGAGAGAAGGACCTTTGTGACAGCAAGAGCAGAGTAACTGGTAAAGCCCATTTAGAAATCTGCAGCTTTTCTTGGCCAAGGGCTCCCCAGGGAGCTCTCTGGAAGTAGTTCTGTCCATCTGCTGAAAGTAAGGATACGTGCTGCTGCTTAGCTTTGCGCCCAAGCCTTCTTGGTAAGCTAGTGTCAAGGTTTTATCAGTGTTCAGTTGTTACTGCATCACCTGCTGAATAGACTGCAAAATGTGACTGCATGAGCAGTGGGAAGAGCAAGGGGCATTTTATGTATGTGCACTAATGTGAAGGCAATATTAACTGCAGAACCTCCAATTTGCTTTGGTCAGAAGCTGCTAAGTTTGCTTTTTGTTGTGAGGAGCAAGATTGAAAAATAAGTAAATCAAGAAGTTTTCTACTGCTTTCATCAGTATGAGTGTGAATTTAGGCCACAGAATAAAACAGAGATTCTGAATTAATACTAGGGAGTACAGCATCTGAACCTTTACCTGAACAGGCTTTTCTACTGTACCAGCTCTAAATTTCCGTTGTTCCTAACACCAACCATACATGTAAATCTTTTGAGATGTGTCTCTTTTGAGAAAATGTATCGAGAGGTGACCTTCAGTGTGCTGCTCATTGTCACCTTCTAACCAAAGCTACTATGCTCAACTTAGTAGGCAGCTCTGCTCAAAGTGCTTGACTTATGTTTGAGATGCTCTGCACTGCTCCTTCCAACGTGTGAGATATTCTCAATAGCATTTAGACTGTCAGGAATTGACAGATGCATCTGTTTTGGCTGTTCCATGTTCATAGTCTCAGTCTGCACCAGCTGTTTTCTCCCAGTCCCATTCAGGCAAGAGGGCAGACTGAGTGCCACGTATATCCTTTCTTTGTGTGTTTGTGAGAATAAGTTGTCTACTCCTTCATAAAATGCGTCTGTGATGACAATCTCATATAAATGAGGGCAACCTCTTGAGACACTATCTCTTTTTACAACCATTGTTTCTCTTTATTGAGATACACAGAACTATTTTCATGAAATAGGATAGTTTCTAAGGCTTCTAATTGTATTATTTTTTGTTTTTCTCTGTCTGTTGCTTTATAAATCAGCAAATCTCTAATGTGTTTGACACTGGGTTTCAACAGCGTAGGCAGGCATTCTGGTTTTCAATTTTCTGTTGAACACAGTGTCGGAGGGTGACAACCCACACTTTAATGGTATTGTTCCTTAATTAAATAGTACGGAATATGGATAGGAAACTGATTCCAAGGTCTTTCAAATAAGCAATTTATTTTGATACTGTTTTCCAATACCTATTTAAATGAAGGATAATGGTGACTAGTGGTTGCTTGTCTCCAGGTGCTCTTTAAATTCATCTCCATTAAACTCTGGTCCACTTTCAGACATACCTCTGGGCAGGTAGAACATGCAAGGAAAATGCATTTGATATAAGCAGTTGTTAATTCAATTGTGCTATCTTCTAGTGAGACTGTTTCAGAGAAATGCAAGTAGAAATCTAAGGGAAGTTTGTTTTAATACACGGAATGAAAATGGATTGGGAGTATGCCACTCCAGCCGTGCTCTATCATCTAAATTACTTTTGGTGACCTAATCCTTGCCAATAGCTGTTGTTAGTAACCATAAATGCAAACTGACACGTGAAACCTGTTTTGTTCAACTTCAGGCAAAGACTGCTGAATTTGCCTGTTCATCAAATTGTTATGCGCCTCATATGTTTTAAAGTACTTCTATTTTCTCTCTTCGATGGTGTGTGATGCCACAGTAAGTAGTTACTAGTTAATGCTGTTTAATTTCCACCCCTATGAAGGGAGACAGGTCATTTTTACACTTTCTGTATATGAGCATGTGGACGTTCAACCTTTGAACTAAACCTTCAGTTTAGTGTTACAAAAGCAACACTAATCCCCATTGCTGGGACATCCATCAAGAAGTCCATTTGTTTAACTGTTCCACACCATAGACATGAATCCTTTGGTTTCTATGTCTATTTTTGCCACAGCATCCTCGTGTTGTCCTCTGTGCTGCCTTGACTTTTTTTCTTTGGTAGCAGACTGCTTGATAGACTTCATCACAGCATATTTGAACTGAAGAGGTCAATTGCGTAGCCTGAGCTGAACTCTGTTCCTAGCATCAGTTGTCTTGAGTGGTGTAGCTCTGCAATCCATCTTTAGTTTAAAGCATCTGTCGTGGTTTTCAACTCCTTCTCCATAACTGAAGAACCAAGTTATAACATTCAGAACAGGGCAATACAGTGAAGCACTGACATGTTTTGGTAGTTTAAAGAAGCTCCAAGTTTATTGTAGTAAAACAGGGACAGGCAGTTTGCATTTGCTTCTGCAACTCTAATCTCATCAGAGTTAAGACAGCCAAGATAAACCTAAGGCAACTTCACACTTAACATATCTTTTTAATGCAGTCATGCTTAACGGTGCTGCTGCTGTATATTCCTAGGGTAACTATGGCCTGTTTCTCAGTGTGTGCTGAAGTGTTTCTGTTTTTAATATAAGGATCTGACTTGAAGAGGAGAAAAACATCCCTTTTCCAAGTTTTTCATGCTGAGAACTACAATTAAAAGTAATTGCTTCTATTTCCAAAGTAAAACATGACTTTTAAAAGCTGTAATATTCAGCAGTACCAGGAGGACGCTTATGTCATGTTGAGACAGTTTCGATATTTCACTTTATAGGTGCTCCCATCTGCCTCTCTTAAAGCAGTTCTTCCTGAGAGATGAATGAAGCAGGTTTCTCAAAAAGGCAATATAAAGGGAAGAGGAACACAAAATACCAGAAATAGAAAAATGAAATAAATATAAATGCCGCATCAATCTGAAGGCATTTATGCAAATTGCCTCATAAATATAAACAGTGTAGACTGCTGTGATAAGTAGAGGCATTTTAGGGCTGAGATGTTTTGTATACAACTCCGATGCTAATTGTAAACGAAAAAGATTATATTGATAAATGAACCTTGTCTTACTTCTTTTCTTCTTCTTCTTCTTCTTCTTCTTCTTTTTCTTCTTCTTCTTTTTCTTCTTCTTCTTCTTCTTCTTCTTTTTTTTTTTTTTCCCCTCATAAAATAGAGGTACAAATTGCATGAGTTAAATTTGTTTTACCTATAAGCCATTATAAATAAGAGAATCAAGAGAATGTCTGAACTTTGAGAGGAAACAGAACAACGTAAAATGGGTTTAGAAACCTATCTTGATTGGGCAATGAATTGTGCTGAAACAGCTCAACATAGAAGGACATGATCAGAATATCCCAAATTTGGAAATTTAAGTTTTATGCCTGGGAAGGAGAATAGACTGAATTAAAACAAAATACAAGTTCAGATGACATTGGAAGGGGAGATATGGCTTTCTGCAGAGTTTGCGCCTGCCTGGGAAAATCTGCTGTGATCTGACACATCCAGAACAACTGGACAAGTATTGGTTTTGCTGGCTTCCTTAATGTGTTGTTCCCTGGAGTGCACACTGTGGACAGAGTAAAAGCCAGATGCTTGCCAAATACAACAGAAAGGAATTACAGAATTAGAACCCTTAGCAGCCTCTTAAAACGCTATGAAACTTGTGAGATTTACACATGGCATCACTGCTTTCTGGCTTAATGAATTGGCCAAGTCCATTTTCCACTGCCCTTTGGACCTCCTCTGTAGGTCATCTCCCTGCAGAGACAGGCCAGCCTTTTAGGAGACCCAAGCTTTCAAATAGAAAAGCCATTTTTTTAAAGGCCATGCTCCTGTATCCATAGATGTAGGAAGTACTTTTAGCAGTAAGGATGGGGTAGGTTGGAGCATGTGTAGGAAGGCTGGGAAACCTGATGCCCTGACATCCTGCTCTCCATACATTTCCTGCAGGATTTGGGGCAAATTACTTTGCCTCTTTGCCTGGCAGTTACACAGTTGTGAAATGGGGACAGCTGTCCTCCTCTATTTCTCAGAGGACTTGTGAAAATAAAGGCATTAAAGATTGTGAAGCCATCTGTTGCTATGGTGATGAGGCTCATTTAGGCACTGAAGCACCAAGATTAGAAACTAATATGTTTCCTGCACAACTTATTTAGAAATATGGATAGGCGGCACTGACGTGTCGGGTCTGGCTCTGCCTCCAGTAACAGGGTTACTGATTTTCATTGGGAACAGAATCTGTAGATTGTAGCAGGCACTCTTTGCTAAGCCTTGGTATGTTAAATGCCTCAAATTGGGTCAGTTGCATAATGCCTCATGGTTGCTTGTTACACCAGGTAAAAACAACGTGCAGGATTTTAACACCTATTATGATTGCTAGATGCTTTTGCATTTCTTGTTAGGCATTCGGAGCTCAGGTGAACGCAGTGGGAATGTGAAAATTTTGCTGGGGAGGTACTGGAGGAAAGAGCAGAGAAAGGGTATAGGGAAATGGATTTTCTTACTTCAGCCCTGCCATAAAGAGCATGCTATGAATGAGTCAGAGGCTGGGGAGAAGGATCAGTGGGATACCTGTGATACTGCTGTTGGTGGGGAAGGATGATGAAACTTACTTCCATTGTTGCTTTGCCCTGCAAGTGTAAGTTTGATATCTTGAGGCTGACAGATTTTGCAAATCTTACCTGCCTGTCTTTTCCCAATGCTCTGCATCAGTACAGCTAGTGCCGTTTAGCTGTATTGAATAATTCAGGTTGGAAGGGACCTTTGGGTCCTCTGGTCCAATGCCTTGCTCAAAGGAGGGTACGCTTCAAAGCTAAACCAGGTTACTGGAATTCTTGTCTAATCAAGTTTTAAAAATCTCCAAGGATGAGTATTCCATACCCTTTATGGGCCCCAGTTTCAGTTCTGATCCACATTTTTCACTATTATTTAACTAGAATTTTCTTTGATGCTGCTTATCCCTGATGGGTCTTTATTGGACTCTGAGGAAAAACTGCAGTACCTTGAAGCCACGAGACTGTGCTTACAGGACATTTGCTTATTAGCAAATGCTGCATGACCAGAAATCTTCCTGCTTGCAAGGCCTGAGCTTCACCCCACGTGGGACAGCCCTCTGCCACACTGCTGCTCATTCTCAGCCTGAGTCCTTCCTGCATTATGCTGCTGTGCACCATCTGTGTTTGCCCTTGGAAATAAAAAGACTGGAAAACAAAAACCTACTTATGATGAGGAGCTTTAATAAGCACTTGATACAAATAGAGAAAGCATCTGGGGTCGGCTGTAAGATGTTTGCTTTTAAATGGCCTATCAAAGTATGAGATGCTTTCTCTAAATCTGATCTTGAGAGAAATCTGAGTTCTATATCCCATTTCCAGATGGCATAACTTAATATCATGGTGAATTATTTGGCACACTTTAAACAAATTCTTCTTCTCTCTGCACCTGAGACAGAAGCATCATCAAATTATGTCTGGAAAGTTTGGTGAATTATTGTTTCTTATACTTAAAAACATAATACAGCTTTTCAGACTTTTCTGGGACCTGGTTAGTATTCTCTCTTTTTAAACCTAACATGACTTTTCTCCTATGTGTTTGTGTTTGGGAGTTATTCTAGCACACCATTCTCAACCATCTGTTTTTGTTCAGTGTTTTGAATCTTCTTCCAGCTTCCCTATAGCTCAGAAGTCTCCAATGCAGAGGGAGAATAGGCTCCAGTAAAACACTAGAGTGGTTAAGTGGTTCCAGCATGACCAGCGTGAGTTTGCTCTGTTTTTAAACAATGTGAATATGAACTAAATGAAAATGCTCTGAAGGAGAAGGACAAGGCAGGAAAACTTCTTATTTTCTGTATCTTGCTGAGACATTGTAGTCAGAAGTAACAGGAAAATTGATCATTTTCTCACATCCAGGTGATGGCGCACATGGCCTCTATTAGCTGACAACAAATTTAGATTATGTTTATGTTGTAGCCAGCTTTGTCAGTATTTTTCTTTTGAAGTAGTAAATAATATTAATTGTGTAGAACAGAAGCATAAATACTCTTCTTTACCACTCTCTGCTGTTTAGAACATTATTTTGAGAAGGATTTGTATTTCCTACAGTTTTTAATATTAATTTGTTAAGTCATTCATGGCGTGTTCAAGTGATTAAGACTCAAGGTCTGCTTTCCTGTACCTCTAGGTCATTGCAATGAATTTCAGTTTTTATTTGCTTCTGTTGCCTGAAGTACAAGCCAACAATCACATGTAAATGCACTTCAGAAATTCCACCGGTGTTCCATGAACACTGGCTTATAAATTGAGTTGAGACAGAATAGGATGCAGCTGAAACATAAAAGTAAAAGGTTGCAGAACTGTATTCCTGCAGCTGGGACCATGCCTTGGGGGGCATTTATCAGTTCAGACAGCCTCCTGATTAGGACTCAAAGAAACACAGGAAAGCACAGTGAGGGTGGATGTAGGAATAGGGCATTGCAGAACATACAAGCCAAAATCAAACATCTGAGGAGTCAAAAAGTCAGATATGGAGTGGCCGAAAAACAATTGGAAGTCAGTCAAAGGATCCCAAAGCCATCACAACCAAAGCAAAATGTGGTCAGAAACAGGGATAAGGCAGGAATGAGTGGTGCTGACCCTTAGAGCAATCTCAGGATGAGGTGTAAGAGCCCCACGTAGCACAGTGGTGCTGTCCCCATGTCCTCCATGCCTGCCTGGGTGCTGCCACCATGCCTTAGGCTGACTGTGAACACTCTCCAACACCTCTGCAAGCTGTCCTGCTCAGTTGCATTTGCAAATTCTTAAACACTTTCTCCTTGGCAATGCCTCTGCAAGGAAACGAGTGACACTTAGGTCTCTTTCCTTTCACTGTCGGCCTTGTTCTTTGGCTTGTCAGGGTTATTATCATTAAGGGGTTGCAAAGCTCTCTTCAGCCTGTTAGCAATTAGCAGACTGTGGCCTGGGATTTCTGAGACAGAAGATGTGGCCTTGCAAAAGCAGTTACAGCTGAGAGTGGTGTCTTTGCTGTGCTCTCTTAATGCGTAATTGACTGCTCCAGGGCAGAGAGGGAATGAGCAGACAGAAGTATCGGGGAAAAGTGTATCGTTCTGCTTTTTCTTGATCTGATCCAAGCACTTGGTTGAATCTACAGTGAGCAAGGCATGCTTGTAATTGGCCTGACTTTTCTTTGCTGGGTTTTGTTATTCCCCGAACTATTTGGAGCTCTCCAAAGTTTTGGTGTTAAGTCTAAAGGAAGGATTTCTGTATGTTATACTCAAAATGGAGTAAAAGGTCTTCAGGGCCAAAAGCCTTTGGACCTTTGTGGTGCTACCATACTGGAAACCCAAGTTAAACACTCTATCACCACTGCAAGCTTTGTCTCTGCCTTAGAAACTGGACTAGTATTTTGTGGACTAACCTTTGTGTCTGTGAAAGCAGACTTGCACTGTGGTTCAGACCTGGTAGAAGCGAAGTTCTGCTGATCTGGAAGAAATGGTTCTTTGTTCCTATTTTCTTCCACTGTTTGGATAGAGAATGTTTTATGAAAAATGACTGTGTTCCAGGTAGCTTTGTTGCAGCTGATAGCTATAGCACTGCCATGTAGCTGTATCATCTCAGTGACTGCAATAAAAGATTCAGTGGGCTTGATTCTGCTCTCCATCTGATGTGTTTATGCCAGCAGGCTTCTGTGGCTGTATTATTGTTTGTTTCTAACAGTGTCAGAACAAGAACAGAGCTTCTGGGGACAAATATAGGTAAATGGAATATTTCTTTGGAATTCAACTCATTCGTTGCTCTCCCTTACCTGTCTAAGAGCAGACTACCCTGACAAGGCTCTGAACCAATTTCCCATATTGGTCCTGTTCCAAGAAGGTCATCTGAAAAGTTGTACCACTTGGCAGCGATTTAAAAACAAATAATCAAACCTACTTGTCTCATTTCTTCAGAAGAGAGAGAAAGGGCACCAGTCTTAAAGAGAAATTTTTGAGCTGTGAATTCCAAGGAGACAGTGGCATCAACTACGGCCATGACAAAGTTGGAGGAGAATGCAGATTTAAGAATTACTCTATCCTTACTGAATAGTTGTTAGATAAGGGTGGAGGAGAGTGGATTTTACATGGTCCCTTGGTTAGTGAGCTTGAGTGCATTATATACTGCTATTATGCATTAAATGCACCATGTACTAGACAAGATGTCTCAGTAGAGTTGAGGTCTCTAAAGTCAGATATAGTAGTGGCTGTCTTCAGCTCTGTCTTTAGTGAGAACATCTTTGCCAAAGGAGGGAACTTGTTTTAATTGACTTTTTTTTCTCTGCCAACATTTTGCTTTGGTAAAATAAGTGAAAAATCCTATTAGACAGGGGAAGGAAAAAAGAGAGGGACTTTTTGTCCCTCAGTGTGTTCTGAATATTTGAAGGATGTGATGTTTAGAAATCAGTGAAAGCTAGATAGGATTTAAATATTAAGGGGCAGGAATTTGCCTTCAGGTAAAGGATGATATTTGCATGACTCATGTTGTTAGGTGAACATTCCTGTGTATTGGTGACCTTTTACCTTGGTAGCAATGGGAAATATGTTAAGTAGGGGGCCCAGTTCTTCATCATGTTCCACCATAGGAAATGATTAGAGGGAACTCAAAAATAGTGTGTAGCATAACAAGATGCTGAACTAAATATTTTCACTGCTCAACTAAATCTCCCATTGCTTTTAATAACACACTATTTATTTTTTTTTCTTTCTTTCTTTTTCCCATGAATACCATACAAGAAGAGGAAATCTTGTAACAACTGCTATGGAACCCATGAATTTCACTGCAATTTCATTTCTATAGTTTAAATTATATGAAAGAATATGCTGATTTATCTGCTTAACCATGTCTCTCCTCTGCCTGGTATTACAATTTTCAAGGTATCCAAAGAGTAGGAATGTTTTGGTGGAGGTTTGTATGGTTTCTATAATGCAGCGATACTTGAAACAAGTGTCAAGTATGTAAACAAAGTTTATTGAATTTATTCTTTGCTGTTTAAGTCTTGTACGGGCCAGGAGTCCAAAAGAGAATTAGAAAATGGTGTTCTGCATGTCTGCTAATGATGACTTAGGATTGCTGATACTTACTGAACTTGTAGTGAAAGGTTTTTTTTCCTGTTTTAAGGGGAAAAGATCTATTTTATCAAACTGTAGCCACAAATATTCAAGATTATTTTTCTGATTGGATGTTATCTGAGCTGCCTATGACTGTATCTTTAGTGTCAGTCTTTATGTTGGTCTTTTAGCTGATGCAATATAAAGAAATCATAAACAATGGAGTATGTTTATGTAATTCAAATAAAATAGTGATGCAGATAAAAATAGCTAAGTTCCATTAACTTTTCAGACCATAATAGTGAAACACTTGTAAGTCGTAGGATACGCTTGAATGTCTGTAGTACCAATTTATCCCTCTGCTTAGTCATTCATTTCTATTTAGATCTTGGTGCTTCTGTGCAGCCTGTGATTAGATTGGCAGTTCTCATTTAAACCCTAACTCATTCAGTCTTGGTTATCAAATAGCTTAAAAGGCAAGAACAAACGCTGTTGTTTTTAAGATGTACTGATATATGATTTGCATCCTTACATGTGGTATAGGCTGGATTTACCAGAGTAAATGTTCTTTCATCTGTAGTTTTCTTTGTAGGTATTTTGTGTTTTGTTGTGTGGGTTCAGTACACAATACTTTAAATGTTATATTTGTTCCAAATTCGCTGTTGTAGCGAATCAGAGCGGAGCAGGATGAGAAAGTAGCATGTTTTGTAAAAGAGAAAAATTTTACTTTACAACTCTAGGAAGTGGAGGAACCGGTACTCCCAAAAATATCCCTACCCATCAGTACTGCATCTCTGGCACCATTCAACTTTAGTTTTCTGACTAGCAGTACTGTCTCATCGTCACCAAGCACTGTTTCAACATCAGTGATGAACAAGGTGAATCTATGTTGTATGCTATAAATGCTTTCCTGTATGAGTCTGTATCTGCTCTTTTGCAAGTTAACTTCTGTGGTGCTCATGAAATTAACTGGTGTTAGTTCATACTGAGTTGAGTAAGTCAGAGTTGTATTGCAGTTTGGAGAGAAAAATGCAGTTTTTTGATTGTCAGTCTTAGACTTGCAAATGTCTGGTTTGGTTTTGGAACTGTGGCAGAAAATGAAGTTGCATCAGCTTCTTTTGCATTTAAGAAATCAGATGAGAAAAAGGACGAAACTCCTGCAGCAAAGAGAGGCTTCTCTTTTGGTAACGTGGAGTCGGCTCCTGCCTCGCAGTTTGTTTTGGGAAGGACAGAAGAGAAACAGGATTCTGTCAGTTCTGCTCCTCCGTTACTGTTTGGGAAGAAAGTTGAGAATGAAGAGTCAAAGGCACAACCTGTCTTTTCCGTTGGGCAGCCTGAATGTACCAAAGAAGAAAGCACAGCAAAACCTATGTTCAACTTCAGCTTTGTTAAACCATCGGAGAAAGAAACTGAGCAGGCAAAGCCAACTTTTTCATTTGGGGCCCAAGCCAATACTTCAGGTAAGCAGAATATCTTTTGTCTTCAGTTGTCTAAGTCCCTCAGATGGTACCTCTGAAGTCATAAGTTACAGAATCTGTAGGAGTTGCTGGGTTCATGTACTGGAGCTTTAGAAAAAGCTTAATTACTCTGTGCAGTGTGATTTGTGTTCCAGTTGTTGACGTATAGACAATTAGTAGAATTCCTGTTTTGATTTCAGTGAGTTTTAAGACTAGGTTTAGACAAAAAATATATACATATTGTCACACATTAAAGAACCTGTATTGCATCCCACATGAGCATGGATGGTTTGTATGGTTTCTGTGCTAGCAGCATAGTTGGTGGTACAGTCTTTAGCGTGGTGACAGAGGCCTCATGCGATGGTTTTCATAGTGAAAGGGGATGTGAGGAGGTGTCTCATTCATGTGTTCTTGCAGCTGTGCTGCTGCAATTTACTGCCATGAAGGTGTGGAAATTGCTTAATAGGTACTACACAGTTTTGTGCATCTTTAACCTTCTGAAAGAGCGGGCTGAAAGATTTTAGTAACAATTGCCATGTGGAAGAATTCTGATTCTGATTTCATGACTTATCAGCCATGGTTTGCAGAACAGCGTTCATTACTCACTTCTACTAACTTTGGAAGTTATAAGGGAAGGAACAGAGAGAATAAAAGCAACGCATGGGGTTATGGTTCTTATGATTGAGTTGAAGTTCTGGAGTTTGATTTAACCATGGAAATTTGATGAAACACCTTGTGTAAAAATGAGATTTTAACGAGCCTTCTTCAGCACAGTAGAGAGTCCCTTAAAAGTGGCATAGATGAAAAGGGTCCGTAACTTCTGGAAAAACAGCAGTGGGAAATCAAGAACAGGGTCAGGTGTAATAATGAGAGAGCAGAAGCTTAGGGAAAGCTGAAGAACTGCATACTTTAAAAGATAACTTTAAATGTAAAATTGCACTCAGTACTTTGTGACAGTTCTGTAACAGGGGGCTGTTCTCCGTGGCTCCCAAAAGCAGGTCTTGAAAGTACTGAATTACAGTGAGCTTAAGCCAAAAGAGTGAGGCTGCAGGATGATGGGCTTAGCCAGCTTTAGGGCTGTAGGCACAGGGCTGTAATTTCAGGAGAGGCTACAAAAGCAGCTGTACCACTGTGGGGTTTTTTTTTTTGCTGTGTTATTTAGCAAACTACAGAAGTGTTGCAGGTAATGCATGTTGTTCTTCTCAGAGCATCTGAAGAATAGTTTTGTTTGAAAAGCTGAGATGTACTGGTTCATTCTGGTTCCAGTTGTTATAGCCAGTGCTTGGTGTCCGTAACTACTAAAGCCTAGAACTGTGGTGGTGTCATCATTCTTCACAATTCTCCCATTCCTTTAATTGCACATGGCAGCGTTCAGTGTA
Organism: Coturnix japonica; assembly: GCF_054131305.1. Taxonomy (NCBI): domain Eukaryota; kingdom Metazoa; phylum Chordata; class Aves; order Galliformes; family Phasianidae; genus Coturnix; species Coturnix japonica. Next base: position 2,686,974 of record NW_028188948.1, on the reverse strand, counting down.
TTAAACCTGGATTTTATGTAATCCACAGTAGCTGGATAATAGTTGAGACATCGTCCAGCATTTCTCCTTGTACAGTGGCTGGAACAGGGTCTCTCTGTTGCACTTGGTTTGCCGTCTTGCAGTGTTTTATGTTCTGTTCTCCCTCTCAGATCAAGGAGCAGCAAAGCCATCCTTCAGCTTCTTGAGCTCTAGTTCCTCCAGCGCAGCCGTACCTGCCACTTCAGCCAACAGCAGCAGCCTGTTTGGCAGCGTCACTTCTTCCTCCAACCCTGCACCAGTTCCCACTCCCTTTGTGTTTGGGCAAGCCAGCAACACTGTGAGCAGCACCGCTTTTGGCAATTCTGCAGAATCTACAGCATCTCAGTCATTTGGCTTCTCTCAAGAAAACAAACCCACCACCACATCTTCCACCACTGGTGCAGCAGTTAATCCATTTGTCTTTGGTTCAGGAGCCAACAGTAGCAATGCAGCAAGTTCTGGCTTTACCTTTGGAGCCACGGCCACATCGAGTTCAACAGGTACATTTAAGCAGGTGCTTTTGTTTTTGCTCTTAGATCACAAAAGTGGAGCAGGGAAAGAGTGTTTCCTGGAGAACAGGTAGGGAAAATGCATGGAAATTGAGAAAAGTAGTGAATATTTACATCCAACAATATATAAACAGTGCTAATGCTTGGGGCTCAGGTCAAGTTTTGAGGCAGTCTGGGAAATACAGTTTAGGGATCAACTGGCTGTGGTGATATTTTGTGCATTGGATAATCCTTTACTGGCTTTCATTTGCATAGGAACTTGTCATTGTGAGAATGAATTTCCCTCTTCTCAGTATCAATCCAGTGCTGAAGGTTAAAAGTTAGTTTTAACTTGAATTTTTCTCTCCCATACCTAAAACTCTTCGAGCGTTGTAAATAACATCAAGATTTGTACTATCCACCCTTCACAAGTGTATATTACAAACACAGTATTGATATATGCAGCTGCTGCTTTGTGAAGCGTGACTTCTAATGAGCACGATAGCCAGTCCTTCATTTTCTTGGTCTTCATAATCTTCAAATCTTCATAAAAGTACTGGAATGCCTTTTAGTCCGTCTTAACTTCTGTTTTCCTTCCTGGAAAAACAATCAGCCATTCCAAGTTACATTGCAGCAGTTGGTATTTTTATGTTGCGTGACGTCTGCTTAAATTGCATTTAGATTAATAGCGCTATTTAGAAGGTCTCTTTTTGTTCAGCAGAAGTGTGTATGTTTGAAGTCACAGCTCAGTCCTGTATTTTTTTCTCATTATTTCTGCTGGCCATGCAGAACCAAAGCAGCTAATTGAATGAGCTTGTTTGCTATTATATGGAGAGACAGAATTATTCTGGTAGCTCAGTTAGGTCCCTGCAAGCCTGATGTGGTCTCCAGAAATTGATAATTGTAAACATTTGGATGAGGAAGGGGAGCAGTTGCTTATGAGAGGAAAGATTGGCGTTCTCCTCATTCTAATAGATCAGGAGCTGTGTTTTGAACGCTTAAAATAATACAAATAAGTGAGTGAGTGTTCTTTACCCGTGGTATAAATAAGTCTTAGTAATACAAATCAGCTTGTGCTCTTTGTGGGAGCCTGCTTCTAGAGCATGAATGGCTAACAGTAATTTGAGTCTAGACAACCCGTGTTTGAGGTGTGCGTTGTCTGACTCCTTTAAGTATGCTGTTTTTCATGTAACTTACAAGAAAAGGTAGGATTCCTATCATGAATGAGGTGCTGTTTGTTGTTTTACCTACTTGGCTTCAAACATAAAGCTCTGTAACAAACAAAACAACTCAGCACATACTGAAATTTCTCTTCTTTTCCTTTAGGGTCATCCTCTACATTTGTCTTTGGGTCTGGGTCTTCAGCGCCTGCTGCTGGACCAGCATTTGGTGCCAGTCAGCTACCAGCATTTGGCCAGAGCCAGGGCCCTGGCCAGCCAAATGCTCCCAGCTTTGGATCTTTGTCGACATCACTGTTTTCATCTGGCTCTCAGCCTGCGCCTCCTGCCTTCGGCTCTGTGACAAGCAGTACTGTGTTTGGACAGCAATTGAGCCAACAGCCAGGTTTTGGCTCTGGCGCCTCCAGTGCTGGTGAGTGTTGACCATCCTTTTCGTTTCAGGTCTCAAAGAGAGCTTGGTTAGTCAGTGAGTTGGTTTCCATGAAGTGCAGCTGAAGTTTAGTGAATGAAATTACTTCTGCCTTTTGTACATACTCTACTGTAAGAATTGCCCTCCATAGAGGGAGTAGACACAGGGTTAAGTATTTTGCATCTGATTCCTTACTGCCGGAGAGGTACACTACCTTCACCAATAGGTTGTACATTGTTGTATATTGTGGTGCATGCAGCCATAGACTAATGGCAGTACAGGTAGCAGCAGACAGTTCCTTAGCAATTTGCCAGCAGTCTAAAAATCTCTTTATGATGCTCTACTGAAACAAATGACGTTGTCTAGGTGTTGTTCCTGTTGTAACTTAGCATTTCTGGTAAACCTCCCTCCCACCCCAAGCTGTGCCGCCTTGAGCAAGGTCTAAGCAATGTATGTTAGAGGTGGTGGGAGGAAGGAGGGGAGGACTTTCCTGGAAAGAACAAACTCAAATTTCAACTTTCTTATTCCCTTCTCCTTCTACCCCGTCTTTCTCAGGTCCCGTATTCCAGTTTGGGAGTAGTACTTCTAATTTCAACTTCACGAGTAACCCAGAAGTATTTACTTTTGGTGCAAATCCTCCTGCACCGGCAGCATCGGTACTACCTTCCGGCTCTTCAGGATTTTCATTCAGCCAACCTGCAACGTTTACAGTGGGGTAAGAGACCAAATCAGATTTTCACTTGAGCTTTTGGTACTATCTGTGGAGCGCAGGCAGCCTCTACTGATGTTAAATTGCGAGGTGCTCAGATGTACTTCGGAATTTATGTCTAAGGACAGCATCTCTCCTCGCTCTGTTAGTGTGACTGGCTAAGTAGGCAACGATGGCTTTATAGCAGCACAGCTCTCAGAAATATCATGCAGCCATGAGAAGTGTTCTTGAAAAATAAGATCTGAATTGAGCTGTTACGCTGCTGCTTACCTGCTGAATGAGAGAGATTTCATTGCTTTTGGTTTCTGGAACTCTCTTCCCATTCATCATACGTTGTCTGTTGCCAGCTGCTGAGTAGTGAGCAGCCAGATGATAAAACAGTTGTTCTGGAATATCTGCTCAGTGCTGCTACTGAACTGTCAGCTAACAGTAGGGAACGTCAGCTGGGTTTAGACCGTCGTGAGACAGGTTAGTTTTACCCTACTGATGATGTGTCGTTGCGCTAACTCTGCGTTGTCCTAACTCTGTGCTACCGGTTTCTATTCATAGGACTAATGGAAAAAATATTTTCTCTGCCTCCGGATCTTCAGTTCCCGGTCAGAAGATAAAGACTGCAATTAGACGTAAAAAGTAATCGGCAGATTGGTAAAGCAACTTTCAAAGCAGCTGCTGCCCTGCATTGTTCAGTTGTTGGGATCGTACCTCGTGCTGGGTTAGCTGAAGTCAGATCTGCCTAAAGTGTTGCAGAAAGGAACCAGGTCGAGACTCGAACTCGTGGGTACTCCAGGGTTGATTTTATTAACAAGCTCAGTGCTCAGGTGAAACATGCATACAGAGCTTGGGTCACTCCTAGTGAATGACCCTTAAGCTTTACAAACGTCCTATATTTATATGATTAGGTAAACATTACATCATTTATGTTATTCATTTCTCGTGATTAATCAATACATCTTCAGTCCTTCTTTCTCGTGTTTCATCCTAGGCCCAGGCTTCATGCTTCACGTGTTACTCTTCTTTTGAACTTGTCCAGAAATTCATTATCTTCTTTCATCCGAGCCATCCGGGCTAGACCAGTCCATTCCGTCTGTCTTATGGTTAAACTATACATTTTAACTGATTAACTACTAAATAGCAATGTCAGCACTATTATTGTCTACCTCTGCTGTTTCATAACTTCACAATACTCTAACACCCCTACATGGGTCATGGTTCAGGGCTATACAGGGGATACTTGAGTAGCATATTGGTTGAGAAATTTACCATTTTTCCTAACAGTCCCCCCTTTTCTAATAGCTACTTTCCCAAGTATTCTACTGATATCCACCAAAAACTATCTTAGGTGGCGGTGGTGCCTTTACAGTTAAAGCAGACCCCATTCGCATACAGCATTGTATTAGTACATAAACAATAACAATCAGAACAATCACAACAATTATAATCAAGATAATTTTCTTAGCAATAGCAGAAAGATTTGGCAACCAGGATGTCAGCCAATGCCATGTTTCAGAAAAACCCCATCGAGTATCATCCTTCTGTATTTCTTGCATTGTCTTACTTACTTCCCATATTTTCCCAACATCAGTTAATAATTCTCCAGTTTGATCAACATACATACAGCAACTAGCATTCAATACAGTACACACTCCCCCTTGCGAAGCTAAAAGCATATCTAGTGCCATTCTATTTTGCAAAACTACTTTAGATAAGTTTGTAAGCTCGCCTTGTATAGTTAATAAGCCATAAGCCGTTGCATTAGCTAACTTCTCCACCTCCCCTGACACATTCAGTATTGCTTTTTCCAATTCACTAACACCTAAACCAGGTATAAACCAATGCACAAATGCATGGAATCCTGTTGGTCGTTCAATTAAAGGATTTAAAATAGTTCTTTTAGTACGTCCATAGAAAGACCTATGCCATAACGTTCCATTTATTTCTCTGGGAATGGTCTCCATATCGGGTACAACTAGGCCTAAAGTGCATCTTCCTCGCCACTTTTTGGGTAAAATTTTGTACGCATGTTCTCCACACAGCCAATAGGCTCCTGGGAGACTCAAAATCAATTGATTTCTGTTTTTAATAGCAGTGAGATTATCACATCGTAAAGTCCAATTTCCCAAATAGGTTCCAGTAGAATCACGATTTTCAACACAATGAATATAAGTATTGTTCTCCAATCGTGTATGAGCCAATGATAAAGCATGAGTGGTAAAATTACTTCTTAATATTGTTGTATTCCAAATATGACCAATAGTAGTATTAACATGAATAGGGATACCAATCAAATTTACTCCATGTGCTACTGATCTAGGTAAGGCTGAACAAATCCAACAATCACTGACATTTAGTTTCTGGGCAAACGATTGCATTATTGATACATGAGAATTATCTGTCCAATAACGATAGTGGCCTAATTCATAAGAGACATGTGGCTGTAAAGACCTTTGGTGTCTCATCTGCTGAGTATGGCTACTTGTGTCATGCCAGGACATAGGTCCCCATTTTACCTCTTGCCAATGTGTATGAACTAATTTAAACCCGTCCCGAGGGTACGCAATGGAGAATTTATGACAGCACGAATTGTTGAAGCCGGGGAGCATACCCACACACCAGATTCCAGTACCACTGCTTGGTTCTCTAAAATTAATATTATGGTTAACCCATACCGCTCGGAGCCGAGGAGGAGGTACTCTGGGGTATGAAGGATAAGAAAATCGTGCTCTAATGCAAAAACTAAAATTAGCTCGAGTACTACCGGGGATATACCATCGAAATGTGCCAAAAGGGGTTCGGACATTGTTGAGTTGTAATAAGTCAGTATTTCTTTCTCCTTCTATGATGAATTCACGCTGAGTCGTAGAAACCTCTTTCGTTTTCAAAGTTACCTGATGTCCAGTCAAAATGTCCCGATAGGAGAATTCATACTGGTACCGATGTCCTGAAGCTATGCAGACGAGGAAGAAAAGGATGCAGAGACCTTTTTCACATGAGTATGATGGATCCATGCCTCTTTACCCTTGACCTTGATAGCATAAAGAGAAGTTAACAACACACAATAGGGCCCTTCCCATTTGGGCTCCATTTTATGTTTCCGTTTAATCACTTTCACCATTACCATATCTCCTGGAATAATATCATGTACTTTAACATCTCTTGGTAATCCTTGATAACAATAAGCATATTGCTGAATTCTCTTAAAAGAATCTTGTAAATACAACAAATATTGAGTAATATTCTCTTCCCCTTCCAAAAGTGCAGTTTTTGCTGAGACATATGTTCCTGGTACTGCCACTACTCTCCCAAATAAAACCTCAGCTGGACTAATTTTTAAAGGCTCCCTAGGGGATGTTCTCAAATCCCATAAGACTAAAGGTAATGCATCTGGCCATTTGAGTCCTGTTTGTGACATTACTTTGCCTAATCTATCTTTAATAGTCCTATTCATTCTCTCTACCTTTCCGGATGACTGTGGATGATACGGTGTATGTGCCGCCATAGTAATTCCCAGTGTCTTTGACAATTCGGCCATCATTGAGGAAACAAAATGTGTTCCCCTGTCTGAGTCTATTTCTTCTGGGACTCCGTACCTTGGAATTAAGTCTCGTAACAGAATTTTAATCACAGTTTTTGTATCATTCTTTCGTGTAGGAAATGCTTCCACCCAGCCAGACAAATGATCCACAATAACTAACATATATTTAAATCCCAATACTGGTGGCATTTCAGCAAAGTCAATTTGAAGTTTCTGAAAAGGATATTCAGCTGGAGGTCTCTTCCCTTCTTCCATCCTGGGTCTGGTTATCCCGTACTTTTGACATATTTCACATCCTGCAGCAATTCGTCTAGCTGCTGCATATACTCCCGGTGCTATCCACAAACGATCAATCTGATTTGCAATATTTCCTGGACCGCCATGGCTTCTATCATGATACCACCTTACTAAAGTTAGCAAATATTTATGTGGTAACATAGGTTTATCACCAATCATCCAAATCCCATCCTTTTGAACAGCTCCCATACGCATCCACACCTCCAGTTCCTCTTTATTCATTTCTGTATAAAGTGTCTTAGGGTCCGATAGCAGTGGTATAGTTTGTACAGTCATAATAGGAACACTATAATTAGGGTGCACAGCAGCTGCTCTAGCTGCCGCATCTGCAAGTTGGTTTCCTTTTGCTAACGCATGTTTTTTAGAGCTGTGTGCAGGTATGTAAACTACAGCAATCTCTCGTGGTTCTTGTATAGCCAGTAATAGGTCATTTATTAGCTCACCGTGAGCTATTGTTCTCCCTGCAGAGGTCAGAAAGCCTCGCTCTCTCCAGAGCATGCCGATAGCATGGCAAATTCCAAAAGCATACTTTGAGTCCGTGTATATATTTACCTTCTTGCCGCGTGCTAATCGTGCCGCTCTACAGAGCGCAATAAGTTCTGCTCCTTGTGCTCCCAACCCGCTTGGGAGAGATTCTGCTAGTAGAACAGTTGTCTCAGTTGTCACAGCAAATCCGGTGTATCGCTTTCCTGCAATGTAATAACTAGAACCGTCAGTAAACAAGTTTAACTCAGGCTCTGTTAATGGCTCATCCTTTAAGTCTTCCCTCGGTCGTGAGACTGAGTGAATCACCTGCACACAATCGTGTTTATTTTGTTCTCCAGTTGAATCAGGGAGTAAGGTGGCTGGATTCAAAGGTTTTGATCGCTCTAAGGTGATATTATCAGCTAGGAGCAAAATGACTTCGTAGCGGTGAGCGCGCTGTGGAGAAAGGGATTTTTCTGCATACCTTTTAAGCAAGATTTCTACTTCATGCGGAACCTTTACAACCAGGGGATGTCCCAAGACAATGGTCCGGACTTTCTCGGTGAGTTCTGCCGCTGCAGCCACAGCTCGAATGCAATAGGGAGTTCCCCTCACAACAGGATCTAATGACTGTGAGTAATAGGCGACAGGCCGCTCGTAAGGTCCAAATTTTTGAACTAAAACTCCTTTTGCAATTCCTCTTGATTCGGTAACATATAAGGTAAACGGCTTACCATAGTCGGGCAGTCCCAAAGCCGGTGCGGATACCAGCGCCTGTTTAATAGCCTGGAAAGCTTGCTGCATTTCATCAGTCCATGGTATCGGTTCGATGGCCTGGTCCTTAGTAGCTTCTTGTAAAGGTTTAACAATTTCACTATACCCTATAATCCATGGTCGGCAAAATCCAGCCTGTCCTAAAAATGCCCTCATCTGTTTCTTTGTGATTGGCCTAGGTACTGCTTGTACAGCATTAATTCGTTCTGGATCAATTTTCCTTACCCCTGCAGCTAATACATACCCTAAATACTTTACCTCAGGCTTACAAAACTGCAATTTGGAAAGGGAGACTTTATGTCCTTTTTCATACAATTTATTACATAAATACTTTGTGTCTTCTATGCAAGCTTCTTTTGTTGCACTAGCAATAAGTAAATCATCAACATATTGAACCAACACCGATTTTTGAGGTAAAATAACATCCTTTAAATCATTTTTCAAAATCTGTGAGAACAAAGTTGGTGAACTCGTAAACCCCTGAGGTAACCGAGTCCACGTTAACTGTTTCCCTTCCCATGTGAAAGCAAAGATCTCTTGGCTTTCCTCAGCAATAGGTATACTAAAGAAAGCTCCCGTCAGATCCATTACAGTATACCACCTGGACCATTCTGGTATTTCAGTTAATATTAGTGAAGGGTCAGGAACTACAGGGTGCAGGGCTTCAACATGTTCATTAATTGCTCTTAAATCTTGTACAAAACGATATTCAGGGTTCCCGTCCTCATCCTTTCTATTTTTAGAAACAGGCAGAATAGGAGTATTATATGGACTAATAATGGGTCTCAATATCCCTTCATCAATAAAATACTGAATTTGTTTCTTTAAACTAGGTAATGCTTCTGTCGCAATCGGGTACTGTTTAATTGAGGGCGGTGGTCCAGCTTTTGTCTTGATTACCACTGGTTTTGCAGATTTCAAAAATCCTATATCCTTACTACTATGACTCCACAAACCGGAGGGTATGTCTTTTAAGTCATCTGGAATTTCAATTTTCTGTTTCTGTTCTCTTTCTACAGCTAGTACATTCCCCAAAAAGTAAAGTTTCATCCCTTTTGAATTCAAATCTAATTTAGTGCCTAGTTCTCGGAGGACATCTCTTCCTAATAGGGATATTGGAGAAGTGGGTGAAATAACAAACTGTGCCCATGTCATCCGTCCTGACAAGGTTACAGGCAGTGGTTTACTCAAGTATTTCTCTTCTACCCCTAAAACTCCCTTGATAGTAACAGTTTCTAGTGATTTTTCAGGCAAATCAAAATTTAACAAACTTAAAGTTGCTCCTGTATCTACTAAGAATGTAACTTCTAGCCCATCTACTTCTGCGATTACATGACCTTCTGGACTCAGAGTAACAGCCATCCTCCTGTTATTGCGAGTGAGTTCGTCGCAAGCCTCCCACTCCTGAATCTATATGAGGCCCAGATGCGTCTGTCACCGGATAACCCTGGGGGGTTAGAAAAGGTCGAGGTCTGAGGGGGCATTCTCGCTGCATATGTCCAAAATCTCCACACCAATAACATACAATTTCTCCACCAATCTGGGGTGGAAATCCTCGTCTCCTTCCCCGATTTCCTCTACCTCTGCCTCTAGCATTTTGCCACCTATTCTGTTGAGCTGACTGAGTAATCGCAGCTGCCAAAAAAGCCATATCTTCTCGTTTTTCCTGCCTCTCACGTTTCCTCTCGGTCTCTCTCTCTCGTTCCTGTCGCTTTCGCTCCTCATCCTTCTCTTTTTGCATTTTCTCCTGTCTCTCCTGATCTCGCCCATTGTATACAAACGTAGCAACAGATAATATTTTTTGCAACCCCTCTGCCTGCCATCCCGGCATATGTTTCTTAAAATACTTATTAATATCGGGTGCAGCCTGATTTACAAACACACTAATTGCAAGCGGCTCTTGAAAAGTCTGCTCTGTCATACCCCCATACTTAAGTAAAACAGAACGAAGTCTATGCCAATAATCACTGGGATGTTCATCCAACCGTTGCTGACATTCCTGTACTTTGGACCAACTAGTAACCCGCTCGACACACTGGCGTACAGCCTCTAGCAAACCCTGTGTAGCCGTTCTCCAAGCCTGAAGCTCATCCTGTCTAACAATATTCCATTTCGGATCAGCTATGGGCCATACAGGTCTTCCTGGATTAGTATTTGATAACTCTCTATCCTTAGCCATGATCTTCTCTCTCTCTTCTACAGTAAATAATTCCTGTAACAGAGTCTGTATGTCCTCCCAATTAGGTTTATAATCTCTGAAAATACTAGACAACATCTTAGCACATTTTTCCGCATCCTCCCATAAACGCGGCATTTTCTCTTGCCATAGCATCAAATCTCCCGGTTTCCAAGGCTGATGTACTGCTGCTGCTAATAGAGGTGGTACATCAGGGCCGGTATCAGGACCAACCCTCGGATTAGAATGAAATTCAATAGTCATCGGATACTGCCCCACTTCTTTATTATTTCCATCTTTTTCCCGATCAGAATTATACCCACCCTGATGTAATTCATCAAAATATGCTAATAATTCAGTTTTGCTAGTAGCCTTCCCCAACTTAATTTGATTTCTTTTATCAGCCCAATTTATCCACACATATAAATAATCCATTTGATAAGGATTTCTATCTTGGAGTATTCGCCGCATGGTAGCAAGACGTTTATCATCAAACGTCCCCTCAGGTGGCCATACTTCGTCGGGACCAGCCCCACGAACCCGGGTTAAGAATGGCCAGTCATCCTGACACAGAGTGATCACTCGCTTCTTTTTTAACCCCACAACACCTTCAATCTTACTCCAGTTACACAAAATTTCCTCTAAGGGTGAACCCTTAATTATAGACGGCGATCCCCCCATAACTATTCTCCAAATAGAAATCCAAGGTCCAGTGAGAATTGCAGCCACTCTGTAATGAGGAAAATAAACCTCAGAAAAATAGAACCCCAAACCCCCCAAAAATAAGAAGCCTCGGGGACTCGAACCCCAAAAATAGGACTCGAACCCTTAAAAGAGTGGATGCACTTCCCCCTGGATATAATAAAAAATTTAGGCACTTACCCCAATCAACGCCTAGAGTCCCATCTGGGGTGCCAAACTGTTGCAGAAAGGAACCAGGTCGAGACTCGAACTCGTGGGTACTCCAGGGTTGATTTTATTAACAAGCTCAGTGCTCAGGTGAAACATGCATACAGAGCTTGGGTCACTCCTAGTGAATGACCCTTAAGCTTTACAAACGTCCTATATTTATATGATTAGGTAAACATTACATCATTTATGTTATTCATTTCTCGTGATTAATCAATACATCTTCAGTCCTTCTTTCTCGTGTTTCATCCTAGGCCCAGGCTTCATGCTTCACGTGTTACTCTTCTTTTGAACTTGTCCAGAAATTCATTATCTTCTTTCATCCGAGCCATCCGGGCTAGACCAGTCCATTCCATCTGTCTTATGGTTAAACTATACATTTTAACTGATTAACTACTAAATAGCAATGTCAGCACTATTATTGTCTACCTCTGCTGTTTCATAACTTCACAATACTCTAACACCCCTACATGGGTCATGGTTCAGGGCTATACAGGGGATACTTGAGTAGCATATTGGTTGAGAAATTTACCATTTTTCCTAACATAAAGAAATATAAAACTTTGCTGCCCTTTCCTTCTCTCTCTGGTGTAGTTCATTTTGTAACAAGTAGAGTTGGCAACAGCGCCGTTCTCAAGCAAAACTATTTTAGAATCCAGCAAGTTACTTCTTTCACTGACTTGGCATGGTTCGGCTATAGAGATGAATATAGCCCGCACAGTGAATGGCTTGTACAATACCTCTTCATCTGCACCACTATGTGAGCTCATCCTGTGCAGCAGGAGAAGAACAGCTGGAAGCTGGAGGTGCTGCAGGCCCAGCTGGAGGGCGAGCGGCTCCACTGCCAGGAGCTGCAGCGCCGCTGGGCTGCCGAGAGATGTGAACTGCAGAAGGCGGCAGAGCGGGAGCGGCAGCTGCTGACCGACCAACTGCGCTGTGCCTGGGAGAAGCAGCAGGCCCAGGAAGAGCAGCAGCTGAAGGAGTGGGAGCAGCGGCAGCGGGTGACGGGGACCCGTCAGCTGCTGCTCTGGAAGGAGGCCGAGCTGCGCGCGACAAAGGAGCTGCTGCAGCGTGATTGCGATGCAGCCCTGCGCCAGGCTCGGGAGCTGCAGCAGCAGCTGGCCAAGGTGCTGAGGAACCCCCCCAGCAGCGAGGCGGCCCATGCCCAGCTGCAGGACGTCCTCAGCAAGCTGCGCTGGGAGACGAATGGTGAGCAGCCCGCCTGCATCCGCCACCTCCAGCATCAGCTGGAGCTGGAGAGGAGGCTCTTCACCTATTACATCGTGGGGAGCTGGGCAGATGTGCTCCGTAACGCAATGTCCTGCTCCCAAGAAAAGGAGGGAGCTCTGCACTGCCACCGTGCAGAGCAGGGCTCCAGTCGACTTGCCGTGAAGGACGCTCACGTCCAGGTAAGATGACACACTGAGAGAGTGGGGATTGTTCAGCCTGGGGAGGGGAGGCTCTGGAGAAACCACAGAGCGGCCCTCCAGTGCCTGAAGGAGAACTGGGGAAAGCTGGAGATGTACTGGTTGTAAGGGAGGGTAGTGATACAACAAAGGACAGTGCCCTGAAAGTAGAAGAGGGGAGATCTGGATGAGATATAAGAAGACAGGACACCATGAGGGGGGCAGAGGCGCTGGCACAGGCTGCCCAGAGAGGCTGTGGTTGCCACACGCCTGGCAATGCCCCAGGCCAGGCTGGACGCACCTTTGGGCAACCTGACCTAGTGGAAGTTGTCCCTGCCCTTGGCATGGGCTTGGAACGGGAGAGTCTTGAAGGCCCCTTCCTACACAAACCATTCTGTTATTCTATGATTTTCTGGTTCTAGGTGCCAGAGACAGCCAAGGAAGACCTGGGGCTCCCGGGCAGCCGGCCCTCTCCCCGCCGGGGCCCGGCACAGCCCCCCGCCTGCCCTGCGCAGCGGGAGGAAAAGAGGCAGGAGCTGAAGGCACTGCAGGCCCAGCTGGAGGGCGAGCGGCTCCGCTCCCAGGAGCTGCAGCGCCGCTGCGCTGCTGAGAGACGTGAGCGGCAGGAGGCGGCAGAGCGGGAGCGGCAGCTGCTGGCCGACAAACTGCGCTCCAAGTGGGAGCGGGTGCGGGTGTCAAAGCTGCAGCGCCTGCGGGAGCAGAACCTGAGGCAGTGGCAAGCAGAGATCTGCCAACTGCTGCAGGAGAAGGAGGCCCAGCTGCACCAGATGCAGGAGCTGCTGCAGAAGCGGCGCAACGACACCATCCGCCAGGCATGGCAACTGTAGCGGCAGCTGGCGGAGGCGCTGCTGAGGAGCGACAGCAGCAGAGCAGACCACAGAATGCAGCAGGAAGTCCAGCGGCAGCTCTGCTGGAAGTCCCGTGCAGAGCAGGCCGTGGAGAGCAAGCGCCTCCAGTGTGAGCTGCAGGAGCAGAGAAGACGCTTCCTGCAGTACATCCTGGAGCACGTGGAGGGGCAGCCACGCGTCTTCTTCAACAGGGCCAGGGCCTGCCATCGGGCTGTAGCAGAGGTGGGTGTTCAGGCTACAGAACAACAAGAGGCCTGCCCACCTGAGCGCAGGGAGCAGCAGGAGCAGAACACCCATCTGCTGAGTAAGCTGAAGGAGCTGCAGAGACGGTGCAGCCTCCTTGAAGAGAAGAGCAGAAGCTCTCAGCAGATATGGGAGGAGGTGGAGTGGCTCAAGGACAAGATGCGTACGCTCTGCCTCCGTACCCAGCAGCTGCTGGAAATAGTCTGGCAGCTCAAGGAGGCCTCTTCCGCATCCAAAGACACCACAGAGAAGGCAGAGGAGGTCAACCAGCTGCAGGGACAGCATTTGGAAAAGGAGGCTGCAGAGCAACAAGAGGCCTGCCCACCTGAGCACAGAGAGCAGCAGGAGCAGAACACCCACCTGCTGAGGAAGCTAAAGGAGCTGCATAGACAGTGCAGCCTCCTTGGAGAGAAGTGCTGCCTGCTGAGGAGCAGAAGCTCTCAGCAGATGTGGGAGGAGGTCGAGCGGCTCAAGGACAAGATGCGTACGCTCTGCCTCCGTACCCAGCAGCTGCTGGAAATAGTCCAGCACCTCAAGGAGGCCTCTTCCACATCCAAAGAGGCCACAGAGAAGGCAGAGGACATCAACCAGCTGCAGGGACAGCATCTGGAAAAGGAGAATGAGACGGCCAAGGAAGACCCGGGGTTCCCAGGCAGCACAAGCAGCAAGCTGCTGGAGCAGTGCAGCTACCTCCAACAAGCCCTGAGCAACCTGGAGAGTCACTGCCAGGCCCTGAAGGCCCAGAACCACCTGCTGAGAGACCTCCAGCAGGCTGACATCAAGCTTGGAGTGCTCAGCAAGAGTCTGGAGGAAAAATGCACACAGCTCCAGGAGATGGGGAAAAAGCTGAGGCCACACAGAAATCCCAAACAGGAATGCCCCAATCCCCAGGAAAAGCCGGGGGAGTCAAAAGAGTGGCCAGTGGCAGTCTGCATCTACATTTTCGCAGACCATCACCACCAAAACGAAGATTCTTAGCTCGTCACAGCTACAAAATCCTTATGAGGGCCCTAATGAGGACCCAGAAAACGAGCTTCCACTGACACCTGGACAATACGTTTACATCTGTGGAGACATGGATGAGGATGGCTGGTTTCTGGGAGAGCTGACGGATGGCACAAGAGGACTGGTCCCTTCCAATCTGGTGGAAGAAGTTTCAGACGATGACCTGGATATCACCGTGCCTCCAGGGCTTCGTGATCTCCTGCTGGATACCAATGACGAAGAGAGACCAGGCAGCAGGAGCAGGGGCAGAAAGCGATGGTCACCATCCAGAAATCTGTGTCCGTGTGTTGGCTCAGCCTGGGGGACGCCGAGATTCCTCTCCATAAGACAGCAACATCCCATCAAGATTCCACCTTTCTGGATGAAGGCTACCTCATGCTCCACTTGACGTTCAAGTGGAGTGTGGTCCATCAGCAGGAAGGCCTTAAAAATTCATCCCTTGTAAGACTGAGAATTTATTACACTGGACTGGAATAAAACAACAAAAAACAACAAAAACGCCAAAACAACTTTAAAAAATTTGTATATTGTATATTATTTATATATATTATATATTATAATATATGATTATATAATATATATATTATAATATACATAATATACATTATATACATAATATATATAATATAATAAACACAATAATAAATTATATAATATATATTATATATATTATAATATTAAAAAAATTCTAATAAAAATAACCAAACCCAAAAAGTGTGTCCAGTCTTCTTGTTTTTAGACAGTCTGCTTTTGTAAACGTACAAGGAAAGGTAGAGGCTGAGGAAAGCCTCCAAAGTCTTTCTCAAGCGCTCTACCTACAAGTATTAGAATCAAGAGAGAAAGGAATCATCACTGCTTGCCTCTGTTCTTTGGGACACCTGAAGTACCTTGGAAGGCCACACTTCCTGAGCCCTACAGACAGTCTGTCCCAAAGCAGCTGTTTGATCATTTCCATTGGGTGACAATGCATAGTGCTTGCATCGTCTGCAGGCACAGACTCAGATGCAAATCCACATCCTTAACTGTAGGTCCGTACATCCTTTATATACATGCTCTAGCTCCTACTTGAAATTTTCTGTCTGTCCCTATATGTCAGCAGGGCAATTAGCAAGTCTCCTTCACGTCTAGACACCAACTGCCCATACAAGTGCGTGTGATAATGCACGCGGCTGCCGCCAGCACTCTGTGTAAAGAGAAACTGTCAGAGAGCTGCACATCAGGGAGGGGTTCCTTGGTCTCAGCCTCTGCTTGCTTTTCTGGCTGGCTGTGAGGGACGCTCACAACCAGGTGAGACAGTGGAGATCTCTGGGAGATAGGACAGTTACATTCCTTGGAGCCAGATGTGAGTTCTTCATTCTTGAGAGTTGAATTCTCTTCTGGTGACACAGCCGGTGAGACACAGACAGAGGGACGCCAGTGGACTGTTTGTTCTTGCCCACTTGTGTGTATGCACATGGCTGTGAGCAAGGCTGTGCACATCTTCATGCACAAATGAGCGTGCACGGAGCCGTGGACAGTGCTGGGGTTGCACACATGTGAGTGTGCATGGGTGAGTCCATTAGTGCACGCATGTGGGAGGGTGTGCAAGGATGAGGTGGTACGTGTGTGTGTGTGTGTGCAAGGATGAGGTGGTACGTGTGTGTGTGTGTGTGTGTATGTGTGCAGGGATGGGGTGGTACGTGTGTGTGTGTGTGTGTGCAGGGATGGGGTGGTACATGTGTGTGTGTGTGTGTGTGAGTGCAGGGATGGGGTGGTATGTGTGTGTGTGTGTGTGTGTGCAGGGATGGGGTGGTACGTGTGTGTGTGTGTGTGTGTGTGTGTGTGCAGGGATGGGGTGGTACGTGTGTGTATGTGTGTGTGTGTGTGTGTGCAGGGATGGGGTGGAACGTGTGTGTGTGTGTGTGTGTGTGCAAGGAAGGGGTGGTACATGTGTGTGTGTGTGTGTGTGCAGGGATGGGGTGGTACGTGTGTGTGTGTGTGTGTGTGTGCAGGGATGTGGTAGTGGTATGTGTGTGTGTGTGTGTGTGTGTGTGTGAGTGCAGGGAGAGGGTGGTATGTGTGTGTGTGTGTGTGTGTGTGTGCGCGCAGGGATGGTGTGATACGTGTGTGTGTGTGTGTGTGTGCAGGGATGGGGTGATACATGTGTGTGTGTGTGTGTGCAGGGATGGGGTGGAATGTGTGTGTGTGTGTGTGCAAGGATGGGGTGGTACGTGTGTGTGTGTGTGAGTGCAGGGATGGGGTGGTACGTGTGTATGTGTGTGTGTGTGTGTGTGTGCAAGGATGGGGTGGTATGTGTGTGTGTGTGTGTGTGTGTGTGTGTGCAGGGATGGGGTGGTACGTGTGTGTGTGTGTGTGTGTGTGCAGGGATGGGGTGGTACATGTGTGTGTGTGTGTGTGTGTGCAGGGATGGGGTGGAACGTGTGTGTGTGTGTGTGTGTGTGCAGGGATGGGGTGGAACGTGTGTGTGTGTGTGTGTGTGTGTGTGTGTGCAGGGATGGGGTGGTGGCCATTTGCACGAGCACAGAGGTGTGCAAAGCGGTGGGCGATTGCTCCGTTGAAGCAAGAAGCAAGCGTGACAGTGCTCCAGTTGTAAGGAAGTGCATTGCTGGAACAGGGCAGAGCTGAGCCTGCAACTGCAGCCTCCTTTGCACAGCCCAGCTCTCAGAGGGTGAGACAGTTGTGCTTCCTGAGCAGCTCAGGGACGTTGTGGACAGAAGCAGCCGAGTCCAAAGTTCCTGGTGTGAAGTGCTCCGAACATCGGGCTCTCTGGGCGAGCTCCCGGCTGACAGCACTGCTCCCCTCTGCCCTCGCCCGGGCCTGCTGGGAGCTGCAGGGCCTGCTGGGAGCTGCAGGCCCCGCAGGAACTACCACTCCCAGGATGCTGTGCGGCAGCACCGGGCGCCGCCATGACAGTGCTGTGTGCAGTGCTGTGCAGGGCTGGGCCTGTGGGCTCAGGGCACCGGGTGCTCCTTCCCTGAGCCTGCCAGGAGGTAAGGCACCGTGAGGGTGGTTTGGGGGAGACCAAAAGACGTAGAGAGGACGTAGGTGGGACATGGAGGTGAGATAGATGGGGCATGAACTGGATCTAGAGAGAGGGGTGAGAAGGCAAGGTGGATATCCGACAGGTGGGGACAGGGGCCTGTACAGGTCAAGGGCCAAGTCCAGCTCTGCAAGCACAGCAACATGTCGGGGACGCCGGGCTGCGGCTGGGGATGGAGCAGAGCAAGATGGAGAAAGGGGGGAACATTCAGGGAGCGAAGAAATCTCCAAGTGGGGCTTTCTCCATAGCTCAGCCTGCAGCGCAGCCACACGACCTAGGCAGGCCTCAGACTGGGATCCTGCTGCTGGGTGCTGCAGGGTGCAGCCTGGCTCAGTCCTCTCTGCACCTGGGGACTGATGGCTGTGTCTGGGATGGCAGTGAGCCTCCTCCACTCCAGGCTGAGCCACTCAGCTCTCCCAGAATTCCCGTCCATCCCCCTTTCTCATCCCTCCATTCCCACGCAGAACTGACTGAGGAGGGGAGGGATGGGTCCAATGGTGGTGGCAGATCTGGGACACTGCCCTTTCTGCTGCCCTTTCACATTGCCCTGAAGGTGGGCCCGGGGGCCTGGGGAGGTGGGCTTTGTAACTGAAGGAACGGCCGCAGGCAGGCAGAAATATGGCAAAGACATGTAATCATTGAACGTAGCAAACAGTCAAGAAATGACAGTATTCCCAACCATTTCCCATCCTAACAATCCTTTCTGATCCCACCCTCTAAAACTCCCACCCCCAATCAACTTCCCTCCCTCTGCCAAAAACCTCCCAGCCCCCTGTTGTAATCCAAGAAGAATGGCAGCAGCCATGGATCAAGAGAAGGACTTGACAGAGCAGCAGCTGTGGAGCAGGATAAACAGCAAACCGTGTTGGTGGTGGATGCGACAGGCAGTGCCAGCAGGGCGTCCCCTGCTTCAAAGTGCACCTTTCCTCTTTCACCCACCACACATTCTCTCCTGCATTCAGGGTCTGAGGGATTTCTTCCAGTTTTACTCCATATCCGCATGGCCAGTGCGTGATACAGAGCCCAAGTGGAACACCTGCTTGGAAAATGAAATCAACTCTCCCATTCAGTTCTATGAGCGTGCGCCTTCCTCTCAAGTGATGCGTGGTCATATTTGAAAAATCCAAATTAGTTGGATATAAGAGAGGTAATAGCATCATAACCGAGCATTGCTAATACATTCAATGATTATCCCGCAGATTCCAGCACCATTGGTAACATCAGACCCCATTGGATTCACATCCAATCTATTAACATAGTAGAAGCACAAGATAACCTGGATAATGCCTAATAACTCTGGTTCCTGAGACAGTAGTTGGCGAACCTGAAGGCAAAAGGTCAGCGTGCTAGGACAAACAGCCAGACAGCAGTATGGTTAAATATGGCTGCGTCCATCGACTGCCCGAAAAGCCATGCTTTTATAGCAGACAGACGAGGGTGTTTAAAAACCACAGACACCAATTGGAGGAAAGCTACCGCAATAACAACCCCTGGTCAAAGATCCCCCTTGAAAGCCACAAGCTACTCATTCTTTTCCTAGAGGTGTCCTTGGTTCTCATGCTGTTTCTCCCTCCACAGCTGCTGCTCTGTGAAGCCCTTCTCTTGATGCATGGCTGCTGCTCTGTAAAATTCTTCTGGTATTACAATGGCCCCCCAGATTCCCACCCCAATAATTCCTTCCTCCAAATTGCAACACTGAATTTCAGAGTGTAACATTATCAGAGTACAATTTCTCCCCCAGAATTGCCACCGCACCAAGTTCCTTCCTCATCTCCCTTTCTGCTCTTCTCGTCTGCGCGTCTTCCTTACTTTCATCCTGTCCTTTTTCTTCTGGTGATGGATATCTTCAGGCTGGAGGAGCTCTTGTCTTGCTGCAGCCACCCCAGCATCCCTTGCCAGCTGTGCTGTGCCCAAACTCATCCTCGCTGATCCATGCCAGCCGATCATCAATGTCTGCGATGTCCTCCGGGCTGCCTGCGCTTGTTGTCACTGCTGGAACAGCAGTCTGGAAAAGGCAATCTGGAAAAGTAAGTTCTTTGTACTTGAAAACTTCTCAGTTCTTTCTGATCTCGATATACAAAGAAGTTCCAAGTCCCTGTAGCTTTTGTGTTTTCTTTTGCAGAAGGATTCTGTGATTCTGTGTGATTCTGGATGATCTTTGAGATCCTTTTCAACCCAGGCCATTCTATGACTGTACAGTTCCATACTGGAACAAATATAAAATGCTAACTATGTAAAACATGGAGTCAAACCTGTGTGATTTGTCCACACCAGGAGGTGATTAGAAAACAATTTGTAAGCTACAAAGCTGCTTGCTGGAAAGGAAAAGAAAATAAAACTACAAGAATAAGGGAAAACATTTCTTCCTGAAAATAGGAAGAATAATGGACCTGCCATGAAATTTGGGTGAAGCTGCCTGATTTTATGAAGCTATTCACATTATTTTCTTGGTGCTGTGTTTCCCAAATGAGTGGTTTCTGGCTCTGCTTCAGCACCAGTCTGCATGTGAACATCAACTCTATTCACCATCTGGGAAGATTAGGACTTCCCTTCTCCCACCAGCACCACTGAATTACAGTTACTCAGTGGTTAAACAAAGGAATCCTTAAAGAAGGGTTTACAGCTGTCCTGTTATCTGAAGTGCTTGGGGCATTCTGATACTATTAAGCTCTATGTATTAACAAGTTAAAAATTAAAGGTAGGCATCTGATTGTTGTGACAGTTTCTAAGTTATTTGGAAAGCTGTACCACCCAACCACATCTATTTGATGGAGGTGACAAAGCTCAGTTTAATTTCTGACTGCTGTTTAAATTCTGAAGCTCGAGCTGGTTCCTGGAGCAGAAAAAGCTCGGAAGCTGTCCCTCCTACAAGCAGGCACCTCTGAGCAAAATATGACATCTCAGTTTCTGATGGTAAGGTCAGGAGATCTGATACCAGCGTCTAGCTTTCGGCTTCATGCTATGTTAGTGGGACCTTTGGCATCTAGCACTTAATGATCTTGAAGGTTTCTTCCAACCCAAGCCCTCCCATGATCCTATGATTCTGTGATTTCATTCAGGTTTATTAAGATGAGATGAGTTCTCCTAAATGTGCTGTTCTCCATATGATTATAATTGGAGTCTAGATGGGTGACTGAAACCAGACACCAAACTTTCTGATGGCCAAAATGAAATGAAATCAATCCTTTACTGTGTCAGTAGTCTGTAACTAGAGCCCATCAGGTAATTCCCAGCCTCCTGCCTGTATCAGTGGCTGCACACAGTGAAAAAGTCTGATGGGATTTTAACCTGTAAAATGTTCCAAAGCAACCAGAGGGTGAATATATTCACTATGCAAATACCTACAGGGATAAGCTTGTCATGTATGTCCTCAGGAAGCACAGTAGTTAATGGTGGGACTCAGTAGGTCATGCTGAAAGTTGAGTCTGCTGATCTTGAAGGTCTTTTCCAGCCTACATGACCTTATGCTAATATTTCTGTATTTATTTCTGCTCAGCTCCCAGAAAACCTCCCACCCAGCCCCCAGTTGACCCCGTGGTGAAAAATAA
Organism: Coturnix japonica; assembly: GCF_054131305.1. Taxonomy (NCBI): domain Eukaryota; kingdom Metazoa; phylum Chordata; class Aves; order Galliformes; family Phasianidae; genus Coturnix; species Coturnix japonica. The sequence continues at coordinate 2,665,908 of NW_028188948.1, read as the reverse complement.
AACAGAAACCTCAGTGACGCTGGCATGGTCCCCTCCGAAGATGCACCTCCCCATTCCAATCCATGGCTACATGTGGAACCCAATAAACTAACTGGCTTCACGTGGGTGAGGTGCCACGAGTCTCATGTCCCCGTCCCAGAGTTCACGGTGAGCAATCTGTCTGAAGAGGCTGATGATCAGTTCCGAGTGTCTGCAGTCAATGCGCATGGACAGAGCCCGTCTCTGGAATTCCCAGGGAGCGTGCACCTTGGTAAGCACAAAAACCCCAATGGAAATGGGTCAGTGTGTGCTGAGCAGCTGTGTTGGCTCCCTAAAGATGTTTCCTTTGACTTTAAGGATAGTAGTGCATTAACACACCAAAGGCTTTCCTTTATTCCTAGTTCTCCTATCTCATATCAACCTCCAGCTACCACTAAAGTGATACAAGTTATGTTTCTGTGACAGAGAGATGAATATCCTTATCTTTTGATATCTCACATGTGCAAGAGGCAGAACTTTCTGTAACAGACCTTAAGCACAGAAGTGCTTCTTCCAGCACTCATGCAAAGGGAGAAGTAGAAATGTACCTATGATTTAATCTTCCATCTCTAAATGAGATACCAGACTTGCATCTAAAGAGCATTAAGACAAACATGTTGTTCTTCCTCAGACCCAGTCCTGGCTGTGAAATCCCCCCTAACAACTGGTGAAGCTGTACCTGGAGGGGATGCCATGTTTACTATTGACCTTACAACAACGTGTTGCGGCACTTGGTACCTCAATGGTAAAGTCTTACAGGAAAGTGAGACCTGCATCATCAAGAGAACCCAAACTACTCACAGCCTAATCATAAAGAACGTCACCAAGAACGATGATGGAGCAGAAGTGAAATTTGTTGCCAAAAATGTTGATGTCAGCACCAAGATGAGAGTGAGAGGTATTTGCTTTGATCCTTCTCCTTTCCTCTTACAGTCAAGGCAGAGTTGCTGTGATCTGATGATTAGAACTGGGGCTGCAGGCATTCACTGACTGTACCAAATACCTGAAATTGCATCCCATGGACTGACGTGAGTCCTGGTAATGACCTAAACATGATAGCACTGAGTGTAGGGTAAGCCAGTCTACCCAGCTGCTTGGTATCTGAACCAGATTGCTTCATGCCAGCTGATGAATGTCTGCAGTTCACAGCTCTTGGCCAGTGCATTCAGTCAGCAGGTTTACCACTGCATCACCATGGAGCAGTACTTTCAGCTCCAGGTTCAGACAGCCTTTCTGATTGCACTGGAATAGTTTAGAAGTAGGGGAGCAATCATTCCAATAATAACTCTTTCAATCAGATTTGCGTGACCAAATAGAACAAATAAACATTCATGATGGGAGGAGCTGTTTGCCATTGGGTGGAAACCTCTGCAGAAGCATGTTTAGAGCATTCTTAATCAGTAGAAGGAGATGTTTGGTTGATTTTTACTTACTAAATCCTGCAAGAAGACCAAATGAAATATCTTGAATTGCTCAGCACTGACACAATGATGAGTGCAGGAACAAAAGGTGATACTTTTTCAGAGATGTTGCAGCAAACATTGACCACGTTAGCCTGATATCAATTGAAATAACGAGGCCTTTGCTCCTGACAGGTGCTGCAGTGAGATTTACCAATAAGGGCAAAGATGTAGAAAAGATCTGCGCTCGGCTGCGTGAGGAAGCCAAACTGCAGGCTGAGCTTTCAGACACAGGCGCTACTGTGGAGTGGATGAAGGATGGGAAGGAGCTCAAGGCCAGTGAAAAATATGAACTGCACATTGTGGGGAAGAGACACACCCTGAAAATTCACAATGACTCAATGGATGATGCTGCAAGTTATCAGTGCATCTGTGAGGGGGATAAAATGCTCTATCAGCTTTCAGTGAAAGGTATGTGACAGTCTGGGCTGTCCTCTTCCAGCCCAGGGCCAGCAGACTGCATTCACCTGACTCCCCGACAGTCCAGCTGTTGTCAGACAGCATCTGGGGTGTTTTCAGTGGCTGTTTTGACTTGAACTGGCCAATCTGCTTTGTAGAGCCATTTGATTTCTGTGTTCTGTCCTGTGATTCGTCCCTAAGATATAGAGGAAGTCAAGGGAAAGATAGGAAAAAGAACATCCCAGCCTTCCTGCTCTTCTGTCAGGGTGGCCATGAGAGATGATGTCAACAGCTCTTTTTGTAGCAGTGATCCCAAACGTAGAAGAGACCTGTGAAGAGTCACAGGGATGTTTACTTAGCTGTCATTCCATGGTGGGCTTTTTCTTACACAGATGTAGAGAGAAACTGAACTTTCCCACGCAGGGAAAGTCTGTTTTGCTTCAGGGTGTAGGTCTGATCTCTGAGATCCACACGCTTGGCCTTGATTGCAATAAATGAGAGCCCTTTGTTTGCTCCAGTGGAAGACTTTCCATTTCTGCAGTACCCTCTGCAGATGACACAAATGCAAATGAACCTTCTTCCCAGCAACAATTGCCTTTTTCTTTTTTACACTGAGTATGCATGAGGCTCTTCATCATATTCTCCTTGCTTGTCACACTTGTTGATCCATGGAGAAAAAACAAATCCCTAGAGTAGTGTATGCACTTTGACACTGGAGAGCTTACTTAATTGCTTCTTCTCAAAGACCAAACTCCAGAGAGGCATGGAGACAGCTCCAAACAGAATTGAATAATGGGACTAAATTTATGGAGAAAAGAACTTCCTGCCAAGGCTTGTCAGCTAGTCTTAATTTTGCTTTTCTTCTCTCTCTTTGTCATGTTAGCATAATATTTCATAATGGCAGGTCTGCCCCCAGAATTAACTGGCACAGGCTGCCCAGGGGTAACTATCACATGTTTATGTGTTTTGATGTTTCACAGTGGGTCTTAAGTAAAAGGAACTCAGGTTTTGGTTGCCTGCAGGTCAGATGTTCTTTTGGGTTCAATATGTTTGCATAGTGACTTGCAACCATGGGACTGGTGTTCAAGGACCCTCTTGGTTCCTTCAGTTCCTAGGTTCTTTCTTGCCTAGATTTGACACTTTGTTTCAACAGAATAGCTGATATTCTCTAGTGAAGGCTATTAGTTTGGGCACAAGTGGTAACCTAAACCTGTTCCAACCTGTGCATACAAAGCTGCAAGATGGTCTCATTTCAGTCCCTCAGTCAATACTTTTTCTTTTTTTCCCTCAGAGCCAAAACCTGTGTTTATAAACCAGTAGCAGGTGCTGAAAGAGGTGAGTGTCAGCTGTCCAGGCTCAACGTGGACGTCAAGTGGTTCAAGGTATGGCATGTAATGGTATTTTCCTTTTTGACTTCTCTGGAAATGAATGAGAGGCTTTAATTTCACTTCCAAGGGATGCGAGTCTGAGCTTTTGCTTGATAGCTTTTGCACTGCCCTCTTCTCTTTATGCTCTTTTACTTGCCCAGATCAGCACTCTTTGTTATTATGTCCTGAGTTCATTTATCAAGTTGAAATGGAAGTTTGTTTTGGGTTTCTTGTGAACTCCTGAGGTCTTGCTGCACAAAATATTGTTGGTTGGAGTACAGTCTTGAGCTTCAACTCTAACACAGAAATTCTCAGCAAGGATTTTGTAGCCTTGTTGTGAACTGGGTTTTTGGGTGAAATCTCAGTTTTCTTTGCACCTGACAGTGTGAGAATTTGCTCTGGCACTTTGTGTACCTCCCCAGTGCTCAGCTGTTCCTTCCCTTACTTGAGGATAACGTCATTTATTCAAGGTGATGTCCAAACGGGCTTGTTAACAGTCCTCCGCAGTGCTTTAAGCTGTCATAGGTCAGCCAGAATTTCTGCATGTTCTATAGCCATTCCTACATGTTGAAAACACTGCACTGTGCTTAAGCTTCAGCATATGTTCCAGTAAGCACAGTTCCATTAATTCTAGGGGAGTGGGTGAATTAAGCATTGATCTGAAGGCTGCATTTGCTCAGTGCAGAGATGGAAGGACTAATGGAGATCTGACTTTGATATTTTCCCTTCTAGGATGGGAAGGAGCTCCGTCAAAGTAAAAAAGTGAGCATTACTTCCCAGGGAAATAAGAGAAGTCTCATTATTCACAAGTGGTGAACTCTCATTTTCTCTCTCAGTCTGCAACCAGGCTGGGTTGCTGTTTCAGTACTGGCTGTTTTATGCAGGAACTCTGCTCCTGAGGTTAATCCAAGTTGTATCCAGGCCCTTCAGAAGGAAAGGGAAATAGTAGAACAGAAATAAGTTCTGATTCTGACATAAATAAGTGCAGACCTGGAGAGTTAAAAGGGATTGTGTGATGTTCAAGGGATTTTGAAGCAAAGATGTCCCCTAGGTAAGATTTGTGGCTGACATTCCCCATACATTGTGGGCACACAAGCTAAGGAGAGACTAGTGATGAGCATGCAGAGAAGCCAATGGTTCAGACAGGTTTGTAGTGACACGACATTGTAGAGTTCTGTCTAGTTCTCCTTGGCATAGTTTGGAAAATAAAGATGAGGTGATTGGTGGTAACCAATATGGCTTCCTCAAATTCAAGCCATGCCTGACAAACTTGGTGGCCTTTCATGATGGAGTAACAGCATCAGTGGATAATGGGAGAGCAACTGACATCATCTACTTGGACTTGTGCAGAGCATTTGATCCCGTCCTGCATGACATCCTGATCACCAAACTGGAGAACAATGGTTTTGATGGATGGACCAGTTGCAGGATAGGGAACTGTCTGGATGGTCACACTCAGAGAGTTGCAGTGAGTAGCTGAGTGTCCAGGTGGAGGGTGGTGTTGGGACCAGTGTTCTTTAACATTTTTGTAGGCAACATGGCCAGTGGAATCAAATGCAGCCTCAGCAAGTTTGCAGATGACACCAAGCTGAGCGGTGCTGTTGATGTGCTAGAGGGAAGGGATGCTACCCAGAGGGACCTGGACAGGCTGGAGAGGTGGGCCCTTGGCAGCCTCATGAACTTGAGTGTGGCCAAGTACAAGGCCCTGCACCTGGGTCAGGGCAATCCCAAGCACAGGCACAGGCTTAGAGGAGAATGATTTGAGAGAAGCCTTGACCCTGAAGAGAAGAGTTGGTCTGGAGGGAGGTGTCCCTGCCTATAGCAGGGGGATTGGAACTAAATGACCTTAAAGATTCAGTCAGTTCTATTGTTTTTCTACCCTTAATTTTGCTTGGAAGGTTTTAGAATAAATTAGATTCTGGTTTCCATGAAGACTGTTTGCAGGGAGCTCCGTTGTAGCTAGTAAGTCTGTCTTTAAGTTCAAGGGCAATAATGCATTGACTGTGTTGAAGACAGAAAAGACTCAGGAATGGATGATGGTTTAGAATAAAACAAAATCCTACTTATTTTCTATGCAAATATGTGTAAGGAAAAGATGCTGCACTCAGTTCTGGAAATACCCTGACAAATATATCTCTAGTGCTTCACAGCTGGAGATATCAAGATTGTTAAAGCACTGGAAGATGTGGAAGTGAATGAATATGGGAGTGCATCTTTTGTCTGTGAGATTTCACTCGATGAGGTTCAGAGCCAGTGGTACAAAGAGGACAAGCTGAAGGCTGATGACAACATCAGAATGCGGCAAGATGGTAGGGTGTAAGAGGGGGATTTTTCTCCTGAGTGGGGGGTGGGTTGGAGATCAAGCATATAAGACATCTGAAATGAAGTGAAGATTGTTCAGAAGGGAGTTCCCCTTTTGTTTTGGGACTGAGGTTAGGGTGGAACAAGTGACAGGTGGGAAGCTTAGTGTGGGAAGTGTGATGCTATCCCACCATCCCACACTGCCAGGAGCAGGTAGGAAATGAGTGCAGTTCTTTCCAAAGTGGGGGTGAACAGGGCAGTCAGTTCACCTCTCCAAAGAGGTTTTGTCTGACAGTGAGTGTGATCCTTCTGTATCAGGTACTTTAATGGTGACGGTGGCCGCATTCGGTCAGTCCTTGTAGAAGCCATGTTTAGATTCCGCTTTGGTGGGGATGTGGATGTGGGGGAATGGGTGGTTTCATTGACATGAGAGAACAGGCAGTGATGCTGTGAAACCAGATGGATGATGCTCAGCCTGGCCATGTGCCTCAGAGCTCTTTGCTCAAGGAAGCCAAGTGTAGTTGTGGGTTTGCTCTCAAGAGCACAGTTTGGTAGGGATGAGTTGGAGGTTGGACTAGATGACCTTAGTGGTCTTTTCCAGCCTTAGTGACTCTGTGGTTCTCTGCTTCAGGAAAGACCTACTCGCTGACTTATACACGTGTCCAAGTCAAGGATGCAGCAGAAATGAAATCTGTAGCAGAAAAAGTGCCCATCTTACAGTGAAAGGTACTTATGCTTCTGATGACGATTTTGCTTAAATTATCTTATGTTATAAACCAGCTAACATCCTTTGCTTGAATGTCAAGGAGGTTAAACACCACCAGAACCTTTCACAGAAATTAAAACTCCTACCTACCTACCTTTCTGCCCACAAAATATGCAGCTTCTCTTTTGGAATTTACTTTTGCTAAGTAAAACAGATTATTTTCTTAGGTGGTGGATTTTCTACCTCTAGACTTCAGATTTGTGTTTGAACGTTGAGGGATAAAAACATAGCTTGACTTTTTCTTCATTTTCTCTGTATGTTTGAAAAGAGCACAGGGTTTGTTTTTTTTTTAATATATACAATGCTAGGTATATATATGATGTTAAGTGTGATAAAGAAAAGGGAGACATTTGAGTTAGCACACTACTCAAGAGTTCAGTCCCCACCTTTGCCACTGTTACAATTATAAGGGCAAGAAAATCCTGGAAAATGAATTTCTCCTAAGTAGAGTTATTACATTGGACCTACAGAGACCTTTACTAGGAGAAAACTTGTTGTTCAGAGCTAAGTTGCTGTATTTATCCAAAATAATTATCAACGTCCGTGTTTCATTGAACCTGTATTCCATTTCGTAATGCGAGGATTTTGATAGCGGTATGGGAAGGTCATGGTTTGATTTGGATGTTGGACTGGGAATCAGAAGATCTGGGCTCTCTTCAGGTTGTCAGTCTTATTGTCTGACTTCTTAACAACATTCCTTTCTTTCTATTATTTTTAATGACGTTTTAAGGCATTTTGTGCTGATAGGTGTAGTGTTCTTTTGCAGTAATGCTGACGTGAGTAAGTAGGGTGATAATGTAAGGGTATTTTACATTCCTTCTAAATCTCTGCTTTCTCTTGTTCCATCCTTCTTAAAGAGCAATCCATTAATCTAGTAAAGGAGCTGTGTGATGAGGATGTGACTGAGCCTGAAGAAGCCAAATTTGAATGCGAGATATCCATTCCTTCTGTGAAACCTCCCAAGTGGTATCTACGTGGGGAAGTCTTACAGGCTGGCAGAAACTTGATTATGCAGCAAGAAGGCACCATCCTCCAGCTGACCATACTGAAAACCACCACTGATATGACAGGCACCATTCAGTTCTCAATTGGCAAATCAAAATCCACAGCAACTCTGCTCGTCAGAGGTAACATATCCTGGCTTGGTTTACATCATGAAGATGAAGAATTAATTAACGTACAGCCTTCCTTCACTGGGGTCTTTGAAATATTGTGTGTGTGTCTGGAGGGTCTGCTCCATTTCCAGTTCAAAGTCGTTGGACACTAAATGAGACAGCTGCATCTCAGTAAAAGATCTGTTTGAATAGCTGTGATGTGCTTACTATTCAGATCTACAGAGCTGAGGTTTTGTCCTTGGCTATACCAAAGAGGTCAAATCAGGTGAAATTAATTGTATTTCAGAAATAGACAAGTTGAAGTTTGGTAGGACATAAGTTTGATGCCATTTCTCATTGATTTCATCTGAAAGAAACTTCCAGGCTTTTTGTCCGCTGTTGTCCCCAGCGTAAGATTATCCATTCACATCCTAAAGTACTTGTTATATTTTTAACTCTCTCTTATTTGAATAAAAGCCTCAACAATTTGGAGCAATTTAATAAGCACAGAACAAGAGCTGGACCTTGCATTTGGTAGATAATATACAGTATTACTTTATAGAAATGTAGTCAATGGCATTCCCTATAGACAATCGTTTTTTTTATCTTTAGTTCAAATAGTTCAATATTCAATAATAGTTCAAAAAACCATTGTGAACATGAGATTAATTGAAATGGAGCAGACGCAAGAGACTTTCCTCTTCTTCCAATTGTCCTCATCCTTTCTTCTCTTCCATCCCTGCTTTGCAGATTACCATATACAAATCACCAGGAAGCTGGAGGACAAGACAGCTTTGGAACGTCATTCTGTCATCCTGTCCTGTGACTTCAGGCCTTCTCCAAAGGTTGTGAAATGGTTCAAGGGCCACACACCCATCGTGCCCTCTGAGAAGTACAAGATCAAGAGGGATAAGCATTCAGCAGAGCTCAAGATCCTGAAGCTGAAGCCCGATGATGCTGGTGTGTACAAGTGCAAGGCAGGAATTGCAGAGACTGAAATCACGCTGACAGCTGAAGGTAAGAGCAGGGGGGGTGGTCTCTTACATGTCCTATTTCACCTCAGATTTCTTTTCTTGAGGTTGATTTCTGCCGTTCTCTCCTGCTAACTTTATAAATGTATAATCTTCACTGAGAATACTACACAAAGATCGTCTAGTCCAACCATTCTACCACATCCCAGTATGATTTATAGTAACAGTGGTAACAGTTCACCTTGTTTCCCCACAGCCCGCAATGTAGAAGTAACGAAGCACTTGCAGGATGTAGAAATTGAAGAAGAGAGCTCTGCTGTCTTCTCCTGCGAGCTGTCCCATGATGACGAGGACATGGAATGGTTCCTGAATGGCAACCTCATTTACACCAACAATTACAAGGACATCAAGAACGTTGGCAATTGCTGCAAACTGACAATGAAGCAGGTTAAGCCTGAGGATGCTGGCACAGTGACAGTGAAGTCAGACAAGGTGTCAGAAAGCACGTGCCTGAAGGTGATAGGTGGGTCTGATCACACCCCTCCTGGATATAAGAGATGCTAAGGAGCCCCAGTTCATTCTATTGTGCAGCAGTCCTGCTTCTAAAGCTCACCTCTCTGGGGTGACAAGACATCAGGGGCTTTCTTCCAGTGGAAGGTTCCATTGCAGCAGATATCAACGAAGGAGGATGGTTTTGGTGTCCTGCCATAGCATTCCATTGCTTTTTATCATCATTTTCCTTAACACAAGAAGAGTTACAAGAGCAATTTCTTTTACTGCTTCAGTTCCATGCAGTGTCAATGCTGTTGTCTCCAAGGATTTATGACTGCAGGGAGAGCTCATTCAGTGTGTGTTTTGCCTCTGGGATGACTAATGACCAGGCTGTGAGTAACCTGATCTAGCTGTGAATGTCCCTGTTTATTGCAGGGGAGCTGGGCTAGATGGCCTTTAAGGGTCTCTTCCAATTCTAAGGATACTATGATTCTAATCTGATCTCCCCAGCAATTAAGCTCTTTTACTCTATGCACTCCAGAGTTTGAAGGATTTCATTTTTCTCCTTTCTTTTGCATTTGGTGGGTGTTTTTTCCCCATTATAAACATCTGATGTGTGAAATAGAAGATAGATAAAAGGAGTCAATAAAACAGGAAAATCAAAATTGTTCAGCAGCTCATCCTCTTAATCCTGAGGCCTGCTGTATGAGCTCTGCTGTACGTGAGGGCAATGCCGGCTCTCCAGCTTTAGAAGAGCTGCATCCCAATTACTTCATATGATATCAGTCCCACCCAAGGCAATGCAGGCTGTCCCTCCTGTTCCCTGTATTCTCCTACTGATTAGTTCAGAATTACATAAAGTGCATTCAGTCAACAGACATGAAACCGCTTTAGGTTCTATATTGGTGTCGTCAGTGCTGGTAAAGATTTATTTATCCCTCTTTAAAAATCTGAAAGCAACTGGAAATGTCTCAACTTCTGTATCACATTGTTCTGTTTTGCCCTTTTAATTGCAGAGAAGCCTGCTGTCTTCATGAAGTCCTTGGATGATGTTTTTGGTGAGGAGCGGGGTGTGATTAAATTGGAATGCGAAGTCTCTAAAGAGAAGGTCAAACCAGTGTGGAAGAAGGACGGTGTTGTGCTCACTTCTGGCAACAAGTATGAGCTGGTACAGTCTGGGAAGACCCTATGTCCCCTTATCCATGACTTCGAGAAGTCAGATGCAGGTTTCTATACCTGTGATATTGTCCGTGATGTTGCCAAATCAAAGGTCGGCATTCAGGGTAAGTACTGTGGAAAGTAAAGGAGTGCTGAAAGCACATTCAGTGTCTTACACCTATTCCCCCACGAGCCTTAATAGTTTCTACAATAGAAGTGTATTACTGCAATTTAGCACAGTGATGTCTGGAAAATTCCCATTGCTTTTGATGTAAATGTATCTCATTTTACCATGAAAATCACCAAACACATCAAGAATGTCCTGGAAATATTTCCTTTCTAAACATCCCTAAAATGGAGAAATGGTTTGAACACCAGTAGGGGTAGGATGGTAACAAATTAGCTAATAGAAACATTTAATTTCTTGTCATAGGCAAAACCCTTTTTCTCACGCAGCATCCTAGAGTTGTCCTCTCTGTTAGGTTGTTCCCTCTGTAGCTCATTGAATCTTCATTCTGCTCCATGGACTGAGCTGCTCTAATTGTAGTTCTTCCAGAGCAAAGACAAGAGATTCACGTCTCTTTTTTTTTTTATAGCTTTCTGGTAATTCTGAGTGGAGAATGTCTTAGAGAATACATCAGTAAGGAATGCAGCCATGTTCTGCAAATCCTGAGTTAAAACACCAGTACTGCTACTCATGTCAGTCACAAATGCCTTTTCTCCATATAAACCTCATACTAACCTATCTCTTACCTTCCAGAGCTGAATAGTGGCATTACCAAACGGCTGAAAAACACTGAAATCCAGGAGGGAGAAGATTGTACTTTTGAATGCATTCCGTCCCATGAAAGCATTGATGAGTTCAAGTGGACACTGAATGGAAGCAGAGTGGAAAGTGGTGGGCAATTTAAAGCTTCTAACGTGAGTCGGAAATATACTCTCCTTATCAAAAGTGTGACTCCTACTGACGCTGGGGAAGTCGTTTTTACTGCCCGTGGTCTAACCTCCAAAGCCTCTCTGTCTGTGAAAGGTAATGAGATGGGAGAGATTCTGGGGTCTGATTCCTTCAACTGTCTTCTGATAAGATTGTCATGAGAGCTAACTCATAATATGGTTAAAGTGAATAGCAACCTTCTACTTGAACCTCGAAGCACTGAGAATTTCTCTTAAAAATAAGTAAAAGGAGGAAACATTTTACACAAATGTGAGAACTACCCAAAGCACTGGGGTAGTGTTGGAAATGGGCATCTCACTACAGCTTGTTCCATTAACAGTAAATCAGGAATGCTCTGTTGAGGGAACTGTGGGAGCAAATATCCTCTAAGTATAAGCTGAAGGGATGGCCTTCACATCATCTAGCTGTACAACAAATTCCTATCTAGAACATGTGCATCTGAGAGCATCATCCGAGGCTCCCAGTGTGATGAGTGGAGAGAAGAAAGAGGCAGTTTTCAGACATGGTTCAGCATCCTCAATTGGGTAGATTTAAGAGAGAATAAATGCTGCCTGGAATTCTATTGTCTGTACTTTGCAGATTACTGCTGGCTGTAGGATGGCGTCTGTTGCAAGTGCCTCTCTAACTTATCTCCAGCATGTAGATGCATGTATTTTGAGAGAGGCATCCTACCCTAACTGTATGTTACTCAAAAAGCAATGTTTTCTTCCAGGAAAACCTACTGAGGTTTCAAAACAGCTGGAGGATAAGACAGCAGCAGCAGGACAGGACATCAGCCTGAGCTGTGAGCTGTCAAAACCGGATTTGAACATCAGGTGGTACAAGGATGGCAAAGCAATCAGAAAAAGCCAGAAGTACGACTTGCAGCAGGAGGGAAGTGGGCCATTCTGATCATCCATGACTCTACTGCCAAGGACAGTGGGGAGTACCCCTGTGAGACAGAGGACTCCATAACAAAAGCCAGGGTCACTGTGCAAGGTGAGTTGAAAAGCACACTGGGGATGGCATGTAGAGAAGTCGAGGTAAATATCTGCAGCCTGTGGGTGATGTTTTTCTCTTCTGTTTCCTTGAGCAGGATCAATTCTTAGTTTTCAGAAAATATGATGGATTAAAATCTTTTCCTTAAAATAATCTGGAAACCGAATGATTCTCCAGTGTGATGTGGATCTGGGCAGCCTGGTCTAGTGGTTGGTGGCCCCTTGACAGGGGGTTTAAAACTAGATGCTCTTTGAGGTCCTTTTCTTCTCAGGCCACTATATGATTCTGTGATCATTCTATGGTTCTATGATCTTGGTTGTTAGTGAGCCAAGAAAAGATGGCAATCTGAATTAGTCTATATTGAATATGTGTAATCAAAACTATATGCAGTTGATCAGATGAGATCCTACCAGCGCATGTATAATGGTATTGAACTTTCCAGATATCTACTGGAATTATCAAACCTATGTAAATGGGTGGACTCTGTGGTCTTCTTAGACTCTTTGCATCTCTATGTGATATTCTGAAATGAGGGCAAAGGAGATTCAGGACACCTCTGTATGCTTGGGACTTGTTGGGGTAACAAATCCCTTTGTCCTACACCCACATCCTTTTTTTTTTCCTTCCAGAAAAACCTAATTACTTTATCAAGGAACTTTCAGATGTGAAAATTGAAGAAAGTGGAAGTGCACTTTTTACATGTCAGAGCGAGAAAGCCGCATCCTTCGTCATATGGAGGAAAGGCATTGCTGAGCTCAGGCCTGGCAGGAAATACAAGAGGGCACAGAAAGGACAAGACCTGCAGCTGTGCATAAAAAATCTGGAGAAAAGTGACAGTGACGTGTACACCTGTGACATTGGTGATGCCCAGTCCAGAGCCAAGCTGGTTGTACAAGGTATGTGTGAGAGCCATATGACTGCGCATCCTGTTTCTCCACTACCAAGCCATTATCCTGGTAGAATTTGTACATTTATGGCAGGTCTTTGGGGCTGCAGCTGTCTGACCTGAATAGCGGTTCACAAGCCATGCACAGAGCAAGCTGCACGGAAAGGGAAAGAACTACCGACTAGAGCAGTGCTATTGAGAACTTTATGTATCATTTAAAAACCAAAAATGCTGTGAGGCTGGTGACCCAGAAATCAGTGTGAACTTTCTATCTCTGACCTTTCTGAGTTACAAATAGTCCTCCGGAGTTCTAGGCAAAAATTCCCTTATGCTGCATTCTGGGTAGTTGTCATGGTTTAAACAAAAATCTACCTGTGTCCGTGACAGGGGGGCCACAGGCAAGCGAGGTGCTAGAAGGAGCTGAACCTCTGTCCCAACTACTTCAGAAGCAGCCCAAACCCCCTCGTACATGGCTAAGATCACCTTCTCAGTTGGAGTGTAGCGCTCCTCAAACCCTTTATATGCTCGACTCCAAAGTCCCAGGGGTTGGCCTTGGGTTTCTCCTAAAGCTCTTTGCCACAAACTCCAAGTGGGACCTTTCTCTCCAGCAGCAGTGTAGAGGATGTTCTTTACATCCTGTCCCGTCCGTACTGACCCCAAGGCCACGGCACGGGCTATCTCTTGTTTTCTCTGCTCAAAAGCCTGCTGCTGCTCAGGACCCCATGAGAAATTATTCTTCTTCTGTGTTACCTGATAGAGGGGGCTCACTATGTGGCTGTAGTTTGGGACATGCATTCTCCAAAAGCCCACTACTCCCAGAAAAGATTGGGTCTCTGTCTTGTTGGTGGGAGGAGACATAGCAGTGATTTTTTCAATCACATCTGCTGGGATGTGTCGATGCCCATCTTGCCATTTTACACTTAAGAACTGGATTTCCTGGGCAGACCCCTTCACCTTGCTGCGCTTAATGGCAAAACCAGCTTGCAAAAGAATTAGGATTATCTGTTTTCTTTTCTTGAAAATCTCTGCTGCTGTATGGCCCCACACGACAATATCATCGATATACTGCAAGTGTTCGGGAGCAGTAAAATTATTCATGCTTTATATGATGATATGATGTGGAATACTGATAGCAAAATTACAAAATTATTAAACCATGACACCCTGGTATTTTTCTTTTTTTTTTTCTTAAATATTTTCCTTTTTTTTTTCTTAAATATTTTCCTTTTTACTATTTAAATGTTATGGGCACATCTTATAGAAACACAAGGCTGTTTACAAAGAAGTGCATGCTGTGTTGCTGTATGATGAGCAAGATACATCTATTCTTCATCTAGCAGGAATAGTTGCTGAGCCTTAAGAACAGTTTCAGAAAGCTTTGGGAATTTGGGCGTTTTCCTTGTTTCTGCAACACAAAATGAAAATTTACGCTGTATACAAAGAAAAGGGGAGTCCGAACTTGTACGTTAAATTTGAAGGAGATCAATCTGGGGTAATATTTAAAAAAAAAAAAAAAAAAAAAAAGGGAGTGTGGTCATCAAATACTATAAAATATATTAGCTGTTACTAGAATGCCACTTATCTTCCCCCCATACGAATCACTGTCGTGTTGTATGTGAATTTGTGAGGTGGGTTTTGAAGCTGAAATTAAAAACTTCTTGTATGGCTGTCTTCATAGTGGCTATCCAGACTATCTGTAGAAATAACAGCTATTATGTAGTCAGCTATTCACCAGTTTTAACTGGTTATAAATTACGTTTCAGGGTGGAGAACATAGCATAGTGCCTGACACCTGTGTTGATCCTGAGGGCATTCTTGATTCTGTGCATTATGATGTCATGGATATTAAAGAGCAAGCTGAGGCAGCACATAGTTCCATTGTATCCCTGGAGGACCCAAAGGAAGATACTGGCTGGTTTGAAAAGCAGCTGGAGAAAACTAACTTTGAACTGATGGAGACCAAAGAAGAGCTAACAGAGAAAAACACCAAACTACTTAAAACTGAAGAAGAGCTGATGCAGAAGAACAGAGGTGAGTTATGCGATGTGAAAGGTAGAAGACAGAAATAGTTCATTAATCTAAAAGAGAAATAACCAGTTTGAGTAGGAATTAGAGGAGATGTTCTACCTTTGGAACCATAGCCTGTAGATAAGTGATAGTTTGTTCCTTGTGTATATTCAGGTTCAGCAATTCCACGGTTTTTGGTTATTTCTTTTCTTTTTTCCCCCCTCTCCTTTAAACTGCAACTAGCAGCTTTACGCTTTTGTAAGTATGGGGTTAAATGTCTATATCTTGATTTTTACTTTTATATTGTAATCTCTACTCTTCTTTATGTCTTGTTGATGCAATGTTTTCGTTCCAAGAAATATAGAAAACTTTTGAATCACTCCCAATAAGTGAAGACCACATGCAAATTAATTAATCTGTTCAAAAGCTACCTAAACGTTAGAATATCTGGAAAAATTGATTACTTAATAAACTATCTATTGGCTACTTATGTAATACAACCTTTTCTGTGTGTTACAGACTTTGAAATGCAGGTGATTAAATTGGATGAGTCTGTTGAGCAACTTAAAGAAGCAACTGAGGTAACTTTATCAAGAAGATGTTGTGTAAAATTGTTTTAATACCAACTTGTGGTAGCTTAAAATGCTATTCCAGTAGGCTCCATTAATAGATTTCTTACCGAGCTTAGCTTAACTGAATTTGCCTTTAATGCATTGTGTAATTCAGCTACTTAACACTACATTAGAAACTGATGACTGAATTTTTTTTATTTTTTTTTCTAAGAAAATGAATGCACAAAATGAAAGGATTCGAGAGCTAATGGACATCGTGGTGCAGAAAGATGACATTATTACAGAGCTACAAGACTTAAAATCTCATTCAGAAGAAAAAATAAAAGATTATGTGAGTTTTACACATCTCCGTATCCTTATACAAAAAAAGGAAAACACTAATTCTATGCTTGTAATCAACACATTTTTGGAAAACTGATTTTCTGTATGTAGCTGGTACTCGCTTGAAATTGTAAACAATTCAAATTTATCTGAAGGTAGTTGTTGTTAACACAAACAACAAAAATATCAGTGTGTTCCACTAACTCCTGCCTCACACTCCTACATCAGAGGAAGAGGAACAGTAAAAGTATGCTGAGTAGAGTTGGAAGTACGAGTATGAATGGTCAGGATATCTCCACGTTCTATGCAGTCCATAAAACTTTATCCTGACTAATGTACTGCGAGCTACTGAATATGTGAAGACTAGCTTGATTAAGTATGTGTGCATACAACTTCTGGTGGTTTTTGTGCATTTTTTGATGTTTGGTAGCCTGAAGTAGCTCTGAAAACATTTATAGTTAATTCTGTCACTCAGATCTCTAACCTTGTAAGCTTAGCAACTTGACCCTCCTTAGTCTTTGACTGTCTGCATCACTGCAACTTAGTATTTCCATGGTATTAAAGCTGACTGTGATGAATAGTCATGCCCTCACCTATTACTTCTTCCAAGAACAAGGCTCCAACTCTATCTGTGAGATTGTGTGGCCTGAACACTTCTGAGGCTTTTCTTTTCATAAGTTACTAAAGATGAATAATCAGTCCTTGGCAGTGCCAGCATGGCTTAACAATCGTCATCTTGTAAGTAAGGAAGCTTCACTTGTGGTCAAGGACACAATCTAAAATATGCGTGACAGAGCTGACTAAGCTTTAAGGTTGGATTATATCTGTCACGATGAAAGTGATTTTAGCAGCTTAGCAGAAGTGTGATGTGATGAACTTGTATGAGAGCTGACCATTTGCTCTTTGACCATGTTTGTAATTTTGTTGACTTCTTGGAAACAGGAAATTCTTTGATAAACTGGTAAACTCTTGATTGTGTGCAAGTCTTTTACTTTGTAACCTGCTAGGCTCTTGCTTTCCCTTGTATACTCTACCGAGTATTGCACTTGTCATTATCTGAAGGTGTACTTGTTCTGTCTGCTATTGAGATTTGTAACTGATGTCTATAGAGTCACCGGGTAAATATTTTAGCTGTATGGTTTTGTGTAAATATTTGCCTACAGAAGATTACTGAGACTTAAGTGCTCCTTTTGTTAAGCTTCAATGTAACTGATCTTATATCAATACAGGAAAAGACTACCTACCATTTAACTACCATTAAAGCAGAACCGGCAGAAGAGAACACTAATAAAGGAACTGAAAGCAGCCAATTTTCAGTGCTTTCAGTTGAAGCACTGAAACAAGAGAAAACTGAGTTGGAAGTGGGAAGAAAGCGCAGTACTGATGAAGATAAGCCTACTGTGGAAGAGCCACCTCCAAAGAAAGGTACAGTTTCTTCCATCGTTGAACAGGGTGTCTTCCAAAACAATAAATTGCTTCCTATTCCGAATCGGAAGCAAAAGGCTGTGAAGCGCGTACCTTATGGTATAAGGAGAAAAGCCACTGTGTTAAACTGTAAATAGAAGTAACTGTTATGTAAATATCCCTTTTTCAGAAGGTCCTATGCTGTTCATTTTTGAATGCTTAAGAATAAAAGTTTTTTGCACTATTTTTTTCCTTTTTGCTGCTTTTTCCTCATCTGTTGATGCACTTGCAGATTTGGTAATAGTTTTAAAGCAGTTTCTGTAGGATTGTTTCAACTGCTGTTGCTGATTTTCTGAGTAGCATCAGCTGCTCAAGTGTTTTTTTTTGTTTGTTTGTTTTGTTTTTCCTGAAGCAACTATCAAAATTGTTGACGACCTGCTAATTGCTCGCTCATGGGTAATATTTGAGCAGAATGGTTTGGATAAGCTCTGATGCATTTAACTTCACTTCTGGGCACAGCTGAGCATCAGTGTTCCTAGAATTACGGAAGGCATATACAATGTAGAAGGGAAAATCTAAAACTTAGCTGTATTCCCTTCCTTTCTTGTATTCCTCTTGCAAAATATGTGCAAGGGAGAAAGTCAAGGCCTTCTTTGGATGAGATGCTGTTCTTGGATGATTTGTCCCTGCTGCCTTTATTTGGCATAAATATTGAATCCTAATGTGACCACTGAATGGCATCACATATAAGCATCTTACCAGAGACTGAGGGATGTGGACTCCTCCATACTCCAAATAGTAGTGGGTTTGTTCTAATCATATGACCAAAGCTCTCATTTAAAAATTAATGACAGCAATGCTCCACATGGGAATTAAAATGGGTAGCTGATAGTCACAATGTCAGCATGAAGTTTTCTGTTAAGAAGTACTGAGTATTCAATCATGTTAAAATTTTCTTCTATTTGTGAGTATTAATAGTATCCAATTTAAAAAACCGCTTAATATATATTCTTTAGCTATGTTAAATATACACAGTAGAACAATGAGCACAGGTATGTTGTGCTGGTTCTTTTGTAGAATTAGTTATATAAGTAGCACAAGCAAAAGTGTTTTAGGAGATGCTAGGTTATCTCAGCTTCAAGTTCAGGGTATTTACACCATTCTCTGAGCTTTTAGGTCTTGTTCCCTATGCTCTGTAATAATGCTTTTTCCCTACTTCCTGTGTAAGGAGCTTCTAGACTGAACATTACACATCTTCTCCCTAGTCTTATTTATCTTGCTTTAGTGCTTGCTTGTTGTTTTCAGCATAAAGTGTTTAGATTACTTATAAATCATATTCCCCTCACTAGTGTTGCTGGGAGCAGCAATCAAACCCAAAACCTGGTTTGGGGTGGAATATGCCACTGCTGTTTCTTCAGTATGACTTTTAAATCAGTTGAGGGCTGTATATAAAACTGCTTAGATGAGTTAAGAGGCTGTTCCCATGCAGTACATGTGAATCTGTATGTAATGCAGGCTGCACGTGGGTGCTATAAAATTCTGCATTTCTGTAGTTGTAGTAATAAAAGGACTGTACAAGAATCACCATGGAATATATTGTTGTGGTGACCCAATCCCTAGTAAGTCTTGACTTATATTTATTTTTTTTAATACTTAAAGTATGCATATTATGGAATGGACATAACTGGATTCTAAAGCAATGATGAAATACAGCAGAAGTCGCTTTTGATAGAAAGAAAATGCATGTGATTTTAGCTAATTGCTCACCAGTTAAAGAAAAAAACAGCCCCAAGCTAATGGAATATTTATGGAAACTTGAATCTGCAAATTTGTACAACTTTATGAGTGAACTTTATATGCAAAAGAGTAAGTGTGAACAGAAGTAGGAATCCTCATATTTTGTTTAGAGATCAACTGAATAAGAGAGACAGATATCAACAGTTAAGTGATCAACTTGTCCAGGATTTTATCTTTCTTTTGAAAGTAAGAGGACTGTGAGTTGGAATGAAATTTCTTAGAGAACTGTTTATCTACCATTTAGATGTAGATGGAGTGATTCCTGGCTGCCTTATAGGGATTGCTGAAGCACGGAAGATAGAAAGAATATAGCTGTGAATTATCTATCTCGTTCCCATGTTTCTTAAATCTAATAAGATTTTCTACTGGTGTGGAGTGGAAGGTTTGAGTAGTGCCATGGTAAAAGTGATCTTACAGACTGAAAACCTTTTGCTGTTAATTCTGTATAGAAATCTGAGGCACCTGAATACGTGTTCAGAGGACTTGAATTCCTTCACTAGTATCAAATACTATGTGATGTGAGGGCATGGCTTGCATATTTGTGACAGTTTTTCACTTAGAAGTTGCTACTTGGTGTTGTGAACTGCTATGTAATAATGATTTTAATCAATCTGAGCTACATTCCTTTTCCCTTTTTTCTTTGTTTGTTTGTTTGTTTGTTTTACAGTAGTTGTAAATGAGAGAAAGAAAAAGAACACTGTAGAGCAAAGGACAATTGAACACATGAAACAAAAGTGCTCCGCGTACCGAAAGGAAGTACTAGCACTGAGGGAAAGAACTGAAATCTTGGAACATCATTTAACTGTGCTTGAAGAACAATGCAGAAGAGAAAAAAATAAAAAAGAAGATTTCAGTAAGCAGGTAACAAGCCTGCGTATTGAGCTTTCTTTTTCTGAAGAAACAGCTGATGTCCTCCGTGAACAAATTCTGCAGGGTCAAGCTGACTATCGGGAAATTGCTTCTGAACTGGATGAACAGAAATCTATAAATATGACACTTGAAAACAAAAATGCCCAACTAACTAACAACATAGAAGTTGCCAAAGAATATATAATTGATAAAGTGTCACAAGTAAAAGAAATGCGGACCAAATTAGATGAATTATACAAATGTCACTTAGAGTTTCACGCCATCGGTACTGACTTTGTCAGTGTAAAGGATTCCTCAGACTCTGAAAAAGATGAGCCAGGGACATCTCAAATTAGTTCTGCATGCATTCAGTCACAGACTTCTTCCATCTCAGATCTTGTGCAGGACCTCTCCTTTAACTATAGTCTTGAAAGGATTTGGGAAGTATGCAGAAGTATTGTTGATGTTTCCTCACAAAAAAGTCAGCACATCAAAGCACTGCTTCAAGACAATGAAAACCTAAAGGCGGGACTGAATAATGCTGAAAATCATAATCGTCAACTTGTAATGAAGCTATGTGAGATTACAACTCACACTAGTCAGGAAGATGATCTTGTGAATCAGTTACATGAGCAAATAGAGAAGAAAACTCAGGAGTTTGAAGAAAAGACTGCAGAAGATCAGAGAATGATTGCAAAACTTCAGGAGGAAGTTGCCAACTGTGAGGTAAAAATAAGAGAGCTTGAATATCGCCTGGAGGCTTCCAAGATAATGGAAGACAATGTGTCAAAACTCAATGAATTACTTAAAGAAAAAGAATCTATTATTGTTAATCTGGAGACAGTTACAGAATCACAGAATCACAGAATTACCCGGGTTGGAAGGGACCTCAAGGATCATGTAGTTCCAACCCCCCTGCCTAGCAGGGCCACAGCAGTTACAGCAACTCTGCAGGAGAAGTCTGCTAATGCAGACAAAAAGGTTGAAGAGTTAAGTAGCAAAGAAGCAAATCTGATTCAAGAAGTTATGCAGCTTAAAAACAGCTTGGAGCAGATGAAACACTCTCTTTGGGAAAAGGAAAAGAGTGAAATGGAGAAAGTGCAACGTATAGAATCGTAAGTAACCACTGAGTTAAGTTAGAGCCCTTTGAGAAGGAAATAGAGTTAAAAATAGTTAATGGGAACATCCCTTCGACTTAATGCATCTGCATGCTTATCAATGGCCAAACTACTACTTTAGGATGCTTTGGTATGCTACTTGAGTTCCAAGGGAAAACAGGAGTGTGCAAGGAAATAAAGAATAATATGGGGATTGCTGGTGGTTTTGTTGTACATCCCTCAGAATAGCATCTGAATAATTTATTGCTTCAGCATCTGATTATGAGAAGCAAGCTGAAATTCAAAAGTAATTGTTTAAATCTTGTCACTGGTCTAGATAGATTTAAGAGTCTATTTACAAATAGAAACCAACAGGCAGGGCATGGATTAAGCTGTAATTGCTGTTTCCATGAGATGTGTAACAGTAATGTTCTTTGTCTCTTTATTTTTAACATAAGGCTAGAAAATATTCTTTCTGAGAGTTCTGCCCTTGTACTGAATTTGAAAAAAGATTTGCAGAGGAAAGAAGAAGAGTATGCAGATCTAAAAGACAAACATTCTGATGCCGAGAAACAAATTCAGCAAGTACAAAGCGAGGTTTGTAGTCAACTGAGATATTTTTTTCTGTAAGATTATGCTTGGCTTTCTGCTGTTAAAACTTCTCAAACTTTAACTATGAAGCTGGAAATTTCACACTAGTGTGGCTAGCAGCAAATCTTAGGTAAAGTTGCCATTGAAGCTCTAGAGGGGACCAGAAGTTAAAACATGGTTTCGCATAGATAATGAACAGAGGAAAGTAAAGTTGGTTGGTAGTCTGGAATAAGGTTTGTGAAGAGAATAGCTAATCTGCCTCTGGAGGGGACTTGTTATTATCTCTACGTTACTGGTGACTTGCCATTGGTATCCGTGGTAACTCCAAAGCCTAAAACCTAAGTCTTGTGAAAAAACGCTGATAACTGGGAAGAAGAATGCTATTTACTTGAAAAGAAATAGACTAATTTCCAGAGGCTCTTTAATATAAGCATGTATATTTTTTTCTTCAATTTCAGCTTCAGTGATGTTAATAGTTAAAATTTAATTATTAAACAAGTAGATATTTTAAAACCCATTTTGCAGGATCTTAGTCTGCAAGTTTATTGGGTGTGCTTGGGGTGGAAAATTGAAGCTTAAAAATGAATTCATGTCTTCCTTGGTAACCTTGCACTTGCTGTCGTTTTCCTACTCAGCACTTGTTTGTGAATTCCTCTTTATTTAACAAAGAAGTATTTGGCCAGGTTGGATTACAGAAGTCTTTTAATGAACCGTGAGCTGTGCTTACATTACAGGTGTCCACGATGCGTTCTGTGGAGGAATCCCTCAGGAACAGGATGGATGAACTTGAAAGGATTAATAACCAGTTTAAGGATGAGCTGGATTATAAAGACTATACTATCCAACAACTTAAACAGGTATTTTTCTTGCTCTTAATTTTTATTACATGAATGATGCAGGTTTTCCAAGCAACAGGAAAAAGGTCAAAAAAAAAAAAAATTGGAGCAAAATGAAAGTGGCCAACTGAAATTAGCGGTAGACCATGAAAGATATTCAAATAATTAGTCACTACAGAGCACTGGCAGATTGCTTTAAATACAATAATCTGCATAGTAAATACATATGTAATACATGCATGTAACCTGATCTTGTTGAGTGACATCACGATATGTTAATTGAAATGTCTTACCATAAACTCTTTTTATCAGCTTGAGTCCTTATTTATGCTATATGAAAACCTTATTAATTCTAGGCTGTCTTAAAGATTCTGCTTGTTTCTACTGTGTATGCTTTTCTTTCAACATGAAATATAGGAGCTGGAGGAAAAGGACCATAATATTCAAAAGTGGCGTGAGGAGAGAGATCAGTTAGTAGAAGCTTTGGAAGAACAGCTCAAAACTTTGGCTTCTAATGTCATACAAAAAGAGACAGAAATAGCAGAACTGAGACAATCTGCCTTAAAGGATTCAAGCAAGGTCAGCTCTCCTTTCCTCCTACCTGATTAGCTACCCATAAATTCTGTAAAACTCCTGTACCTGCTCTTTGTATTCTGGGTGTGCTTCTGTTCTTGAACACTGTCGTATTGACATCATGTGCAACTAACCAAAAAAAGCACCAGCTTTTATTTTTGTTCTTCAGAAACAGAATTTCTGTTAATTACTAAAATTTCAATTTTTTCAGTAGTTCAGATAAGCAGATGTCAGTTTGATGCTTATGATCCTACAATCATACTGGACATCTGTAGCTTTTTCTGATAATTCCCAGCATTTCCGGATCCCAAGCTAGGCTCAATACTCAGACAGTAGTTCTGTCTCAGGTTTCTTACTTTCTTTGCTTTCTCTGAGGTAGTATCTACAATGGCATGAAAAGACAGAAGGGGACGTGGAGAGAGATTAAGGGAAGCATCAGAAAGCAGAGGGGGGATGATCTCTGGAAGTTGCATTTCTTATTTCAACATCCAGCTTTTAATCAGGATAGCCAATCTAAGCCGTAGCATAGAATTTCAGAAGCTAAACAGAAGGCTAAATGAGTTGTGCTGTTTTGAGAATGTTTGGATTCACTTTCTCTGAGAAGAAAGATGTTCTCATAGCAAAACTTCCCCTATGAAGTATGATTATATGAGGTATGATTATATTTATAGAAAGTAAGTACTTAACATCTTGTTAACCCCTTTTTGTTCTTCTGTTTTCCTAGGAGATACTGGAGCTGGAATCATTTTTCTTAGCATATAGTCCTTTAACTACATATTCAGTGATGAGTACTTGTTGGTTCTTTTTGTCTTCCACTCAAACATGAGCTCTCATCTTCTCAAAAATATTTTATTTACTAGAACACCATCTCTCTGTGTACATTATGGAACTTTTCCATGCAGTTTTCCATGTATTCGTATGTGGATGCTGAAGATTAGGCAGAGGTTTAGCCTTTGGTGTTCTAACATAGCAGCTGTGAGTGCGCAGAGTATGGGGGGAATGGATGACAAAATGACCAGTGTTACAGATTTTGTCCCTAAATAATGTCTCGCTTTCTCTCTTTTGGAGGCAGAATACTGCCTGAGACTGTTAGTGAGACCCAGTAGGGTGTATCTGAAGATCACACAATGAATAGATGTTACTACCTTCCCACACTTGTGCTGTGTTTCAGCTTACGTGTTCATGTGGCGTCTGAGCTTGAGGTTTTACACTGTAACTTTAGAAACCTCGAGATATTTTGGAGGTCTAATGCATAGCCTAATCTTTACTCCTTTTAAATATTTACAGCCTAGGAAACAACAAAGCAAAACTAAAACTGGAGAAAGTATTCCATTAAGATGCAAAGCTGAAGACAATTATTTGTCACGTCGATGTACTAGGAGCCTCACTTCATTAAATGAATCTGAGGTTAGTATGAAACTTCAGATCTGAAAATGTTGTGATTGTATTGCTTTTGATAAGGAATGAGTAGGAAAAGATCTCATGTTCTCTAAACAATTCCCAAGTTTTAATTTATTTATCCCTTTCAAGGTGATCAGATCACCTGTTTTTATAGCCTTTGATAGGAATAAAAGCTGTTGAAACAATTGTGTGATGAATTTTTTTCAGGTGCTGTTGAAAACTCTCCTCATGTTAATGCTTATGAAGTGGCTCATGATTAGATAAGTTACTTGGAAAAAATTCATGGAGCCACTGAAACGGGCACAGCAAATTGAACTTATTTTCTTCCTCTGCAGGATTTCTGGATATTGTTTTGTTAGCAGATGATGTTAATCATTCCTATATAAGTTTTTAATTGCTAACTTTCATAAAATAGCAGTTACATATATTTTAAAAACAAAGTATTTATTAACCAACTTAATTCTTGGAAATACAGTGGGTGGTGATACTCCATTCAGATTCTTAGCAGAGCCTGATAAAGTGGCTCTGACTACTTTTTGTCTTTCTACAATCTTTGGTAACTTTTTGAGAGGAAGAAGACTCCCCTCAGGGGGTCGGAACAGTGTAAGTAGTAAAAGCTGCTAGTCTGTGTTTGGGACACTGGAGTTTGCTAGTTACTAGCAGCAGTAGAAGCAGCCATCTACCATTTTCTGATGTCCCCAGCAGCCTGTCTTCCATGTGTTCAACCAGCATCTGAACTCATTTTTGATATGCTAGCTGAATTCCTGCCATAGAGAAGGAGGAGTCCAGGTGATCTCAGTTCTGACTTTGTTGTTCCTGTTGAGAAAAACAGGATTGGGTGGATTGTGGACAGTAAGTGCTGCTGGGGAAATGCATACTGACATTTCTCTGTCACTTAGCTGTGCATTTGCTGCCATTTGACCATGAGCAGGTACATGATAGCCTTCAGCTTAAGTACGGTGTCATTGCTTGAATGTCTGTATTCTCTCCAGGGAAAAGATAGCAATGGAGTTCTTTAATGACTTGTACTGGGCTTGCACCTTGCCAGCTGGACCTTACTTATGTAAATAACATCTCTAGTGTAGAAGAGGAATGGCAAATTCCCTAAGATTAAGCTGGAAGTTAATCGAACACTTGAATCAAATGCTCCTGTTCCTGCCCAGTTCTGACGCAGCAGAGTTGAGATGAAGAAAATCGTGTCAGTTCTACCACCATTCTCTATTAAAAAAAAGTGTAGTTGTCTGTGCCCTTGAGAAAAAATGACTTGTAAAGTATCAGGCTCAGTTTAACATGGAGAACTTTTTTTGTGATCATAGATTGGAAATAATTTTAAATGTAACAAGTTCTAGGAAAGAGGGGTAAAACTCTGCTGAAACTGAAATAGACTCCTTCTGTTACAAGTGTTCTTACAGCAGGAAAATCGAATGCTTACATATCCTTTTCCAGATGCTTTATAGCTTTTTAATCTCATGGCTACCTTAACACTTGCACTTAAAATTCTTCTGTGCTATCAGGAGCATTTGGAAACTGTCCTCGACTCTTCTGGAGTGTCCGCAGAAAATGGCAAAACTAGTCGGTTCCCAAAACCGGAGCTGGAAATCCCACTGACAATTCTGCAACCTGATAAGACGGAGATAAAGCAGCACGGCAGCATGATACCTTTAGGAGTGAAAATGCCTAAGGCAAAAAAGAAAAGAAGTGATGACATGGATGAGGTATGACCTAGACCCAACAGAAAACAAAATAATAAAAAAAAAAATATGCATGGCAGTTATTAAAAACAGATGTTCACATGTGATAGCAGTATCCTTGGCATGGTCAGAGTATGAGTAGTAGATTTTTCCCATCTGTTGTTTCACATGTTCACATCTCTGTTGAACAGAAATCCGGAAAAGACTACTTCCTGAGAAAGCGAGTACATGCTTCAAGACTGACTAAAAAGAAGGATGAAACACTGCAAAAAGTTGGAGATTTTATTCAAAGCTCTCCTTCTATTATACACTCTAAAGGTTGGTGTAGAATAAGTTTTATTCCATGTTTTCTAGACATTGTAGAATGGCTTGTTTCTGCTGTAGGCTATTAATGTATGTGTTCTTAGACTTGTCTGCCATGTTAAGTTGTCCTTTGATTTATGAAGTAAATGCATTTATTCGTCTCTTCAGAGATTCATTATTACATTTGTGAAAACCTACAAGTATACAGAGAAAGTTGGTTCTGTCTTGTGCTTCTGTCAGCACGAAAGTTAGGCCTGTTGTTTAACTCCTGCTGAAGTTTCTGACTTCCAGCGACTTCTGAGCCATGATTGTCTTTCATACTCCATTTTAATGCGTGCTTTAAGCTGCCGTACCTGAACCTATAAACAGTTTCAGCTATAGAAGCAATAAAGAACCTTGATGAACAAATACAATTTCTGAGTATTTTCACTTAAATTTTACGTGTCATTTATAAACCAAGTTTGTTACGAAGCTTTTTTTGCATTCAGTGATTTAAAGACTCACAAAACCAGTAAGTTGATTGGTTTATGTATCAAAACAAATTTCTTCTAGCCAAGAAGCTGATGTCAGCAGTAAGTTCTCCTAAATCAAACGAACCTGAAAGTCTCGAAGAAGGAGAGACCAAGCCAAAACGATCCAAAAGGAAGCTGTATTCCACTGTCGTTTCTGGCCCTCTAGATATACCTGCTTCTTCGGTAAGCGATTATACTGTAGTCTTGGCTTAAAATAAACTACTAAGGAGTCCAAACAGACTGGAGGTTTCATCTATTTGCAGGGGGACGTTGAAAGTACTGAGGTATTTCTTTATTCTACCAAGTCATTCTTGTTGGTCTTCCCGCTGTTCTGTTTTATTTTGTCCTCAAAGATCTCTGTGTTTGGCTGGCTTACAGTTTACTAAGTAGGTGATGTAGCAATCACGGAGATGTCTTCTAATTTGGAATCATAGATAATTTCAGTGTGTCGGTGTGGGATTATTCTATTACACGCTTTTCTAGAGCACAACTTAGACAGCTTTTTAGGTATGCTTAAACTATGATCTCCTGTCTAAGCCAACTTGCAAAGGATCTGATGTGCCAGTTTCATGACTCTGTCGGCAGCTATTGTGCTAAGAACATTCTTGCTCTGTTGGAACTGCATCTTTTAATTATATTAGAGTCCTTTTTCTTTTCCGCAAAGTGATCATTTGCCCATACTGTAATATCCCTCTGAATTTTTTGATGATTTGACGAATGATAGGGGCAGAAACCAAAATGTTATATTTTTTTTGTTAGAGGATGAAGAAGATGAGACAATTTCTTCTCTCACTGTAGTTCTGAGAACATGGAACTGAACAGAGAACTGAAATTCTGGGCAAGTCATAGCTACAGGGATTGAGGCTAAAAATGTTTTCTGAACGCTTCATGTTTCACAAAACAAGTATTATAATACTCTTTTGAAAACAAGTATTTCAAAATGAAAGCTGCCTTCAGGCTTTCCTCAGACGTGTGTGCTTTTTTAAGATAAACAGGATTTTGTACATTCTCCATATTTGTTCCTTGTGATTAAGCTGCATTAAAATGATCTCGGTATCCCATAGTTTTCTGAATAAAATATAATAAGCAAATGCCATTCTGAAATCCATTTAGGGGAAGAAATATGTTTGCGTGTGTCAAGAAGAGCTTGTCAGTCTTGTGTGAAAACATGAGTAACTTTTGAAATGTTTTCTTCAGGAATCTGAGGAACAAAAGAAGGAAAGTGATCATCTGATCATCAAGCGACGGCTGAGATCCAGAACAGCTAAAAAACCTTGAAGAAGCGTGTTTGTTCCCCTTTCTCAGGACATACTTTTATCATATTATTAAAACTGGTTGTTAATAAACAGTAACAGTTACTCCGTTGTGTTCTTAAATTTGTATATAGGTGTTTGTTGCAGAACGGCGGGAGAAAAGCAGACGACCACACCTGTCATTGACATATGATCAGCGAATCTCATTTATTCCTTGCCTGCATGTACCTTTATAATACGGATAATTAGCTCATACATATTGCAAAAGTGGAGCTCATCATTGGTTCCCAATAACATACTATCCCCGAGTATCTTAACAGCTTGTTGTTATCAACTGAAAGCTACTCCCTTGCTGAGTTCCCAGAACCATGGCTAGTTTCTCACCATCCCAGGGCATCCTGTTGTTCTTGCTCTCCTTGCAGGTGTTATGGCTGCTTGCTTAGCTGCACCGTGTTTACGACCCTTCTCAGCTAACTAGCTGTAAAAAACACTCTCAGGAGAAAGGATAAAGCAACACTAAAAGAGAAAAGCAGCAGTGAAAGGGAAAAGCAAGACTAAAAGGGAAAAGCAGCAGTGAAAGGGAAAAGCGGCAGTGAAAGGGAAAAGCGGCAGTGAATGGGAAAAGCAGCAGTGAAAGGGAAAAGCAAGACTAAAAGACAACAGGGAAGTGAAGGTGACTCTTGTGCAGATGTCATGGTTTTGTAATTTTCATTAAAAACCAGTGAAGACTAATGTGGCCTCATAGCGCTCAATGGAGTCCCAGGGGAGATAGTGGGAATGAATAGGGGTTCACATCTGTATGCCCCGAGGCTGGTGCTCGCCTCTCTGACTGTGGCTTTAGGCTCCAGAGTTGATGTTGGCTTCCCTTACTGTGGCTTTATGGCCCAGGGCCAGTGCCGGCCTCATGGGCTGGGGCTTCTGCCAGCTGGATACAGCTGCTGGCTGAACTGGCCAGGATGGAGCCTTCCCTGTGCAGCCTCCCATGTGCATATCCACCCCAAGAATGGAAGTCTTCCTTCTATGCGTACCCCATTCCACCACAATGAGGAAACCAAACCATTTAGGCACCTGAAATGCTTCTGCTCCTGCAGTCTGGCAGAAAGCAATGCCCTCTGTCTCATGCCATCTCTGCACAAACTGGAAAGGAATGGGGAGACATATGTCAGATCCAATGGGACAGGACTTCACTGGCTGCAGTTTAATAGCAAATCACCCCAGCTCTTGTTGCCCTCTATTGCTGGGTACCCCTTGCCCCTGGCCACTGGATTTCCCCGCATGCATCCTTCCTTGGAGCTAAGTGTGCCTTTCCCAGCAGCAAGCAGCGAGCTGGAGTCAGCACCAAACCCAAAACCTCCTTGTGCCTTTTCCTGTCCTTCTTTCACACATCGTCTTTTAGTTTCAGAAAATATGGCCAGACCCCAACGAAACAAGAGCTCTAAAACAAAGCAGCTGCTTTATTTTCCTCCTCCCCTTTCCTCATCTACACCCCGCAGAAAGACCATTTGCCAAGTAAGGGATGCAGCGATCAGGTGTATGAGGGGCAAAGCGAATCAAGCTTAATTTCAAAGGCTTGTCTCTTCCACGTGACTTCCCTGAGGTCTGATACAATCGTACAGCCATAGAAAGTGCAGTGCTAAAGGTGTGAAGTTAAGGGATCATCACTGTCACGATAAAAGTCATAGCATGGAAGATTTAGCGATGGCATGCTGACTAGAAGGAAAAAACAACACTTACCTTGGAGCTTGTTCATTTTCCCTCCTATCATTGGATATCTTATCATCATCTACGTAGCTCTGAGGTTGGCCAAAGCCTGTTGCCATGAGCTTTGGTAAACGCAACAGTGCTGTGGCTCAGAGGTATTACACCAGCACATAGCATAGGAGAACTCCATAACCCAAGTGTCAAGGGAAGAAGAAAGGGGAACTGTTACAATTAATTACGTTCACTAAATTGGTAATTGTAGGCTTCTTGTCACACACTACTGCCTACAGCAAAACAGCACAGATGTTGACAACTGTGATTTCTGCATACAAGCAACCACTCGAGGCTGAGCACACTCTCCTGTCTCTTTGCCATGCCTAGGAAGACCCAGAAGAGCTCAGTGTTCTCTTGCTGTTAGTTTACATCCTCCAAGCACTTCCAAAGGCACGCTGCTCTGTAGAAAAAGCTGAGCTGCCCAGAAAGTTTGTGCAGGAAGAATGCAGCAGTGTCAGTGCCCGTCATCCTGGGGGATATGAAAGCATTTGTGAAGAGAACAGGGAAAGAAGAGGGAAGAGAGCAAAACCAACAGGCACTAGCACTGCTGCCCACAGGGGGCGGGGCTTGAGGCAGGGCCTGTGCCAGAGGGGGGCCTGGCACAGTTAGGGCCAGCTCAGGGCCCAGAGCAGAGGGGGAGCAGGCAGAGGCAGGGCCTTGGGGCCCAGGATGGAGGAGGACCAGGCACAGCTGGGGCCAGCTCAGGGCCCAGAGCAGAGGGGGACCAGGCACAGCTGAGGCCACTGCAGGGCCCAGGTGAGAGGGGAACCCAGCACAGTCGGGGCTGCTTTGGGGCCTGGGCCGGAAGGGGGCCCGGCACAGCCAGGGCCTATCCCCCTTTTTTGCACATATGAAATGCTCCCAGCTGTGCTGCACAGCAGAACATCTTTCAATGGAGATGAAAGCCTGTGAAATGAAAGAATCCTTTCTTATTTCTTTCACATTTGTGTTTGTTGACTGCAGTTCCAACCAGGTGGACTCGCAGTGTCTTGCAAGTGCCACCTGGAAGCAGGTACAGACTGGAGACACAGCACCCTCAATGTCCAGGTGAGTAACAGCAGCCAAGGAGGCCTTTGGGCTCTGCAGGGTCCAAGTGTGGAGCATTACACACAGGAACAGCTGAGTATAAAGACAGTGGCAGAGCTGCAGAGCTTGCCATAGTAGGGAGGCACAGTGGCTCAGCTCATTTCCCACAGTAACACAGGAAATAAGAGCCATGAGGGAAATGCAGATGCCTTCTGCCCCCATCAGAGGGGAGGAATGAGCTGCACTTCCACAGAGACATTCCTCTCACAGCCACTCACACCTCAGGTGTGGAGGGACGAGCTGGGGCTGCTGGTGGCAGCTGTGGAACACTGCCATCTGTGGTGCTCCATCCTACCTTGGAGGTGGGCATGTAGAGCTGAGGACCTTTGTCACTGCACAAATGACTGCAAGCAGAGATGTAGCAGAGGGAACATAAAGCATTTAATAACTTATACAAAGCAATGAGTAATAGAAATGACAGTATTTCCAACCAAATATCCCCCATCCTAGCAGTTGTATCTGATCTCTACAATCCCACCCAAACAATTTCCCAGCCCCCTCCAATTCCTCCTCACTATCCCACCCCTGAATTTCCCTCCCCCAATTCCCACACAGTAATTGCCCACACTAATTACCAGTATGCAGGGCATAGAGAACACCTGTTCCTTGTGTGCAGACACCTGGAAAAAAAAGAAGTGGCAGGGAACTGGAGGTCTGTAGCAGGTTGTGGAGGCTCTGCATAGAACGTAACCCCAGACCACAACCCCATCAGCTGCTGGAGCAGCATCATCCCTGTCATTGGGGGATGTTGCCAGTGGTGGATAGGGACACAGGGAGAAGCCACACCTTGGTGTAGCTCTGATCTGCTCATGTCCAGTCCAATCCTCTATAGCACTTTCCATCTTCTGTCCTTTGTTCTTAACCGTATCCTTCCTTCTCTTCTGCTCTTTTCCTTTCTTTTAGGTGTCTTACCTGTATCTGCTTTTCCCCTCTTCTGTTCTTTTACTGCTCTGGTCAGCCTCCAGTGTCTGCACCGCAACTCTAGGTTTTGGGATGGAGAAAGGTACACAGGGCATAGGTTTGTACAAGAAAAGCTCTCTAGCTGTGCCCAACAGATGACAAAAAGGAGTCCTCAGGACCACAAAGGCAGCTTGTTTCTCCAAAGGCCACAGCGTAAGCTCGTGTAACTGGGAAGGACTCTGTTATACATCTCCTAAAAGTGCCTTTGAATGAATAATTTTCTGGTCTTGTTTCCAATTGTTGCTCAGAGGAAATGAAGTTTTTATCCTTGTATCTTTGCAGGAAGACAGAGAGGATGGAACCTGTCTGGTGAAATGCTCAGGTGCTGTTTCCTTCCTTGCACCAACAGCCTGTTTGTGTCCACACGATGCCAGTTGTCCTCCTGACAGTTTCTACCGGTCCTTCTCCGAGTCCTTCTGCTAAGCACTGCTATTTCTGTATCCTCGGGGCCCTATTAGGACTAAAAAGAGGAGCGGATAACAGATGGAAGGATCTGGCCTTCTGCTGGGTGATAGCCGCCTGCATGTCCTGTTCTTGCTTTCTCTTTTCCTCAGGTGGCATTGTGCTTCCCAAGGAGCATATGGACCTTTTAGATGGGAGTGCGCAGCAAGGAACACATGGGGTCTCATCTTCCTCCCTGCTCTACATCTGAGTGAGGGACACTGTGACCTGCTCAGGAGGCAAGATGTCATGTCAGGGAGGTGTGTTTGTGTGTTTTCCTTTTTTTTTTTTTTTTATATTTCTTTGTATTGCTCATTTGCAAGAGATTGTGAATTCTCCTGGTTCAAACTGCAGTTGGCTTAATCAAATGTGTAAGAAATATATAAGGGCTGCTGAGGCTAGGCTGGAGTTGCGTTTCTTTATGAACTGGGGTGTTGCTGCAGATGCACTTATCTCCTGTTTTGTCTCTTTTGTGGCTGTTCAAGAATATTAGATTGTGCTATGTCAGTGTTTGTTGCCATCCTTCTTTCTCTTCTCTGTCTTGCAGGTCAGCTCGTGCTGGAAGTTGATGGTATCACTGTATGAATGGAGGTCAGTTTAGGAGCAGCTGCTGATGGAAGGAATCAAAACCAAGCTAATAAATGGAAGCATCTCCTGGTAAGGTGTCAGAGGTGGCAGTAATGATGTCTGTCATCGTTAAAACCAGAGGGCAGGCTCATCCGAGTGCTTGCTGACTGATACTTCGGAGTATCTCGTTCTCCAGCTGAACGATAAAGCTAAACATGCTGAGCCGTTACAGCTTGTGCTGAAGTTGTGAATGTGCCCCCAGATGTTTCCTTTAGTGGTAAATCATGTTCTGGCACTGTGGTAGCCCTATCTCTGTCATGATCTGGAGCACCGTGTCTTGTTGCGAGCCTTGTGTGCCTGTTTCCATGAACCTTGCTTTCTTTCTCTCTTCAGAGTAAGGGCAGGGTGCTTCCTTGCTTTTGGTGGATTCATCCAGGAGGCTGTTAGAAGGCCAAATGCAATGTTCATTACATGGAGGGACAGGATGGGAATGGACTGTCGTTGCCACCAGGCAAAAGTGAGTTTCTTATGTCATGAATGATATAATTTTGATTGCTGTGCCTACCTGCCTGCTCCCTGTGCTTGTTCCTTTTACCTTTCAGTGCTTCTTTTCCCTTGCTTTGATGCTTTTCCCTTTCAGGGCTCCTTTTCTCTTTCAGTATTGCCTTTGCCCTTTATGTACTCCTTTTCCCTATCAGTGTTACTTTATGCTGTTCCTTTCCCTTTCGGGGCTCCTTTTCCCTTTCAAGGCTGCTTTTCCCTTTCAGGGCTGCTTTTCTTTATCAGTTCTCCTTTTCCCTCTCACGGCTCCTTTTCCATTTCAGGGCTCATTTTCTTTATCAGTTCTGCTTCTCACTTTCACGGCTCCTTCTCCCTTTCAGTGCTGCATTTTCTTGTTCCTTTTCCCTTTCAGTGCTGCTTTTCTGTGCTCCTTTTCCCTTTCACTGCCGCTTTTCCCTTTCACTGCTGCTTTTCCCTTTTAGTCTTGCTTTTCCCTTAGT
This sequence comes from Coturnix japonica, assembly GCF_054131305.1. NCBI lineage: Eukaryota > Metazoa > Chordata > Aves > Galliformes > Phasianidae > Coturnix > Coturnix japonica. The sequence continues at coordinate 2,632,046 of NW_028188948.1, read as the reverse complement.
CTTGCCTTTCCCTTTTAGTCTTGCCTTTCCCTTTTAGTCTTGCTTTTTCCTTCCATTGCTGCATTTCCCTTTCCCTGCTGCTTTTCCCTTTCCCTGCTGCTTTTCCCTTTCCCTGCTGCTTTTCCCTTTCCCTGCTCCTTTTCCCTTCCCTGCTGCTTTTCCCTTTCCCTGCTGCTTTTCCCTTTCACTGCTGCTTTTCCCTTTCACTGCTGCTTTTCCCTTTCCCTGCTGCTTTTCCTTTTCCCTGCTGCTTTTCCTTTTCCCTTTCATGCTGCTTTTCCTTTTTCCTGCTGCTCTTCCCTTTCACTGCTGCTTTTCCCTTTTAGTCTCGCTTTCGCCTTTTAGTCTTGCTTTTCCCTTTCAATGCTGCTTTTCCCTTTTAGTCTTGCTTTTCCCTTTCACTGCTGCTTTTCGTTTTCACCGCTGCTTTTCCTTTTCACTGCTGCTTTTCCCTTTCACTGCCGCTTTTCCCTTTCCTTGCTGATTTTCCCTTTTAGTCTTCCTTTTCACTTTTAATCTTGCTTTAACCTTTTAGTCTTCCTTTTCCCTTTCATGCTGCTTTTCCCTGTAACTGCTGCTCTTCCCGTTCACTGCTGCTCTTCTCGTTCACTGCTGCTCTTCCCTTTCACTGCTGATTTTCCCTTTCACTGCTGATTTTCCCTTTCACCGCTGCTTTTCCCTTTCACTGCTGCTTTTCCCTTTCAGTCTTGCTTTTCCCTTTCACTGCTCTTTTTCCTTTTCACTGCTGCTTTTCCCTTTCCTTGCTGATTTTCCCTTTTGGTCTTCCTTTTCACTTTTAATCTTGTTTTTCCCTTTTAGTCTTCCTTTTCACTTTTAATCTTGCTTTTCCCTTTTAGTCTTCCTTTTCCCTTTCATGCTGCTTTTCCGTTTCCCTGCTGCTTTTCCGTTTCACTACCGCTTTTCCCATTCAGGGCTGCTCTTCCCTTTCACTGCTGATTTTCCCTTCCATTGCTGCTTTTCCCTTTTAGTCTCGCCTTTCCCTTTTAGTCTTGCTTTTCCCTTTTAGTCTTGCTTTTTCCTTCCATTGCTGCTTTTCCCTTTCACTGCTGCTTTTCCCCTTCCCTGCTGCTTTTCCCCTTCCCTGCTGCTTTTCCCCTTCCCTGCTGCTTTTCCTTTTCCCTGCTGCTTTTCCTTTTTCCTGCTGCTCTTCCCTTTCACTGCTGCTCTTCCCTTTCACTGCTGCTTTTCCCTTTCTCTGCTGCTTTTCCCTTTTAGTCTCGCTTTTCCCTTTCAATGCTGCTTTTCCCTTTTAGTCTTGCTTTTCCCTTTCACTGCTGCTTTCCCCTTTCACTCCTGCTTTTCCTTCTTAGTCTTGCTTTTCCCCTTTTAGTCTTGCTTTTCCCTTTTAGTGCTACTTTTCATTTTTAGTCTTCCTTTTCCCTTTCATGCTGCTTTTCCCTTTCCCTGCTGATTTTCCCTTTCACTGCTGCTTTTCCCTTTCAATCCTGCTTTTCCCTTTCACTGCTGCTTTTCCCTTTCAGTCTTGCTTTTCCCTTTCACTGCTGTTTTTCCTTTTCACTGCTGCTTTTCCCTTTCAAAGCTGCTTTTCCCTTTCCTTGCTGATTTTACCTTTTAGTCTTCCTTTTCACTTTTAATCTTGCTTTTCCCTTTTAGTCTTCCTTTTCCCTTTCACTGCTGCTCTTCCCTTTCACTGCTGCTCTTCCCTTTCACTGCTGATTTTCCCTTCCATTGCTGCTTTTCCCTTTTAGTCTTGCTTTTTCCTTTCCCTGCTGCTTTTCCCTTTCCCTGCTGCTCTTCCCTTTCCCTGCTGCTCTTCCCTTTCCCTGCTGCTCTTCCCTTTCCCTGCTGCTCTTCCCTTTCCCTTCTGCTCTTCCCTTTCCCTGCTGCTCTTCCCTTTCCCTGCTGCTCTTCCCTTTCACTGCTGCTATTCCCTTTCACTGCTGTTCTTCCCATTCACTGATGCTCTTCCCTTTCACTGCTGCTTTTCCCTTTCACTGCTGCTTTTCCCTTTCATTGCTGCTTTTCCCTTTCACTGCCTCTTTTTTCTTTTAGTCTTGCTTGTCCCTTTCACTGTTGCTTTTCCCTTTCACTGCTTCTTTTCCTTTTCACTGCTGCTTTTCACTTTCACTGCTGCTTTTCTCTTTCACTGCTGCTTTTCCCTTTTATTCTTGCTTTTCCCTTTTAGTCTTGCTTTTCCCTTTTAGTCTTGCCTTTCCCTTTTACTCTTGCCTTTCCCTTTTAGTCTTGCCTTTCCCTTTTAGTCTTGCTTTTCCCATTCACTGCTGCTTTTCCATTTCCCTTCTGATGCTTTTCCCTTTCACTGCTGATTTTCCCTTTCACTGCTGCTTTTCCCTTTTAGTCTTGCTTTTCACTTTTAATCTTGCTTTTCCCTTTTAGTCTTGATTTTCCCTTTCTGTGCTGGTTTTCCCTTTCACTGCTGCTTTTCCCTTTCACTGCTGCTTTTCCCTTTCACTGCTGCTTTTCCCTTTCACTGCTGCTTTTCCCTTTCACTGCTGCTTTTACCTTTACCTTCTGCTTTTCCCTTCCACTGCTTCTTTTCCTTTTCACTGCTGCTTTTCCCTTTCACTGCTGCTTTTCCCTTTTGTTCTTGCCTTTCCCTTTTAGTCTTGCCTTTCCCTTTTAGTCTTGCCTTTCCCTTTTAGTCTTGCCTTTCCCTTTTAGTCTTGCCTTTCCCTTTTAATCTTGCCTTTCCCTTTTAGTCTAGCCTTTCCCTTTCAATGCTGCTTTTCCCTTTCCCTTCTGCTTTTCCCTTTCACTGCTGCATTTCCCTTTCACTGCTGCTTTTCCTTTTCAATTCTGTTTTTCCTTTCACTGCTTCTTTTCCGTTTCACTACTGCTTTTCCCTTTTAGTCTTGATTTTCCCTTTTCGTCTTGCTTTTCCTTTTTAGTCTTGCTTTTCCCTTTCACTGCTGCTTTTCCCTTTCACTGCTGCTTTTTTCTTTTACTCTTGCATTTACCCTTCACTGCTGCTTTTCCCTTTCACTGCTGCTTTTCCTTTTCACTGCTGCTTTTACCTTTTAGTCTTGCTTTTCCCCTTTAGTTTTGGCTTTCCCTTTTAGTCTTGCCTTTCCCTTTTAGTCTTGCTTTTCCCTTTCACTGCTGCTTTTCCCTTTCACTGCTGCTTTTCCCTTTCACTGCTGCTTTTCCCTTTCACTGCTGCTTTTCCCTTTCCCTTCTACTTTTCCCTTTCACTGCTGCTTTTCCCTTTCACTGCTGCTTTTCCATTTCACTGCTGCTTTTCCCTTTCACTGCTGCTTTTCCCTTTTTGTCTTGCTTTTCCCTATCACTGCTGCTTTTCCCTTTCACTGCTGATTTTCCATTTCACTGCTGCTTTTCCCTTTTAGTCTTGCTTTTCCCTTTCACTGCTGCTTTTCCCTTTCACTGCTGCTTTTACCTTTTAGTCTTGCTTTTCCCTTTCACTGCTGCTTTTACCTTTTAGTCTTGCTTTTCCCTTTCACTGCTGCTTTTCCCTTTCACTGCTGCTTTTCACTTTTACTCTTGCTTTTCCCTTTTAGTCTTGCTTTTCCCTTTTATTCTTGGTTTTCCCTAATAGTCTTGCCTTTCTCATTTAGTGTTGCTTTTCCCTTTTAGTGTCGCTTTTCCCTTTTAGTCTTGCTTTTCCCTTTTACTCCTGCTTTTCCCTTTCACTGCTGATTTCCCTTTTAGTATTGCCTTTCTTTTTACTGCTGCTTTTACCTTTCACTGCTGCTTTTCCCTTTCACTGCTGCTTTTCCATTTTAGTCTTGCTTTTCCCTTTCACCGCTGCTTTTACCTTTTAGTCTTTTTTCCCTTTCACTGCTGCTTTTCTGTTTCACTGCTGCTTTTGCCTTTCACTGCTGCTTTTCCCTTTTAGTCTTGCTTTTCCCTTTTACTCCTGCTTTTCCCTTTCACTGCTGCTTTTCCCTTTCACTGCTGCTTTTCCCTTTTGGTATTGCTTTTCCCTTTTAGTCTTGCTTTTCCCTTTGATTCTTGCTTTTCCCTAATAGTCTTGCTTTTCTCTTTTAGTCGTGCTTTTCCCTTTTAGTCTTGCTTTTCCCTTTAGTCTTGCTTTTCCCTTTTAGTCTTGCTTTTCCCTTTTAGTCCTGCTTTTCCCTTTCACTGCTGCTTTTCCATTTCACTGCTGCTTTTCCCTTTCACTGCTGCTTTTCCCTTTCACTGCTGCTTTTCCCTTTCACTGCTGCTTTTCCCTTTTAGTCTTGCTTTTCCCTTTTAGTCTTGCTTTTCCCTTTTAGTCTTGCTTTTCCCTTTTAGACTTGCTTTTTTCTTTTAGTCTTGCTTTTCCCTTTTATTCTTGCTTTTCACTTTTATACTTGCTTTTCCCTTTTAGTCTTGCCTTTCTCTTTTAGTCTTGCTTTTCCCTTTCACTGCTGCTCTTCCCTTTCGCTGCTGCTTTTCCCTTTCGCTGCTGCTTTTCCCTTTCGCTGCTGCTTTTCCCTTTCCTTGCTGATTTTACCTTTTAGTCTTCCTTTTCACTTTTAATCTTCCTTTTCCCTTTTAGTCTTCCTTTTCCCTTTCACTGCTGCTCTTCCCTTTCACTGCTGCTCTTCCCTTTCACTGCTGATTTTCCCTTCCATTGCTGCTTTTCCGTTTTAGTCTTGCTTTTTCCTTTCCCTGCTGCTTTTCCCTTTCACTGCTGCTTTTCACTTTCCCTGCTGCTCTTCCCTTTCCCTGCTGCTCTTCCCTTTCCCTGCTGCTCTTCCCTTTCCCTGCTGCTCTTCCCTTTCCCTGCTGCTCTTCCCTTTCACTGCTGCCCTTCCCTTTCACTGCTGTTCTTCCCATTCAATGATGCTCTTCCCTTTCACTGCTGCTTTTCCCTTTCACTGCTGCTTTTCCCTTTCATTGCTGCTTTTCCCTTTCACTGCTTCTTTTTTCTTTTAGTCTTGCTTGTCCCTTTCACTGTTGCTTTTTCCTTTCATTGCTGCTTTTCCCTTTCACTGCTTCTTTTCCTTTTCACTGCTGCTTTTCACTTTCACTGCTGCTTTTCTCTTTCACTGCTGCTTTTCCCTTTTATTCTTGCTTTTCCCTTTTAGTCTTGCTTTTCCCTTTTAGACTTGCCTTTCCCTGTTACTCTTGCCTTTCCCTTTTAGTCTTGCCTTTCCCTTTTAGTCTTGCTTTTCCCATTCACTGCTGCTTTTCCATTTCCCTTTCTGATGCTTTTCCCTTTCACTGCTGATTTTCCCTTTCACTGCTGCTTTTCCCTTTTAGTCTTGCTTTTCCTTTTTAGTCTTGCTTTTCCCTTTTAATCTTGCTTTTCCCTTTTAGTCTTGATTTTCCCTTTCTGTGCTGGTTTTCCCTTTCACTGCTGCTTTTCCCTTTCACTGCTGCTTTTCCCTTTCACTGCTGCTTTTCCCTTTCACTGCTGCTTTTACCTTTACCTTCTGCTTTTCCCTTCCACTGCTTCTTTTCCTTTTCACTGCTGCTTTTCCCTTTCACTGCTGCTTTTCCCTTTTGTTCTTGCCTTTCCCTTTTGTTCTTGCCTTTCCCTTTTAGTCTTGCCTTTCCCTTTTAGCCTTGCCTTTCCCTTTTAATCTTGCCTTTCCCTTTTAGTCTAGCCTTTCCCTTTCAATGCTGCTTTTCCCTTTCCCTTCTGCTTTTCCCTTTCACTGCTGCTTTTCCCTTTCACTGCTGCTTTTCCCTTTCACTGCTGCTTTTACCTTTACCTTCTGCTTTTCCCTTCCACTGCTTCTTTTCCTTTTCACTGCTGCTTTTCCCTTTCACTGCTGCTTTTCCCTTTCACTGCTGCTTTTCCCTTTTAGTCTTGCTTTTCCCTTTTAGTCTTGCTTTTCCCTTTTAGTCTTGCTTTTCCCTTTTAGACTTGCTTTTTTCTTTTAGTCTTGCTTTTCCCTTTTATTCTTGCTTTTCACTTTTATACTTGCTTTTCCCTTTTAGTCTTGCCTTTCTCTTTTAGTCTTGCTTTTCCCTTTCACTGCTGCTCTTCCCTTTCGCTGCTGCTTTTCCCTTTCGCTGCTGCTTTTCCCTTTCGCTGCTGCTTTTCCTTTTCACTGCTGCTTTTCCCTTATAGTCTTGCTTTTCCCTTTTAGTCTTTCTTTTTTCTCTTTGTCTTGCTTTTCCCTTTTATTTTTGCTTTTCCCTTTTATTCTTGCTTTTCACTTTTATACTTGCTTTTCCCTTTTAGTCTTGCCTTTCTCTTTTAGTCTTGCTTTTCCCTTTCACTGCTGCTCTTCCCTTTTGCTGCTGCTTTTCCCTTTTGCTGCTGCTTTTCCCTTTCGCTGCTGCTTTTCCCTTTCGCTGCTGCTTTTCCTTTTCACTGCTGCTTTTACCTTATAGTCTTGCCTTTCCCTTTTAATTTTTCCTTTCCCTTTTCGTCTTGCTTTTCCCTTTCACTGCTGCTTTTCACATTCACTGCTGCTTTTCCTTTTCACTGCTTCTTTTCCCTTTCACTGCTGCTTTTTCTTTTTAGTCTTGATTTTCCCTTTTATTCTTGCTTTCCCCTTTTAGTCTTGCCTTTCTCTTTTAGTCTTGCTTTTCCCTTTCACTGCTGCTTTTCCCTTTTAGTCAATCTTTTCACTTTCACTGCTGCTTTTCCCTTTTAGTCTTGCTTTTCCCTGTCACTGTTGCTTTTCCCTTTCAGTCTTGCTTTTTCCATTCAGTCTTGCATTTCCGTATCAGTCTTGCTTTTCCCTTTCACTGCTGCTTTTCCCTTTCACTGCTGCTTTTCCCTTTTAGTCTTGCTTTTCCCTTTTAGTCTTTCTTTTTTCTCTTTGTCTTGCTTTTCCCTTTTATTTTTGCTTTTCACTTTTATTCTTGCTTTTCACTTTTAGTCTTGCCTTTCCCTTTTAGTCTTGCCTTTCCCTTTTAATCTTGCTTTTCCCTTTCACTGCTGCTTTTCCCTTTCAGTCTTGCTTTTCCCTTTCTCTGCTGCTTTTCCCTTTCTCTGCTGCTTTTCCCTTTCACTGCTGCTTTTCCCATTCACTGCTGCTTTTCCCTTTAATCTTGCTTTTCCCTTTCAGTCTTGCCTTTCCATTTCAGTCTTGCTTTTCCATTTCACTGCTACTTTTCGTTTTCACTGCCGCTTTTGTCTTGCTTTTCCCTTTTAGTCTTGCTTTTCCCATTCAGTCTGCTTTTCCATATCAGTCTTGCTTTTTACCTTTCACTGCTGCTTTTCCCTTTCAGTCTTGCTTTTCCCTTTCACTGCTGCTTTTCCCATTCACTGCTGCTTTTCCCTTTCAGTGCTGCTTTTCCCTTTCACTGCTGCTTTTCCATTTCACTGCTGCTTTTCCATTTCAGTCTTGCTTTTCCCTTTCACTGCTGCTTTTCCCTTTCACTGCTGCTTTTCCCTTTCACTGCTGCGTTTCCCTTTTGTTCTTGCTTTTCCCTTTTAGTCTTGCTTTTCCATTTCACTTCTGCTTTTCCTCTTTCATTGCTGCTTTTCCCTTTTAGTCTTGCTTTTCTCTTTTCACTGCTGCTTTTCCCTTTCAGTCTTGCTTTTCCCTTTTACTCTTGCTTTTTCCTTTTAGTCTTTCTTTTCCCTTTCAGTCTTGCTTTTCCCTTTCAATCTTGCTTTTCCCTATCAGTCTTGCTTTTCCCTTTCACTGCTGCTTTTCCCTTTCACTGCTGTATTTCCCTTTCACTGCTGCCTTTCCCTTTTAGTCTTGCTTTTCCGTTTCACTGCTGCTTTTCCATTTCAGTCTTGCTTTTCCATTTCACTGATGCTTTTCCCTTTCTCTGCTGCTTTTTCATTTTTGTCTTGCTTTTCCCTTTCACTTCTGCTTTTCCCTTTCACTGCTGCTTTTCCCTTTCACTGCCGCTTTTCCCTTTTAGTCTTGCTTTTCCCTTTCACTTCTGCTTTTCCCTTTCACTGCTACTTTTCCCTTTCACTGCTGCTTTTCCATTTCACTGCTGCTTTTCCCTTTCACTGCTGTATTTCCCTTTCACTGCTGCCTTTCCCTTTTAGTCTTGCTTTTCCGTTTCACTGCTGCTTTTCCATTTCAGTCTTGCTTTTCCATTTCACTGATGCTTTTCCCTTTCTCTGCTGCTTTTCCCTTTCACTGCTGCTTTTTCATTTTTGTCTTGCTTTTCCCTTTCACTTCTGCTTTTCCCTTTCACTGCTGCTTTTCCCTTTCACTGCCGCTTTTCCCTTTTAGTCTTGCTTTTCCCTTTCACTTCTGCTTTTCCCTTTCACTGCTACTTTTCCCTTTCACTGCTGCTTTTCCATTTCACTGCTGATTTTCCCTTTCACTGCTGATTTTCCCTTTTAGTCTTGCTTTTCCCTTTCACTGCTTCTTGTCCGTTTCACTGCTGCTTTTCCCCTTCAGTCTTGCTTTTCCCTTTAGTCTTGCTTTTCCCTTTCACTGCTGCTTTTCCCTTTCTCTGCTGCTTTCCCCTTTTAGTCTTGCTTTTCCCTTTTAGTCTTGCTTTTTTCTTTTAGTCTTGATTTTCCCTTTTATTCTTGCTTTTCCCTTTTATTCTTGCTTTTCACTTTTGGTCTTGCTTTTCCATTTTAGTCTTGCTTTTCCATTTTAGTCTTGCTTTTCCCTTTCAGTCTTTCTTTTCCCTGTAACTGCCGCTTTTCCCTTTCTCTGCTGCTTTTCCCTTTCACTGCTGCTTTTCCCTTTCAGTCTTGCTTTTCCCTTTCAGTCTTTCTTTTCCCTGTAACTGCCGCTTTTCCCTTTCTCTGCTGCTTTTCCCTTTCACTGCTGCTTTTCCCTTTCACTGCTGCTTTTCCCTTTCACTGCTGCTTTTCCCTTTAATCTTGCTTTTCCCTTTCAGTCTTGCCTTTCCATTTCAGTCTTGCTTTTCCATTTCACTGCTACTTTTCGTTTTCACTGCCGCTTTTGTCTTGCTTTTCCCTTTTAGTCTTGCTTTTCCCATTCAGTCTGCTTTTCCATATCAGTCTTGCTTTTTCCCTTTCACTGCTGCTTTTCCCTTTCAGTCTTGCTTTTCCCTTTCACTGCTGTTTTTCCCATTCACTGCTGCTTTTCCCTTTCACTGCTGCTTTTCCCTTTCACTGCTGCTTTTCCATTTCACTGCTGCTTTTCCATTTCAGTCTTGCTTTTCCCTTTCACTGCTGCTTTTCCCTTTCACTGCTGCTTTTTTCTTTCACTGCTGCTTTTCCCTTTCACTGCTGCTTTTCCCTTTCACTGCTGCTTTTCCCTTTCACTGCTGCTTTTCCCTTTCACTGCTGCTTTTCACTTTCACTGCTGCTTTTCCATTTCACTGCTGCTTTTCCATTTCACTGCTGCTTTTCCCATTTATTCTTGCTTTTCCCTTTTAGTCTTGCTTTTCCATTTCACTTCTGCTTTTCCTCTTTCATTGCTGCTTTTCCCTTTTAGTCTTGCTTTTCTCTTTTCACTGCTGCTTTTCCCTTTCAGTCTTGCTTTTCCCTTTTACTCTTGCTTTTTCCTTTTAGTTTTTCTTTTCCCTTTCAGTCTTGCTTTTTCCTTTCAATCTTGCTTTTCCCTATCAGTCTTGCTCTTCCCTTTCACTGCTGATTTTCCCTTTCACTGCTGATTTTCCCTTTCACCGCTGCTTTTCCCTTTCACTGCTGCTTTTCCCTTTCAGTCTTGCTTTTCCCTTTCACTGCTCTTTTTCCTTTTCACTGCTGCTTTTCCCTTTCCTTGCTGATTTTCCCTTTTGGTCTTCCTTTTCACTTTTAATCTTGTTTTTCCCTTTTAGTCTTCCTTTTCACTTTTAATCTTGCTTTTCCCTTTTAGTCTTCCTTTTCCCTTTCATGCTGCTTTTCCGTTTCCCTGCTGCTTTTCCGTTTCACTACCGCTTTTCCCATTCAGGGCTGCTCTTCCCTTTCACTGCTGATTTTCCCTTCCATTGCTGCTTTTCCCTTTTAGTCTCGCCTTTCCCTTTTAGTCTTGCTTTTCCCTTTTAGTCTTGCTTTTTCCTTCCATTGCTGCTTTTCCCTTTCACTGCTGCTTTTCCCCTTCCCTGCTGCTTTTCCCCTTCCCTGCTGCTTTTCCCCTTCCCTGCTGCTTTTCCCCTTCCCTGCTGCTTTTCCTTTTCCCTGCTGCTTTTCCTTTTTCCTGCTGCTCTTCCCTTTCACTGCTGCTCTTCCCTTTCACTGCTGCTTTTCCCTTTCTCTGCTGCTTTTCCCTTTTAGTCTCGCTTTTCCCTTTCAATGCTGCTTTTCCCTTTTAGTCTTGCTTTTCCCTTTCACTGCTGCTTTCCCCTTTCACTCCTGCTTTTCCTTCTTAGTCTTGCTTTTCCCCTTTTAGTCTTGCTTTTCCCTTTTAGTGCTACTTTTCATTTTTAGTCTTCCTTTTCCCTTTCATGCTGCTTTTCCCTTTCCCTGCTGATTTTCCCTTTCACTGCTGCTTTTCCCTTTCAATCCTGCTTTTCCCTTTCACTGCTGCTTTTCCCTTTCAGTCTTGCTTTTCCCTTTCACTGCTGTTTTTCCTTTTCACTGCTGCTTTTCCCTTTCAAAGCTGCTTTTCCCTTTCCTTGCTGATTTTACCTTTTAGTCTTCCTTTTCACTTTTAATCTTGCTTTTCCCTTTTAGTCTTCCTTTTCCCTTTCACTGCTGCTCTTCCCTTTCACTGCTGCTCTTCCCTTTCACTGCTGATTTTCCCTTCCATTGCTGCTTTTCCCTTTTAGTCTTGCTTTTTCCTTTCCCTGCTGCTTTTCCCTTTCCCTGCTGCTCTTCCCTTTCCCTGCTGCTCTTCCCTTTCCCTGCTGCTCTTCCCTTTCCCTGCTGCTCTTCCCTTTCCCTGCTGCTCTTCCCTTTCCCTGCTGCTCTTCCCTTTCCCTGCTGCTCTTCCCTTTCCCTGCTGCTCTTCCCTTTCACTGCTGCTATTCCCTTTCACTGCTGTTCTTCCCATTCACTGATGCTCTTCCCTTTCACTGCTGCTTTTCCCTTTCACTGCTGCTTTTCCCTTTCATTGCTGCTTTTCCCTTTCACTGCCTCTTTTTTCTTTTAGTCTTGCTTGTCCCTTTCACTGTTGCTTTTCCCTTTCACTGCTTCTTTTCCTTTTCACTGCTGCTTTTCACTTTCACTGCTGCTTTTCTCTTTCACTGCTGCTTTTCCCTTTTATTCTTGCTTTTCCCTTTTAGTCTTGCTTTTCCCTTTTAGTCTTGCCTTTCCCTTTTACTCTTGCCTTTCCCTTTTAGTCTTGCCTTTCCCTTTTAGTCTTGCTTTTCCCATTCACTGCTGCTTTTCCATTTCCCTTCTGATGCTTTTCCCTTTCACTGCTGATTTTCCCTTTCACTGCTGCTTTTCCCTTTTAGTCTTGCTTTTCCCTTTTAATCTTGCTTTTCCCTTTTAGTCTTGATTTTCCCTTTCTGTGCTGGTTTTCCCTTTCACTGCTGCTTTTCCCTTTCACTGCTGCTTTTCCCTTTCACTGCTGCTTTTCCCTTTCACTGCTGCTTTTACCTTTACCTTCTGCTTTTCCCTTCCACTGCTTCTTTTCCTTTTCACTGCTGCTTTTCCCTTTCACTGCTGCTTTTCCCTTTTGTTCTTGCCTTTCCCTTTTAGTCTTGCCTTTCCCTTTTAGTCTTGCCTTTCCCTTTTAGTCTTGCCTTTCCCTTTTAATCTTGCCTTTCCCTTTTAGTCTAGCCTTTCCCTTTCAATGCTGCTTTTCCCTTTCCCTTCTGCTTTTCCCTTTCACTGCTGCATTTCCCTTTCACTGCTGCTTTTCCTTTTCAATTCTGTTTTTCCTTTCACTGCTTCTTTTCCGTTTCACTGCTGCTTTTCCCTTTTAGTCTTGATTTTCCCTTTTCGTCTTGCTTTTCCTTTTTAGTCTTGCTTTTCCCTTTCACTGCTGCTTTTCCCTTTCACTGCTGCTTTTTTCTTTTACTCTTGCATTTACCCTTCACTGCTGCTTTTCCCTTTCACTGCTGCTTTTCCTTTTCACTGCTGCTTTTACCTTTTAGTCTTGCTTTTCCCCTTTAGTTTTGGCTTTCCCTTTTAGTCTTGCCTTTCCCTTTTAGTCTTGCTTTTCCCTTTCACTGCTGCTTTTCCCTTTCACTGCTGCTTTTCCCTTTCACTGCTGCTTTTCCCTTTCCCTTCTACTTTTCCCTTTCACTGCTGCTTTTCCCTTTCACTGCTGCTTTTCCATTTCACTGCTGCTTTTCCCTTTCACTGCTGCTTTTCCCTTTTTGTCTTGCTTTTCCCTATCACTGCTGCTTTTCCCTTTCACTGCTGATTTTCCATTTCACTGCTGCTTTTCCCTTTTAGTCTTGCTTTTCCCTTTCACTGCTGCTTTTCCCTTTCACTGCTGCTTTTACCTTTTAGTCTTGCTTTTCCCTTTCACTGCTGCTTTTACCTTTTAGTCTTGCTTTTCCCTTTCACTGCTGCTTTTCCCTTTCACTGCTGCTTTTCACTTTTACTCTTGCTTTTCCCTTTTAGTCTTGCTTTTCCCTTTTATTCTTGGTTTTCCCTAATAGTCTTGCCTTTCTCATTTAGTGTTGCTTTTCCCTTTTAGTGTCGCTTTTCCCTTTTAGTCTTGCTTTTCCCTTTTACTCCTGCTTTTCCCTTTCACTGCTGATTTCCCTTTTAGTATTGCCTTTCTTTTTACTGCTGCTTTTACCTTTCACTGCTGCTTTTCCCTTTCACTGCTGCTTTTCCATTTTAGTCTTGCTTTTCCCTTTCACCGCTGCTTTTACCTTTTAGTCTTTTTTCCCTTTCACTGCTGCTTTTCTGTTTCACTGCTGCTTTTGCCTTTCACTGCTGCTTTTCCCTTTTAGTCTTGCTTTTCCCTTTTACTCCTGCTTTTCCCTTTCACTGCTGCTTTTCCCTTTCACTGCTGCTTTTCCCTTTTGGTATTGCTTTTCCCTTTTAGTCTTGCTTTTCCCTTTGATTCTTGCTTTTCCCTAATAGTCTTGCTTTTCTCTTTTAGTCGTGCTTTTCCCTTTTAGTCTTGCTTTTCCCTTTAGTCTTGCTTTTCCCTTTTAGTCTTGCTTTTCCCTTTTAGTCCTGCTTTTCCCTTTCACTGCTGCTTTTCCATTTCACTGCTGCTTTTCCCTTTCACTGCTGCTTTTCCCTTTCACTGCTGCTTTTCCCTTTCACTGCTGCTTTTCCCTTTTAGTCTTGCTTTTCCCTTTTAGTCTTGCTTTTCCCTTTTAGTCTTGCTTTTCCCTTTTAGACTTGCTTTTTTCTTTTAGTCTTGCTTTTCCCTTTTATTCTTGCTTTTCACTTTTATACTTGCTTTTCCCTTTTAGTCTTGCCTTTCTCTTTTAGTCTTGCTTTTCCCTTTCACTGCTGCTCTTCCCTTTCGCTGCTGCTTTTCCCTTTCGCTGCTGCTTTTCCCTTTCGCTGCTGCTTTTCCCTTTCCTTGCTGATTTTACCTTTTAGTCTTCCTTTTCACTTTTAATCTTCCTTTTCCCTTTTAGTCTTCCTTTTCCCTTTCACTGCTGCTCTTCCCTTTCACTGCTGCTCTTCCCTTTCACTGCTGATTTTCCCTTCCATTGCTGCTTTTCCGTTTTAGTCTTGCTTTTTCCTTTCCCTGCTGCTTTTCCCTTTCACTGCTGCTTTTCACTTTCCCTGCTGCTCTTCCCTTTCCCTGCTGCTCTTCCCTTTCCCTGCTGCTCTTCCCTTTCCCTGCTGCTCTTCCCTTTCCCTGCTGCTCTTCCCTTTCCCTGCTGCTCTTCCCTTTCCCTGCTGCTCTTCCCTTTCACTGCTGCCCTTCCCTTTCACTGCTGTTCTTCCCATTCAATGATGCTCTTCCCTTTCACTGCTGCTTTTCCCTTTCACTGCTGCTTTTCCCTTTCATTGCTGCTTTTCCCTTTCACTGCTTCTTTTTTCTTTTAGTCTTGCTTGTCCCTTTCACTGTTGCTTTTTCCTTTCATTGCTGCTTTTCCCTTTCACTGCTTCTTTTCCTTTTCACTGCTGCTTTTCACTTTCACTGCTGCTTTTCTCTTTCACTGCTGCTTTTCCCTTTTATTCTTGCTTTTCCCTTTTAGTCTTGCTTTTCCCTTTTAGACTTGCCTTTCCCTTTTACTCTTGCCTTTCCCTTTTAGTCTTGCCTTTCCCTTTTAGTCTTGCTTTTCCCATTCACTGCTGCTTTTCCATTTCCCTTTCTGATGCTTTTCCCTTTCACTGCTGATTTTCCCTTTCACTGCTGCTTTTCCCTTTTAGTCTTGCTTTTCCTTTTTAGTCTTGCTTTTCCCTTTTAATCTTGCTTTTCCCTTTTAGTCTTGATTTTCCCTTTCTGTGCTGGTTTTCCCTTTCACTGCTGCTTTTCCCTTTCACTGCTGCTTTTCCCTTTCACTGCTGCTTTTCCCTTTCACTGCTGCTTTTACCTTTACCTTCTGCTTTTCCCTTCCACTGCTTCTTTTCCTTTTCACTGCTGCTTTTCCCTTTCACTGCTGCTTTTCCCTTTTGTTCTTGCCTTTCCCTTTTGTTCTTGCCTTTCCCTTTTAGTCTTGCCTTTCCCTTTTAGCCTTGCCTTTCCCTTTTAATCTTGCCTTTCCCTTTTAGTCTAGCCTTTCCCTTTCAATGCTGCTTTTCCCTTTCCCTTCTGCTTTTCCCTTTCACTGCTGTTTTTCCCTTTCACTGCTGCTTTTCCCTTTCACTGCTGCTTTTACCTTTACCTTCTGCTTTTCCCTTCCACTGCTTCTTTTCCTTTTCACTGCTGCTTTTCCCTTTCACTGCTGCTTTTCCCTTTCACTGCTGCTTTTCCCTTTTAGTCTTGCTTTTCCCTTTTAGTCTTGCTTTTCCCTTTTAGTCTTGCTTTTCCCTTTTAGACTTGCTTTTTTCTTTTAGTCTTGCTTTTCCCTTTTATTCTTGCTTTTCACTTTTATACTTGCTTTTCCCTTTTAGTCTTGCCTTTCTCTTTTAGTCTTGCTTTTCCCTTTCACTGCTGCTCTTCCCTTTCGCTGCTGCTTTTCCCTTTCGCTGCTGCTTTTCCTTTTCACTGCTGCTTTTACCTTATAGTCTTGCCTTTCCCTTTTAATTTTTCCTTTCCCTTTTCGTCTTGCTTTTCCCTTTCACTGCTGCTTTTCACATTCACTGCTGCTTTTCCTTTTCACTGCTTCTTTTCCCTTTCACTGCTGCTTTTTCTTTTTAGTCTTGATTTTCCCTTTTATTCTTGCTTTCCCCTTTTAGTCTTGCCTTTCTCTTTTAGTCTTGCTTTTCCCTTTCACTGCTGCTTTTCCCTTTTAGTCAATCTTTTCACTTTCACTGCTGCTTTTCCTTTTTAGTCTTGCTTTTCCCTGTCACTGTTGCTTTTCCCTTTCAGTCTTGCTTTTTCCATTCAGTCTTGCATTTCCGTATCAGTCTTGCTTTTCCCTTTCACTGCTGCTTTTCCCTTTCACTGCTGCTTTTCCCTTTTAGTCTTGCTTTTCCCTTTTAGTCTTTCTTTTTTCTCTTTGTCTTGCTTTTCCCTTTTATTTTTGCTTTTCACTTTTATTCTTGCTTTTCACTTTTAGTCTTGCCTTTCCCTTTTAGTCTTGCCTTTCCCTTTTAATCTTGCTTTTCCCTTTCACTGCTGCTTTTCCCTTTCAGTCTTGCTTTTCCCTTTCTCTGCTGCTTTTCCCTTTCACTGCTGCTTTTCCCTTTCACTGCTGCTTTTCCCATTCACTGCTGCTTTTCCCTTTAATCTTGCTTTTCCCTTTCAGTCTTGCCTTTCCATTTCAGTCTTGCTTTTCCATTTCACTGCTACTTTTCGTTTTCACTGCCGCTTTTGTCTTGCTTTTCCCTTTTAGTCTTGCTTTTCCCATTCAGTCTGCTTTTCCATATCAGTCTTGCTTTTTACCTTTCACTGCTGCTTTTCCCTTTCAGTCTTGCTTTTCCCTTTCACTGCTGCTTTTCCCTTTCACTGCTGCTTTTTTCTTTCACTGCTGCTTTTCCCTTTCACTGCTGCTTTTCCCTTTCACTGCTGCTTTTCCCTTTCACTGCTGCTTTTCCCTTTCACTGCTGCTTTTCACTTTCACTGCTGCTTTTCCATTTCACTGCTGCTTTTCCATTTCACTGCTGCTTTTCCCATTTATTCTTGCTTTTCCCTTTTAGTCTTGCTTTTCCATTTCACTTCTGCTTTTCCTCTTTCATTGCTGCTTTTCCCTTTTAGTCTTGCTTTTCTCTTTTCACTGCTGCTTTTCCCTTTCAGTCTTGCTTTTTCCTTTTAGTTTTTCTTTTCCCTTTCAGTCTTGCTTTTTCCTTTCAATCTTGCTTTTCCCTATCAGTCTTGCTCTTCCCTTTCACTGCTGATTTTCCCTTTCACTGCTGCTTTTCCCTTTCACTGCTGCTTTTCCCTTTCATTGCTGCTTTTCCCTTTCACTGCCTCTTTTTTCTTTTAGTCTTGCTTGTCCCTTTCACTGTTGCTTTTCCCTTTCACTGCTTCTTTTCCTTTTCACTGCTGCTTTTCACTTTCACTGCTGCTTTTCTCTTTCACTGCTGCTTTTCCCTTTTATTCTTGCTTTTCCCTTTTAGTCTTGCTTTTCCCTTTTAGTCTTGCCTTTCCCTTTTACTCTTGCCTTTCCCTTTTAGTCTTGCCTTTCCCTTTTAGTCTTGCTTTTCCCATTCACTGCTGCTTTTCCATTTCCCTTCTGATGCTTTTCCCTTTCACTGCTGATTTTCCCTTTCACTGCTGCTTTTCCCTTTTAGTCTTGCTTTTCCCTTTTAATCTTGCTTTTCCCTTTTAGTCTTGATTTTCCCTTTCTGTGCTGGTTTTCCCTTTCACTGCTGCTTTTCCCTTTCACTGCTGCTTTTCCCTTTCACTGCTGCTTTTCCCTTTCACTGCTGCTTTTCCCTTTCACTGCTGCTTTTACCTTTACCTTCTGCTTTTCCCTTCCACTGCTTCTTTTCCTTTTCACTGCTGCTTTTCCCTTTCACTGCTGCTTTTCCCTTTTGTTCTTGCCTTTCCCTTTTAGTCTTGCCTTTCCCTTTTAGTCTTGCCTTTCCCTTTTAGTCTTGCCTTTCCCTTTTAATCTTGCCTTTCCCTTTTAGTCTAGCCTTTCCCTTTCAATGCTGCTTTTCCCTTTCCCTTCTGCTTTTCCCTTTCACTGCTGCATTTCCCTTTCACTGCTGCTTTTCCTTTTCAATTCTGTTTTTCCTTTCACTGCTTCTTTTCCGTTTCAGTCTTGCTTTTCCATTTCACTGATGCTTTTCCCTTTCTCTGCTGCTTTTCCCTTTCACTGCTGCTTTTTCATTTTTGTCTTGCTTTTCCCTTTCACTTCTGCTTTTCCCTTTCACTGCTGCTTTTCCCTTTCACTGCCGCTTTTCCCTTTTAGTCTTGCTTTTCCCTTTCACTTCTGCTTTTCCCTTTCACTGCTACTTTTCCCTTTCACTGCTGCTTTTCCATTTCACTGCTGATTTTCCCTTTCACTGCTGATTTTCCCTTTTAGTCTTGCTTTTCCCTTTCACTGCTTCTTGTCCGTTTCACTGCTGCTTTTCCCCTTCAGTCTTGCTTTTCCCTTTAGTCTTGCTTTTCCCTTTCACTGCTGCTTTTCCCTTTCTCTGCTGCTTTCCCCTTTTAGTCTTGCTTTTCCCTTTTAGTCTTGCTTTTTTCTTTTAGTCTTGATTTTCCCTTTTATTCTTGCTTTTCCCTTTTATTCTTGCTTTTCACTTTTGGTCTTGCTTTTCCATTTTAGTCTTGCTTTTCCATTTTAGTCTTGCTTTTCCCTTTCAGTCTTTCTTTTCCCTGTAACTGCCGCTTTTCCCTTTCTCTGCTGCTTTTCCCTTTCACTGCTGCTTTTCCCTTTCAGTCTTGCTTTTCCCTTTCAGTCTTTCTTTTCCCTGTAACTGCCGCTTTTCCCTTTCTCTGCTGCTTTTCCCTTTCACTGCTGCTTTTCCCTTTCACTGCTGCTTTTCCCATTCACTGCTGCTTTTCCCTTTAATCTTGCTTTTCCCTTTCAGTCTTGCCTTTCCATTTCAGTCTTGCTTTTCCATTTCACTGCTACTTTTCGTTTTCACTGCCGCTTTTGTCTTGCTTTTCCCTTTTAGTCTTGCTTTTCCCATTCAGTCTGCTTTTCCATATCAGTCTTGCTTTTTCCCTTTCACTGCTGCTTTTCCATTTCACTGCTGCTTTTCCATTTCAGTCTTGCTTTTCCCTTTCACTGCTGCTTTTCCCTTTCACTGCTGCTTTTTTCTTTCACTGCTGCTTTTCCCTTTCACTGCTGCTTTTCCCTTTCACTGCTGCTTTTCCCTTTCACTGCTGCTTTTCACTTTCACTGCTGCTTTTCCATTTCACTGCTGCTTTTCCATTTCACTGCTGCTTTTCCCATTTATTCTTGCTTTTCCCTTTTAGTCTTGCTTTTCCATTTCACTTCTGCTTTTCCTCTTTCATTGCTGCTTTTCCCTTTTAGTCTTGCTTTTCTCTTTTCACTGCTGCTTTTCCCTTTCAGTCTTGCTTTTCCCTTTTACTCTTGCTTTTTCCTTTTAGTTTTTCTTTTCCCTTTCAGTCTTGCTTTTTCCTTTCAATCTTGCTTTTCCCTATCAGTCTTGCTCTTCCCTTTCACTGCTGATTTTCCCTTTCACTGCTGATTTTCCCTTTCACCGCTGCTTTTCCCTTTCACTGCTGCTTTTCCCTTTCAGTCTTGCTTTTCCCTTTCACTGCTCTTTTTCCTTTTCACTGCTGCTTTTCCCTTTCCTTGCTGATTTTCCCTTTTGGTCTTCCTTTTCACTTTTAATCTTGTTTTTCCCTTTTAGTCTTCCTTTTCACTTTTAATCTTGCTTTTCCCTTTTAGTCTTCCTTTTCCCTTTCATGCTGCTTTTCCGTTTCCCTGCTGCTTTTCCGTTTCACTACCGCTTTTCCCATTCAGGGCTGCTCTTCCCTTTCACTGCTGATTTTCCCTTCCATTGCTGCTTTTCCCTTTTAGTCTCGCCTTTCCCTTTTAGTCTTGCTTTTCCCTTTTAGTCTTGCTTTTTCCTTCCATTGCTGCTTTTCCCTTTCACTGCTGCTTTTCCCCTTCCCTGCTGCTTTTCCCCTTCCCTGCTGCTTTTCCCCTTCCCTGCTGCTTTTCCCCTTCCCTGCTGCTTTTCCTTTTCCCTGCTGCTTTTCCTTTTTCCTGCTGCTCTTCCCTTTCACTGCTGCTCTTCCCTTTCACTGCTGCTTTTCCCTTTCTCTGCTGCTTTTCCCTTTTAGTCTCGCTTTTCCCTTTCAATGCTGCTTTTCCCTTTTAGTCTTGCTTTTCCCTTTCACTGCTGCTTTCCCCTTTCACTCCTGCTTTTCCTTCTTAGTCTTGCTTTTCCCCTTTTAGTCTTGCTTTTCCCTTTTAGTGCTACTTTTCATTTTTAGTCTTCCTTTTCCCTTTCATGCTGCTTTTCCCTTTCCCTGCTGATTTTCCCTTTCACTGCTGCTTTTCCCTTTCAATCCTGCTTTTCCCTTTCACTGCTGCTTTTCCCTTTCAGTCTTGCTTTTCCCTTTCACTGCTGTTTTTCCTTTTCACTGCTGCTTTTCCCTTTCAAAGCTGCTTTTCCCTTTCCTTGCTGATTTTACCTTTTAGTCTTCCTTTTCACTTTTAATCTTGCTTTTCCCTTTTAGTCTTCCTTTTCCCTTTCACTGCTGCTCTTCCCTTTCACTGCTGCTCTTCCCTTTCACTGCTGATTTTCCCTTCCATTGCTGCTTTTCCCTTTTAGTCTTGCTTTTTCCTTTCCCTGCTGCTTTTCCCTTTCCCTGCTGCTCTTCCCTTTCCCTGCTGCTCTTCCCTTTCCCTGCTGCTCTTCCCTTTCCCTGCTGCTCTTCCCTTTCCCTGCTGCTCTTCCCTTTCCCTGCTGCTCTTCCCTTTCCCTGCTGCTCTTCCCTTTCCCTGCTGCTCTTCCCTTTCACTGCTGCTATTCCCTTTCACTGCTGTTCTTCCCATTCACTGATGCTCTTCCCTTTCACTGCTGCTTTTCCCTTTCACTGCTGCTTTTCCCTTTCATTGCTGCTTTTCCCTTTCACTGCCTCTTTTCCTTTTCACTGCTGCTTTTCACTTTCACTGCTGCTTTTCTCTTTCACTGCTGCTTTTCCCTTTTATTCTTGCTTTTCCCTTTTAGTCTTGCTTTTCCCTTTTAGTCTTGCCTTTCCCTTTTACTCTTGCCTTTCCCTTTTAGTCTTGCCTTTCCCTTTTAGTCTTGCTTTTCCCATTCACTGCTGCTTTTCCATTTCCCTTCTGATGCTTTTCCCTTTCACTGCTGATTTTCCCTTTCACTGCTGCTTTTCCCTTTTAGTCTTGCTTTTCCCTTTTAATCTTGCTTTTCCCTTTTAGTCTTGATTTTCCCTTTCTGTGCTGGTTTTCCCTTTCACTGCTGCTTTTCCCTTTCACTGCTGCTTTTCCCTTTCACTGCTGCTTTTCCCTTTCACTGCTGCTTTTCCCTTTCACTGCTGCTTTTACCTTTACCTTCTGCTTTTCCCTTCCACTGCTTCTTTTCCTTTTCACTGCTGCTTTTCCCTTTCACTGCTGCTTTTCCCTTTTGTTCTTGCCTTTCCCTTTTAGTCTTGCCTTTCCCTTTTAGTCTTGCCTTTCCCTTTTAGTCTTGCCTTTCCCTTTTAATCTTGCCTTTCCCTTTTAGTCTAGCCTTTCCCTTTCAATGCTGCTTTTCCCTTTCCCTTCTGCTTTTCCCTTTCACTGCTGCATTTCCCTTTCACTGCTGCTTTTCCTTTTCAATTCTGTTTTTCCTTTCACTGCTTCTTTTCCGTTTCACTGCTGCTTTTCCCTTTTAGTCTTGATTTTCCCTTTTCGTCTTGCTTTTCCTTTTTAGTCTTGCTTTTCCCTTTCACTGCTGCTTTTCCCTTTCACTGCTGCTTTTTTCTTTTACTCTTGCATTTACCCTTCACTGCTGCTTTTCCCTTTCACTGCTGCTTTTCCTTTTCACTGCTGCTTTTACCTTTTAGTCTTGCTTTTCCCCTTTAGTTTTGGCTTTCCCTTTTAGTCTTGCCTTTCCCTTTTAGTCTTGCTTTTCCCTTTCACTGCTGCTTTTCCCTTTCACTGCTGCTTTTCCCTTTCACTGCTGCTTTTCCCTTTCCCTTCTACTTTTCCCTTTCACTGCTGCTTTTCCCTTTCACTGCTGCTTTTCCATTTCACTGCTGCTTTTCCCTTTCACTGCTGCTTTTCCCTTTTTGTCTTGCTTTTCCCTATCACTGCTGCTTTTCCCTTTCACTGCTGATTTTCCATTTCACTGCTGCTTTTCCCTTTTAGTCTTGCTTTTCCCTTTCACTGCTGCTTTTCCCTTTCACTGCTGCTTTTACCTTTTAGTCTTGCTTTTCCCTTTCACTGCTGCTTTTACCTTTTAGTCTTGCTTTTCCCTTTCACTGCTGCTTTTCCCTTTCACTGCTGCTTTTCACTTTTACTCTTGCTTTTCCCTTTTAGTCTTGCTTTTCCCTTTTATTCTTGGTTTTCCCTAATAGTCTTGCCTTTCTCATTTAGTGTTGCTTTTCCCTTTTAGTGTCGCTTTTCCCTTTTAGTCTTGCTTTTCCCTTTTACTCCTGCTTTTCCCTTTCACTGCTGATTTCCCTTTTAGTATTGCCTTTCTTTTTACTGCTGCTTTTACCTTTCACTGCTGCTTTTCCCTTTCACTGCTGCTTTTCCATTTTAGTCTTGCTTTTCCCTTTCACCGCTGCTTTTACCTTTTAGTCTTTTTTCCCTTTCACTGCTGCTTTTCTGTTTCACTGCTGCTTTTGCCTTTCACTGCTGCTTTTCCCTTTTAGTCTTGCTTTTCCCTTTTACTCCTGCTTTTCCCTTTCACTGCTGCTTTTCCCTTTTGGTATTGCTTTTCCCTTTTAGTCTTGCTTTTCCCTTTGATTCTTGCTTTTCCCTAATAGTCTTGCTTTTCTCTTTTAGTCGTGCTTTTCCCTTTTAGTCTTGCTTTTCCCTTTAGTCTTGCTTTTCCCTTTTAGTCTTGCTTTTCCCTTTTAGTCCTGCTTTTCCCTTTCACTGCTGCTTTTCCATTTCACTGCTGCTTTTCCCTTTCACTGCTGCTTTTCCCTTTCACTGCTGCTTTTCCCTTTCACTGCTGCTTTTCCCTTTTAGTCTTGCTTTTCCCTTTTAGTCTTGCTTTTCCCTTTTAGTCTTGCTTTTCCCTTTTAGACTTGCTTTTTTCTTTTAGTCTTGCTTTTCCCTTTTATTCTTGCTTTTCACTTTTATACTTGCTTTTCCCTTTTAGTCTTGCCTTTCTCTTTTAGTCTTGCTTTTCCCTTTCACTGCTGCTCTTCCCTTTCGCTGCTGCTTTTCCCTTTCGCTGCTGCTTTTCCCTTTCGCTGCTGCTTTTCCCTTTCCTTGCTGATTTTACCTTTTAGTCTTCCTTTTCACTTTTAATCTTCCTTTTCCCTTTTAGTCTTCCTTTTCCCTTTCACTGCTGCTCTTCCCTTTCACTGCTGCTCTTCCCTTTCACTGCTGATTTTCCCTTCCATTGCTGCTTTTCCGTTTTAGTCTTGCTTTTTCCTTTCCCTGCTGCTTTTCCCTTTCACTGCTGCTTTTCACTTTCCCTGCTGCTCTTCCCTTTCCCTGCTGCTCTTCCCTTTCCCTGCTGCTCTTCCCTTTCCCTGCTGCTCTTCCCTTTCCCTGCTGCTCTTCCCTTTCCCTGCTGCTCTTCCCTTTCCCTGCTGCTCTTCCCTTTCCCTGCTGCTCTTCCCTTTCCCTGCTGCTCTTCCCTTTCACTGCTGCCCTTCCCTTTCACTGCTGTTCTTCCCATTCAATGATGCTCTTCCCTTTCACTGCTGCTTTTCCCTTTCACTGCTGCTTTTCCCTTTCATTGCTGCTTTTCCCTTTCACTGCTTCTTTTTTCTTTTAGTCTTGCTTGTCCCTTTCACTGTTGCTTTTTCCTTTCATTGCTGCTTTTCCCTTTCACTGCTTCTTTTCCTTTTCACTGCTGCTTTTCACTTTCACTGCTGCTTTTCTCTTTCACTGCTGCTTTTCCCTTTTATTCTTGCTTTTCCCTTTTAGTCTTGCTTTTCCCTTTTAGACTTGCCTTTCCCTTTTACTCTTGCCTTTCCCTTTTAGTCTTGCCTTTCCCTTTTAGTCTTGCTTTTCCCATTCACTGCTGCTTTTCCATTTCCCTTTCTGATGCTTTTCCCTTTCACTGCTGATTTTCCCTTTCACTGCTGCTTTTCCCTTTTAGTCTTGCTTTTCCTTTTTAGTCTTGCTTTTCCCTTTTAATCTTGCTTTTCCCTTTTAGTCTTGATTTTCCCTTTCTGTGCTGGTTTTCCCTTTCACTGCTGCTTTTCCCTTTCACTGCTGCTTTTCCCTTTCACTGCTGCTTTTCCCTTTCACTGCTGCTTTTACCTTTACCTTCTGCTTTTCCCTTCCACTGCTTCTTTTCCTTTTCACTGCTGCTTTTCCCTTTCACTGCTGCTTTTCCCTTTTGTTCTTGCCTTTCCCTTTTGTTCTTGCCTTTCCCTTTTAGTCTTGCCTTTCCCTTTTAGCCTTGCCTTTCCCTTTTAATCTTGCCTTTCCCTTTTAGTCTAGCCTTTCCCTTTCAATGCTGCTTTTCCCTTTCCCTTCTGCTTTTCCCTTTCACTGCTGCTTTTCCCTTTCACTGCTGCTTTTACCTTTACCTTCTGCTTTTCCCTTCCACTGCTTCTTTTCCTTTTCACTGCTGCTTTTCCCTTTCACTGCTGCTTTTCCCTTTCACTGCTGCTTTTCCCTTTTAGTCTTGCTTTTCCCTTTTAGTCTTGCTTTTCCCTTTTAGTCTTGCTTTTCCCTTTTAGACTTGCTTTTTTCTTTTAGTCTTGCTTTTCCCTTTTATTCTTGCTTTTCACTTTTATACTTGCTTTTCCCTTTTAGTCTTGCCTTTCTCTTTTAGTCTTGCTTTTCCCTTTCACTGCTGCTCTTCCCTTTCGCTGCTGCTTTTCCCTTTCGCTGCTGCTTTTCCCTTTCGCTGCTGCTTTTCCTTTTCACTGCTGCTTTTCCCTTATAGTCTTGCTTTTCCCTTTTAGTCTTTCTTTTTTCTCTTTGTCTTGCTTTTCCCTTTTATTTTTGCTTTTCCCTTTTATTCTTGCTTTTCACTTTTATACTTGCTTTTCCCTTTTAGTCTTGCCTTTCTCTTTTAGTCTTGCTTTTCCCTTTCACTGCTGCTCTTCCCTTTTGCTGCTGCTTTTCCCTTTTGCTGCTGCTTTTCCCTTTCGCTGCTGCTTTTCCCTTTCGCTGCTGCTTTTCCTTTTCACTGCTGCTTTTACCTTATAGTCTTGCCTTTCCCTTTTAATTTTTCCTTTCCCTTTTCGTCTTGCTTTTCCCTTTCACTGCTGCTTTTCACATTCACTGCTGCTTTTCCTTTTCACTGCTTCTTTTCCCTTTCACTGCTGCTTTTTCTTTTTAGTCTTGATTTTCCCTTTTATTCTTGCTTTCCCCTTTTAGTCTTGCCTTTCTCTTTTAGTCTTGCTTTTCCCTTTCACTGCTGCTTTTCCCTTTTAGTCAATCTTTTCACTTTCACTGCTGCTTTTCCCTTTTAGTCTTGCTTTTCCCTGTCACTGTTGCTTTTCCCTTTCAGTCTTGCTTTTTCCATTCAGTCTTGCATTTCCGTATCAGTCTTGCTTTTCCCTTTCACTGCTGCTTTTCCCTTTCACTGCTGCTTTTCCCTTTTAGTCTTGCTTTTCCCTTTTAGTCTTTCTTTTTTCTCTTTGTCTTGCTTTTCCCTTTTATTTTTGCTTTTCACTTTTATTCTTGCTTTTCACTTTTAGTCTTGCCTTTCCCTTTTAGTCTTGCCTTTCCCTTTTAATCTTGCTTTTCCCTTTCACTGCTGCTTTTCCCTTTCAGTCTTGCTTTTC
Organism: Coturnix japonica; assembly: GCF_054131305.1. Classification (NCBI taxonomy): domain Eukaryota; kingdom Metazoa; phylum Chordata; class Aves; order Galliformes; family Phasianidae; genus Coturnix; species Coturnix japonica. Next base: position 2,607,456 of record NW_028188948.1, on the reverse strand, counting down.
CCTTTCTCTGCTGCTTTTCCCTTTCACTGCTGCTTTTCCCTTTCACTGCTGCTTTTCCCATTCACTGCTGCTTTTCCCTTTAATCTTGCTTTTCCCTTTCAGTCTTGCCTTTCCATTTCAGTCTTGCTTTTCCATTTCACTGCTACTTTTCGTTTTCACTGCCGCTTTTGTCTTGCTTTTCCCTTTTAGTCTTGCTTTTCCCATTCAGTCTGCTTTTCCATATCAGTCTTGCTTTTTACCTTTCACTGCTGCTTTTCCCTTTCAGTCTTGCTTTTCCCTTTCACTGCTGCTTTTCCCATTCACTGCTGCTTTTCCCTTTCAGTGCTGCTTTTCCCTTTCACTGCTGCTTTTCCATTTCACTGCTGCTTTTCCATTTCAGTCTTGCTTTTCCCTTTCACTGCTGCTTTTCCCTTTCACTGCTGCTTTTCCCTTTCACTGCTGCGTTTCCCTTTTGTTCTTGATTTTCCCTTTTAGTCTTGCTTTTCCATTTCACTTCTGCTTTTCCTCTTTCATTGCTGCTTTTCCCTTTTAGTCTTGCTTTTCTCTTTTCACTGCTGCTTTTCCCTTTCAGTCTTGCTTTTCCCTTTTACTCTTGCTTTTTCCTTTTAGTCTTTCTTTTCCCTTTCAGTCTTGCTTTTCCCTTTCAATCTTGCTTTTCCCTATCAGTCTTGCTTTTCCCTTTCACTGCTGCTTTTCCCTTTCACTGCTGTATTTCCCTTTCACTGCTGCCTTTCCCTTTTAGTCTTGCTTTTCCGTTTCACTGCTGCTTTTCCATTTCAGTCTTGCTTTTCCATTTCACTGATGCTTTTCCCTTTCTCTGCTGCTTTTCCCTTTCACTGCTGCTTTTTCATTTTTGTCTTGCTTTTCCCTTTCACTTCTGCTTTTCCCTTTCACTGCTGCTTTTCCCTTTCACTGCCGCTTTTCCCTTTTAGTCTTGCTTTTCCCTTTCACTTCTGCTTTTCCCTTTCACTGCTACTTTTCCCTTTCACTGCTGCTTTTCCATTTCACTGCTGATTTTCCCTTTCACTGCTGATTTTCCCTTTTAGTCTTGCTTTTCCCTTTCACTGCTTCTTGTCCGTTTCACTGCTGCTTTTCCCCTTCAGTCTTGCTTTTCCCTTTAGTCTTGCTTTTCCCTTTCACTGCTGCTTTTCCCTTTCTCTGCTGCTTTCCCCTTTTAGTCTTGCTTTTCCCTTTTAGTCTTGCTTTTTTCTTTTAGTCTTGATTTTCCCTTTTATTCTTGCTTTTCCCTTTTATTCTTGCTTTTCACTTTTGGTCTTGCTTTTCCATTTTAGTCTTGCTTTTCCATTTTAGTCTTGCTTTTCCCTTTCAGTCTTTCTTTTCCCTGTAACTGCCGCTTTTCCCTTTCTCTGCTGCTTTTCCCTTTCACTGCTGCTTTTCCCTTTCAGTCTTGCTTTTCCCTTTCAGTCTTTCTTTTCCCTGTAACTGCCGCTTTTCCCTTTCTCTGCTGCTTTTCCCTTTCACTGCTGCTTTTCCCTTTCACTGCTGCTTTTCCCATTCACTGCTGCTTTTCCCTTTAATCTTGCTTTTCCCTTTCAGTCTTGCCTTTCCATTTCAGTCTTGCTTTTCCATTTCACTGCTACTTTTCGTTTTCACTGCCGCTTTTGTCTTGCTTTTCCCTTTTAGTCTTGCTTTTCCCATTCAGTCTGCTTTTCCATATCAGTCTTGCTTTTTCCCTTTCACTGCTGCTTTTCCCTTTCAGTCTTGCTTTTCCCTTTCACTGCTGTTTTTCCCATTCACTGCTGCTTTTCCCTTTCACTGCTGCTTTTCCCTTTCACTGCTGCTTTTCCATTTCACTGCTGCTTTTCCATTTCAGTCTTGCTTTTCCCTTTCACTGCTGCTTTTCCCTTTCACTGCTGCTTTTTTCTTTCACTGCTGCTTTTCCCTTTCACTGCTGCTTTTCCCTTTCACTGCTGCTTTTCCCTTTCACTGCTGCTTTTCACTTTCACTGCTGCTTTTCCATTTCACTGCTGCTTTTCCATTTCACTGCTGCTTTTCCCATTTATTCTTGCTTTTCCCTTTTAGTCTTGCTTTTCCATTTCACTTCTGCTTTTCCTCTTTCATTGCTGCTTTTCCCTTTTAGTCTTGCTTTTCTCTTTTCACTGCTGCTTTTCCCTTTCAGTCTTGCTTTTCCCTTTTACTCTTGCTTTTTCCTTTTAGTTTTTCTTTTCCCTTTCAGTCTTGCTTTTTCCTTTCAATCTTGCTTTTCCCTATCAGTCTTGCTTTTCCCTTTCACTGCTGCTTTTCCCTTTCACTGCTGTATTTCCCTTTCACTGCTGCCTTTCCCTTTTAGTCTTGCTTTTCCGTTTCACTGCTGCTTTTCCATTTCAGTCTTGCTTTTCCATTTCACTGATGCTTTTCCCTTTCTCTGCTGCTTTTCCCTTTCACTGCTGATTTTCCCTTTTAGTCTTGCTTTTCCCTTTCACTGCTTCTTGTCCGTTTCACTGCTGCTTTTCCCCTTCAGTCTTGCTTTTCCCTTTAGTCTTGCTTTTCCCTTTCACTGCTGCTTTTCCCTTTCTCTGCTGCTTTCCCCTTTTAGTCTTGCTTTTCCCTTTTAGTCTTGCTTTTTTCTTTTAGTCTTGCTTTTCCCTTTTATTCTTGCTTTTCCCTTTTATTCTTGCTTTTCACTTTTGGTCTTGCTTTTCCATTTTAGTCTTGCTTTTCCATTTTAGTCTTGCTTTTCCCTTTCAGTCTTTCTTTTCCCTGTAACTGCCGCTTTTCCCTTTCTCTGCTGCTTTTTTCTTTCACTGCTGCTTTTCCCTTTCACTGCTGCTTTTCCATTTCACTGCTGCTTTTCCCTTTCACTGCTGCTTTTCCCATTTATTCTTGCTTTTCCCTTTTAGTCTTGCTTTTCCATTTCACTTCTGCTTTTCCTCTTTCATTGCTGCTTTTCCCTTTTAGTCTTGCTTTTCTCTTTTCACTGCTGCTTTTCCCTTTCAGTCTTGCTTTTCCCTTTTACTCTTGCTTTTTCCTTTTAGTCTTTCTTTTCCCTTTCAGTCTTGCTTTTCCCTTTCAATCTTGCTTTTCCCTATCAGTCTTGCTTTTCCCTTTCAATCTTGCTTTTCCCTATCAGTCTTGCTTTTCCCTTTCACTGCTGCTTTTCCCTTTCACTGCTGTATTTCCCTTTCACTGCTGCCTTTCCCTTTTAGTCTTGCTTTTCCGTTTCACTGCTGCTTTTCCATTTCAGTCTTGCTTTTCCATTTCACTGCTGCTTTTCCCTTTCTCTGCTGCTTTTCCCTTTCACTGCTGCTTTTCCCTTTCACTGCTGCTTTTCCATTTCACTGCTGCTTTTCCATTTCACTGCTGCTTTTCCATTTCACTGCTGCTTTTCCCATTTATTCTTGCTTTTCCCTTTTAGTCTTGCTTTTCCATTTCACTTCTGCTTTTCCTCTTTCATTGCTGCTTTTCCCTTTTAGTCTTGCTTTTCTCTTTTCACTGCTGCTTTTCCCTTTCAGTCTTGCTTTTCCCTTTTACTCTTGCTTTTTCCTTTTAGTCTTTCTTTTCCCTTTCAGTCTTGCTTTTCCCTTTCAGTCTTGCTTTTCCCTATCAGTCTTGCTTTTCCCTTTCACTGCTGCTTTTCCCTTTCACTGCTGTATTTCCCTTTCACTGCTGCCTTTCCCTTTTAGTCTTGCTTTTCCGTTTCACTGCTGCTTTTCCATTTCAGTCTTGCTTTTCCATTTCACTGCTGCTTTTCCCTTTCTCTGCTGCTTTTCCCTTTCACTGCTGCTTTTCCCTTTCACTGCTGCTTTTTCCTTTTTGTCTTGCTTTTCCCTTTTAGTCTTGCCTTTCCCTTTTAGTCATGCTTTTCCCTTTCACTGCTGCTTTTCCCTTTCACTTCTGCTTTTCCCTTTCACTGCTACTTTTCCCTTTCACTGCTGCTTTTCCATTTCACTGCTGATTTTCCCTTTCACTGCTGATTTTCCCTTTTAGTCTTGCTTTTCCCTTTCACTGCTTCTTGTCCGTTTCACTGCTGCTTTTCCCCTTCAGTCTTGCTTTTCCCTTTAGTCTTGCTTTTCCCTTTCACTGCTGCTTTTCCCTTTCTCTGCTGCTTTCCCCTTTTAGTCTTGCTTTTCCCTTTTAGTCTTGCTTTTTTCTTTTAGTCTTGCTTTTCCCTTTTATTCTTGCTTTTCCCTTTTATTCTTGCTTTTCACTTTTGGTCTTGCTTTTCCATTTTAGTCTTGCTTTTCCATTTTAGTCTCGCTTTTCCATTTTAGTCTTGCTTTTCCCTTTCAGTCTTTCTTTTCCCTGTAACTGCCGCTTTTCCCTTTCTCTGCTGCTTTTTTCTTTCACTGCTGCTTTTCCCTTTCACTGCTGCTTTTCCATTCACTGCTGGTTTTCCATTTCACTGCTGATTTTCTCTTTCACTACTTATTTTCCCTTTCACTGCTGATTTTCCCTTTTAGTCTTGCTTTTCCCTTTCACTGCTGCTTTTCCCTTTTAGTCTTGCTTTTCCCTTTCACTGCTCCTTTTACCATTTAGTCTTCCTTTCCTCTTTCACTGCTGATTTTCCCTTTCACTGCTGCTTTTCCCTTTTACTGCTGCTTTTCCATTTTTATTCTTGCTTTTCCCTTTCACTGCTGCTTTTCCCTTTTTATTCTTGCTTTTCCCTGTCACTGCTGCTTTTCCATTTTAGTCTTTCTTTTCTTTTTCAATGCTGCTTTTCCCTTTTAGTCTTGCTTTTCCGTTTCACTGCTGCTTTTCCCCTTCAGTCTTGCTTTTCACTTTCAGTCTTGCTTTTCCCTTTTTGCACTTGCTCAGTGTAAGCACTGAGATGAGGCCAACCCCCAGCTCACTACATCCTCCCTTCAGGAAATTCTAGAGAATTGTGGCACAGGACATTCTGACTGTTAGACTGTTATAATCCCTGCAGTGAAACCACAGTTGAATGCTCTTTTTTTCTGAGCGCAGTGTACTGTGCAGGTGTATCTCAGCATCTGCTGAGCGTGGTTACTGCTCTTTGTGTGACTCTTTGTCATGCTGAACATCAGCATGAATGTCTTCAGCTATTTCCATGCATTTTACTTACCTGTTGAATCCTGTCTTACAGTAAGGGCCTATCGCAGGATTCAGGAACTTCAGCAACTTCTGGAAATTTCCTACAGCAACTACAGACAGCTGGGAGGAATAACTGAGGAGGAGAGGAAGATGAAAAAAGAGGAAAAGGAGTTTAAGAAGTAAGGCCAACATTATAATGTGTTCCATTTTAGTGCATTTTTTAAGGGTACTTTACACTCAGATTGCTTTGGCCATTCTGCCTTTTTCACTTAGTGAATTTAGCCAGGCTTAAAAGAAAAGGACTTCAGGCCATTTGTGGGCTCCTGCCATGAGGATCAACACTGCAGTACAACACAAATGACTGATGGCTCCATTCTTCTTGTGCTTGTGCAGGATGACAGCCTGCACAAGAAGACATCCCTAACTCTACCTCTGCCTGTCAAACATTTGGCTATGTGCTGTTCTTAGTCACTGTAGATGAACATGTCCTTAACGTGCTTGGGCCTCCTCAAACCCATGTCACAAGTGATGTGCAATTAGTGGAGGCCAGAGAGCATCATCTCTAGGTCCATCCCTAGGACCTTCTGAAACTGAAGTAGTGGTTCTCAGGTGGTCAGTTGCTGTTATATATAGGTATAGATCAGAATTAGGTCTCAGCTAAGCAGTTTCGGGAATTTAATAGTTAATTTAATAGCCACTGTGAATGTGACTGATGTGACCTGTGCAACTGGCTCAACCAGTGCTTCAGCTTCCTTTTAGAAGTGTCATGCAGTCTCTCATTTGATTGTTCCAAATCACTTCGGAAAGTGTGCACAGGAGCCAGCTGCTGCTGGGGGCGGAGCTGGGTTTCGTCCCATCCGGAGCCCGGCGCTGGTTCGCTGCGCAGGGAGACGTCTCCATCTCGCGGTCAGAAGAGTCGAGCACAGCTGACTCTATGGTAGTCAAAGCAGTCGACGCAGGAGCTTTTACAAAGGGTCCCGAGCCAGGAGTACGCTGCATTTGAGCTGTTTTCTGCTCTCACTAGCCTGCTCCTTAAAACACTCTTGGAGCGGACTGGGCACGGCTGGCTGTTCTTGATGCTGTTTGTCCCCTTTGTGTTTTGCAGGACCGTGAGGGAGCTGGAGGCTCAGCTGGAATCCGAGCGAGTCAGGAGGGAAAACCTGGAGAGCCAGCTGGATGGCTGCCGAGCCGAGATCGGCCGCCTCAGGGAGAGCCGGGATAGAGCCCGCAGCCCTGCTGCTCTGCCTCCGGTTAGTGGGATGGATGGCAGCCCTGCTGCTTTGCCTCTGGTTAGTGGGATGGATGGCAGCCCTGCTGCTCTGCCTCCGGTTAGTGGGATGGATGGCAGCCCTGCTGCTCTGCCTCCGGTTAGTGGGATGGATGGCAGCCCTGCTGCTCTGCCTCCGGTTAGTGGGATGGATGGCAGCCCTGCTGCTCTGCCTCCGGTTAGTGGGATGGATGGCAGCCCTGCTGCTCTGCCTCCGGTTAGTGGGATAGATGGCAGCCCTGCTGCTCTGCCTCCGGTTAGTGGGATGGATGGCAGCCCTGCTGCTCTGCCTCCGGTTAGTGGGATGGATGGCAGCCCTGCTGCTCTGCCTCCGGTTAGTGGGATGGATGGCAGCCCTGCTGCTTGATCTCGCTAAGATTGTGAGGTGTGGTGCAAGGAAATTCTGGAGTGAGTATGTTAACAGCTTTCAGCTTGGGACACTGAAGTGAGCTGCAGCCTTTGCTACATTCTGAACTGAGAGGTTATCAGTTTGTCCCGGACAGAGAATATGAATTCTCTGTATTTAGAAAAGGGAGTGAAATGGTCCTTGAATGCTTCCATGGTGACTGGCTGCTGGCTGTTCATCTTGCTGGGTAGCTGATGCCCAGTTCAGACTGGACTGGGGACTTTAGGAGTTGTCCCCCCATTCCCCAGCTGCCACAGGTCATAGTAGCTACCACGCATATTGCAGGATCACTCTTTTGCATCAGAACTCTCCTTCAGAATGGGTTTATTCTCCCCCCTTTTGTCCCAGGCTGGAAATAGAGTTAGTGGAGGCCTGTATTACAGCATTGCTGTGTGCAGTGGCTGAATTCAACAACTGGTCTCATGTCATCTTAATTATCAAACCCACTGACAGCAAAGCAGGTGCAGATAGGTTGACTTACTTAGAAAACAGAACTAATTCTTCTGCCTGTTGGAATAAGGAGTGAAGAAAGACAGTGCTTACTGCGTGCATTCTTTTTCTCTTCTTTATCCAGGATTAAGTCTTCTTTGCTATCTGTACTCCCTTCCACACCATGTCTTTCAAAAAATGCTATGTTGCTTGCATCCAGTTCTTCATCACTAGAGTTACCATCTCCAGTTCTTTGGGTCAAAAGTTCCACAGCTGCTAGCTGGGCAAATCTGCACAGAGAACAGTTAACCTACACTGATATAACCCTGTAACCTATAAGCACACAGCCATGCCCCCCACATGAGATAGAAACTCTAAAACACTTTGTGTTCCTGTCCAGAGGACAGTGTTTCAGGATCTGAGGAAGCATTAGTGCACAAACCATGAGCAGCAATCTCCTTTCCACAGCGCTCTGCCTCACTGAAATCTTATTACAGCGACTCCCACTTCAGAAACATGTTTTGCTTTGTAGGATTTCTTAACTGAATCTCATCAGCAACTACATTACTTTTATCAAATAAAAATCAACCAGCCTTCTCTAGCTCCCATTTCCTCTGTACAGCTGGAGCACACAGGCTCGCAATTTTCCTTTTGCAGATCCAATAGTTTTCATCTTTCATGCCTGACCTTGCTCAAAATAAATAAGTAAAAAATAAACGTTCAGACTTTTACAGCTACGATGTGGCTTTGCTTATCAGTGTAGTTCAAGGGCTTGATTAGTTCTTGCTTCATCACCAAAAATCAGGAGTAATTACAACAAAGCTGACTTGATATTTAAATAGTAAAATAAATGTTGAACAAAAGAGCTGTGGCATGTACTGCTACCTCTTGGCTACGTCCTTTGGAGTCTCTCCAGCATCATCTGTAATGTCACAGTCAGCCCCCATTTCAATCAACCACTGCAAGCAATGGATATGCCTTTGTCCTGCAGCTGGGGGAAGAAAGGTAAACACAAGTCAGCCATGTACAGCAGCGTTTTGAACTTCCTACTTCCCCTTTCTGTCATGGTTTAACATGACATAATTTGGGTTCATTAAGACCACAAAGGAGAGATGCTATTTCAGAGAATATGTGAGTATATTGATTTTTAGGGAATATCACACGGAGTGGGTTTGAACCTTTTTCTGGTCCCTGAAATGTACGTGCAACTCTTTCTGTACGTGAGCTTTCTGTACTAAATGTTCTCAGTCCCATGCATCAGCACGGCTACTGCCCACACTGCATGGTCCCCAGTAATGATGTCTCACATATGGAAGATTGTCCTTGGCATGTCTGTCTGAAACCAGCGAGCCTTTTTCTTAAGGTAAAACAGATCTGCCTCTGACAGCACCCCATTGGGAGATGTGTCAGACTAAAACAAGGAAATGTACTGATAATCAGCCATAAAAGTTCTCCGTAACGGAAACACTGGAGGTGAAGTTTGGGGGTGAAACAATTGTTGGCTAGAAACTATCCAAGAAAAGGTAGTGGGAAGAAATGTGAAGGAATGTAAAGTTTTTCTCTACATGTTTTAAAAAATTCTGCCATTTTTTCTCTGAGCAAAACGAATTATGGGAAATTGTGTTAAAAGTATATTACAGGAATACCTCTATCTTTTCTTTGCCATTTCTATTTGGATACAAATTGTTTTCTTTTTAAAACAAACTGTTAATAGCAGGACTAGGGGAAATGGTTTTAAGTTAAAAGAGGGAAGATTTAGGTTGGATGTTAGGGGGAAGTTCTTCACTAGGAGAGTGGTTAGGGCCTGGAACAGGCTGCCCAGTGAGGTTGTGGATGCCCCGTCCTTGGAGGTGTTCAAGACCAGGTTGGACAGGGCCCTAGGCAACCTGATCTAGTAAAGGTGTATGTTTGGTAGCCCTGCCAGGCAGAGGGTTGGAACTACATGATCCTTGAGGTCCCTTCCAACCCGGGTCATTCTGTGATTCTGTGATTCTGTGATTCTGTGTTCTATCTTGACTTCAGCTTGGTTATTTTGTTGTTAAAGTGACCCCTGCATATGCATATGTCATTAAATGTTTTTCAAGGTTGCTCCTTCAGGCCTTCAGAAAATGAGATGCTGGTTTTCATTAAGTTTATCTAATGAGCAGCCAGTTGAAAATTTAAGTAAAGAAGCCAGCAATAAACAGTAAAAAGCTCAAACACTGATCATAATTACTTACCTTTGTGCATGAGAGTGGATCCCTTATCATCCCGCTCATTAATATTGATTGCTCCACAACTCACTAATCTTCTGAGTTCTAACAAGTCCCCTCTGAAAGCAGCGTCATGAGCTGGGAAATCTAAAACTGAAAATGAAATGCATGTTTCTGAGCAGATGCCAGTAATTCCACAAAACCTGCTCATATTTGTCTCAATTTGCATCTTTGATAACAACTCACTCACAGGCATTCCATAGCAAGGTTAATGCACCTTTAATTAGCTAAAATGCAGCTGCATATCTAGGATTGTTCATCACAGACTTGACTAAACTTCACTTGGTTACGTCTACAGGCATCTTATACAGCTGAGTGATTAATTTCACAAATCTGAACTAAGAAGTATACCTTTATTTTATAGCTAATGTTTATTACTGGCGGTAACAGTAGTCATCTACCTATTCAGATTTCCATAGTCTAAACAAATACATATATATACATATACTACTTCTCCCCCTCTACTCAGCTCTTGTGAGGCCCCATCTGCAGTACTGCATCCAGACCTGGGGTCCCCAGTACAGGAAGGACATGGAGCTCTTGGTGCGGGTCCAGAGGACGGCCACTAAGATGATCAGAGGGCTGGAGCATCTGTCCTATGAGGAAAGGTTGAGGGAACTGGGCTTGTTTAGATTGGAGAAGAGAAGGCTCAGGGGAGACCTTGTTGTGGCCTTCCAGTCCTTGAAAGGAGCATATAAACTGGAGGGGAAATGGCTGTTTATGAGGGTGGACAGTGATAGGACAAAGGGGAATGGTTTTAAACTGAGGCAGGGCAGATTTAGGTTAGATATTAGGAGGATATTTTTCACACAGAGGGTGGTGACGCACTGAACAGGTTGCCCAAGGAGGCTGTGGATGCCCCATCCCTGCAGGCATTCAAGGCCAGGCTGGATGTGGCTCTGGGCAGCCTGGTCCGGTGGCTGGTGACCCTGCACATAGCAGTGGGGTTGAAACTGGATGATCACTGCAGTCCTTTTCAATCCAGGCCATTCTATGATTCTACGATTCTTGTTTAAAAACTATTCATGCAGGCCATTTGATTTTTCTGGTTATTTTTTATAGGTGGAGCGTGTTAGTGTTTATACCTGTAAGCACAATGACAAAAGACTAGCAGATAGGGAAATCATGTGTCTGGGAATAGTAGAGAGGTGAAGGTGCAGTGCTCATATCCTTGTTCTGTTCAGCGTCCTCCTCTGAAACCTCACCACCCTCGTGTCCTTTGCTATGCTGACTGCAGTAGTATTCCTGGTTAGCAAGTAACCTTAATTTCAGTGGGATCTTTCCAGGCTAAGCAGTTATTGAGAATCATGAACAGGCAAATCTGCAAACTCATTGATTCTGGATCTCTGCTGGAGTCTAGGCAGAACATGGGCAACTTGGTACAACAACTCATATTGCAACACAATGTGAGAAGCTTTATTCTGATTATTGTAAATACTATTTATGAAGTTGAGCAGAGTATCCCAGTCTAGCTGTCAGTAAGAGCCACAAGCATCCTAAGCAACAGTCATACCTTACAATAGCAATATATAAAGGTTATAGTTCTGCTCATACAAGATTTCAGAATCGAGTGCTTCATAGAATTACTATGTCTATTTTAACAGTAAATTTTAATCAACTTTTAAGATTTGATACCTACTCACCTTCCTGTGTCTCTGGATGCTCCCCCTCTTTTTCCACACTGTCAATATATTGCAGAATATTGTCTTTATAGAACCTCTCAGCCAAGTCCCTTGGAGTCTCTCCATGGTCATTCCTTGCTTTTAAAGTGTGCATAACACTGGCCATTTTACTGACCAGGAACTTAAAGCAATGCAGGTGTCCTTCCACTGCTGCCAAATGAGCTATGGAACAAGGGGAAACCAAGTATGTTAGAGCAGGGTATTGCTGACCACCAGGAAGGCAGTGTTTCCACCAACTGTTAGATCTAGTGTCCAACACTGCACAGTGGGAGGGAGCAGGCAGCTGGATACGGAATGCTCAGCTCCTATCCAGGACAGAGTTCAGCTATAGGCAAAGGAGGTAAAAGAAAGCTGTCAAAAACAGGATCTGAAAAGAAAATGCCCTGTCAGAGCTGACTGCAGCCAACACATCATGACACTGCCAAGAGACCCCAGAGCAACAACTAGGGATGCACTGGTGGGGTCTTCTGTTTCCCATGGAATGTTTACTCCTTAGCAGCTGTGATCTGGCCTCTCTCTCCTAGATAAGACAACAGAGGGATTGAAAGAGGAGTCTTTGGTTAGGAGTTAGGGCACCTGTTTCAGTCCCACATCCATTGCACCACTCCCAACAAACTGCATCACACCTCTGCAGCTCCATTACTTCACCTTATAAAATGACAGTGACATTCACTTTATTGGGAAGAGCTTTGGAGGTACGTCCCCTGATATTCCCATTAATATGTAGATGTATTCAATGCACTATTACAATTTTAACATTTACAGTTGTGGAGAGTTGTGTGAGCAGGAGCTGTTCTGACCCAGCGCAGCACTGACTGCTTCCCTATATGGCAGAAGTGCTCCCTCCCCTGTCCTTTAGGCTACTCTGAGCTTTAGTTATTCAACACCAGTAGAGTGCCGGGCCTGTAGCAAAGTAAGAGGTACAAAATATATGTTTGTTATTATGTAATAAATCATAGTCTCCAGTCCCATCAATGGGAAGAAGTTGCAAAATAAACACAGTTATTATGCAACGTATTATCACCCCATGTATTAACATAATATAGATTATCACCCCACGTATTAACTCAGTATGCATTATCACTCCATCAAAATGCTCTGACTGACATTCTGTGGGCAAAAGAGTTATGTATTTCTGATTATCTTCATAGTTGCTAATGATGTATCCAGGACAAGTCCCCTAAGCTAACTTCTGGCACATCACAGAATCACAGAATCACAGAATTATCAAGGTTGGAAAAGACCTAGAAGATCATCTAGTCCAACCATTACCAATACTTCCTGGCTAAATCATATTCCTCAGCACAACATCCAAACATTCCTTGAACACTCCCATGGTTGGTGACTCCACCACCTCCCTGGGCAGTGCATTCCAATGCCTCATCACCCTTTCCGAGAAAGTAATACTTCCTAATGTCCAGCCTGAACCTCCCCTGGCGCAGCTTAAAACCATTCCCTCTAGTTCTATCACTGATTACACGAGAGAAGAGGCCAACCCCCAGCTCACTACAACCCCCCTTCAGGAAGTTAAAGAGAGCAATAAGGTCTCCCCTGAGCCTCCTCTTCTCCAGGCTGAACATGCAAAAGTTGCAGTGTTACAATTCTTGAGCTTTAGGAGCATAGATTTGCAACCTCAGTAAATTCCTGTCAGTACTTTCAGATTAAATTATAGCACTGGCCAGCTAATCTTGAAGCTGAATTATATAAAGATGATTTAAATTGACAGTGGTATGTAGAGCACAGCACTTCTGTTAATCTTTTATTAACAGTGTTACAATGCATTTTCTTTCTTCTGGATGATAACAGAAGCAAGTGCAAACTGAGCTACCTTCTATGTTGTCACCAGAGCACCTAGCATCATGATTCTTTATTGCCTGAGCCACTACACCAGATGTCCTGCTGGGATGTAAGAGCCCCAGGTCCTTTAACAAAGCCTGGGTTTGCAGAACAGAACATAGACATCAGTTTTCTGGGTAAATGGCACTCGGCAGAGGATAAAATATTTTAAAATGGATTTAAAGAATAAATCTAAACCTGCAAACAAGTTATAGAGGTAAGAAAATAGGCTATTTAGAACAAATAATATGACAAACCTTAAGAAGGCAAATGTTAAAGGGGAAACGATGTAACAAGAATAAAGGGTTGAAAGACAGCATTCACCTTACAGAGTAATTTGAGGCAGTAGCGTGGTAAGCAAAGGGACAGTGGAGAAACTATGAAGGGCAAGAAACAAAGAGTGCTCATTTTTTGTGCTAAAGTGGCTACACACAGGATTTTGAAGAGAGTACAGACTATAGATAACACAGAAATACTGGTATGCCATAAATCAAGATGGAGAAATCAGAGGTAAATGAGAACAAGGGTTTTACCAAGCCAGTTAAGAAGTAGTTGGATGCAAAAGCTTGCATATGAACATGCCAGAATCTGATCACACTGGCACAGCTGTTCAAGCTTGGCATACATTCAAAAAGGAGCAGATAGCAGCAGAACCTGCCTGCTGCCCCACCTGCCCTTCTCCTCCTATGATCTCCATTGGCACAGGGAATGCCCACCTACACAGCACTCAGTCAGGCTGTGCCTGCTTCTGATGTGAGTTATGCCAGCTCCCAGGAGCTCTGAGCCTTGCCAGCAGCAGTGGGAGCTGAACAGGATACTGCTGCCAACCAACAAGTACTTTGGGATTTATGTATTCCCCCATCATTATAAAAATAGAATAACGAGGTTGATAGCATGGAACAAATCATACAGTCATCGGTTAGGTTTGGAAAGGACTTTAGAGACCATCCATGGGCAGGGAGGCAGTGATGCTTCCCACTAGACCAGGCTGCCCAAAATGCCACCTGACCTGGCCTTGAACAGCTCCAGAGACTTGGAATCACAGAATGACATGTTCAGTTGGAAGGGACCTCAAAGATCACCCAGTTCCTACCTCCTGCCATGGGCTGCCTGCCCCCCAACAACTCAGGCTGCCCAGGGCCCATCCAACCTGACCCTGAGAACCTCCAGGGATGGGGCACCCACAGCTCTCTGGGCAGCCATGCCAGGGCCTCAGCACCCTGTGAGTAAAGAATTTATTCCTACCATTTAATCTCCTTTTTTAGTTTTAAGTGGTTCCCTTCTGTCCTACCAAACCATTATCTATTGTCCTATCAGTGCTGCTGGTGTGTTTTATATATGATGTGCTAGAGTTATCACATCCACAACAAGGGCTGAAAAACCAAATGATTATTCCTGACATACCTGGAAGGTTTCCATCAGTATCCACATCACCTATGCATGCTCCCCATCTAACAAGAAGCTGCAAACAGCCCAAGCGACCATGAAAAGCAGCATAATGAACAGGCTTCCAGTCATTCCTGTCTGCTGCGTTTACATTCTAAAACAAAAGCTGCAGGTTAGTTTATGAAGCTTAGACATGAGACATTCTATAAATAAGTATCAACAGTTCATTGTGCTACTTTATTTAAACAAAATCAAATATTTCTCCAAATTCAAGCCACGAAAGCGGCATAAGACGTATTTCTCACAGGTTCGTGGCTTCATTGAAATAAAACACACATAAAAGTTGTGTTTTCAGACATCTACCACCGTGTTAGTCGTTATATAATACACAACTGGATTTTTTTAACATCTTACGATTAAAAAAATGCAAATTTACACTACAAATAAATTCACAGCGTCACCAATGAGAATGTACCAACAGAGGTTAATCTATAGTCCCAAACCTCAGTTAGTGAGGGGTTTGGTATGGAAAAGGATACCAGACTCTGGCTCTGCATTAGGGAATTGCAGGTAGAAGGCTCTCACCGCTCCACTTCGCAGTATGGTTTGCAATGTGTACGACTGCCCATGGGCTGCACCCGCGGTCATCTCGAGCTTCTAGGTTTGCTCCATTTATTAACAAAGCCTACAAGAAATGCAAAGCTCACAGGCTGAAAGAGCAAACACTGTCTCACAGGGTGACTTGAGATGGTCAGCTGGGTTCCTCTGATAAATCTGATAGCACAGAGGGAACAAACGAGTGCAGTCATTTTACCAGTGACTTGGTTTCAGCTGTAAAGACACAGAGCCAGCTCCAGTAGGAACACTTTCAGCTGATCTTCATGAGGAAGTGTCCAAACCAAAGGCCTGCCTTCCTTTTGCTGGAGAGTGAATATCTCTACATACCTGCATGCAAGCATCCTGCCCACAGATTGCCGCAAGGTGAGCTGCTGTCCAGCCTCTGACTGTCACACGTGTCACATCAGCTCCATGCCAGAGCAACCAGTGAAGGCACTGCGCAACCAAAAACAAGCTCTTATTCATTTAATAAACTCTTATTCCATAACAATTCTTATAACTCATCTGAGGCAAATGCTAACTATAAATCAACAGTAGATGTTACATTTCAAACAGTGTTAGGAAATGACATGGTCTCAAGGCTTCATCCAAGGGCACAAAAAGCACAACCAACCTACTAATTGCAATGACTTGCAGTGTGCCTTCTTTATCTTACAATTCCATACTTAAAATGCAGACTGTGAGAGCGTTCATGTGGCATGAGGTAAAAACAGTGGGGAAAAATGGTGCAAAGATGCTCATTTGAAGTCCAGCTAAAATGAACAGCAGGAAAGATGCCATGAATCAAATGTAAAGCCTCAGTTCATTTATTAGGCTTTCTTGAGTATATGTAATCCCATCTCTCCTCTCACCCATCACAGATTATTTTAACTTTATTCACCTTTTTTTCAGCAGGTGTTATTGCTTTCCATGGAAAGCTTAAAGAACAATTAAGAAAATAATAAACTACAAAACTAGTTAAAGCTTTTTGTTACACATCATTACTATTTACTGTCTTCTTTTAGGCTAGTCTCCAGCTCTCTTTCCTTTGGGACTTCATTTTTTATATGGTTATTTACAGCCTTGCTGTTTCAAAGTAAGATCGCTATAAACATTGCACAAGGAGGCTGTAACAGGAAGGTGAATGTGCTGAATGCAGCAGCTCAGTCCTTCTGGAAATCAAATCATTTCTGCATCAACAGTCAGTGTTCTTGCTTATGAAAATGAACTGTATTTGAACTGTTTCTGTAGAGAATGAGGCATGGGACAGAACACTGGGAAATGAACAAACATTTTTGTGTCACTTCTCGCTTGGCTCAGTCACTTTCAGAATATTAAACATATCCTTATGGATTTTCCAAGTGTTCTGAGTGAAGGGGAAAACACAAGGACAAAAGAAGGTAATGAGGCTAGAAGGGGAGACCAGAAGGCACACCTTGTTTGGTGTTAGAAAAGCTCTGATTTTGTAAAATCTGAGGACACTGATTACATAAACTGCCTGGGGCTTCAGAAAGGTAAAATGTAGTCCTAACAAACTGCACATCTTTCCTTAGTGAATACCTTAAATCAGAAAAAAAGAGCAGGCAGAGATTATAGATCTAGCTTGATCAAAGCTAGCAATGTTGTGTTCAGCCTCTCCCCAGAGGAAAACGTTAACCCATAAAACCTTGCTGTGTCCAAACACTAACATAAACAGGGGAGGCATGGCTGTTTTCAAGGGTAGATATTTTTAGGACAAGGGGGGATGAATTTAAACTGAGACAGGGGAGGTTTAGGTTAGAGATTAGAGGGAAGTTTTTCACACAGAGGGTGGTGACAGGTTGCCCAAGGAGGCTGTGGATGCCCCATCCCTGCAGGCATTCAAGGCCAGGCTGGATGTGACTCTGGGCAGCCTGGTCTGGTTGTTGCCAACCCTGCAGGTGGTTGAAACTGGATGATCATTGTGGTCCTTTTCAACCCAGGTTATTCTATGATTTTATGATTTTACCTCCAGGCTTCCAGAGTGTGCAGCACAGTGCAATGGTGTGAACTTGTGGACTAAATCCACCTCGTCGATAGAGGCTCCACGTTTTATCATTAATGCAAGCTGTTCTACATCACCAGCTTTCACTGCCTCATGTACACTGGTGTAAGTTTGCTTCTTCCTGACATCTAGTGAGGGATAATAAAAGCATTAGCCAGCTCAGTCACATTTCAGAGAGATGAAAGAAGTGATGAATCAAATAAGCATCAGGGTGACAGTTTATAAGAACCAGACAATAGTGTAACCTATGAGAGGGTAACTTGTATCAGCACAAGTCTTTAGCCCTTTGTGTTTCCCAGAAGCAAACCAATATTCAAGAACCTGAAAGAGCCACGTCCCCTGCAGCCACAGATAAAGAACAGGACAGCAGAGAAACTCCATCTATGTATACAGATGCTGGATCAAGTCCAACCCAATGCTGGCTCTCTTCCTAAACTGTTTCATCAATCACGCCTTCAGGTGTTCAGCCATTGCTCCTCAGGGGCTCTGCATGGCCACACTCCTTACTGCCACCCAAGGACACGGCACACCAAGGGCCCTTCGCTAAGTAGGCAAACCTTGCTAATAGGACATAAGGTCATGCAGATGCTCTTGACTGAGCTGAACCTATCAGTTAAAGCTGCTACATAAAAGCAATGCTTTATACAATGTGTTAGTCATCCTGCTCTGTTCTGCTGCTATACCCATAGCACTGCTCTGGCACAGGTTACTTTGTTAGAAACCTAGTATTTTTCTCCCACCAAAGTCAATAGTGTTTTCGTGGACTTCAGTGGCTCAGAATCAAACTCTGAATGTAGACACAGCGTGGTCCAAAAAAAAAAACAAAACCATCACCAGGCCATGGGATCAAATAGTCTGTATTTTCCTTCAGGCCTAGTTACTGTTTGACACTGTAACTGTAAACAATGGGAGCTGGATATCTAAATCCTCTTGCAACATTTTGGCATTTTGCCTATATTTGCCAATAAAAATAAGTGATGTAAGTAGTTTTAATGGCTGGGATGGCTAACTTGAGATAGCTAAGCATATGAGTAAGCCAAAACAATTGATAATCACCTTCTGGAGTAGTCATCATTCTGGAACCAAAACGCACCAACACTCTTTGATTAAATTTCAGGCTCTAAGAAGTCTTGAAGAGGCAGGTTGTTGTTCTGCAAGTCAAGCATACACAGAAATATTGGTCTTAAGTTATTAGAGCCTCAGTTTTCCTGCCCGTGGAGAAGAAATTGAGGCAACAGTTCAAATAGTTATAAATGTGAGATAAAAAATGTTAAAGCATATCAATGAGTTGCTGCTCAAAGGTGCCTGGCGTACATAAAAGCAGAAATTATGATGAAAACAGCTGACGTTGTTTACCAGTACTTATACCTGTTCCCATGTAGTCTGTAGCATGAAAGTAATGCTTGGCCAGATTCAGCACTGCCACAGAGAGGAAAAGAGGGGGTTAAACTGTTTCATTAAGCAAAGCTGAGTGTTGTATCACACCCTGGTGTACCATCACTTCACTCCCACTCCCCCCAGCGCCAGGCTGTACCACTGCCCTGCACAGAGGCAGCAGAACAGTGCATGAACCAACACCAGCTGCAACTCAGAACAGCTCATGTTGGAAGGGACCTCCTGGGGTCCATGTTTTTAAATAGAACTTAAGTACATGCAGCATTCTCGTGTTGTGTTTTCTAAACAAAGCATCACTAGGACCTGATTTTCCCCCAAGGGAGAGACTTCTCACGATGCCAGGTGAGGGTTACAGACTTCAGCACGGTGATGCAGGCTGACATCAGAAGCATATCTAGCCAACCAGACTGCTTGCCAGAGCACAAATGTGCTTAACACCACGTACCAGTGCAATGGGTTCAAGGTAATATTTACTGTTTTTTAATCCAGAACAATTTTGCCCTCTTTTTTCTTCCAGAAGGGGCAATGAACTACAGCTGTGTGCAGGTGGGTGCCAAGCTGCAGCCCCATGGCTCAGGCACCACGAGCACAGCTGGGACTGGAGTTTAATGAACAGCTGTTAACACAAACTCCCTACAAAACACAACCAGTTTTGAGAGCAAGTGATATTTTCCATAACTTCAGTGCACTTTGTTATCAAATGCTTGTTCCCTAGTTGCCCTGTAGAAAGAAGTAGATAAGAGAGTAAGTGTTACAACGGTACTTAGCCAGAATTCACCCAAGAAATTACTCAGCCTGAGGGAAGGAGACAGTGTTAGGTTTTCCCTACATCTCCATAACACACAAAAATAAGCCATTGTGGTGCTTTTTGGCAGCAGTTGAAGGGGATGAGGCACAAAACCACACAGTGGGCAAAGACCGAGGTCCTGAGCCCTGTGTGGGGTTATAACCCCATCCCGGCAGTGCCCGTGGGGGTTATGCCACCTTTCTCCACGTGTTTGGCAAATATCGATTAGTCTGGGGTATTTTAGGTGGGCCCAATACGAAATATGAAGTTAACTAACGGGCAAAACAACTGAGGAGAGCCGGAAAGCGCGGGCACAGCCGCCCCGCGGGCGTCCCCCTCACGGCCGATGGGGGGAAGCGGGACAAGGAGCAGCACAGCCCGGCCCGGCCGTCAGGGGAGGACGCGGGGATAAGGCTGCGGGCGGAGCGGTCTCACCGGCCGGAATAGGGCTGGAGCCGCGTTCTCCTCTTCTTCCAGTCCTTCCCCCACACTGCAGCAGGGTTGCTATGGGCGCAGTCCTCGCGGGAGGAAAATGGCGGGCGGCCATGGCGGCTCAGGGGGACGGGCCCTGCCCCACAGTGATGCGGGAGGTTGCTGTGGCTCCTCTCAGAATCATGAAGGCCATGTCCCTCAGTGCCACAGCACTTCCCCAGCAGCCTGTGCCAATGCATCACTGCTTTTAGACCAGATTTTCCCTATATCAAACCTCTCACTGCAGCCTTACATAAAGGTGTGGGTTATTGCTTGAGGTCTGGTTGTCAAAGTTCACAGCTGATACTTACAACATGCACTGGGATGAATTTGGATTTTCTGAGTACCCGACCTTGCAAGAGCCATCTATCCTAAGACAGTGACATTTCCTCTGACTTTTAGATGAAATCCACCCCTGCCCCTGAAATCCACACCTGGCAAAATGCATTTTTATCCCAAGACAAACACCCTATGACTTATGCACACTTACACTTCCATGCATACATACCTATGCAGCTTACTGCCCATCCCACAAACACACCCAACCACACAAACCCACTACAGAAAGGAAAGAGACTGACACAAACATATGCTTCAATTTTATTTATTACATTTAAGAAGTATTAACATCTCAGGATATCTGGTTTATCACCTAAATTCAGTCATAAGCAACGAAAAAATTAAAAAAAAAAAAATTTTAAAAAAACTTCAAATGAGCATTCTTAGATTCATACCTCCCCTGTAAAGAAAAGTTTGTCCAGCTGTATTAAACTCTTATGTGTGACTAATGGGAAAATATATCATTGAAGATGTCTCAGCTACCAGGCATCCTGGTTTGTTAATGGTCTGTTGGCACTTGTGTTCACAACTGAGCAACTCTGGTTGCTTTGTTAAATTCTGGCATTTCTACCCAAAACGGTCTTATGGTTACTTGTTTTAACATCTGGATATGTAAAAGATTGTTCAAGTTAAGGTTAAGAAGAAATCTAGGATTTTATCTTGAGAAGTCCCAGCATTGCTTCCCTTGATCACCCGCTTATGAAATAACTGAAGGAAGTTGCTTGCTTTTACTTTTCTGAATCTGATTCAGCAACAGGTTTAAAACTGAGGTCTTTTTATTTCCATTTAAACTGAAAAAAGTACAGAAACGCTGTCTTTGTTTGATGGTGTGCATAAACATTACACTCCCCGTATATAGCAAAAATAGGTTTTATTTATAATTTACATTTCCACAAGTGAAAATTGTACATTTTTTACATATACAATTTCATTCCATTAAATTTTCACGCATCTACAGAATTTTCACACAATGACACCTGAAACAGTGCAGGCAATAAGAAATTTAAATACAAAAATGTATTTATTAACCAAACAGTCGCTGAGGCCCTGCCTCAATTTGAGTGCTTTTATTTCCTATAAAAAGTATCTGCTTTCCAGAATTAACACAGGAGCTCTTCTGTAAAAAAAAAAAATCAAACCTCATTCTAAACAGACTCATCTGGTTCTGTTTTAACATCTATAGAGGCAGGTGTGCTCTCTTCTGCACAGGCAGCAGGGGTGCCATCAGGTTCTTCTTTCACTTGAGGTGAGTCACAGGACTCATCCGTTTCCTGTTTAACAATGTTCAACATAATATGTAGGGGATTTTCTACAGGGGTCTTGCTGGGAGAGGGTGTGCAATCAGATGATGATGTCTATAAAACAAACATTCACACAGCATTAACACATTGTTCAAACAACCATTTTTTTTTACCTTCTTTTCCTTTCTGTCTCTTTCAAAGCGCAAACATGTGGGCAAGCAGAGCACTCAAAATCCAAACTTCCACTTATTACTTTCTACTTTATCTAATAATACAAAGTTACTATATCATAGCATTACTTTTCCATAATTACTATCAAACGGTATTATCCTCACAGTGATGAAATGCTTAATATGTTACTGTAAAATATTCCCAACTATTCCCCCCACTGTTAGCTCCCAAGTCATAACAAATTTAACATATACTAACACTCATTTTTTCCGTTTCTTAAAATTCTTAAGATTACACATGTTAACAATAAAATCATAATGGCTTCACTTTAGTCTCACCTATATAACACGAAAGCTGTCATGGATACATCATAGCTAACTCTAACTATACATTACAAACTTGCCATTCCCAAGGCATTCCCTCTGATTCTTTGCCTAGGCACATGCAAGAGGAACTGATTCTGCAGACCTGCTCTATATAAAGACAGTGATCAAGCAAACAAACTGAAAGCAAAATAGTTTAAAAAAATATATATATGAAAGTAAAGGTTTTCTTACGTTTTGGTAATCTTCATAGCAGGATGGATGGTAAATCTGCAAAATAATTGTTAACCATTTAAATACATTAGGGATACAGTAAAAGCACCAGTCATAAACAGAACAAATCCAAATCACACTATTCCTCCAGGACAACAATGTGTAGAACAAGTATGGTGTCAAATGTGACTGGGAAGATATCTGGTGTATGCTTAGTTAGGAAAAGCCATCATATAAAAACCTTGTTTAGCACAGGGAAATAACTGGACCAAAACCAACACCTACACTCACAGAACATTCACAGAACAGAATGGGTGGAAGGGACATCTGGAGCCAAGCTGCCCAGCACTACATCCTTTGGCTTTTGAAGGCCTCCAAAGAGAAACAGGCTCCACCACTGGGCTCTTTCCAGCACGGTCTCTCTTGTAATGAGGGGCCCAGAAGTGGACCCAGTAATCCAGGCAGACTCAACAATGCTAAGTAGAGAAGATCACCTTCATTTATCTTTTAGCAACATATTACGATGGAAGCCTATTGAGCCTGTACTAATGATCCCAGGACTTCAAGCATGTCCAAAGGTTGAGATATTTATACAACTAGAAGCAGGAAAACTAACAGGGGAGTCCTTCAGAAAAGATGGGTCACTGTGATCTATTTCTGTAATTCTTCTCTTACGCTTTTGTTTTGCTTTTTAATATAAATGAGTGCCACGTAACAAGATTGGATTACCTTCTCATGCATTCTGATAGCATTCTTTAGATGCCACTCTTCCTCTTCCTCATCCCAGTACTGCTCAAACTGCTCCCGGCAGATTTCACACCTCTGAAAGTTATTGAAGTAACATGATAGATACATGGTGTTATTAAAGCCATTACTGAACACCAACATCAAGAACTTGGCTAGTAACAGTCACAAATATATATACATTAAGATAACACGAAAACTACATTTTACCTCCACGCTTCCAAAATATCTTTAAGAAAATGTTAATAGAAATTATTTGAGTACAGTTGGTAGAATGAGCAACAACATTTGTCAATTGAAAAAGTTAAGTCTTTTCCCTTTAACAAGGAAGTCTCAGCAAGACACTCTGTAACAATCTAATGCTGTTTTACTGTCAATTAAGACAATCTGGTGCAGGGATTTAGTTTATTTCATGGCATCTTCCAAAACTCAACTCTGAGTTAGAGTGAGAACTGCACAAAGCATTAACACCCTTCACACTCCTCTGCAAAATAAACAGCGACCTCTGAGAACAAGGCACAAGACTTGAATCTACTTACAGACCATATGGGTTACAGCAGGAAAACTGGAACTCACCTCAACTGCTCCAGCTGGTCCAGCAGGCACACTCTGAAACTGCTTTTCTTTTGCAGCTTTTTCAAAGAACTGGCTTTTTGCACGCTCCTCTAGGTCAGCTATTTCTTCAAACTCAATCCAATCCTAAGGACAATAATTCAATCACAATCACAAACAGCCAGAAATCATTAAAAAATACGTTTGAAAAAAAAAAAAAAAGAAAAGAAAAATGGAATCCCTGAAGTAACAGATATAATCAGCCTTAGTTTGTTAAACTGAAACAGTCTGCGAAAGGCCATTATACTTCAACTTCCATTTCATTCTTAGTCCAACCAAAGCAGTACGGATAACTCCAAGCTGCTTATTGTTCACCACATAACAGCCTTTTCTTTTGGCAAGTATTTCTGATATATCAAGTAGTTTTCATGCATCACTGATCACCAAACTCCAATGGTAATACAACTTCAATCTCAATCCCACTCCATGTATGTGAAACACCAAACCCAGCCCTAATTAACAAGGCCCAGGTCCTGCATTGCTCACCGTTACGCTGTAGTACCACCTTCTGTGTGTAATTTTTCGGCGAACGTCTTTTTTTGAACGGTTCTGGCGATAGTGCCAATCTAAATGGTCTGCATAAACGTCTGTCTTTGAAGTAGTAAATCTCATTCCACACGAGCAGCACTGAATTCCAGTGTATAGTTGATTTATAACACTATCATAACGCCTAGAAAAACAAAAAGAAGTTAACATTTCTTTGGAAAGAAATTGGAAGTTTCTCAGTAAGTTGTTTCAAGTGACCTCAGGAGTAGAAGAAAAGCATGATTGTCCTATAAGGTTAAAGCATTTGACAGTCAAAGCATTCATGTAAGTACATTAAAAAGCATTCAAATAAGCATGAACTACTCACAGTGAACACACTAGCATTGTTATATCACACCTACTCAATCGCCTTGGATTAACCGCCTAGATACCACCATGCCATTATTCCTAGTGCAGAGTAAGCTCATGCTGCAATACGCACTGACTGAGTTCTTCAACTTTAAAGTTCGTGAGGTCTGGGACATCGTGATCACCCTGGTCATCATCCTCCTCTTCAGCTGCTGGCTGTGCCGATGTTTCATTCGCTTCTTTAAAAGAAAGAATTTCATCAAAATTTCAGCTCATTTTCAGAACAAAATAAGGTGCACCTGGATATTATTTTTATTCAAATACTAATAAATATAACCTGACTACGTTAACCTGAATGTGTATAAGAGCTGAGTCAGTCTCATAGCTTTAAAAAGCGTACAAAAGACAGTATGCAACTCCAAATGGCAATTTAACATGACTCTACTTCATCTAAGCTTCTGGCACTAAAATTCAGTATTTAGAGAGAGACAAATATTTCAGAGACTGACAGGAATCTGATTAGAATCACTGACAAGTTATTGAGGTGGGGCACCAAAAAAAAAAAAAAAAAGAAATGGAGGCTCTAAATAGCTTAAAAGATACATTTAGAAAGTTAATAATTCACTTTATCACACGCACCAAATGGTTTCCCACAAAGATCCATTTAAGAAAAAAGAATGCAATAGTTCACATAGTTCTTACATTTCACTTTACACTTTAGCTACGCGTAAACTGGAGAGTCAGAATGTAATGAAAGCTACATACGTGCTGAAGTGGAATCCGTTTTTGACAGTTTGAGGATTCCTGTCGACAACAGTTTAGCAAACAATTCGTTGACATCGAGCTGACCAACGTGGTTATCAGGATATGAATGTGGAACTGCTCCTCCTAGGAGAGGGGAAATAAGGTCACAACACTCAAGGAAACCAAAGGTTAGCATAAAAAAAAATAATCACCTCCATCAGCATTTCACAACACTCTTTTCCTTCTACCCCTTTTTACTTCCATTTTTTAACTTCAATCTACTCATCCACTTCAGTTTGCCTCATACGCAGCCTTTGCCTCATTTCTGCCCCTACAACTTCCTTCCTAATGTGTTTTGAAATGCCATCTACCTGTTTTCTACTGAAATTCCCATGGAAAACGTAGTATTTTCTTGTTCTGTGCTTAAAGATCTCATGAGAATCCATCTACTTGTATCATTTACAACTTGATACAAGACTTTTATTACTAACAATTAATATAGTGGGAATGTGTATTCAGCCTGGCCAATTGAGGTGCCCTTCTGCTATGTGAAAAGCAATCCAAAAATTGGTTTCAGTGGTTTTGTTTTGTTTTAAAGTGTAACTACATACCAAAACCACGCAGTTAAAGCACTCACTGCTTGAGAGAAACCCCTGGAGAGATGACAGTACTCCTGAAACCCCACCTACTGCCATCTCACAGAGAAGGATGCCCTTTAGTGTACAAGGACCCACGGCACCATCACCGTACAGCACTAATTTTTGTTGTCATGAACAGAGAACAGTCCAAAGGACACAGAAGGAAGTTAACTATTACAGTACCTGCAGGGTTCTGAACAAAGCTTCCAGGATTTGGTAGATACTGTTGACCTTGGCCATAAGGTCCTGTCTGAGCAGACATGTGCGAAACCTGTAAAATTAAGCATTTATGCAATCTTGGCAAGGCAATTTGTTTTTAATTATTCCATCATTAACCTCTACACACTTCTCAGTACAAACTTTTCTTCTACTTGCGCATCCTTCAAGCACATTTTCCACTTAAAGTATTTCAAAGCAATCCTTTTCACCAAAAAAAAAGGGCTAATAACAAAAGAAACTGTTAAACGTTCACCAAGATCACAATGAGGTTTTATCTAATAACTGAGATAGTACCCATGACATGAAATGCATCCTGAAAGATGGATTTTCAGCAAGCCAGCTGCAAGAAACTTCAGAAAGAAAATAAATTTTTACAGCACGCTTGTAGTATGTCCCCTACAACCTCCAATCTACTGGGAGAACAGACATTGTTTTCACTGATTTACAATTACTTTCTCCTTTAGAAGAGAGCGCTTCCAAGAAGCAACAGCAAGGACAACTGACACCATAAAGCCTGCCAGTGCCATGATCATTCTTCAGAAGCTATAGCTTAAAAGTCTGCATCTTTCTCAGCTGCTCCCAAGTTATGGTTGTCTCCAAAAAGACTGCAATTATTTTGGTTCTTTTTAATTCTAAACCTCTCAGAAAAAGTAATTACATATATTCGCTTCAATAATCTGTCATGATTTGTAGGTAACATGCTTTGTGTAAGAGAAAACATCGCATTCTTCCTATTACTTAATTCATTTTCAAATAAAAGATACTGATGTCAGTGCAATATCCTCAGCTATAAAATGGTTGCAAAGAACTGGCTTTTAATTTCTAAAAACAAAGACTTAACAAATAGCAATGCCTGCCCCTTTTTCCTTGAATCATCCAGATACTACTTAAGGGTATTTTTAGTCTGCAAAAAAAATGCTTTTAGAGGAAAAACTGCTAATTTTCTACACAAGAATACTCCTCAAAGTAAATTATTTACTAGAATCAGTTATTACCTGATGACCTCCCATTGACATGATATTGAAGTTTCCGTATTGTGAACCTTGAAGTTTGTCGTCAAAGTAATGTCCGGATGCTCTCAATGCAAAATTCTGTGCTCCTGGGCCAGCTGGCCCACTGAAATTTGGTCCTAGTGAACTGTCAAACATTTCAGGCCTTTGGAACTGCATTCCATGAGCTGGTCCGCTGTAGCCCTGTCCGGGATGGTCAACAAACGGACCACTTTGTCCATATGGTGACATCTCTAATCGTGAGGCAGGATGGCTAGCTATATTTTCAAAACGTGAACCATGAAGGCCAAGGGGCAGGTCAAATCTTGAGGCAGGCTGGTGAGGGCCATCAAATCTTTGAGGTATGGCTGCATCAAATCGTGGCTGTGCGGGCTGGCCAGGAGCCCTTTCAAATCTTGGGCCGGGCTGTCCATGAATTCCATAAAATCTTTGCAAAAGAGACAGTTGTCCAGGTTGACCATCAAAGCCAGCATGACAGCCATCAAATCTCGGACCGGTCCGTCCCATAGGACCATCAAATCTAAGTCCACCAACGCCCTGGTGCACTGGTCCATCAATCAACCTGGGCCCTACACCTGGCTGCCCATGTGGCCCCTCAAATCTGAGGCCGCTTCCAGGTTGACCATGGGGCCCCAATGGCTGTAAATGCGGACCCTCAAACCTGAGACCACCTTGACCATGAGGCCCCAAGGGATGACCATGTGGTCCTCCCTCAAACCTGAGACCACCTCCTGGCTGACCTCGAGGCCCCAGAGGTTGACCATGAGGTCCCTCAAACCTGAGACCACCTGAAGGCTGACCACGGGGTCCCTCAAACCTGAGACCAACTCCAGGTCTTTTGAATCTAGGACCACCAACAGGCTGGCCTGCAGGCCCCTCAAACCGCAATGGTCCAAGAGGTCCCTCAAGCCTCAAAGGACCTCCCCCACCAACCTGTCCGTGAGGTCCTTCAAACCTGAGAGCCCCTGCCAGCTGCCCTGGTGGCCCATCAAATCTTAGGGATCCAGCTCCCCCTGCTCCTGCCAGGGGCCCATCAAACTGAGAAGCACCTGCCCCCACCAAAGGGCCCTCAAATCTCAGAGCAGCTTGTCCAGTCGGTCCATCAATTCTAGAACTTGAACCAGCAGTAGGGCTATCGATAAAAGGACTTCCTTGTCCATCTGCCCCAACTCTTGCAGCAGATGGTCTAGATGAGCCATCAAATAAAGGTCTGTCTTCCATTAGTGCACTTATTCTCGGCTTTGCTTCTATGCCTCCAAATCTTGACCCTGGACTGTCAGGAAATGGTTCTTTATCTGGATCTTCGTATCTAGCTCTTTTGAAACGTTCATTGAATGGTGATCTTGGTTCATCTCGAACACCTGAAAGAGGAGAAAATAAAAGATAAGGCACTGTACAGAGAAGGACCTAGGTGTCCTGGTGGACAAAAGGTTGACCATGTATCAACAGTAGGCCCTTGTGTCCAACGAGACCAATGATAAACCTAGAGTGCGTTAAAAAGAGCACGGCCAGCAGGTCAAAGGAATAATAGATGAGGTCAGGCTCTTTTCAGCAGTGCTCAGCGACAAGATAAGGTGCAATGGGAACCAAACTGTAACATAGAAAGTTCCATAAAAACATAAATAAAAAAGACAAAACACTTTACTCTGAGGGTTAAAGAGCACTGGAACGAACTGCCCAGAAAGGTTTTCCTTCTCCAGAGATAATCATAATCTGCCCAGACACTTTCCTACTCTAAGGTACTTGCTTTAGCACTGGGGCGTTGGACTATGTATCTCCTACAACTCAACAATAACTACTTGCAAAAAGATTGCAAATTATTTGACATCTGTAAAATAAGGCAAAAATGCATACCAGATTTCCCAAGCAGCTGTCTTTCTTCACGGTTATCAAACCTACAGACTGCATCACCATCGATCTTCTGGAACTCTGTTGTACCTTTTCCCTGCTGTCTGAGAGCATCTCTGAATTCATCTGATTCTCCCCAGTTGTCGTAAGGGTCGAAGTTTTTTGAACCTCTTCCTCCTTTAGTAGCATTTTGTTCCTCAAGCCTTTGTCGACCCTCCAGAGGTGAAAGGTTATCAGCAAAGGGTCTGCTGGTGCCACTTACAGGAGAGTGCCGTCTTGATCTTTCTCCAAAGGGTTCTTTTCTTTCAAACTGCACTCCACACTTTGCTTTCGCTTGCTCACAGTCCACAGAGAGCAATGCATCAGGTACATGATAATCCAAAATATCATCAGGATCCAAGAGATCAAGTCTTGACAATGAATGCTGAACTTGTGTCCTCTTCAGTTTAGTTTTATGCTCATAGTATGTTAACTCCGCATCCGACAGAAGAGGCTTCCTTTTCAAAGAGCCTTTTTCATCTGTAGGGCTATCCCACACATTACATCTGTGCTTTCCTTCCTGGTACTGGAACAGCTGTCGAATCTGATGAGCTACCACAAGGAACTCGTCTTGTGTTATTTCACCAGATGCTAAGCGGTCATTGGCCTGTAAAATAAAGTTTGGATTTCTAAGAAGAAAAGCAAAGCACAACTATATCCAAGACACCTCTACAAATCAATCAATCAGTATTACCTTTTTAAGTAATTCTCTCTTGCTTGCAGACGTCAGTTCTTTGGGAATTTGCAAATTGGCATCCACACTTAACCGGTGTTGCTGTTTCGGTGCTCGGGGTGACAGAATTCCTTTAGCAGCAGGCCAGTTTTCTCGGTGTTGTTGGTGAGGGGATTTACCAACTGCTTGGTGTTCTTCAGTCTGCTGAGAGCTGTGAATAGGAACACGTTTAAAACACAAGTTAGTTATTTATTCAGGATGTATTACATCTCTATCAGAACCGATCATGGTAAAACATCACTATCGATTTAGAAAGTATGCATAATTGCCATTTTTCACTACAAGCAAATTATGAATCTCAATCAAGAACTTCTGTCAGCATGGGCTGTCTGAATGTTTCCTCCCAAACCTAACTGTACTTCAGCCAAGAGCAGAATTTCCACTTACTTCAGAGAGAATTTGTTCGAAATATGGTAACTTACTTTTTATTTTCCTCCCAACCAGGTTTCCACCTCTTGCCTGCTTTGGATCCCTGCCAATTCTCTGCATTCTCCTTTGGATCAGGAGAACCTTTTGTAGAATGCTGGCTTGCTGTTTCTTGGGGCCTGTCTTCTTGGCTTTTTTTCACCCTCCTTGGATCTTGCACCTCTTGTTTAACATTTCGCTTATTAGAATTTCTTTCATCTCTTGCCCCTTGTGAGGCTTCTTCAGCATGAGACTGTTTAGCGCCAATCAGGCATATCTTTCCAATTTTAGGAGTTGAAGAAGTGGGAGATAAACTCCTGAGTCTTCTTTTGGGTGGTCTCCTCTCTCTTCGTTTTGGAGAATGTGTAGATGGTGACCGTGACTTAGGAGAACGGGATCGTGACCGTTTTCTATTACTGGATCTCCCTTGTTTTCCACCCTGTTTTTCTGATTCTTCTGTAGTCACGTCTTGTTTCTGGACAACACCATTAATTGTTTTATTCCTGCTGCCTACTGGTCTATGCTCAGATGTCTTATGCTCATCTTTTTCTTTTTTCTCTGTATTTCTCCTCTTTTCTTTCACCTCATCCCCTTTGCTCTCTGGCTTTTCTTGAAGATGTTTTTTCAGTCTTGGATCCCGTTTACTCATTTCAGATACTTTTGTGCTTTCAGATTCTTGGGTTTTAGTATCTTTAGTATTGGGAAGCTTGTTTTTCAAAGGAGATGGAGATTTAGACTTTGTTTCCAACTGATCAGGTTCTTTCTTTTGTGGTTTTTCACCTGCTTTCATTTTCTCTGGCTTTGTTGAGCTTTGTTTTTCAGACTGGGATGTTTTGCTCGCCTTGGTATCAGACTGACCAGATGCGCTTGGTGGAAATTCTTTCCTATGGGACTGATCTTTAGCATGAGAAGAATGTTGTGACATTCTATTAAGTCGAGGATCTCTATTTACTATTTTGACATCGTGAAGTGGAGGACTTGAGGATGGTTTGATCTTCTCAGACTGTAACGAAGCCTGAGTAGGCGTCTTAACGGCCACGTGAGGTGTCTGGGACACATGTGGCTTGGAAGGCGCTGGAACTGAAGGTATAGAAGATGATCCTTGCTGAACACTAAGAGAAACAGCCTGAAATAAGGTGACAAGAAAAAAAAAAACCTAGCATTAATCTGTGTGATACAACACCTGCACAGAGATGATCGTGTTCTGTTTTGAAAAGAAAGATGAAAATAGAAATGTTTTGAAGTAGTTATCAGACTAATCCATTTAACTGAAAATGACCCATTCATTCCTCATCGCAGCAATTAAAATAACATAGTACCAACACAAAAGGCGAAGATCAAGTACAAAGTCAATACTACAAGGTCAACGCAGCAAAAAAATCAACAAAAGCACACCTCAATACAGCTTTAGTTTTTCTATACATTCCTCATTTCCAAGACAACTAAACGGCCAAGCATGTTTATATATTTTCATTTCTACACTTCTACGATATTTCACTTTAGTATCATCAACTTTCAACACAAGATGACTTTCAATTATGAATGTAAAAACAAAACAGGTTTAACTGCCACCGCCTTCAGATTGTGACAGCCACCACCCTCAATGTCACCCTCAGATTGTGACATCAAACCAACCTGACGTAATGAAGACAGAAACTGCCTTGACATTTCCAACAATCAGGATTCCCCGTTCCTTATGGAAATACTCAATTTTCTAAGCGCAAATGTATTCAAAAAAAGCCTTGTTTATGGTGAGCCACAAAAAGAGGTGGAAGACACATCACAGGCAGACATAATTTTCAAGATGAGAACAAAAGACCACAAACCTTTTTTAACCTGTTCTGAATGTAATCCTTAAGATTTTTATGTAACAATTACTGGTCTAGAGGACCAGATCAACTTGCACTACTCTAGTCCTAAAACAGCTCCTCTTGTCTAAACTTAACTGCAGTTACCAGTATAGACGCTAAGGTACGACCAAACAAAGTGAGACCGAACTATGGACCATTCACCAACTATCCTACTCACCAACTGTGCTTTAGTCTGTTCCAACTCCAGCATTTTTTGCTGAAGTTCTAACAACTGTTTTTGCTTCGCAAGCAATTGCTGCCTTATCAGTTGCTCCTGTGTCAAATTCTTTTGTATTTCTGGAACAGCTGGAGGAGTAGAGGCACCAGAAGTGACAGCAGAGGTAGATGCAGTAGATTCCTCTGGCTAAAAATAGAACATAAGGTTACATTCAACATCTTAATGGATCCAGCTAACTCCATCTCTCTTAACTGCTAGTGTGATACAAAACTGGGACTTAGCTTGCACAAGTTAATGACTGCATTTTTTATGCAAAATACAAACAAAACAATTTCTGCTCCTCTAGGAATTGCCTACTGTCATAGGATTAACTGTGCCACCATGACAGAATATGGCATTTAACATAAATGTTTGGAAATCTAGAATTCAAGTTATAAATACTTTCAATAAGCCCCTTAAATACTGAGTCCATAAATTCCTCTTGCCTGTCTCCAGAGATCAGATGCTTTATTCTTATCACACTACGTTTGTCAAAAGCAGCATACAAACAACAAAAACAACACGTACTGCCATCTGTTCATACAGTAGGTATAGAGACTTACCGATTTATTTAAAAACTTAGGATTCACATGGATGCTAGAAGTATTCACATTTGGGGGCAGAGGTTTAATTGGCCAAGCAGGATCTAATGAGTTGACTCTGACGTCAAGTGCATACAGTTTCTTCAAAGGAAAAATATCGTCCCATGTGGAGCGTAATTTAAATAAACTTTTCCTAGTATTTGCATCCACCTAAAACAATAAAACAATTCTATGGCTTGTTAAGTTAATATAAAACAACCTATACTTTTCTGTAGAACTTAAGATCTCATATGCTTTATATTCTTACCAAAGTTATCATTTTAACACAACGAACTGGCTACAAAGAACTTGTAAGTGGTGTAGATTGATACATCTACACCAACAGAATCGGTAACAGAAGTTCAAATGCGGACATGTGAAGGTTTAATTGTGTATTACCGTTCTCTGAGAATTTTCTTTCAGCTTTTCCATTACCAAAATTCTCATTTTACTTGGCCAATTTCTGTCAAAAAAAATACAGCGACAAAAATATCCAAAGAAAATGCCTCTGAAACAATACAGTAACTCAAATGTTCGTGCTGAGCGGCACACAGCAACAACAACCAAATCAGAGAACAACAAACTTTCTGAACAGAGAAAGTGTTTTGTTGAGCTGTTTAATCACTGAAGGTTTTTTTCCCCCTAATAAATCCAACAAAAGGTGTATGAGTCAAAACGAACTCAAGTACATTTCCGTTCAACTGCAAAATCAGACCCATAAATCAAGCACTAATAGTGCTACAACCCATTTTCTCTTTGCAATCAGATGTAGCAATTAAGCTCAAAACTCACATTAAAGAAAAAATTCAATTAATCTCATAACTCAAGTAGTTAATTTAAACAAATGGAAAACATCTGCTGACAAAACACATGCTGCTGCTAGCTCAACCATTACACATTGACCCTTTTTTTTTGGCTTTTCAACCTTTTTCGGGCTACAGTTTTATTTTAGGTGTCACATTAAGACACGTTGTCCAGAAAGTTCAGAAGTTCTTTGAAAAAGAGGGCAGGAACCTCAATAAAAGTAACTCATACTTAGCTAATATGGGTGGGAGGTGCCTCTACACAACTTTCAGTGTGAGGGTATCAAGTTCACTGCTGCCATGACTGAGCCAGTTTCTGACATCGCTAAGTGTTTAAAGATACCTTCAGTGATCATTTACTGATAAAACAGAATCTCTAGCAATGTCAGGGTGAGAATTTCATCTTGCGATATCATGAGTTATCTAAAGTGACTGACACTTTACATATTTAATATCAATTTAATAGTTCTAGTTAGCTTATTGGACAGTTAACTACAAAACTCAGCAAATGAATTACCCAGAGCTTCAGCTGCAAGTTTAAATGCAACTATGTGAAAGAACACAAACCAATATTGGAAAAATAAGTAAATGCCTGCCTATCTACTCTATACAAAGGAGTTCAATATCTCTGAGCTCACTATTACAATCTACCCCTTATTTAGTCACTCATTGTACACCTGAAAAACAGATATAAAACATTCTGGGATCACAGATCCTCGCTGCTATGCAATAACAAATACACCAAAGCTCCACTTATCTCATTCAGATGCAGTGCCACTTTGTTATGTTAGGGCATACAGGAAACCACAGAAATTAACCATTAATTCAACTTAAACCCACTCAAGTCCAGTCTTTCAAAAGCCGGACTTGGATTTGCCATTCTCATTGAGGAATAAGCACAATTACTTCACTGGGTTTAAAGACTTAGGAAAAAAAAAAAAAAAGTGAATACATTTGGCAGCAATTTTCAACACTGAATGAAATTAAAATGGGTATCTTTAACGTAACAAAGCAATAATATACTCTCACAACCTCCCCCCCTCGCCCATCATGTTTTTTAATCACAGACCACTTGAAGAATATCAGCTGCTAGTGGTATTTGTTGCAATTTAAGCACCCATTTTTCACACCAAAAATTAAGTGAATCAGACAAATCTAACTCAGAGAGCTCAGAAAACCTCTAAGAAACTGATTTTCAATATATTCCTGACACAAAGACTAACTACTTCCTTAAAAAATAAATCAGCAATTCATAATTAACTGTTCTACTAACTTAACTTACAGGCTTGACAACAGCAGGAATGCCCTTCCACATTATAGATACAGTATTTGCCATTCATAAAAAGCAATTAGTTCTTCTGGTTCGGTACCCAAGAAAACCCAAAGCTGAGAGCATGTATTTATTTTACCAGGAACAACTTTGCTTAAATACAGAACTTTTCTGAAAGTGTATATATACCTTTTCAAATACACAAATAAATGTTGCAACTAGGTTTTTAGTAAATGCAGTAAGATACTCTCTTCCAACTTTCTTGACAATTGAATCCATAAGGTACATAACAGGAAGCTTCTCTGACGCAGGAGCCTGGAGTAATAAGAAGAAACTGAGAAGTTTAGTACAACAAAGACATACGTTAAACTATATATAAAGGGATTACCAATCCCAGAAATACAGACCTCTCTTTTGGGTTGCCACTATCCACACTAAGGGATTTGCTTGGGATTTTGGTTTTGGTTTATACAAAAACTTAAAAACTTAAATCTGGAAAATCAATACTCAGTTCAAAGTATAATGCGGTGGGTCTACCACAGAGAAAAGGAACAACTTGGGTTAATCCTGTTTGTCTCAAAGCTTTGGGGTGAAAAAAGGGGAAAAAAAAAAGAAAAAAGAAGCCCACAAGACAGTATTACTGCTAGTGTACTGAGTGCAGCCTTTCAAAACCCACTGGAGAAAGTAACTTGAAATGAGCAGGAAGCCATCGCTAGCACTTCAAGGAACTTCTAAAAAATATTTTATCACTTGGACCTCCCGAATGCTGCTTTTCTCCATCTCACGGAACACAAATCAGACTTCCTGCGAACAGCCCGAGTTAGAGAACTTCGGTAGTAGCAGATTATACGTTGAACATCACAGTCCTTTCACAAGCCACACGCAGAAAAGGTCACAACTGTATCACTGTAATCCAAGGGAACGGAGCAAGCAGTCCCAGTCTCTGTTGGCACTTCATGTGTTTGGGAGTAGTTAGAAGTAATCACACAGAAATTAAGGAAGCCTACTTCAAAATGTGACAGCATTAGTTTAGCAGTGCCCTCCTTCCAACATCAGCTACTCAGGTGGCACAGTCTAAGAACCGTGACTTCAAAAGAGTTGGGTTATTTAAGTCTTCATTTTTTGGTAATGTTTATTATGTTCTCTAGCCCACGTTCCAATAACCACACAAATGGAATCCCAGATTTGAACCTCTTGTTTTCAGGTGATCTAGACAGTACCCCCTAAGCAAAGAAAGAGACCCACACAGAGCTAAACCAACAGCAGGGAGGCTCCGCATACCACCAGAACACACAGAATGCTAACGCTGAGCTCATCACCACAGAATTCCCACTCTTCTTTCAAATAACGTATGAAAGCTATTGTTGGAAATGTGCGGCTTTGGTTTTTTTTTTATTAGTTTCCTAAAAAAAACTTAAAAAAAAAAAACAACTGAAAATCAAACCATAATCAAACCCCGAGTCACAAACTTGCAAAGAAAAAAAAGACTTTAAAAACCAACTTTGTACACAAAATGGGTCTCAGAAACAAACTCTGCACTATACAATGGTAAATAAAAAGACAAATACATATTTCACACTTTTTATTTACATATTTTTTTATCATAGCAGTCACGCATCTCAGAGCCATTAATTCAGTCGTAAAGCAGAGCACTCCAGTTTTACACTAAACAAAACTGCCTCCAGGCAACACTTTTTAAAAGTGGCTTACGCAAAGGAGAGCACTTTCCCCCAAAAAAAACAAGTAAGAAAACTTGCCTTGAATAAACCACAGTCACAAATAGTAACTAAGGCAAAACTAACCATTGATACAAGATTAAAGACAGCTTTCAAAAGAAGGAGGAAAAAAAAATTAAAAACACACTTCAGGGCAGGCTCTAAAACACCCAGAAATGAAGAAATTTGACAGCATTGATATTTATCACATGTTATATACATCCACCACT
Source organism: Coturnix japonica (assembly GCF_054131305.1). NCBI lineage: Eukaryota > Metazoa > Chordata > Aves > Galliformes > Phasianidae > Coturnix > Coturnix japonica. The sequence goes on along the minus strand of NW_028188948.1, from coordinate 2,571,133 downwards.
GCCCTTTAGGAGATATAATGGTGAGATCTATTCGATTATGACGTCACCTCCCCAAGGAATGGCAAAGCTTGGCCACTGGTAGCATTTAAAACTAGACTGGAAGAGGTCTGTGGAACGCTAAAGAGCCATCCTGCATTGGTAGAAAGACAGATTAAATAATGTAAGAGATCTTTCCCTCCCCAGCATTAAGACAATACAATTCTCACCATTATAAACAGTGATTTAAAGCCAAAGGGGGGAAAAAAAGGCCTATATTAGAGGGAGCCTGGTATTAGAGGGAGCAAGGGAGACAATGGGGAAGGGGTGACTGGCAAGAACACACAGTGGATTGAAGAAATAACCCTTTTCTTACAGAAAGCTGCAATAGAAAGGTACAGTAACCCCCCACCCCGCCCCCATCCGTGTTCTGAGGCTGACTGATGTCAGCAACTGCCTGGGTTGGGCTCAGAGGGAGCCTCCTCTTTCCCTTCCTTTTCTATCACGTTCCTTTCAGACGCCATGTTAGGATCCTACAGGCTTTTCTACACAGTCGGGGAGAATTTCTTCTTCCCATCCTCACCAAATCAAACTCGCTAACCAAGACACGTGAAGATAACACAGCACTTGCTTTACTTAGGGCAAACAGCCACCTGCAAGCCAAATGGGTTACCCCAAGCCCACATCGCTTTCTCTAAGCAGAAAACACAAGAATCACCCGACCAGCAACACACACACTTCCCTACTAAGAGCAGATGATCGCCTTTCACCTCAAAACTTCCCTGCAAGATCAGTCCCCCACCCTTACTCCTCCAGTTAATATCTCACTGGGAAAATAACCTTATCTTTCAAACTACAAACAATACTTTAAAATAAATCATTATAATTAGCCTTTCTAAAGCAGATGATTTCTGTGCTATAAACTCAACCTTATTTATATTCCTTCACGCTACCTGGATATAAATTGGGGGGGGGGAAACAACAAACCTGCACAAGGTCAGGCTCTCGCTAACGAGACTTATAAAATCGTTATCTACGTTAGAAATTGCTAAATTCAACGGTTTCGACACCAGTTTAAAGGGGAAAACTCAGTTCCAAGGGCGAGGCTCTGCCCAGTCACGGCCGGGCCGCCATGTTGCATCTGTTACCGAACCCAAGGGACCCCAACCCGTCCGGGTGCCCTCGGGTCCCCTGTTCCCTACGGGGTGTGGGAATAAGGGGCAGCCCTCAGCCTGGCCAGGAAGGGAGGGGTAAAAGGCCGCTTAGGGGAGGGCCATGCTCCCTGCCGAGCCACGCTGTCCTCCGCTTGCTCCCAACGACGACCCTCGGGCCTGCTGCCCCCACACCCCCTCCCTCAGCTCTCCCTGCTCCCCCCATTGCCATCTCTGACCCTGGGAGCACCTCACTCAAGGCCCCGAGCCCTGCTCCCCTTCCCTCCCCCTCCCAGCCTCGGCCCCGCTGCCTCCCTCTCTCGGGCCCTCCTTCTCTCCCTGCCTCCTCCGTCCCTCAGCCCTTTCTCCTGACACCGGCCAGTCCCCCCAGCAGTATAGGTAGGAGTAGTAGGCGGTTGAATATAAAACCTTGGCGATTTGCGCCTCGATCAGGGAGACGATGTCCTTGGCGAAGGGCACGTTCTCCTTGGCCAGGATGGTCAGCATGTTGATGTGAGGTTTGCTGTTGAACGTCAGGTCCTCCAACAATGACTGGTAATCGCGGCACGTGTCCTCCCGGGCCTCGCTGCTACCAGCGCTGCTCTCCGGGGCCGACATGTTCCTCCGACCGGGGCCCGCACCAGGACCCGACCCACCGACCGACGGCCCCCTCTCCGCGATTCCCCTGCCGCCTCCGCCGCCGAGCGACGCTTCCCCCCCTCCGCTGCTGCTGGGCTCCTCTACCGCATCCTCCGAGCTGCGGCTCCGCTGCTTAATGACGCTGCTAGTGCCGTCCAGATCGCCGATGCGCTTCCGACCACCGCCAGCTCAAGTCTCAACGCTCACAAAATGGCGGCGGCGGCTACGGCTCGTGAACCGCTTCCTCCAATCGTTGCGTCATGTGAAATTGGGCTGAGGGAAAAAAGGGGCCGGCAGCTTGGAATGCCCCTTTTGTTCGCTCAGCGCGTCCCCATTGGGTGACGCTCAACCGCTCCGCATGCGATTGGCTCGACCTGAAGAACGTGAATGTGATTCGCTGGACCATCTCAATCTACAGATGATTGGTTGCTATGGCCAAAAACCCGCCCTCACCTCTGCGTTCAGACTTACGATTGGTTGTTTTTCCCCACTCCCCTCCTCTAACTCCCCGGGCCAATCCCTCCCGCCTTCCCCTTCAGCCCTCAGTTCTGATTGGTGCTCCGCTGCGATCCCGCCTTTCCTCCTCACCCTCCACAGAGTCACACAGAATCAGTCACAGAATGACCCGGGTTGGAAGGGACCTCAAGGATCATGTAGTGCCAACCCCCTGCCTAGCAGGGCCACCAAACATAAACCTTTACTAGATCAAACATACACATTTACTAGATCAAACATAGATCTTTACTAGAACAGGTTCGCTATTGGCCAGCCGTTGTTGTGGTAACACGGCTTTCCGTAGTCGTAGTAACAAAGCCTGCTCATGATATTCTCCCAAAGATAATAATAAAGCTTGTGGAAATAAACTCAGTGGCGAAGTGTTTTCTCCACAGCCCTTCCAAAATGCTGCTCCTTTATGAGGAAACAAAACTGAACTTGATGCCTCTATGAGACAGGCAGGGCAGCCAGGCCTGATAGGTAGATAGAAATACTATCATAGAATCACCAAGGTTGGAAAAGACCTAAAGCATCATCCAGTCCATCCACCTACCACCAGTATTTGCCCACTAAACCGTGGTAAGAAGCCATTCAAGAATTAAGTACTTTCCCAAACATCTAAGGTTGCAGATACTACCAGAGTAAAACACCGTAGGTTTTCAAACATCAGTTTAATTACATGTAGATTACCTCACTGTACTGTAGGTTTTCGAACATCAGTTTAATTACATGTAGATCACCTCACTGTACATGAGCTCAAGTCCTTTGTTCTCCAGCCCAGATTCACTTAAGGAAGCAGACGGTGTTTCTCTGTGGTTCACAGAATCACAGAATTATCAAGGCTGGAAAAGACCTGGAAGATCATCCAGTCCAACCATCACCGATACTTCCTGGCTAAATCATATTCCTCAACACCACATCCAAGCGTTTCTTGAACACTCCCATGGTCGGTGACTCCACCACCTCCCTGGGCAGTGCATTCCAATGCCTGACTACCCTTTCCGAGTAGTAAAATTTCCTCCCAAAGGAGGAAATACTGTTTTCCCCAAAGGGGAAAAGGAGCCCTGCAAGGGGAAAAGGAGCCCTGCAAGGGGAAAAGAGCAAGGAAAAGCAGCCCTGAAAGAGAAAAGCATTACAGAATTGGAAAAGGAGCCCTGCAAGGGGAAAAGGAGCCCTGCAAGGGGAAAAGAGCAAGGAAAAGCAGCCCTGAAAGAGAAAAGCATTACAGAATTGGAAAAGGAGCCCTGTGTAGAGAGTGTTTTTTACAGCTAGCTGAGAAGTGTCGTAAACACAGTGCAGTTAATCAAGCAGCCATGCCACCTGCAAGGACAGTGAGATCAACAGGATGCCCTGGGATGGTGAGAAACTAACCATGGTTTTGTGAACTCGGCAAGGGAGTAACTTTCAGGATGATAACAACAAGCTGCAAAGATACTCGGGGATGGTATGTAATTGGGAACCAATGAAGAGCTCCACATTTGCAATATGTATGAGCTAATTATCCGTATTATAAAGGTACACGCAGCCAAGGAATAAACGAGAATAGCTGATCATATGTCAATGACAGGTGTGGTCGTCTGCTTTTCTCCCGCCTTATGTGGATCGTCATTTTGAGGCTTCCCCAGTGCTCAAGGAACAGCCTATGGTTAATGTTTGGAATATGGCCACAGGACTTTGGGACTGTTCCCTACCACTGACAACTTGGGGTTGTGAATATGCTCGTATTTCCACAGGGACTGGCCCTATGTGGGTTCCAGCATGATATCTTCGGTCTCATCTGAAGGCAGAAAATAGCATCCAGCCTTCATAGTAATTGTAATTGTGTGTTTCTTACTTAGTGATATTGCTTTGTAACTTGCTGTGTTATAGATAATATTAGTAATAGTTTGACATAGTGTGTGATTTTCTGTTTTACCAATGCAGTCTCAAGATTTAGAGTTTAAGGCATTAGCTAGGATGTTGTGTGCTTCTTCTATTTTAGTAATAGATCAGATGTATATTAAACAGGATTTGATCTAATCAATACTAGAATCTACAGGAATAGCTCTTTTAATGTTTTAGTACTGTTTGGTTATGATGTTATTAGCCTATTAGTTAGCTTTTCTTAATTTGCAAAGACAAAACCTGGAAAGGAATCCCAGACAAAGAGATGACCCTGTAACATAGAATAGATATCTCTCTTACATCCAACTAATTGGGATTTTTGAAATATAACCATGCATCGTTTTAGACAAAAGTGCATGCTAATAGAACTAAATTTGATAGTTTATTCTGTTTTCCAAGCAGGTGTTCCACTTGGGCTCTATATCACGCACTGGCCATGCAGATATGGTGTACAACTGGAAGAAATCCTTCAGACCCTGAATGCAGGAGAGAATCTGTGATGGGTGAGAGAGGAAATGTGCACCTTGAAGCAGGGGATGCCCTGCTGGCACTACCTGTCGCATCCACCACCAACATGGCTTGCTGTTTCTCAAGGGTCAATAAGTAATAATGCCCCTAGTGATACTCTAGTACGTTTGTCCTCTAAAATTGGTTCTATTTGACATGCTACTTCATAAAATTGCACGATCATTAATCAATTATTAGCCCGGATAACTCAGTCGGTAGAGCATGGTTATGAGCATCTTAAAAGCATTTATTGCACAAATTTTAGTGGTCATTAAAATCAATATATCAGAGTATATGAAAATTGAAGACTTTTCCTGATCAGTTACAGATTAACACAATGGGACCCTCATGGATTTATTTTCAGGTTACAGAAACTTAGGTTGCAGTACAAACATGTTTGTTCTTTTTAGTGGGTTTAACAGTAATGTTGTTATGTTGTATTTGACTTGTCTCTTTTTTCACTTTTAGAGTATTGTCAATCGAGGCCTTGATTGAGTTATAATAGTTATGTTATTAATTTAAGTAGTGTTGCTATTCTATAGGCAGTATTGTAAGAAAAATTCTACGGAGCGTCCGTCATGGATCCAGATGAGAAGTTCACAGAACAGCAGCTACGAAGCAGGATAAAACTACATGAGAAATGATTGAACAAATGAACTGAACTGCTTGTTAAATATGATTAATCGGTCGTTAAATCAAACCCTTTTTCAGCCTAAAAGAAAACAGGGGAAATGTAGAGTGTGTTTTTTACAGCTAGTTAGCTGAGAAGGGTCGTAAACACGGTGCAGCTAAGCAAGCAGCCATAACACCTGCAAGGACAGCAAGAACAACAGGATGCCCTGGGATGGTGAGAAACTAGCCATGGTTCTGGGAACTCAGCAAGGGAGTAGCTTTCAGTTGATAACAACAAGCTGTTAAGATACTCGGGGATGGTATGTAATTGGGAACCAATGATGAGCTCCACATTTGTAATATGTATGAGCTAATTATCCGTATTATAAAGGTACACGCAGCCAAGGAATAAACGAGAATAGCTGATCATATGTCAATGACAGGTGTGGTCGTCTGCTTTTCTCCCGCCGTTCTGCAACAAACACCTATATACAAATTTAAGAACACAACGGAGTAACTGTTACTGTTTATTAACAACCAGTTTTAATACTACGATAAAAGTATGTCCTGAGAAAGGGGAACAAACACGCTTCTTCAAGGTTTTTTAGCTGTTCTGGATCTCAGCCGTCGCTTGATGATCAGATGATCACTTTCCTTCTTTTGTTCCTCAGATTCCTGAAGAAAACATTTCAAAAGTTACTCATCTTTTCACACAAGACTGACAAGCTCTTCTTGACACACGCAAACATATTTCTTCCCCTAAATGGATTTCAGAATGGAATTTGCTTATTATATTTTATTCAGAAAACTATGGGATACCGAGATCATTTTAATGCAGCTTAATCACAAGGAACAAATATGGAGAATGTACAAAATCCTGTTTATCTTAAAAAAGCACACACATCTGAGGAAAGCCTGAAGGCAGCTTTCATTTTGAAATACTTGTTTTCAAAAGAGTATTATAATACTTGTTTTGTGAAACATGAAGCGTTCAGAAAACATTTTTAGCCTCAATCCCTGTAGCTATGACTTGCCCAGAATTTCAGTTCTCGGTTCAGTTCCATGTTCTCAGAACTACAGTGAGAGAAGAAATTGTCTCATCTTCTTCATCCTCTAACAAAAAAAAATAACATTTTGGTTTCTGCCCCTATCATTCGTCAAATCATCAAAGAATTCAGAGGGATATTACAGTATGGGCAAATGATCACTATGCTGAACAGAAAAAGGACTCTAATATAATTAAAAGATGCAGTTCCAACAGAGCAAGAATGTTCTTAGCACAATAGCTGCCGACAGAGTCATGAAACTGGCACATCAGATCCTTTGCAAGTTGGCTTAGACAGGAGATCATAGTTTAAGCATACCTAAAAAGCTGTCTACGTTGTGCTCTAGAAAAGCGTGTAGTAGAATAATCCCACTCCAACACATTGAAATTATCTATGATTCCAAATTAGAAGACATCTCCGTGATTGCTACATCACCTACTTAGTAAACTGTAAGCCAGCCAAACACAGAGATCTTTGAGGACAAACTAAAACAGAACAGCAGGAAGACCAACAAGAATGACTTGGTAGAATAAAGAAATACCTCAGTACTTTCAACCTCCTCCTGCAAATAGATGAAACCTCCAGTCTGTTTGGACTCCTTAGTAGTTTATTTTAAGCCAAGACTACAGTATAATCGCTTACCGAATAAGCAGGTATATCTAGAGGGCCAGAAACGACAGTGGAATACAGCTTCCTTTTGGATCGTTTTGGCTTGGTCTCTCCTTCTTCGAGACTTTCAGGTTCATTTGATTTAGGAGAACTTACTGCTGACATCAGCTTCTTGGCTAGAATAAATTTGTTTTGATACATAAACCAATCAACTTACTGGTTTTGTGAGTCTTTAAATCAATGAATGCAAAAAAAGCTTCGTAACAAACTTGGTTTATAAATGACATGTAACATTTAAGTGAAAATACTCAGAAATTGTATTTGTTCGTCGAGGTTTTTTATTGCTTCTATAGCTGAAACAGTTTATAGTTTCAGGTACGGCAGCTTAAAGCACGCGTTAAAATGGAGTATGAAAGACAATCATGGCTCAGAAGTCGCTGGAAGTCAGAAACTTCAGCAGGAGTTAAACAACAGGCCTAACTTTCGTGCTGACAGAAGCACAAGACAGAACCAACTTTCTCTGTATACTTGTAGGTTTTCACAAATGTAATAATGAATCTCTGAAGAGACGAATAAATGCATTTACTTCATAAATCAAAGGACAACTTAACATGGCAGACAAGTCTAAGAACACATACATTAATAGCCTACAGCAGAAACAAGCCATTCTACAATGTCTAGAAAACATGGAATAAAACTTATTCTACACCAACCTTTAGAGTGTATAATAGAAGGAGAGCTTTGAATAAAATCTCCAACTTTTTGCAGTGTTTCATCCTTCTTTTTAGTCAGTCTTGAAGCATGTACTCGCTTTCTCAGGAAGTAGTCTTTTCCGGATTTCTGTTCAACAGAGATGTGAACATGTGAAACAAGAGCATTGTTTAAACTTCATTTTAGTTCAACGTTATTTTAAGTTGACATTTTGAGCTTTACTACTGACACCTCTGTTCATTATGCTGATGATACCACAATGGCAAGTAATGTAGACAATTTTATACCCTTTAGGGAGTTGTCAAAATCTCAGCTATTTCAAGGCATACGTTTCTTAAAGTTTCTTAATAAGGCAGTAGTTTCTTTTATAGTAGCTCCCAAGCTGTGGAGTTGTTTCTTACATAAGCTGTTCTAATTACATAAAATAAACAAACATACAAAACAGAAGACAACAGATGGGAAAAATCTACTACTCATACTCTGACCATGCCAAGGATACTGCTATCACATGTGAGCATCTGTTTTTAATAACTGCCATGCATATTAATGATATGAACCTTAGTTTAATACAAGGGCTTCACTTACAAAAGCACACGATAATACACTAAAGCTTCTCTTCCCAACTATTCAGTGTGCAATATCCTTCCCTCCAAATCATTACACAGTACAGCCATTACACGCTCTGGGGACAGACTGACTTGCCCTTTGGTTAGCTTATGGAATTTAATAGGAAGAGCTCATAAGCATGTAAGATTCCCATTCAGGTATACACATAAGGATAAGACACTGCTTCTTTCGTGTGACCACACAATTACAGGAAGTCCCAAGCTAGCTTCAAAACTTGAACAAAAAACAACCATTTTCTCGTCACTTGCAGAGGGTGAATTAAAAGCCATGACAGATTTTGTATTTTTCGTGTTCTCACTTTTCACAGAATCCTGGGAAAATAAGACAAGTTTCAGCCATGATTCTTTTGGAAAGAACAATTGATGTCACAAAAGTGAACACTTTAAACACTTTTGCTAATAGTAGGGAAGTATTTGCTAGTAGTAACTATTCCACTGTAAATCAAATAATAAATAAGCATTCAATTATAAAAACAGGACATGAAGATATCAGTATTAGACATCTCATGATGTCTAAAAAGCTGATTTATGTCTACAGGTTTCAAAGAAAATACACAATGGAGTTAAGAGAAATTCCCTTCTCTTAAACCATTATCACTGAGCTTGGCTATTAGTTTTGTTCATTAAAGCAGTTCATTAATTAAATTCTTCAGCTACTTTACTGAGGTAGAAATAGCATTTTTAATGCTTGTTTTTAATGCTTTTTTTAATTGTAGAAAGACAAAAAGTAGTCAGAGCCACTTTATCAGGCTCTGCTAAGAATCTGAATGGAGTATCACCACCCACTGTATTTCCAAGAATTAAGTTGGTTAATAAATACTTTGTTTTTAAAATATATGTAACTGCTATTTTATGAAAGTTAGCAATTAAAAACTTATATAGGAATGATTAACATCATCTGCTAACAAAACAATATCCAGAAATCCTGCAGAGGAAGAAAATAAGTTCAATTTGCTGTGCCCGTTTCAGTGGCTCTATGAATTTTTTCCAAGTAACTTATCTAATCATGAGCCACTTCATAAGCATTAACATGAGGAGAGTTTTCAACAGCACCTGACAAAAATGCATCACATAATTGTTTCAACAGCTTTTATTCCTATCAAAGGCTATAAAAACAGGTGATCTGATCACCTTGAAAGGGATAAATAAATTAAAACTTGGGAATTGTTTATAGAACATGAGATCTTTTCCTACTCATTCCTTATCAAAGGCAATACAATCACAACATTTTCAGATCTGAAGTTTCATACTAACCTCAGATTCATTTAATGAAGTGAGGCTCCTAGTACATCGACGTGACAAATAATTGTCTTCAGCTTTGCATCTTAATGGAATACTTTCTCCAGTTTTAGTTTTGCTTTGTTGTTTCCTAGGCTGTAAATATTTAAAAGGAGTAAAGATTAGGCTATGCATTAGACCTCCAAAATATCTCGAGGTTTCTAAAGTTACAGTGTAAAACCTCAAGCTCAGACGCCACATGAACACGTAAGCTGAAACACAGCACAAGTGTGGGAAGGTAGTAACATCTATTCATTGTGTGATCTTCAGATACACCCTACTGGGTCTCACTAACAGTCTCAGGCAGTATTCTGCCTCCAAAAGAGAGAAAGCGAGACATTATTTAGGGACAAAATCTGTAACACTGGTCGTTTTGTCATCCATTCCCCCCATACTCTGCACGCTCACAGCTGCTATGTTAGAACACCAAAGGCTAAACCTCTGCCTAATCTTCAGCATCCACATACGAATACATGGAAAACTGCATGGAAAAGTTCCATAATGTACACAGAGAGATGGTGTTCTAGTAAATAAAATAGTTTTGAGAAGATGAGAGCTCATGTTTGAGTGGAAGACAAAAAGAACCAACAAGTACTCATCACTGAATATGTAGTTAAAGGACTATATGCTAAGAAAAATGATTCTAGCTCCAGTATCTCCTAGGAAAACAGAAGAACAAAAAGGGGTTAACAAGATGTTAAGTACTGACTTTCTATAAATATAATCATACCTTTTCATTTACAGAGTCATTCCTTCTACTTTGTCTTTCTTCAAGTAAAGGTATTTCTGGCAAACACTGAGGGCTACTGTGGTTAATGCGTTGTTTTAATTCCTTTATAAAGTCATCTTTGTCAGCCAGTTCTTTTCTTAACTCTTCTATCACAGTTGCATTATCCTAATAAACAGTAAAAACTGCTGAGTTATGGGATTGGCAAAAGGAATTAACACACACAAGCAGTATTGCAATTACTTAGTAGCATCAGTTTTAGAATTGCAGGCTAGAACACTTAACTATTCAAGAACAGTAACATTTCACGGATTTGTACGGTCACTGTTACAAGTGCAGTAGTCACAGAATTGCCTGGGAAGTTGTAATACAATATATTTTGATTCTTCTATTTTACTTATGTGCTTCAGCCTTCATCTCTCTTAAGATATAATAATCCAAGCTTTTATTTGTTCCCAAATCCTCGGTACTGTGAGAAAGTCAGCAGTTGTAGGGGAAGTTTTGCTATGAGAACATCTTTCTTCTCAGAGAAAGTGAATCCAAACATTCTCAAAACAGCACAACTCATTTAGTCTTCTGTTTAGCTTCTGAAATTCTATGCTACGGCTTAGATTGGCTATCCTGATTAAAAGCTGGATGTTGAAATAAGAAATGCAACTTCCAGAGATCATCCCCCCTCTGCTTTTTGGTGCTTCCCTTAATCTCTCTCCACGTCCCCTTCTGTCTTTTCATGCCATTGTAGATACTACCTCAGAGAAAGCAAAGAAAGTAAGAAACCTGAGACAGAACTACTGTCTGAGTATTGAGCCTAGCTTGGGATCCGGAAATGCTGGGAATTATCAGAAAAAGCTACAGATGTCCAGTATGATTGTAGGATCATAAGCATCAAACTGACATCTGCTTATCTGAACTACTGAAAAAATTGAAATTTTAGTAATTAACAGAAATTCTGTTTCTGAAGAACAAAAATAAAAGCTGGTGCTTTTTTTGGTTAGTTGCACATGATGTCAATACGACAGTGTTCAAGAACAGAACCACACCCAGAATACAAAGAGCAGGTACAGGAGTTTTACAGAATTTATGGGTAGCTAATCAGGTAGGAGGAAAGGAGAGCTGACCTTGCTTGAATCCTTTAAGGCAGATTGTCTCAGTTCTGCTATTTCTGTCTCTTTTTGTATGGCAATAGAAGCCAAAGTTTTGAGCTGTTCTTCCAAAGCTTCTACTAACTGATCTCTCTCCTCACGCCACTTTTGAATATTATGGTCCTTTTCCTCCAGCTCATATATTTCATTTTGAAAGAAAAGCATACACAGTAAAAACAAGCAGAATCTTTAAGACAGCCTAGAATTAATAAGCTTTTCAATATAGCATAAATTAGGACTCAAGCTGATAAAAAGAGTTTATGGTAAGACATTTCAATTAACATATTGTGATGTCACTCAACAAGATCAGGTTATATGCATGTATTATATATGTATTTACTATGCAGATTATTGTATTTAAAGCAATCTGCCAGTGCTCTGTAGTGACTAATTATTTGAATATCTTTCATGGTCTACCACTAATTTCAGTTGGCCACTTTCATTTTGCTCCAATTTTTTTTTTTTTTGACCTTTTTCCTGTTGCTTGGAAAACCTGCATCATTCATTTAATAAAAAATAAGAGCATGAAAAATACCTGTTTAAGTTGTTGGATAGTATAGTCTTTATAATCCAGCTCATCCTTAAACTGGTTATTAATCCTTTCAAGTTCATCCATCCTGTTCCTGAGGGATTCCTCCACAGAACGCATCGTGGACACCTGTAATGTAAGCACAGCTCACGGTTCATTAAAAGACTTCTGTAATCCAACCTGGCCAAATACTTCTTTGTTAAATAAAGAGGAATTCACAAACAAGTGCTGAGTAGGAAAACGACAGCAAGTGCAAGGTTACCAAGGAAGACATGAATTCATTTTTAAGCTTCAATTTTCCACCCCAAGCACACCCAATAAACTTGCAGACTAAGATCCTGCAAAATGGGTTTTAAAATATCTACTTGTTTAATAATTAAATTTTAACTATTAACATCACTGAAGCTGAAATTGAAGAAAAAAATATACATGCTTATATTAAAGAGCCTCTGGAAATTAGTCTATTTCTCTTCAAGTAAATAGCATTCTTCTTCCCAGTTATCAGCGTTTTTTCACAAGACTTAGGTTTTAGGCTTTGGAGTTACCACGGATACCAATGGCAAGTCACCAGTAACGTAGAGATAATAACAAGTCCCCTCCAGAGGCAGATTAGCTATTCTCTTCACAAACCTTATTCCAGACTACCAACCAACTTTACTTTCCTCTGTTCATTATCTATGCGAAACCATGTTTTAACTTCTGGTCCCCTCTAGAGCTTCAATGGCAACTTTACCTAAGATTTGCTGCTAGCCACACTAGTGTGAAATTTCCAGCTTCATAGTTAAAGTTTGAGAAGTTTTAACAGCAGAAAGCCAAGCATAATCTTACAGAAAAAAATATCTCAGTTGACTACAAACCTCGCTTTGTACTTGCTGAATTTGTTTCTCGGCATCAGAATGTTTGTCTTTTAGATCTGCATACTCTTCTTCTTTCCTCTGCAAATCTTTTTTCAAATTCAGTACAAGGGCAGAACTCTCAGAAAGAATATTTTCTAGCCTTATGTTAAAAATAAAGAGACAAAGAACATTACTGTTACACATCTCATGGAAACAGCAATTACAGCTTAATCCATGCCCTGCCTGTTGGTTTCTATTTGTAAATAGACTCTTAAATCTATCTAGACCAGTGACAAGATTTAAACAATTACTTTTGAATTTCAGCTTGCTTCTCATAATCAGATGCTGAAGCAATAAATTATTCAGATGCTATTCTGAGGGATGGACAACAAAACCACCAGAAATCCCCATATTATTCTTTATTTCCTTGCACACTCCTGTTTTCCCTTGGAACTCAAGTAGCATACCAAAGCATCCTAAAGTAGTAGTTTGGCCATTGATAAGCATGCAGATGCATTAAGTCAAAGGGATGTTCCCATTAACTATTTTTAACTCTAGTTCATTCTCAAAGGGCTCTAAGTTAACTCAGTGGTTACTTACGATTCTATACGTTGCACTTTCTCCATTTCACTCTTTTCCTTTTCCCGAAGAGAATGTTTCATCTGCTCCAAGCTTTCATTTAAAGCCAAACTTTTGAGCTGTTCTTCCAAAGCTTCTACTAACTGATCTCTCTCCTCACGCCACTTTTGAAGATTATGGTCCTTTTCCTCCAGCTGGGCAACAAGTCTTTCCTAAAAGAAGAACAGATGAACAGTGAACATCACCTACTACACACTGAACTGTTCTAACACTTCGGTAGTTAGCACCGTTTTACAGTCTTAGTAAATGTATGATCTCTTCAAGATCCACAGGAGCTCTAGAACTAGTTGCACTACAATCTTACAGAAGCAAAACCATGCTTCTATTAGACAACCTACATTACTCTCCTTGTGAAAAAATATTAGTATTATTTAAGAACTTCAATTTGCTCATTTAATGATTACTAATGAGCTTTAGGAAAATAAAGTCACAAAGTGATAATAATACTAAGCTCCTCACATCCTTCTATGCTGCTTGCAGGTCCAGAAAGTCGGGACTAACTACTTCCAGATGTAAAAAAAGCTTTGCAGAATGTACAGATTCACATGTTTAAGAAGTTACATGACAAGAGCCCAGCAAACAGCTCAAGTAAGTCTAGTGACTTTGTTATCAGTCACTATTTGGAAAGTGATAAAGGAGCAAAACTGTGGCCGTTTGACCAAGTATTTTTATTCAGTATCTGGAGAGAAGTTTGTGGGGTTTCTTTAGAAACTCAATTGCCTTTTCTTCCTTATAAAGGCTTAAAGGCCTTCTGCTTTGCAGAAAAGAGAACAAACAAAAGCTATTGTACAAAATACTTTCTTAGCCTCATTAAATAGTGATCTATTTTTCAACTGTAATTTTCTTATTGATGTCCCACATACGTGACATTTCATTATGCACTTATGAAAGATCTTTCTTTTTGTGGCCCCCCCATTCCTTCCTTTTCCAAATCAAGCAGTTCTCATATGGGCTTTGCCACATAAGAAAGCAAGGGGACTTGGACAAGCTGCTCTTATGCACCCTTACTGTTAATACTTGGTATGTAGTTGTCTCCAAACTACAGGCACCAGACAACTCTGCCAGGACCTCATCACTTACGATTTCTGCTTGTTGCTTTCCATAATGTTGTCGGTCCTCAGCAAATTGTTTCATTTCTTTGTTGCGAAGATTCTCTGCTTCTTTTATCTGATTTAGAAGCTCTTCTTTCTCCTCCAGCCACTTTTTTCTATCAGTTTGATACTTAGTCTCACTTTCCTATTTCAAAGAAACCAAAAATGAAATAGTGAGTCATTAAGGAATAAAAGTCTTAAAAGCCAGGTCATCATTAAATAGACTTGTTTCTGCAAGATAACAGAAACATTAGCAGTTTTTACTACAGAATATTCCCAAAGGCAGGTATTGGATAATCATTAGTTCTTTTCCATTAAAAAATAATCATTTCCAGTATTTCTTATTCAGACTGGAGAGCCTCCATAAAACATCTCTTTTTCTTTATAAATGTTCACACAAGCTTTACAGAACTTACACCAAAAGTCAGTATAAGAAAAACTCTTTTAACTTAAAAACTTCTAACACTTTACGCTGCCTTGCAGCAGTTGTAGAAAAACTTGCAGCTCCTTTAGGGTTGAAAGACAAAGAAAAGCAACACAGTTTACACTGTAGGAGTAGTCTCCTTTCCTATCAAACCTACTGGCAGACATTCTCATATATAGGACAGAGCACCTGAGAAACTGCTTGGAAAAAATAAAAGTCTTTTAACCAAGGAAAATTAGTAGACCCGCAGCCCAACAAAAAAGGCTTCCTGGTGATAAAGTTAGATGATGATTTCGATAGCTTATATTAGTTGCCCGAGCAACTAACAGAAAACAGTTTTGACAAATACATTGTAAGTTACAATTTGCTTTGAGTTAGTATTCCTTTCTTGCAAACAACAATTGTATAAGCATACTCTGCTTATAGCACATTGACGTGGTATAGAATGAAGCAATGAATGTTCAACTTTCCCCTCTTCTTGAAAAAGTGAATTGGCTCTGCGCATTAAAAAAAATATCATGAATAAGCTTACTCAAGGTGAAGGAGGAAAGAAGTTCAGAACCATTCCACTAACAGAGTGAATGTAACCTATTGTATACTCACTTAGAAAACTCCCACTGCCAGCCCATTACTTTTATTTAAAAAAACAAACAAACATCAACAACAAAAAATAAGATCAGATGGGATAAGACAACTAACTGTTCAGAGGCCAGCAAAAGAAGCACTGCTCATGGCAACATAATGTAGGGAAGGCTACACTTCCTATACTATGGGGGCATCAGTGATGCCATTCTTAACGTACCACAAAAAAGCTGCACCTGGTCCCTATTGCATGTTGCACTGCAGCTTTTACAGGAAGTTTCTGTAATCAATATAACAGTTTACTTTATCAAGTTACAACTTTGAAGTTAAGTTACCTCCAGCTCTTTTTGCAGCTTTATTAATTCTGTATTGTTTTCATTCAAATTTGCCTCATCACTTTCGTTGTTCTTTTGCTGCCAGTCACTATTGCTCTGGTATTCCAGTTCACTGTATTTGTGTTTCCATGCAATCAGTTCTACTCAATACACAAAATGAGGTTAGATAGCATATCATTTCAAATATATATTTGAAATACCACACCAATGACTTTTTACTAAAGCTGCTTCAGTTTTATCTGCTACAGACATAAAGAAATAACAGAAGCCTTTAACTACAAGAGATTTGTTGTTTACTATGGAACGTTAATGCCTAAGTAACAGTCACATGAAAATGGAAGTGGTTATCACAGTACGTCTAAACCCCTTTTGCATCCCTGCTCCCTTTCCCTGGAAAGATTACCTGAAGCTAATTTTTGTTCTCTTCTAACTGAGCTTGAAGCATTTCATCTTGTTCAAGCTGCATTTCCTCTTGTTCTTCTAATGTCATCCGCATAACTTCAATTGTTCTATCCCTTGCACACAGATCTGAAGGTTTGAAAATTTACAGATGAACTCCCTACTAGCTCCCATTATTCTCAAATCAAGATTCTCCCATGACCAAAAGCTCTTTTAAAAGAAATAGAGCATCTCCATTGAAATATTTACATACAAATATATGCAGACATGTTTTAAAATCGAAACACAGAAGACTCAAAGTCATTAGCAATGTGACAACATTTACACGGATATTCCACACACACACACACACACACACAAATAATGGCTGACCGTCACATAGTTGGTCATAGTCTTTGGAGATATCTTCCATCCTCTCAGTTTCCACCAGCTCCTATATTTCATGTTGAAAGAAAAGCATACACAGTAAAAACAAGCAGAATCTTTAAGACAGCCTAGAATTAATAAGCTTTTCATATAGCATAAATAAGGACTCAAGCTGATATAAAGAGTTTATGGTAAGACATTTCAATTAACATATCGTGATGTCACTCAACAAGATCAGGTTACATGCATGTATTACATATGTATTTACTATGCAGATTATTGTATTTAAAGCAATCTGCCAATGCTCTGTAGTGACTAATTATTTGAATATCTTTCATGGTCTACCACTAATTTCAGTTGGCCACTTTCATTTTGCTCCAATTTTTTTTTTTTTTGACCTTTTTCCTGTTGCTTGGAAAACCTGCATCATTCATTTAATAAAAAATAAGAGCATGAAAAATACCTGTTTAAGTTGTTGGATAGTATAGTCTTTATAATCCAGCTCATCCTTAAACTGGTTATTAATCCTTTCAAGTTCATCCATCCTGTTCCTGAGGGATTCCTCCACAGAACGCATCGTGGACACCTGTAATGTAAGCACAGCTCACGGTTCATTAAAAGACTTCTGTAATCCAACCTGGCCAAATACTTCTTTGTTAAATAAAGAGGAATTCACAAACAAGTGCTGAGTAGGAAAACGACAGCAAGTGCAAGGTTACCAAGGAAGACATGAATTCATTTTTAAGCTTCAATTTTCCACCCCAAGCACACCCAATAAAGTTTCAGACTAAGATCCTGAAAAATGGGTTTTAAGATATCTTCTTGTTTAATAATTAAATTTTAACTATTAACATCACTGAAGCTGAAATTGAAGAAAAAAAATATACATGCTTATATTAAAGAGCCTCTGGAAATTAGTCTATTTCTCTTCAAGTAAATAGCATTCTTCTTCCCAGTTATCAGCGTTTTTTCACAAGACTTAGGTTTTAGGCTTTGGAGTTACAAACCTCGCTTTGTACTTGCTGAATTTGTTTCTTGGCATCAGAATGTTTGTCTTTTAGATCTGCATACTCTTCTTCTTTCCTCTGCAAATCTTTTTTCAAATTCAGTACAAGGGCAGAACTCTCAGAAAGAATATTTTCTAGCCTTATGTTAAAAATAAAGAGACAAAGAACATTACTGTTACACATCTCATGGAAACAGCAATTACAGCTTAATCCATGCCCTGCCTGTTGGTTTCTATTTGTAAATAGACTCTTAAATCTATCTAGACCAGTGACAAGATTTAAACAATTACTTTTGAATTTCAGCTTGCTTCTCATAATCAGATGCTGAAGCAATAAATTATTCAGATGCTATTCTGAGGGATGGACAACAAAACCACCAGAAATCCCCATATTATTCTTTATTTCCTTGCACACTCCTGTTTTCCCTTGGAACTCAAGTAGCATACCAAAGCATCCTAAAGTAGTAGTTTGGCCATTGATAAGCATGCAGATGCATTAAGTCGAAGGGATGTTCCCATTAACTATTTTTAACTCTAGTTCATTCTCAAAGGGCTCTAAGTTAACTCAGTGGTTACTTACGATTCTATACGTTGCACTTTCTCCTTCACTCTTTTCCTTTTCCCGAAGAGAGTGTTTCATCTGCTCCAAGCTGTTTTTAAGCTGCAGAACTTCTTGAATCAGATTTGCTTCTTTGCTACTTAACTCTTCAAACTTTTTGTCTGCATTTGCAGACTTCTCCTGCAGAGTTGCTGTAACTGTCTCTAGATTAACAATAATAGATTCTTTTTCTTTAAGTAATTCATTGAGTTTTGACACATTGTCTTCAATTGTCTTGGAAGCCTCCAGGCGATATTCAAGCTCTCTTATTTTTACCTCACAGTTGGCAACTTCCTCCTGAAGTTTTGCAATCACTCTCTGATCTTCTGCAGTCTTTTCTTCAAACTCCTGAGTTTTCTTTTCTATTTGCTCATGTAACTGATTCACAAGATCTTCTTCCTGACTAGTGTGAGTTGTAATCTCACATAGCTTCATTACAAGTTGACGATTATGATTTTCAGCATTATTCAGTCCCGCCTTTAGGTTTTCATTGTCTTGAAGCAGTGCTTTGATGTGCTGACTTTTTTGTGAGGAAACATCAACAATACTTCTGCATACTTCCCAAATCCTTTCAAGACTATAGTTAAAGGAGAGGTCCTGCACAAGATCTGAGATGGAAGAAGTCTGTGACTGAATGCATGCAGAACTAATTTGAGATGTCCCTGTCTCATCTTTTTCAGAGTCTGAGGAATCCTTTACACTGACAAAGTCAGTACCGATGGCATGAAACTCTAAGTGACATTTGTATAATTCATCTAATTTGGTCCGCATTTCTTTTACTTGTGACACTTTATCAATTATACATTCTTTGGCAACTTCTATGTTGTTAGTTGGGCATTTTTGTCTTCTAGTGTCATATTTATAGATTTCTGTTCATCCAGTTCAGAAGCAATTTCCCGATAGTCAGCTTGACCCTGCAGAATTTGTTCACGGAGGGCATCAGCTGTTTCTTCAGAAAAAGAAAGCTCAATACGCAGGCTTGTTACCTGCTTACTGAAATCTTCTTTTTTATTTTTTTCTCTTCTGCATTGTTCTTCAAGCACGGCTAAATGACATTCCAAGATTTCAGTTCTTTCCCTCAGTGCTAGTACTTCCTTTCGGTACGCGGAGCACTTTTGTTTCATGTGTTCAATTTTCTTTTGCTCTACAGTGTTCTTTTTCTTTCTCTCATTTACAACTACTGTAAAACAAACAAACAAACAAACCAAAAAAAAAAGGGAAAAGGAATGTAGCTCAGATTGATTAAAATCATTATTACATAGCAGTTCACAACACCAAGTAGCAACTTCTAAGTGAAACACTGTCGTAATATGCAAGCTATGCCCTCACATCACATAGTATTTGATACTAGTGAAGGAATTAAAGTCCTCTGAACACGTAATCAGGTGCCTCAGATTTCTATACAGAATTAACAGCAAAAGGTTTTCAGTCTGTAAGATCACTTTTACCATGGCACTACTCAAACCTTCCACTCCACACCAGTAGAAAATCTAATTAGATTTAAGAAACATGGGAACGAGATAGATAATTCACAGCTATATTCTTTCTATCTTCCCTGCTTCAGCAATCCCTATAAGGCAGCCAGGAATCACTCCATCTACATCTAAATGGTAGATAAACAGTTCTCTAAGAAATTTCATTCCAACTCACAGTCCTCTTACTTTCAAAAGAAAGATAAAACCCTGGACAAGTTGATCACTTAAGTGTTGATATCTGTCTCTCTTATTCAGTTGATCTCTAAACAAAATATGAGGATTCCTACTTCTGTCCACACTTACTCTTTTGCATATGAAGTTCACTCGTAAAGTTGTACAAATTTGCAGATTCAAGTTTCCATAAATATTCCATTAGCTTGGGGCTGTTTTTTTCTTTAACTGGTGAGCAATTAGCTAAAATCACATGCATTTTCTTTCTATCAAAAGCGACTTCTGCTGTATTTCATCATTGCTTTAGAATCCAGTTATGTCCATTCCATAATATGCATACTTTAAGTATTAAAAAAAATAAATATAAGTCAAGACTTACTAGGGATTGGGTCACCACAACAATATATTCAATGGTGATTCTTGTACAGTCCTTTTATTACTACAATGCAGAATTTTATAGTGCCCACGTGCAGCCTGCATTACATACAGATTCACATGTACTGCATGGGAACAGCCTCTTAACTCATCTAAGGAGTTTTATATACAGCCCTCAACTGATTTAAAAGTCATAATGAAGAAACAGCAGTGGCATATTCCACCCCAAACCAGGTTTTGGTTTTGATTGCTGCTCCCAGCAACACTAGTGAGGGGAATATGATTTATAAGTAATCTAAACACTTTATGCTGAAAACAACAAGCAAGCACTAAAGCAAGATAAATAAGACTAGGGAGAAGATGTGTAATGTTCAGTCTAGAAGCTCCTTACACAGGAAGTAGGGAAAAAGCATTATTACAGAGCATAGGAAACAAGACCTAAAAGCTCAGAGAATGGTGTAAAGACCCTGAACTTTAAGCTGAGATAACCTAGCATCTCCTAAAACACTTTTGCTCGTGCTACTTATATAACTAATTCTACAAAAGAACCAGCACAACATACCTGTGCTCATTGTTCTACTGTGTATATTTAACACAGCTAAAGAATATATATTAAGAGTTTTTTGAAATTGGACGCTATTAATACTCACAAATAGAAGAAAATTTTAACATGATTGAATACTCAGTACTTCTTAACCGAAAACTTCATGCTGACATTGTGACTATCAGCTACCCATTTTAATTCCTATGTGGAGCATTGCTGTCATTAATTTTTAAATGAGAGCTTTGGTCATATGATTAGAACAAACCCACTACTATTTGGAGTATGGAGGAGTCCACATCCCTCCCTCAGTCTCTGGTAAGATGCTTATATGTGATGCCATTCAGTGGTCACATTAGGATTCAATATTTATGCCAAATAAAGGCAGCAGGGACAAATCATCCAAGAACAGCATCTCATCCAAAGAAGGCCTTGACTTTCTCCCTTGCACATATTTTGCAAGAGGAATACAAGAAAGGAAGGGACTACAGCTAAGTTTTAGATTTTCCCTTCTACATTGTATATGCCTTCCGTAATTCTAGGAACACTGATGCTCAGCTGTGCCCAGAAGTGAAGTTAAATGCATCAGAGCTTATCCAAACCATTTTGCTCAAATATTGCCCATGAGCGAGCAATTAGCAGGTCGTCAACAATTTTGATAGTTGCTTCAGGAAAAACAAAACAAACAAACAAACAAAAGCACTTGAGCAGCTAATGCTACTCAGAAGATCAGCAACAGCAGTTGAAACAATCCTAAAGAAACTGCTTTAAAACTATTACCAAATCTGCAAGTTCATCAACAGATGAGGAAAAAGCAGCAAAAAAGTAAAAAAATAGTGCAAAAAACTTTTATTCTTAAGCATTCAAAAATGAACAGCATAGGACCTTCTGAAAAAGGGATATTTACATAACAGTTACTTCTATTTACAGTTTAACACAGTGGCTTTTCTCCTTATACCATAAGGTAACGTGCTTCACAGCCTTTTGTTTCCTATCCGGAATAGGAAGCAATTTATTGTTTTGGAAGACACCCTGTTCAAGGATGGAAGAAACTGTACCTTTCTTTGGAGGTGGCTCTTCCACAGTAGGCTTATCTTCATCATTACTGCGCTTTCTTCCCACTTCCAACTCAGTTTTCTCTTGTTTCAGTGCTTTAACTGAAAGCACTGAAAATTGGCTGCTTTCAGTTCCTTTATTAGTGTTCTCTTCTGCCGGTTCTGCTTTAATGGTAGTTAAATGGTAGGTAGTCTTTTCCTGTATTGATATAAGATCAGTTACATTGAAGCTTAACAAAAGGAGCACTTAAGTCTCAGTAATCTTCTGTAGGCAAATATTTACACAAAACCATACAGCTAAAATATTTACCCGGTGACTCTATAGACATCAGTTACAAATTTCAATAGCAGACAGAACAAGTACACCTTCAGATAATGACAAGTGCAATACTCGGTAGAGTATACAAGGGAAAGCAAGAGCCTAGCAGGTTACAAAGTAAAAGACTTGCACACAATCAAGAGTTTACCAGTTTATCAAAGAATTTCCTGTTTCCAAGAAGTCAACAAAATTACAAACACGGTCAAAGAGCAAATGGTCAGCTCTCATACAAGTTCATCACATCACACTTCTGCTAAGCTGCTAAAATCACTTTCATCGTGACAGATATAATCCAACCTTAAAGCTTAGTCAGCTCTGTCACGCATATTTTAGATTGTGTCCTTGACCACAAGTGAAGCTTCCTTACTTACAAGATGACGATTGTTAAGCCATGCTGGCACTGCCAAGGACTGATTATTCATCTTTAGTAGCTTATGAAAAGAAAAGCCTCAGAAGTGTTCAGGCCACACAATCTCACAGATAGAGTTGGAGCCTTGTTCTTGGAAGAAGTAATAGGTGAGGACATGACTACTCATCACCGTCAGCTTTAATACCATGGAAATACTAAGTTGCAGTGATGCAGACAGTCAAAGACTAAGAAGGGTCAAGTTGCTAAGCTTACAAGGTTAGAGATCTGAGTGACAGAATTAACTATAAATGTTTTCAGAGCTACTTCAGGCTACCAAACATCAAAAAATGAACAAAACCCACCAGAAGTGGTATGCACACATACTTAATCAAGCTAGTCTTCACATATTCAGTAGCTCGCAGTACATTAGTCAGGATAAAGTTTTATGGACTGCATAGAACGTGGAGATATCCTGACCATTCATACTCGTACTTCCAACTCTACTCAACATACTTTTACTGTTGCTCTTCCTCTGATGTAGGAGTGTGAGGCAGGAGTTAGTGGAACACACTGATATTTTTGTTGTTTGTGTTAACAACAACTACCTTCAGATAAATTTGAATTGTTTACAATTTCAAGCGAGTACCAGCTACATACAGAAAATCAGTTTTCCAAAATTGTGTTGATTACAAGCATAGAATTAGTGTTTTCCTTTTTTTGTATAAGGATACGGAGATGTGTAAAACTCACATAATCTTTTACTTTTTCTTCTAAATGAGATTTTAAGTCTTGTAGCTCTGTAATAATGTCATCTTTCTGCACCACGATGTCCATTAGCTCTCGAATCCTTTCATTTTGTGCATTCATTTTCTTGGAAATAAAAAATAAAAAAAATTCAGTCATCAGTTTCTAATGTAGTGTTACGTAGCTGAATTACACAATGCATTAAAGGCAAATTCAGTTAAGCTAAGCTCGGTAAGAAATCTATTAATGGAGCCTACTGGAATAGTATTTTAAGCTACCACAAGTTGGTATTAAAACAATTTTACACAACATCTTCTTGATAAAGTTACCTCAGTTGCTTCTTTAAGTTGCTCAACAGACTCATCCAATTTAATCATCTGCATTTCAAAGTCTGTAACACACAGAAAAGGTTGTATTACATAAGTAGCCAATAGATAGTTTATTAAGTAATCAATTTTTCCAGATATTCTAACGTTTAGGTAGCTTTTGAACAGATTAATTAATTTGCATGTGGTCTTCACTTATTGGGAGTGATTCAAAAGTTTTCTATATTTCTTGGAACGAAAACATTGCATCAACAAGACATAAAGAAGAGTAGAGATTACAATATAAAAGTAAAAATCAAGATATAGACATTTAACCCCATACTTACAAAAGCGTAAAGCTGCTAGTTGCAGTTTAAAGGAGGGGGGGAAAAAAAGAAAAGAAATAACCAAAAACCGTGGAATTGCTGAACCTGAATATACACAAGGAACAAACTATCACTTATCTACAGGCTATGGTTCCAAAGGTAGAACATCTCCTCTAATTCCTACTCAAACTGGTTATTTCTCTTTTAGATTAATGAACTATTTCTGTCTTCTACCTTTCACATCACATAACTCACCTCTGTTCTTCTGCATCAGCTCTTCTTCAGTTTTAAGTAGTTTGGTGTTTTTCTCTGTTAGCTCTTCTTTGGTCTCCATCAGTTCAAAGTTAGTTTTCTCCAGATGCTTTTCAAACCAGCCAATACCTTCCTTCGGGTCCTCCAGGGATACAATGGAACTATGTGCTGCCTCAGCTTGCTCTTTAATATCCATGACATCATAATGCACAGAATCAAGAATGCCCTCAGGATCAACACAGGTGTCAGGCACTATGCTATGTTCTCCACCCTGAAACGTAATTTATAATCAGTTAAAACTGGTGAATAGCTGACTACATAATAGCTGTTATTTCTACACATAGTCTGGATAGCCACTATGAAGACAGCCATACAAGAAGTTTTTAATTTCAGCTTCAAAACCCACCTCACAAATTCACATACAACATGACAGTGATTCGTATGGGGGGAAGATAAGTGGCATTCTAGTAACAGCTAATATATTTTATAGTATTTGATGACCACGCTCCCTTTTTTTTTTTTTTTTTTTTTTTAAATATTACCCCAGATTGATCTCCTTCAAATTTAACGTACAAGTTCAGACTCCCCTTTTCTTTGTATACAGCGTAAATTTTCATTTTGTGTTGCAGAAACAAGGAAAATGCCCAAATTCCCAAAGCTTTCTGAAACTGTTCTTAAGGCTCAGCAACTATTCCTGCTAGATGAAGAATAGATGTATCTTGCTCATCATACAGCAACACAGCATGCACTTCTTTGTAAACAGCCTTGTGTTTCTATAAGATGTGCCCATAACATTTAAATAGTAAAAAGGAAAATATTTAAGAAAAAAAAAAAGAAAAATATTGAAGAAAAAAAAAAAGAAAAATACCAGGGTGTCATGGTTTAATAATTTTGTAATTTTGCTATCAGTATTCCACATCATAACATCATATAAAGCATGAACAATGTTACTGCTCCCGAACACTTGCAGTATATTGATGATATTGTCGTGTGGGGCCATACAGCAGCAGAGATTTTCAAGAAAAGAAAACAGATAATCCAAATTCTTTTGCAAGCTGGTTTTGCCATTAAGCGCAGCAAGGTGAAGGGGTCTGCCCAGGAAATCCAGTTCTTAGGTGTAAAATGGCAAGATGGGCATCGACACATCCCAGCAGATGTGACTGACAAAATCACTGCTATGTCTCCTCCCACCAACAAGACAGAGACCCAATCTTTTCTGGGAGTAGTGGGCTTTTGGAGAATGCATGTCCCAAACTACAGCCACATAGTGAGCCCCCTCTATCAGGTAACACGGAAGAAGAATAATTTCTCATGGGGTCCTGAGCAGCAGCAGGCTTTTGAGCAGGTAAAACAAGAGATAGCCCGTGCCGTGGCCTTGGGGCCAGTACGGACGGGACAGGATGTGAAGAACATCCTCTACACTGCTGCTGGAGAGAAAGGTCCCACTTGGAGTTTGTGGCAAAGAGCTTTAGGAGAAACCCAAGGCCAACCCCCGGGACTTTGGAGTCGAGCATATAAAGGGTCTGAGGACTGCTACACTCCAACTGAGAAGGAGATCTTAGCTGTGTATGAGGGGGTTTGGGCTGCTTCTGAAGTAGTTGGGACAGAGGTTCAGCTCCTTCTAGCACCTCACTTGCCTGTGGCCCCCCTGTCATGGACACAGGTAGATTTTTGTTTAAACCGTGACAACTACCCAGAATGCAGCATAAGGGAATTTTTGCCTAGAACTCTGGAGGACTATTTGTAACTCAGAAAGGTCAGAGATAGAAAGTTCACACTGATTTCTGGGTCACCAGCCTCACCGTACATCAGCATTTTTGGTTTTTAAATGATACATAAAGTTCTCAATGGCACTGCTCTAGTTGGTAGTACTTTCCCTTTCCGTGCAGCTTGCTCTGTGCATGGCTTGTGAACCGCTATTCAGGTCAGACAGCTGCAGCCCCAAAGACCTGCCATAAATGTACAAATTCTACCAGGATAATGTCTTGGTAGTGGAGAAACAGGATGCGCAGTCATATGGCTCTCACACATACCTTGTACAACCAGCTTGGCTCTGGACTGGGCATCACCAATGTCACAGGTGTACACGTCACTGTCACTTTTCTCCAGATTTTTTATGCACAGCTGCAGGTCTTGTCCTTTCTGTGCCCTCTTGTATTTCCTGCCAGGCCTGAGCTCAGCAATGCCTTTCCTCCATATGACGAAGGATGCGGCTTTCTCGCTCTGACATGTAAAAAGTGCACTTCCACTTTCTTCAATTTTCACATCTGAAAGTTCCTTGATAAAGTAATTAGGTTTTTCTGGAAGGAAAAAAAAAAGGATGTGGGTGTAGGACAAAGGGATTTGTTACCCCAACAAGTCCCAAGCATACAGAGGTGTCTTGAATCTCCTTTGCCCTCATTTCAGAATATCACATAGAGATGCAAAGAGTCTAAGAAGACCACAGAGTCCACCCATTTACATAGGTTTGATAATTCCAGTAGATATCTGGAAAGTTCAATACCATTATACATGCGCTGGTAGGATCTCATCTGATCAACTGCATATAGTTTTGATTACACATATTCAATATAGACTAATTCAGATTGCCATCTTTTCTTGGCTCACTAACAACCAAGATCATAGAACCATAGAATGATCACAGAATCATATAGTGGCCTGAGAAGAAAAGGACCTCAAAGAGCATCTAGTTTTAAACCCCCTGTCAAGGGGCCACCAACCACTAGACCAGGCTGCCCAGATCCACATCACACTGGAGAATCATTCGGTTTCCAGATTATTTTAAGGAAAAGATTTTAATCCATCGTATTTTCTGAAAACTAACAATTGATCCTGCTCAAGGAAACAGAAGAGAAAAACATCACCCACAGACTGCAGATATTTACCTCGACTTCTCTACATGCCATCCCCAGTGTGCTTTTCAACTCACCTTGCATAGTGACCCTGGCTTTTGTTATGGAGTCCTCTGTCTCACAGGGGTACTCCCCACTGTCCTTGGCAGTAGAGTCATGGATGATCAGAATGGCCCACTTCCCTCCTGCTGCAAGTCGTACTTCTGGCTTTTTCTGATTGCTTTGCCATCCTTGTACCACCTGATGTTCAAATCCGGTTTTGACAGCTCACAGCTCAGGCTGATGTCCTGCCCTGCTGCTGCTGTCTTATCCTCCAGCTGTTTTGAAACCTCAGTAGGTTTTCCTGGAAGAAAACATTGCTTTTTGAGTAACATACACTTAGGGTAGGATGCCTCTCTCAAAATACATGCATCTACATGCTGGAGATAAGTTAGAGAGGCACTTGCAACAGACGCCATCCTACAGCCAGCAGTAATCTGCAAAGTACAGACAATAGAATTCCAGGCAGCATTTATTCTCTCTTAAATCTACCCAATTGAGGATGATGAACCATGTCTGAAAACTGCCTCTTTCTTCTCTCCACTCATCACACTGGGAGCCTCGGATGATGCTCTCAGATGCACATGTTCTAGATAGGAATTTGTTGTACAGCTAGATGATGTGAAGGCCATCCCTTCAGCTTATACTTAGAGGATATTTGCTCCCACAGTTCCCTCAACAGAGCATTCCTGATTTACTGTTAATGGAACAAGCTGTAGTGAGATGCCCATTTCCAACACTACCCCAGTGCTTTGGGTAGTTCTCACATTTGTGTAAAATGTTTCCTCCTTTTACTTATTTTTAAGAGAAATTCTCAGTGCTTCGAGGTTCAAGTAGAAGGTTGCTATTCACTTTAACCATATTATGAGTTAGCTCTCATGACAATCTTATCAGAAGACAGTTGAAGGAATCAGACCCCAGAATCTCTCCCATCTCATTACCTTTCACAGACAGAGAGGCTTTGGAGGTTAGACCACGGGCAGTAAAAACGACTTCCCCAGCGTCAGTAGGAGTCACACTTTTGATAAGGAGAGTATATTTCCGACTCACGTTAGAAGCTTTAAATTGCCCACCACTTTCCACTCTGCTTCCATTCAGTGTCCACTTGAACTCATCAATGCTTTCATGGGACGGAATGCATTCAAAAGTACAATCTTCTCCCTCCTGGATTTCAGTGTTTTTCAGCCGTTTGGTAATGCCACTATTCAGCTCTGGAAGGTAAGAGATAGGTTAGTATGAGGTTTATATGGAGAAAAGGCATTTGTGACTGACATGAGTAGCAGTACTGGTGTTTTAACTCAGGATTTGCAGAACATGGCTGCATTCCTTACTGATGTATTCTCTAAGACATTCTCCACTCAGAATTACCAGAAAGCTATAAAAAAAAAAGAGACGTGAATCTCTTGTCTTTGCTCTGGAAGAACTACAATTAGAGCAGCTCAGTCCATGGAGCAGAATGAAGATTCAATGAGCTACAGAGGGAACAACCTAACAGAGAGGACAACTCTAGGATGCTGCGTGAGAAAAAGGGTTTTGCCTATGACAAGAAATTAACTGTTTCTATTAGCTAATTTGTTACCATCCTACCCCTACTGGTGTTCAAACCATTTCTCCATTTTAGGGATGTTTAGAAAGGAAATATTTCCAGGACATTCTTGATGTGTTTGGTGATTTTCATGGTAAAATGAGATACATTTACATCAAAAGCAATGGGAATTTTCCAGACATCACTGTGCTAAATTGCAGTAATACACTTCTATTGTAGAAACTATTAAGGCTCGTGGGGGAATAGGTGTAAGACACTGAATGTGCTTTCAGCACTCCTTTACTTTCCACAGTACTTACCCTGAATGCCGACCTTTGATTTGGCAACATCACGGACAATATCACAGGTATAGAAACCTGCATCTGACTTCTCGAAGTCATGGATAAGGGGACATAGGGTCTTCCCAGACTGTACCAGCTCATACTTGTTGCCAGAAGTGAGCACAACACCGTCCTTCTTCCACACTGGTTTGACCTTCTCTTTAGAGACTTCGCATTCCAATTTAATCACACCCCGCTCCTCACCAAAAACATCATCCAAGGACTTCATGAAGACAGCAGGCTTCTCTGCAATTAAAAGGGCAAAACAGAACAATGTGATACAGAAGTTGAGACATTTCCAGTTGCTTTCAGATTTTTAAAGAGGGATAAATAAATCTTTACCAGCACTGACGACACCAATATAGAACCTAAAGCGGTTTCATGTCTGTTGACTGAATGCACTTTATGTAATTCTGAACTAATCAGTAGGAGAATACAGGGAACAGGAGGGACAGCCTGCATTGCCTTGGGTGGGACTGATATCATATGCAGTAATTGGGATGCAGCTCTTCTAAAGCTGGAGAGCTGGCACTGCCCTCACATGGAGCAGAGCTCATACAGCAGGCCACAGGATTAAGAGGATAAGCTGCTGAACACTTTTGATTTTCCTGTTTTATTGACTCCTTTTATCTATCTTCTATTTCACACATCAGATGTTTATACTGGGGAAAAAACTTCCACCAAATGCAAAAGAAAGGAGAAAGAGGAAATCCTTCAAACTCTGAGCGCATAGAGTAAAAGAGCTTAATTGCTGGGGAGAGCAGATTAGAATCACAGTACCCTTAGAATTGGAAGAGACCCTTCAAGGCCATCTAGCCCAGCTCCCCTGCAATAAAAAGGGACATTCACAGCTAGATCAGGTTGCTCACAGCCTGGTCATTAGTCATCCCAGAGGCAAAACACACACTGAATGATCTCTCCCTGCAGTCATAAATCCTTGGAGACAACAGCATTGACACTGCATGGCACTGAAGCAGTAAAAGAAACTGCTCTTGTAACTCTCCTTGTGCTAAAGAAAATGATGATAAAAAGCAATGGAATGCTTTGGCAGGACACCAAAACCATCCTCCTTCCTTGATATCTGCTGCAATGGAACCTTCCACTGGAAGAAAGCCTCTGATGACTTGTCACCCCATAGAGGTCAGCTTTAGAAGCAGGATTGCTGCACAATAGAATGAACTGGAGCTCTTTAGCATCTCTTACATCCAGGAGGGGTGTGATCAGACCCACCTATCACCTTCAGGTGCGCTTTTTGACACCTTGTCTGACTTCACTGTCACTGTGCCAGCATCCTCAGGCTTAACCTGCTTCATTGTCAGTGTGCAGCAATTGCCAACGTTCTTGATGTCATTGTAATTGTTGGTGTAAAGGAGGTTGCCATTCAGGAACCATTCCACGTCCTCGTCATCATGGGACAGCTCGCAGGAGAAGACAGCAGAGCTCTCTTCTTCAATTTCTACATCCTGCAGGTGCTTCGTTACTTCTACATTGCGGGCTGTGGGGAAACAAGGTGAACTGTTACCACTGTTACTATAAATCATACTGGGATGTGGTAGAATTGTTGGACTAGATGATCTTTGTGTAATCTTCTCAGTGAAGATTATACATTTATAAAGTTAGCAGGAGAGAACGGCAGAAATCAACCCCAAGAAGAGAAATCTGAGGTGAAATAGGACATGGAAGAGGCCACCCTCCCTGCTCATACCTTCAGCTGTCAGCGTGGCCTCTCTGCAATTCCTGCCTTGCACTTGTACACACCAGCATCATCGGGCTTCAGCTTCAGAATCTTGAGCTCTGCTGAATGCTTATCCCTCTTGATCTTGTACTTCTCAGAGGGCTTGATGAGTGTGTGGCCTTTGAACCATTTAACAACCTTTGGAGAAGGCCTGAAGTCACAGGATAGGATGACAGAATGACGTTCCAAAGCTGTCTTGTCCTCCAACTTCCTGGTGATTTCTATATGGTAATCTGCAAAGCAGGGGTGGAAGAGAAGAAAGGATGAGGACAATTGGAAGAAGAGGAAAGTCTCTTGCGTGTATTCCATTCCAATTAATGTCAAGTTCACAATGGTTCTTTGAACGACTCTAAAGATAAAACAAACGATTGTCTATAGGGAATGCCATTGACTACATTTCTATAAAGTAATACTGTATATTATCTACCAAATGCAAGGTCCAGCTCTTGTTCTGTGCTTATTAAATTGCTCCAAATTGTTGAGGCTTTTATTCAAATAAGAGTGAGTTGAAAATATAACAAATACTTCAGGATGTGAATGGAGACTCTTATGCTGGGGACAACAGCAGATAAAAAGCCTGCAAGTTTCTTTCAGATGAAATCAATGACAAACTGCATCAAATTTAGGTGCTACCAAACTTAACCTTGTCTAGTTCAGAAATACAATTAATTTCACCTGATTTGACTTCTTTGGTATAGCCAAGGACAAAACCTCAGCTCTGTAGATCTGAATAGTAAGCACATCACAGCTATTCAAACAGATCTTTTACTGAGATGCAGCTGTCTCATTTAGTGTCCAACGACTTTGAACTGGAAATGGAGCAGACCCTCCAGACACACACACAGTATTTCAAAGACCCCAGTGAAGGAAGGCTGTACGTTAATTAATTCTTCATCTTCATGATGTAAACCAAGCCAGGATATGTTACCTCTGACGAGCAGAGTTGCTGTGGATTTTGATTTGCCAATTGAGAACTGAATGGTGCCTGTCATATCAGTGGTGGTTTTCAGTATGGTCAGCTGATGGATGGTGCCTTCTTGCTGCATAATCAAGTTTCTGCCAGCCTGTAAGACTTCCCCACGTAGGAATACCACTTGGGAGGTTTCACAGAAGGAATGGATATCTCGCATTCAAATTTGGCTTTTTCAGGCTCAGTCACATAGTCATCACACAGCTCCTTTACTAGATTAATGGATTGCTCTTTAAGAAGGATGGAACAAGAGAAAGCAGAGATTTAGAAGGAATGTAAAAAACCCTTACATTATCACCCTACTTAGTCACGTCAGCATTACTGCACATGAACACTACACCTATCAGCTCAGAATGCCTTGAAACATCATTAAAAAATATTAGAAAGAAAAGAATGTTGTTAGGAAGTCAGTCAATAAGATTGACAACCTGAAAAGAGCCCAGATCTTCTGATTCCCAGTCCAACATCTAAATCAAACCATGACCTTCCCATCCCAATATCAAACTCCTCGCATTACGAAATGGAAAAGAGGTTCAATGAAACACGGACATTGATAATTACTTTGGTTAAATACAGCAACTTAGCTCTGAACAACAAGTTTTCTCCTAGTAAAGGTCTCTGTAGCTCAAATGTAAGGACTCTACTTAGGAGAAATTCATTTTCCAGGAAGTTCTTGCCCTTATAATTGTAACAGTGGTAAAGCTGGGGACTGAACTCTTAAGTAGTGTGCTAATTCAAATGTCTCCCTTTTCTTTGTAACACTTAACATCATATATATACCCTAACATTGTATATATTAAAAAAAAAAACAAAACCCTGTGTTCTTTTCAAACAGCAAGACAAAATGAAGAAAAAGTCAAGCTATGTTTTTTATCCCTCAACGTTCAAACACAAATCTGAAGTCTAAACATAGAAAATCAACCTCCTAAGAAAATAATCTGTTTTACTTAGCAAAAGTAAATTCCAAAAGAGAAGCTGGATATTTTGTGGGCAGAAAGGTAGGTAGGTAGGAGTTTTTATTTCTGTGAAAGGTCCTGGTGGTGTTTAACTTCCTTGACATTAAAGCAAAGGATGTTAGCTCGTTTATAATATAAGATAATTTAATCAAAATCGTCATCAGAAGCATAATTACCTTTCACTGTAAGATGGACACAAGATTCACGAGATTCTGCCTTTTCTGCTACAGATTTTATTTCTGCTGCATCTTTGACTTGGACACGTGTGTAAGTCAGCGAGTAGCTCTTTCCTGAAGCAGAGAACCACAGAGTCACTAAGGCTGGAAAAGACCACTAAGGTCATCTAGTCCAACCACCAGCTCATCCCTACCAAACTGTGCTCTTGAGAGCTAACCCACAACTACACTTGGCTTCCTTGAGCAAAGAGCTCTGAGGCACATGGCCAGGCTGAGCATCATCCATCTGGTTTCACAGCATCACTGCCTGTTCTCTCATGTCAATGAAACCACCCATTCCCCCACGTCCACATCCCCACCAAAGTGTAATCTAAACATGGCTTCTACAAGGACTGACCAAATGTGGCCGTCGTCACCTTCAAAGTACCTGATACAGAAGGATCACACTCACTGTCAGACAAAACCTCTCTGGAGAGGAGAACTGACTGCCCTGTTCACCCCCACTTTGGAAATAACTGCACTCATTTCCTACCTGCTCCTGGCAGTGTGGGATGGTGGGATAGCATCACACTTCCCACACTAAGCATCCCACCATGTCACTTGTTCCACCCTAACCTCAGTCCCAAAACAAAAGGGGAACTCCCTTCTGAACCCTCTTCACTTCATTTCAGATGTCTTAAATGCTTGATCTCCAACCCACCCCCCACTCAGGAGAAAGATCCCCCTCTTACACCCTACCATCTTGCTGCATTCTGATGTTGTCATCAGCCTTCAGCTTGTTGTCATCTTTGTACCACTGGCTCTGAACCTCATCGTGTGAAATCTCACAGACAAAAGATGCACTCCCATATTCATTCACTTCCACATCTTCCAGTGGTTTAACAATCTTGATATCTCCAGCTGTGAAACACTAGAGATATATTTGTCAGGGTATTTCCAGAACTGAGTGCAGCATCTTTTCCTTACACATATTTGCATAGAAAATAAGTAGGATTATGTTTTATTCTAAACCATCATCCATTCCTGAGTCATTTCTCTCTTCAACACAGTCAATGCATTATTGCCCTTGAACTTAAAGATAGACTTACTAGCTACAATGGAGCTCCCTGCAAACAGTTTTCATGGAAACCAGAATCTCATTTATTCTAAAACCTTTCAAGCAAAATTAAGGGTAGAAAAACAATAGAACTGACTGAATCTTTAAGGTCATTTAGTTCCAGTCCCCCTGCTATAGGCAGGGACACCTCCCTCCAGACCAACTCTTCTCCTCAGGGTCAAGGCTTCTCTCAAATCATTCTCCTCTAAGCCTGTGCCTGTGCTTGGGATTGCCCTGACCCAGGTGCAGGGCCTTGTACTTGGCCACACTCAAGTTCATGAGGCTGCCAAGGGCCCACCTCTCCAGCCTGTCCAGGTCCCTCTGAGTAGCATCCCTTCCCTCTAGCACATCAACAGCACCGCTCAGCTTGGTGTCATCTGCAAACTTGCTGAGGGTTCATTTGATTCCACTGTCCATGTTGCCTACAAAAATGTTAAATAACACTGGTCCCAACACCACCCTCCACCTGGACACTGAGCTATTGACTGCAGCTCTCTGAGTGTGACCATCCAGACAGTTCCCTATCCTGCAACTGGTCCATCCATCAAAACCATTGTTCTCCAGTTTGGTGACCAGGATGTCATGCAGGACGGGATCAAATGCTCTGCACAAGTCCAAGTAGATGATGTCAGTTGCTCTCCCATTATCCACTGATGCTGTTACTCCATCATGAAAGGCCACCAAGTTTGTCAGGCATGGCTTGACCTTGAGGAAGCCATACTGGTTACCACCAATCTCCTCATCTTTATTTTCCAAACTATGCCAAGGAGAACTAGACAGAACTCTACAGTGTCGTGTCACTACAAACCTGTCTGAATCATTGGCTTCTCTGCATGCTCATCACTAGTCTCTCCTTAGCTTGTGTGCCCACAATGTATGGGGAATGTCAGCCACAAATCTTACCTAGGGGACGTCTTTGCTTCAAAATCCCTTGAACATCACACAATCCTTTTTAACTGTCCAGGTCTGCACTTATTTATGTCAGAATCAGACCATATTTCTGTGCTGCTATTTCCCTTTCCTTCTGAAGGGCCTGGATACAACTTGGATTAACCTCAGGAGCAGAGTTCCTGCATAAAACAGCCAGTACTGAAACAGCAACCCAACCTGGTTGCAGACTGAGAGAGAAAATGAGAGTTCACCACCTGTGAATAATGAGACTTCTCTTATTTCCCTGGGAAGTAATGCCCACTTTTTTACTTTGACAGAGCTCCTTCCCATCCTAGAAGGGAAAATATCAAGTCAAATCTACATTAGTCCTTCCATCTCTGCACTGAGTAAAGGCAGCCTTCAGATCTATGCTTAATTCACCCAATTCCCTAGAATTAATGGAACTGTGCTTACTGGCACATATGCTGAAGCTTAAGCACAGTGCAGTGTTTTCAACATGTAGGAATGGCTATAGAACATGCATAAATTCTGGCTGACCTATGACAGCTTAAAGCACTGCAGAGGACTGTTAACAAGCCCGTTTGGACATCACCTTGAATAAATGACGTTATCCCCAAGTAAGGGAAGGAACAGCTGAGCACCGGGGAGCAAATTCTCACACTGTCAGGTGCAAAGAAAACTGAGATTTCACCCTAAAACCCAGTTCACAACAAGGCTACAAAATCCTGGCTGAGAATTTCTGAATGCTCACCAGTTGTTTCCAGCTCGAAGGTCATCTTCTGGCCAGCAGCCTCGCAGATGTATTCTCCAGCATCTTTCTTCTCCAGCTGCTCCACAACCAGACGCCGTGTTTTGCCCACACATTCCATTCTGAACTTTCTGGAGGAGGCAAGCAGTCTTCCATCCTTGAACCATTTTACTCCAGTTGGATCCTGTGCTACTTCACAGCTGAGGGAGGCACTTGCTGCCAGGGCAGCACTCACCTCTTTCTGTACCTGCTCCTGGTTTATAAACACAGGTTTTGGCTCTGAGGGAAGAAAAGAAAAACAGAAGGACTGAAATGAGACCATCTTGCAGGTTTTTATGTACAGGTTGGAACAGGTTTAGGTTACCACTTGGGCCCAAACTAATAGCCTTCACTAGAGAATATCAGCTCTTCTGTTGAAACAAAGTGTCAAATCTAGGCAAGAAAGAACCTAGGAACTGAAGGAACCAAGAGGGTCCTTGAACACCAGTCCCATGGTTGCAAGTCACTATGCAAACATATTGAACCCAAAACAACATCTGTCCTGCAGGCAACCAAAACCTGAGTTCCTTTTACTTAAGACCCACTGTGAAACATCAAAACACATAAACATGTGATAGTCAAACCACTGGCTGCCTTTTCATGACCCAGAACAGTACTCCTGGCTTCCTGAACAGACTCCTCATGGCCTCTACCATTGCCACAACTGTGACTGTCAAAGGCACAAAGGAAATATGCTCACCAACGCAGTCCTTTGTTCTTTGTGTGTGATTTGCAGATATCTATCTTACTTTGAGCTCTGGGAATAGTCAGCTCTACCAGGTCTCTTACTGTGAGTAGCAGACTCACCTATCCAGAAGCAGCCTCCAACATAAAGGCATAGTAAAAAGGCAGTGTACTACTAGGAGAAGTTCCTGCTTCTCCTGCCACGAAAGGCTGCATGTACAACATGCACTCCAGCCTCACTGCACATACTTATCTTAGTCAAATGTTTCGGTGAACAAGAATTACAGTTTGGGATCTCAGGCACAGGAGAGATTTGAATAATATCTTGAACATTGCTTCCATTGTACATATATCAGTAATTATTATTCTACAGACAGACTGAAACAGGTCTTTGTGCCATACTAAAACCAAATAGTTGCTACAAACCCAGGCAATCAAGTCTAGGGGAAAAACCTCAGCACAGACTACTGCACCTGGATCACTGTATAATGGAAACTAGATTTTACTTTACTGTTCTCTGCTGTATTTCAGACAACACCTGTCTTACCTGTGACATGAATCTTGAAGGTGAGTTTCTGGCCAGCAGCCTCGCAGCTGTACTCCCCTGCATCTTTCTTCTCCACCTCGCTCACCACCAGCCGACGCTGTTTGCCCTCTGACTCAGCCTTGAACTTCTTGCTCGAGGTGATCAGTTTCCCCTCCTTGTACCACTTCACCTCCGTCTTCTCCTGGGCCACCTCGCAGCTCAGCGTGGCATTTTCTGTTGGTGCAGCCTTCACCTCCTTCTGCACCTTCTCCTTGTTGATAAAAACATCTTCTGCTTCTGGAATTGAAGGCAAACGGGCACATTTAAGACACGAATCTTTTCTACACAGCCTTCCCCAAATGCCCAAATTAGTCTTTGGACTGTACCGTTGAGGACAGCTTTCCCACTCACATTTCCTGACAGTGCTATGAACTGAATGCCAACATCTGAACTATATCAATTGCTAGTGAAGAACTTCCTCCCTGCCAGACCAAAACAGCTTAGATAGCCCTAAACTTGTTTTCATTTCCACCAGTATCATGTTCCAAAATCTTCAAAAATTAAAAAACACCCCTTTCCCCACTGTCCAGCAGCACACCAGCATACGCAGTCATTGAAAAGTCTGTTTCATACAAGGGGACAGGCATTAAATTGTCCAAACAAGCTGACAGCTGTAAGTTGCTTTGCCAGCAAAAGCCAGGTGAGAGTCAAGGTTAAATTCTGTTTGTGATTAAGTCATAGTGAGGAAATGTATTTTTCTCACCTATTTATTTCTGAAAACAGTTCTAATATCTCCTGAGTTTTCATAGGCAGTAATAAAATGGTTTCCCCTATGGAATCATAGAACGGTTTGGGTATAGAAGGAAGCTTTAAAGATCATCCAGTCCAACCTCTTGCCGTGGTCAGGGACATCATTCACTAAATGAGGCTGCCCAGGGTCCCCATCCAGCCTGGCCTTGGACACTCCAATGATGAGTCACCCACAACCTTCACTGGACAATCTGTTCCAGTGTATCACCACCCTCATCATAAAGAACTTTTCTCATGTCCAAACTGAGTCTACCCTCTTCACTTTTGAAACCATTGCCCCTTCTTATGTTGCTATAGACCCTGGTAAAAAGCCTTTTTCCACTTTCTTATCAGACTCTCCTAATAAATAGAATGCCTGTCCTCCTCCATTTCTGGAAAGAAAAGCACCAGCTTGAAGCCTTTCTATTTTTAAGCATTTCTTTTGTACCTGCTATAGAGAAGAAAACAAAAGAAAATACAGGAAAACCTTTTTAGTTGCAGGTTTCTTTAATTTAATAGAAACCACCAATGCCGCCTTCTAGCATTGTGACCAAATGCTGTCTCTAAGACTATTTAGGAAGAAGCATTTGCAGGGGTGTGCTTGTGCCCTGAAGATATCTTTCATATTCTTTAATTTCCCCTGAAATTATTGACTTCTCATTTTGCTATCATTGCATCTACTTGAGATGCCCAGGGAAATTCCCCAATTATTTCCAGCCTGTCTTAAGCTGAGGCTACCCAAGTCCTCTGCGTTCATAGCTTCAGAAGGCAAACAGAAAGTACACGAATTAAACAGAATTTAAGCACCGTCTACATCACTGAATGCTGGGGTTGAATGTGTCAAACCACTTAACCTTCCCTTCCTTCTTTGTTGGGGGCTTCAGTACAGTCGAAACAATTTCTCTCACCTGTGAAATGAATCTTGAAGGTGAGTTTCTGGCCAGCAGCCTTGCAGCTGTACTCCCCTGCATCTTTCTTCTCCACCTGGCTCACCACCAGCTGACGCTGTTTGCCCTCTGACTCCACCTTGAACATCTTGCTCCAGGTGATCAGTTTCCCCTCCTTGTACCACTTCACCTCCGTCTTCTCCTGGCCACCTCGCAGCTCAGCGTGGCGTTTTGAGTGAGTACAGCCTTCACCTCCTTTTGTACCTTGTCCTTGTTTGTAAACAGGTCTTCTTTCTCTGCAGGGACATCACAACAGTCACACCGTTTTGCTGTAGTCTGCTGCAGAGCTAACTCCAGTTCCCCGTTTTCACTATACCTGCCCTTCACAGGGAGCATCATGATACCTCATTAAGACAGGAAAATACTTTCCCCTCTATCTTGCCTTGGGAAATGATAGGCATATCATTTCATATCATATCATATCACATCATATCACAAAGCTAAACATTTCGCAGTCTGATAGCAGATTTGGACATGAGATTTAGAACACCTGCATGCACTGCTGAACCTCCTCCCTTCTCTTTTTTTCTTCTCATGTCTCTCTACATTTCCAGTAAATCAGAAGGGAATGGCCCTCTAGAACAGCTTGCCCAAAGAGACTGTGGATGCTCCATCCCTGCAGGCATTCAAGGCCAGGCTCGATGTGGTTCTGGGCAGCCTGGGCTGCTGCTTGGCAACCCTGCACATAGGAAGAAGGGGGTTGGAACTGGATGAGCACTGTGGGCCTTTGCAACCCAGGCCATTTATGAGTCTGATTAGTGGCATTTTCCACCTAATTGTGTCATTCAAATTTTGTAACCAGATCTCTTCAAACACCTCCCCTTTTCTCACTCCTTGCATGCCTGGTGTGCTCTTGCACTGTAACCCTGCAGACACCAGCTGACTACAAGAGCTGCACAAGTTACCCTCCTTGCCTATGGTTTGTTGCAGTAATTCATTCCTGGATGGAAAAGCACATGTAGAATAGTGTTGCTATGACACTAGATGACAAAGAAAGTCCTATAGCCAAAATGTTTTGCACCAGAGAGGCTGTCAGTTGATCCTCCCAATGCAAGACACACCAAATGAAGCGTTCCTTTATCTCTGGGATTCCAAGCATTTTCTCACCTCTGACTTTCACTTGGAATGTTGCTTTGTCATCTTTTGTTTCACAGCTGTAGCTCCCTTGGTCTTTCAGGGTCACATTTTTGACCATGAGCTTGAGGTGCGTCCCCTGGGAGATGATGGTTGTCCTCTGGTCCTGCTTCACCTCTGTTTGATCTTTCTTCCATACGGCAGCTCCGCTTGCAGCTGACACCTCACACACCAGCTCCAGGTCTTCAGAAGGACTGACTGATATTTCTGGAGTCATTTTGGGCTTCTTGACAAAATTAATGGCTCCATCTGAAGAAAAAAAGAGAAAGTGGTTTACATCCTGACTCAGGCTTATTCAGCACAGCATGAAGATACAGTTAGAACTGATTGTAATGTCTCTGCTCATTACATTTGGGTGATCGAGTTTCACCTCTGGAGGTACTCACATACAAACATCTGCTTGATTCTCCTGTGGAAGGAAAGAGTAAGTTCTATGCAGACAGTTCTTATTTCTTCTAATCAATTCTGTATTCTGCACATGTTCTTCTGAAG
This sequence comes from Coturnix japonica, assembly GCF_054131305.1. NCBI lineage: Eukaryota > Metazoa > Chordata > Aves > Galliformes > Phasianidae > Coturnix > Coturnix japonica. The sequence goes on along the minus strand of NW_028188948.1, from coordinate 2,531,073 downwards.
CTAAAATGAAGGCAGCTAAGTAACGTGTTTGCAATACATGAACAAACCTATTCAACACCTTGTCTCTAAGCTAACAAGCAGCGTTTGATGAGCACATCAGTATTTCATGCCCTTCATTCCATCCACACAGAAACCTGCCTGAGGAGCAAGCTGATGGCTGTCAGCTACAGGCAGACCTAGCTTAGTATTGCAGTTCTTAGAGCAACAACTGTTGCTTTCAGTCACTGAATATACCAAGGCCAATTGCTATGCCAGGCACATTTATGGCATCAGTGAACAAATAATGCGTTAAAAATTGTAATAGACAGGAGCCATCTATTCTTTTAAAACTAGGTGACCAAAGAAGAACAGTCCCTCTAGAGTCAAGCTGTTAAGAACTAACAGCATCAATCAATATCACATAGATAGATTACTTCCCTGCCCTAAGACCATCTTGTGACCATTTGGTGCTTCTAATTAAGCCCACTTGATGGCATTTTGTCTGAGCCATGTGACATTTTGTGATAGGAGTTACTGCCAGTGTTCCCTTAACCCAACACCAAAGTAGGAGGTATCCATTCTCAGGGAATCATGCAGGCTTCCTCTGTATCTGATGCTCAGAGACAGCCCCAGAACTTTTTAAATCTTAGCTTAGCTCTCATCCAATAATGTTCATCTTACAGTGCAACTTGTCCTTTGGGGATGCCTTTGTTCTGCATCCACCAGTTCCAACGGAGTCTTCTTGGCTTGTTTTAGATCAGTTTGTCAACAGGTAAAGCCAGGGTCTTTGAATTACAAAGTGAAATTGCAGAATGCATGATTCTCAACCAAACAGAACAGGAGGTGGGATGCAGGGTGAATACCTGAGCCAACACCACCTGCATGCAATCCTTCAATATCTTAGGAATCTCTAGCCATCCCAAATCCAGTGTTGTGCTTGATCTATCATCTCTGCTGAGTTTTTAGCTAGCTGATGGTGAGCATCATGGTGGTGATGGGTGAGCAGTTGGACTAGAGGGTCTTAATCAACCTTAAGGATCCTGTGATCAGAGGAACGTGAATGTGCTGTTAAAGGTCACAAGAGCTGCACTGCAGCATGAGCATACACAGCGAAAGGCTTTCAGTAGAGCTTCAGTTCATAAATGAGGACTGGGTTATGGAAAATAAACCAGAAAACAGATCTTAACGCCAGGTTCTGTGAATGCAGCCAGCTGAATTTCACAGATATTGAATTTCAATGACAATTTCTTGTGTTATTCTACCCTCCAGCTCCACCCTGAACAGGAACATGTCAGTGACAAGCATTACTCCTCCAGGCTTGACCTGACAGTGCTCTACTTGTACTATGAGCTAATGCCAGGAAGGGCAGGAAAAGAGTTTCATCCACGTGCCTTCTCCTTCCTTAGTAAAACCAGTGTGAAACTGCAGCCACGTCAGGCTGAAGGAGACGTCTCAGATGTCCTGCCTGGATGCAGGAGGTCACGTGTCAGAGGATGTCTGGCACGTCAAGTCTCATGGCAGTGCAGTGCATGACAAACTGCAACAACACTTTCCTGTGGGCTCCTTTGGGCACGAGGCCCAGCGGGTGACACACCTCTGGCTGCAGCTCTTCAGAGCCTCCCAGCAGCCACGTGATGCCCATGGGAGAGACACAGCTGACCCGCACAGCAGATGATTTACCAGCTAGCTCTGGTTTACAGCAAGAGAAGATACAAGTGGCGATGCTGAATGGTGAAATACTGCGAGTGTGTGGCAGGGGTATAAGATTGGTGAGCCTGAGGATGTTCAAAGTCAGGCTGGACAGGGCTCAGAGCACCTGATGGAGCTGCGGTGCCCCTGTTCATTGCGGGCGGAGTCCAACTAGCTGACCCTTAAGGGTCTCTTCCCTATCTATGAGATACACGAAAGCTGATTCTGCAGTAACCAAGCTACCAACAGCAGTTGTTTGTCTTACAGCTTGCCAACACAGGTTTTAAAATAACAGCATTGATTACTCTTTTGATAGTCACATTACAGTGCAAAGCACATGGAAACATCCATCAGCGAATTCAATTAATTCTGGGGGCAGACCTGCCAGTATGAAATATTATGCTAACATGACTGAGAGAAGAAAAGCAAAATTAAGACTAGCTGACAAGCCTTGGCAGGAATTCTGCTCTCCATCAATTTAGTCCCATTATTCAATTCTGTTTGGAGCTGTCTCCATGTCTCTCTGGAGTTTATTCTTTGAGAAGAAGCAATTAAGTAAGCTCTCCAATACCAAAGTGCATACACTACTCTAGGGCTTTGTTGTTTCTCCATGGATCAACAAGGGTGACAAGCCAGCAGAATATGATGAAGAGCCTCATGCATACTCAGTGTAAAAAAAAAAAAGGCAATTGTTGCTGGGAAGAAGGTGCATTTGCATTTGTGTCATCTGCAGAGGGTACTGCAGAAATGGAAAGTCTTCTACTGGAGCAAACAAAGGGCTCTCATTTATTGCAATCAAGGCCCAGCGTGTGGATCTCAGGTTTGACTCCATGTTTTACATAGTTAGCATTTTATATTTGTTCCAGTATGGAACTGTACAGTCATAGAATGGCCTGGGTTGAAAAGGATCCCAAAGATCACAGAATCACACAGAATCACGGAATCCTTCTGCAAAAGAAAACACAAAAGCTACAGGGACTTGGAACTACTTTGTATATCGAGATCAGAAGGAACTGAGAAGTTTTCAAGTACAAAGAACTTACTTTTCCAGATTGCCTTTTCCAGACTGCTGTTCCAGCAGTGACAACAAGCGCAGGCAGCCCGGAGGACATGGCTGACATCGATGATCGGCTGGCATGGATCAGCGAGGATGAGTTTGGGCACAGCACAGCTGGCAAGGGATGCTGGGGTGGCTGCAGCAAGACAAGAGCTCCTCCAGCCTGAAGATCTCCATCACCAGAAGAAAAAGGACAGGGTGAAAGTAAGGAAGACGCGCAGACGAGAAGAGCAGAAAGGGAGATGAGGAGGGAACTTGGTGCGGTGGCAATTCTGGGGGAGAAATTGTACTCTGATAATGTTACACTCTGAAATTCAGTGTTGCAATTTGGAGGAAGGAATTATTGGAGTGGGAATCTGGGGGGCCGTTGTAATACCAGAAGAATTTTACAGAGCAGCAGCCATGCATCAAGAGAAGGGCTTCACAGAGCAGCAGCTGTGGAGGGAGAAACAGCATGAGAACCAAGGACACCTCTAGGAAAAGAATGAGTAGCTCAGGGCTTTCAACGGGGGTTTTAGGGTTGTTATTGCAATAGCTTTCCTTCAATTAGTGTGTGTGGTTTTTAAATGCCCTCGTCTGTCTGCTATAAAAGCATGGCTTTTCGGGCAGTCGATGGACGCAGCCATATTTAACCATACTGCTGTCTGGCTGTTTGTCCTAGCGGGCTGACCTTTTGCCTTCAGGTTCACCAACTACTGTCTCAGGAACCAGAGTTATTAGGCATTATCCAGGTTATCTTGTGCTTCTACTATGTTAATAGATTGGATGTGAATCCAATGGGGTCTGATGTTACAAATGGTGCTGGAATCTGCGGCAATAATCATTGAATGTATTAGTAATGCTCGGTTATGATGCTATTACCTCTCTTATATCCAACTAATTTGGATTTTTCAAATATGACCACGCATCACTTGAGAGGAAGGCGCACGCTCATAGAACTGAATGGGAGAGTTGATTTCATTTTCCAAGCAGGTGTTCCACTTGGGCTCTGTATCACGCACTGGCCATGCGGATATGGAGTAAAACTGGAAGAAATCCCTCAGACCCTGAATGCAGGAGAGAATGTGTGGTGGGTGAGAGAGGAAAGGTGCACTTTGAAGCAGGGGACGCCCTGCTGGCACTGCCTGCCGCATCCACCACCAACACGGTTTGCTCTTTATCCTGCTCCACAGCTGCTGCTCTGTCAAGTCCTTCTCTTGATCCATGGCTGCTGCCATTCTTCTTGGATTACAACAGGGGGCTGGGAGGTTTTTGGCAGAGGGAGGGAAGTTGATTGGGGGTGGGAGTTTGAGGGGGTGGGATCAGAAAGGATTGTTAGGATGGGAAATGGTTGGGAATACTGTCATTTCTTGACTGTTTGCTATGTTCAATTATTAAATGTCTTTGCTATATTTCTGCCTGCCTGCAGCCGCTCCTTCAGTTACAAAGCCCACCTCCCCAGGCCCCCGGGCCCACCTTCAGGGCAATGTGAAAGGGCAGCAGAAAGGGCAGTGTCCCAGATCTGCCACCACCATTGGACCCATCCCTCCCCTCCTCAGTCAGTTCTGCGTGGGAATGGAGGGATGAGAAAGGGGGATGGACGGGAATTCTGGGAGAGCTGAGTGGCTCAGCCTGGAGTGGAGGAGGCTCACTGCCATCCCAGACACAGCCATCAGTCCCCAGGTGCAGAGAGGACTGAGCCAGGCTGCACCCTGCAGCACCCAGCAGCAGGATCCCAGTCTGAGGCCTGCCTAGGTCGTGTGGCTGCGCTGCAGGCTGAGCTATGGAGAAAGCCCCACTTGGAGATTTCTTCGCTCCCTGAATGTTCCCCCCTTTCTCCATCTTGCTCTGCTCCATCCCCAGCCGCAGCCCGGCGTCCCCGACATGTTGCTGTGCTTGCAGAGCTGGACTTGGCCCTTGACCTGTACAGGCCCCTGTCCCCACCTGTCGGATATCCACCTTGCCTTCTCACCCCTCTCTCTAGATCCAGTTCATGCCCCATCTATCTCACCTCCATGTCCCACCTACGTCCTCTCTACGTCTTTTGGTCTCCCCCAAACCACCCTCACGGTGCCTTACCTCCTGGCAGGCTCAGGGAAGGAGCACCCGGTGCCCTGAGCCCACAGGCCCAGCCCTGCACAGCACTGCACACAGCACTGTCATGGCGGCGCCCGGTGCTGCCGCACAGCATCCTGGGAGTGGTAGTTCCTGCGGGGCCTGCAGCTCCCAGCAGGCCCTGCAGCTCCCAGCAGGCCCGGGCGAGGGCAGAGGGGAGCAGTGCTGTCAGCCGGGAGCTCGCCCAGAGAGCCCGATGTTCGGAGCACTTCACACCAGGAACTTTGGACTCGGCTGCTTCTGTCCACAACGTCCCTGAGCTGCTCAGGAAGCACAACTGTCTCACCCTCTGAGAGCTGGGCTGTGCAAAGGAGGCTGCAGTTGCAGGCTCAGCTCTGCCCTGTTCCAGCAATGCACTTCCTTACAACTGGAGCACTGTCACGCTTGCTTCTTGCTTCAACGGAGCAATCGCCCACCGCTTTGCACACCTCTGTGCTCGTGCAAATGGCCACCACCCCATCCCTGCACACACACACACACACACACACACACACACGTACCACCCCATCCCTGCACACACACACACACACACACACACACACGTACCACCCCATCCTTGCACACACACACACACACACACATGTACCACCCCATCCCTGCACACACACACACACACACACACACACACATGTATCACCCCATCCTTGCACACACACACACACATGTACCACCCCATCCCTGCACACACACACACACACACGTACCACCCCATCCCTGCACACACACACACACACACACACACACACACACACACCACCTCGTCCTTGCACACCCTCCCACATGCGTGCACAAATCTCTGCAGTGCATGGACACACCTGTGCACACCCACGTGTGTGCAGCCCCAGCACTGCCCACAGCTCCGTGCACGCTCATTTGTGCATGAAGAGGAACGTCTCAGTGGAAGCGTGGCTGTTCCTCCCCTCTGACGGGGCTGGTGTGGGACAGAAGAGGAAAGCAGAATGCGGCCACATTTTCCTCGTGGCTCCTAGTTCCTGTCTCACCATGGGAAACAAGATGAGCTGTGGAGAGTGTTTATGCAGAATGGCTTTGTGAGAAAGGACATGATGAAACTCCGTTAGTTAAATTGTAAGAGAAGGTACGTGATTGAAGGCACCAGCTGAGGAGAAATCAGGATGTGAAAGACAGGATATGTATCTAAAGACAGAATATGTATCTAGAGGCAAGGACAGCCTAAGGGAAAAACAAGATGTGTAGCAATGTATAGACATAGAAAAAGTAACTATATGGCTAACCACAAAGGTCAGATGAAGTAATATGTAACCCACCAATCCTGAGCTTTACTTTTGCAATATGCATGAGCTTATTACTGACTGTATAAATGAGATGCTGTTACACCTAATAAACGAGACCTGTTGATCATGATAGCATGAGACTCGTCTCCCGCGGTTACTTCCAACAATGAGCAACTCTCCCTCTCTGTGATGCTTAGCTCTGTACCTCTGCCATCATCTCTATACTCAGATGCTCCTGCATGTAATGCTGCACACAGTGAACCTGCAGGTCCCAAAGGAATCGTTGCCTGCTCTCCCTCACCTGGAGGTTGCAGGGTGCTGGGCCTCCTGCCTGTACCTCCTTCCAGGTGTCATTTGCCAGACCCTGTATGTCCAGCTGGTTGGAACTGCAGTCAACTAACACAGACAAGATGTATGAAAGTAGTCTTTCCGTTTCCCAGGCATTCATCTTTATAAAAACACGTTGTGCTGTGAAGCACTGCAGGAAGCAACTCAACTGTGCAACAAATACTTGGAGCCTTGTTTCATCCCTCCCTGACCTCATTGAAAGGCTGACTGACACCTGCTTGCCAGCGGTGACTGTGGGTCTTTCCTCAGAGTCCAGAGCACATTAATCTCTTCTGATACTCACACTCATTCGTGTTTCTTTTGTAGTTGCTGTTGCATTCATCAGGAAGGAAATGCACTGCACTTATTTTGCTGCTTGTGCAGGCTCACTCTGCAGTGCCCAAGATGCCTTCATGAGGAGGAAAGGCAGCAAAGCCCTCTGCCAGCAGGGCCATAGAATCATATGTCTACGGCATGACATCTCGGCAGAGCACTCACTGCGCCTGCTCCTCCCTGCTGAAATACACGGCCACATCCACAAAGCTCGAGTCTCCTGCAAGCAAGCAAGAAACTCCAGTGCCAGTGGCTTTTCTGTCCCCGGCACACAAATGCTGGCTGAGAGCATCTCTCTGTCTCCCTGCGCTCCCATCTCTTGCCCCTTGCCTTCTCCAAAACCTTCCTTGGAGAACCAGGCTGATCAAGTCCATGCTCATCAGCATCTCCCACAGGTACTGTTACAGCTCTTGCTGTCTTTTTGGCCTTCTCATCCACCGGCATCCCTCTGTCTGAGTCTCACCAGCTTTGTCACCAGAAGAGATTTCAACACTTGAGAATGAAGAATGCACATCTGGCTCCAAGGAATGTAACTCTCCTATCTCCCAGAGATCCACGCCCTCTGTGTGCCATCTCACCTGGTCGTGAGCGTCCCTCACAGCCAGCCAGAAAAGCAAGCAGAGGCTGAGACCAAGAAACCCCACCCTGATGTGCAGCTCTCTGACAGTTTCTCTTTACACAGAGTGCTGGCGGCAGCCGCGTGCATTATCACACGCACTTGTATGGGCAGTTGGTGTCTAGACGTGAAGGAGACTTGCTAAGTGCTATGCTGACATGTAGGGACAGAAAGAAAATTTCAAGGGGGAGCTGGAGCATGTATATAAAGGATGTACGGACCTACAGTTAAGGATGTGGATTTGCATCTGAGTCCGTGCCTGCAGACGATGCAAGCGCTATGCATTGTCACCCAATGGAAATGATCAAACAGCTGCTTTGGGACAGACTGTCTGTAGGGCTCAGGAAGTGCGGCCTTCCAAGGTGCTTAAGGTGTCCCAAAGAACAGAGGCAAGCAGTGATGATTCCTTTCTCTCTTCATTCTAATACTTGTAGGTAGAGCGCTTGAGAAAGACTTTGGAGGCTTTCCTCAGCCTCTACCTTTCCTTGTACCTTTACAAAAGCAGACTGTCTAAAAACAAGAAGACTGGACACACTTTTTGGGTTTGGTTATTTTTATTAGTATTTTTTTAATATTATAATATATATAATATTATTTATCATTGTATTTATTATATTATATATATTATGTATATAATGTATATTATATATATTATAATATATATATTATAATATCATATATTATAATATAGATAATATATAAATAACATATAATATATAAATTTTTTTAAGTTGTTTTGGTGTTTTTGGTGTTTTTTGTTGTTTTAGTCCAGTCCAATGTAATAAATTCTCAGTCTTACAAGGGATGAATTTTTAAGGCCTTCCTGCTGATGGACCACACTCCACTTGAACATCAAGTGGAGCATGAGGTAGCCTTCATCCAGAAAGGTGGAATCTTGATGGGATGTTGCTGTCTTATGGAGAGGAATCTCGGCGTCCCCCAGGCTGAGCCAACACACGGACACAGATTTCTGGATGGTGACCACTTTCTGCCCCTGCTCCTGCTTCCTGGTCTCTCTTCATCATCGGTATCCAGCAGGAGATCACGAAGCCCTGGAAGCACGGTGATATCCAGGTCATCGTCTGAAACTTCTTCCACCAGATTGGAAGGGACCAGTCCTCTTGTGCCATCCGTCAGCTCTCCCAGAAACCAGCCATCCTCATCCATGTCTCCACAGATGTAAACGTATTGTCCAGCTGTCAGTGGAAGCTCGTTTTCTGGGTCCTCATTAGGACCCTCATAAGGATTTTGTAGCTGTGACGAGCTAAGAGTCTTCATTTTGGAGGTGATGGTCTGCGAAAATGTAGATGCAGACTGCCACTGGCCACACTTTTGACTCCCCTGGCTTTTCCTGGGGATTGGGGCATTCCTCTTTGGGATTTCTGTGCGGCCTCAGCTTCTTCCCCATCTCCTGGAGCTGTGTGCATTTTTCCTCCAGACGCTTGCTGAGCGCTCCAAGCTTGATGTCAGCCTGCTGGAGACTCTGCAGCTTCTGGCACGCTTCTGGAGAGCGTCCCTCTCTCAGCAGGTGGTTCTGGGCCTTCAGGGCCTGGCAGTGCCTCTCCAGGTTCCTCAGGGCTTGTTGGAGGTAGCTGCACTGCTCCAGCAGCTTGCTGCTGGTGCTGCCTGGGAACCCCGGGTCTTCCTTGGCCGTCTCATTCTCCTTTTCCACATGCTGTCCCTGCAGCTGGTTGACCTTCTCTGCCTTCTCTGTGGCCTCTTTGGATGCAGAAGAGGTCTCCTTGAGCTGCCGGACTCTTTCCAACAGCTGCTGTGTACGGAGGCAGAGCGTACGCGTCTTGTCCTTGAGCCACTCCACCTCCTCCCACATCTGCTGAGAGCTTCTGCTCCTCAGCAGGCAGCACTTCTCTCCAAGGAGGCTGCACTGTCTATGCAGCTCCTTCAGCTTACTCAGCAGATGGGTGTTCTGCTCCTGCTGCTCTCTGTGCTCAGGTGGGCAGGCCTCTTGTTGCTCTGCAGCCTCCTTTTCCACATGCTGTCCCTGCAGCTGGTTGACGCCCTCTGCCTTCTCTGTGGCCTCTTTGGATGCAGAAGAGGCCTCCTTGAGCTGCCGGAGCATTTCCAGCAGCTGCTGGGTACGGAGGCAGAGCGTACGCATCTTGTCCTTGAGCCACTCCACCTCCTCCCACATCTGCTGAGAGCTTCTGCTCTTCTCTTCAAGGAGGCTGCACCGTCTCTGCAGCTCCTTCAGCTTACTCAGGAGATGGGTGTTCTGCTCCTGCTGCTCCCTGCGCTCAGGTGGGCAGGCCTCTTGTTGTTCTGTAGCCTGAACACCCACCTCTGCTACAGCCCGATGGCAGGCCCTGGCCCTGTTGAAGAAGACGCGTGGCTGCCCCTCCACGTGCTCCAGGATGTACTGCAGGAAGCGTCTTCTCTGCTTTTGCAGCTCACACTGGAGGCGCTTGCTCTCCACGGCCTGCTCTGCATGGGACTTCCAGCAGAGCTGCCGCTGGACTTCCTGCTGCATTCTGCGGTCCGCTCTGCTGCTGTCGCACCTCAGCAGCGCCTCCGCCAGCTGCCGCTGCAGATGCCATGCCTGGCGGATGGTGTCGTTGCGCCGCTTCTGCAGCAGCTCCTGCATCTGGTGCAGCTGGGCCTCCTTCTCCTGCAGCAGTTGGCAGATCTCTGCTTGCCACTGCCTCAGGCTCTGCTCCCGCAGGCGCTGCAGCTTTGACACCCGCACCCGCTCCCACTTGGAGCGCAGTTTGTCGGCCAGCAGCTGCCGCTCCCGCTCTGCCGCCTCCTGCCGCTCACGTCTCTCAGCAGCGCAGCGGCGCTGCAGCTCCTGGGAGCGGAGCCGCTCGCCCTCCAGCTGGGCCTGCAGTGCCTTCAGCTCCTGCCTCTTCTCCTCCCGCTGCGCAGGGCAGGTGGGGGGCCGTGCCGGGTCCCGGCGGGGAGAGGGCCGGCTGCCCGGGAGCCCCAGGTCTTCCTTGGCTGTCTCTGGCACCTAGAACCAGAAAATCATAGAATAACAGAATGGTTTGTGTTGGAAGGGGCCTTCAAGACTCTCCCGTTCCAAGCCCATGCCAAGGGCAGGGACAACTTCCACTAGGTCAGGTTGCCCAAAGGTGCGTCCAGCCTGGCCTGGGGCACTGCCAGGCGTGTGGCAACCACAGCCTCTCTGGGCAGCCTGTGCCAGCGCCTCTGCCCCCTCATGGTGTCCTGTCTTCTTATATCTCATCCAGATCTCCCCTCTTCTACTTTCAGGGCATTGTCCTTTGTTGTATCACTACCCTCCCTTACAACCAGTACATCTCCAGCTTTCCCCAGGTCTCCTTCAGGCACTGGAGGGCCGCTCTGTGGTTTCTCCAGAGCCTCCCCTCCCCAGGCTGAACAATCCCCACTCTCTCAGTGTGTCATCGTACCTGGACGTGAGCGTCCTTCATGGCAAGTCGACTGGAGCCCTGCTCTGCACGTTGGCAGTGCAGAGCTCCCTCTTTTTCTTGGGAGCAGGACATTGCGTTACAGAGCACATCTGCCCAGCTCCCCACGATGTAATAGGTGAAGAGCCTCCTCTCCAGCTCCAGCTGACGCTGGAGGTGGCGGATGCAGGCGGGCTGCTCACCATCCGTCTCCCAGCGCAGCTTGCTGAGGACGTCCTGCAGCTGGGCATGGGCCGCCTCGCTGCTGGGGGGGTTCCTTAGCACCTTGGCCAGCTGCTGCTGCAGCTCCCGAGCCTGGCGCAGGGCTGCATCGCAATCACGCTGCAGCAGCTCCTTTGTCGCGCGCAGCTCGGCCTCCTTCCAGAGCAGCAGCTGACGGGTCCCCGTCGCCCGCTGCCGCTGCTCCCACTCCTTCAGCTGCTGCTCTTCCTGGGCCTGCTGCTTCTCCCAGGCACAGCACAGTTGGTCGGTCAGCAGCTGCCGCTCCCGCTCTGCCGCCTTCTGCAGTTCACATCTCTCGGCAGCCCAGCGGCGCTGCAGCTCCTGGCAGTGGAGCCGCTCGCCCTCCAGCTGGGCCTGCAGCACCTCCAGCTCCCATCTGTTCTCCTCCTGCTGCACAGGATGAGCTCACATAGTGGTGCAGATGAAGAGGTATTGCACAAGCCATTCACTGTGCGGGCTATATTCATCTCTATAGCCGAACCATGCCAAGTCAGTGAAAGAAGTAACTTGCTGGATTCTAAAATAGTTTCGCTTGAGAACGGCGCTGTTGCCAACTCTACTTGTTACAAATTGAACTACACCAGAGTGAAAAGGAAAGGGCAGCAAAGTTTTATATTTCTTTAGGCAGATCTGACTTCAGCTAACCCAGCACAAGGTACAATCCCAACAACTGAACAATGCAGGGCAGCAGCTGCTTTGAAAGTTGCTTTACCAATCTGCCGATTACTTTTTATGTCTAATTGCAGTCTTTATCTTCCGACCGGGAACTGAAGATCCAGAGGCAGAGAAAATATTTTTTCCATTAGTCCTATGAATAGAAACCGGTAGCACAGAGTTAGGACCACGCAGAGTTAGTGCAACGACACATCATCAGTAGGGTAAAACTAACCTGTCTCACGACGGTCTAAACCCAGCTGACGTTCCCTACTGTTAGCTGACAGTTCAGTAGCAGCACTGAGCAGATATTCCAGAACAACTGTTTTATCATCTGGCTGCTCACTGCTCAGCAGCTGGCAACAGACAACGTATGATGAATGGGAAGAGAGTTCCAGAAACCAAAAGCAATGAAATCTCTCTCATTCAGCAGGTAAGCAGCAGCGTAACAGCTCAATTCAGATCTTATTTTTCAAGAACACTTCTCATGGCTGCATGATATTTCTGAGAGCTGTGCTGCTATAAAGCCATCGTTGCCTACTTAGCCAGTCACACTAACAGAGCGAGGAGAGATGCTGTCCTTAGACATAAATTCTGAAGTACATCTGAGCACCTCACAATTTAACATCAGTAGAGGCTGCCTGCGCTCCACAGATAGTACCAAAAGCTCAAGTGAAAATCTGATTTGGTCTCTTACCCCACTGTAAACGTTGCAGGCTGGCTGAATGAAAATCCTGAAGAGCCAGAAGGTTGTACCGATGCTGCCGGTGCAGGAGGATTTGCACCAAAAGTAAATACTTCTGGGTTACTCGTGAAGCTGGTAGCTGACTGGCACCAAATGCTGGTCCAGCAGCAGGCGCTGAAGACCCAGACCCAAAGACAAATGTAGAGGACGACCCTAAAGGAAAAGAAGAGAAATTTCAGTATGTGCTGAGTTGTTTTGTTTGTTACAGAGCTTTATGTTTGCAGCCAAGTAGGTAAAACAACAAACAGCACCTCATTCATGATAGGAATCCTACCTTTTCTTGTAAGTTACATGAAAAACAGCATACTTAAAGGAGTCAGACAACGCACACCTCAAACACGGGTTGTCTAGACTCAAATTACTGTTAGCCATTCATGCTCTAGAAGCAGGCTCCCACAAATAGCACAAGCTGATTTGTATTCCTAAGACTTATTTATACCACGGGTAAAGAACACTCACTCACTTATTTGTATTATTTTAAGCGTTCAAAACACAGCTCCTGATCTATTAGAATGAGGAGAACGCCAATCTTTCCTCTCATAAGCAACTGCTCCCCTTCCTCATCCAAATGTTTACAATTATCAATTTCTGGAGACCACATCAGGCTTGCAGGGACCTAACTGAGCTACCAGAATAATTCTGTCTCTCCATATAATAGCAAACAAGCTCATTCAATTAGCTGCTTTGGTTCTGCATGGCCAGCAGAAATAATGAGAAAAAAATACAGGACTGAGCTGTGACTTCAAACATACACACTTCTGCTGAGCAAAAAGAGACCTTCTAAATAGCGCTATTAATCTAAATGCAATTTAAGCAGACGTCACGCAACACAAAAATACCAACTGCTGCAATGTAACTTGGAATGGCTGATTGTTTTTCCAGGAAAAAAAACAGAAGTTAAGACGGACTAAAAAGCATTCCAGTGCAGCGACTCGACACGGACTCAGATGTGAACGATCCAAATCGTTTATTACAAGTTCTCACATCCCTTATATACCTTCACAAGTTGTTATTTTCTAGCTTTCCCATCCGCCCTTACAACTTTCCCAAACACCTTATATGTCAACAAAGCATTCTACAAAACACTTTTCAACTGTCCATGCAGGCACATATCCAATCAGAGCTGTGAGACTCTTCTTCTCCTTGCAGAGGTGTCCTTGGTTCCCATGCTGTTTATCTTGCTCAACAGCTGCTGCTCTGAACAGCTTTTCTTGTATCCCCACATTCCAGTACTTTTATGAAGATTTGAAGATTATGAAGACCAAGAAAATGAAGGACTGGCTATCGTGCTCATTAGAAGTCATGCTTTACAAAGCAGCAGCTGCATATATCAATACTGTGTTTGTAATATACACCTGTGAAGGGTGGATAGTACAAATCTTGATGTTATTTACAACGCTCGAAGAGTTTTAGGTATGGGAGAGAAAAATTCAAGTTATAACTAACTTTTAACCTTCAGCACTGGATTGATACTGAGAAGAGGGAAATTCATTCTCACAATGACAAGTTCCTATGCAAATGAAAGTCAGTAAAGGATTATCCAATGCACAAAATATCACCACAGCCAGTTGATCCCTAAACTGTATTTCCCAGACTGCCTCAAAACTTGACCTGAGCCCCAAGCATTAGCACTGTTTATATATTGTTGGATGTAAATATTCACTACTTTTCTCAATTTCCACGCATTTTCCCTATCTATTCTCCAGGAAACACTCTTTCCCTGCTCCACTTTTGTGATCTAAGAGCAAAAACAAAAGCACCTGCTTAAATGTACCTGTTGAACTCGATGTGGCCGTGGCTCCAAAGGTAAAGCCAGAACTTGCTGCATTGCTACTGTTGGCTCCTGAACCGAAGACAAATGGATTAACTGCTGCACCAGTGGTGGAAGATGTGGTGGTGGGTTTGTTTTCTTGAGAGAAGCCAAATGACTGAGATGCTGTAGATTCTGCAGAATTGCCAAAAGCGGTGCTGCTCACAGTGTTGCTGGCTTGCCCAAACACAAAGGGAGTGGGAACTGGTGCAGGGTTGGAGGAAGAAGTGACGCTGCCAAACAGGCTGCTGCTGTTGGCTGAAGTGGCAGGTACGGCTGCGCTGGAGGAACTAGAGCTCAAGAAGCTGAAGGATGGCTTTGCTGCTCCTTGATCTGAGAGGGAGAACAGAACATAAAACGCTGCAAGACGGCAAACCAAGCGCAACAGAGAGACCCTGTTCCAGCCACTGTACAAGGAGAAATGCTGGACGATGTCTCAACTATTATCCAGCTACTGTGGATTACATAAAATCCAGGTTTAATACACTGATCGCTGCCATGTGCAATTAAAGGAATGGGAGAATTGTGAAGAATGATGACACCACCACAGTTCTAGGCTTTAGTAGTTACGGACACCAAGCACTGGCTATAACAACTGGAACCAGAATGAACCAGTACATCTCAGCTTTTCAAACAAAACTATTCTTCAGATGCTCTGAGAAGAACAACATGCATTACCTGCAACACTTCTGTAGTTTGCTAAATAACACAGCAAAAAAAAAAAACCCCACAGTGGTACAGCTGCTTTTGTAGCCTCTCCTGAAATTACAGCCCTGTGCCTACAGCCCTAAAGCTGGCTAAGCCCATCATCCTGCAGCCTCACTCTTTTGGCTTAAGCTCACTGTAATTCAGTACTTTCAAGACCTGCTTTTGGGAGCCACGGAGAACAGCCCCCTGTTACAGAACTGTCACAAAGTACTGAGTGCAATTTTACATTTAAAGTTATCTTTTAAAGTATGCAGTTCTTCAGCTTTCCCTAAGCTTCTGCTCTCTCATTATTACACCTGACCCTGTTCTTGATTTCCCACTGCTGTTTTTCCAGAAGTTACGGACCCTTTTCATCTATGCCACTTTTAAGGGACTCTCTACTGTGCTGAAGAAGGCTCGTTAAAATCTCATTTTTACACAAGGTGTTTCATCAAATTTCCATGGTTAAATCAAACTCCAGAACTTCAACTCAATCATAAGAACCATAACCCCATGCGCTGCTTTTATTCTCTCTGTTCCTTCCCTTATAACTTCCAAAGTTAGTAGAAGTGAGTAATGAACGCTGTTCTGCAAACCATGGCTGATAAGTCATGAAATCAGAATCAGAATTCTTCCACATGGCAATTGTTACTAAAATCTTTCAGCCCGCTCTTTCAGAAGGTTAAAGATGCACAAAACTGTGTAGTACCTATTAAGCAATTTCCACACCTTCATGGCAGTAAATTGCAGCAGCACAGCTGCAAGAACACATGAATGAGACACCTCCTCACATCCCCTTTCACTATGAAAACCATCGCATGAGGCCTCTGTCACCACGCTAAAGACTGTACCACCAACTATGCTGCTAGCACAGAAACCATACAAACCATCCATGCTCATGTGGGATGCAATACAGGTTCCTTAATGTGTGACAATATGTATATATTTTTTGTCTAAACCTAGTCTTAAAACTCACTGAAATCAAAACAGGAATTCTACTAATTGTCTATACGTCAACAACTGGAACACAAATCACACTACACAGAGTAATTAAGCTTTTTCTAAAGCTCCAGTACATGAACCCAGCAACTCCTACAGATTCTGTAACTTATGACTTCAGAGGTACCATCTGAGGGACTTAGACAACTGAAGACAAAAGATATTCTGCTTACCTGAAGTATTGGCTTGGGCCCCAAATGAAAAAGTTGGCTTTGCCTGCTCAGTTTCTTTCTCCGATGGTTTAACAAAGCTGAAGTTGAACATAGGTTTTGCTGTGCTTTCTTCTTTGGTACATTCAGGCTGCCCAACGGAAAAGACAGGTTGTGCCTTTGACTCTTCATTCTCAACTTTCTTCCCAAACAGTAACGGAGGAGCAGAACTGACAGAATCCTGTTTCTCTTCTGTCCTTCCCAAAACAAACTGCGAGGCAGGAGCCGACTCCACGTTACCAAAAGAGAAGCCTCTCTTTGATGCAGGAGTTTCGTCCTTTTTCTCATCTGATTTCTTAAATGCAAAAGAAGCTGATGCAACTTCATTTTCTGCCACAGTTCCAAAACCAAACCAGACATTTGCAAGTCTAAGACTGACAATCAAAAAACTGCATTTTTCTCTCCAAACTGCAATACAACTCTGACTTACTCAACTCAGTATGAACTAACACCAGTTAATTTCATGAGCACCACAGAAGTTAACTTGCAAAAGAGCAGATACAGACTCATACAGGAAAGCATTTATAGCATACAACATAGATTCACCTTGTTCATCACTGATGTTGAAACAGTGCTTGGTGACGATGACACAGTACTGCTAGTCAGAAAACTAAAGTTGAATGGAGCCAGAGATGCAGTACTGATGGGTAGGGATATTTTTGGGAGTACCGGTTCCTCCACTTCCTAGAGTTGTAAAGTAAAATTTTTCTCTTTTACAAAACATGCTACTTTCTCATCCTGCTCCGCTCTGATTCGCTACAACAGCGAATTTGGAACAAATATAACATTTAAAGTATTGTGTACTGAACCCACACAACAAAACACAAAATACCTACAAAGAAAACTACAGATGAAAGAACATTTACTCTGGTAAATCCAGCCTATACCACATGTAAGGATGCAAATCATATATCAGTACATCTTAAAAACAACAGCGTTTGTTCTTGCCTTTTAAGCTATTTGATAACCAAGACTGAATGAGTTAGGGTTTAAATGAGAACTGCCAATCTAATCACAGGCTGCACAGAAGCACCAAGATCTAAATAGAAATGAATGACTAAGCAGAGGGATAAATTGGTACTACAGACATTCAAGCGTATCCTACGACTTACAAGTGTTTCACTATTATGGTCTGAAAAGTTAATGGAACTTAGCTATTTTTATCTGCATCACTATTTTATTTGAATTACATAAACATACTCCATTGTTTATGATTTCTTTATATTGCATCAGCTAAAAGACCAACATAAAGACTGACACTAAAGATACAGTCATAGGCAGCTCAGATAACATCCAATCAGAAAAATAATCTTGAATACTTGTGGCTACAGTTTGATAAAATAGATCTTTTCCCCTTAAAACAGGAAAAAAAGCCTTTCACTACAAGTTCAGTAAGTATCAGCAATCCTAAGTCATCATTAGCAGACATGCAGAACACCATTTTCTAATTCTCTTTTGGACTCCTGGCCTGTACAAGACTTAAACAGGAAAGAATAAATTCAATAAACTTTGTTTACATACTTGACAAATGTTTCAAGTATCGCTGCATTATAGAAACCATACAAACCTCCACCAAAACATTCCTACTCTTTGGATACCTTGAAAATTGTAATACCAGGCAGAGGAGAGACGTGGTTAAGCAGATAAATCAGCATATTCTTTCATATAATTTAAACTATAGAAATGAAATTGCAGTGAAATTCATGGCTTCCATAGCAGTTGTTACAAGATTTCCTCTTCTTGTATGGTATTCATGGGAAAAGAAAGAAAGAAAAAAAAAAAATAGTGTGTTATTAAAAGCAATGGGAGATTTAGTTGAGCAGTGAAAATATTTAGTTCAGCATCTTGTTATGCTACACACTATTTTTGAGTTCCCTCTAATCATTTCCTATGGTGGAACATGATGAAGAACTGGGCCCCCTACTTAACATATTTCCCATTGCTACCAAGGTAAAAGGTCACCAATACACAGGAATGTTCACCTAACAACATGAGTCATGCAAATATCATCCTTTACCTGAAGGCAAATTCCTGCCCCTTAATATTTAAATCCCATCTAGCTTTCACTGATTTCTAAACATC
Source organism: Coturnix japonica (assembly GCF_054131305.1). Lineage (NCBI taxonomy): Eukaryota > Metazoa > Chordata > Aves > Galliformes > Phasianidae > Coturnix > Coturnix japonica. Next base: position 2,512,913 of record NW_028188948.1, on the reverse strand, counting down.
ACATCCTTCAAATATTCAGAACACACTGAGGGACAAAAAGTCCCTCTCTTTTTTCCTTCCCCTGTCTAATAGGATTTTTCACTTATTTTACCAAAGCAAAATGTTGGCAGAGAAAAAAAAGTCAATTAAAACAAGTTCCCTCCTTTGGCAAAGATGTTCACACTAAAGACAGAGCTGAAGACAGCCACTACTATATCTGACTTTAGAGACCTCAACTCTACTGAGACATCTTGTCTTGTACATGGTGCATTTAATGCATAATAGCAGTATATAATGCACTCAAGCTCACTAACCAAGGGACCATGTAAAATCCACTCTCCTCCACCCTTAGCTAACAACTATTCAGTAAGGATAGAGTAATTCTTAAATCTGCATTCTCCTCCAACTTTGTCATGGCCGTAGTTGATGCCACTGTCTCCTTGGAATTCACAGCTCAAAAATTTCTCTTTAAGACTGGTGCCCTTTCTCTCTCTTCTGAAGAAATGAGACAAGTAGGTTTGATTATTTGTTTTTAAATCGCTGCCAAGTGGTACAACTTTTCAGATGACCTTCTTGGAACAGGACCAATATGGGAAGTTGGTTCAGAGCCTTGTCAGGGTAGTCTGCTCTTAGACAGGTGAGGGAGAGCAACGAATGAGTTGAATTCCAAAGAAATATTCCATTTACCTATATTTGTCCCCAGAAGCTCTGTTCTTGTTCTGACACTGTTAGAAACAATAATACAGCCACAGAAGCCTGCTGGCATAAACACATCAGATGGAGAGCAGAATCAAGCCCACTGAATCTTTTATTGCAGTCACTGAGATGATACAGCTACATGGCAGTGCTATAGCTATCAGCTGCAACAAAGCTACCTGGAACACAGTCATTTTTCATAAAACATTCTCTATCCAAACAGTGGAAGAAAATAGGAACAAAGAACCATTTCTTCCAGATCAGCAGAACTTCGCTTCTACCAGGTCTGAACCACAGTGCAAGTCTGCTTTCACAGACACAAAGGTTAGTCCACAAAATACTAGTCCAGTTTCTAAGGCAGAGACAAAGCTTGCAGTGGTGATAGAGTGTTTAACTTGGGTTTCCAGTATGGTAGCACCACAAAGGTCCAAAGGCTTTTGGCCCTGAAGACCTTTTACTCCATTTTGAGTATAACATACAGAAATCCTTCCTTTAGACTTAACACCAAAACTTTGGAGAGCTCCAAATAGTTCGGGGAATAACAAAACCCAGCAAAGAAAAGTCAGGCCAATTACAAGCATGCCTTGCTCACTGTAGATTCAACCAAGTGCTTGGATCAGATCAAGAAAAAGCAGAACGATACACTTTTCCCCGATACTTCTGTCTGCTCATTCCCTCTCTGCCCTGGAGCAGTCAATTACGCATTAAGAGAGCACAGCAAAGACACCACTCTCAGCTGTAACTGCTTTTGCAAGGCCACATCTTCTGTCTCAGAAATCCCAGGCCACAGTCTGCTAATTGCTAACAGGCTGAAGAGAGCTTTGCAACCCCTTAATGATAATAACCCTGACAAGCCAAAGAACAAGGCCGACAGTGAAAGGAAAGAGACCTAAGTGTCACTCGTTTCCTTGCAGAGGCATTGCCAAGGAGAAAGTGTTTAAGAATTTGCAAATGCAACTGAGCAGGACAGCTTGCAGAGGTGTTGGAGAGTGTTCACAGTCAGCCTAAGGCATGGTGGCAGCACCCAGGCAGGCATGGAGGACATGGGGACAGCACCACTGTGCTACGTGGGGCTCTTACACCTCATCCTGAGATTGCTCTAAGGGTCAGCACCACTCATTCCTGCCTTATCCCTGTTTCTGACCACATTTTGCTTTGGTTGTGATGGCTTTGGGATCCTTTGACTGACTTCCAATTGTTTTTCGGCCACTCCATATCTGACATTTTGACTCCTCAGATGTTTGATTTTGGCTTGTATGTTCTGCAATGCCCTATTCCTACATCCACCCTCACTGTGCTTTCCTGTGTTTCTTTGAGTCCTAATCAGGAGGCTGTCTGAACTGATAAATGCCCCCCAAGGCATGGTCCCAGCTGCAGGAATACAGTTCTGCAACCTTTTACTTTTATGTTTCAGCTGCATCCTATTCTGTCTCAACTCAATTTATAAGCCAGTGTTCATGGAACACCTGTGGAATTTCTGAAGTTCATTTACATGTGATTGTTGGCTTGTACTTCAGGCAACAGAAGCAAATAAAAACTGAAATTCATTGCAATGACCTAGAGGTACAGGAAAGCAGACCTTGAGTCTTAATCACTTGAACACGCCATGAATGACTTAACAAATTAATATTAAAAACTGTAGGAAATACAAATCCTTCTCAAAATAATGTTCTAAACAGCAGAGAGTGGTAAAGAAGAGTATTTATGCTTCTGTTCTACACAATTAATATTATTTACTACTTCAAAAGAAAATCACTGACAAAGCTGGCTACAACATAAACATAATCTAAATTTGTTGTCAGCTAATAGAGGCCATGTGCGCCATCACCTGGATGTGAGAAAATGATCAATTTTCCTGTTACTTCTGATACAATGTCTCAGCAAGATACAGAAAATAAGAAGTTTTCCTGCCTTGTCCTTCTCCTTCAGAGCATTTTCATTTAGTTCATATTCACATTGTTTAAAAACAGAGCAAACTCACGCTGGTCATGCTGGAACCACTTAACCACTCTAGTGTTTTACTGGAGCCTATTCTCCCTCTGCATTGGAGACTTCTGAGCTATAGGGAAGCTGGAAGAAGATTCAAAACACTGAACAAAAACAGATGGTTGAGAATGGTGTGCTAGAATAACTCCCAAACACAAACACATAGGAGAAAAGTCATGTTAGGTTTAAAAAGAGAGAATACTAACCAGGTCCCAGAAAAGTCTGAAAAGCTGTATTATGTTTTTAAGTATAAGAAACAATAATTCACCAAACTTTCCAGACATAATTTGATGATGCTTCTGTCTCAGGTGCAGAGAGAAGAAGAATTTGTTTAAAGTGTGCCAAATAATTCACCATGATATTAAGTTATGCCATCTGGAAATGGGATATAGAACTCAGATTTCTCTCAAGATCAGATTTAGAGAAAGCATCTCATACTTTGATAGGCCATTTAAAAGCAAACATCTTACAGCCGACCCCAGATGCTTTCTCTATTTGTATCAAGTGCTTATTAAAGCTCCTCATCATAAGTAGGTTTTTGTTTTCCAGTCTTTTTATTTCCAAGGGCAAACACAGATGGTGCACAGCAGCATAATGCAGGAAGGACTCAGGCTGAGAATGAGCAGCAGTGTGGCAGAGGGCTGTCCCACGTGGGGTGAAGCTCAGGCCTTGCAAGCAGGAAGATTTCTGGTCATGCAGCATTTGCTAATAAGCAAATGTCCTGTAAGCACAGTCTCGTGGCTTCAAGGTACTGCAGTTTTTCCTCAGAGTCCAATAAAGACCCATCAGGGATAAGCAGCATCAAAGAAAATTCTAGTTAAATAATAGTGAAAAATGTGGATCAGAACTGAAACTGGGGCCCATAAAGGATATGGAATACTCATCCTTGGAGATTTTTAAAACTTGATTAGACAAGAATTCCAGTAACCTGGTTTAGCTTTGAAGCGTACCCTCCTTTGAGCAAGGCATTGGACCAGAGGACCCAAAGGTCCCTTCCAACCTGAATTATTCAATACAGCTAAGTGGCACTAGCTGTACTGATGCAGAGCATTGGGAAAAGACAGGCAGGTAAGATTTGCAAAATCTGTCAGCCTCAAGATATCAAACTTACACTTGCAGGGCAAAGCAACAATGGAAGTAAGTTTCATCATCCTTCCCCAGCAACAGCAGTATCACAGGTATCCCACTGATCCTCCTCCCCAGCCTCTGACTCATCCATAGCATGCTCTTTATGGCAGGGCTGAAGTAAGAAAATCCATTTCCCTATACCCTTTCTCTGCTCTTTCCTCCAGTACCTCCCCAGCAAAATTTTCACATTCCCACTGCGTTCACCTGAGCTCTGAATACCTAACAAGAAATGCAAAAGCATCTAGCAATCATAATAGGTGTTAAAATCCTGCACGTTGTTTTTACCTGGTGTAACAAGCAACCATGAGGCATTATGCAACTGACCCAATTTGAGGCATTTAACATACCAAGGCTTAGCAAAGAGTGCCTGCTACAATCTACAGATTCTGTTCCCAATGAAAATCAGTAACCCTGTTACTGGAGGCAGAGCCAGACCCGACACGTCAGTGCCGCCTATCCATATTTCTAAATAAGTTGTGCAGGAAACATATTAGTTTCTAATCTTGGTGCTTCAGTGCCTAAATGAGCCTCATCACCATAGCAACAGATGGCTTCACAATCTTTAATGCCTTTATTTTCACAAGTCCTCTGAGAAATAGAGGAGGACAGCTGTCCCCATTTCACAACTGTGTAACTGCCAGGCAAAGAGGCAAAGTAATTTGCCCCAAATCCTGCAGGAAATGTATGGAGAGCAGGATGTCAGGGCATCAGGTTTCCCAGCCTTCCTACACATGCTCCAACCTACCCCATCCTTACTGCTAAAAGTACTTCCTACATCTATGGATACAGGAGCATGGCCTTTAAAAAAATGGCTTTTCTATTTGAAAGCTTGGGTCTCCTAAAAGGCTGGCCTGTCTCTGCAGGGAGATGACCTACAGAGGAGGTCCAAAGGGCAGTGGAAAATGGACTTGGCCAATTCATTAAGCCGGAAAGCAGTGATGCCATGTGTAAATCTCACAAGTTTCATAGCGTTTTAAGAGGCTGCTAAGGGTTCTAATTCTGTAATTCCTTTCTGTTGTATTTGGCAAGCATCTGGCTTTTACTCTGTCCACAGTGTGCACTCCAGGGAACAACACATTAAGGAAGCCAGCAAAACCAATACTTGTCCAGTTGTTCTGGATGTGTCAGATCACAGCAGATTTTCCCAGGCAGGCGCAAACTCTGCAGAAAGCCATATCTCCCCTTCCAATGTCATCTGAACTTGTATTTTGTTTTAATTCAGTCTATTCTCCTTCCCAGGCATAAAACTTAAATTTCCCAATTTGGGATATTCTGATCATGTCCTTCTATGTTGAGCTGTTTCAGCACAATTTATTGCCCAATCAAGATAGGTTTCTAAACCCATTTTACGTTGTTCTGTTTCCTCTCAAAGTTCAGACATTCTCTTGATTCTCTTATTTATAATGGCTTATAGGTAAAACAAATTTAACTCATGCAATTTGTACCTCTATTTTATGAGGGGAAAAAAAAAAAAAAAGAAGAAGAAGAAGAAGAAGAAGAAGAAAAGAAGTAAGACAAGGTTCATTTATCAATATAATCTTTTTCGTTTACAATTAGCATCGGAGTTGTATACAAAACATCTCAGCCCTAAAATGCCTCTACTTATCACAGCAGTCTACACTGTTTATATTTATGAGGCAATTTGCACAAATGCCTTCAGATTGATGCGGCATTTATATTTATTTCATTTTTCTACTTCTGGTATTTTGTGTTCCTCTTCCCTTTATATTGCCTTTTTGAGAAACCTGCTTCATTCATCTCTCAGGAAGAACTGCTTTAAGAGAGGCAGATGGGAGCACCTATAAAGTGAAATATCGAAACTGTCTCTACATGACATAAGCGTCCTCCTGGTACTGCTGAATATTACAGCTTTTAAAAGTCATGTTTTACTTTGGAAATAGAAGCAATTACTTTTAATTGTAGTTCTCAGCATGAAAAACTTGGAAAAGGGATGTTTTTCTCCTCTTCAAGTCAGATCCTTATATTAAAAACAGAAACACTTCAGCACACACTGAGAAACAGGCCATAGTTACCCTAGGAATATACAGCAGCAGCACCGTTAAGCATGACTGCATTAAAAAGATATGTTAAGTGTGAAGTTGCCTTAGGTTTATCTTGGCTGTCTTAACTCTGATGAGATTAGAGTTGCAGAAGCAAATGCAAACTGCCTGTCCCTGTTTTACTACAATAAACTTGGAGCTTCTTTAAACTACCAAAACATGTCAGTGCTTCACTGTATTGCCCTGTTCTGAATGTTATAACTTGGTTCTTCAGTTATGGAGAAGGAGTTGAAAACCACGACAGATGCTTTAAACTAAAGATGGATTGCAGAGCTACACCACTCAAGACAACTGATGCTAGGAACAGAGTTCAGCTCAGGCTACGCAATTGACCTCTTCAGTTCAAATATGCTGTGATGAAGTCTATCAAGCAGTCTGCTACCAAAGAAAAAAAGTCAAGGCAGCACAGAGGACAACACGAGGATGCTGTGGCAAAAATAGACATAGAAACCAAAGGATTCATGTCTATGGTGTGGAACAGTTAAACAAATGGACTTCTTGATGGATGTCCCAGCAATGGGGATTAGTGTTGCTTTTGTAACACTAAACTGAAGGTTTAGTTCAAAGGTTGAACGTCCACATGCTCATATACAGAAAGTGTAAAAATGACCTGTCTCCCTTCATAGGGGTGGAAATTAAACAGCATTAACTAGTAACTACTTACTGTGGCATCACACACCATCGAAGAGAGAAAATAGAAGTACTTTAAAACATATGAGGCGCATAACAATTTGATGAACAGGCAAATTCAGCAGTCTTTGCCTGAAGTTGAACAAAACAGGTTTCACGTGTCAGTTTGCATTTATGGTTACTATCAACAGCTATTGGCAAGGATTAGGTCACCAAAAGTAATTTAGATGATAGAGCACGGCTGGAGTGGCATACTCCCAATCCATTTTCATTCCGTGTATTAAAACAAACTTCCCTTAGATTTCTACTTGCATTTCTCTGAAACAGTCTCACTAGAAGATAGCACAATTGAATTAACAACTGCTTATATCAAATGCATTTTTCTTGCATGTTCTACCTGCCCAGAGGTATGTCTGAAAGTGGACCAGAGTTTAATGGAGATGAATTTAAAGAGCACCTAGAGACAAGCAACCACTAGTCACCATTATCCTTCAGTTAAATAGGTATTGGAAAACAGTATCAAAATAAATTGCTTATTTGAAAGACCTTGGAATCAGTTTCCTATCCGTATTCCGTACTATTTAATTAAGGAACAATACCATTAAAGTGTGGGTTGTCACCCTCCGACACTGTGTTCAACAGAAAATTGAAAACCAGAATGCCTGCCTACGCTGTTGAAACCCAGTGTCAAACACATTAGAGATTTGCTGATTTATAAAGCAACAGACAGAGAAAAACAAAAAATAATACAATTGGAAGCCTTAGAAACTATCCTATTTCATGAAAATAGTTCTGTGTATCTCAATAAAGAGAAACAATTGTTGTAAAAAGAGATAGTGTCTCAAGAGGTTGCCCTCATTTATATGAGATTGTCATCACAGACGCATTTTATGAAGGAGTAGACAATTTATTCTCACAAACACACAAAGAAAGGATATACGTGGCACTCAGTCTGCCCTCTTGCCTGAATGGGACTGGGAGCATACTTCCAGTATAAGTGGTACAAATATTTCAGCTTTATTACATCTGCTGCTTAGCAATCGGGGAGGTAAAAATCCATGCTTCTTTGGCTTCAGAGTGACTTCACATGCTGAACTGCCTTCAGTTCTAGTTAGTAGATAGCAAATTTTGCTTTATGTTAATAAAATGGACAGAGTTTAAAGACAAGTAAGACACATGAAGTAAAGGAACTCATCTATAAGGGAGAATTAAGAGCCTCCATAACCTGTCCAAACCACTGGATGACACACTTTTGCTTCATCTGCACTTCCATGCCAGAAACCACTTTGTTAGTCTGCCCTTCTGCTTCTATCTGTCACACAGCAACAAAATGCAATGGAATATTGGTGGGAATTTTCATTCTCTACTGCCGTACCACCACCATCTGCCTCTAATGTTGTAGGCCAACAAAGTAGGAAGCATTATTTTTGAAGCAGACCTCATATTTCACCAATGTGGATGAATTATCATTAGTTTTGTTCAAAATTAATTTTAGGTGGAATATATGCAGCAAAATAAGAAACCTTTTCCTCTGATGAGAACCTTCCTGTGAACTCCAGAAGCATGAAGCTCAGACTGAGCTTCCCTGTGTCGATGGATCAGCACGAGTTCCATACAGAGCAATTTCATACACTGCTGCATCAGATCTCTTAGAAACAGTACACTTGATATCTTAAGTATTTCTTGATAGTGATTCGTATTAGGCAGTAGAACATCCTCCTGAGAAAAGATAAGGCAGCCTTATTGTTGAGAGCATATCAAACCAGGAGAGCACAATACTAGAAACCATAGTCCAGAGAATAAAACCTGTAACGGCCTTGTTGATGACTGAATAAGGCTATTCCATCTTTAATATCTCCAGCGATGCACAAGCCCTTAGGAAAGCAAAACGGATTCATATCTAACAAGTCACAATATTAAATTCATATTTTGGAGGAAAGAAAAAAAAAAAAAAAAAGGGAATTCTTCTTGCTATCCTAAAGATAAAATGAGGTCTATCTAACTACTAGCACTACTGTGGGACTTTAGGACTAAATTTTAAACAATCTGCCATTCTAATATAAAATATGAACAAAACTACTGAATGCTAATTTTTTCTGAACTAATACTTGACATATTTCTCCTTCCTTTATTCACATTTTTCTTCTCCTTCTTTTCCACTGTAAGTGGACTCACATAAATACTGTTCCATTACCTAAATTCCCAGTCCAAATTACAGCAGTTATTCCTCTAAGGAATTGCTGAGTTCTGAATAATAAGATCTTAGTGAGCTTTCAGCAAGAAACCAGAGAACAAGGTGCTCCTCTAAAGCAATATCAGAATTGATTTCTTTACATATGTCAGAAACAACTGGAAAGAAAATGTATTAAGTACAGCACTGTCAGCCACAATCGACTGAAAGCCTGAAAGACTGGGGGAAAGAAATTGCTAATCCAGGACCCTCAGAGTCTTCTTGACGCCTACTTTTCACAGAAGATCCAGCTGTTCTAGAATTCAAGCTGACCAAAGCTTTCAGAAAGAAGACTGAGAAAAACTGTGGCCAACCCAATATTCAGAAATATGGAACAAACAGATGCCAAGAACCCAATCTACCCTTTTCAGAAAACATGCCAAATATCGTTCTCTACTTTCCTGTATTCCCTCCTGTATAAACTTGCTTTTTTTATTTTTATTTTTTTTTAAGAAGGATAAAGAAATGGTTATATAAAAGCACACAGAAAATGGCTTAATTTAAAGAAAAGCTGTGCTCTAAAAGACCAGGAATACTTCACTTATGCTTGTAGAAAAGCATCATAAGCTACTCAAGTAACTCCCAGACCATTTAATTTCAGTAAAAATCACCTGAAGGAAAAACCTGTGAATGAATATCATGATTCCTAGCAGAAACAGCTGGCTTTACACCAGAGCTAAGCCCTCCATCTCCATCCACTACATAGAGTGAAGCAAGACCAAGGAATGCAGATCATGCCCAGAAAACAACCTCAAAATACAAGCGTGAAATAACCACAGCCTATGCCATTTCCTCCCCTTACTTCAATCTTTTACCAACTTCTGATAAATTAAATTAATTTTAAAAAGCAAGAGAAGTTAAAGCATCGGAATGAACATACTGAGTTGATCTCTCTCTTCCCAGATGTACTGGTTGCTACCAATTTCCCGTGAACTTATCTATGTTAGCCAAATAGGCACCTGAATAGCAACAGGTTCTCCTTATGCCACAGCAAAATGAGAGTGCAGAGTGCATAAAACTGTTATTAAATGGAGCCAGAATCTGTCAAACAGTCCTTAGATAAGTGACTCAAGAGGAAAAATGATTTGGGACAAAGGCTATGCCTTTTTTGTTACTGTTGTTCCAAAACACTTTCCTTGTGGGTATTAACAGTTCAACGTGAGTTCCTCCTGTTTCAATCCTTAGCTGTTTTTTTCTTCCTTTTGAAGTTTTGCCCAATCACTTATAATAATAATGAATAATTTACTAAAAGAAAATCAAAGAAAACATAAGTCTGTCTTAATATTGGCATGTCAAATGATGTTTAACAGTTTTAAAGAAATCTAAGGGACTCCTAGAAATAAAGTATAAACTCAAAGGGCATTTGATGGAAACTTCAAGAACAACTTGTGAGTGGTTTTTTCATGTTTTGTATTTGCACCTATGTGGCATATTAACTTGGTACCAGCCTGCACATGCAGACCCCAGAAAATTATGCATGAATGCTCTGTGTCCTATCATTTATAGGGAGCAAGTTCCAAACACACTGCCTACTTTTTCCTTGTCAAATGGCATACACAAGAGGCAATGTTTACCATATTTATAACACAATGTTCACGTTTGTAAGGCTTAAATCCTACCTGTGGCAGCAAAATTTTTCTGTGCTCAAGTTACTCATGTCCCCTCGTTAACTCTTTACTACAATTGGTGCCTCATGGCAGACAAGCAAAAATCTAAATTCCTGCATTAAGGTGTCATAAATCACAGTGTGGCAGACTCAGATTACACCAGGATTCATGCAGGCTTTTAAAAAATTGCATAGTCAGAATGAGCAAGCTAACTGCTGGGAAGTTAAAAACCATGGCATCTCTTTGCGGCAGCTTTTCCTCTTCTGGTCTGTGTCCGGACAGCTTCTTAAAGCTGATCGCACATTCATGTGTTCAAAACTAATAGTGACAAAAGCAAAAAGATAAACAAAGAGACATAGCAAGTTCTCTTAAAGCATTCTGAATTCATAAAAAATTAAGGTGATAAACAAGAAGTACAAAGATCATGCTCCTTTAAAATAAGAAGGCTCATCACGAAAGAAAACTCAAACGACAGTCACCTCACAACAGAAATATCCTGGTTTTCAATGTTTCTTTGACTATTCAAGCGCTCCAACAGCCAATAAGATCAAAACACTATGTATTTTTAGTAAGGTACCCAAATTTGACGTATTTCATAACAAAAACTCTCAGAGAGCATTCTTGTTCTTCTATGTCAGCTACTGCATTTGCATCAGTTTAAGGGCAAAGTTCTTCTAGTTCAGAAGAGAGCAAGCAGTGCGTCATAGAATGGCTCAGGTTGGAAAGGACCTTAAAGAAAATCCAGTTCTAATTCTCCTTAATATTCTTAATATTTTTTTCCCCACTGAAAAGGACCGTGCTTAGTAGAAAAAGGTTTAGATACCAGTCCCATGAGGTCCTTCGACAGTGCTAGTACTTATTTTTCTCCTTCACAAGGTCATTTAAATTTCAAACATTAATTGACGTGGTCCTTCATGTCAAAAGAAAACAAACTTGTTGTCACTCAGTCCATAGGTTTCAGATTACTTCTCAATGAAACATCTCCTTACACATTTTATATACATTCACCCAAAATGGTACATGAAAAGAGGTAGATGTTCCTATCTTCAAGGAGCTTAATTCATCTTGCATTTTATACCCCTCTGGACAGGAATTAAATAAAAAATACCCAAAAAGAAGCATAGAACTTTCATATGACACGGGAGGAAGAAGGCCCAAAATGAAATTATACTCCAAATAGAACAGAAATACAAGCAAGCACTAGCGAGGGGACAGTTCATCTTTTTGCAGTAGAATTTTCATCTTCAGCCAGGAATTGCTGCCCCTGAGCCTTCAAAGCTAGCTGAAAGAGAGAAGCCTCAAAACCACTTGCTGGGAGACAGCATCAATTCAGCCACAACTCAAATAGGACAGTCCTTATGCAAGTCACAAGGCAAGTCTGATACTCAGTAGCACTTTGAAAGCAGTAACAAAACATCCATTCACTTATGTGGGTGCCATTTTCTACATAGTGCCAGTACAGCATTCAATTGGGCGATATTCTGTGACAGTAGATATGCTCTCCATACAAGTGAAGGTGTAAGAATCATAAAGTACCTTTGTCTGGAGATCAGCTAGAGCTGAACTGTTGTTGGTAATGCACTACATTTTCTCCACTGAGTGCTAATAACTTGATGTATGTGCATTTGACTTCTGTTTTGTATCTCTTCCAAAACAGAAAAACAAGACACTGGATGTAAGAAGTAACTTTTTTACTCTAAGATAAATCTACTCCAAGATGGCTTATGAAAATGGCTAAAGCACAGTGTTATGTACAGGAATAAAATTTATACACTTACTAATACAAACTTCACTTTACTAAAAAACAGAAAAAAAATATATATTTTTAATCTTGCATAATAAAAAACCATGTAACTTTCCTTTACACCAGCAGCATATGTCCAACTAAATACTTGGATAGAAAATTGTTTCTTATTTTACCTTCTTCAAACTACTTGATAAACAAATCTTAAAACAGATTCCATACACTGGCAGTGAAAATTCATTAACAAAGGTTTCCCTCAGCATCTAAATCAGAGTGATCGTGGGTAACACAAAATCATAGATTCATAAAGGCCGAAAAAGATCTCCAAGATCACCAACTTCAAGAGACAGAGGGAAGCAGGAAATTTTATTGAATAATAAAACGTGCAGCACGTGAGGCTGGCGCATAGTGATGACCAAGCAGTGGATGACGCCGTCGCTGTGGGACGGGTGGTGATGTCCCCCAGTGAAGGAGAGGCCCAGCAACACGGCCAAGCCCTGGTCTGTGACATCTCCGTGCGATGGATTGTGACTGCTTGGCCCACGCTGCTCCAATGCGAGCGCAGCAGCCCAGCCCAGCAGTTCGTGCCTGGCCTCCAACCGAGCGAGTGTGCGAGGACTGGAGTGTGGACAGGGCGAGTTTTGGAGCTGGAACGTGATCTGGGTGTTGCTTGCGCAGCACTCAGCCGCCGTCCCAGAGCCTCTTGAGCTGTACCCCGACCCTGCTGGTTGCAGGCGTCTGGGACATCTAGGAGAGGAGCGTGCAGCAGCGCAGGTGGGCAGCGTGGCAATGCCTGACGCCAGAAGCTGGGGGTGCTTCTTGAGGGCCCCTCCCCAGGCCGGCCTATGCCCGTGGGGACATGGCCCCCGCAGTGGCAGGAGGGGAACAGGGACCGGGAGGGTTTGCTGATGAGAGACTGGGACAGTGAGTGACCGTGGCCTCTCTCTGTCTTTTGCAGTTGGTGACACCGTCTTTCTGCCTGCTGCAGCACCTGTGAGGGGAGCAGCTTCCCGACCTCAGCTCTCCCCAGCCCACCGAACAGCCCGGGCCATGGATGCAACATCCGACTGGACCTGCCCCATCTGTGGGCAAGTACGGGAGGATGTGGCTTACGTGACCCCCTGCCAGCACCAGCTGTGCTACGGCTGTGCCGTCTGGTGGGCACAGAAGAAGCCGAGTTGTGCCATATGCGGGCACAAAGTCGCCACCATCCGATACTCGGTGAGGTCGGACGAGGATTACCTGGAGTGTGCTGTCCCGCAGCCCGCAGCGCACTCAGGTGACGGCCTGCAGGACGAGCAGGGGCCTGCAGAGCCGGTGCTCATCCCAGCTGAGCACAACTTCCCAGCCGAGGTCTGGGCTGCCTTCTTCCAGCAACATCCGGAAGACCTCGGACCCCTGCTCCGATGGCTGCAGGGAGAGATCCATGAGGTGTCCAGCGATGACTGGTGGGAAGTCTACGTGGCACAGTGCACCACCGTGAACTTCCTGTGCCAGCACGGGCTGGACCAGGAGGCCTTGGTGCAGGCGCTGCAGATGACCACCAGTGGTGACGTGGTGCCCTTCGTCAGAAGGCTCATCGGCATCGCTGCAGCCCTGTACGGCCCCACCATCCGCCACCAGCTGGACCACCAGGACACCCGTGCTGCTGGAGGGAGGGAGGACAGTCCTGCAGCCAGCACCAGCACCAGCACCTCCCATCAGGAGCCTCCTGCCTCGGGCCCAGGCCGCTCCACCAGCACCGCAGGGCCCAGCACGGAGCCAGGGCAGGCGGCCACAGCGGGTCCCTCTTCCCAGGGCAGGGACCGCTCGTCTGGGGGGCCCCGGCGCCCCCCGAAGAGGAAGGCCCGCAGCAGCCCCCAGGACTCTGCGCCGCCCTGCAAGAGGCGGCCCCGGCGGCGGCACTAGGCCGGCACCGCAATGCTGTCACAGCACGGCTCCGGCAGGCCGGGAGCCCAACATCTGCCTCTCGGCCTGCTGCTTATAATACCTAATAAACATCCCTTAAAACTTAGAACAAAAAGTCTCTGTGTTTTTGACAAGATTGCTGGCGCTGCTGTTCCTACCCATGCTACCCATGCTGCTTTCTCCATATTTCTGTCCTTATAGATAGAGGGTGTTAAATTTCATCTTTGAAATTTAGGACCGTAAATCAGCACTCCTGATATTACTAATAAAAGAGACAAAGACCCTAATAAGCAGAAGATGGGCCAATTATGATTGCATGTGATGACACTGCGTGATGACATCACAAAATCAGACCCCGTCCCAAACCATCCCACTGTGAGTAATGCAGGAACTCATCAGAGGAAGGAAAACACACGAAACACTAAAGAATCAAACTCCAATCCAATAGCAGCACATAGCCTTGAGTGATACCCTTGGTTTTTGAAACATTTAAGTTACATCATGATCTTTTTTTACTTGAATCCCCCGATTTTTTTAAAATGGAGAACAGCTTCATATGTGATACCTCAATTTGCTTTTAAAAAAACTCCAAATAGCACAAGGCTCCTGTGGCTGTTCAAGGGAACACAGGAAAAATGAGAATTAATCTCGTATTATTCAATGAAGTGAAACACCGTAGCAAGCACACCTGTAATAGACTTTCTGCCCAGTTCAGCAGCCCAACCAGCTTCAACAGGGATGAGGTGCCAACCATGGCAGAAGAGCTGCATCTATTCCACCTTCATTGTGGATCATGCATCATCTGGTGATGAACTGGCAGAGCCTACGGCAGGGCCCTGTGGCATCAGCCCATCTGGGGGGACCCAATGAGCCTCCAAGAGGAAGGCCAGTAACTACTAGGATCTGCCATCACCAAGGAAGACTCCACCCCGCCAGCAGCAGCAATACAACAGTGGTGGAGCTGGCAAGACTGGGGCTGTGTGGCAGCTGGGACACAAATCAGCTCCCATGGACTCCTGTCATTGCTGTCCACTTCCACCATGGAAATCAAGCAGAAACAGAGATGCAGAATCGTGTTGGTGCTGCCAACAGCATAGTGGTCATTGCCTCCCTACCCCAAATGCTTTCTCCCCTTTTTCCTGCTGCTGTGCCACTGTTACATTTCAGGCAGGATCCCCGTGGGTCTCAGTGAAGGGAAGAGCAAATTTCTGCAACTGAGGAGAAAAATCACCAGGCTCTTTCATAGATGGTGCCAACCATCTGGACAGTAAGTTAGAGTTCTGCTGGACACTAGGCAGAACCAGCAGGGAGCCCTGGCCACTAAGGTGAATGGTGTCCTGGGCTACATGAGGGCAAGTGCTGCCAGCAAGTGAAAGGTGGTGATCCTGCCCCTCTGCTCAGCTCCCAAATGCTGCACCTAGAGTTAGGCAGCCTAGCACATGATGGGATAAAGATGCCAAATTCTGTGATGTCTCTTTGTGGATCTAGTTCAGCTTTACAGAAAGAAAAGGCCACAAGCGTAAAAACGAATCAAGTTGGCCTAATTTTATTATGAACTTGCATCAAGAGTGGGAGCAAGACAAGAAAAAGCCACCAAGAAAATGTAAGGAAATAGATTCTGGTAAAATACACTTTTCTTTTTGATATCTGCAACATATGCATGTAGTGCAGAGCCAACAAAATCCATCAAATTCAGCAATGGCTGCATACATGACCATGCATATGTTGATTCACAAAATAAATAAGAAATCCTAGTTCAATTCTGCATCTGATGACGGTACTCATATTAGCAAACAACTCTCTGGATACCGAAAATTGATTATTTCCTTCCTCACATAGCCACCTTGGATATCTGAAAAACATTACCACATCCCACCCTGTCACCTTCCCTCTATGCTGAGAAATTGCTTCATTCAGGTGTGTCTTTCCCACTTTGATTATTCTCTTCTGTGAGCTCTCTATAGTTTGTTCACATCTTTCTTTAGCGTGATATCCAAAACTGAGTAAACCACACCAGGTGAAGAGTTTGGCAGTATCTCAGGTTCTCAGCAAAGCAATTACTTCCCATTTCTGCATCCTAGAATTATCTTCTTTTGTTTGTTTGCTTTGTGTGGGGAGGTGACTTTACAAGCTTCCCCTTCCTATTGGTCTGTTTTCCAAAATGCTTATCAGTCTTATCAGTTTGCATAGATCAGCAACTGCAAAGTGCACAGCTGTAAAGAGTATTTTTCCTACTTTCTCTTGAAACTTTGAGACATTTACTTTAACTGTACAGCTACATGATCTTTCAATGTATTCTCATGCACATTTCTCCCTTTCATTCTCAACATGCAATATGTGGATTACTTTATTATTTCACAGATTTCAGCTGACCAATACCACTTGCAGTAAAAGAATCTCCTTACATGTACATACATAGATACTTATACCTATGTACACACCACATATATGACGCATACAAGTTTTCACATGTATGTATACACGCACTTAGATATTGTGAATGCACCCCTATTCCATACCTTGTATTTGCTTATTATATTATTGCATTGCTGACAGCTCAAATGCAATATTCTTTCCAAAAATTCGCTCGCAAGGGCAATTACACAAGACATTATTTGGAGTCCTGAAGGAGGAAAGGAATAGAGTTAAATACGCTTGAGAAATACATCCATCAAAAAAATCAAGCCTGGATTTTTCCATGACAGAAGGCATGCTTAACACAAGGAAGAGTGCAGAGGCTGACATAAATTCGCCCCTAAAGGCCACTTTAAACTCCTTGCTCACTTTCAGACTAGGACTCCTGTGGAAGTTATGTTTCCTCTGGGCTCAGTGATGGCCCTCTGCACGAAGGGAAGTTCAGCCACCTAGGATGACCCCTGTACCACTGCAATCACACCATGCTGTAGAAGCAGCCCAAAGGAGAAAGTCCAAGATATGCATCAGTGGGATTGTTGGGAAAGCAGACCTAACTTAATGTCACTTTGTATAATAATGAAAATAAAAGGTCTTTCTTATACGTGGTAGCAAAAAGAGAATACAAAAGGGTCCTGTACACTTCAGACACTCATCAGCAGCATGGGGTAAGTGGTTCGGGGCTGCTCTTCCTGGTTTAGAACTGAGGCTCCCTCTCCAGGCATATTTACAGCCAGAGAGAAGAGCTGTAAAGAAACCACCAAATCACTTCTGTTTTGACAAAAATAAACTACCAGAAACTTTCAAACAGCTTTGTTGTATCTTTTCCTTCAATTGCTGCATGCGTCAACAGGAAGACTTATCTCCTCAACTGGGTATTGGATTAAGCTCATATAAGCAGAAATAAAAGAGGAAATCATAATCATGTGAGGCCTAAAATACTTGGCCTCCTGGTCTCTGGAAAGACAAGTCCCATTTATCAACAGGAGGCAGTTTTATAACCCGGAACAAACTTAGGTCAGTGGTAATATTTGTAGGCATGTACCCACACAGCAATAAAAAGGTTAAAATACTTCAGTGGTGCGGCTATAAGAACTCCAACAATTTTCATTTCCCTGGCCTTTCCTTAGAAAGATTCTGGGAGATGTACCCCCTGGAGTATAAATTAAGGAATAAAATCTCTAAGCTTGTACAAGCACTCTCTGGATATTATTGGTACAAGATAGAAGAGGAAACAAGTAATGTTCAAGAGTAAAAACAATGCTGTGGTTAATCAAACTGGGGTGGGGAGGGGAAGAATCCTTCTTGTCTTCAGTATAACTGTGGCATTTACTTTTTTTTTAATGTGAAATATGTCTTCCCCACAAGAGACTTAGGATTGACAATTATAAGAGGAAAAAGAATGTTTTAACACTTTATATTCTTATAAATCAGTGTTTGTCTGTGATGTTAAACCCCTCCTGCCTTATGAATCACCAGCCTTACAGGTAGAGCAGAGCATTCCAGAAGAACCCCAGACTCATCTTAAATTGGACCATAAACCCATTCATGCATCAACTGTATGGAAAATGTCCTCACATAAAGCAAATGAATGGAATAACACTCATTCAGCCATCACAAAGAGGAACTTGATGCATTTAAAATGACAAGCTAACAGAGCCATCAGCAGCCAAAACTAAGAAGCTTAGTTTCTACAAAGTTTTGATCCAAAGCACAGCTCTGCACTCTGTGTGCATTTTCCAAGGATTTTCGCTTTGTGGGAGCACGCACAAGACCCATCTTCTTCAATGAGACACCTCTGCTCAAGAAACTAATGTGAACTCATTCTTTTTTATTATTCTACCTCTCCATCAGTTAATTGGGTCAGGAGGTAGTTAGGAGGGAGAGAGGAAGAAAAAGACATAGCAGCAAGTGCAGCACAAGCGCACGGTTTTCATTTAGTTTTCAGTGATCTTCTACAGGAAAAAGAAGAATTGTAATCACTGTCCTTACTTAGCAAACCACAGAAAACTGAGGAACCATGGTCTGAGCTAACATTATACATTCAGTTCACCAGGTTCACTTAGGAAGACCAGAAAAAGTCTCCTGTACGCTGAAAATAGTAAACAGCTGAGCCCACACGATTACTTTCCCTCTTTCTTGCCTTTCTATGCCTTTCATATCATTCATGGAATATCATTTCCATTCCTGCAAAACCAGCTGGGCTTTGTGCAGCATCAGCAGCAGCTCAAGCAGACAGAGGAAAATCAGCCTTGTTAACAGCACAGGACCAAGGCAAATCTTGGTTTTCATTTGCTCATAAAACACCTGAGATTCACTCTGCAAAGAGAGGCGGAAATCTCAGGGAGCAAACTGTGGGGTCCTATCACCAGGGGAAAATGTATCCTTTTACAATTCATGGGATCTGAACAGATGTCCAGAAAATTAACTTACTAATGTTGTTGGACCCATAGCTGGTTCTTTCACCTCCCTGCAGTCCTACTTTTGCCGTGCCTCTGTGTTTGCCTGGGTAAGGCACTTTGCTTTCCATCTGCAAAGCATCAGTCCCATGCAGTCCCTGCCAGGCTGAAGCCCTTGCTGTTGTTTCTCGCTACATGAAAAGAGTGGCTGGATCCAGAAGACAGAAAATGGAGCAAAAACACCTGCGTGTGCTGTGTGCCAAACCAAACTGCAACAGAACTTCATTAAAAGTTTTCAGCCTGAAAGGTAACTCCCATTTTACCACAGTGTCAAGAAACATTTTTTCAGTAGGACCACAGTCACAGTACCAGGCACATGGCTCAGTGAAACAACAAAATCCCATTGGATTTTGCTGCTTCCCTTGCTTTTTCATTTTTTTAACCACTTTTATGTTCAATGTGTCTACTCTAAAGGGCAGAGATTTGAAACAGTTGGTTCTATGTCCTACTTATTAGAGTCCTTTAAGTTACACAGTATGCACAGTGAGCTTAATTATGAGACAATGATAGGAAATTAAATTTTTCCAAAGAGCAGTAGATGTTAAAAATGAAAATGTGATGTTTAATTTGCAAATGGACTAAAAATGTGAATTATTAATGGAAGAAGTAACTCAACTTATAGTGGTCTCAAAGATAATGGCTCTATTATTTTTTAAAACCGATATACTATTAGTCCTGCATTGGCTAATAAATAAAAATAAGCAGCAAGACCAGCAAAACCACTAACAACCTCCCATTACAGGAAGGAATGCTGCAAAAATAAGATGCATAGGCAAGGATGATTAATACCAGCGTAAGGGAGCATGCACTTTGTGTAGACCTCCACGTTTAGAAGAAACTCTGAACAGTATGGACACCTGTGATATTCTCACCCCAGACAATTAATCAGACCAATGTACTTCAAGAGAAAAATTGACCAGATGTGAAGGGGTCTGGAGCACCAGCCAAAACTGAGAGATTCTACGTACCCAGCAACAGTGTTTGTGCTCACTGGGTCATTCTTGCCAAAAGTTGGAGTGCAAAAGAGCTTCTAATACTAGCAAATAAAAGTTGGTTCACCATAGAGTAAAAAAATATATATATAACAATGACTGGGGAATCTTTGTTGAAGCTGAACATCCTGGCCTCCTTCCCTGTGTTCCACAGGAAAAAGATTGTTTGTTATCAGAATGCCTTTATAAGAAGAGTCATAAATTCATTACAACCATGCAAGAAATATCTCTATCACATCACTGTCTGTAAGCTAATTGTACAAGACTCCATTCATGTTAAACACAAGGAAGACAAACCAAGAAAACACTGAAATAGCTTCAAAAAAGAAACAGAAACCCAGTCGCGCCGCTATGCGGTAGAAATTCCTTCAAATCTGATAAGGTACTAAAATCTCTGATAAAAACAGTAATGGCCAGAAGGGTGACCGAATTTCTGATGCACCTGTCACAGTGCACTGAGACATGAGCAAACTACAACCCTGCTCAGTTTAAGACTCTTGGGAAGCAGATCACAGGATAAAAATCCAAGTACATAACGTCTTTTTGTTACTGTTGTCAATCAGACTGCATCTTTTAAAAAGTACATGTAGCTGGTCACAGAACAATTATATCCAATTTTATTAAAATAAAGAGAAAATGCTCCTCAGAATAACACTATCTATAAGCTCTTCAAAAAGTAGTAACATAATTCAAGGAAATACGACTTTTACTATCTTCCCTTCAGAGAAAACCAATGTAGATGTTACTGCTTACTTTGTCCTCGATAAGGAAAACTATGAAAGCACAGAATCATTAAATGCCTTGTGTTAGAAGGGACATCAAGGATCACCAACTTCCAACGCCCCACTGCAGGCAGGGTTGCCAGCCACTAGATGCTGGTAAACGCTTCAGCATCACCGAATAGGTTTCACACATAAAATTCTTTCCAAAAATTTCCCAGAATTTCCAAGGGGAAAGCACTGGAAGTGTCTGCACCAATACTGGCAGAGTTTGATTTCAGTAAATTAAAATGTTTCTCCTCCCTCTGTGCTCACACTCTAATAAAACACATCTGGAAAATAGTGAAAATATTCAGAGAAGCAAAATTTTCTTTGATTATGATGATTCATTGAAAGCGAAATCAAATCTGTTATTAGCCATTAGAGTCTAAACGCTATGATGAATGTCTGGGATTTACATGGCACTTTGCATCTTCAGAGTACTGTAATTAATTACTCTTACACTGTGAGGCATTGTTTTCACACAAGGCTCTCTCCAAGACCAACTAGATGTTAATTATAAGGGCCCCTCTCCTCAGATGGCATAATACAGTAAGACTCTGTTCATGTACCTAACACTGATATCAAACAGTGCTCTACTGAACCCTGCAATGACATAGCAGCACTTCTGATGCTTTTTATTAAAATCTCCCTCTAAATATGTTTTAAAGGGTTTTCTTTCTTTTTTTAATAAGAGAAAGCTCCAGAGGGAGCCCATGCACAAAGAATATATACATAAAATAGCTTCCAGACTAATAGTAAAACTGTGTGCAGAAAGTTCTTCAAATCTATTGTTGAGGTTTCAAGGCAATCTATATAGGGAACTATAAATTCCAATATATGGAATAATGCTCCAAAGAACTTTTACAAAACAGGGCTTAACATTGTTTTATTTAGTGCACGTATGTCAATAAACAGAAAGAAAAAACACTACAGAGTTGTAATGGAAAGAATCTCTAATATCAAAGATATTAAATCTCTGCCTCAGATAGAGAAGAGCTCAGGATAGCCTGTGGTTAGTTACTCATGGGAGATGAGAGACATCTAAAAGAAATATTAAAATAACAGTAAGAGATTGGGGGCTGAAGAGGAATGGCTATATTGCAGCACCCCAGGACAAGTATCCAGAAAGCCATCCAGCCAGAAAGCCATCCAACAACAGCCTGCCACAGAATACATCAAGGTAATCAGGTGCACAATGGACTGCTTTTCCACCTCGCCTCTGTCAAGAACTGTTCCATGAAATATATCTTACATTCTGTTCTCACATATACACAATTCATCAGCTTTCTCTGGAACTCCTCTTTCTTCTCTAGCCCTTTCTGACACTGCAGATTAGGCCCTCTCCTAAGGCCTCTTCCTCTCTGTTTCAGTCCCCATGGAATTAAAGAACCAAACCCCTCTACTAGCATTTCACTTTAAGTCTACAGAGAATTTGAGCCAGTTTGGAGACTTAATAAAAAGGTTAACCCAAAGGAGAAAGTGCAAGAAGTGTAAAACAGTGAAGACGAAGATATTTCAGACAATGCCACAATGACATTCCTCTAAGGACTGGTGTTGAGAAGGAGCATCTCATTCCCTTCTCCTCCAGCACTTGCATAACATTTCTCATCTTAATCATTGTGAACCTTCACATCTTCATTTTACAGCCAGGAAAACCCAAAGCTAGAGGTTCAGTAAATGAGTTGTCCCAGATTAGAACACACGTCAGGGAACAAATCAGAAGAACTCCACAGTTACTCTCTCTAGATCCCAGCCTGAGCATTGTTGATCTTAGTGAAATTTGGGCTCTTTCTCTTCAAAATATCCACTATTGCTTTGCTTTGGCTAGAAACTACAAATCCTCCAGCAACTAGTCTTAAGACAATTTACCATATGGGTTCCCTTCTGATATTAAGCGTTCTTCTAACCCCAAACTCTCCAGTGGACTTCAGTTTACAGTTACTGTGGAGTATCAGGCAGCAAGGGCAATAGCAACAGTTCCTCAATGGACATCGATTTTAGCATGCTCTTTGCTAAGAGCAGAGATGCACAAACATACAGATGAACTAAAATAATGCTTTGTCTCGTTTGGAAGGGCTACAGGGAAAAAGAAAAAACTACCCGAGTGAAGAATGGAAATATTTGCTATGTTTGACAGGGGAAGCATGATTAAAAAGCACTGACGCTGAAATAATGACTAAACTCTATCAAGACTAACACACACACCAGCTCATACCACAAGTACGTACCACAATTTGTAATGTGGGTAAGAATATATAAAAGCCATCCTGTCTCAAGGCACACCTTATAACTTGTGGCTATTACCATTAAAAAGACATTTCCCAGAATATCTCACAAGACTCAAAGAGGTAGAGTTGCCTATCAATGCATCTCTGGAAATGGGCAGGAATTTAGCCCTGCCAGCAGACGCCCCTACATAACCATCACTTCTCTGCTTGCTTGCTCAGTACTCTCTTGAAATTCCCACCCTACACGAACTTCATTAAGAGTACTTCAACCAGGTGTAGCTTGGGTCAGAACATATTGGGATCCTCCCTTGTGCCTAATTCAGTGGCAGATGAGAGCACTGTCCCTGTAACTCAGGCCTGAAAGGGTCTTGTGGTCTTTCTGTCAGGTTTCAGAAACACACTGCAGAAAATGAACTTAACAGCCCCATTCAAACATGTGAGGTCCCAGGCAGATCAGCAGCAGTGAGGTGAGTCTGGCCCTCCTGGGATCGTTTCGTATTAACAGTTCAACGTGAGTTCCTCCTGTTTCAATCCTTAGCTGCTTTTTTCTTCCTTTTGAAGTTTTGCCCAATCACTTATAATAATAATGAATAATTTACTAAAAGAAAATCAAAGAAAACATAAGTCTGTCTTAATATTGGCATGTCAAATGATGTTTAACAGTTGCTTAGCACCACGGATTTCAGTAGAGCATTTCCTCATCCTCATTAGTGTAAGTCAGAGAAGCAGCAGCAACACAATGAAACATTTGCAGAATTTTCTAAGTGGCTTACTTCATCTAAGAGGAACAGCACTTCACTATAATAGGAATGATTATATGTGGATTTAGCTCAATTAAGCATCACCTTGGTAATGCTCTCTCTTTTGTTATCCAAACATCCTTGTGTATGTTTATCAGGACGACTGAAGTTTGCCCAGGAAGCCAAGTTAAATTTCTAGCTTTATAGTTAAAGGAGCCAAGTTTAAAGAAACATTTCAAACACGTACTGGCTGTATTCCCTGACAAATCCCTTCCACCTTTTTTCTGAACCTTACCCACGAAATTAAATATATTAGGTTGCATGATCAGAGAAAGAGTGGCTGGTCATGCATTCCCACTAAGCATACAAGGTACCTATAGAAACTAAGAAAGACTTCTCCCAGGCAGCTGCACAGATAAACTCATTTTTCAGAGTTGTTCTGGACTCTATGCTTCTGTAAAAGATAATACACATTTCCAGATAAAAATCTCATTTCCCATCTGTGCTGCATCCGATGCATCATGACAAACATCTTGAATAAAAAGAAATCTAAGGGACTCCTAGAAATAAAGTATAAACTCAAAGGGCATTTGATGGAAACTTCAAGAACAACTTGTGAGTGGTTTTTTCATGTTTTGTATTTGCACCTATGTGGCATATTAACTTGGTACCAGCCTGCACATGCAGACCCCAGAAAATTATGCATGAATGCTCTGTGTCCTATCATTTATAGGGAGCAAGTTCCAAACACACTGCCTACTTTTTCCTTGTCAAATGGCATACACAAGAGGCAGTGTTTACCATATTTATAACACAATGTTCAGGTTTGTAAGGCTTAAATCCTACCTATGGCAGCAAAATTATTCTGTGCTCAAGTTACTCATGTCCCCTCGTTAACTCTTTACTACAATTGGTGCCTCATGGCAGACAAGCAAAAATCTAAATTCCTGCATTAAGGTGTCATAAATCACAGTGTGGCAGACTCAGATTACACCAGGATTCATGCAGGCTTTTAAAAAATTGCATAGTCAGAATGAGCAAGCTAACTGCTGGGAGGTTAAAAACCATGGCATGTCTTTGCGGCAGCTTTTCCTCTTCTGGTCTGTGTCCGGACAGTTTCTTAAAGCTGATCACACATTCATGTGTTCAAAACTAATAGTGACAAAAGCAAAAAGATAAACAAAGAGACATAGCAAGTTCTCTTAAAGCATTCTGAATTCATAAAAAATTAAGGTGATAAACAAGAAGTACAAAGATCATGCTCCTTTAAAATAAGAAGGCTCATCACGAAAGAAAACTCAAACGACAGTCACCTCACAACAGAAATATCCTGGTTTTCAATGTTTCTTTAACTATTCAAGCGCTCCAACAGCCAATAAGATCAAAACACAATGTATTTTTAGTAAGGTACCCAAATTTGACGTATTTCATAACAAAAACTCTCAGAGAGCATTCTTGTTCTTCTATGTCAGCTACTGCATTTGCATCAGTTTAAGGGCAAAGTTCTTCTAGTTCAGAAGAGAGCAAGCAGTGCGTCATAGAATGGCTCAGGTTGGAAAGGACCTTAAAGAAAATCCAGTTCTAATTCTCCTTAATATTCTTAATATTTTTTTCCCCACTGAAAAGGACCGTGCTTAGTAGAAAAAGGTTTAGATACCAGTCCCATGAGGTCCTTCGACAGTGCTAGTACTTATTTTTCTCCTTCACAAGGTCATTTAAATTTCAAACATTAATTGACGTGGTCCTTCATGTCAAAAGAAAACAAACTTGTTGTCACTCAGTCCATAGGTTTCAGATTACTTCTCAATGAAACATCTTCTTAGACATTTTATATACATTCACCCAAAATGGTACATGAAAAGAGGTAGATGTTCCTATCTTCAAGGAGCTTAATTCATCTTGCATTTTATACCCCTCTGGACAGGAATTAAATAAAAAATACCCAAAAAGAAGCATAGAACTTTCATATGACACGGGAGGAAGAAGGCCCAAAATGAAATTATACTCCAAATAGAACAGAAATACAAGCAAGCACTAGCGAGGGGACAGTTCATCTTTTTGCAGTAGAATTTTCACCTTCAGCCAGGAATTGCTGCCCCTGAGCCTTCAAAGCTAGCTGAAAGAGAGAAGCCTCAAAACCACTTGCTGGGAGACAGCATCAATTCAGCCACAACTCAAATAGGACAGTCCTTATGCAAGTCACAAGGCAAGTCTGATACTCAGTAGCACTTTGAAAGCAGTAACAAAACATCCATTCACTTATGTGGGTGCCATTTTCTACATAGTGCCAGTACAGCATTCAATTGGGCGATATTCTGTGACAGTAGATATGCTCTCCATACAAGTGAAGGTGTAAGAATCATAAAGTACCTTTGTCTGGAGATCAGCTAGAGCTGAACTGTTGTTGGTAATGCACTACATTTTCTCCACTGAGTGCTAATAACTTGATGTATGTGCATTTGACTTCTGTTTTGTATCTCTTCCAAAACAGAAAAACAAGACACTGGATGTAAGAAGTAACTTTTTTACTCTAAGATAAATCTACTCCAAGATGGCTTATGAAAATGGCTAAAGCACAGTGTTATGTACAGGAATAAAATTTATATACTTACTAATAAAAACATCACTTTACTAAAAAACAGAAAAAAAAAATATTTTTAATCTTCCATAATAAAAAACCATGTAACTTTCCTTTACACCAGCAGCATATGTCCAACTAAATACTTGGATAGAAAATTGTTTCTTATTTTACCTTCTTCAAACTACTTGATATAAAAATCTTAAAACAGATTCCATACACTGGCAGTGAAAATTCATTAACAAAGGTTTCCCTCAGCATCTAAATCAGAGTGATCTTGGGTAACACAAAATCATAGATTCATGAAGGCCGAAAAAGATCTCCAAGATCACCAACTTCAAGAGACAGAGGGAAGCAGGAAATTTTATTGAATAATAAAACGTGCAGCACGTGAGGCTGGCGCATAGTGATGAGCAAGCAGTGGATGACGGCGTCGCTGTGGGACGGGTGGTGATGTCCCCCAGTGAAGGCGAGGCCCAGCAACACGGCCAAGCCCTGGTCTGTGACATCTCCGTGCGATGGATTGTGACTGCTTGGCCCACACTGCTCCAATGCGGGCGCAGCAGCCCAGCCCAGCAGTTCGTGCCTGGCCTCCAACCGAGCGAGTGTGCGAGGACTGGAGTGTGGACAGGGCGAGTTTTGGAGCTGGAACGTGATCTGGGTGTTGCTTGCGCAGCACTCAGCCGCCGTCCCAGAGCCTCTTGAGCTGTACCCCGACCCTGCTGGTTGCAGGCGTCTGGGACATCTAGGAGAGGAGCGTGCAGCAGCGCAGGTGGGCAGCGTGGCAATGCCTGACGCCAGAAGCTGGGGGTGCTTCTTGAGGGCCCCTCCCCAGGCCGGCCTATGCCCGTGGGGACATGGCCCCCGCAGTGGCAGGAGGGGAACAGGGACCGGGAGGGTTTGCTGATGAGAGACTGGGACAGTGAGTGACCGTGGCCTCTCTCTGTCTTTTGCAGTTGGTGACACCGTCTTTCTGCCTGCTGCAGCACCTGTGAGGGGAGCAGCTTCCCGACCTCAGCTCTCCCCAGCCCACCGAACAGCCCGGGCCATGGATGCAACATCCGACTGGACCTGCCCCATCTGTGGGCAAGTACGGGAGGATGTGGCTTACGTGACCCCCTGCCAGCACCAGCTGTGCTACGGCTGTGCCGTCTGGTGGGCACAGAAGAAACCGAGTTGTGCCGTATGCGGGCACAAAGTCGCCACCATCCGATACTCGGTGAGGTCGGACGAGGATTACCTGGAGTGTGCTGTCCCGCAGCCCGCAGCGCACTCAGGTGACGGCCTGCAGGACGAGCAGGGGCCTGCAGAGCCGGTGCTCATCCCAGCTGAGCACAACTTCCCAGCCGAGGTCTGGGCTGCCTTCTTCCAGCAACATCCGGAAGACCTCGGACCCCTGCTCCGATGGCTGCAGGGAGAGATCCATGAGGTGTCCAGCGACGACTGGTGGGAAGTCTACGTGGCACAGTGCACCACCGTGAACTTCCTGTGCCAGCACGGGCTGGACCAGGAGGCCTTGGTGCAGGCGCTGCAGATGACCACCAGTGGTGACGTGGTGCCCTTCGTCAGAAGGCTCATCGGCATCGCTGCAGCCCTGTACGGCTCCACCATCCGCCACCAGCTGGACCACCAGGACACCCGTGCTGCTGGAGGGAGGGAGGACAGTCCTGCAGCCAGCACCATCACCAGCACCTCCCATCAGGAGCCTCCTGCCTCGGGCCCAGGCCGCTCCACCAGCACCGCAGGGCCCAGCACGGAGCCAGGGCAGGCGGCCACAGCGGGTCCCTCTTCCCAGGGCAGCGACCGCTCGTCTGGGGGGCCCCGGCGCCCCCCGAAGAGGAAGGCCCGCAGCAGCCCCCAGGACTCTGCGCCGCCCTGCAAGAGGCGGCCCCGGCGGCGGCACTAGGCCGGCACCGCAATGCCGTCACAGCACGGCTCCGGCGGGCCGGGAGCCCAACATCTGCCTCTCGGCCTGCTGCTTATAATACCTAATAAACATCCCTTAAAACTTAGAACAAAAAGTCTCTGTGTTTTTGACAAGACTGCTGGCGTTGCTGTTCCTACCCATGCTGCCCATGCTGCTTTCTCCATATTTCTGTCCTTATAGATAGAGGGTGTTAAATTTCATCTTT
This sequence comes from Coturnix japonica, assembly GCF_054131305.1. Taxonomy (NCBI): domain Eukaryota; kingdom Metazoa; phylum Chordata; class Aves; order Galliformes; family Phasianidae; genus Coturnix; species Coturnix japonica. The sequence goes on along the minus strand of NW_028188948.1, from coordinate 2,484,643 downwards.
GAAATTTAGGACCGTAAATCAGCACTCTTGATATTACTAATAAAAGAGACAAAGACCCTAATAAGCAGAAGATGGACCGATTATGATTGCATGTGATGACACTGCGTGATGACATCACAAAATCAGACCCCGTCCCAAACCATCCCACTGTGAGTAATGCAGGAACTCATCAGAGGAAGGAAAACACATGGAACACTAAGGAATCAAACTCCAATCCAATAGCAGCACATAGCCTTGAGTGATACCCTTGATTTTTGAAACATTTAAGTTACATCATGATCTTTTTTTACTTGAATCCCCCGATTTTTTTAAAATGGAGAACAGCTTCATATGTGATACCTCAATTTGCTTTTAAAAAAACTCCAAATAGCACGAGGCTCCTGTGGCTGTTCAAGGGAACACAGGAAAAATGAGAATTAATCTCGTATTATTCAATGAAGTGAAACACCGTAGCAAGCACACCTGTAATATACTTTCTGCCCAGTTCAGCAGCCCAACCAGCTTCAACAGGGATGAGGTGCCAACCATGGCAGAAGAGCTGCATCTATTCCACCTTCATTGTGGATCATGCATCATCTGGTGAGGAACTGGCAGAGCCTACGGCAGGGCCCTGTGGCATCAGCCCATCTGGGGGGGACCCAGTGAGCCTCCCACAGGAAGGCCAGTAACTACTAGGATCTGCCATCACCAAGGAAGACTCCACCCCACCAGCAGCAGCAATACAACAGTGGTGGAGCTGGCAAGACTGGGGCTGTGTGGCAGCTGGGACACAAATCAGCTCCCATGGACTCCTGTCATTGCTGTCCACTTCCACCATGGAAATCAAGCAGAAACAGAGATGCAGAATCGTGTTGGTGCTGCCAACAGCATAGTGGTCATTGCCTCCCTACCCCAAATGCTTTCTCCCCTTTTTCCTGCTGCTGTGCCACTGTTACATTTCAGGCAGGATCCCCGTGGGTCTCAGTGAAGGGAAGAGCAAATTTCTGCAACTGAGGAGAAAAATCACCAGGCTCTTTCATAGATGGTGCCAACCATCTGGACAGTAAGTCAGAGTTCTGCTGGACACTAGGCAGAACCAGCAGGGAGCCCTGGCCACTAAGGTGAATGGTGTCCTGGGCTACATGAGGGCAAGTGCTGCCAGCAAGTGAAAGGTGGTGATCCTGCCCCTCTGCTCAGCTCCCAAATGCTGCACCTAGAGTTAGGCAGCCTAGCACATGATGGGATAAAGATGCCAAATTCTGTGATGTCTCTTTGTGGATCTAGTTCAGCTTTACAGAAAGAAAAGGCCACAAGCGTAAAAACGAATCAAGTTGGCCTAATTTTATTATGAACTTGCATCAAGAGTGGGAGCAAGACAAGAAAAAGCCACCAAGAAAATGTAAGGAAATAGATTCTGGTAAAATACACTTTTCTTTTTGATATCTGCAACATATGCATGTAGTGCAGAGCCAACAAAATCCATCAAATTCAGCAATGGCTGCATACATGACCATGCATATGTTGATTCACAAAATAAATAAGAAATCCTAGTTCAATTCTGCATCTGATGACGGTACTCATATTAGCAAACAACTCTCTGGATACCGAAAATAGATTATTTCCTTCCTCACATAGCCACCTTGGATATTTGAAAAACATTACCACATCCCACCCTGTCACCTTCCCTCTATGCTGAGAAATTGCTTCATTCAGGTGTGTCTTTCCCACTTTGATTATTCTCTTCTGTGAGCTCTCTATAGTTTGTTCACATCTTTCTTTAGCGTGATATCCAAAACTGAGTAAACCACACCAGGTGAAGAGTTTGGCAGTATCTCAGGTTCTCAGCAAAGCAATTACTTCCCATTTCTGCATCCTAGAATTATCTTCTTTTGTTTGTTTGCTTTGTGTGGGGAGGTGACTTTACAAGCTTCCCCTTCCTATTGGTCTGTTTTCCAAAATGCTTATCAGTCTTATCAGTTTGCATAGATCAGCAACTGCAAAGTGCACAGCTGTAAAGAGTATTTTTCCTACTTTCTCTTGAAACTTTGAGACATTTACTTTAACTGTACAGCTACATGATCTTTCAATGTATTCTCATGCACATTTCTCCCTTTCATTCTCAACATGCAATATGTGGATTACTTTATTATTTCACAGATTTCAGCTGACCAATACCACTTGCAGTAAAAGAATCTCCTTACATGTACATACATAGATACTTATACCTATGTACACTCCACATATATGACGCATACAAGTTTTCACATTTATGTATACACGCACTTAGATATTGTGAATGCAACCCTATTCCATACCTTGTATTTGCTTATTATATTATTGCATTGCTGACAGCTCAAATGCAATATTCTTTCCAAAAATTTGCTCGCAATGGCAATTACACAAGACATTATTTGGAGTCCTGAAGGAGGAAAGGAATAGAGTTAAATACGCTTGAGAAATACATCCATGAAAATAATCAAGCCTGGATTTTTCCATGACAGAAGGCATGCTTAACACAAGTTAGAGTGCAGAGGCTGACATAAATTCGCCCCTAAAGGCCACTTTAAAGTCCTTGCTCACTTTCAGACTAGGACTCCTGTGGAAGTTACGTTTCCTCTGGGCTCAGTGATGGCCCTCTGCACGAAGGGAAGTTCAGCCACCTAGGATGACCCCTGTACCACTGCAATCACACCATGCTGTAGAAGCAGCCCAAAGGAGAAAGTCCAAGATATGCATCAGTGGGATTGTTGGGAAAGCAGACCTAACTTAATGTCACTTTGTATAAGAATGAAAATAAAAGGTCTTTCTTATACGTGGTAGCAAAAAAGAGAATACAAAAGGGTCCTGTACACTTCAGACACTCATCAGCAGCATGGGGTAAGTGGTTCAGGGCTGCTCTTCCTGGTTTAGAACTGAGGCTCCCTCTCCAGGCATATTTACAGCCAGAGAGAAGAGCTGTAAAGAAACCACCAAATCACTTCTGTTTTGACAAAAATAAACTACCAGAAACTTTCAAACAGCTTTGTTGTATCTTTTCCTTCAATTGCTGCATGCGTCAACAGGAAGACTTATCTCCTCAACTGGGTATTGGATTAAGCTCATATAAGCAGAAATAAAAGAGGAAATCATAATCATGTGAGGCCTAAAATACTTGGCCTCCTGGTCTCTGGAAAGACAAGTCCCATTTATCAACAGGAGGCAGTTTTATAACCCGGAACAAACTTAGGTCAGTGGTAATATTTGTAGGCATGTACCCACACAGCAATAAAAAGGTTAAAATACTTCAGTGGTGCGGCTATAAGAACTCCAACAATTTTCATTTCCCTGGCCTTTCCTTAGAAAGATTCTGGGAGATGTACCCCCTGGAGTATAAATTAAGGAATAAAATCTCTAAGCTTGTACAAGCACTCTCTGGATATTATTGGTACAAGATAGAAGAGGAAACAAGTAATGTTCAAGAGTAAAAACAATGCTGTGGTTAATCAAACTGGGGTGGGGAGGGGAAGAATCCTTCTTGTCTTCAGTATAACTGTGGCATTTACTTTTTTTTTAATGTGAAATATGTCTTCCCCACAAGAGACTTAGGATTGACAATTATAAGAGGAAAAAGAATGTTTTAACACTTTATATTCTTATAAATCAGTGTTTGTCTGTGATGTTAAACCCCTCCTGCCTTATGAATCACCAGCCTTACAGGTAGAGCAGAGCATTCCAGAAGAACCCCAGACTCATCTTAAATTGGACCATAAACCCATTCATGCATCAACTGTATGGAAAATGTCCTCACATAAAGCAAATGAATGGAATAACACTCATTCAGCCATCACAAAGAGGAACTTGATGCATTTAAAATGACAAGCTAACAGAGCCATCAGCAGCCAAAACTAAGAAGCTTAGTTTCTACAAAGTTTTGATCCAAAGCACAGCTCTGCACTCTGTGTGCATTTTCCAAGGATTTTTGCTTTGTGGGAGCACGCACAAGACCCATCTTCTTCAATGAGACACCTCTGCTCAAGAAACTAATGTGAACTCATTCTTTTTTATTATTCTACCTCTCCATCAGTTAATTGGGTCAGGAGGTAGTTAGGAGGGAGAGAGGAAGAAAAAGACATAGCAGCAAGTGCAGCACAAGCGCACGGTTTTCATTTAGTTTTCAGTGATCTTCTACAGGAAAAAGAAGAATTGTAATCACTGTCCTTACTTAGCAAACCACAGAAAACTGAGGAACCATGGTCTGAGCTAACATTATACATTCAGTTCACCAGGTTCACTTAGGAAGACCAGAAAAAGTCTCCTGTACGCTGAAAATAGTAAACAGCTGAGCCCACACGATTACTTTCCCTCTTTCTTGCCTTTCTATGCCTTTCATATCATTCATGGAATATCATTTCCATTCCTGCAAAACCAGCTGGGCTTTGTGCAGCATCAGCAGCAGCTCAAGCAGACAGAGGAAAATCAGCCTTGTTAACAGCACAGGACCAAGGCAAATCTTGGTTTTCATTTGCTCATAAAACACCTGAGATTCACTCTGCAAAGAGAGGCGGAAATCTCAGGGAGCAAACTGTGGGGTCCTATCACCAGGGGAAAATGTATCCTTTTACAATTCATGGGATCTGAACAGATGTCCAGAAAATTAACTTACTAATGTTGTTGGACCCATAGCTGGTTCTTTCACCTCCCTGCAGTCCTACTTTTGCCGTGCCTCTGTGTTTGCCTGGGTAAGGCACTTTGCTTTCCATCTGCAAAGCATCAGTCCCATGCAGTCCCTGCCAGGCTGAAGCCCTTGCTGTTGTTTCTCGCTACATGAAAAGAGTGGCTGGATCCAGAAGACAGAAAATGGAGCAAAAACACCTGCGTGTGCTGTGTGCCAAACCAAACTGCAACAGAACTTCATTAAAAGTTTTCAGCCTGAAAGGTAACTCCCATTTTACCACAGTGTCAAGAAACATTTTTTCAGTAGGACCACAGTCACAGTACCAGGCACATGGCTCAGTGAAACAACAAAATCCCATTGGATTTTGCTGCTTCCCTTGCTTTTTCATTTTTTTAACCACTTTTATGTTCAATGTGTCTACTCTAAAGGGCAGAGATTTGAAACAGTTGGTTCTATGTCCTACTTATTAGAGTCCTTTAAGTTACACAGTATGCACAGTGAGCTTAATTATGAGACAATGATAGGAAATTAAATTTTTCCAAAGAGCAGTAGATGTTAAAAATGAAAATGTGATGTTTAATTTGCAAATGGACTAAAAATGTGAATTATTAATGGAAGAAGTAACTCAACTTATAGTGGTCTCAAAGATAATGGCTCTATTATTTTTTAAAACCGATATACTATTAGTCCTGCATTGGCTAATAAATAAAAATAAGCAGCAAGACCAGCAAAACCACTAACAACCTCCCATTACAGGAAGGAATGCTGCAAAAATAAGATGCATAGGCAAGGATGATTAATACCAGCGTAAGGGAGCATGCACTTTGTGTAGACCTCCACGTTTAGAAGAAACTCTGAACAGTATGGACACCTGTGATATTCTCACCCCAGACAATTAATCAGACCAATGTACTTCAAGAGAAAAATTGACCAGATGTGAAGGGGTCTGGAGCACCAGCCAAAACTGAGAGATTCTACGTACCCAGCAACAGTGTTTGTGCTCACTGGGTCATTCTTGCCAAAAGTTGGAGTGCAAAAGAGCTTCTAATACTAGCAAATAAAAGTTGGTTCACCATAGAGTAAAAAAATATATATATAACAATGACTGGGGAATCTTTGTTGAAGCTGAACATCCTGGCCTCCTTCCCTGTGTTCCACAGGAAAAAGATTGTTTGTTATCAGAATGCCTTTATAAGAAGAGTCATAAATTCATTACAACCATGCAAGAAATATCTCTATCACATCACTGTCTGTAAGCTAATTGTACAAGACTCCATTCATGTTAAACACAAGGAAGACAAACCAAGAAAACACTGAAATAGCTTCAAAAAAGAAACAGAAACCCAGTCGCGCCGCTATGCGGTAGAAATTCCTTCAAATCTGATAAGGTACTAAAATCTCTGATAAAAACAGTAATGGCCAGAAGGGTGACAGAATTTCTGATGCACCTGTCACAGTGCACTGAGACATGAGCAAACTACAACCCTGCTCAGTTTAAGACTCTTGGGAAGCAGATCACAGGATAAAAATCCAAGTACATAACGTCTTTTTGTTACTGTTGTCAATCAGACTGCATCTTTTAAAAAGTACATGTAGCTGGTCACAGAACAATTATATCCAATTTTATTAAAATAAAGAGAAAATGCTCCTCAGAATAACACTATCTATAAGCTCTTCAAAAAGTAGTAACATAATTCAAGGAAATACGACTTTTACTATCTTCCCTTCAGAGAAAACCAATGTAGATGTTACTGCTTACTTTGTCCTCGATAAGGAAAACTATGAAAGCACAGAATCATTAAATGCCTTGTGTTAGAAGGGACATCAAGGATCACCAACTTCCAACGCCCCACTGCAGGCAGGGTTGCCAGCCACTAGATGCTGGTAAACGCTTCAGCATCACCGAATAGGTTTCACACATAAAATTCTTTCCAAAAATTTCCCAGAATTTCCAAGGGGAAAGCACTGGAAGTGTCTGCACCAATACTGGCAGAGTTTGATTTCAGTAAATTAAAATGTTTCTCCTCCCTCTGTGCTCACACTCTAATAAAACACATCTGGAAAATAGTGAAAATATTCAGAGAAGCAAAATTTTCTTTGATTATGATGATTCATTGAAAGCGAAATCAAATCTGTTATTAGCCATTAGAGTCTAAACGCTATGATGAATGTCTGGGATTTACATGGCACTTTGCATCTTCAGAGTACTGTAATTAATTACTCTTACACTGTGAGGCATTGTTTTCACACAAGGCTCTCTCCAAGACCAACTAGATGTTAATTATAAGGGCCCCTCTCCTCAGATGGCATAATACAGTAAGACTCTGTTCATGTACCTAACACTGATATCAAACAGTGCTCTACTGAACCCTGCAATGACATAGCAGCACTTCTGATGCTTTTTATTAAAATCTCCCTCTAAATATGTTTTAAAGGGTTTTCTTTCTTTTTTTAATAAGAGAAAGCTCCAGAGGGAGCCCATGCACAAAGAATATATACATAAAATGGCTTCCAGACTAATAGTAAAACTGTGTGCAGAAAGTTCTTCAAATCTATTGTTGAGGTTTCAAGGCAATCTATATAGGGAACTATAAATTCCAATATATGGAATAATGCTCCAAAGAACTTTTACAAAAACAGGGCTTAACATTGTTTTATTTAGTGCACGTATGTCAATAAACAGAAAGAAAAAACACTACAGAGTTGTAATGGAAAGAATCTCTAATATCAAAGATATTAAATCTCAGATAGAGAAGAGCTCAGGATAGCCTGTGGTTAGTTACTCATGGGAGATGAGAGACATCTAAAAGAAATATTAAAATAACAGTAAGAGATTGGGGGCTGAAGAGGAATGGCTATATTGCAGCACCCCAGGACAAGTATCCAGAAAGCCATCCAGCCAGAAAGCCATCCAACAACAGCCTGCCACAGAATACATCAAGGTAATCAGGTGCACAATGGACTGCTTTTCCACCTCGCCTCTGTCAAGAACTGTTCCATGAAATATATCTTACATTCTGTTCTCACATATACACAATTCATCAGCTTTCTCTGGAACTCCTCTTTCTTCTCTAGCCCTTTCTGACACTGCAGATTAGGCCCTCTCCTAAGGCCTCTTCCTCTCTGTTTCAGTCCCCATGGAATTAAAGAACCAAACCCCTCTACTAGCATTTCACTTTAAGTCTACAGAGAATTTGAGCCAGTTTGGAGACTTAATAAAAAGGTTAACCCAAAGGAGAAAGTGCAAGAAGAGTAAAACAGTGAAGACGAAGATATTTCAGACAATGCCACAATGACATTCCTCTAAGGACTGGTGTTGAGAAGGAGCATCTCATTCCCTTCTCCTCCAGCACTTGCATAACATTTCTCATCTTAATCATTGTGAACCTTCACATCTTCATTTTACAGCCAGGAAAACCCAAAGCTAGAGGTTCAGTAAATGAGTTGTCCCAGATTAGAACACACGTCAGGGAACAAATCAGAAGAACTCCACAGTTACTCTCTCTAGATCCCAGCCTGAGCATTGTTGATCTTAGTGAAATTTGGGCTCTTTCTCTTCAAAATATCCACTATTGCTTTGCTTTGGCTAGAAACTACAAATCCTCCAGCAACTAGTCTTAAGACAATTTACCATATGGGTTCCCTTCTGATATTAAGCGTTCTTCTAACCCCAAACTCTCCAGTGGACTTCAGTTTACAGTTACTGTGGAGTATCAGGCAGCAAGGGCAATAGCAACAGTTCCTCAATGGACATCGATTTTAGCATGCTCTTTGCTAAGAGCAGAGATGCACAAACATACAGATGAACTAAAATAATGCTATTGCTTTGTCTCGTTTGGAAGGGCTACAGGGAAAAAGAAAAAACTACCCGAGTGAAGAATGGAAATATTTGCTATGTTTGACAGGGGAAGCATGATTAAAAAGCACTGACGCTGAAATAATGACTAAACTCTATCAAGACTAACACACACACCAGCTCATACCACAAGTACGTACCACAATTTGTAATGTGGGTAAGAATATATAAAAGCCATCCTGTCTCAAGGCACACCTTATAACTTGTGGCTATTACCATTAAAAAGACATTTCCCAGAATATCTCACAAGACTCAAAGAGGTAGAGTTGCCTATCAATGCATCTCTGGAAATGGGCAGGAATTTAGCCCTGCCAGCAGACGCCCCTACATAACCATCACTTCTCTGCTTGCTTGCTCAGTACTCTCTTGAAATTCCCACCCTACACGAACTTCATTAAGAGTACTTCAACCAGGTGTAGCTTGGGTCAGAACATATTGGGATCCTCCCTTGTGCCTAATTCAGTGGCAGATGAGAGCACTGTCCCTGTAACTCAGGCCTGAAAGGGTCTTGTGGTCTTTCTGTCAGGTTTCAGAAACACACTGCAGAAAATGAACTTAACAGCCCCATTCAAACATGTGAGGTCCCAGGCAGATCAGCAGCAGTGAGGTGAGTCTGGCCCTCCTGGGATCGTTTCGTATTAACAGTTCAACGTGAGTTCCTCCTGTTTCAATCCTTAGCTGCTTTTTTCTTCCTTTTGAAGTTTTGCCCAATCACTTATAATAATAATGAATAATTTACTAAAAGAAAATCAAAGAAAACATAAGTCTGTCTTAATATTGGCATGTCAAATGATGTTTAACAGTTGCTTAGCACCACGGATTTCAGTAGAGCATTTCCTCATCCTCATTAGTGTAAGTCAGAGAAGCAGCAGCAACACAATGAAACATTTGCAGAATTTTCTAAGTGGCTTACTTCATCTAAGAGGAACAGCACTTCACTATAATAGGAATGATTATATGTGGATTTAGCTCAATTAAGCATCACCTTGGTAATGCTCTCTCTTTTGTTATCCAAACATCCTTGTGTATGTTTATCAGGACGACTGAAGTTTGCCCAGGAAGCCAAGTTAAATTTCTAGCTTTATAGTTAAAGGAGCCAAGTTTAAAGAAACATTTCAAACACGTACTGGCTGTATTCCCTGACAAATCCCTTCCACCTTTTTTCTGAACCTTACCCACGAAATTAAATATATTAGGTTGCATGATCAGAGAAAGAGTGGCTGGTCATGCATTCCCACTGAGCATACAAGGTACCTATAGAAACTAAGAAAGACTTCTCCCAGGCAGCTGCACAGATAAACTCATTTTTCAGAGTTGTTCTGGACTCTATGCTTCTGTAAAAGATAATACACATTTCCAGATAAAAATCTCATTTCCCATCTGTGCTGCATCCGATGCATCATGACAAACATCTTGAATAAAAAGAAATCTAAGGGACTCCTAGAAATAAAGTATAAACTCAAAGGGCATTTGATGGAAACTTCAAGAACAACTTGTGAGTGGTTTTTTCATGTTTTGTATTTGCACCTATGTGGCATATTAACTTGGTACCAGCCTGCACATGCAGACCCCAGAAAATTATGCATGAATGCTCTGTGTCCTATCATTTATAGGGAGCAAGTTCCAAACACACTGCCTACTTTTTCCTTGTCAAATGGCATACACAAGAGGCAGTGTTTACCATATTTATAACACAATGTTCAGGTTTGTAAGGCTTAAATCCTACCTATGGCAGCAAAATTATTCTGTGCTCAAGTTACTCATGTCCCCTCGTTAACTCTTTACTACAATTGGTGCCTCATGGCAGACAAGCAAAAATCTAAATTCCTGCATTAAGGTGTCATAAATCACAGTGTGGCAGACTCAGATTACACCAGGATTCATGCAGGCTTTTAAAAAATTGCATAGTCAGAATGAGCAAGCTAACTGCTGGGAGGTTAAAAACCATGGCATGTCTTTGCGGCAGCTTTTCCTCTTCTGGTCTGTGTCCGGACAGTTTCTTAAAGCTGATCACACATTCATGTGTTCAAAACTAATAGTGACAAAAGCAAAAAGATAAACAAAGAGACATAGCAAGTTCTCTTAAAGCATTCTGAATTCATAAAAAATTAAGGTGATAAACAAGAAGTACAAAGATCATGCTCCTTTAAAATAAGAAGGCTCATCACGAAAGAAAACTCAAACGACAGTCACCTCACAACAGAAATATCCTGGTTTTCAATGTTTCTTTAACTATTCAAGCGCTCCAACAGCCAATAAGATCAAAACACAATGTATTTTTAGTAAGGTACCCAAATTTGACGTATTTCATAACAAAAACTCTCAGAGAGCATTCTTGTTCTTCTATGTCAGCTACTGCATTTGCATCAGTTTAAGGGCAAAGTTCTTCTAGTTCAGAAGAGAGCAAGCAGTGCGTCATAGAATGGCTCAGGTTGGAAAGGACCTTAAAGAAAATCCAGTTCTAATTCTCCTTAATATTCTTAATATTTTTTTCCCCACTGAAAAGGACCGTGCTTAGTAGAAAAAGGTTTAGATACCAGTCCCATGAGGTCCTTCGACAGTGCTAGTACTTATTTTTCTCCTTCACAAGGTCATTTAAATTTCAAACATTAATTGACGTGGTCCTTCATGTCAAAAGAAAACAAACTTGTTGTCACTCAGTCCATAGGTTTCAGATTACTTCTCAATGAAACATCTTCTTAGACATTTTATATACATTCACCCAAAATGGTACATGAAAAGAGGTAGATGTTCCTATCTTCAAGGAGCTTAATTCATCTTGCATTTTATACCCCTCTGGACAGGAATTAAATAAAAAATACCCAAAAAGAAGCATAGAACTTTCATATGACACGGGAGGAAGAAGGCCCAAAATGAAATTATACTCCAAATAGAACAGAAATACAAGCAAGCACTAGCGAGGGGACAGTTCATCTTTTTGCAGTAGAATTTTCACCTTCAGCCAGGAATTGCTGCCCCTGAGCCTTCAAAGCTAGCTGAAAGAGAGAAGCCTCAAAACCACTTGCTGGGAGACAGCATCAATTCAGCCACAACTCAAATAGGACAGTCCTTATGCAAGTCACAAGGCAAGTCTGATACTCAGTAGCACTTTGAAAGCAGTAACAAAACATCCATTCACTTATGTGGGTGCCATTTTCTACATAGTGCCAGTACAGCATTCAATTGGGCGATATTCTGTGACAGTAGATATGCTCTCCATACAAGTGAAGGTGTAAGAATCATAAAGTACCTTTGTCTGGAGATCAGCTAGAGCTGAACTGTTGTTGGTAATGCACTACATTTTCTCCACTGAGTGCTAATAACTTGATGTATGTGCATTTGACTTCTGTTTTGTATCTCTTCCAAAACAGAAAAACAAGACACTGGATGTAAGAAGTAACTTTTTTACTCTAAGATAAATCTACTCCAAGATGGCTTATGAAAATGGCTAAAGCACAGTGTTATGTACAGGAATAAAATTTATATACTTACTAATAAAAACATCACTTTACTAAAAAACAGAAAAAAAAAATATTTTTAATCTTCCATAATAAAAAACCATGTAACTTTCCTTTACACCAGCAGCATATGTCCAACTAAATACTTGGATAGAAAATTGTTTCTTATTTTACCTTCTTCAAACTACTTGATATAAAAATCTTAAAACAGATTCCATACACTGGCAGTGAAAATTCATTAACAAAGGTTTCCCTCAGCATCTAAATCAGAGTGATCTTGGGTAACACAAAATCATAGATTCATGAAGGCCAAAAAAGATCTCCAAGATCACCAACTTCAAGAGACAGAGGGAAGCAGGAAATTTTATTGAATAATAAAACGTGCAGCACGTGAGGCTGGCGCATAGTGATGAGCAAGCAGTGGATGACGGCGTCGCTGTGGGACGGGTGGTGATGTCCCCCAGTGAAGGCGAGGCCCAGCAACACGGCCAAGCCCTGGTCTGTGACATCTCCGTGCGATGGATTGTGACTGCTTGGCCCACACTGCTCCAATGCGGGCGCAGCAGCCCAGCCCAGCAGTTCGTGCCTGGCCTCCAACCGAGCGAGTGTGCGAGGACTGGAGTGTGGACAGGGCGAGTTTTGGAGCTGGAACGTGATCTGGGTGTTGCTTGCGCAGCACTCAGCCGCCGTCCCAGAGCCTCTTGAGCTGTACCCCGACCCTGCTGGTTGCAGGCGTCTGGGACATCTAGGAGAGGAGCGTGCAGCAGCGCAGGTGGGCAGCGTGGCAATGCCTGACGCCAGAAGCTGGGGGTGCTTCTTGAGGGCCCCTCCCCAGGCCGGCCTATGCCCGTGGGGACATGGCCCCCGCAGTGGCAGGAGGGGAACAGGGACCGGGAGGGTTTGCTGATGAGAGACTGGAACAGTGAGTGACCGTGGCCTCTCTCTGTCTTTTGCAGTTGGTGACACCGTCTTTCTGCCTGCTGCAGCACCTGTGAGGGGAGCAGCTTCCCGACCTCAGCTCTCCCCAGCCCACCGAACAGCCCGGGCCATGGATGCGACATCCGACTGGACCTGCCCCATCTGTGGGCAAGTACGGGAGGATGTGGCTTACGTGACCCCCTGCCAGCACCAGCTGTGCTACGGCTGTGCCGTCTGGTGGGCACAGAAGAAACCGAGTTGTGCCGTATGCGGGCACAAAGTCGCCACCATCCGATACTCGGTGAGGTCGGACGAGGATTACCTGGAGTGTGCTGTCCCGCAGCCCGCAGCGCACTCAGGTGACGGCCTGCAGGACGAGCAGGGGCCTGCAGAGCCGGTGCTCATCCCAGCTGAGCACAACTTCCCAGCCGAGGTCTGGGCTGCCTTCTTCCAGCAACATCCGGAAGACCTCGGACCCCTGCTCCGATGGCTGCAGGGAGAGATCCATGAGGTGTCCAGCGACGACTGGTGGGAAGTCTACGTGGCACAGTGCACCACCGTGAACTTCCTGTGCCAGCACGGGCTGGACCAGGAGGCCTTGGTGCAGGCGCTGCAGATGACCACCAGTGGTGACGTGGTGCCCTTCGTCAGAAGGCTCATCGGCATCGCTGCAGCCCTGTACGGCCCCACCATCCGCCACCAGCTGGACCACCAGGACACCCGTGCTGCTGGAGGGAGGGAGGACAGTCCTGCAGCCAGCACCAGCACCAGCACCTCCCATCAGGAGCCTCCTGCCTCGGGCCCAGGCCGCTCCACCAGCACCGCAGGGCCCAGCACGGAGCCAGGGCAGGCGGCCACAGCGGGTCCCTCTTCCCAGGGCAGCGACCGCTCGTCTGGGGGGCCCCGGCGCCCCCCGAAGAGGAAGGCCCGCAGCAGCCCCCAGGACTCTGCGCCGCCCTGCAAGAGGCGGCCCCGGCGGCGGCACTAGGCCGGCACCGCAATGCCGTCACAGCACGGCTCCGGCGGGCCGGGAGCCCAACATCTGCCTCTCGGCCTGCTGCTTATAATACCTAATAAACATCCCTTAAAACTTAGAACAAAAAGTCTCTGTGTTTTTGACAAGACTGCTGGCGTTGCTGTTCCTACCCATGCTGCCCATGCTGCTTTCTCCATATTTCTGTCCTTATAGATAGAGGGTGTTAAATTTCATCTTTGAAATTTATGACCGTAAATCAGCACTCTTGATATTACTAATAAAAGAGACAAAGACCCTAATAAGCAGAAGATGGACCGATTATGATTGCATGTGATGACACTGCGTGATGACATCACAAAATCAGACCCCATCCCAAACCATCCCACTGTGAGTAATGCAGGAACTCATCAGAGGAAGGAAAACACATGGAACACTAAAGAATCAAACTCCAATCCAATAGCAGCACATAGCCTTGAGTGATACCCTTGATTTTTGAAACATTTAAGTTACATCATGATCTTTTTTTACTTGAATCCCCCGATTTTTTTAAAATGGAGAACAGCTTCATATGTGATACCTCAATTTGCTTTTAAAAAAACTCCAAATAGCACGAGGCTCCTGTGGCTGTTCAAGGGAACACAGGAAAAATGAGAATTAATCTCGTATTATTCAATGAAGTGAAACACCGTAGCAAGCACACCTGTAATATACTTTCTGCCCAGTTCAGCAGCCCAACCAGCTTCAACAGGGATGAGGTGCCAACCATGGCAGAAGAGCTGCATCTATTCCACCTTCATTGTGGATCATGCATCATCTGGTGAGGAACTGGCAGAGCCTACGGCAGGGCCCTGTGGCATCAGCCCATCTGGGGGGGACCCAGTGAGCCTCCCACAGGAAGGCCAGTAACTACTAGGATCTGCCATCACCAAGGAAGACTCCACCCCACCAGCAGCAGCAATACAACAGTGGTGGAGCTGGCAAGACTGGGGCTGTGTGGCAGCTGGGACACAAATCAGCTCCCATGGACTCCTGTCATTGCTGTCCACTTCCACCATGGAAATCAAGCAGAAACAGAGATGCAGAATCGTGTTGGTGCTGCCAACAGCATAGTGGTCATTGCCTCCCTACCCCAAATGCTTTCTCCCCTTTTTCCTGCTGCTGTGCCACTGTTACATTTCAGGCAGGATCCCCGTGGGTCTCAGTGAAGGGAAGAGCAAATTTCTGCAACTGAGGAGAAAAATCACCAGGCTCTTTCATAGATGGTGCCAACCATCTGGACAGTAAGTCAGAGTTCTGCTGGACACTAGGCAGAACCAGCAGGGAGCCCTGGCCACTAAGGTGAATGGTGTCCTGGGCTACATGAGGGCAAGTGCTGCCAGCAAGTGAAAGGTGGTGATCCTGCCCCTCTGCTCAGCTCCCAAATGCTGCACCTAGAGTTAGGCAGCCTAGCACATGATGGGATAAAGATGCCAAATTCTGTGATGTCTCTTTGTGGATCTAGTTCAGCTTTACAGAAAGAAAAGGCCACAAGCGTAAAAACGAATCAAGTTGGCCTAATTTTATTATGAACTTGCATCAAGAGTGGGAGCAAGACAAGAAAAAGCCACCAAGAAAATGTAAGGAAATAGATTCTGGTAAAATACACTTTTCTTTTTGATATCTGCAACATATGCATGTAGTGCAGAGCCAACAAAATCCATCAAATTCAGCAATGGCTGCATACATGACCATGCATATGTTGATTCACAAAATAAATAAGAAATCCTAGTTCAATTCTGCATCTGATGACGGTACTCATATTAGCAAACAACTCTCTGGATACCGAAAATAGATTATTTCCTTCCTCACATAGCCACCTTGGATATTTGAAAAACATTACCACATCCCACCCTGTCACCTTCCCTCTATGCTGAGAAATTGCTTCATTCAGGTGTGTCTTTCCCACTTTGATTATTCTCTTCTGTGAGCTCTCTATAGTTTGTTCACATCTTTCTTTAGCGTGATATCCAAAACTGAGTAAACCACACCAGGTGAAGAGTTTGGCAGTATCTCAGGTACTCAGCAAAGCAATTACTTCCCATTTCTGCATCCTAGAATTATCTTCTTTTGTTTGTTTGCTTTGTGTGGGGAGGTGACTTTACAAGCTTCCCCTTCCTATTGGTCTGTTTTCCAAAATGCTTATCAGTCTTATCAGTTTGCATAGATCAGCAACTGCAAAGTGCACAGCTGTAAAGAGTATTTTTCCTACTTTCTCTTGAAACTTTGAGACATTTACTTTAACTGTACAGCTACATGATCTTTCAATGTATTCTCATGCACATTTCTCCCTTTCATTCTCAACATGCAATATGTGGATTACTTTATTATTTCACAGATTTCAGCTGACCAATACCACTTGCAGTAAAAGAATCTCCTTACATGTACATACATAGATACTTATACCTATGTACACTCCACATATATGACGCATACAAGTTTTCACATTTATGTATACACGCACTTAGATATTGTGAATGCAACCCTATTCCATACCTTGTATTTGCTTATTATATTATTGCATTGCTGACAGCTCAAATGCAATATTCTTTCCAAAAATTTGCTCGCAATGGCAATTACACAAGACATTATTTGGAGTCCTGAAGGAGGAAAGGAATAGAGTTAAATACGCTTGAGAAATACATCCATGAAAATAATCAAGCCTGGATTTTTCCATGACAGAAGGCATGCTTAACACAAGTTAGAGTGCAGAGGCTGACATAAATTCGCCCCTAAAGGCCACTTTAAAGTCCTTGCTCACTTTCAGACTAGGACTCCTGTGGAAGTTACGTTTCCTCTGGGCTCAGTGATGGCCCTCTGCACGAAGGGAAGTTCAGCCACCTAGGATGACCCCTGTACCACTGCAATCACACCATGCTGTAGAAGCAGCCCAAAGGAGAAAGTCCAAGATATGCATCAGTGGGATTGTTGGGAAAGCAGACCTAACTTAATGTCACTTTGTATAAGAATGAAAATAAAAGGTCTTTCTTATACGTGGTAGCAAAAAAGAGAATACAAAAGGGTCCTGTACACTTCAGACACTCATCAGCAGCATGGGGTAAGTGGTTCAGGGCTGCTCTTCCTGGTTTAGAACTGAGGCTCCCTCTCCAGGCATATTTACAGCCAGAGAGAAGAGCTGTAAAGAAACCACCAAATCACTTCTGTTTTGACAAAAATAAACTACCAGAAACTTTCAAACAGCTTTGTTGTATCTTTTCCTTCAATTGCTGCATGCGTCAACAGGAAGACTTATCTCCTCAACTGGGTATTGGATTAAGCTCATATAAGCAGAAATAAAAGAGGAAATCATAATCATGTGAGGCCTAAAATACTTGGCCTCCTGGTCTCTGGAAAGACAAGTCCCATTTATCAACAGGAGGCAGTTTTATAACCCGGAACAAACTTAGGTCAGTGGTAATATTTGTAGGCATGTACCCACACAGCAATAAAAAGGTTAAAATACTTCAGTGGTGCGGCTATAAGAACTCCAACAATTTTCATTTCCCTGGCCTTTCCTTAGAAAGATTCTGGGAGATGTACCCCCTGGAGTATAAATTAAGGAATAAAATCTCTAAGCTTGTACAAGCACTCTCTGGATATTATTGGTACAAGATAGAAGAGGAAACAAGTAATGTTCAAGAGTAAAAACAATGCTGTGGTTAATCAAACTGGGGTGGGGAGGGGAAGAATCCTTCTTGTCTTCAGTATAACTGTGGCATTTACTTTTTTTTTAATGTGAAATATGTCTTCCCCACAAGAGACTTAGGATTGACAATTATAAGAGGAAAAAGAATGTTTTAACACTTTATATTCTTATAAATCAGTGTTTGTCTGTGATGTTAAACCCCTCCTGCCTTATGAATCACCAGCCTTACAGGTAGAGCAGAGCATTCCAGAAGAACCCCAGACTCATCTTAAATTGGACCATAAACCCATTCATGCATCAACTGTATGGAAAATGTCCTCACATAAAGCAAATGAATGGAATAACACTCATTCAGCCATCACAAAGAGGAACTTGATGCATTTAAAATGACAAGCTAACAGAGCCATCAGCAGCCAAAACTAAGAAGCTTAGTTTCTACAAAGTTTTGATCCAAAGCACAGCTCTGCACTCTGTGTGCATTTTCCAAGGATTTTTGCTTTGTGGGAGCACGCACAAGACCCATCTTCTTCAATGAGACACCTCTGCTCAAGAAACTAATGTGAACTCATTCTTTTTTATTATTCTACCTCTCCATCAGTTAATTGGGTCAGGAGGTAGTTAGGAGGGAGAGAGGAAGAAAAAGACATAGCAGCAAGTGCAGCACAAGCGCACGGTTTTCATTTAGTTTTCAGTGATCTTCTACAGGAAAAAGAAGAATTGTAATCACTGTCCTTACTTAGCAAACCACAGAAAACTGAGGAACCATGGTCTGAGCTAACATTATACATTCAGTTCACCAGGTTCACTTAGGAAGACCAGAAAAAGTCTCCTGTACGCTGAAAATAGTAAACAGCTGAGCCCACACGATTACTTTCCCTCTTTCTTGCCTTTCTATGCCTTTCATATCATTCATGGAATATCATTTCCATTCCTGCAAAACCAGCTGGGCTTTGTGCAGCATCAGCAGCAGCTCAAGCAGACAGAGGAAAATCAGCCTTGTTAACAGCACAGGACCAAGGCAAATCTTGGTTTTCATTTGCTCATAAAACACCTGAGATTCACTCTGCAAAGAGAGGCGGAAATCTCAGGGAGCAAACTGTGGGGTCCTATCACCAGGGGAAAATGTATCCTTTTACAATTCATGGGATCTGAACAGATGTCCAGAAAATTAACTTACTAATGTTGTTGGACCCATAGCTGGTTCTTTCACCTCCCTGCAGTCCTACTTTTGCCGTGCCTCTGTGTTTGCCTGGGTAAGGCACTTTGCTTTCCATCTGCAAAGCATCAGTCCCATGCAGTCCCTGCCAGGCTGAAGCCCTTGCTGTTGTTTCTCGCTACATGAAAAGAGTGGCTGGATCCAGAAGACAGAAAATGGAGCAAAAACACCTGCGTGTGCTGTGTGCCAAACCAAACTGCAACAGAACTTCATTAAAAGTTTTCAGCCTGAAAGGTAACTCCCATTTTACCACAGTGTCAAGAAACATTTTTTCAGTAGGACCACAGTCACAGTACCAGGCACATGGCTCAGTGAAACAACAAAATCCCATTGGATTTTGCTGCTTCCCTTGCTTTTTCATTTTTTTAACCACTTTTATGTTCAATGTGTCTACTCTAAAGGGCAGAGATTTGAAACAGTTGGTTCTATGTCCTACTTATTAGAGTCCTTTAAGTTACACAGTATGCACAGTGAGCTTAATTATGAGACAATGATAGGAAATTAAATTTTTCCAAAGAGCAGTAGATGTTAAAAATGAAAATGTGATGTTTAATTTGCAAATGGACTAAAAATGTGAATTATTAATGGAAGAAGTAACTCAACTTATAGTGGTCTCAAAGATAATGGCTCTATTATTTTTTAAAACCGATATACTATTAGTCCTGCATTGGCTAATAAATAAAAATAAGCAGCAAGACCAGCAAAACCACTAACAACCTCCCATTACAGGAAGGAATGCTGCAAAAATAAGATGCATAGGCAAGGATGATTAATACCAGCGTAAGGGAGCATGCACTTTGTGTAGACCTCCACGTTTAGAAGAAACTCTGA
The DNA here is from genome assembly GCF_054131305.1 of Coturnix japonica. Classification (NCBI taxonomy): domain Eukaryota; kingdom Metazoa; phylum Chordata; class Aves; order Galliformes; family Phasianidae; genus Coturnix; species Coturnix japonica. The sequence continues at coordinate 2,465,073 of NW_028188948.1, read as the reverse complement.
ACAGTATGGACACCTGTGATATTCTCACCCCAGACAATTAATCAGACCAATGTACTTCAAGAGAAAAATTGACCAGATGTGAAGGGGTCTGGAGCACCAGCCAAAACTGAGAGATTCTACGTACCCAGCAACAGTGTTTGTGCTCACTGGGTCATTCTTGCCAAAAGTTGGAGTGCAAAAGAGCTTCTAATACTAGCAAATAAAAGTTGGTTCACCATAGAGTAAAAAAATATATATATAACAATGACTGGGGAATCTTTGTTGAAGCTGAACATCCTGGCCTCCTTCCCTGTGTTCCACAGGAAAAAGATTGTTTGTTATCAGAATGCCTTTATAAGAAGAGTCATAAATTCATTACAACCATGCAAGAAATATCTCTATCACATCACTGTCTGTAAGCTAATTGTACAAGACTCCATTCATGTTAAACACAAGGAAGACAAACCAAGAAAACACTGAAATAGCTTCAAAAAAGAAACAGAAACCCAGTCGCGCCGCTATGCGGTAGAAATTCCTTCAAATCTGATAAGGTACTAAAATCTCTGATAAAAACAGTAATGGCCAGAAGGGTGACAGAATTTCTGATGCACCTGTCACAGTGCACTGAGACATGAGCAAACTACAACCCTGCTCAGTTTAAGACTCTTGGGAAGCAGATCACAGGATAAAAATCCAAGTACATAACGTCTTTTTGTTACTGTTGTCAATCAGACTGCATCTTTTAAAAAGTACATGTAGCTGGTCACAGAACAATTATATCCAATTTTATTAAAATAAAGAGAAAATGCTCCTCAGAATAACACTATCTATAAGCTCTTCAAAAAGTAGTAACATAATTCAAGGAAATACGACTTTTACTATCTTCCCTTCAGAGAAAACCAATGTAGATGTTACTGCTTACTTTGTCCTCGATAAGGAAAACTATGAAAGCACAGAATCATTAAATGCCTTGTGTTAGAAGGGACATCAAGGATCACCAACTTCCAACGCCCCACTGCAGGCAGGGTTGCCAGCCACTAGATGCTGGTAAACGCTTCAGCATCACCGAATAGGTTTCACACATAAAATTCTTTCCAAAAATTTCCCAGAATTTCCAAGGGGAAAGCACTGGAAGTGTCTGCACCAATACTGGCAGAGTTTGATTTCAGTAAATTAAAATGTTTCTCCTCCCTCTGTGCTCACACTCTAATAAAACACATCTGGAAAATAGTGAAAATATTCAGAGAAGCAAAATTTTCTTTGATTATGATGATTCATTGAAAGCGAAATCAAATCTGTTATTAGCCATTAGAGTCTAAACGCTATGATGAATGTCTGGGATTTACATGGCACTTTGCATCTTCAGAGTACTGTAATTAATTACTCTTACACTGTGAGGCATTGTTTTCACACAAGGCTCTCTCCAAGACCAACTAGATGTTAATTATAAGGGCCCCTCTCCTCAGATGGCATAATACAGTAAGACTCTGTTCATGTACCTAACACTGATATCAAACAGTGCTCTACTGAACCCTGCAATGACATAGCAGCACTTCTGATGCTTTTTATTAAAATCTCCCTCTAAATATGTTTTAAAGGGTTTTCTTTCTTTTTTTAATAAGAGAAAGCTCCAGAGGGAGCCCATGCACAAAGAATATATACATAAAATAGCTTCCAGACTAATAGTAAAACTGTGTGCAGAAAGTTCTTCAAATCTATTGTTGAGGTTTCAAGGCAATCTATATAGGGAACTATAAATTCCAATATATGGAATAATGCTCCAAAGAACTTTTACAAAACAGGGCTTAACATTGTTTTATTTAGTGCACGTATGTCAATAAACAGAAAGAAAAAACACTACAGAGTTGTAATGGAAAGAATCTCTAATATCAAAGATATTAAATCTCAGATAGAGAAGAGCTCAGGATAGCCTGTGGTTAGTTACTCATGGGAGATGAGAGACATCTAAAAGAAATATTAAAATAACAGTAAGAGATTGGGGGCTGAAGAGGAATGGCTATATTGCAGCACCCCAGGACAAGTATCCAGAAAGCCATCCAGCCAGAAAGCCATCCAACAACAGCCTGCCACAGAATACATCAAGGTAATCAGGTGCACAATGGACTGCTTTTCTACCTCGCCTCTGTCAAGAACTGTTCCATGAAATATATCTTACATTCTGTTCTCACATATACACAATTCATCAGCTTTCTCTGGAACTCCTCTTTCTTCTCTAGCCCTTTCTGACACTGCAGATTAGGCCCTCTCCTAAGGCCTCTTCCTCTCTGTTTCAGTCCCCATGGAATTAAAGAACCAAACCCCTCTACTAGCATTTCACTTTAAGTCTACAGAGAATTTGAGCCAGTTTGGAGACTTAATAAAAAGGTTAACCCAAAGGAGAAAGTGCAAGAAGAGTAAAACAGTGAAGACGAAGATATTTCAGACAATGCCACAATGACGTTCCTCTAAGGACTGGTGTTGAGAAGGAGCATCTCATTCCCTTCTCCTCCAGCACTTGCATAACATTTCTCATCTTAATCATTGTGAACCTTCACATCTTCATTTTACAGCCAGGAAAACCCAAAGCTAGAGGTTCAGTAAATGAGTTGTCCCAGATTAGAACACACGTCAGGGAACAAATCAGAAGAACTCCACAGTTACTCTCTCTAGATCCCAGCCTGAGCATTGTTGATCTTAGTGAAATTTGGGCTCTTTCTCTTCAAAATATCCACTATTGCTTTGCTTTGGCTAGAAACTACAAATCCTCCAGCAACTAGTCTTAAGACAATTTACCATATGGGTTCCCTTCTGATATTAAGCGTTCTTCTAACCCCAAACTCTCCAGTGGACTTCAGTTTACAGTTACTGTGGAGTATCAGGCAGCAAGGGCAATAGCAACAGTTCCTCAATGGACATCGATTTTAGCATGCTCTTTGCTAAGAGCAGAGATGCACAAACATACAGATGAACTAAAATAATGCTATTGCTTTGTCTCGTTTGGAAGGGCTACAGGGAAAAAGAAAAAACTACCCGAGTGAAGAATGGAAATATTTGCTATGTTTGACAGGGGAAGCATGATTAAAAAGCACTGACGCTGAAATAATGACTAAACTCTATCAAGACTAACACACACACCAGCTCATACCACAAGTACGTACCACAATTTGTAATGTGGGTAAGAATATATAAAAGCCATCCTGTCTCAAGGCACACCTTATAACTTGTGGCTATTACCATTAAAAAGACATTTCCCAGAATATCTCACAAGACTCAAAGAGGTAGAGTTGCCTATCAATGCATCTCTGGAAATGGGCAGGAATTTAGCCCTGCCAGCAGACGCCCCTACATAACCATCACTTCTCTGCTTGCTTGCTCAGTACTCTCTTGAAATTCCCACCCTACACGAACTTCATTAAGAGTACTTCAACCAGGTGTAGCTTGGGTCAGAACATATTGGGATCCTCCCTTGTGCCTAATTCAGTGGCAGATGAGAGCACTGTCCCTGTAACTCAGGCCTGAAAGGGTCTTGTGGTCTTTCTGTCAGGTTTCAGAAACACACTGCAGAAAATGAACTTAACAGCCCCATTCAAACATGTGAGGTCCCAGGCAGATCAGCAGCAGTGAGGTGAGTCTGGCCCTCCTGGGATCGTTTCAGTGCCCCTCACCTCAAGGCAGCACCTACTGCATTATCCATGAGGTGCCAGCATGAACATCAGAAACAATGTAATACAACTTTCTGATCATAGAATCACAATGTTGGGAAGGACCTACAAGATCATCTAGTCCAACTGTCCTCCCATTACCATTGCTACCACAAGCTACTAAACCATATCTCATAGCTCCTCATCCAGACGCCTCTTGAACACTGCCAGGGACGGCGACTCCATCACCTCCCTGAGCAGCCATTCCAGTGCCTGACCACTCTTTCAGATAAAAAGTTCCGTCTTATGTCCAGTCTAAACCTCCTCTGGTACAACTTATGGCCATTTCCTTGGGTCCTGTTTGTTGCCTGGGAGAAGAGGCCAAGCCCCTCCTCATCACAACCTCCCTTCACAATGAAACCTTCAGGCTGGAATCAGATAACCCCCCTCTCAGAGACAGGCTCCCAGGTCTGCATATAAGAGAAGAGATGCTCTGCAATTTGATATTCCCCCAATCAATGACATTTACATGCCTTTATTCACAGACTCCTTCTGATTGTTTTTTTATAGCCCGCACCAGTACCCATAAAACCCCCAGCCGAACGCTGATCATCATTTATCTTCCCTTTCGCTCTGCCAAACACCAGAGGTAATTTCTTAGTCAAAAGATAACCTGCTTCTCTTTTTTTAATTTTTTCCCTTCATTTCTACATTGTTTCTGAACACCTGTGCTTTATGTTGTACTGCAAAACATCAGGCAATTAAAAACTTAGAGAACAAGTGAAAACAAAGCTGTCTGTATACAGAGAATTATACATTAGACAGTAATGGCTACACTGCAGCCATGAGCTAAGACATTAATTTACACGTGTATTCAGCGCTAAAAATTGTTGGGATTTTTTATGTTTAGACTTTAAATTCCAAAGTAAAGAAATTCAAAAGTGAAGTACCCATGGCAACCTTAATTCTATTCATCTTACCCTCGGATGCAGCATTTGTTCAGCAATTACATACTCCTGAGTAAAGCTGTGCCTCCCAGATGATGGTAAAGCAAGGTTAAAGAATTCTCAAAATTAATAAAGTCCTCCCATACACTTGTAAGATTTACAGCTAGGGGCATTCTAAACATTAAAAAGGAAGAAGAACTTTCTTAGTCTTGTGTAGGAAAAACATGTTAATTGCCATCAAATAATTTTCATCTCCACTACACTTTTACTTTTCTTATTCCTTTTCACATTGCCCTCGGTCTCTCAGTGTGAGAAAGAAGCAGCATCTTAGTCATCACAGCACTGGACGCTGGGTTTCTGCGTCTTGGTATGTGCTCCAGTGAGAGCTGAAAAGCAGCATTTGCCATGATCGTTAGGGGATTTTTCCTAACTTCCCCCACTGAATGTTTTTATAATGATTTGTTTAAGTGAGTCAAGTATCATGAGGATGTTTAAGATACAGAGAACCACATCATAAATTCACAGGAATTTTACTATTTATTTCTAGCCTAGTTTTCTAATAGTAGTGTGCTGATATATTCATGCTGTCTGTCCAGCAAATGTGCAAACTGCAAGTCCTCCCCTATCATTTGAGTTCAGTAGCTAACTTCACCCGAATTTGAAAGGGGAGGGTATAGCCTCTAACATAACTGAGTTCTTACAAGTTTAGTGGATGCGTAGGCAGAGTAGAGAAGACAGAAATCAGCACAGCCAGCAACACTCCAGAAGAGAGACAAGCAGAGCAGAGCCGTCTCCCATTCTGCTTTACAGCAGCCAGGTGGCATTAACATACTGACAATGCAAGGCTGCAGGTCAGCCATGGGGTTACTGCAGTAGTGCGGGCAGGAGGGACAAATCACGGGTTTTCCTATTGGCAACATTCTCCAACGCTGCCAATAAGCAAGATTTTTCAGCCATACTGTTTCCTCAGAAAAGTCTAATGCCTCAGCGGATTGAGGTGTTCTCAGCTAAGGGGCACTGTGCTTGATGGAAAGATTTATGTAGCCACACAACAAAGGGCAGCAGAATGAGAATGTTAGGGCAGCTGGTACACTTCGAGAAGGGGCTACAGATTACAGAGTTACTGCAGCATTCATCCCAGCAGACACACAAGGCAGCAAGAGAAGACCACTACTCCAAATACACTGCTAAGGCTGAACAAAGAGTTGTATTACTCAAAAAAAAAGTGCATTACTAATATCACAATCATATTAGATAAAAAATAAAATAACAGGATTTTCACTTCTCCCTGCTGGGAAAAAAAGAAAAAAAAAGAAAAAAAAAGAAAAAAAAAAAAAAGAAAGAATAATATTCAGCATTAACTCTGACAATGACAAAATGCATTGGTAATAATTAACATAGTCCTCATTGTAACTTTAGTGACAGTGTGGGAAGTTGCAACTGAAAAATACTCCTCAGCCACCCAATATTCCACAGGACTCTGATCACAGTTTGGGGCACATAGCAGCACTGCTCCAGAGTCTCAAGGAGCTCTTAGATGGCCCAGTTCCTTGAGAAAGAGCATCTGATACTGAGAAGTATTTTGTGGAGATCTTACACATGTAAAGAAATTTCAGTCGTGCTCAGAATCTAGATAGGTCACATCTACATCTGTCTTCTACAGTCAAAGCTACAAGCTCTTTCTGTGGGCGGAAAGAGCTATGAGCAGCCCTCACTATACACCAAAGAGTAAATGAGACCAAGGAGTACACAGAGAGAAACCCATCTCCCTTGCTTCAGCCCAGTGCCACTCAACAATTCTGAGCAAAGGTGTCTTCCAAGAGGACTGCAGGTAGGAAGCAAAGCAAATGAAGTTCTGTATACTCGGACACATTTCTCTCCTAATAACAAATATTTGAGGCCACAAATGCCCATCTCTTCCCCATCCCTTTATCCTCATGATGGGTTCCCACCTAGTGGGACCAGGCTGTGCTACTCTAAATTCTGCTTCAGCCCCCTCAGGCCCAAGAATTGTTCCTCTTGGATGAGAGGGACATTTCCCTCCTGAGCCTTCCCCAGCCTCCTCTCAGCAGCAGCTAAATCCTACTATTGGCCCAAGGTCAAGAAGGACCTGCTGGGGATCTGTTGTGCTAACAGGAGGCTGCTGGACCATTATCCTTGTGATGTGAGGGACTTCCTTGCCTTTAAAAGCCATGCAGAGCCCGGAGACTGCTCGCAGCCTCAATAAGATGGGTAGTTGTGTGGGCTGTTTCACTGGAGTAACCAAGGAGAGGCACCGGAAACCTGATGCAGGAGAGTAAACCAAAAAGCATGGAGATCCTTCTGAAGGTAGACAGGTCAGCTAGGAAGGGCATACAGCAGAGGAGGGTGGAAGGCAGCAGCAGGGAGAAACTTAGAGGGCCAAAGCCAGGATAGGATGCAGAGCATTAAATGTTCAATGGAGTTTCAATTTGAAACCCCCACTTCCCATTGTGGTTTCTTCAGCCATGCCCAGAGGTTGTCCATCAGTTGCTTCTCAGGACAGAGTACATAAGCACTCTCCAGGCACACAAGAAAATGAGTTTCTCTCACAAAACACAGAGTCCATTACTCTCCAGCAAACGCATAAGACTCAGAAAACGCTACCTTGGCTCTGTTAGCAAGTTTATCAGTTTCAGCTCTCACAGAAGCCACACCATTCACATGAGCAGCAGTGCCATTCTCAGACATTTTGTTCTCATTTGAAAAGGGTGATGCTACAGGCAGCTCCAGCTGATGACAGTTGCCAAGCTCTGCGTGCATCACACCTGTGTTCTGAAAGAAGCAGCACTTTCCCCAAACAGGTGAAGAGAGGGAAGCTCACACATCTTCTCTGCTAGCCATCTAGCTGTTAGTGTAGCTGCAGCCCATTCCTCTAAAGTTCCAGTAAAGAAAGCATGTTGAGAGATGTCCTACAGATGAGGCAGCACCAAAGGGGGCTGCCTTGATTAAACCAGGTTGTTCTGCTGAGAGTCCTCAACGCACGCTCTTGGTTATGGCTGTTAGAGCTGCAGCAGGGTGACATGAATTGCCTTTTATCTAATTGGAAAACTCCCACAGAGTTTAGAAGTACTCATTTAGACAGGCAAATCAATAAAGGAAATGGTAAGTGTGAGAATATAGTGAGACTATAGAGTCTATGTGGGTCCTGTATGCTTCTGCTTTAAAAAGGTTAACTCTTGCCTTCAAGAGTTTACTGCAATGCCAGCACTTGGAAAACAGCAAAATGGGTAGGTTCTACCCAAAATTTCAGTGAGTAAGTTGGTGGCTGTATATAAGGGCAAGACAACAAGTTTTCTGTTAGAGACCAGAAATTCAAGAAGAGTCACAGAAATTCAGAAGACACTGCAGAGAAGGAGGGAGAGAGGGAAAACTAATCTTAAATGTTACAGCTCTGAGGCTGGCAATGAGATCAGAAGTTTTATTAAAAGGAAAAGGGAGCAAAACCTGATTTGCAAAATAGTAAGGGCTAGAGCTGCATTTCTACGGAGTTCTGCTGTCACAAGGAACATTGGGATAAGGGAAATGAGCAGAGAAATTACTCCTGCTTTCTCACCTAAGAGCTTTCCTTGTCCTTTCACATCCACCTTCATCAGGGGCTCTGCAAATCCCCACCCACAGAGCCGCTCCAAGACTTCAAAACCATTAAGAATAGTTATTTAGTTGCTTAAAAACTCTAGGTTTCAAGGAAAATCACAAGAAAAAGCCCACAGTTCTTACAGTTGCTTGGTTTAGAATTAGTTTTGTTTTTCTTATTTCTCTCTGGCATTCCTTCTCCTAAATCTCCAATCACTTTCACAACAGGCTTATGCTGAGTAGCTTCAGGTAGCTGAGGAAAAAAAAAAAAACAACCTGTTTAGCAATGTAAGTTATCTCTTCTCCCACCAATGCTAATAGGAGTTTTGTGCATAAATCAGGCACACACTGATGGGAGGAGAGATCGTGAAATCTATGTCTGTTTTTTTATCCACTGCAGTGAGGGTTTTATTCTCCTCTAATTTACACCAAAATATTGGTCTCAGGAGGAATACTTCTGACACACCTGGTATAAGACAGAGGAGAACTAGGCCCATGGGGTGATAGCAGATAATTCAACATCTTCATCCAGTGACAAAAGGCAAGTATATTAGAGTACCACAGACTGACTCATAGTGGCTTCTTAGAAGCCAACAGCATGGGATAGGCTGGGATTCATGGTCCAGCCTCATCCATCCTTGCCTTACCATCCCTCTTCTCCACTACAGTCTGGCAACCACACGTTCAGCCCTTCCACACATCACAGACATACAGATAGCCTGGTACTGCCTCACTGGAGGACAACTGGTTAGAAAAAAGGTCTGAGAGGGAGTAGACAGGACTGACAACCACTTCAGACTGAGTATGAAACCTCTGCTAATAACCACTGCATGAGGCACGATTCCACAGAGCTCACTGTGTATTTTTCAGTATGGGACTACTAAAACAGGACATCCCTTGCTTCCTTCTTGCTCCTACTTAGAAACATCAAGAAAGTCTTCATGCAGTGACCTCTCCAAGCCAGTTCTAGGGAAAGAGAGTGCACAAAACAAATGTAACACTGACCATTTTTATCTGGCAAAATTCTGATGCCTCTGGACTGCCAATAGCATCTTTTAACATTGGCTTTCATGATGCCCTCCAAAATATCTGGTAGGTCAGAAGGCAGTCACCTCTGCCAAACACATATCAGGGTTTGCAGCATAGGTCACTGAGGCCAGTATTTCTTTTTCCCTAATGTGGGTAACTGGAGGCAGAACAAATGTCTTAAGAGAGAAATATCATGACCAAGAGAGCCTAATGGAATACAACTACAGCTGGGATGATCAGGAGCTTCCTAATTGGCATATAAGTGCACAAAAGTAATCTTTTGGGGAGAAGGTCTACTTTCATAACAGTAGACCTACTAAAGATTGTGAGAAAACACTCTGTTTTTTAAATATATATGTATATTATCAGGATTTTATGTAAGGTTTTATATATGTATACGATATATGATAGCTTGAATTCCTTTGTTCATGTTTTCTTTAAAGCCAAAGTTTTATTGATCAGCATTAACAAGCAAAAATAAACAGCCTCTTTAAAAAAAATAAAAAGGTACTTTTTATTGTACTTATGTTCAGTTGGAGAAGGAAACACATAATAAAATTAATTGATTTTTCATGAGTTTCGTTTCTTACTGACAAAGTGCGTATTTTAATAAGGACTTTATCTCCCCTTCCTTGATCCTACACTGAAGTCATGATCCCGTACTTTGGACATCAGTCTGTTGCCATGGAAATGATCATAATATTGCTCAAAAAAATGAAGTATTATGATTTCACTGCAGGATCAAGGAGAGATAAAATGATAGGCTGCAAGGGATCAAGTCTTCAAGCTGCAAAAGCCTTAGTTACTAACAAAAAGAACATTTACGAAAAACGTCCAATGTAAATTCCCTTACATCTTGCAATGTTCAAAAATTATTTTTCCCCCTATTTATTTTTTAAAGCACTAATTTCAGAGATCATAAGCACTCCGTTTCTCTTCTTTTGATCTGCGGTCCCACCCTCAATTTGAAATGCACCTTTTCTATGAATGAATCCTGGTCATCTTTCATTCCATTCCTATTCAGTGCCCACATAGAACCTTCCCACCCAATGTGTTGTACCACATTATTACTTAAAGGACTAACATTTTATTCAGAAAAATTAATGCAATTGAAAACAATCATTTAGTTCGGGTGATGTGTGTGATGGGAAAGGTTGGCACGTGCCAGATCTTACTTCGAAATGGAAACAGTACACGGCTAGCATAACACAGATATCATTAAGTTCCCTCTAAGCCTCAAAGCACATACTTTTAGACACCAAGTATTCCCAGTACTGTAATTTACCTCTAAAGAGGTAAAATGAACCCTCCTGTTCATTTTCACCATCTGCCACAGCACTTCTTCGTACTTGTTAAGAACAATGTTAGATCTTTTCCGAGAAGTTCAGGGAGCCAACCCGAGAACACACTCTTCAGAGATGTCCAGGCCACTTTCAGATGTCACACAAATCCAAAGGTCCAGACTTTGAGGCCTTCTCTTGTATCAAACACTTACTGAAACCTGAAGCTTCGTCCCCAAAGGCCTGCACAGATGAATTAAAAACTCAGAATAAGTTTTCAAAGTCTCAAATTTTAATGGCTCACAAGGGGACCTGCAGGAAGGTAGGTTCTACTGTACTTCACTGATGTCATTCCCGATAGGAGCAACAACATCACAAGGGCAACAAACACACTTTGAAAGACTCCAGAAGAGAGTTGTGACCTTAATAATTTGCTTTCAGGCCTTATCTGTTTTGACGAGCTCTGTTCTAGTGACCACTTTGAAGGGTTGCCAAGAGCCAGAGAAGGGAAGAGAACAGGTGCTGCTAACAGAATTCAACTTTAGACTTTGAGCTTTAACAAGCATGACTTTCTCCCAAAATCTGTCAGCTTTGGCAGCTCTCTTAAGAGCTCCTTTCCACATATCCCACATCAAACAGTTTCCCCTACAACCCTGTCACAAGAAGAAAATAGGATTTGTAGTGGTAACAGACAATACAAAAGGTGCTGGAAGAAAGATTAGGGAGAAAGGAGGAAAAGAAATGGTTGAGATAAGAGTGTTCTCCTTCATGGGTTCTCTCATTTTCTTTGGGATGGAAAAAAAAGTCTTTATTTTGAACCCCAACATAAACACTTAAACATAAGCATAAACAAGCTTATGAGCTTGTGATTGCTTCTGAATTCACACGAATACAGCTTGAGTTTCTCAACATTACTAAATCTTCCAAGTGAGAAAGCCTAGAGCATCTGTATTACATACCAAAAGACTATTCACTCCCATTAAGAAATCACTGATTTTTTCTGCCTCCAGATGTGTTTTAAGCTGCTGGGAAGCCTCAGAATTGAGCAGATTAATGCATTCTAAATGTCATTTGACAAAGGGCACTGCCGCCAATGGTTCATTCACACTGTACGGATTTAATTATCTAAATGAAGTACACTCCAAGAAGTGCACGTTGGGCTTTTTTTGTTCTTTGCAGTTGTGTTTTATTGTTGTTTTTTCTGTTATCTTTAAAAACAAAAAAACACTCCACTTCAGTTTGTATTTTTCCATTCTAATTGAAATTAATTTCCCTGGCTGTTTTATTTTTGAAAACACCTGGAACAGGGCTATTATTTCAAAGAGGTAATTATGAAATTAGAAAGATAACTACGATACTTACTTCTTTAATTACGGATATAAATAGGGACTTTAATGCAGAAATTGCTTACAGACATCTTCCTGGATTGCGCTGGAAGAAAACTGCAGAATCTGCTGCTCATCTAATTCCAAGGAGATACGAACCAAGATGAAATGAAGAGGTTGCTATATCTGCTGGAGTTCTGTCTGAAACTCTGACAAGGCCCTTGCCTCTCATCGTTCTGCTTTGGCAACCAGAGCAAAAATTGCTGGTTTTGGTTTTGCCACACAGGAGTGTGCTAAAGGAAGGTGACACTGGTGGTGTTTAAGAGCAGGTGAGATAAGCCCACCCCAGGCACAAAATGGCCACAGTTGGTGTGGGGCTGCCCAAGGCCTTTGGGTCTTCTCCCAGGCCCACAGCACTGTGCATTTGGGTCTCCAGACCAGGAACACCCAGCATAGACCTGAGAGACAGCAGCAACACAGCCAACAATCAGAGCTAAGTGCAGTTATTCACCAGTCCTGTTCAAAGCCCTCTGTTATTTTAGCCGGCCGTAGCAACAGCGATAATTAGGCACTCTTAACACAGCACAGTGCTTTTCAGAAATCAAGGCCCTTTCCTCCTCCACAAGAGCCGTGTCAAGGGGCAGCTTCCACAAGTGCTGGCTGCTGACCCCTCTCTGACATGACTTGATCGTTTGCAGTTATTGATCTCAGCTCTTTTTTCTCCTAAGCCACCTGCCAGGTAATAAAAATCTGCATCAGAATGCAAGGCACACAGGGTGCTGAGAGCCAGCAGCAACATTTGTCTTACAGACCTGGAAACCTGGCAGTGTCGATAGGGGCCAGTTATCACAGCGCTGTGTGATCTTTCTGCTGAGGCTGTAAATAACTTCCATCAGCATCCGAATAGGGACAGAGAGAATCTGCCACATTAACTACAGAAGCGAAGTGCTGCTTTGTCAATGGCAGAAGACACTGTTAAGCAACATAAACAGCGTTGACAAGATCTCTAAAGACTCCCTGAGTTTAAAAGGGAAGGTTTAGGATGCTGAACTTTTGATGCACCATCATTAATCGAGCCTTGCCTTTCTTCTGAATGTGTTTGTATGCATGCCCAATGCAAGCATTTCAAAATGTTTTAATTGAGTCCTATAAGGGTACATGACATTTCACTCCTAGTCTCACTCAGATGGCAAAATTCTGGATCCTTTTGCTCTCCAAAGCACCTCCATATGCCAGTGGAAACAAACAGATCCACTGTTTGAGATAAAAGCATGTGGGCGCTACAGGGATCTGCCTCTTTTCCTACTTACTCTTTCCTCCAGTGTGCAACCCCAGCAAGTGCTTTACATGGCTTTGTACCTGCATTAAACCCCACCTTCCAAAAGCCCACATTGTGCCAATTTTACACTGAAAAGTCAGTGTAGTAAGCCAGCATAATGATGTAATAAAAGTGATGAAGAACTAGAGTTAGTGCCAATGCTTTTGCCAAAGAAGTAAGGCTTACAGATCTGACTGACTGCTTTTCCTATTCCCATTCCAGATCTCTAGCCCTGAATGAGCTAAAGTAAGCTGCAAGAGAAGACAGATTCAGTAAAAATTAGGCAGAAAAATAAGGGGGGGGGGGAGAAATAAAGGCAAACTCACAACAGCTGTTCTTCAGCGTGGCACACAGATTTACACAGATCCAAAGTGTGGAAACCAAAGCAAAACAAAGCGAAGGTCCATGCTTACAGAAGAAACTAGTTAGTCTGGGTCTTTGAGGGACAAACTAGACCATACATTTTACAAGGAAAACCCAAACTCCAAATGCATTTTGCTAATCCTCAGACCTTCAAAGATCTTTCCTGCAGTTCTGCCTGTCTCATCACCTGGAGTCTATTAAACATTGTTCACTGAAGAAACTATTCGTCATGAGGGTGAAATTTGCTGAATTTACTAGTGTTTTATGAATCTACAAGAACCACAATCTAGAAGACACATCAGGACACCTTTGATCCCATTTTGCTACCTTACATAAATCAGCTGTAAGCTCAAAGGTGGAATGGTTTTGTACAGTCTCTTCATTTTCAGCAAGATACATTGAAAGTAAGCCTGGAATATGAACGTATTTTTATGCCAAGTGTATTGGCTAGCTTTGGGAACTGATAACACACGTACCAGACTTCCATTTCTTCTCAATTTCTTTTATAGATAGTGATTAAAGCCTGTTGTAGTTAAAGGGGTTTCTGAACGCACATATAGAATGATTCAGTGGTTTCGCTCAAGTTTTTGGATGACAGTGGTCCATTCTAATACCACTAAGCTCAGGAGGGATGGGGCAGGGGAAGAGGGAAGTAAACTTATATTTAATCTCCATGAGTAACTATCTCTCAGTAATTGTCACTGAAGCATCCCTGGTGGTGTAGACACAGAAGTTGACAAGACAGTGGGCTTTTTCCTTATTAATACATTCAGATCTAGAGGACCTTTTCTTGCTATCCCAATCTAGTCCCTTTAATAAACAGTAAATTATCTGTTTAGAAATAATCTTTGCTTCAGTCTAGTTGTTTAAAGCATTGCATCAGGAGACATTTTACTCATCTTCTTACTTCAGATAGATCTACGATGCACAGATAAATGGATGGTCATATATTTAAGGAAGATTTTAAATGCATTTTTTAGTAGATGTCAAAAAGGATAGCATTTTATAACCAAAAAATGAACACTGGAAAAAAACAGAAGCAGACATGCTGAGAAAAGTCCAGTCTGCTGTTTTTGTAGATCACACAATAATTTGACATAGGTTAGGAAATTTCTTTTAACCACTGTCTGTGCCTCCCTTAAACCTTAATGGAGTACAAAGATTACCTTCCAAAACTTAGGACCGCATATTACTTAAGCTTTTCTGGCCAAGTTTTTTCCCCTTTTCTTCAACGTGATTAGAAATATGAAAAGATTTGAACCACTGGAGCTAAGGACTGAGTTCTCCTTTACACAAAAGTAAAATGAGGCAGAACTCCAAAGAGAACACATCTCCAAAACTGAATAGATTGCACCAAACAATCCTTATCTTGAGGTTATGTTTTCCTACTGAAAAACAATAAAAAAACTCACTTATCTAACAATTTCAAATGGGTAGCTTATGAGATCCAGCACTTTGGGGCCACAGAATATATATATTTTTTAAATGAACTGAATTTATGAAAGTACTTACATTGCATCATTACTCTCAGAGCTAAAATCCTTAACTTAGAATAGAGACTTGAAGCTAGATTTGCTCCTAAAAGCAAGATTTTTCTGGGGAATGTAGTTATTAGTTATCTCCCTGGAAAGTTGCAACTCAGAAAACTTCACTCAATTGCAGCCTTTTCCTGGAAGAAATTAAGCTCCTTATTCATTTTCTTATTTGACTGGAAATTGTCATATCTGAAATTATTCTTCAGAGCCTGCCCAGGAAGGCCACAATGGTAATGGTGCAAAGCCAGGCTGGAATGAGCGCAGCTAAGGCTGCACCCCAGCTCTTCTTTCCATTGTCTCTCTTTAGGGAGATTCAAAACTAATTCTCCAAAATGAGCGTTGCAGACACCTGCTTAAATGGAAGGCACCCAAAGCTCTGCCTCTTGAAGCTGTGATACCATGCAGGAAGGAACCCTCAAGACATCAAGGACTCAAGTCCCTGCCCTGTCCTCCACAGAACCTAAGAGGGGTATCTTTTCTGTATTCTGTTACAGAGGCATGCAATGCCAGTTTTTTTAGTCAAGAATCCTCCCACCATCATCCCCATTGGGAAAAATAAAATAAAATAAAATAAAATAAAATAAAATAAAATAAAATAAAATAAAATAAAATAAAATATAAAAAAATCACATATAGCATTAGTGGAGGCCTCTCCACCAAGTACCCAATCCAGAACCAGTAGAAGCAAAAAAAGCACCTTCTCTCCTAGACTTTTTACTCAGATGTAGCAAAGGAGTTTCCTACAGCCTGTCACCTAATGCAGAACTCAGCAATGATGAAGTAACACAAATCAGTATCACCCAAGGATTCTACCTTGTTTATCATACAAGATCTACAAATTCTGCAAATTTAGACCGATTTCAGTAACTGCATCTTCAAAAGCCAAGATGGTACACATACTACACTGTCACATTGTTGCATGACCTCTAACACCCATTGTATTTCAAATTATTTTCCAGCATTACTAATGCTGAAGAGCACATATTTTCAAGTTCTCATTCCCTTTTTCTTTTGAGATACTTTGATGACTCATATTACGAAGTTTTATTACAACACAAGTATGATTCTGCTCTATCAACACTTGCATTCAAACTGGATCCCCAGTGAATTAAAAGTCATATACTTCACATACAGCTGCAGAGCCTGATACAGCTCCTCTACTGAAAACTGAGTCACTTCCAGATGAGACTTGAAGCCAAGACAGTGTTCTGTGCACACACACACAACCAGACACAAAGCTCTCCCAGTTTCAGCACTATTCTTTTTATAGGCATTTTATAAAATCATTGAGCTTTGTTTTTTTTTAAGTGACATTTCTGACACCAGCAGCCAAGAAAAAAAAATAAAACTGAAGTTAAAGCTGTTGTTCTACATTTAATGTGCTGCATTGTGAGGCAACACGGGTCACACATCTGCATCTGTCACTTTGAAATGCGTCTGGCAGGTCTTGACAAAAAACAAAGATCAATAAGGTAAAAGGCATAGCTGGACATTACAAGCAGTGCTGGCCATCACCGCCTGGTCCCCAGGCTGACAACACTTGTGCACTCTGTGAAATGTCCTAAGTTGCAACAAAGCCTCCTATGCAAGCATGGTTTTTGTTTTAGTTTGGTTTTCTGTCTTTGTTCACTTTTCAAAGCTCATTCTAACATGGTTTCATAACCAAAAAAATAAAAAAGATAAAGTTTCTTGTTTTGTATAATTTGGCTTCCTCAGATTTGCTAATTCTGCTGAATTCTCCTAGTAACTGCCTCACTATGTAGCACGCAGCAGAGGTCTGATACCTTCCCTACTGAGACAAGTAGCATTGCCTTCTCCTTTGGGCTCTCCATACTCTTCCAAATTATTCTGATTGATATAGACCTCGATCCATGCTAATTATGCAGAGCTTCCCTTATAAAGTGTAGTTGCCATAGGAACAGTACCGGGTGAACAGGTGCATGGAAAGCTGTGATATATTAAATGACAGCTACCCTCTGCCACTGCGATGCAGATTGCCATTCTCAGGGTTTATTTATAGCAGGTAGTAATTAATCTGTGTGAATCTCATTTCATTGCGAAGGAAAAAACAAAAACGCACAGAATCATTAGCAAGATTCCTAATTACATCCATACCTTTGATTCTCAGAATTTTGTTGCCATCAGACAACCCTAACACAGAACTACTGGATTATTATTTGTGTGGAGCTGTCATTATGAGAAACTCTAAGCTGTCACCTGTAACAAATACCTTCTTACAGCTACCACATTAAAACTTGCATTAGCGTTGCTGCAGTGGAGCAACAAAATAGTTTTTACCCTTTAAAAAAGTAAAGAAACAAAAAGGAGATATAAGCTTTAGTTGGCTTTTAAATGGAGGCTCCTAATTCTGGAATGGGAATCAAGTGTACAGAAACCTGAATTTAGCCCAGACACCAACTATTTCTGTGCCTGAAGCAAGCCCCTTAACCTCCGTTTCTCAGTCACTGTCTCTCAGGTGTTAGGTGAACTAAGAGCAAACAGTCTGAAAGCACTTCAAAGATGAAAAAACGACTCGTTATGCTATGAAAGGGATAAGCACTGTAATTTAAATGACTGCATGAAGTAGACTCATCTACCAGGCATACCAGGCATGACTCAGCCTGGTGTCTTAGAGCTGCTTGCGTAAAGTAGATAAGCTTGAGAAGACAAAACTAAACTACATTTTCTGTGGCTGATGAGAACAATGATTCTCATAGCGAGGCAATACTAGCACCAGGTAGAGTACGTGGATCTTGCCTGTGTCTCAGTTTTCATCCTCTTGCTTTCTTATTATTATGTTTATGATCACAGTTAGCAGCAAACACTCCAAGAAAATAGAAGTGATAGAAAATGATCACATTCTCAAAACACTCTTCTAAAAGTTTTGTCAGTACACATCTCAGATGAAAACATACAGTGATTCCCAGTCGCTGTTAGGGATGCCATTGGAAACATTCTTACAGGCAAGTGTTAGAATCACAGCAGTGTTATGGGATACCCTGCAGAACATTATTCTAGAAATCATGCAAAGGATCCACATCAAGATTTAATTTCAGCTACATTCCAAAACAGCATTTCGTTCGTGGTTCACCAGGTTCATATTAGAACCCTGTAGGCAACAGGTAAACTTGCAGTTCTAAGATAAAGCAAAAAATCACAATGATGTAGCAATTACTCATTTCTTGAATAGACCCAGTTAAATCACAGCATGAAAAATGAAGGCTACATTGGTATATGCCTAACCTGCTGGGAAATCCTCCCATGATAAAATCCTTCTTGAGAATATAAATATTTCACAGAAATGGGTTACACATGGTCTGAACCCTGATATTAATCGCTGCCTACTCAGACCATGACCTAGTTTTTAAGCTAAGCACATTCCACCTTTGCAACAGGCTCTACCAAGCTTAGTTCTGATGCTGGATAATACAGGGCAATAGAGAGAACATAACTCCTGCTATTGAGAAACTAAATCCCCTTTTACTGAGTCTTATACTAGACCTGCCTATATTTGATCAAATCCAAGAGATCTGATGAACATGAATTGAAATTCATTAGCAGTGTTTCCACATCATTATAGAAAATGAGGTCTCAGAACAATGGAAATGAGTTACTCTTGCAGACGAGACTGTTTCCACATCCAGGCTTGCGTGCTAAAGCTTTCTTCCAACTGGCCAGGAAGACCCACACCATTCTTAGTCTCAAGCAGATATTGCCCTGTTAGACCAGGCATAGCTGGAGAATGGGATGCTGTAACTTTAACTGCTGCTTGTATCCAGCATGAGTCAGGGACACTGAGCAGCCTGCAGACAGTTTATATGTGCTTTGTACCAGTTAAAATGTTGCTAAACTGGGCAAACCCAAACAGATTTCATCCTACTTCACGCAGCAAGAGAGGCCTGAGTATTAATGCAAAACTTTAGTTGGCAGGATATCAAACCTGAACCTCTCGAATCAGCTCATTGCTCAAAAATCCCCATTCAGGCCAATTTTTTTCCTAAGTGTTCCCTGCCTAATTAAAGATCCCAACCTAATTCACAGGTCAGAATTCCTCATGTTTTCCTACATCTGCCACAGGCCTCAAAAAATGAAAGAACACAGAGGCCAGCTTGGCAATTGGGAGCTCACATCTACTGGATGTTAACATGTAACCTCACAAGTTTCATCAGTTCCTTCAAAATCACTTCTTTTATCCCCAGTACCTGAATTGTCAGCTAGGAGAAGCTGCTGATAGCTTCTGAAGCTTACTGCATTACGTACTTGGTCTTCAAAACCAAAACCACATGGAGAACTGACCTTTGTAAACATGCTTTTTTCACTGTCTCTTCCTGATGCTGCTCCTTTGCTTACTGCACCTCACCATGGAGTCTAGTCCCAGTCAGACTGCAGCTTCCCCCAATAGGACCTCTCTCATTTTTAATCACACAACCACAGAACAGCAATAGTTCATAATGTAGTATATAACAGAGTTATGGTCAATCAAGGACATGGGCAAGAAAAGCACTGAATGGAAAGAGAAAATACTTCATTCTCCCCACCTCTCGCTAAGAGATGTTGGGGGGGGAAAAAAAAAAGACAAATTCTTTTACACCCAGGAGCTTGTCTTTTTTTCCTTCCAACTCTACCCATTAGTTTAATAAAAGACAGTACTTGCTTTGCCTAATAATTATTAGGTCTAATGTCAAGAGAGTTAAGGTCTTAGTTAAACTCTATTTAAGCAGGATTTTAAATTTAAGCATGCAAACTTAGCACTCTTTACTGTGAGAGATCCCTTGTGTGCCTGTGTAAAAGAAGAAGGTGGACTGTATGGGTCACCGCTAGAACTCATTTAGAAATAGCAACCTGGATTATTTTTTTCTCCTCTCCCTTAGCAAAACCAGAAATATTAAAATGCAACACATGATTTCCACTAAGGCATTGGTTTTTACATGAAGCATATCAAGTACTCCATTTTGAACGCCTCCTCAGGGTCTCCCTTCTAAAGAAGCATCATGCAGTTCTAAGCTAAGGACCATACAACAGCCCTCTTCTGCAAATTCACATTCAGCTTGTGATTACTGTGTCACTTTTTCTAGGTGACACGACGTTTCTGCATCCAGAGGACAAGAGGAAAAGTTTTTCTGTTCTGCTAACGCAGGTTCCAAAGGTCTGATTCCTTATGAATCCATAAAAACAATCTCACAAGAGTTAACGCAGAATCAAAACTTATCACAGACTGATTACACCGCGGGGAAAATTGTCAGTAAAGGAAAAAGGGACCCACTATAATAACCCACATTCAAATTCCACTGCATGGCTGAAAAAGAGTCAGCTAGAATGACATCCAAACTAAACTTAGATTTGTGCAATCTGTGGAAAATACGTAATAGCCATCAAGGTTTGGGTCCAGCAAACTTCTGGACAATTAAGGAAACCTTTTGTTGTTGTTTTGTTTTTAAATCAACAGGATTAACAACACACAGGAAATGGTCTTTATGAAGAAATCCAAGGCCTGCCTATCCAACTGTCTGTACAATTCATTGTCCGGTTTACTTCATGCTAACTTTGTCTTTCAGCCAAGCCAGCAAAGAGTTTCTCTATAATATTTACAAGAAAGCTTCGTTTCATTTCAGTCCTTTCCCCCAATCCCAAAAGGAAACTTCTCTTTTCTTCATTGAACACACTCCCCTTTTACATTGCTTTGATAATTCCCACTTCATCGGCCTTTGTCAGAACTGTCATCTTTTCACTTCTGGAAAACCTTACTGGGATGTATCTCGGGACATGGCATCAGTGACACTTTAGTGACCACAGAGTTTGCTGTTGAATGAGCCCAACCTGCTGACCCTCAGATTAGAAGTTAGGTACCACAGCAGGTCTCTGCTAGAGCTTCAGAGCAAGCAGCAAAACAGTAAAACATTTGGTAGGGAAAGGAGAGGCATCATCAAATAGCACAAACTTTCAGTATATGCAGAGACAGGAGGAAAGCTATCCATTGCAAATACTGTATCATTTTGGTTTATTTTCCAATCAGCCTCATCTTTCTCTTGCTTACCAGATTACTGCAAGGCACGGCTGCAGTTGTCCCAGGGCTCCCAGGCTCTGAAGGCAGCTTTCACTGAAGAGAATGGATTTTCCTCATAAGGATCCTCACCCTGCCTGGAAACTCTCAGTCAAGCATGCTCTGTGTGCCATGCACCCTGAACCAACTAGTTTAGACCATGCTTGTTTAGACAAAGAAAAAGGAAAGATCAGATCAAATTTCACTGGGATGTTTGAAGCCACTGAGGACTGCCAGTCCCACAGATGGCAAGCCTAGAAGAAACAACCAGCAGAAAAAATTAAGGGCACAATTATCTCAGAAGATACAATTGTTACAAGGTACGAGTGCACTGTATCCTAAAAATTTATGAAGAAACTTAAATTTATATTTATATACATGTATGTATGTATATATATATATACATACATACATAAAATAGATATTCAAAGAGAAGAGATGAGAATTCAGAGCCATCAGCTGCTATGGGACATCGATAGTCCATTGTGATGCAATTCCTGATCATTTTAGCTAATAAGCCAATAGACTGATCTACCCATGCAATCCCTGCAAACCCAGCTCTGTGCTCAGCAGGCATTTTGCAGAGGATATTGCATCTTTTTTACTGCAGCTTGAAGTAGATCAAAATTCAACCTCAGCAGAGGCACAACCAACAGCTGCTGCTCCCTAGCACAGAAAAAAGCCATTGGAGTGCTTTTCAAAGCTAACCTTCTCAAGCTTGTGCCTGTGACCTGCTCCCCTCTCCATTCTGACCTCACCCAGGAAGCTTGCCTTCCTTGTAGCACATTCATTTTGTCTCTTTTGCATGGGTTGTACAGGCTGCTGTGTTTTCTTTTCCATCCACATCTTCACCCTCATCCTTCCCCCTACCTTTTTTTTTACTTCTTTTTTTATACTGTGCAGGCAAGCTGCCAGCATTAACACTTTGGTTAAGGACTAAGCTCAATCACTGGCCTGTTTCAATACAAATCCCTGAGCTGCTCTCCTGGGGGAAACAGGTTCTTCACTCCCCACTCCTCATTCAGTTTTCCCTCAGGAAACACCCGGCAGGGAACAGGCAGGGACTGGCACTGTACCCCGGAAGGACAGAGGAATAACTGGCTCAGACACTGCCCTCAGACCCAATGCACCTTCGTTCAGTGAGAAATAAGGTAAGCAAATAAAAAAGCAGGGGAGAAGTTTCTCACTGCTTGCCCTACTCTGCTTTTGGGACATGCATCCAAATAGCTCAGAACTGTTCATACAAACACCTCATAGTGTGCACATCTCCATTAAATCAACACAGAAGCTTTTCCAGATAAATCTTCTCTGGAGAACAAACTTGGAAAACACGTGATTCTATTTCTCTCCTCACCTCATTAATTAATGTGGGAGCGTTGTCTGACTCCCACATCCCGATCTGCTGCTGAACTGGTCTCTCTGGGCTGCTCTGCACATTGAGGCTCTTCTCACACATTACCACATGCCTCCTGCTCATCGAGATTCAAGTGCAAAACTCACACATCTATTTTTTTGTCTGTTTACCGATCAAGACGAAGGTATCCTAAATTGACCTTTTCAGGAATTGCTGTCTTTAATACAGTTACTCCTCTAAGAAGCCCAGCCCTACACAACCCTATCAGAGTAGAGAAACAAAACAAAAAAGGGAGAGTGGTGCCCAAGGTTCATGTTCTCCTCCACCTGCATACAAACCATTCTCACTGGATTCTGTCCTTGAAGCAGCTTTTACGCCAGCCTGCAGCCCGCTGTCTCTTGGGCAGAGTGCTTGTACTTCCAAACACAAACACCTTCCAGCAGGAGAGCAACTCTCAGCAGTTCTCCTCTACTCTTGTTGTCTCAAGCATAGCAACCTTGTTTAGTACGACTGAATATTAAGACAGTCTTAAAAACATGTTCTTATCTTCCTCCTTGCCCCACAATTGCTTCTAACTAATGTCTTCACTGATGTAGCAAAGTTATAAGCAATTAGTAAGTTCTAAATAAGGTGATTTGGCTTGCTGCAGGTTTTTGTTCTGAATTTAAAACTTAAGCATTTTTTCAGTGCCAGCCCGTTGCCTCCAACAGTCAAGACAAACAACCAAGGAGCGAGTTTTAGGACTGAGTCTCCCCTCACCTTAAGAATTCTAATCCACACCTTTTCACAGCACCCAGGTATACCTTGCCAGTGCCTGATCATTCCAGGTCACTCAAACCCTAGCTAGTGTGCGCACAACTCACCAAGGCAGACTGCTGGCTTCTTGCCCCCTCAAATCATCTTCCCAGCTCCAAGGCAGTCACAGGACACACTCAAGATGTGTTTCATGAATAAACTTGTTTGGAGTCACAATGCCCAAACAGGTCACAGAATTAGTCCAAGAAATAAACTGATGTGGGGCAGAGGGAGTGACGTCTTCTTTTTCACCCAGGTAATCTCAAGAGTCAGCTTTCCAGCACAGACCTGCAAACTGCAGCACAAGGCACATGAACCACATGCCAGCTTTCTCCCTGAGGAAAATAGATAGCAGAGCCAATCCGACTCCTTCAGAGAAGAGCAGCTAGTCAGACAGAAGGAGAGAAGGGACTACTAAAAGCTGAGCCAATCCAGCAATAGGAAGCCAAGTCAAATCCATAAAGATATGTCCTTGGTTTTGGATTTTGGCTTGTTTTAAGGATTTTTCTCAGTGGTGTTCATGTTTGGTGAACTTTTTGTTGTTGTTGTTCTTGTGTTTTGTTTTTTAAAGATAGTGTTCTTGAAGAGTTAAACTCACTCAAGTTCATTTTACAATGAAATCGGAATGTTTTAGATGGAAACAACCTCTTATAAGTGTAATCCTATATTCCTAATAAGCAGAATTAACAGTTCTAGGACCACTGTTCTCTCACACACTGTAATGGAGAGCATTATACCAGCAATGGACCATCTGGAACAACAGGCAGGGAGAGCCTTGGAGGATCAGAATGGATAACCATTTGCAGACTACATGGTTTTGGGGGAGTGAGACTTTAATAGCAGAGTGCAAGCATCTGTTTTCCCAGATACATGATCTGATTTGAACCATGACTCTTTGATACTGGTACCTACTGTTTTACTAGAGCCAAGTGGCTCTAAACAATGTCTATTCAGTTACTGCTAGAGAGAAATAAACAAATTAACAAGCTTATTTTCAATAAAGTTTTGAATTGGAAGAAGAATTTACTTATGTTGTGTAAATCTCCAGCTAGAAATTAAAATATCTGGACTTGGTTTAATTACATTTTGAATGTGGCCCCCAATAGGACTCTGTAACCTTTAGGGTTTAATAACTTCAGCTCATTTAATGTCCTTTCATTACATTACTGTAGCAATCCAAGAGTAAGGTTTGAAAACTAAAACTCTGTGCTTCCTCCTGGGCTTTCTCATATGTTCACCATCTTTAGCTTAGACTCCCAGGATACTCACGCCAAGTCTTACAAAATTGCCTTAGCAGAACAGAAAAATATCTTCTTTCACTTTATTCTATATACTTATTCTTTGTAGAGGAAGGAAAGGGGAAAAAAAGTTTGCCAAGCAATGCTCTGCTGAGTACCTACAGAAGATCCTGCCTAACTTCATGGAGAAAATCCAGGCAGCTCTCCTCATCCAGCCCCAGGAATAGGTCAGATAGCAAGGTACAGGCCCAAGACTGGCTGCTATGTTATGACCTGTTAAAAGACAGATTGCCCAACTTAAAACCTGCCACTAATAACCATGAATTTGAAAAACTCTGGATGAAGAGTCATAGAATTAACCAGACTGGAAGAGGCTTTTGGAGGTTGCATAATCCAACCATGCTCAAAACAGGGCTAACTTGCCCTAGTTGTAACAGCAAAGGACCCATTTGACAAAGTCTCCTACAGCACCTCCACTTCTCTCCTATGCATTATGTCAAATGAAGTGTTTTAGAATGTGGTTCTTGTGCTGACAGGCAGAATTAAAACATCTGGAGACTACATTTTCACATCTATGAACTCTAATGTCAAGGCCAAAATCATACTGGTGTGCAGGAAAGCAGAACCACAGAAATGCAGAGCGGGAGGCCAGTAGATGGGAAGCACCTCACTGCAGGAACCACTCTGTGCTGACACCACAGGTGGGATGCACATCACTGAGCTTCAGAGCTGATGACTGTGATACAAACATCTACTCTCCCTCCATAATCAGTGGAAAGAAATAAACCTCTCAGGCACAATTAATCTGACCTATTTAAGTGTTGCTTTAAGATAGCAGGAATTGCACTCGAGAATCTACTGACTGTCCTGATGTGATCTCCACTTACTCTAAAGAGACAGAGTTGTAAGGAGATGAATCCTACCCAGTGATTGCTTTTACTCACAGCAAACCTTAAAATAGAAATAATGTGCATATGTGAACAAAGCAGGGGTGGAATATACCTTTCAAAGCCAATACCACTCAATGGAGACTGTAAAAGGATAGCGTTTCTCTTACAGTGAATAGATACAAATCTGTACAAAAGACTATCTAAAAATACATAGACATACACTTATAAGTGTTTCTCAGAGTTCCTTTCAACTACAATTTCTGCATCTCCAGGCAGCTGTCCCCCTTCATTAACAAGTGCGAATACATATCGAGATGCCTCTGCTCCACAAACAAACTGAATTCATGCTTTTACTTTACAGGGTGCTTTAAGAAAAAATATATATGTGTATATATATATATATATATTTTAATGACACCTCATTAATTTTTTTTCCTAAATCCTGTTCATAATAAACTAATTTCTCATGGCCCAATAACAGTGTGGATAGGAGGATGTTCTCTCCATGGATTAACATCAGGACTGTAAGTCCCAGTGCCACAATTTGGCCATGCCCACACAGACAAGTACTCTTCCCTCATTTGCCACTAAGGAAAGATTAGGACATCGTTTAATTTCTAGACTGTTCTAAATCCAGAACTACTAGAAACAGAAAAGACCAAGATTCTTTTGATTCAGAGCTACTAGATATTGGAAAACACTGTGAAATTAATGCAACAGCCCAGAAAGGGAATGCAGTACATGGAGTGCTAACGCACAGATATAGAGTCTGCTGGCATATTTTTTCTTGTCTAAAAGCAGCCATAAGGAAGAGGAGCTCTTCAAAGCTCAAAGCCCAAGAGGACATAGCAGTTGCAATGCTCCACTACGAAATGAGAAATGCATGCAGGACGTTTCAGCCCTATTGTGAACCTATTTCCTAAGAGAAGGTCAACTCAGAGAGGCACGGAGGGTATTCAAAAGGCAAAAGCTTTTGACCCACAGGAGCTGTTGCTATGCCTGATATGGCTCTGAACAAAGACAACTCTTAAATCCAGGTATTATACACATATAGAGCACTTATACTTGAGTGCATAAAATAGCCACTAGGGCAATTACCATTTAAAACCATAAAGGCAGTGTTATAACAGAAGTCTAGTGTTGAACATCCTCTAAATATTATGGATATAAGTTAAGGTTTTAAGCCTGATACCTACTCCACTACAAAATGAACGTGAAAACTGCAGCACCAGACTATAATCCGACGTAGGTTTAATCAAGACTGAAATTTGTCACTACAGACCTACATTTAATTTAACAAATACATAGGTGAAACATCTGTGAATCTACCACGGCAAGTTTCAACTTGATGTTATGCGCCCCATGTTTAACACAGGCCAAAAAGACAAAGCTCTGATGATGGAAAGCCTCAAATCAGGAACAAACAGCTCCAGATTTGTATGGCTTTGTACTGCTGCCATAGCACCCATATATGTCATTTATGTATACAAATCCACTCATACACACTGCTGAGCTATTACCAAATCTTGAAAGGAATTTCCCAGCTGCACAAAAATTAACTACCACTTGGGCTAGCAAATGAATTTGTATGTGCAGCAATAACATCTGATTGATGTCACTGTCACATTCTCTTTAGTTTCAGAGAATTTGATAACCCCATCAGATACTGCTGCTGTGAGGAGAATCCCTATTTGTTAATCCAAATGGCATCTGTTACTGGAAAAAAGTAGAGACATCATTCCTCAAAGATGCAGTTCATATACTGTTGTTCATATATTCCCAGCTAGACATGATTTCAAGTACTCTGAAGATTAAAGAGGAGCTGTTTTGTGTTTCAATTAAGAAACAATTTGAATCAAACAATCAGCTTGCCTGCTCCTAAGGAATTATATTCTCGGTACATATATTTATGCCTACATAAATTACCTTTTGTGCATTCTCCTGAGTGTGTGTGGCATGTAGCTGTGTGTTGAGCTGCCCAGTGGGTGCTGGCAGACACCATACCTCTGTACTCATATTTGGGAGGAAGACGTACCAGCAACTGCCCCTAAGAAGTGTATTTATTGATGCTTGTACGCAAGTATGTCATGATGACCCATCGCTTCAGTTTTTCCTTCTGATCTCTTCCCCTCCCCTGCAAATCTCTGCTGAAGGCATAACAGTCCTTGAAGTATAGTTTTAAAGCAGATAAATGATTTCATTTAGGACTCGCCATAGATCCCTTTTTGTACCCAAGCTATCAAGACCAGACACTATCCTCTTCAATTCTGCTAAAAGAGCAGAATGATACAAGTACAAGAACAGAGGTAAAAGTTGAATATGACAAGATTCATGTTATAGTCAGACATCAATTATATTACAAAAGCATTTTCATTTGTGTCTCTAACAGCTCTAGAAATAAACAAAAGGAAGGCACATATGATTTAAAAGTTACATCCGATTTTTAAAAGCCTGCTTTAAAAGTTCTGATTCCTATAACATATGTAAGAGCATTGAAAGTGGAAGAAGCACATGACTCTAAATAAGTACATGAAGATTTAATGCAATACAGGGTAGGCAGTGTAACTGCCATTAGTGAAGTTGCAAGAGCAATTGACCTTATAGGACAATGATATTTTAAGTGTCTATAAACTGGTAGTAAAGATGTTTCAACATTAAGTGCCCATATAAGACTTCAATAATGTTTGCGGGGTTTTGTTTGAGTACTTCATGTTTTACTACACTGCATTTCTGGTAATAACAGAGCAAGTAAAACACAGCTTAAGATTTATAGCTTAAGATGGTCAAGAAATAAAGTCAAAGTTTTCTTTAAACGTAAATTATTTCTGCTCTCAAAAAATAACCTTAAATATCCATTGTTCACTATGCTCTCAATAAAGCAGTCTTTAATGAGACACTAATATTTGTTTGTGGAGACTTGTTTTGTAACAGCACTGAGGACAAATCTATTCTAGCGTCATGTACAACCGTAACAGTGTTCCCTTTAACTTATCATCTTACACTACATTTTTAAATTAGAAAGACCAGATTATCTTTAACTAGCTAGTCAGCTGCAGCTGATGTGCTGAGGACCCCACAACTTCAGGTTTCTCACTCATATTGTGAGAATGGCTCTTCCTTACAGTTTCAAGCACCCAGGACTGACGAATGAAAACCTAACATGATGCACTCTGCCACAGCTACTGAATGAAATCTTGAGTGTGCAAAGCATCTGACCCAAAGCCCAGATGTAGACATGAGAGGCATGCAAAGCGTTTCCATTCAGAAATGAGCATAACAAAGCAACTTTGATTTCCCATGAATCTGACGTCCAGGATGATCAGAAGGGTGAGCGAGCACAGTGATTTTCAACCTGAGATCCATCATCCAGAGACACTGAGCCTGTTGGCCCAAGCCCCATCATCAACTAATGCAATGTGGGACTCTTACAGATGCCATGAATTCTGCAGGTTTCATTAAATGCCAGCAACTGACCAAAACATTCATAGGACTGCTCGTAAGTGTGGAATTTTGAAAGGCACAAGTTTCCCAGCCAATCAGACTAGTTTTCATATCTCCTGAGCATTATGTACCAGCATTTCCTATTTCCCTCTGATATTTTTATAATAGAAATTTATTACAAGAATTTAAATTAGCATCAACAAGATTAGTTAAGAGGTTTGTGACTTTACTAGTTTCTAGAGCATCCCCCTCATGTGATTTGACACGTGGCTGAAATTGGTTAAATTAAGTCAATGAAAAAGGGCTTGCATTACATATTTTGTTCAATTGCATCTATGCAGATTCACAAATTCTTCTTGCTTATAAAATGAAAGAGTCTGAAGTTAAATTGGATTTTATGTCATTTCCTTTAGGTTCTGCCCATAGGTTAGTACAGTGAGGTTACAAGAGTGTTCATGAAGAGCAAAACTGCTTTCCAGTTATGATTCTATGAGACTGGGCTCTTCCTACCTCCTCTCTTCACAGCAACAATGTGAAATTTAATTTAATCTATTTCAGAACTGCAAAGACAAGTACTTTTTTAGCAAAGCATAAGAGGGTTATCACTTTGAAGAACCACATTAGGCACTATAGTTCAGTCTTACACAAGAGATTAATTGACATGTGCTGTAGATTAATCAGAATAAGGCTTTTCATTACGAGTGGCCAAACATAACCAAATCACTTTGGAAGCAAATTACTGACTTGCCTAGAAATATATATGCAACAATTGCAAGTTTATTATTGCTGCTTGATCAAATGAAACAGCCTTTCAAAAACATTTACCTTGATTCTACATGAACCTCCTCTCACCTGCAGAATGCCTACATTAAAACTAAAACTAATCAAAAGCTACTCCACACTCAACAGAGTACTAAGTTGTCAAGCACAACTGGCATTCTCCTCTCAACAGCAGTGCTTGAGTCAAATTTCTGGCTGAAAAGGCTGCATCCTTTCATATACATCCAGTTGATAAACTGTGTTCTACAAAGAGAAGTTTAATGAACAGGAAGAAAAGAAATGGAAATAGGAAAAAGAAACCACAGTTCTCCTTTTGTAGTATAGCCTTGTAACAAATAGTGCAGCGAAGAATATAGAAATTCTGATCTTTTGTCACCTGTCAAGGAATCCAAAGGAGGCAATACATGTTGTTGACACTGTGAAACCCAAACTTTTTCATCTGACTCTCACACCCACTTTGCCCATTTTCCATTTGTTTTTAAATAAGGTCTGGAAAAAGCCCATAGAGCTACCACAGACTAAGAGCACAATTTAGGGCTGTAACACAACAGAAAGCACAACTACAACAGCAGAGGAGCAAGATCACAGGCTGCAACAAGTGAGGATTTGCTCAAACACAGCAGACACAGAAATAAAGAAAAGTAGCTACTTACTTTGAGAAGGCCTCAGGTATACAGGAATCTCCAACAAGATATCCTCACCTTCACCACCAACCCTCAAATGAGGTGTTGGAAAGGGTAGATCTTGGCTCCAGCCCTTCCAATCACTCAGACACATTACATGCACTTAAGCTCCCCTGGGTAGGCCCTGCCTTCCCACCAGGAGCTCCGTCACTGGTGCAGGCTGTGACTCAGCAGTTCTGCTTCAAGAGTATCTATGGGGAATGAAATAGAGAGAAACTTACCAACCACTGCACCGTGAAATTCCACAACATGAAGAGTATTTTCCTGAGTGCCACACCACAAAAGAAAAACCTTCATACACGTGTCCCATTTTTTCATAGGCTATTACTTTTGTTACATGCTTCACCCACCAGAAGGCAAGTTCTAGTTCAAATTCATTTTGATTCAAGTTTAATTAGCATCCTTTTCATGGAAAATTATCCTGTGTAACTGCTGACATGTCAGTGCATCACATACTTGTTGATCTTTGTTTGGAAGCGGAGAAAATTCATTTTTATGGCATTTCAAAAGAAAAGTACATCCACGTGGAAAAAAAAAATCACACACTTGACTATAAAACACAAAAGAACTTCACGTGTACCAAAGCAGCAGCATCTGTACACTCAGCCCAGAAAATAATGTTTATTTCCTGTGTTAAGTGCAAGTTTCTAGCACAAATTTACTTGGTGCAATTTTGTTCTGGGAAAAAAAAAAAAAAAAAAAAAAGTTAAAAACTGTTTGGATACACAGTGAAATCAGATGCAGTACATCTTTATTTTTAATGGAATAATAATTGTACCCAAATTTCATATTCAGCCTTTGAAACATTTACCAGGGAAAAAAAAAACAAACAAAGGAGTGCTGTGAAGGTTTTTTCAGCATGACTCATATTGCTGTCATAAGAGTAAAAAAGTTTGAATTGATTTTGGTTGTATTGTTTCTTTATCTATAGCAATTGTCTGTCCTCTACTATCTATCTGGCCACCTACTACTTGTGTCAAACAAAGAGATCATCTAGCAAGTGACCCCTGACTTTGATTAGGACACTGATTGCACTATTACCTGATTGCATATTTGTATTCCTTGTAAAAGAGTCTGAACTACAAGAAGAAAGTATCTAAGCTCAATTTTGAATGAAATATTTTTGTTTTTTTTTTGCAATAGATTCACCTCTCCTAGCACCTATATCACACCATCTTCTAGAAGTAAACAAGTGTAAGCCTTAAGTGAGATCTGATTTTGTCACTTATCATCTAGACACAAATGGACACAGAGCAGTCTTGTAAATAAACTTACAGATAAACAGGAAAAGGGCCAAGACCAAAGATTTCAAAACAAGGTTTATATGAATAACGTGTCCTCTCTATGAACTCTGTTTGACAGTGGATTGTGCACATATGGGTTTTCCAGGGCATAGGACAGGATATGTCAGTCAGAATAAGGTCATGAGCCCAAATGCTGACAGCTACATTGCATGTGGAACACAAAGCTCAAATGCCAAGACTGGGACTCACCTTCTGGCATAAACCACCCACGAATCCCAGAGCCAGCAACTACCAGCAACTCATGAGAAATGAAGCTTGCCAGCACGGGTACAACCTGGAAAACAAATCAAGGACTGATTGGCCAGAAATTTATTCCCACGTAAGGAGTATGTTATTTGATTTCCATGCCATTGCTCTTCTTTTCAGAGGAGAAGCTGAGTTATTCAAGCTCAGTTTCTCTTTGTACTTATTCAGTTCATTAGTTAATGAAGGCTTCCTTATATTAGTTAAATTCAGCCACCATTCATCTACCTGTTCCAGAGTTCACAACAGATGCCCTCTGGCACTTCACAAAGACCAGAATCTGCCTCAAAACAGGAATAACATATCTTATGAAAATGGAGATGCTATTGTTCATATGCTTTACCCCTGACCTATTTCCTCTGCACTCACAGGGCTGACCTGTTCTCTATAATTTTATACTGACTAAAGCAGTAAAAGGCTGAAGTTTATTGTAATATTCCATCAGTCTTTGTTTAGCCAGAAAGGAGGAAACTGCATTCAATCTGTTTGGGTTCTTACTGAATAGTGAAGAGCTCTGTACTCATCCAAAAGCTGCAGGTTCCTCTTCCTCACTAGCAAACACTGATAGTCAGTTCCCTTCCTCAGGTCTTTTAATCCCTATTCTGCTACTACACACACCAGCTTCATTTATACCCCTACAGGTCACCTTCAGCTCTTCTCTTTCAGTCTTAATTAAAGCAAGTGGGTGCTGCCTACCTGTAAATCTTTCCCAGACTCAAAGCTGCTTCTTCTTCTCTTATTTCAGAGATGCTGATGCACACATTTTCATACTCCCAAACTGACTATCCTTGCTGGCAATCCTAACTCATTGTTTAACAGTTTGTACGGAGCAAACTCTGAATAACGCACTGATGTGTCAATTATGTGGGGTGGCCACAAACTGCTTGCTGACATTCTTGGCAGTGCCAACACACTGCCTGCCTCTTAGCTAACTTAAGTGCTGCTGATTGTTAAAAACTCCACACTGACACCATGAAATGTGGGAAAAGGTACAGAGCTGTGGACACCCCCTCACTGTGGGAGCAAAGGGGAGCCCTGCTGCTGGAGTCTTACTGATATTCAATCCCCACAAAAAAACAGAGCTTATTCCTACTCAGAATGTAACTGATCCAAGGCTTTGCAAACTTCCTACTTAAAGATTAGAGACTGCCTGACTCTAACATGGGCCATCCCAACCGTCTCATTGAATAATGGTGCTGATTATGGATCAAAGTCTGGTAACTCAGCTTTTCCATCAGCAAACCCACAGAGGGCTGCTTTCAGTCACCTTTCTGACCAGGGTGTAGGATTGCGCACCAGAAAGTTACCACGTCACTCACTTTCCGTGCTTGAATGTGAACTTCAGGATTCTGCCTTAAATATCCCCAGCTTAGGCATAACCCACTGCTCACTTGTTTTGAGAGCTTCTCTCCTGATTTGCTCAACACAGCAGACATAGTTATTTCCTAATTGCAGACAAGCTCCAGATGTAGGTCAGGGAGTATTTAGCTAGAGGAGGCTAATAAAACAAGTCCCCAAGTGATGGGCATGTCTTTGTTTCCCTGACATTGCTTACTTTTGAACATCAGAGACTACGAGACTGTTTTGGTACAGGAAGTATGTTATGGCTGATGTAGCATAACAAATACTAGCTCTACATCCTTCTATTTAGGCTTCAATAATGTCAGAGGGCAGAAGTGACAATCAATGTATTTTGCATTCAGCAGAGATGACAGGCAGCTAAGAGCAATGGACAGACACAACATGGCAGAACAGAAGGTACTTGCCTGGAATAAATATCATCTTTGCTCCAGGCCTTCAAGAAATAACATTTCCGGTTTAGATTAATTTGTAATGCACAATGTATGATTGCAGACCTTGCTTTTGTACACAGACCTGGCCTTAAACATTGTTTGAACTGTTTGTCAGTCCTTTCTTGATCATTAAATTTATTTCCTAAAACTTAAGAAGCGTAAATGAAAGGCAGCTTCTGAAAAACAGTATTCAACATTTTTATGGAAAGTAGGTTTCTGGCTCTGCTCTTACTAATGCACCCTTCAATCATAAATAATAAAACTGGTGAGTTCTATCTCTTTTTCAGAAAAGTTAGACGGAACTATCACCCAGTGTATACAAAATAGGGCTTCAAAGACACCTGCTCTGCAACATAATAGAAGAAATGGTGCTGAATGATGGATGGGAATCAGTTAAACTGATTTCTGGGACACGTTGTGCATTAATAAATCAGAGGCTGTGTGTTCACTGAAAGAAGCGTAGGAGGCACATTAAGAACTTTTACGGGAGTAAAGAAAAAAAAAGTTAACACTGTATTTCAAAGGAACCTACAGGAGGATTAGTACTAAAATCTTTTTATGAGCACTAATTCTGAGCACTTACATGAAGATCAAGAAAATAGTCAGCTCCACAGGAAATCCTGGAAGTTAATTTTTTTAGAAGACCCTGCCGCATTTCACTGCATTTAATGACAACCACGCGCTATTTCTGAAGCGCTCTTGCCCAGCTCACAGCAAAGGTATTAGTTCCAACACTGATTGCTAATTCTAACACTACAAAAACACCTTCCTGCTTAGCAAGAACACAGCTTCAGAAACCAAGAGAAAAGCACTGAAACTAGAATCAAATATACACCTTCATCATGGATCCCAAGAAGTGCCCGCTGCAACACTATATGGTGAGCAGAGAGAGAAGCCTACAAGTCCTCGTGACTTGAGTCTGCAGACAACCTCAGTGCTATCTCATCTTCACCTTCCAAGTGGCTGGCTGAACTACATTTAAAAAGGAGGAAGAAAAAAAAAGAAATAAAACTCCTCCCAACCTGAACCAAAGATTGACTCCTTGCAGCTCCCAGGGACACAGAACTTGTGTAGGCAGAGAAATTTCACCGGAAAAAGGAAAAAAAAAACAGATATTTTGTCTTATTCATTTACAGAACGACCCTGCTGCTAATAGCACATTGAGGGTGCTGTTAGAGGCTACAGAGCAAAATGATTAAGACAACCATAGAACAGCTATATGCTAGGGAAACAACATTTCAGTTAATAAGACAAGATGGTGCAGAAGTCTGTGAACACAGAACCACTCTTCTGTCAATAAACTCTTACCCTGTTTTCCTACTTTATTCAATTACAGACTCTTAGAATAGATGTACCACCATATAGTGGGCTTATATACCATTCAGTTAAGGTAACCTAACCATAAATACTTCCATGATTTCAGTAAATTGGAAAAAAAAACACGGTAAGTGAATACAAGATATGTCCTTCATTTACTGTCATTGTAATATAGTCGAGCTACAACACAATCTTCATTTAGGCAGCTCTAGGTACTAGACCACTTTCAGCAATGGACATGTTATAGCACAAAGAAACACGGGTTTCTTGAAAGCACTCCTGCATCAAAAGCTTAGCATTGTTATGGTGTGTGCATTTTAATGGAGTGGATTGTGTTGTGTATTCATCCTACAGCTCATAGGAGACACATTTTCTAGAAAGCTAGAGGTTAGACAGCATTCTTAAGATGAAGAGCAGGCTGTTATGAGAAAACATAAAAACATGATTTGAGACAACTAAACTAGAAATTTAGAAATATATTGTAAGGCTTATAAATAATTGAAAAGAGAATGTTCCAAAGTTTTGATGTGTCATAAAAGCTTAGTTTAGAAGGTGATGAAATTATTTCAATTAAACAGAACAAATGTCAGCCGTGAATGCCTAAGCATTTTAATGTATTCATCCTGTAAAAGTACGGTGCATGCTGAGGCACGGAGGTGGTAGGGGCTCGCACAAAGGCAAGTTATTTGTGAATATAATTTGGACTGTACAAGAAATACGTTCCCAGACTGAGGAAGAGTTTCTCAATACAAAATCTGTAAAAGCTCCAGTGTTGCAGTAGAAACACTGACTTCAGAATGACAATATACAAAGATGAGGATGCAAATGGTCCAAAGCTACCGAAACAGTTTGGTCATAGCAACAGAAAAAAAAACTTCTTTAACTTGATCCTAATGCATATAAAACAGTTTTGGAACAGACTGATTCCATCGTCTTAAATGGTAGCACTCCCCACCCTGTAAAGGATACAATATTTTGTCTAACATAGGAGAAATATCTAAGTACCTAGTCAGTCCAAAGACAACATTCCCCTCAAGCAAAAACATGAACAAGGCAAAGAAGCTACGCACAAACAAATACAGTGGGTAAACCTGGTACTCAGATTATTTCCCTTTAAGAAAAAGTGACCAGAGAAAGAAAATAATCAGAAGGCAACAAGCTTTAAAGTAAACAAAAACAACCTGCTGCTTGGGCACTTCAGAAACTATCAACTGTAGGACCCCAAAAGCACTTCAGAATACAGCTGGTTTTGATACCATTTCTTCTTCTTTGAGCCTGATTCTCTCAACCAACCATATCATTGAACTTGATACCAGATTTATCATATTTGCTAAATAGTGAGCATACATTACATACAGGTGAGTAAACAACCTGTGATGGTGCCCAATACTCCAACCTGTGGAATCCAGAGATCCCAAGCTACAGACTGTGTCATATGCATGTATTCAGTATGCTGATGTACAATGTGCATTGTTAGTTATGATACATTTTCAATTTGGCTGCATCTAACAGCAGCACCATGGACTCAGCTGATGTTATATTACCTGTAGATGAAGGTCTTAGGAAGGTGGCTTTGTCACATTGTAGAGTGAGAACCAAAATCAGTACTTCAGGAAAGGTCTCTTTCAGGCAACTTCGTATTCTTACACATCTTCCTGTAGGAGAGCAAATAAATGGATGATACTTGTAGCTGCTCACAGCAGTTCCTAAACACCTAAGAACAAATGGATTTGAGTTATGACAATCATATCAAACAGACAAACATACAGAAAAATATAATACAAGCTCAAAGCACTAAAGAAGAGTGTTTATTACTGGTATTTAGCTTCTCCCAGTATCTTCCAGTCATTCTATCCAGCCAAAAACCAAAGCTTCCAGATCATACAAATAAAACCTGATTCCTTTGCTCCACAGTAATAATAATGTACTGGACTATATTTCATAGAACTTATTTGTGTCCTGCGAAACAGACTTTTCCATGACTGCCTGTTGTTAATAACCTCTCATGGGCTCACGGGAAACCTCAGTTTATGGCACAGCGGGAGAAATGTCTCCAAATAATAGTTTCATTTTAAACTTCTTTGGCAATCCAGCCAGGTGCACCAACCTCACTAAGGAACAGGGATAGAGTTCCATCTAAGAGACTGTCAGATGAGTGGTAACTCACAAAGCCAAGGAAAATGGGTATTTGGTAGGTAAAATCAGGCCTGTTGGAGACTTCACATGGGACAACTGGAAATATCAAAGGCTTGCTGAAGTGCAAGACTGAGCACAGCAAACTGAGAACAGACTACAGTAATAGCACTTAGGGAATGGTGGAAGCTGTTACACAATCATTACAAACAGAAAGAAGGCAAAACACTGCAGGTATTCAGCAATTTGTAAGAAACAGCAGCCTCTGACAGGGTGTGAGCTATGTAGACAAAGAATGATTATGGATCTTCAGGCTACAAATGAAATTCATTCCTAGGATTCAAGTGGAGAGCAAGCCAAACTTTTGTGAAGAAAACTAGGAGGAGGTCTCTTCATCACACAGAGAGAGGAACAAATTGTGATACTTAAAAAAAAAAAAAAAAAGTCATGAGAAGCATAGAAAAGGGGGGAAAAAATCTTTCAATAATAATAGATGAGTCCAGAATAATCAAATGAAACACTTGGAAAATTTAGATATATGCAGCCATAAGCATAAAGCATAAGCATAAAACTACTTAAATCTGCTTTTAATTTCTATTGTAATTTTTATCTGCCCAAAATGGCTATTAGAGTTTGCTGAACAGCACAGTCATTGATATGTTGATACATGATTACACAAGGCACAATGTCACATTTGGCAATCCAAATCCTAATTAATGAACAGTCCTTGAAATAATACTAACTCGAATGATCAAAATTTAAAGTGATGAGCTTGCAGAAGGAAGCAGCATCCCATGATTTCTTTTCCACTGAACCATGAGATCTACAGGAACAAAATAGACAATGAAAAATAAGGTTTTATGCAATCAAATTAAAGACAAAAGCAGAGAAGAAGAAAAACAATAACAGTTTCTTTATCATCCCGAGCACTGGTAGTAAGAATAACTTATTCCTCATAGCCTGGAATGTCATGGCTGAAGCTGGAATCGAGAAATCAGCAAGTCACAATCAGCATCTGGTTGATGGCCAGAAGGATGCTCAACATGTATTCCGGTATTAAAGACAATCTACAAGCAGATAATAACGTTGCAGCTTGCCTTGCCTAATGGTGTCCAGTGAATCCATATTTCACATCCCAGCCACACTTCTTGCACAGCCATCCTTTACATGAGGATTTCATACATTACAGAGGTAGTTAATCCGATACCAGCAGAAAGCACTTCCAGGCCTCCCATACATGCAGCAACCTATAGTAGCAGTAGCTGCATTCAACTTATAAAACTAAAACCAAGAGCCTCCTATTTCTAGGAATATATTATATGGCGAGGTACAGAGTAAATGAACAATAACTTGTATCTTTTACTATTTATCATGGATTTAAGTTTTAACGAGAGTGGGAAAAAAAACAAAACACTTTTATAGAGGATTTTACTAAGATGAGTGACACTGTTCTAATTACATTGAATAATCTTGAACCAAAGAATTTTTTCCACTTCATGCCTTTAATGGATTTAAAGAAAATAAAAAATAAAAAAGAAAGAAAAAAAGAAACCCACAAATTACCTTAAGAACTGAATAGTTCTGACGATTAACAATATTTAACCAGAAAAATACTTCAAAGACATTAAGCATCTTTCCAAAATCCCATTCACCCAGCCAACAGGAACAAGCAGGTTGGTTCTGCAGAACAACTAGCAAGGATATGGCCTGCCTCACTGATTTCCACAGCAAAGCTGACTTATCCCAAGGAAGACAGTGAAATGGCATCTGAACTCCTTACAGAAATGTGAAGGAGAACTCTACGGGTGATTTTAAGGAACTCATCTGAGTTCAGACTCCTTCCACAGCATCCTGCTGAAGACCAAGGAGATTTTTTTGCCTAAGGCCCTGAAGCCAGCTGCTGTGACAGCCTGTGCAATGGGGCAAAGACATATCTGATTGCTCTGGATCTGGATCTTCAGGATGTTAGGTCTCACAAAAACTGCTCAGTTGCCTTTTTCAAGGGGCAGGAAAACCCATAGGAATGATACCAAAGCTTTGGTCAGTTACCTTGACATTTCCTATAATACAAGCCAGGTTAAAAAAAAAAATAACAGGAAAAAAAAAAATTAACAGAAATCTAACATTTGCCTTGTTTCTAATGTTGAAGGACAAATGAACCAAAATAGAAGTGTGGTTTTCTCTTTAATCTTCTCATTTGAGGACCAGACCTAAGAGGTTTCTCACTCTATTCTGCAGTTTTAGACGAGACAACCCTGTGATGAAGGCTCTGCTCTTTGAAGAATCCTTCAGACCTCACATTCTCAGAGGAGAATACAGACAGAGGGACACATTTGCTACAAAATCCTCCCCCTTCTGCATGGCACTCCAGCTACTTTCAGATCTTGGTCCTTTTCTCAACCTTTGGGAATACCCTATTTAGCTTCAATAAGGATGCAGTTTGGGTAGTATTTCCTCACTACCATCTTCTCCCCTCCTCTACTGAGTGCCCCAATTTCACTGAACATGCTTGAAGTATAGATGTCTCTGTGAGAAAGTTATTAAAAAAAAACCAAACCAAATCACATTATATCCACAGTCAGGTCACAGACTGAAGAGGTAAGATCTGGACTAGAAGCACTGCTGACTTCCTAAATCAGTTTCACAAACCACACCAAGCATTCCACTGCTCTGCGCCAGCCACCCAAAAGATAAACTGAGGAGGGAAAAGAGAAATAAAGATAAGGCGTGATCACCACGAAGAGGAGAACTGTACACTCAGACACAGAGCGCCTCTACAGTGACACAGGTTCATGCAGATAAATGCATTTCCTCAGCACTTCAATAGAGATCAATAGCAGTCCCTTGAGATAAACACCGCAAACAATATGCCACCACGGGAATAAATCAGAAGATTAGAAGCAGAAAGGATTATTTATGTAAAAGAGCTGCATTGCGTTTATTCCTTGGTTTGTGCAGCAGGTTTCTGAACGTCTCTGAGGAATTCTAAACTGTTCACTTAAGGACTGCTCATTACTTATAGCACTGAAAGGCAGCCACCCCAGGCCCGCTCTCTAGCCTCCACTAGCAATAGAGCCAGCATTGTTATCGTACATTGTTCTTTCCTTGAAGATGTGGCCATGGTTTTCAGATTATACAAAGAAAAGTCTCAGTCCTTTATTGCATAAGGAGAAACATGAATGCACCCTTATGCCAAAAAACTTGATAGCTACAGGACTGACAGCTGGCGTGAGAGCATGATGACACCACTCACTCACCACCTCCCCTCCAGTTGTTTCACCAAATACGACAGTCTTAGCAGACCCTGGCCTGTAGCCTTGGTAGAGGCAGATTTGTCCAGGACAGGTTTATGCAAGATCAGGTATTTCCACTGCATGTAAGACACTTTCAAGCTGGCATCTAAGAAACGCATCCTATGGAGAGAGTTTATCAGGGCTCCTAAAGCAGTTTACAGTAATGGAAAACCAGTTCCTTAAAAGACAATAAAATAAAATAAAATAAAATAAAATAAAATAAAATAAAATAAAATAAAATAAAATAAAATAAAATAAAATAAAATAAAATAAAATAAAATAAAAATAGAAATAGGAAGAAATCACACACAGCACAAGTGTTCCTCATGAAAGGTGCTAAGCCTTTGCAGTGCTGCAAGGAGTGCTGTTTCGTACAGTCCTGTTTTTAATTCAATTATCTCAAGCTCTGCTGGAGGTAAGGAAATGCTGTTTTGACACAAAGGCTTTGACTTCATATGGTATACAAGGCTAGAGATGGTAATGTTGGGCCTTCAGAAAGCTTCAACTAAAGTCACAAAATTCAATGAAAAATAGTATGGATTTTTCTTTTTGATAGGCGCAAGGATTATCTTCCATCACTAGAAAAAGCTATAAAGTTATATTCTGTGAGAATACCTTGAATTGATATTTCAAAGGGCTTCTTTTGAAAGAATGATTTATAGATCACAAAGATCAATGGGTCTTTTATCAAAGAAAATGGATTCTTTTTCTGAACCACAAAGAAAAGAATAATGACATCCTATACCATATTTTTGAAAGTTGTGTACAGCAAAGAAGACAATAGCTACAGCAGGTTACCACTTTACAG
Organism: Coturnix japonica; assembly: GCF_054131305.1. Taxonomy (NCBI): domain Eukaryota; kingdom Metazoa; phylum Chordata; class Aves; order Galliformes; family Phasianidae; genus Coturnix; species Coturnix japonica. The sequence continues at coordinate 2,423,950 of NW_028188948.1, read as the reverse complement.
CAATGCGAACAACTCACTAATTACAGATGAAGTCCTTACGGTGCTTTGTGGAAGCCAGAAAGCAAAAGTTATAGTGCAGGAAAATTCACACTGAGAGTTCTCTTACTCACTCAGCACATATTAAAAATTACATGGAGGTTTTCACTAATAAGTGCATATGACATAATAGAAAAATGGATACAAGTGTGCCAGTGTGCACACTTCATATCTTACCAGAACTCAAAACATGCATTTATGTTAAAGCATGCTCCCTGTATGAATTTTAAGTTACCTACTTCTTGACCACATCCCCTCCTCAGCTCAGCAATGAAATTCCTATCAAGTTTTTATTTGGATAGCCTGGATAGACAGGCTTTCCAAAATTATTTTCAGTGCTTAATGTGGTGGTACAGTTGATCTATTTCCATCATTTCATGCGCATCTGCTAAAGCATTACTCATCACAGCAGACATGAGATTCCCCCATTAGTTTCCTATAGAAAGTTCCTCCAACCCACCAAGCCCCAACCTTTTTCTGCAGCTCATGAGCTCACAGAACAGTCTAACCCATAACCCTTGGCACTCGACAACTGAGCTAAGTCAGGCTTAGCAAGCAAGAAGAAAAAGAGCATAATAAAATAACATAATGCAACCTGCAGCACGGTTTTTTTATTAGCTTAATCAAATAGACATGATAGTAAAGAAGATAAAATTAAGAGTAAATCCTTACACAAGTTTATCCCTTAGATTCCCAAGATATCCAAGGACAACATTATTTCTCCAATATTTTTATCAGTGCTTATTCCTCTAGTGCAGCATCACATTGTGCAAAGGGTACAGTCACAGGTAAGAAAAATCTTACTTCTTTGCTGCTTCCCTTTGTCTTTTTACTCTTCTTGTTGTCGAAAGCTTTGTTCTTTTGGGTTAATGTGGCATGTCTCCAACACAGCCTTGGAAAATGACTATAATGTGATTTGGGTTTGGTGTAATTAAACCTGATTACCAGGGAGTGCTCATGAAAATCCATAATTACCACACAAAACAAAAGAGACTTTTGTTTTTGTTTTGCTGGGGAACAACAAAGAGCTTCACTTCAATTTAACTATTTGGAGTACTCAAGAAAAGTTAGTCATATTTTTCTCCCTCTGCACTTCTCTGGGCTTTGTAAATATCATAAAATACCAAAATCTGCTGAAAACATCAATCTTCTCTCAAAACTGATTTCTTATATAATGCCAAATATACAGTCTTTATTTAAAAAAAATAAATAAAAATAAAAAGCCCTAGAGAACATAATGCGTCTTGATGGATGTGCTAGTGCTTTGGGTACAAGCTGGACTTTATGATTAGATCTATAATAGTGGAGGAAAAAAAGAAAAGTTGGCAATATCAGTGTAGTAAGCATTCAGATAATCGAACTGCCTCACCCCCCAGAACAGCAGTGTTGCAGGAGACATTAACCAGTAGCATGGTTCTCCTCCCCAGTTTTGGGGCAGTTCTACTACCATGGCTGATGGACAAGTGATGTCCACAAACCAGGAAAAGCTGGTTTAAGAGGCTTATAGTCTCTCCAGTTGTGTTAGATTAGAAGTTTAGGTGGCCACAACCCTGGTTTTAAGCTAGTGGGTGTTCTTGAGCTACAAATGCCACAGACTCCTCCCCAAGCAGCTGTTATATCTGCATCCAGGGTTGTTCACCACAGGGTAAATACTGCCCCATTTTGACACTGAGACACACCAGGAATACCTGTGCAAAGCTTGCTGAACTCCATTCAGACACTTGATTAACTGTCCTCTATCTACCTGAACAGCAGGGTCTGTAGGCTGGGAAGCTGCCCTTGAAGTGCTCTAACATGCAAATTCAGCGCTGTAGGTGGAAACACTTGCTGTAAAATAATATTTGAGGAACTATCCAGCCCTAGGCTGTGAAGCTAAAAGACACTGACAATCTCAGTTGTAAAGTGAGAAATGTAAGAGGTAGACCAAAGTCACCTTCACGTTGTATGAGAGAAGTAAGCAAACTCTCTGTTGATTATATTAGAAGCAGGTAAAATTCCACTCACACATTTGCCCTCCACATGCAGGATGATCACGCTATCTAAATATGTGAAAAACAGCAAGTTTACTGCAGAAGCTCTTGGCTTGCCTCTCATGCACAGATTTGTAGGTACATGCAAGTACAGCTGATAGATTAGCTAGCTAAAAATTCCACCACTCCCTTCTGATCCAGTTTCGATTAATTCATTAGAAACAAATACCTGCATATCCTCCCCCTGGCCAGTTCCTTTTCAGCCCCACTGTATCAGAGACTTAAACACTGGGAGCCAGGTGAGAGCTTCCTAAAGCTGGAAACTGTCAGCAGTTCAGACTGAAAAAAGCCAGACAAACAGCTCCTGCATTTTCTAACCACTGAGAAGCTTTGGCTGCATGAGAGGTATTTAAGGCACCAAAAAGCTGTATGGTCATGTACAAAAGCACCAAATAACCCAGAGCTTCCATTTGCTTTCCAGTGAAAAAGAAAGCAGAACCTAGCTTACAATATGAAGGTGCATACAACAGACCTGGAGAGCTTTATCACACAAATCGAGTTGGTGGAAACAACCTCTTACACTTGCCACTTCCCCGTCATCTAAGAGTATTAAAAACAAATGAAAACCCCACCTGTTGGATTAACATTGAACCCGGACAAGGGACGATCACTTAATTTAGTAGAAAGTTTAAAACAACCTTCAAGTATCGTCAGCAAAGGCAGTGTAGAAATTCTCCTTTTTGCATGACACAGTTCTGCCAATTAGCCGAAAACTGCAATTACCAGTTCTTTGCTTTATTATTTGTGAAGAACCTAAACTTTCTGAGGATGATAAATGGCCTCGTGGAAAATGCAATGCTCAGTTCTGCTAAATTTGCACTTTTCTGTTGGTTTTTTTTTGTTCTTGTTTTTTCTTTTTCTTTTTTCCTTTAACTATTCTTCCATGTCATCTTTGAAGAGAAAGAGGCAGGGGCTGCTGGGGGAAACAGGGCAACAGGACACGTATCAGGGCAGAAAATGGCAGGGAATGGTTTAGAGAAGAACACAGAGCTGTTCTCATTTAGCTCGCTGACCAGGGCCAAGGCATATTCCTACACCTTCATTAATTAAACAGAAAAGTTAACATTGTTAGCAACATTAAGAACAAAACCTCATTTAAATTGTTCTGAAACAAAATTAAAAATAAAAAAATAAAAAATAAAAAAGCCGATATATTCAGAGGATGACCTTTGAGAATTCTGGCTTCATTAACATTTCAAACAGCAAAGCACAAAATTAAGACAGGAAATAGAATTACAGAGCTATTTGACTGCAGAAGTATATACCATTAGCATGCCCATAATTAACAGGATACCAGTGTTTGTCCCATTGTCTCTGCTAATAATGGTGTAACATGCAAATGGGATTTCTTCTAAGAAAGTTAAAGGGGATATTTAAGTTCATTCCACGTTTCAAGCATACAAGCACAGCCAGACAAGCCCCTTTCTGCTCTGTGAAAGGGATGTCTCCATGCCTGCCTGCCTGCCCTCCCAGACTCCCACAAAACAATTGCAGAGGGAGGGCACCAGCTGCTGTGCTTGAGGCACAAAGGCCAGCTATCCAAGGTCAGACATCTTTTCCCACCTCACCACAGCAGTTAATTCTTTGGGGAGCTACCAGTGACCCACTCAAGTGTCATGAAAAGCAGTTCAGAGGCTAACATCACCCATCAACATGATGCCCTACAGGATAGCAGATATCATTCCTCTTACGGGGATCATATTCCTTAGACATGACAGCACAGCTCTGCCTGTCTCGTGTTCAAAATGCTGAGCTCCCATGACATCTGTCCATGACAGTTGTAAGCAGCCACACATCTCCACCGCCCTTACAGTGCTTGTAACTGAGCCTGCTCTTCTAAATGCTTCGGGACATGGGATCCTGAAGCAAAAGGAGAAAAAGGCATAAAAAATAAAGTTTTACAGGCAAAATACAATTGACCACCCTATGTTAACGAAGGACTCCACTCTGGCCTAATTCACTAGAATAAGACATGAGTGCAACACACTGAAATCAGACTGAGCTGAAGTGCTACCAGGAGTCTTCCTCTGGCATAAATCAGTGAAAATGTCCACCTTTGGGCAGCACACTTGGATCCTTCATTAGACTGCAAACAACCAATTGATGTACAGTTTCCCCACCAGGCAGATAACAAGCTCCTCCTCCTTTACAGGGCAGTGTGCATGGGTTGGTTCATAGTTATCACCCCACTCTTAAGATCATTTCTGCTGTTTTCCCAGTCATACTCAGTAGTCCTCACTGCTGTGAAACATTGCTCTGATATTCTGCCCAGTCTCAATTTCATTCTCTTTCCCTGTGTTAGATCTTCTCAAACTGATGCTCTTCATGGTGTTTGTACTCCCAAGCTGTGGCACCTGGAGGCTGCCTGATTGTAAACTGACAGGATGTAGCATTTTTCCATCTCTCTTTCATCAGATCAGCCTGAAAATCTGGTAAGATCCATCTCTGCCTTGTGATAGAGAGGCGAGACTCAGCTCGGAGTTTCTGAAAGGATCCTGCTTCTTCCGAGGGCACAAGTAAAGGCTGGGTGTGAGGGAGACTTGAAGCATTGCTGCCAGCCCTATAATTCTACGATTAAACAAGTTACATAATTTCAGTCTATTCCCTCTTTACCTCTTTTCCATGCAAACAGCCTGAAGTAGCACGGAATGCAGCTTATTGACTTGTAAGGAATGGGATGGAGAGGGGTAGAGGATTATCCATCACCTCCCTTTCTTTACATTACATCAGGGCATCATTTAGATTATAAGTTTGCTTACAAACTCCTTGATAAAAAAAATCAGACAGATACTTAGCTAGTCAGCTGCTTTGGTTGCATAATAAACATGGACAGAATTTCTCATCCTCAAGCCATTGTTACAGCACAAACAAACTAAGGGCTAAGGAAATAATTACTGTGGGGCTGAGAGACTCAATAAACAGCAGAAGCTGTGGGATGAACCAGATTTGTTGATCCCAGCAGATAACTACAATTAGGATGTAATATTTCCTTAAGTTTTTGTTTACCCCTTTATTGTTTATCAGTATTAAAAAGGCAATTTATACTTTGCAGTTCTCTAGATCGACCAGTGTATTTCACAGCAGGCAGGTGAGATTAAACTGTCCATCACCACAAGCTGTCCTTTCCCTGTTCTTATATTATCAAAGCCTATTGAGATTAGAGCCATAGGAAACTGGAGGAAATGCGTTCATTTGCTTCAAGTTCATAAGCTTATGAAGTTTGATTCCTACACACCTGTAGTCTTCTTTAATAAAAAAGCAAAATCCCAGAAGTTCCTTCAATGGTAATGAAAGAATTTAAGACTGAGAAACATTATATGCATTTTCTGAACTTTTCCGAGACATCACAGAATGTCTTCCCAGAGTGCCCTAACACAGCAGCCAATTGGAAAAGAAACCTCCTAGAGGCTGACCTGTTTAAATGGGGAAGCCATTTATCCCGCTTGGCAAGATCACAAGAAAAGCTTCAAGCTGCTTTACTTTTCACAGATCCCTTACCCAGCGTCTCCCTCACAAAGCAGTCAGAAGAGTGGTCTGCAGGTGAGGGACACTTCAAAACGCTTCACTGGCTCCACATATGAGCACCCAAAAAAAGTCTTTCCATGACACATCAGAAAGCTGAAGGGATTTCTGTCTGGAGAAACTCTCTGCACTTTCCTAGGGGTCTGAACCAAAACTTTGAAACCAGGGAAAACCATATATAAAATAGATTAGGGCTATAGCTGAGTTTGAACCCATGGAACAGAAAGATAAATAAATAAGAATACACTGAAATAAATAGACTCATTATAGTTGCAACATATCTTGTTCTAGTCAGCTTAGGCTGTAGGATTAAACTGACCAATAGACCTTTTTAAGACTCTGGAAGTCTGGAGCCATGACCACTGACCTGGGGAGCCTGTTCCAGTGCCCAGCCTCCCCATGGCTGAAGCCTTTTCCTGATATCCAACCTGAACCTCCCCTGTGTTATTATATAGTTAACATTCAGGTAAATTACTTGGCATGAGCTAATTCAAGTCATAAAATCCACAGGACATCTTGACACCATGACAAAGAGAACAGCATAAGGAAGCAAGGAAAGAATAAGAAATTGCCCACAGAAAACTGCCCATGGAACTCTGTGTCAGAACGTAGGCATATTGCATAGCTTTATTTCTAGTGTAGGCAGAATCTGTCTTTTTCTTTCTAGACCTCTTGTCAAGACCAGAGAAGTGGCTCCTCCAACCAGAGAAACTTGGGGAAAGAAGGCACTCTGGGCTGCCACATCCTTTTCTGCTCTCTGTGCTGATCAAACTTGGCCAAACTTTACCTTTGGATGCTCACTGACAAGTCCCTATTAGCACAGAATTAAAAGAATTTATGTGAGCATTTTTCTTAGAAGCCTCTACTAGATACCCTTTATAATTCCTAGTCAAAACCTTCTTTCTTCCCACTAAAGCCCCCTGCCACTTAAAAAGGAGAACTGCCTCAGGACAGATGTATCCCTACTGAGAAACCACTGAACACTTCCTGTCCATCCCTTAACTCATGAGTCACATCCTCTGGGGTGTCAGTCAAACACACTGAAATTAAAAGCTTTCACAGCTTGGAGAACACAGTGAAAAGGCAGAAATGTGAAAGAGTGAAGGATTGAAAATAGTTGCTCCTCAATATGATTGATTTTTAAATCCCCCGCTTCACACATATTAAGCAGCAGTCCTGCATATCCAGATGTATGTTTCAGTCAAGATGAATGGGCTCAATAAATCCAGTAAACAGGAAACTGTTGAGGACAGGTGGGCATAATTCTTTTTTCCAGCTCCAGTCTGCTAATTGATAAAGTATACGACTGTTGGCAGTTCATTTTTCTCACCCATTTACAGGAACTACAGCTACATATTCTTATGAAACTCCTCAGCAGCTTTAGACTGCAGAAGCAGGGGATGGGGGAAGCAAAACCTTGCAGTTTGATAAACATACTGGAGCTAAGTGAAGATCTAATCTGGTACTATGATGGCTGACATTTTTGCAGGGTGAGACCTTTAGACAGAATCTACATCCAGATGCTTCTGTTTTCAGAAGTGGCCAAAATACACATCCTTGTGCTTTGCCCTCCCACCCTCAGATCTGGTAGCTCACAGTGCAGGATGTGTTTGAGGACATCTTTGGTGGGATCAAAACCAGACCTCACAATATCACATTCAAGTTAATTGCTGCTATTGTGCTTGAGCACAACATCGACTGGAAGTGTCCAAATAAGTACTTTCATTTGGTGCTGTGCAAACTTAAAATTCATTGAGAGCGTCTCCTACCAATGACTCATCAGCAGCTATGGCGAAAACAAAAGGTGCCACATGGGTTTCATTGTCACATTTTCTAAAGGGAGAATTGCCCAAGTGCAAAGACGAGACCAGCTTTCAAAAATAGTACAGCAAGATGTATCAGTGAAAAACACTGTCAGCAAAGTATTTGTTTCCCAGAGCAGGCAAGGACTAACACTACAGAAGCCATCTTATAAAGAAGACTATGAAGAATAGCAGACATTCTTCCTGGCAGGATTCAGAAAATGATACGTTACTGCAATGCATGGCACAAACAGAAACGAAGAAGCACAGCCAAGATGAGATTCGGAGTCTATGTTTGCAAGGAGCTTTTACAGAGTAAGGGGACACGCTTGAGATTAACAGAGAAGCTTATTAACAGTAAGCCACCTTTCTATACTTACAGAAGTATCAAATCTAATGAGCAGAGGCAATGCCACAGCAGCAGTCCACAGAAGGACCTCAAGTCCCAGGAAAGAATCCAGACTTCAAGGGGCACATGCTGAGTGTGTTCCAAAACTTAGCACTAACCCTGTCTGCTCATCCAATATTGTTCAGCAGCAGCAGCCATCTCAGTAGTCTGTCTGCTTGTTAAAGTTCACAGACAGCAACGGGAGAACCAAAATCAGTTTCCAGGAAGATATATTACAAAAAGAAACAAGCCCAGCAGTAAGAAAAAAAAATCCCCATCCACTGGTACTGTTGAGTACCAGTCTCCCTGCATAGATGTTAATGGGCAATAACAAGGAATTTTCATTCCCACAGACTTCATGTGTTTGAACCTCATCAAGTATACTTACAGCAACATAAGTAATGTGAAAGAAAAGGCAAACCCTGCGTTGTGACAGACATCCATGTCACCTTTCTGGTCAGGCTAACAGCTGGGCAACCAGCAAAGAAACCAGCTGGGAGGCAGCCAGGCTTGTTATCCTGCAGTAAAGATGCCATAATTTAGCAGGCACAAAGAGAAATCAGAAAGATTTATTTGAGACACTTGAGAGACCCCAGATAGTTTGTGGTAAAGGAGGAAGAAAAAAATAACTGATTTTTCAGTTCTTAAATGAAAGGGGTAAGATTGGGCCAAACACCTGCAGACATGAGCAGCAGTCACCCCTCTTCAGAGGCACAAATTAATCCACACAGAGCCCACGTGCAGCATCAGGAGATACAGCCAGAGCTCTCTAGCTCTAGAAGGAAACTGTAGATGACTAACTGAGGGCCAAATAGTATTATCATTATTCACATTGCCTGGTATATTACGCTGTGAGTGGTCCCTTTGGTTTCAATTAGTTGTTATCCTGATGGGTGCTGACTTAATAGCAGATAAATGCCCTTCCTTGGCAAGTGCTGAAATACCACCTTACGTGTTCCTACTGGATGCCTTATTGCTTTGCAGCTCATCAGTGCACTTGAACTGATCTCAAATAGGTCTCAATGCTATATCTCTTGCTTCAGAAGCCAGCTTTTTCCAGAGATGCATACCTTGACCATCAGCAGGACCCAGAGGAGCAGCTGGCCCAGGAACAACCCCAGCACTGAAGCCGTAAAGTTCATGGATTGCTATCCCTCATCTTCTGCAAGGTACATGTTGGTGAAGTGTGGCCAGGAGGAGGAGGCTGGAGAAAACATTTTTGATGTCTCAGTTTTAAGAGAGAGATAGAGAGGTGCTGCAGTGTTAGTTACAGCAGAGCCAGTGAGCTCAGAAGCCACCCCACGTGTTTCAAAATGGAGCTGTTCTGATTTTATATATGCCCTCTGCACAGGGCTGTGTGAGGGTCAAACAATCCTAAACAAAAATACTGAAGATAAACATAAACCTCCAGGAAGAAACATTTGTAAGAATCAGCTGCTACTTTTTCATTTCACAGCTTTTTAGGAGACTTTTACTGAAGGTTTTTTCATGGCTTCAAAAAAGCATGTTAAACACAGACTGGATGCCTTGTATTTATTATGCAGCCACTCTAGCTTGCATGGGAACAAGACATTGTTTTGCATTACATTTTTCTCCTAACATCTCCATTTGTATACAACACTAATCTTGCTCCGTAGCAGGAACAGACTGACATAATGTCTTCTAAAACTGCATGTTTTTCAATTCCAGAGAGGAAAAAAATAAGAAAAAAGAAAGACCAACTTATTATTTTCTCCTCCTCCACCCCCATCTTCAACAGACAAAGCAGTTTTCCTATGACCCCAAGGAGCACAGGCCAACAGAGAGTCATCAGCAGAGCAAGCCTGGGGGCAGCAACATTATAGAAAAAGTTGAAGCCTTTGATGAGAAGTTCCCTTTTCATCTGTAACTTTAAGCTCTATCAATTGCTCAAACTGCTTTTTTCACCTCTGATGACTTTGCTGAGCAGAATGAACTTTTCAGCACCAGAGTGCCTAGGAAGACCCCAGAGGTAAAGCTCCAGGTAATATCTTCTACACGGGAGAAAGCAAAGCATGCTCCCAGCAACACCCGCAATGGTCAGCAGGGATTGGATGGTCATGCACAGCTTGTTTCCTTCTTTCCAGCTGCTCTGTTGGGCCTACCTGACAGGTGGGTAAGAGGATTTATCTCCCCTGTGGTAAGTAGGAAAGTTACATAGGAGTTCAAATTACAAAAGTTTTGACTGTATCATGTGCCTGTTCCAGCCTAAGTCTTAAGTAGCTGTCTGACAAACAACAGGTGCTTCTGCTAGCAAAACACATGAGGAAAGATGGGAAAAACAGTCCAAGGGAAATAAGAGGGGAAAGGCTTTACATCTTATGTGCCTTCCTCAGGACTTTATTGGTTGCAGGCTCACCATTAGATGCAGACTGGCTAGATACTGGGGAAAGCAGCCTAGCTCACTATGTCCACCTTGGAGCCAGTGACTTGTATTTTTACTCATGTATTTTTTAATGACTGAGGCCAAAAAACTGCTGGTGTAGATCTAGGAGATGCCAGTGACACCAGCTGGGGACAGCTAATAGAAATGTGTCTAAGTTCGTCTGCAAGAGACCATCAGAAGCCGAGGGAATGAAGAAGAGGAAAAACACAAGTTATTCACAGCATGAACTAGGCACTTCCTACGCAGTCACTCATGGAAATAAATAGTCCCATTTTGACTCTCAGCCATTTATAATCACAGAAGAATGGAAGCCTTGTTACCTTAGAAGCTTGTAGACATTTAATCACTCTAAACCTCATCATTCTTTGAAAAAGCAGCTGACTGGCTCCTTTCCTCTTAACCAAAATGCTGAACCTTGGTCTATGCATGCATAGCTCAGTTCAGAGCAGGGAGACCCGCACAACCCCAGCAACATCCAAGCATCTTTTCTCACACAGGGCTTTGGATGACCCAGAAAAGCTTGTAAAACAAGCAGAGATTTTCCTAATTAAATGGAGAGCATCAAAAGTAATCTAAGTTCTTAGAGAAATGTTACAGTGTTTATAAAGGGAAGATGATGCTGTTCAAACTGCTCCTGTGAGGACCATAGGAGCAGCAAGTTTCCAGCATCTAGAGTATGTTTGTCTACTAGATACTTAGTAATATATCTATGTACACTTATTAAAAGTGAAAACATATACAAGCCTTGGCAGTCTAGACACCCGCTGTGGATTTAACACATACTGCTTCTATGCCCGTTTATTTTCTCACATGCCTAGAGCGCACCCAACAAAGCCCAGAAGGCTTCAAGAAAAACCTTCTAGGGTGCAATACCACTGCCATAGGTAGAGGTAGAAAATAAATGACTTCAGGTGCTTTGGGAACATTAGTGGTGCTGCAGGCAGAGAGGCAGGCAGTGGAAAATAAATACAGCTAAGCAGCAGGAAGTAGATTACTTCTGCTCCTTCAGGTTTCCCACAGGGGAAGGGGATGGGAAATACAAGGCTAGAAAGGACTCCCAGAGTTACCAACACCCCTAGTTTCCAACTGAGGAAGTTATCCTCTTTCCTTTCAAACTCTTCAGCTCACCCTGCTAACATTGGGAAAAGCAAGCAGCGAGCTCTGGTGGAGTCCTGCACACCGGCTACCACCCACACCCCAGCTGGCAGCTCCAGGGCTGAGATATCTTGGCCAGAGAAAGGAAAAGAAAGCCTCAGGTGGAGCTCCTCTTGACTTGTAAAGCTGACACAACAGAGACTTGGCTAGCTTTAGCACATCAAGCAGGCAAGTTCCAGCCATGTGTCCTGCATAGCGCAAGTCTTGCATGGTGGAGCAGGAGAGAGGAGGCACCCAGACATCTTTTGCCAACCAAACTTGTGTTAAACAGAGCTAGGTACCCACCAAAACAGCATACATACACATACCTGCATGATCTGTAGCAGCTATCCTTTGGTGCAGACCTCAGAAGGGCTGAAACAGGGCCTGGGCAGGGGTGGGTAAAGGCCACAGGTGAGGCCTCACACAGCTGTTGGGGCAGAGGGGCCAGCGTTGCACTGGGAGGGGTCTTGCAGCCACCCTCACTCCCTGATGTCCCTCCTTTGCTCACACCAAGGAGTAGTTCACCACTTTTTCAAGTTAGTAGTCAGAAAAAATGCCGCCTCTAAGCATGTCCTTACCAGCTGTAGGCCCGCCCTTGGGGAGGCTGTTGGAGAGCCCGGATTGCCAGCACAGTGAATGTATGGCACCTAGGAACTGTTAAATCACTCTTCATCAATGATAATCTCTGCAATTGCCTTAAACAAGAGCAGCTTTTGAACAGTCCTCACAGGATGAAAATGCACAAAGACAAATCTTTGTACACTAACAGCCTTCCTACCCACCTGCCTGCACATTCTGCATTGTGCAGGGCAATGACTGCTCCCGAGGATTCAGACTTCCCTCTCTTACGGCTTTTTAAGCCACATAATCCCACAGGAAATTTAGCTATCTTTTAAAAAGCAAAAGGAGAGAAGAGAACACCAACCTCCAGCCCTTAGAAAATAGTCCCACAGACACCTCAAAATTCCAAGATAGGGTGAGGAGAACTAATTTGTTTTTTCTTGTTTAAATCTCACACTATGACATTTTTTGCAGCTGGCAGTGTGCTCAGCACTCTTCAGCAGAGCAGCCTTTCTGCATGCTGCAGTACTACCTCTGTGTCACAGGCAAGAGAAAGGCAGAAAGAAATGCATAAGCCTCTCCCCAGTTTCCTCCCATTCTCGTAAGACCTGTGGGTGAACCATTGAACCAGTTGTTTGGAAAATTTCTGCTCCAGCAGGCTTATTCAATCATCCCAAAAAGAGACAGAGGCGAATCTTCAGCTCTCTCATTTTGAATTCACTGGGGCATTCCCCTGTGGAATGCCTCAAAGTACTGAGGGACACAGCCTCTATTTTATCATTATAGCCCAACAGTAGTGAGCCCTTCCCCCTTTTCCTATTGGCTGAAGTACTTGGGGTTCACGTTCTTCTCGGTTTGCCTGTCAGCCATCACCCCCAGTAGGTACCCCCCCTTGTTTCCTTTGGTTGTACAGACTTTGCAATCTGGGTTCAGAGTTTGTTGTTTTGCCCAGATTCTTCATTAACATCATATGAAACTAAAAAAGTTTCAACTCACATTTGATTTTTAGCTTTCTTAGTGGAGATATTTTTTGAAATAACACTGTGAAAACATAGGAAATAATTTTTAAAGTAGCACTTGGCTTTTTAACGTGAATAAATTTAAAACTCCAGATTTACTTTTAACTTCTTTGCTTTTTCATTATTAACTTTCCCATATGCTGTACTCATCATAGCCCGATGTAGAAATATGAGGAAGTAATTTAATATGAAGATGGAAAAGGCTTGGATAGATAGAGCAAGTTCAGTCAGTCTGTAGAAAAAATGATCTTGCAATCCTTTTTGACAATGAAGAATGAAAGAACATCCTGGCATTTATTCTTGTCTGGATATCTGGAAGCTACTGAGGGTCTAGCGAGATCGAAGAGAGACTTGTCAGGCACGATGCTCTCAGAAGAGAGTGGAAAGTTGTACAGCCTGCACTCCCAGGAGCAGCGTGACCCATCTTTATGCAGGATAAAGCATATCACTCTGTGCAACAGGAATCTGAACAAAGGGATCTGCAAAGTAAATGTGTTAGGTACAGCAAGCTCTGTATTTGGGGTTACTGTATTTTCATTGCATTGTGAGCACCCAGAGGTCACCTACACTTGCTCCAAATGAGCCCTGATTCCCACTGCACAGCAGTAGCGGGAGGTGAAAAAGCCTCTGTGCAGGTGGAGAAGACCTTCTGTAACTCAGGAAAACAGGGCTTCATTGCACCCTGCTGCTAACACTCAGCAGCAGTGAGGCAGGTACAAGTCATATGTATTTGTAGACCAAAGGCTTTGAATTTTGTTATGAGAAAGGAAGGAAATACTCGATAAAATTCTACTTTTAAGACTACCTCTCATCCCAAAGTGGTTATCTAGCAAGCAAAAAGGTGTCTGTATTGAAATGCCAGAGCAGGCTGAATTCCTCTGCAGCTGTCAGAAAATGTTTGTTTTCTGCATAAGAAAAAGCTTAAAAGCCTCCATATGGAAGCAGGAAGACTTTTTGGCATTTAAAGAATTAGCACAGAGAAGAAATCTATGCTTCAAGATATTTCTAGGGCTGACTGCAGCAGAACTGCAGGAGGGAAAAAAAAGAAGGGAAAGCAAAGAAGAAAACAAAAGCATTAACAATATGCACATTGACAAGCTACCTGGACAGTGGAACAAAAGTATATTTGGGAGTGCCACTGCTGTGGCTAAAATAATTAAATGAATAAACTGATGTCTTAAACAGTGCTACACTAAAATGGAGCAAACACAAATTAGTGGCCGTTCAAGAATTGTACACAGAAGATGTTAATTGGAAAGGGTATTCAAGTAACGTAGCACAGCTTGTACTAAGTTGTTTAGGAAAGATATTAGTTCTTTCCTTTAGGTTTATAAAAACATACACAAGGTCTGCAGCCTAGAAGCCATAGCCCACCTATGGCTCAGTCCTTGGGGAAAAAAAAAATGTGATACAAGCCTTCCAAAACTGGAGGGATTCTGAAGACCACTGTTACCAAGAATAAGATGTTACTGAGCTAGATTTGCAGCCTCAAGTGAGTCACAGAAGAGAAGCATCAGTATGCTCTAGTTGGAGCAAAAGTGTTGGCTGCTTTCACAAGAGGCTGACTCCAATCTGAAATACAACACTGCCATTCTGCAAAACGTGTTTCTCCCTTCAGTCTTGATGTGATTGCAGTGTGGTGATATTCAGATACTATGAAGCTTAAATTAAGAGTCCATTTGCAGATGGGATGTTATTTGATAATCTGCATCTGTAAGCAAGAAGTTAGAGAAAATACAATGCAGAGCCAAGTTCAGGCACTGCAAACATGCTGTAGCAGTAATATAAAGGAAAACGGGGCAGAGGAAGAGAATATCTCCCCTCAGGGGAAAAGCAGTCTTACTGATGAACGAGATAAGACGATTAATAGCTAGAAGAGAGCAGATCAAAGGCTGGAAACTAAAATCAGTGTTAATATAAGCTGTCCACGCAGGTGACAAAAGCTCAGATCATGGTACAAAGACCAGATCAGATAAGAAAGAAGGCAGAAAGCTAACTTGCTTTTGACCCCTCTTTAAGATGGAAGAAGAAAGAAGCCTAAATGTCAGGCTGCCACACAGAGGGCTGCAGGAAGGCTCACAAGCCATAAAATCCAATCTAAGCATGCATGCAGGTAGCATTAAGGATCTTGTCTCTGCCAGCTCATAGCCAACCCAAACAAGGGCCAGAGCTTCACTTAGGAAAAGGCTTTTCAGGATCTTTCCTGAGGACAGAAAGCATTTGAGCCTCAGGACACTGGTACGTGTGTGCTTCATCTTGTGCCCACGGGCACGCTTTAGGAAGCATGAAGACCTGCAGGGGAGGAGCAGAAAGTCTGACTCCAAAGCTGGAAAGAGATGCTACACAAAAGGTCTTGAAGCACAAATATCCTTTAAACAACAATGGTAACGTGCACTGGTCTGCTCATAGCAAATATAAACCAGAGACAGGAATTTCTTCAAGGCTACTAAGGCAGAAAGCTCTGTAAATATTATCAGATGCAACAATGCGGGTTACAGTGAAATTTTCACCTCACCGAAGACAAAATACAGAGGTATCTTCAAGGGAGAAAAAAATCAACTGTAAGACATGGAGCCCTCATACCCTTCACTAAATACCCCATTGGTATTGAAGTTTAATAGTGCTGCTGGAGCCAGATGCAGCTGCTCATTGCTCTTGAGTTTTTTACTCAAGGGGTACAAAAGCTAAGGAATTGCCTTGCCAGGTAAGCATCCCTGCTAAGTAACCCTGATTAATCTATCAAATGATGACAGTGCTCTGAAAGGATGAGCAGCGCTGCGATCTTCATGGTTCAAGGCTTCACAGTTGAATGAAATCATCTCTTGTCAGCTTTCCACAGGCTCTGTCAACTCCACAGATACTGCATCACACAGGTTGAAATCCTGTCTCAGTTAACAAATGCCCTTGCTATCTGGGTCTAGAAGCGTGCCTGGGAAATTTTATGAATGAGGTATTACGTGCTACTACATGAGGTACTACATGCATGGGGGTACACAGAGAATGCAAGAGAAGGGCACCAGTATCTGGAGAAACAGAATATTGAAAGCAGCCTGCAAAAAAGAGAAATCAAAGGTCTACTGAAGGGGAAAACAGGACGACATGGCACATGGGGTGGGCTTGCAAAGAAACCACTAACTCCCATCACTGCTGGATTTCCTCTCCACAGGTGGCACAGCCCTAAGCAGAACATCTGTATAGGTTGGTGACTTGTGACTGGTCGTGGACACCCAGTGCTACCTGAGCAGATGTAGGAAAAGAAGAAAGCCAACAGGGAAAGATATGAACAGAGACTATCTGGCTGGACTGCATCAGATACAGAGCTCTAAATCTGCTGACAGCCAGAAAGTCTGTTCTCCCTTTTAGCCTACACAGATGTTTTCGTTAAGGTATTAGGTACAGCTCATTATAACAGCATCAAGATGTTTGATCGAGCATTACTGTTTATGGCAGAGAAAGAGCACTAGCTAACAGGGAAATTGGAGGCTCTTTTTCAAATATGCTGTGACTAGCAAATTTTAGCAACCTATGCTGCGAAAACCCTATTTTTTATTGAGGGAACAACATGACCCCATTGTGACAGTATAGGTGTTTACCCATTTTTCCTGGACTGCAGACACAAAAACAGCTTTCTGTACAACAGCACTTATTGTATTTCAGATTGTTCCAAGTCGCCTTTTAGCAGACATACTGCTAATGCTGGAGATGCTAGATACACTGAGGTACAGCAAGGAATCAGTTAGCTGTAGCTCTTAGATATCCCATAGCCAATAGAGAAACACTGCCAACAGGACCCTGCTCTAGGCTCTCTGATGCACTGATGGTAACGGCAGTTTATCGAGATGATATGCCGAGTCTCCAGAGCAGTTCCCAGGTCCCCAGTTTTCCTCCTGTCTTGTGAGTCAGTTTACAAAAGCTTATTGCATTTACATCTTTGATGAGCTCTGTGCATTCGTGAGAGCACAAATTAAATATTGCTTCAGCATATATGGGGATGTACAAAACCCCTTTGGTACACTGATGTTTTACCTCCACTCTTGCTGGAGGATTACAGTTCCACCTCTCAGATACCTTCCTTCCCAGACCATACACATTGCACTAGGAACTCATTCCTGGATCTACAGCAACTTGTAATGTGTATGTAAGGAGAGACATCTGCTGTGGGGGCTCTCAGCCTAGCCCCTTCATGTGGTGAAGTGGTATCAGCCCTATACCAGCCCACACAGGAGCCCCCAGGTGCAGCCAAAATGATGCTCCCTGACGTCCCTTCCTATTCTGGTACTGAACCACCTTACAGCCTCTCTCCCTTGGGCCCCTTTCCTCAGCCCACACAGACACTGGCCAGCACAGAGAGCTCATGGACCTGTGGAAGCAATGTTTCTGCACCAGCTGATCCATGGGCAGCACTTGCTCATATGAAGAGCCTCCTCCTGCAGCCCTGTGCAGACAGCTGGGAGCTGTCACCCTTTGCCTTGCGAAGGCCTAAAACAGACGAAGTCTATTTGCTGCTGTAGCATCACTGAAGTAGCAGAATCCTCAGCAGGGTGATGGGAAAGCAAACAGTGAACTGATGGGCAGGACATCCACAGCCTCTCAGGGCTCTGTGTGAGATGCCTACTTTGTTGTCTCGAGGGAGGCGTGCTGCCTGAGGAGCCCATCTTATAAGAAAGCTGTATTTTTAAAAGCTATTTAAAAAAAAAAAGTCTTTCTAAAAAGGATGAGGGATCAGTGAAGTACAAAAAAAGGAGCTGTAATGAAAAGTGCATGAAAAAAACGGGATAGTAAGGAACAGAGAAACTATGCAAGCACATTGGAGGTTGCTTTTCTTACCACATGTGAGTCTCCCATGGTTTGTTAGTAGAGCCTATACCTGCAAGCAGGCACGGAGAAAGCCCACTGTTGTTAACACTGGGTAACCTCTTCACCTGTACTTGAGTTAGATGAGACTTCACACCAAGAACAAAAGAGAAATACCTTTCTGGCACAGCACAGCCGTGCACTTGCATGTCTTGCCTGCAGCCAAAATGTCAAGCACGGCTGCAATAGGCAACCTCTAAGATCACCTTACCTTGAAATCTGGTTTCCTGAAAAACAGGGGGGCAAAATTTACCAGATGCTTTGTCAGATACTCGCTAAAATAACATCATCTCACAATTGTCAAATGCCCACGGATTGAAAGGGTGAGCAGCAAACTCAGCTGGCTCTATTAAGAACCTTATGGAATTTTTGCATGAGTTTGTCCTACTGAAAATAGGGCTTTAGTTATGCTTGGAAGGAGGTGAAGAGATTGTTGTTTCTGCGTTTCATGCGGAAGAGCCTGAAGCACACCCAGTGACACTGCATTTCACTTACCTTTAAGCTCTGAATCTACCTCTGGGGACCATAAAGTTCATGCTGAGAAACAAAAACAGCAGAAGAAAGGCACTTCTGAGACAACATCAGAATATTTGAGAAACTCGATGGGGAGGCAGAGAGCACAGGAGTTTGCCATGCAGTCCTCTTGTCAGGAGTCTTTCAGAGAGGGGTGGATCTAGCAAATTAATGTTACTGGGATGATAAAGTTTCTATCACACTGGGAATGAAAAGGAAATCGCCCAGTAACAAAAACAGAGATGGAAAAAGATGCTAAGAGAACTTCACTGCAGCACTTTGCTTTCCTGTAATGCTTTCCCCTTGTCTCTGTGCTGGTTTCTTTTGATCTGTGGGTCTTCCTTTGTGTCAGCTCACAGTGGGCTGCCAGGAGGCTCAGAGAGTGGAGCAAATCAATTGGTTTGTGTGCAGGCTGGGAGGAGGTGGCAAGGTGGTTTCCAGGGACTGGCACAGCGAGAGAAAGAGTTGCCTTGGCCTTTCTCTACTGGCATCCCAGTGCTGCCATAGCAGAAAAACTTTGAACCAGAAGGTGTGCCAGCAATGCCCATGCTGTAGATCTGGCCAGCTTGGAAAGCACCAAGTAGGCTGGCAAAGTGTTTGTGCCATCTCCTTGGCATCATTGCCAAAACAGTAACGCAGAACCTAAAACTGGTGATGCTTCAGAAAAGAGAGAACAGCAACAGCCCACCAAATCTGTCTTCAGAGCACGGGAAGCCATACCCAAAATTCTGCTCCAGCTGACATCGCAAAGGGAAGCTTCATGTCTCTCTTCAACTCCTAACGCCCCACACAGGGAGAAGGAAGGGAGGCTGCTGCCCATCCCTATGAGCCTTGGCCTTTTGCCTAGGTGTCACAGTGCTGCAGAGGGAAGAAGGACCTTTCCCAAAATGAACTTTCTTATTATCACTATGACTTTTTAGAAATAAGCCAGTGGTTTCTGCTGAGAAATATTGCACTTTTTGTTAGTCAATAAGAAAGGCAATTGAAATCCCATTGCAGCCTCCAGCATGTAACACTCTGAAGGTTAGCTTCAAATGTTTCCCAGTGCAGAATTAACCAGAACATACATCATCGCTTTTACAGGCAGCATAATTTCTGATATCTCCAAAGATAACAGTATGGATCAGGGGGATTATCGTGGCATTAGCTGCTCTGATTACCTTCCCTACAGTTTAATAACAAGAGCACTTAGACTGTAGGTGTATCAACAGAGTTTTAGATTTGCGAGCAAGGAAAGTTGGGGGTTATTAGCAGAACAAGAGGAAAGAAAAGGTCACGCACTGCAATGTGCCTCTCAGGATGCAGCTGACATATTCAGTGGGGCAGGGAAGTGATTTTTCACTACAGCGTCATGAGTATTTTGACGAGAAGCAGTAAGGACTTTGAAGATCCATCTTGTCACATCCGGGCTGCTTTGGCTGCAAACTTAACCCATTAGAAAATAAGGCAACCACATTTGGCAACATCACCGCCTTTTAAAAACCTTACCTACGCTCTGCACACAGTTCACTTTGCTCCTGTTTATCTGCCTCTGTCTACAGTGACAATCCTGGATTGCACTGGTTTTATTTTAATCAGGAAGCAGACATTACTTCCCTGGGAATAAAAAGCCAGAAGATGGGGTCTCTGAAAAATGGTGTCTACTAGCTCCACTATCACTCCTCCTGCCCGACACCTTCCCCAAGGAGCTTCACTGCTCTCCCCAGAGGAACCACAGAATCACAGAATGACCCGGGTTGGAAGGGACCTCGAGGATCATGTAGTTCCAACCCCCTGCCTAACAGGGCCACCAAACATACACATTTACTAGATCAGGTTGCCCAGGGCCCCGTCCAACCTGGTCTTGAACACCTCCAAGGATGGGGCAAGGAACCAACTGGTTGGTATTTTACTGTGGAAAACAGAGGGGTTGCTGAAGAACCTTACAGCTAAAATTACAAGCTACCAATGAGATTAAACATTTTTCCCAGGCGCACTTACCAGAGATAATATAGAATAAGTTTACATTTCTATTGTTCCTGCTCTCTCTGCTTGTTAAAGTGCAGAAGACAATCCGTGGTCGCTTATTTTGTATCTAAGCAACTGTCAGACTCTATATCTACTAATAAGAAAGGGTATAATTATATGCTGCTACTTTAATTAGCAGCAGATGCCTATGTTTATGAAGTAAAATGTAAGATTTTCTGAAGTGCAGTCTTGCTTATATGCAAATTGCAAGAGCACTTCCATGGGTTTTTAAAGCTTTTAGTGGGCCCGGGCAGCTCAAGTGGGGAAGGGCACAGGGTTCACACAACACACTGTTGGTGCTTCAGTGCTTTGCTGCCCCAAAGGCCTGTTTGGGAAAGCTGTGAGGTGAGGGCAGATCAGTGCCTGCAGTGGCCTTCCGACACCACCAGCACTGGAGCAAAGCAGGTGGCTGCCCTGAGCCAAAGGGCAAAAGCTGCCTGCTTTGGGCACCTGCTATAGTGCCCTGGAGACGCAGCTGCAAAGCAGCTGAGATGGGGAAGAATCCTTAACGTCAATTCTTGATCTCATTGAGGTGCTTCAGCAGCACATATTGATGCAATGCAGCATTTCTTTTCAGAAGAAATAACAGCAGGACTATTGCTGAGGGGCTCTGCATGTAAGAGCAGACGAGAGCACCAACAAAACAAAATGAAACCCCGTCTCCATGCAAACATGTGCAGGCACAGTATATAAATGAGAATAACCTTGTCCAGGATAGAAAATACTTGTTAGATGAGACTCTAATTTCTGTTATTCTGTATTTTTAGTCTTGTTTCCATAGAAACAGCACTTGTGATGATACTGTCCTGCAAGGTAGCAAATGGATATACATAAGTGTATGTTCGTATATGCATTCCCTCCTACCTCCTGAAGCTTTGAATGTATTTGCCAGCAAAGTTGGAAGTTCCACGGATAGCCAGATGCAACCAGTTCTGGGAGAGCATCTGGGTAAGGAAGAAGTGATTGTGCAGTTCCCCAGCTAAAGAAATCTCATCAGAGGGCAGAGAGCCTGCCAAGAGGGGAACAAGAGGTGGGCCATGCCATTACTGCCGCATCTCCTTGAGCCTCTGTAGCAAAGCTCATCCTCGCATGGACACCAGCCTTACTGTCAGCCGTGAGCCACATGTCCATGGGAAATCTGCTCCCATGTCTGGAAATCAAGACTCCCGTTCAGACGCTGGGAAAGTGCAAGAATCCCATGTGAAGGCTCAGCGCACCAACATAAAAACTGATGTCCGTCTTCCTTCTTTGCCCATCTTTTGGGGTCTCTTGCCTTGCTATGCGTGCAATTCACAGATAAAAGGTGGAGCAGCCAACCAAATTTGGCCCATTTCTTCAGCAAAATCCACTGTGCTACCTCTCATGGCCTTACATGCCAGATAAAGGACAGGTCAGGGTCAGATCACCTATCTAAATTAGAGAGAAATGCTGATTGTCTGCACTCATATTTCTCATTCTAGAAAGTTACTGAATCCTTTAGCATACCTTTATATTCCTAGATCTTACACCCCTCTGTAGTGGGTGTTATTCCAATCACAAGACTTAAGTTACACAAGACTGCACCCTAGCAGGCAGCAAGGGCTTGCAAGCACACAGCCCTTGCCTTTGTCTTCTCTTCCTGCACTTTCTAATCCCTAATCCACCCTCTGTGAGAGTTGGCAGCCACGGCTGTGCTTGCTGCAGTGCAGGCTGGCAGCAGAGACTCACGCCAGATGCTTTCCCACAGAGCCTGGGTTTGCTCTCGCTCTCACTCCTCAGTTGTCAGTTCTCACTGAAGGTCACCCCAACAGAAAATGTCTGTTTGTGCTTGGCCTTCACGCACGTGGTGTTGAGGCAGCGCTCCTTTAGCAGGTACTGCTACGCGGTGGAGAAAAGCAGCAGTGAAAGCGAAAAGAAAGATTAAAGAGAAAAGCAGCAGTGAATAGGAAAAGCAAGACTAAAAGGGAAAAGCAAGACTAAAAGGGAAAAGCAGAAGGGAAAGTGAAAAGCAAGACTAAAAGGGAAAAGCAAGACTAAAAGGGAAAAGCAAGACTAAAAGGGAAAAGAGAGACTAAAAGGGAAAAGCAGCAGAGAAAGGGAAAAGCAGCAGTGAAAGGGAAAAGCAGCAGTGAAAGGGAAAAGCAAGACGAAAGGGGAAAAGCAAGAATAAAAGGGAAAAGCAAAATCAAAAGAGAAAAGCGGCAGTGAAAGGGAAAAGCAGCAGTGAAAGGGAAAAGCAGCAGTGAAAGGGAAAAGCATCAGTCAAAGAGAAAAGCAATACTAAAAGGGAAAAGTGGCAGTGAAAGGGAAAAGCAAGACTAAAAGGGAAAAGCAGCAGTGAAAGGGAAAACACCAGGGAAAGGGAAAAGCAGCAGAGAAAGGGAAAAGCAGCAGTGAAAGGGAAAAGTAGCAGTGAAAGGGAAAAGCAAGACTGAAAGGGAAAAGCAGCAGTGAAAGGGAGAAGCAGCAGTGAAAGGGAAAAGAAGCAGTGAAAGGGAAAAGAAGCAGTGAAAGGGGAAAGCAAGACAAAAAGGGAAAAGCAGCAGTGAAAGGGAAAAGCAAGACAAAAAGGGAAAAGCAGCAGTGAAAGGGAAAAGCAAGACGAAAAGGGAAAAGCAAGACTAAAAGAGAAAAGCAAGACTGAAAGGGAAAAGCAAGACTAAAAGGGAAAAGCAGCAGTGAAAGGGAAAAGCAAAACTAAAAGGGAAAAGAGCAGTGAAAGGGAAAAGCAAGACTTAAAGGGAAAAGTGGCAGTGAAAGGGAAAAGCAAGACTAAAAGGGAAATCCAGCAGTTAAATTGAAAAGCAGCAGTGAAACTGAAAAGCAGCAGTGAAAGGGAAAAGCAAGACTAAAAGGGAAAAGCAAGACTAAAAGGGAAAAGCAAGACTAAAAGGGAAAAGCAAGACTAAAAGGGAAAAGCAAGACTAAAAGGGAAAAGTAGCAGTGAATGGGAAAAGCAAGACTGAAAGGGAAAAACAGTAGTGAAAGGGAAAAGCAGCAGTGAAAGGGAAAAGCAGCAGTGAAAGGGAAAAGCAAGACTGAAAGGGAAAAACAGTAGTGAAAGGGAAAAGCAGCGGTGAAAGGGAAAATCAGCAGTGAAAGGGAAAATCAGCAGTGAAAGGGAAAAGCAGCAGTGAAAGGGAACAGCAGCAGTGAAAGGGAACAGCAGCAGTGAAAGGGAACAGCAGCAGTGAAAGGGAACAGCAGCAGTGAAAGGGAAAAGCAACAGTGAAAGGGAAAAGCAAGACTGAAATGGAAAAGCAAGACTGAAAGGGAAAAGCAAGACTAAAAAGGAAAAGTAAGACTGAAAATGAAAAGGAGCAGTGAAAGGGAAAAGCAGCAGTGAAAGGGAAAAGCAGCAGTGAAAGGGAAAAGCAGATGTGAAAAAGAAAAGCAAAACTGAAACGGAAAAGAAAGACTGAAAGGCAAAAGCAAGACTAAAAGGGAAAAGCAAGACTAAAAGGGAAAAGCAAGACTTAAAGGGAAAAGCAAGACTAAAAGGGAAAAGTAGCAGTGAATAGGAAAAGCAAGACTAAAAGGGAACAGCAGAATTGAAAGGGAAAAGCAGCAGTGAAAGGGAAAAGTGGCAGTGAAAGGGAAAAGCAGAAATGAAAGGGATAAGCAAGACAAAAAAGAAAAGCAGCCGTGAAAGGGAAAAGCAGCAGTGAAAGGGAAATACAAGACTAAAAGGGAAAAGC